>NC_072395.2:11630240-12880240 GCF_028885625.2 Pongo pygmaeus | reverse complement strand
TTTGCACATTCCATTATATTCCGTGACATGTTCCATTCCACATTCCATTTCTTGTCATTTGACATTCCATTCCATTCCATTCAACTGTCCACTCCATTCAATTCCATTCGAGTCCACATTCCATTCCATTCCATTCCATTCGACATCCCATTCCATTCCACTTTCCATTCCATTCCATTCCATTCTCCATTCCATTGCATTAAATTCCATTCCACATTCCATTCCATTTCATTCCATTCCAAATTCCATTCCTATCCAGTCCACTATCCATTCGATTCCATTCCCTTCCACATTCCATTTCATTTCATTGCACATTCTATTCCACATTCCATTCCATTCCATTCCATACTCCATTCCATTTAATTCCACATTCAGTTAAGTTTATTTCCTCATTCTTTCCATTCCATTGAATTCAAGCCCTCATTCCATTCCATTCAATTCCACATTCCATTCCATTCACTTCTACATTCCACTCCGTTCCATGCCATTCAAGTCCACTTTATATTTCACATTCCATTCCATTCCATATATGTCCATATTGCATTCTATTCCATTCCATTCCACATTCCATGCCATTCCATTCCACATTCCATTCCATTCCAATTCACATTTCATTCGACATTCAATTCCGCGTTCCATTCCTTTCAATTAAACTTTCCATTCCACGTTCCTTTCCACATTCCTTGACACGTTCTATTCCACGTTCCATTCCATTCCATTCAACGTTCCATTCCATGTTCCATTCCACTATCCATTACACATTTCATTGAACATTCGATTACTTATTCGTTTCCATTACATTCCACATTCCATTGCAAATTACATTCTACATTCCACTCCACATTCCATCTCATTCCATTTCACATTCCATAACACATTCCATTGCATTCCATTCCCTTGAATTCCACATTCCGTTCCTCATTCCATTCCACGTTTCTTTCCACGTTCCTTTCCACCTTCCCTTCCACATTCCATTCAGTTCCATTCCAATGCATTCCACATTCCATTCCATTCCACATTCCATTTCACATTCCATTCCATTGCTTTCCACATTGCATTCCATTGCATTTTACATTCCATTCCATTGCATTCCACAATACATTACATTCCACAATTAATTCCATTGCACATTCCATTCCATTCCATTCCACTTTCCATTTTGTTCCATTCCACATTTCATTCCATTCCATTCTATTCCATTCCAGATTCTATTCCACATTCCATTCCATTCCATTCCACATTCCATTGCACATTCCAGTCCACTTTTCTTTCCATTCTATCCCACATTACATTCCATTCTAATCCACTTTCCTTTCAATTCCATTTCACATACCATTCCATTCCATTCCATTCTAGTCCATTCCACATTCCATTACATTCATTTCCACATTACATTCCACGTTCAATTCCACGTTCCATTCCACGTTCCAATTCACATTCCATTCCAAGATACTTTCCACGTTCCGTTCAACTTTCCATTTCACTTTCCATTCCTCATTCTATTCCACTTTCCATTCCACTTTCCATTCCTCACTCCATTCCACATTCCATTCCAAATACCATTCCATTCCATTCCACATTGCATTGCCTTCCATTCCACATTCTTTTGCATTCATTCCACATTCCATTCCACATTCTGTTCCTTTCCATTCCAAATTCCATTCTCTTCCATTCCACGTTACATTCAACATTCCATTCCATTCCACATTCCATTCCATTCCATTCCACATTCCAGTACATTCCTTTCCACATTCCATTCCATTCCATTCCATTCTACATTCAATTCCATTTCACTTTCCATTCCTCATTCCATTCCACATTCCATTCTGCATTCCATTCCATTCTATTCCACATTCCATTCTACATTCCCTTCCATTCCATTCCATTCTGCATTCCATTCCACATTCCTTTCCACATTCAATTCCATTCCACGTCCCATTCCACTTTCCATTCCACTTTCCAATCCACATTCCTTTCCATTCAATTCCACGCTCCCTTCCACAATCAATTCCATCTGATTCCACATTCCATTCCATTTCATTTTGCTTTCCATTCCACATTCCGTTCCATTCCATTCCACTCCACATTCCATTCCATTCAATTCCACATTCCATTCCACATTCCATTCCATTCCTTTCCACATTCCATTCCATTCCATTCCACATTCCATTCCATTCCATTGCACTTTCCATTCCACGAACCATTCCACGTTCCTTTCAATTTTCCATTCCATGTTATATTCCGCATTCCAGTCTACATTGCATTACACATTCGATTCCGTTTCATTCCACATCCATTCCATTCAATTCCACATTCGTTTCCACTGTATTTCACATTCCATTCAATTCCATTACATTCCATAATCCATTCTATTCCATTCCTCATTCCTTTCAGTTTGATTGCATTCCATTCTACATTCCAATCCACATTTCTTTCCAAATTCCATTCCACATTCCATTCCATTCTTTTCCCTTTCCACCCCATTTCATTACATTCCACATTCCATTCAATTACATTCCACATTCCATTTCATTCCATTCCACATTTCATTTCACGTTCCATTCCATTCCATTCCACATTACATTCCACTGCATTCCACATTCCGTTCTATGTTCCATTCCACATTCCATTCCATTGCATTCCACATTCCATTCCATTCCATTCCACATTGAATTACCCGTTATACTCCATTCCATTCCACCTTCCATTCCATTCCATTCCACATACCATTCAATTCCATTCCATTACAAATTCCGTCCCTTTCCATTCCACATTCCGTTTCATTCCATTCCACGTTACATTCCATTCCATTCCACGTTCCATTCCACGTTGCATTCCACTTTCTATTCCACTTTCCATTCCATTACATTCCTCTTTCCATTCCACGTTCCATTCCACGATCCATTCCACGTTCCATTCCATTGCAATCCACTTCCTATTCCACGTTCCATTCCACATTCCATTCCACATTCCATTCCATGCCATTCCACATTACTTTCCACATTCCTTTCCACTCCATTACACATTCCATTCCACGTTCCATTCCATAAGATTACACGTTCCATCACACTTTCCATTCCATTACATTCCACGTTCCATTCCACGTTCTATTGAACGTTCCCTTACATTCCATTCCACATTCCATTCCACATCCTATTGCATTTCATTCCACATTCCTTTCCATATTGAATTCCATTCCATTCCACAGTCCATTCGATGTTGCATTCCATACCACATTCCACATTCCATTCCACTTTCCATTCCACGATATATTCCACATTCCATTCCATGTTACATTCCATTCCATTCTACGTTCCATTACACTTTCCATTCCATTATTTTCCACTTTCCATTCCACTACATTCCACTTTCCATTCCACGTTCCATTCCACATTCTATTCCATTCCATTCTACATTCCATTCCGTTCCATTCCACATTCCATTCCATTCCAAATTCCATTCCACTTTGCTTTCAATTCCTTTCTACAATCCATTCCACATTCTATTCAATTCCATTCCATGTTCCATTCCATTCCATTCCACATTCCATTCCACATTCCATTCTATGCCATTCCAGTTTCCAATCCCCATTCCATTTCATTCAAATCCACATTCCATTCCATTTAATTCCTTTCCAGTCCACATTCCATTCCATTCCATTCAAATTCCATTCAAATTCCATTCCATTCCATTCCACATTCCATTCCATTCCATTCCACATTCCATTCCATTCCATTCCACATTCCTTTCCATTCCATTCCACTTTCCATTCCATTCTATTCCATAACACTCCAAATACCACTCCATTCCATTCTATTACTAATTCCTTCCCATTCAATTCCACATTCCATTCCATTCCATTCCACGTTACATTCCAGTTTCCGTTCCACTATTGATTCCATTACATTCCACTTTCAACTCTACGTTCCATTCCACATTCCATTTCACGTTACTTTCCATTCCATTCCACTTTCAATTCTATGTTTCATTCCACGTTCCATTCCACATTCCATTCCATACCATTACACATTTTTTTCCATCACATTCCACATTCCATTTCACATTCCATTCCACATTCCATTCAAAATTCCATTCTACTCCCTTCCACATTTCTTTCCCGATAGCATTCCATTCCTTTCTACCTTCCATTTCTTTCTATTCCAGATCCCATTCCATTCCATTCCATTCCACATTCCTTTCCATTCCATTCCACATTGCATTCCATTCATTGCATTACACATTCCATTCCAAATTGCATTCCACATTCCATTTGATTCCATTCCACATTCCATTCCATTCCATTCCATTCCATTCCACATTCCTCTCCATTCCATTCCATTCCATTCCAAATTCCATTCCACATTGCTTTCCATTCCATTACATGTTTCATTCCACATTTGTTTCCATTCGATTCCACATTACATTACATTACATTCCACGTTCCAATGCACATTCCATTCCTCTCCATTCCACATTCCATTCCACTCCATTCCACATTCCATTCCACTCCATTGCAAGTTCCATTCCACATTCCATTTCATTCCATTCCACATTCCATTTCATTCCATTTCACATTCCATTTCATTCCATTCCATTCCATTCCATTCCACATTCCTTTCCATTCCATTCCACATTGCATTCCGTTCTTTGCGTTACACATTACATTCCAAAATCCATTCCACATTACATTAGATTCCATTCCTCATTCTAATCAATTTCATTCCACACTCCATTCCATTCCATTCAACATTCCATACCACACTCCTTTCCATTCCATTCCATATTCCATTCCACTTTCCATTCCATTCCACATTCCATTCCACATTGCATTCCATTCCATTCCACATTCCTTTCCATTCCATATTACATTCCATTCCAATCCACATCGCATTCCATTCCATTCCATTCCAAGTTCCATTCCACATTCAATTCCACTCCACTTTCCTTTCCACTCTCCATTCCATTCCATTCCACATTCCATTCCTCATTCTATTCCATTCCATATTCCATTCCATTTCATTCCACATTACATTACATTCCATTCCCTTCCACATTACATTCCACATTCTATTCCATTCCATTCCACATTCCATTGCACATTCCATTCCACGTTCCATTCCACATTCCATTCCATTCCATTCCATTCCAAATTCTATTCCACATTCTATTCCATTCCATTCCACATTGCATTGCACCTTCCAATCCACGTTCCATTCAACATTCCTTTGCAATTCATTCCCTATACCATTCCACATTCCATTCAATTCCATTCCACATTCCATTCCACATTCCATTCCATTTCATGTTCCATTCCATATTCGATTCCACGTTATATCCCACATTCAGTTCCATTCCATATTCCATTCTACCGTCCATTACATTCCACTGCACATTCCGTTTCACATTCCATTCTATTCCATTCCACATTCCATTCCACATTCCATCCCATTCCATTAAACATTCCATTCAACATTCCATTCCATTCCTTTCCACATTCCATTCAATTCCATTACGAGTTCCATTCCACATTTCATTACACTTCCATCCCATTCCTTTCCATTCCACAATCAATTCCACATTCCATTCCACGTTCCATTCCACATTCCATTCCATTCCATTCCACATTCCATTCCACGTTCCACTCCATTCCATTCCGCATTCCAACCCACTTTCCATTCCATTCCATTCCACATTCCATTCCATCTTCCATTCCACATTCCATTCTCTTTCCATTGCCTTTCATTCCACATTCCATTACACATTCCATCGCATTCCAATTTACATTCCGTTCCACATTCCATTCCATTCCATTCCACATTCCTTTCCGCAGCCCATTCCACATTCCATTGCACATTCCATTCCATGTTCCATTCTCATTCCATTGCAGTTCTTTCCACATTCCATTCCACAATCCATTGCATTCCAATTCACATGCCTTTCCACATTCCATTCCATTTCGCATTCCATTCCACATTCCATTACGCAGTCCTCTCCTTTCCATTCCTCTTTCCATTTCATTCCAATCCACTTCCATTCCACATTTCATTGTATTCCATTCCACTTTTCATTCCACATCCCATTCCCCATTCCATTCCATTCCATTCCACATTCTATTCGATTCCATTCAATTCCATTTTCTGTTCCATTCCGATTTCCATTAAATTCCATTCTATATTCCATTCCATTCCATTCCACATTCCATTCCTTTCCAATCCACATTTCTTTCCATATTTCAATCCACTCCGTTCCATTACACACTCCATTCAACATTCCATTCCACATTCCATTCCATTACATTCCATTCAATTCCACGTTCGATTCCACACTGAATTCCAGATTCCATTCCATATTCCATTCCGTTCCATTCCACATTTCATTCCACATTCTATACCACGTTCAATTCCATATTCCATTCCACCTTCCATTCAATGATACATTGCACTTTCAATTCTATTGCATTTCACTTTCCATTACTCATTCCATTCCATTTCTTTCCAAGTTCCATTCCACATTGAATTCCACTTTCCATTCCATTCCAATCCACGTTCCTTTCCACATTCCATTGCATTTCATTCCAAATTCCATTCCACACTCCATTCCACATTCCATTCCACATTCCATTCCACATTCTATTCCGTTTATTCCACATTCTATTCCGTTCCATTCCACATTCCATTCCACAATCCATTCCACATTGCAATCCACTTTGCTTTCACATTCCATTGAATTCTCTTCCACATTCCATTGCACATTCCATTCCATGCCATTCCACCCTGCATTCAACATTCCATTCTACATTCCATTATATTCCATTCCACATTCCATTTCACATTCCATTCCACTTTCCATTCCACGTTCCATTCGATTTCATTCCATGTTCCATTCCACATTCGATTCCATTCCATTCCACATTCCATTCCACATTCCATTGCATACCATTTCACAATACATTCCACATTAATTTCCATTCCATTCCGTTCCACATTCCATTCAACATTCCATTTTGCAGTCCATTCCAAATTCCATTCCACATTCCAGTCCACATTCCATTCTGATTCCATTGCATTTCTTTCCACTTTCCATTACATATTCCATTGCAATCCAATTCACATGCCTTTCCACATTCCAATGAATTCCATTCCATTGCATTCCACATTCTCTTCCACATTCCATTCCACATTCCATTCCACTGTCCATTCCATTCCATTCCACATTCCATTCCATTTCTATCAACATTGCATTTCACATTTCATTCCATTCTATTTCACATTCTATTCCACATTCAATTCCACATTCCATTCCATTCCATTTGAGATTCCATTCCCTTCCATTCCATTCCATCACACGTTCCATACCACTTTCCATTAAATTCTATTCCACATTCCAGTCCATTCCATTGCACATTCTATTCCATTCCAATCCACTTTTCATTCCAGAATTCATTCCATTCCATTCCACATTCCATTCCACATTCCATTCCACATTCCATTCCATTGCATTCCACATTCAATTCCACTTACCATTCCACATTCCTTACCATTCCGTTCCATTCCATTATGGATTCCTTTCCATTCCATTCCACATTCTATTCCACACTCCATTCCATTCCATTCCACATTCCATTCCACATTCCATTCCACATTCCATTCCACATTCCATTCCATTGCATTCCACATTCAATTCCGCTTACCATTCCACATTCCTTACCATTCCGTTCCATTCCATTATGGATTCCATTCCATTCCATTCCACATTCTATTCCACACTCCATTCCATTCCATTCCACATTCCATTCCATATTCCATTGCATTCCGTTCCTCATTCTATTCTTTCTATTCCGTGTTCCATTCCTTTCCAATCCACGTTACATTCCACATTCCATTCCACATGCAATTCCACATTCCACTCCAAGTTTCCATTCCACGTTCCATTCCGTTTCATTCCACGTTCCATTCCACGTTCCATTCCACATTCCATTCCACATTCCATTCAATCTTCCATTCCATTCCATTCCACGTTGAATTCCACTTTCCTTTCAACATTCCATTCTAGGTTCCATTCCACATTCCATTGCATTCCATTCCACGTTCCATTCCAAGTTCCATTCCACTCCATTCCACGTTACTTTCCACATTCCATTACACTTTCTATTCCAAACCATTCCACGTTCCATTCCATTCCATTCCACATTCCTTTCCATTCAATTCCGCATTCAATTCGACATTCCATTCCACATTCCATTCCATTCTTTTCTATTCCACATTTCATTCCATTCCATTAAATTCCATTCCACATTCCATTCCATTAGATTTCGCATTCCATTCCATTGCATCCCATTTAATTCCAAATTCCACTAAATTCCATTCCATTTGACATTCCATTACATTCCATTCCACATTCCATTCAATTCCTTTCCACATTAATTGCAAATTTCACTCCACGTTGCATTCCACGTTCCGTTCCACGTTGCTTTCCATGTTCCATTCCCTCCCATTCCAAATTGCATTCCATTCCATTGCACTTTCCATTTCACTATCTGTTCCAGATTGCATTCTGCGTTTCGTTCCGCGTTCCATTCCACGTTACATTTCTTTCCTCTCCACATTCCCTTCCTTTGCCTTCCACATTCCATTCCTTTCTATTCCATTCCATTTCACATTCCTTTCCACATTCCATTTGCTTCCATTACAGATTCCATTCTATACAATTCCACATTTCATTCCACGTTCCATTCCACGTTGCATTCCACATTCCATTGCATTCCATTCCACATTCCATTCCACATTCCATTCCATTCCAGACGATATTCAATTCCACATTCCATACCATTCCATTTAAACATTCCATTCCATTCAATTCCACATTGCATTCCTCTTTCCATTCCATTTCACACTGCATTCCATATGGCGTTCCACATGCCATTCCATTCCATCCCACAATCCATTCCACATTCCAATCCATTCCATTCCACTTTCCATTCCACATTCCATTCCATTACATTTCACGTTGCATTCCACATTCCATTCCACATTCCATACCATTCCTTTTCACATTACATTCCACAATCCATTCCTTTCAATTCCCCATTCGATTCCGCGTTCCATTCCACGTTCCATTCCACATACCATTCCATGTTCCGTTCCATTCCATTCCACATTGCATTCCACATTGCATTCCACATTCCATACCGTTCAATTTCACATTCCATTCCACAATCCATTCCATTCAATTCCACATTAAAATCCACTTTCCATTCCACATTCCATTCCACTTTCCATTCCACATTCTATTTCACTTTCCATTCCACATTCTATTTCACTTTCCATTCCATTCCATTCCATTAAATTTAATTCCATATTCCAACTCATTCCATTCCACATGGCATTCCATTCCATTCCACATTCCATTCCATTCCATTCCACTTTCCATTCCATTCAATTCCACATTCCAATCCACATTCCATTCCACATGCCATTCCACGTTCCATCCCATTCCATTCCACATTGCATTCCACATTCCATTCCACTTTCCATACCATTCAATTGCACATTCCATTCCACAATCCATTCCATTCAATTCCACATTAAATGCCACTTTCCATTCCACATTCTATTTCACTTTCCATTCCACATTCTATTTCACTTTCCATTCCATTCCATTCCATTAAATTTAATTCCATATTCCAACTCATTCCATTCCACATGGCATTCCATTCCATTCCACATTCCATTCCATTCCATTCCACTTTCCATTCCATTCAATTCCACATTCCATTCCACATTCCATTGCATTCCACATTGCATTCCATTCCATTCCACATTCCATTCCCTTCTATTCCACATTCCATTCCATTCAATTCCACATTCCATTCCACATTCCATTCCATTCCTTTCTATTACACTTTCCATTCCCTTCCATTCCACATTCCATTCCACATTGCATTCCACATTCCTTTACACGTTCTATTCCATTCCATCCGACATTCCATTCCATTCCATTCCACATTCTATTCCATTCAATTCCACGTTCCGTTAGATTCCCTTCCATTCCATTCCACATTCCATTCCTTCCACATTCAAATCCATTCCATTCCATGCCACATTCCATAGCATTCCATTTCACATTGAATTCCATTCCATTTCACATTCCATTCCACATTGCATTCCACGTTCTATTCCATGTTCCATTCCTCATTCCATTCCTTTCCATTGCACATTGCATTCCATTCAATTCCAATTCACATTCCATTCCATTCCACTTCCCATTCCATTCTATTCCACATTCCGTTAAACTTTCCATTTCATTCCATTCCATGTTCCATTCCAAATTCCATCCCATTCCATTCCACATTCCATTCCACATTCCATTGTTTTCCATTCCACGTCCTATTCCACGTTCCATTCCACTTTCCATTCCACTTTCAATTTCATATTCCATTCCACATTCCATGCCGTTCAATTCCACATTCCATTCCACATTCCATTACACATTCCATTACATTTATTCCACATTCCTTTGAACATTCCATTGAACATTCCATTCCACATTCCATTCCATTCCACATACCATTCTAGAGAGTTTTCCATTCCAGTACACATTCAATTCCACTTTCCTTTCCATTCCATTTAAACATTCCATTCCATCCCACATTCCATTCCACATTCCATTCCTTTCCACAATCAATTACATTGCATTCCACATTTCGTTTAACATTCCATTCCATTCCATTCCATCTTCCAGTCTATGCTACATTCCACATTCCTTTGCACAATCCATTCCTTATTGCATTCCATTCCATTCCACATTAAATTCCAAATTGCATTCCATTGCATTCCACATTTCATTCTACATTCCATTCCATTGCATTCCACATTCCATTCCACCTTGCATTCCATTCCAAATCCCATTCCGTTCCATTGCAAATTCAATTGCAATTTCCATTCCATTCCATTTCCCACTCCATTCCAAATTCGATTCCATTCCATTCCACTTTCCATTCCATGTTAGTTTCCACATTCCATTCCACATTTCATTCCATATTCCATTCCATTCCATTCCAATTTCCATTCCACATTCCATTCCATATTCCATTTCACATTCCATTCCTTTCCATTCAACGTTCCATTCCACATTCCATTCCACAATCCAGTACATTCCATTCAACATTCCATTGAGCATTCCATTCCACATTCCATTCCTTTCCATTCCACACTCTATTCCACATTCCATTCCATTCCACATTCCATTCCACATTCCATCCTGCATTCCATTCCATTCCCTTCCGTATTCCATTCCACATTCCACTCTATTCCGTTCTACGTTCCATTCCACATTCCATTAGATTGCATTCGAAATTCCATATCACATTCAATTCCTCATTCCATTCCACATTCCTTTACATTCCATTCCACATTCCATTCCACGTTCCATTCCACATTCCATTCCACGTTCCACTCCACTTTCCATTCCATTCCATTCCACGTTACATTCCACGTTCCATTCCATTCCATTACACGTTCCATTCCGTTCCATTCCAGTTTCCATTCCGCATTCCATTTCACATTCCATTCCATTTCATTCTATTCCATCCCACCTTCTATTCTATTCCATTCCATTCCACATTCCATACCATATTCCATTCCTTTCCATTCCACATTGCATTCCACGTTCCATTAGGTTTTCCCTTCCACTTTCCGTTTCATTCCATTCCACGTTCCATTCCATATTCCATTCCATACCTTTCCACTTTCCATTCCATTCCTTTCCACATTCCATTACATTCCGTTATACTATTCCTTCCACTTTCCTTTCCACTTTACATTCCACGTTCCATTCCTCCTTCCATTCCATTGCATTCCACATTTCATAACATTTCATTCTATTCCATTCCACATTCCATTCCATTCCACACCACATTCTATTCCACATTCCAATCCATTCCATTCTCATTCTTTTCCATTCCATTCAACATTCCATTAAAAGTTCCATTGCACGTTCCATTGCACGTTCCGTTTCGCATTTCATTCCATTCCATTCCATTCCATTTCGTATTCCATTCCATTCCATTACACATTCTATTCCGCATTCCAATCTATTCCATTGTACATTCCATTCCACATTCCACTCCATTCAATTCCACATTCCATTCATTTCCATTCCACGTTACATTGCACGTTCCCTTCCACCTTGCATTCAATATTCCATTCCACTACATTCCAAATTCCACATTCCATTCCACATTCCATTCCACATTCCATTCCATTCCATTACACATTCCATCCCATTCCATTCCACGTTCCATTCCACGTTCAATTCCAAATTCCCTTCCACATTTCATTCCACGTTCCATTCCACATTGCTGTCCATCCTGTTACACGTTCCATTCCATTGCTTTCCACGTTCCATTCCACATCCTATTTCACATTCCATTCCACAATTCATTCCGCTCCATTCCTTTCAATTCCACCTTCCATTCCACATTCCATTCAACATTAAATTCCGTTACAGCCCACATTCCATTCCACAATCCTTTCCACATTCCGTTCCACATTGCTTTCCATGCCATTCAGTTCCATTCCACATTCTCTTCCACATTCCATTCCACATTCCATTCCACATTCCGTGACACATTCCATTCCATTCCATTCCAAGTTCCATTCCACATTCCATTCCAGCTTCCATTCCACGTTCCTTTCCATTCCATTCCACGTAACATTCCACATTCCTTTCCATTCCTTTGCACGTTCCATTCCACATTCCACTGCTCATTCCATTCCACTTTCCATTCCAGATTCCATTCCACGTTCCATTCCATTCCATTACACGATCCATTCCACATTCCATTCCATTCCATTCCACTTTCCATTCCACATTCCATTCCACATTCCATTCCACGTTCCTTTCCACGTTCCATTCCATTCCAATCCATGTTCCATTCCACACTGCTGTCCTTCAATTTTCCATTTCAGATTCTATTCCACATTCCATTCCTCATTGCACTCTGTTGCATTCCACCTGCCACTCCACATTCCATTCTTCATTCCATTCCACATTCCTTTCCATTCGATTCCACATTCCATTCCATTCCATTCAACATTCCATTGCATTCCATTCCACATTTCATTCTCTTCCATTCCACATTCCATTCCACATTCCAATCCATTCCATTTCACATTCCATTCCATTCCATTCCACTTTCCGTTCCACATTCCATTCCACATTCCTTTCCATTCCTTTCCACGCTCCATTCCACCTTCCATTAGAGGTTCCATTCCACTTTCCATTCCATGATCCATTCCATTCCATTCCACTTTCCATTCCACGTTCCACTCCATATTTCATGCCACAGTCCACTCAAAATTCCATTCCGCATTCCATTCCATTCCATTCCACTTTGCACTACATTGCACTCCACATTCCAATCCACTTTCCATTCCATTCCATTTAACCATTCCTATCTATTCCATTTCACATTCCATTCCACCTTCCATTCCATTCCATATTCCATTCCACATTCCTTTCCATGCCAGTCCACGTTCCATTCCACATTCTGTTGTACATTCCATTCCACATTTCATTACATTCCATTACGTTCCACATTCCATTCCACATTCCATTACATTGCTTTCCACATTCCTTTCCACATTCCTATCCACATTTCATTGCACATTCCATTCCTTTCCATTGCACGTTCCATTCCACACTCCATTCCACATTCCATTCCACATTCCTTTCGACCATCCATTCCATTCCATTCCATTTTCCATTGCACATTCCATTGTACATTCCATTACAAGTTCCATTCCACATTCCATTCCACGTTCCTTTACACTTTCCATTGCATTCAGGTTCCATTGCACATTCGATTTCATTCCTTTCCACGTTCTATTCCACATTCCATTCCATGTTCCATTCCACATTCCATTCCATTTTCCATTCTATGTTCCATTCCATTCCATTCCACATTCCATTCCACATTCCATTCCACTCCATTCCACTTTCCATTCCACATTCCATTCCATATTCCATTCCACATTTCCTTCGGCTGCAATCCACATTCCATTCCACATGCCATTCCATTCCCTTCCACATTCCTTTCCACATTCCATTCCATTGCCTTCCTCATTACATTCCACATTCTATTACACATTGCATTCCACATTCCCTTTTACATTCCATTCTGTTCTATTCCACATTCCATTCCACATTCCATTTCATTCCATTCCACATTTCATGCCACTTTCCATTCCACATTCCATTCCATTCCATTCCACATTCCATACCACATTCCATTCCTTTGCATTCCACGTTCCATTCCATTAATTTCCACGTTCCGTTCCACATTCCATACAACATTCCATTCCATTCCATTCCACTTTCCATTGTAATTTCCATTAGACGTTCCATTCCATTCCATTCCACGTTCCATTATACATTCCGTTAGATGTTCCATTCTACGTTCCATTCCACGTCACATTCCACAATCCATTCCACATTCCATTCTACGTTCCATTCCACATTCAATTTAACATTCCATTCCACATTCTATTCCATTCCATCCCACCTTCCATTGCATTCCACAATCCATTCCACATTCCTTTCCATTCCTTTCTACATACAATTCCATTCCATTCCGCATTCCATTCCACATTCCTTTCCATTCCATTCCACTTTCCATTCCATTCCATTCCACATTCCATTCCATTCCCTTCCACATTCCATTCCATTCCATTCCACATTCCATTCCATTCCATTCCACATTCCATTCCATTCCATTCCATTCCACATTCCATTCCACATTCCATTCTCCATTCCATTCCATTCCATTCTTTTCCACATTCTGTTACACTACATTCAACTTTCCATCCCATTCTATTCCCCATCCCATTCTATTCCACATTCCATTCCATTCCATTCCTGTTTGCAATCCACGTTCAATTCCACTTTCCATTCCATTCCAATCTGCGTTCCACTCTATTCCATTCAACGTTACATTTCATTTCATTCCACCTTCCATTTTATTCCTTTTCACATTCCATTCCACATTCCATTTCACATTTCATTCCTTTCCACTACATTCCCTTCCACATTCCATTCCATTCCAAACCATATTCCATTCTATTGCATTCCACATTACATTCCATACCAATCCACTTTCCATTCCATTCCATTCCACTTTCCATTCCATTCCATTGCACATTCCATTCCTTTCCATTCCACAATCCATTCCACATTTCATTCACCCTTCCATTCCATTCGACCCTTTTACACATTCCATTCAATTACATTCCACAATCCATTCCATTACATTCCACATTCCTTTCCACATTCCATCCCACGTTATTCCCATTCCATGCCACGATCCATTCCACGTTCCATTAGGCGTTCCATTCCATGTTCTGTGCCATTAATTCCACGTTCCATTCCATATTCCATTCCATTCCAATCCACATTCCAATATATTCCATTCCACCTTCCATTACATTACATTCCACATTCCACTCCATAACATTATAAGTTCCATTCCATTCCATTCCTCTTTCCATTGCACATTCCATTTCACATTGCATTCCACCTTCCATTCCATTCCATTACAGTTTGCATTCCATTCCTTTCCACTTCCCATTCATTTCAATTTCACATTCAATTCCATTCCATTCCACACTCCATTGCATTCTGTTACATTCCATTCCACTTTCCATTCTATTCCATTCCATTCCATTCCACATTCCATTCCATTCCATTACCTTCCACATTCCATGCCATACAATTCCACATTCCATTCCATTCCATTCCGTTCCACATTCCATTCCATTCCATTCCACATTCCATTCCACTGCATTCCACTCCATTCCACATTTCATAAAATTCCCTTCCATTCCGCATTTGATTCCTTTCCACTCCATGTTCCTTTACATTTCATTCCACATTCCATTCCATTCCATTCCATTCCACATTCCATTCCATTCCATTCCATTCGTTTCCATTCCACATTCCTTTCCACATTCCATTCCCTTCATTCCACATTCTTTTCCATTCCATTCCACATTCCATTCCACGTTCCATTCCACGTTCCAGTCCTCATTCCATTCCATTCCGTTACACATTCCATACCATTCCATTCCATTCCATTCCAGATTAAATTACGTTCCATTCCACGTTCCATTCAACGTTTCATTCCATTCCATTCCACTTCCATTCCACTCCATTCCATGATCCATTCCATTCCATTCCACATTCCATTTCAGATTCCATTCCACATTCTTTGCACTTTACATTCCATTCCATTCCACATTCCATTCCACATTCCATTCCACGCTCCATTCCACATTCCATTCCACGTTACATTCCAAGTTCTATTCCAGGTTCCATTCCATTCCATTACACTTTCCATTCCGTTCCATTCCACTTTCCATTCCACATTCCATTCCACATTCCATTCCACATTTCATTCCCTTCCATTCCACATCTCATTAGACATTACATGCCATTCCATTCCACTTTCCATTCCACATTTCATTCCACATTCCATTCTGTTCCATTCCAAATTGCATTCTGCTTTCCATTGCTCATTCCATTCTACATTTCATTCCATTCCACATTCCATTACACATTCCATTCCATTCTACATTCCATTCCACTTTCCATTCCATTCCATTCCTCGTTCCATTTCACATTGCATTGCATTCCAGTCCGCATCCCATTCCACTTTACTTTCCATTCTTTTCGTATTCCATTTCAATACATTACACATTCCAGTCAACATTTCATTCCACATCCCATTGCATTCCATTCCACATACCATTCCGTTTCATTCCATGTTCCATTCCAGAATCCATTCCTCATTCCATTCCAGATTCCATTCCACTTTCCGTTCCATTCCATTCCACGTTCCATTCTATGTTCCATTCCATTATATTCCACCTTCCGTTCTTCATTCCTTTCCATATTCCATTCCACATTCCATTCCGTTCCATTCCACATTTCTTTCCACATTGTACCCAACGTTCAATTCCACATTCCATTCCACGTTCCATTGCATGTTACATTACACATTCAGTTCCTTTGAATTTCACGTTCCATTAAACAGTCCATTCCGTTCCATTCCAAGTTCCATTTCACATTCCATTCCACTTTCCATTCAATTCCATTCCACTTTCCATTCCATGATCCATTTCATTCCATTCCACATTCCATTCCACGTTCCATTCCAAATCCATTGCATTACGTTCCAAGTTAAATTGCACAATGCAATCCACTTTCCAATCCATATTCTATTGCATTCCATTCCACATTCCATTCCACAATCCATTCCACATTCCAATCCACTTTCCATTCCACATTCCATTAAACTACCTGCCACATTCCATTCCACATTCCATTCCATTCCATTCCTCACTCCATTCCACATTCCATTCCACATTCCGTTCCATTCCATTTCACATTCCATTAAACATTCCATTCCTCTTTCCATTCTGTGTTCCATTCGATTTCATTCCATGTTCCATTCCTCATTCCTTTCCACTTTGCATTCCACATTCCATTTCACTTTCCATTCCTCTTTACATTCCGTTCCATCCCACATTGCATTCCACATTCCATTCCATTCCATTCCACATTCCATTACATTACACTCCACATTTCATTCCACATTCCCTTCCTTTTCATTCCACCTTCTATTCCAAGTTCCATTCCATTGAATTCCACGTTCCATTACACGTTTCATTCCACATTTCTTTCCACATTCCATTCCACATTCCATTCCACATTCCATTCCGTTCCATTCTGCATTCCATTCCACATTCCATTCCACATTCCAATCCATTCGATTCCACATTCCATTGCACATTCCATTCCATTCCATTCCACATTCCATTCTCATTCCATTGCATTCCATTCCACATTCCATTCCACATTCCATTCCATTCAATTCCACATTTCATAAAACATTTCATTCCATTGCATTCCACATTCCATTCCACATTCCGTTCCACTTTCCATTCCATGTTCCTTTCCATGTTCCATTCCACGTTCCACTCCATTCCATTCCACGTTCCACTCCATTCTATTCCACGTTGCATTTCATTACGTTCCACATTCCATTTCACAAACCGGTCCACATTCTATTTCACTTTCCATTCCATTCCATTACACATTCCATTCCATTAAATTCCAAATTTCATTCGATTCAATTGCTCATTCCTTTCCACGTTCCATTCCACATTCCATTCCATTCCATTCTATTCCACTTTCCATTACATTCCATTGCACAATCCATTCCACGTTCCATTTCATATTCCATTAAACTTTACATTCTATTGCATTACATATTCCAATCCATTCTATTATTCATTTCATTCCATTCAATTCCACATCCCATTCCACTCCATTCGATCTCGTTTCATTCCACATTCCACTCCATTCCATTCCATTCCACATTCCTTTCCATTCCACATTCCATTCCGTTGCAATCCACATTCCATTATACGTTCCATTCCACGTTGCGTTCCATGTTCCATTCCACGTCCCATTTCACTTTCCAATCCTTTCCATTCCACATTCCATTCCATTCCATTCCACATTCCATTCCATTCTATTCCACATTCCATTCCACGTTCCATTCCATTCCATTGCAAGTTCCTTTCCACGTTCTGTTCCACATTCCATTCCATTCAATTCCACATTGCATTCAATTCAATTTCATGTTTCATTCCATATTCCATTCTACATTCCATTCCACTTTCTACTTCACTTTCCATTCCACAATCGATTCTACATTCAATTCCTCGATAGATTTCACGTACCATTCCACATTCCATTCCATTCCATTCCACTCCACATTCCCTTCCACATTCCATTCCACTTTCCATTCCACAGTCCTTTCCAAGATCCTTTCTACGTACCATTCTACATTCCATTCCATTCCATTCAACTTTACATTCTACATTGCATTGCACATCACATTCCACGTTGCATTCCATGTTCCATTCCACGTTACATTCCATGTTCCATTCCACGTTCCATTCCACATTCTATTCCATTCTATTCCACTTTCCATTCCACTTTCCATTCCACATTCCATTCCACATTACATTCCACATTACATTCCACATTACATTCCGTTCCGTTCCAGATATCATTCAACGTTCCATTCCACATTGCATTCTGTTCCATTCCACTTTCCATTCCACATTCCATTCCATATTCCATTCCACATTCCATTCCACTTTCCATTCCACATTCCATTCCATATTCCATTCCACATTTGTTTCCAATCCATTCCACTCTCCATTCCACAATCCATTCTCTTTCCATTGCATTTCATTCCAAATTGAATTCCACATTCCATTGCATTCCAATTCACAATCCATTCCACATTCCATTCCATTCCATTCCACTTTCCATTCAACATTCCATTCCACATTCCATTCCACAGTCCATTCCATATTCCATTCCACATTCCATTCCACATTCCATTCTCATTCCATTGCATTACTTTCCTCTTTCCATTCCACATTTCATTCTACATTCCATTCCATTCCATTCCACATTCCATTCCATTCCAATCAACATTCCATTCCACAATTCATTCCATTCCATTCCACATTCCATTCCACATTCCATTCCCCATTCAATTCCATTCCATTACAAAATCCATTCCATTCCATTCCATATTCCATTCCACTTTCCATTCCATATTCCA
Organism: Pongo pygmaeus; assembly: GCF_028885625.2. NCBI lineage: Eukaryota > Metazoa > Chordata > Mammalia > Primates > Hominidae > Pongo > Pongo pygmaeus. The sequence continues at coordinate 12,860,538 of NC_072395.2, read as the reverse complement.
TTCCACATTCCATTAAATTCTATTCCACATTCCATTCTCATTCCATTGCATTACTTTCCTCTTTCCATTCCACATTTCATTCTACATTCCATTCCATTCCATTCCACATTCCATTCCATTCCAATCAACATTCCATTCCACAATTCATTCCATTCCATTCCACATTCCTTTCCACATTCCATTCCCCATTCAATTCCATTCCATTACAAAATCCATTCCATTCCATTCCATTCCATATTCTATTCCACATTCCATTCCATATTCCATTCCTCATTCCCTTAAATTCTATTCCACATTCCATTCCACATTCCAGTCCATTCCATTCCACATTCCATTCCGTTTGAATGCACATTTCATTCCACAATTCATTCCATTCCGTTACACTTTCTATCCCACATTCCCTTCCACGTTCCATTCCATTCCACTCCACAGTCCATTCCACATTCCGTTCAATAATCCATTCCACATTCCATTCAATTCCATTCCACATTCCATTGCATTCCATTCCACATTCCATTACATTCTATTCCACATTCCATTCCACGTTCCATTCAATTCCATTCCACGTTCCATTCAACGTTCCATTCCACATTCCATTCAACGTTCCTGTCCATTCCAATCTACGTTCCATTCCACGTTCCATTCCACCGTCCATTTCACATTCTATTCCAAATTCCAGTCCATTCGATGCCACATTACATTCCACATTAATTTATACATTTAATTCTACATTTCATTCCACATTGCAGTGCATTCCATTCCACATTCCATTCGACATTAGTTTGCACATTCCATTCCACATTCCATTCCACATTCCATTTCGTTCGGCATTCCATTCCATTCCATTTCACATTCCATTCCGTTATATTCCACATTCCTTTAAACATTCCATACAGCATTACGCTCCTCATTCCATTCCATAATCCTTTCCACATTCCATTGCATTCCACTCCTCATTCCATTCAATTCCATTCCACGTTCCATTCCATTTCATTTCACATTCCATTCTGTTCAATTCCACATTCATTTCCACATTCCATTGCACATTCCTTTCCATTCCATTCCACATTCCATTCCACGTTCCATTCCACGTTCCATTCAATGTTCTATTAAACGTTCCATTCCATTCCATTCCACCTTCCATTCCACGTTCCACTAAATTCAATTCCACGTTCCATTCCACGTTCTGCTCCACGTACCTTTCCAATCCATTCCATGTTCCATTAAATTCCATTCTACGTTCCATTCCACATTCCATTCCATTCAATTCCACATTCCATTTCACATTCCATTCCACATTCCATTTCACATTCCATTCCACATTCCACTTCACATTCCATTCCATTCCATTACACATTCCATTTCCCATTGCATTCCAGATTCCATTCAACATTCCATTTCACATTCCATTCCACCTTCCACTTCATTTCCATCCAAATTTCATTCCAGTCCACGTTCCCTTCCACTTTCCATTTCACATTACACCCCACTTCCCATTCCATTCCATTCCACGTGCCATTACACATTCCACTGCATTCCATTCCACTTTCCATTCCACATTCCAATCTACGTTCCATTCCACATTCCATTCCACATTCCATTCCATTCTATTCCACGTTCCATTCCAAGTTGCATTGCACGTTCCTTTCCACGTTCCTTTCCACTTTCCATTCCATTCCATTCCATTCCACATTCCATTCCACGTTCCATTCCACATTCCATTGCACGTGCCATTCCACGTTCCTTTCCACATTAAATTCCATTCCATTCTATATTCCCTAACGTTAATTTCCATTCCTCTGCACACTCCATTCCATTACATTCCACATGCCATTCCATATTCCACTCAACATTCCATTCCACATTCCATTCCATTACTTTCCACATTGCATTCCAGATTCCATTGCATTAAATTCCTCATTCCATTACATTCCACTGCACATTCCATTCCGTTACATTGTACATTCCATTGCACATTCCATTCCACATTCCATTCCACATTCCATTCCATTCCATTCCACGTTCCATTCCAAGTTCTATTCAATTCCGTTCCACGTTCCATTCAACGTTCCATTCCACATTCCATTCCACGTTCCATTAAATTCCATTCCACATTACATTCCACGTTCCATTAAATTCCATTCCACATTCCATTCAACGTTCCAGTAAATTCCAATCCATGTTCCATTCCTCGTTCCATTACAGCTTCCATTCCACATTCCATTCCACATTCCATTCCATTCGATTCCACATTCCATTCCATTCCGTTCCACATTCAATTCCACATTTCATTCCAGATTGCAGTCCATTCCATTCCACATTCCATTCCACATTACTTTCCACATTCCATTCCACATTTCATTCCATTTTGCCGTTCATTCCATTTTACATTCCATTCCTCATTACTTTCCACTTTCCATTCCACATTCCATTCCACATTCCATTCCATTCCGCATTCCATTCCATTTCACATTCCATTAAGTTATATTCCACATTCCATTCCACATTCCATTCAATATTCCATTCCACATTCTGTTCCATAATCCTTACCACATTCCATTGCATTCCATTCCTCCTTCCATTCCATTCCATTCCACATTCCATTCCATTTCATTTCACATTCCATTCTGTTCCATTCCACATTCATTTGCACATTCCATTCCACATTACATTCCACATTCCGTTCAATTCCATTCCACATTCCATTCCACATTCCTTTCCATTCCATTCCACGTTCCATTCCACGTTCCATTCCACGTTCCATTCAATGTTCTATTCCATGTTCCATTCCATTCGATTCCACGTCCATTCCAAGTTCCGTTAAATTCAATTCCATGTTCCATTCCACATTCTATTCCATTCAATTCCACATTGCATTTCACATTCCATTCCACATTCCATTTCACATTCCATTCCATTCCATTACACATTCCGTTTTCCATTCCATTCCAGATTCCATTCAACATTCCATTTCACATTCCATTCCATTCCCTTCCAAATTTCATTCCATTCTACGTTCCCTTCCACATTCTATTGCACATTCCGCTCCATGTCCCATTCCATTCTATTTCACGTTCCATTACACATTCCATTCCATTCCATTCCACTTTCTATTCCACATTCCAATCTACATTCCATTCCACATTCCATTCCATTCCATTCCACGTTCCATTCCATGTTCCATTCCTCTTTCCATTGCATGTTCCTTTCCACGTTCCTTTCCACATTCCATTACATTGCATTCCATATTCCCTACCATTAATTTCCATTCCTCTCCACACTGCATTCCATTCCATTCCACATTCAATTCCATATTCTACTCAACATTCCATTCCACATTCCATTCCATTCCCTTCCATATTTCATTCCATTCCACGTTCCCTTCCACATTCCATTGCACATTCTAGTCCACGTCCCATTCCATTCCATTCCACGTGCCATTACACATTCCATTCCATTCCATTCTACTTTCCATTCCACATTCCAATCTACATTACATTCTAAATTCCATTCCACATTCCATTGCACTGCATTCCACATTTCATTCCACTTTCCGTTCCATTCCATTCCAGGTTCCATTCCCTGTTACTTTCCACATTCCATTCCATTGTATTCCGCATTCCATTCCACATTCCATTCCATTCCATTCCACTCCACGTTCCATTCCAAGTTCCATTCCACGTTGCATTCCACGTTGCATTCAATTCCATTCCACATTCCATTCCAGTTTCCTTTCCATTCAATTCCACGTTCCATTCCACATTCCATTGTACATTCCATTCGAAGTTCTCTTCCAATTTCCATTCCACGTTTCATTCCATGTTCCATTCCATTCAAGTTCCAATCCACATTCCATTTCATTCTATTCCACGTTGCATTCCACATTCCATTCCAGTACATTACACATTCTATTCCACATTTCATTTCACTTTGCATTCCATTCAATTCCACTTTCCATACCACGTTGCATTCCAAGTTTATTTTCACGTTTCATTCCACGTTCCATTCCATGTTCCATTCCATGATCCATTCCAAATTCCATTCCATTATATTTCACATTCCATTCGACATTCTGTTCCACGTTCCACTCGAAGTTCCATTCCACGTTCCACTCCACGTTCCATTCCATTCCATTCTACTCCACTTTCCATTCCATTCCATTCCACATTCCATTGCATTCCATTCCACATTGCTTTCCACATTCCATTCCACATTCATTTCCACATTCCATTCCACCTCCCTTTCCACATCCCATTCCTTTCCGTTTCACATTCCATTCCCTCCAACTCCACATTCCTTTCCACATTGTATTACACATTCCATTCCTTTCCATTCCACATTCTATTCCACATTCCATTCCATTCGACATCGCATTACACTGCATTCCACATTCCATTCCATTCCATTCCACATTCCATTGCATTCCATTAAACATTCCATTCCACGTTGCTTTCCACATCAATTCCATGTTCCATTACACGTTCCATTCCCTATTCCTTTCCATTAATTTCCACTTTTGTTTAAACATTCCCTACCACATTCCATTCAACACTACTTCCGTTGCATTCCACAGTCCATTCCACATTCCATTCCATTCCTTTCCACATGCCATTCCACGTTCAATTCAACATTCCATTCCACATTCCATTCCATTCCATTCCACAAACCATTCCACGATCCCTTGTATGTTTCATTCCACATTCCATTCAATTCCTTTCCACGATCCATTCCATTCCATTCCACGTATTTTTCATTCCACATTCCATTCCATTCCATTCCACGATCCATTCCCTTCCATTCCACGTTCCATTTAATTCCATTCCATTCCATTCCACATTCCATTCCACATTCCATTTCCTTACATTCCACTTTTCATTCCACATTCCAACCATTCTATTCCACATTCCATTACACGGTCCATTCCATTACATTCGACGTTCCATTAGACGTTCCATTCCACATTCCATTTCACATTCCATTCTACATTCCATTATAGATTCTATTACATTCCATCCCACATTCCATTCCACGTTCCATTCCTTTAGATTCCACATACCATTCCACGTTCGATTCCACGTTCCATTGCACGTTTCTTTCCATGTTCCTTTCCATATTCCTTTCCATTCCAGTCCATATTCCATGCCAATCCTTTCCATTCCATTCCACAATCCATTCCATGCCATTCCACATTCCATTCCACATTGCATTCCATTCCATTACACATTCCATTCCATTCCATTCCATTCCACATTCCATTCCATTCCTCATTCCATTCCATTCCATTCCACATTCCATTCCACATTCCATTCCATACCATTCCACATTCTACATTCCACATTCCACATTACAATCTTTCAACATTGCATTCCAACTTTCCATTCCACTTTCCATTCCATTCTATTCCACATTCCATTCCACATTCCATTCCATTCCATTCCACATTCCATTACACATTCCATTCCCCAATTCAGTCCATTCCATTCCACTTTCCATTCCACATTCCATTACATTCCATTACACATTTCCTTCTACTTTCCATTCCATTCCATTCCACATTCCATTCCATTCCATTACACATTCCATTCCATTCCATCCGACAATTCATTCCATGTTCCGTTCCACTTTGCTTTCCACGTTCAATTCCACTTTCCATTGTACGTTTCTTTCAACGTTCCTTTCCATGTTCCTTTCCATTCCATTCTATATTCCCTACCATTCCTTTCCATTACACTCCACAATCCATTCCACTCCATTCCACATTCCATGCCACATTGCATTCCATTCCTTGCCACATTCCATTCAACATTCCACTGAACATCCCATTCCACATTCTATTCCATTCCTTCCCACATTCGATAAAACAGCCCTTTGCTTTGCATTCCACATTCCATTGCATTCCACCTCACATTCCATTGCACATTCCATTCCATTGCCTTCCAAATTCCATTCCATTCCATTCCATTCCATTGCGTTCCATTCCATATTCCATTCCATTCCATTCCACATTCCATTCATTTCCATTCCATTCCACATTGTATTCCACTCCACATTCCATTCCTTTCCATTGCATTCCCCGTTCCATTCCATTCCTTTCCATTCCGTTCATTTCATTCCATATGGCATTCCATTCCATTCCACATAACTTTCCATTCCATTCCACTTTCCCTTCAATTCCATTCCACATTCCATTCCTTTCGATTCCACATAACATTCAATTCCATTCCATTCCATTCCATTCCACATTCCATTCCACATTCCATTCCATGCCATTCTGCATTCCATTACATTCCATTCCTCTTTCCATTCCATACCATTCCGCATTCCATTCCATTCCATTCCACATTCAATTAAATTCCTTCCACATTACATTCCATTAAATTCCACATTCCACATTTCATTTCAGGTTTCATTCCACGTTCTATTGCGAGTTCCATTCCATTCCATTCCATTCCACGTTCGATTCCACTTTCCATTCCACATTCCATTCATTCCATTGCACTTTTCATTCCATTACATTCCACATTAAATTCCTTTCCATTCCATTGCATTCCAAATTCCATTCCATTCCATTCCATTCGATTCCACATTCCGTTCCATTCCATTCCTCATTTCTTTCCATTCCATTGCACATTCCATTCCATTCAATTCCATTACACATTTCATTCCATTCCATTACACATTCCATTCTGTTCCATTCCATTCCCAATTCCATTCGATTCCATCCCTCATTCCATTACACATTGACTACCATTCCACATTCCATTCCATTCCATTCCACTTTCTGTTCCTTTACCTTCCATTCCATTCCACATTCCATTACACATTCCATTCCATTACACATTCCATGCCATTTCATTCCATTCCATTGCACATTCCTTTCCAAATTGGATTCCATTCCATTACACATTCCATGCCATTTCATTCCATTCCATTGCACATTCCTTTCCAAATTGCATTCCATTCCATTCCAAATTCCATACCATTCCATTCCCCATTACTTTCCATTCGATTCCAAAATCCATTCCATTCCTTTGAACGTTACATTCTGCTCTTTTCCATTATCAACTCCATTCCTTTCCACATTCCTTTCCATTCCATTCCACATTCCATTTCATTCCATTCCATTCGATTCCACATTCCATTACATTCCATTCCACATTCCATACCATTCCATTCCACATTCCATTCCGTTCCATTCCACATTGCATTCCATTCCATTCCACATTCCATTCTGTTACTTTTCACATTCCTGTCCATTCCATTCCACATTCGATTTCATTCCATCCAATTCCATTCCATTCCATTACTTTCCAATCCGTTCCACATTCCTTTACACATTGCATTCCATTCCACATTCCACTCCATTCCATTTCATTCCATTCCACATTCCATTCAATTCCATTCCATACCACATTCCATTCCATTCCATTCCACATTCCATTCCATTCAATTCTATTCCACATTCCATTCCACATTGCCTTCCATTCCATTCCACTTTCCATTCCATTCCATTTCACTTTCTATTACATGCCATTCCATTCATTTCCTTTCCAAATTCCCTTCCAAATTTTATTCCATTCCATTCCACTTTCCATTCCATTCCATTTCACTTTCCATTCCATTCCATTCCATTTCACATTCCATTCCATGCCATTCCGAATTCCATTCTGTTCTTTTCCATTCCATATTCAATTACATTCCAATCCAAATTACATTGCATTCCATTCCACATTCCACATTCCATTCCACGTTCAATTCAACGTTCCATTCCACTTTCCATTCCATGTTCCATTCCATTTCATTTCACGTTCCATTCCATTCGATTCCATTCCACATTCCATTCCATTCCATTTCATATTCCATTCAATTCCATTCCGTTACACATTCCACTCCTCTTTCCATTCAATTTCACTTTCCTTTCCATTCCATTCCTTTCCATTCCACATTCCACTCCATTCCATTCCATTCCATACCCCATTCCATTCCATTCCACATTCCATTTCATTCCATTCCAATCCATTCCACATTCCATTCCATTCCTTTCCACATAACTTTCCATTCCATTCAACTTTGCATTCCATTCCATTCCATTCCACATTCCATTCAAATCTATTCCACATTCCTTTCCTTTCCATTCCACATTCCATTCCATTCCATTTCAAATTTAATTCCATATTCCAGTCCATTCCATTCCACACTCGATTCCATTCCATTCCATTCCGCATTCCATTCCATTTCATTGCATTCCACTTTCCCTACCATTCCACTCAACATTCCATTCCGAATGTCTTCACACTTTCCATTCCATTCCATTCCACATTCCATTCTATTCCATTCCACGTTCCATTCCAATCCATTCCACTTTCCATTGTAAATTAAATGCCACATCAAATTCCTTTCCATTCCACGTTCCATTCCACATTCCATTCCATTCCTTTTCAAATTCCATTCCACGTTCCATTCCAATCCATTCCACGTTCCATTCCACATTCCATTCAACATTCCATTCATCATTCCATTCCATTCCATTCCACGTTCCATTCGAACCCATTCCACCTTCCAATTCACATTCCATTCCCTTGCATTTCACTTTCCATTCCACATTGAATTCCACATTCCATTCCACATTCCATTCCGTTTCGTTCCACATTGCACTCCACATTGCATTCCACATTCCATTCAACATTCCATTCCATTCCATTCCACATTCCATTCCACATTACATTCCATTACATTCCACATTGCATTCCACATTCCACTCCACATTCCATTGCATTCCATTTCATATTCCTTTCCATTCTTTTCCAGTTTAAATTCTATTCCTTTCCATATTCCATTCCATTCCATTCCACATTCCTTTCCACATTCCATTCCACATTCCAGTCCTTTCCATTTCACATTCCATTCCACATTAAATACCATTTCATTCCACATTCCATTCCATATTCCATTCCATTCCACATTCCATTCAACTTTCCATTCCACGTTCCATTAAATTCCATTGCATTGCATTCCATGTTCCATGTCATACCATTCCACATTCCATTCCATGTTCCATTTCACTTTCCATTCCTCATTGGGTTTCACCCTCCATTCCATTCCATTCCACTCCACATTCCATTCTGCATTTCATTCCACATTCCATTCCATTCCATTCCACATTCCATTCAATGTTCCATTCCATGTTCCATTAAATTCCATTGCATTCCACTCCAAGTTCCATTACGTACCATTCCACATTACATTCCATGTTCCATTTCACATTCCATTCCTCATTCCTTTTCCCACTACATTCCATTCCATTCCATTCCACGTTCCATTCTACATTTCATTCCATTCCATTCCACGTTCTATTACATTCCATTCCATTTTCAATTCCAAATTCCTTTCAACATTCCATTCCACCTTCCATTACTTTGTATTCCATATTCCATTGCAAATTCCGTTCCACATTCCTTTACACGTTCTATTGCATTCCATTCCACATTCCATTACATTCCTTTCCACATTCCATTCCATTCCATTACACGTTGCATTGCACATTCCGTTCTACATTCCTTTCCATTCCGTTGTACGTTCCATTACATATTCCATTCCATTCCATTCCACATTCAGTTCCACCTTCCATTCCATTCCATTCCATATTCCATTCCACATTCCACTCCACGTTGCTTTCCACATTCCATTCCGTACCATTCCACCTTCCATTCGACATTCCATTCCACATTACATTCCACATTCCTTTCCACATTCCATTCCATTCCATTCCAAATTACATACCACATTCCATTTGTTTCGATTCCACTTTCCATTCCATTCCATTACACGTTCAATTCCGTTGCTTTCTCCATTCCATTTTATTCCTTTCCTCATTGCATTCTATTCCATTCCATGCAACATTTCATTCCATTCCATTCCATACCACATTGCATTATATTCCATTCAAAATTGCATTCTATTCCATTGCACATTGCATTCCATTCCATTCCATTCCATTCCACATTCCATTCCAGTCCATTCCATTCTACATTCCATTGAATTCCATTCCACATTGCATTACATTCCATTCCACATTCCATTACATTCCACATTCCTTTGCATTCAATTCCATTCCATTCCATTACAAATTCCATTCCATTCCTTTCAACATTTCATTCCATTCCACATTCCTTTGCATTCCATTCCATTCCATTCCACTTTCCATTCCATTCCATTCCATTCCATTCCACATTCCATTCCTTACCATTCCACATTCCATTCAACTTTTCATTCCATTTAATTCCACACTTCATTCCACATTTCATTCCATTTCATTCCACATTCCATTCCAATCCATTCTATTCCATTCCATTCTATACCACATCCAATTCCATTCCATTCTGCATTGCATTCCTTACCATTCCACATTCCATTCAACTTAGCATTCCATTTAATTCCACACTTCATTCCACATTCCTTTCTATTCCATTCAAAATTTCATTCCATTCCATTCCATTCCATTCCATTTCATATTCCTTTCCGCTTTCCATTCAAATCCATTCCACAATCCGTTCCACATTCCACTCAATTCCATTCCTTATTCCATTCCACTCCACATTCCATTCCATTCCTTTCCATTCCATTCCACTCCATTCCACATTCCAATCCATTCCATTCGAATTTCCATTGCATTAAATTCTAAACCCAATTTCATTCCATGTCGCATTCCAATCCATTCCATTCCATATTCCAATCCATTCCATGCCACAATCCATTCCTTTCCTTTCCACATTCCATTCCATTGCATTCCACATTCCATTCGATTCAACATTCCATTACCTTCCATTCAACATATCCTTCCATTCCATTACACATTCCATTCCATTCCATTCCAAATTTCATTGCATTCCACATTCCGTTCCCTTCCATCCATTACATATTTCATTCCACTTTCCATTCCATTCCACATTCCATTTCATTAAACATTCCAATCCATTCCATTCCACATACCGTTCCATTTCAAATTCCGCTCAATTTCATTCCACATGCCATTCCATTCCATTCCACATTCCATTCCATTCCACTCCATTCCGTTACACACTCCATTCCTCTTTCCTTTCAATTTCACATTCCATTCCATTCCATTCCACATTCCATTCCATTCCGTTCCATTCCACATTCCATTCCAATCCATTCTACATTCCATTCCATACCGTTCCATTCCACATTCCATTCCATTGCATTCTACATTCCATTCCATTCCTATCTATGCTCCATCACATTCCATTACATTGTATTCCACATTGCATTCCATTCCATTCCATTCCACATTCCATTGAATACTATTCCGCATTCCATTCCATTCCATTCCTCATTCCATTTCATATTCCTTTCCATATTCCATTCATTCCATTGCACATTTTTTCTAATATATTCCACATTAAATTCCTCTCCATTCCATTTGATTCCACAATCCATTCCATTCCATTCCACATTCCGTTGCATTCCATTCCACATTCCATTCCATTGCATTCCACACTCCATTAAATTCCATGCCCCATTCCATTCCATTACACAGTCCATTCCATTCCACATTCCATTCCGTTCCATTCCATTCCGGATTCCATTCCATTCTATTCCAATTCATTCCAAATTCCATTCCGTTCCATTCCATTCCAGATTCCATTCCATTCTATTCCAGTCCATTCCACATTCCATTCCATGTTGCATTCCATTCCACATTCCTTTCCATTCCATTCCACATTCCATTCCATTACATTCAAATCCTTTCCACATTCCATTACACATTACTGTTCATTCCACTTACCATTCCATTCCATTCCACATTCCATTCCATTTAATTTCATTCCATTACACATTCCTTTCCCCATTACATTCCATTCCACTTTCCATACCATTATATTCCACATTTGATTCCATTCCATTCCACATTCCTTTCCGTTGCATTCCACATTATGTTCCATTCCATTCCACATTCCACTGCATTCCTTTCCACTTTGCTTTCCATTCCCCTCCACATTCCATTCCATTCCATATCATTCCATTCCACATTCCAATACATTACATTCCACATTCCATACCATTCCATTCCACATTCCATTCCATTCTATTCCACATTACATTAATTCCATTCCACATTCCATTGCGTTACTTTCCACATCCATTCCATTCCATTCCATTCCCTTCCACATTCCATTCCATTCCATTTCATTGCATTCCACAATCCATTACACATTCCATTCCATTCCACATTGCTTTCCATTCCACTTCATTCCATTCCACATTCCATTCCATTCCATTCCAATCCGTTCCATTCAACATTCCGTTCCATTCCATTCCACTTTCCGTTGCATTCCATTTCACATTCCATTCCATTGCATTCCACGTTCTATTCCATTCCATTCCATTACAGTTTCCATTCCATTCTACATTTCAGTGCGTTCCATTCCATTCCTGATTCCATTCCATTCCATTTCATTCCTTTCCACTTTCCATTTCACATTGCATTTCATTCCGCATTCCTTTCCATTCAATTCCACATTTCATTCCATTACGTTACAATCCTTTCCACATTCCATCACACATTCCTTTTCATTCCACTTTCCATTCCATTCCATTCCACATTCCATTCCACTTTATTCCATTCCTTTGCACATTCCTTTATACATTGCATTCCATTGCATTCCACTTTCCATACAATTCCATTCCACGTTCCATTCCATTCCATTACACATTCCATTCCATCGCATTCCACATTACATTCCATTCCGTTCCACATTCCACTACAATCTTTTCCACGTTCCTTTCCATTCCGTTCCACATTCCATTCCATTCCATTCCATTCCACATTCTATTCCATTTTATTCCACATTCAACACCATTCCTTTCCACATTCCAATCCTTTCCATTCCACATTATATTACATTCCATTCCACATTCCATTCCATTAATTTCCACATTCCTGTCCATTCCATTCCACTTTCAATTCCATTCCATTCCATTCCTTTCAAAATTCCATTCCACTCCATTCCATTCCTTTCCATTCCACATTCCATTCCATTTCACTTCATTCCATTCCACATTTCATTCCATTCCAAATTTCTTTCCATTCATTTCCAAATTCCATTCCATTCCATTCCACATTCCATTCCATTCCTTTCCACATTCCTGTCCATTCCATTCCATATTCCATTCCATTCCACATTCCATTCCATTCCTTTCCACATTCCTGTCCATTCCATTCCACATTCCATTCCATTCCATTCCATTCCATTCCTTTCCATATTCCATTCCTTTCCATTCCATTGCATTCCAGATTCCATTACAGATTCCATTCCATTCACATTTCATTCCATTCCACTTCATTCCTTTCTTAATTCCATTCCATTGCATTCCATTCCATTCCACATTCCGTTCCATTCCATTCCACATTCCATTCCATTGTATGCCACGTTCCATTCCATTCCATTCCATTCTAATTTCCATTCCATTCGACATGCCATTCCATTCCATTCCATTCTCGATTCCATTCCAATCCATTCCATTTCATTCCACTTTCCATTACACATTGCTTTCCCTTACACATTCCTTTCCATTCAATTCCACATTCCATTCCAGTACATTCAACTCCTTTCCACATTACATTACACATTTCTTTTCATTCCACATTCCATTCCATTACATTCCACATTCCATTCCATTACATTCCACATTCCATTCCATTTCATTCCATTCCATTGCACATTCCTTTATACATTCCATTCCATTCCATTCCACATTCCACACCATTCCATTCCACATTCCATTGCATTCCATTCCACATTCCATTCCATTGCTTTCCACATTACATTCCATTCCATTCCACATTCCACACCATTCCATTCCACATTCCATTGCATTCCATTCCACATTCCATTCCATTGCTTTCCACATTACATTCCATTCCATTCCACATTCCACTCCATTCCTTACCACGTTCCTTTCCATTCCAGTTCAATTTCCATTCCTTTATATTCCATTCCATATTCCATTCCATTACTTTCCACATTCCATGCCATTCCATTCCACATTCCATTCCTTTACTTTCCAAATTCCTGTCCATTCCATTCCACATTCCATTTCATTCCATTCCATTCCATTCCTTTCCACATTCCATTCCATTCCATTCCTTTCCACATTCCATTCCATTCAATTCCATTGCATATTCCATTCCATTCCACATTCCATTCCATTCCACTTCATTCCATTGCACATTCCATTCCATTCAATTCCATTCAGCATTCCATTCCACTTCATTCCATTCCACATTCCATTCCATTCCATTCCACATTCCATTCCATTCCTTTCCACATTCCATTCCATTCCATTCCATTCCATTCTGCATTCCATTCCAATCCGTAATCCATTCCTTTCCGTTCCATTCAACTTTCCATTCCATTCTTTTCCACGTTCCATTCCAGTCCATTCCATTCCATTCCATTCCATTCCACATTCCATTCCATTTCATATTGCATTCCATTCCACTTCATATTTCATTCCATACCATTCCACATTCCATTCAATTCCATTCCACATTCCATTCCATTCCTTTCCACATTCCATTCTATTCCACATCCCATTCTATTCCATTCCATTACACATTCCATTCCATTCCACATTCCATTATATTCCATTCCAAATTCTATTTCATTCCATTCCATATTCCATTCCATTCCATTCCACTTTCCATTCCATTCCGTTCCACATTTCGTTCCATTCCATTCAACTTCCCGTTCCATTCCATTCCCCATTCCATTCCGTTACACTTTCCATTCCATTCCATTCAATTACACATTCGATTCCACATTCGATTCCTCTTTCCATTCCATTTCAAATTTCATTCAATTCCATTGAATTCCACTTTCCATTCAATTCCTTTCCATTCCACACTCCTTTCCCTTTCATTCCATATTCCAATCTATTCCATTCCATTCCATTCCCCATTCCATTTCATTCCATTTCCCCTTCCATTCCATTCCGTTCTACATTCCATTCCATTGCATTGCATTCTATTTCCCTTTTCATTCCCTTGCATTCCATTCCACATTCCATTCCTATTCATTCCACATTCCATTCCACATTCCATTCCAATTTGCATTCCATTCCATTCCATTTTCCATACAATTCCATTCCACTTTCCATTTCATTACATTCCATTCCACATTCCATTCCATGCCATTTCGCTTTCCATTCCATTCCATTCCATTCCACATTCAATTCCATTGCAATTCACTTTCCATTCCATTCAATTCCACATTCCACACTCCATTCCAGGTTCCATTCTACGTTCCACTGCACGTTGCATTCCACATTCCATTCCATTCCATTCCATGTTGCATTCCGCATTGCATTCCACATTCCATTCCATTCGATTCCACATTTCATTCGATTCCATTGCACATTCCATTACATTAAATTCCATTCTATTCCATTCCACATTCCATTCCATTCCATATACCTTTCGATTCCATTCCACATTCCATTCCATTCCATTCCACATTCCATTCCATTCCATTCCTTTCCGCATTCCATTTCATTTCACATTGCATTCCATTCTACTCCACATTTAATTCCATACCATTCCACATTTCATTCAATTCCATTCCACATTCCATTCCATTGCATTCCACTTTCCATTCCATTAAACATTCCATTCCATTCCATTCCATTAAACATTCCATTCCACATTCCATTCCATTCCACTTTGCACTCCATTCCATTGCATTCCACTAAACATTCCATTCCACATTCCATTCCACATTCCATTCCATTCCAATTTGCAGTCCATTCCATTCCAAATTCTATTCCATTCCATTCCATATTCCACTCCATTCCATTCCGCATTCCATTCCATATTCCTCTCCATTCCATTCCACATTCCACTCCATTCCATTCCACACTCCATTCCATTTCATTCCACATTCCATTCCACGTTCTATTCCACGTTCCAGTCCATTCCATTCCACAATCCATTCCACATTCCATTCCACGTTCCATTCTATTTCATGCCACATTCCATTCCACCTTCCATTCCGTTCCATTCCACATTCCTTTTCACATTCAACTCCATTCCATTCCACAGTCCATTGTATTTCATTCCATTCCATTTCACTTTCCTGTCCATTCCAGTGCACTTTCCCTTCCTTTCCCTTCCAGAATGCGTTCCATTCCATTCCACTTTCGATTACACTTTCCATTCCACGTTCCATTACACTTTCCACTGCACGTTACATTCCATTACATTCCACGATGCATTCCACCTTCCATTCATCATTCCATTCCATGTTCTTCTCCACCTTCCATTCCATTTTTTTCCACGTTTCATGCAACGTTCCAGTCCACATTCCATTCGATTCCATTAACCATTCCATTCCACATTCCATTCCATGTTCCATTACACAATCCATTCCACGTTCCTTTACTCGTTGCATTCCACCTTCCATACCACGTTCCATTCCATTCCATTCCACATTCCATTCCACATTCCATTGCAATACATTCCACTTTCCATTCCACGTGCCATTCCACGTTCCATTCTACTTTACTTTCCAGTCCATTCCACATTCCATTCCATGTTCCATTGCATAACATTCAACATTCCATTCCACATTCCATGCCATTTCATTCCACATTCCATTCCTCATTCCATTCCATTCGATTCCACATTCCCCTCCATTCCATTCAACATTCCATTCCACATTCCACTCCATTCCATTCCACACTCCTTTCCAAATTCCATTCCACATTCCATTCCACATTCCATTCCACATTCCATTCCTTTCCCTTACGCATTCCACTCAATTCCATTCCACTCCGCATTCCATTCCATTCCATTCCCCTTTCCATTCCATTTCATTTCAAATTTCATTCCATTCCTCATTCCATTCCGTATCACATTACATTCAATTCCATTCCACACTCCATTCAATTCCATTCCATTCCACGCTGCATTCCACTTTCCATTCCACAATCCATTCCATTCAATTCCACACTCGTTTCCACATTCCATTCCACATTCCATTCCAATCCATTCCACTTTCCATTCCAGATTCCATTCCATTCCATTCCATTCTACAATCCACTTCATTCCAGTCCACATTCCATTCCACATTCCATTCAATATTCCATTCCATTCCAATACACCTTCCACTTCATCCCATTCCATTCCCCATTCTATTCCATTCCATTTGAAATTCAATTACATTCCATTCAATTCCATTTCACATTAAATTCCATTCCATTCCATTCCTCATTACATTCCATTCCAATCCATTCCACCTTCCATTCCGTTCTATTGCAGATTGCATTCCTCAACATTGCATTCCACATTCCGTTTCA
Source organism: Pongo pygmaeus (assembly GCF_028885625.2). Taxonomy (NCBI): domain Eukaryota; kingdom Metazoa; phylum Chordata; class Mammalia; order Primates; family Hominidae; genus Pongo; species Pongo pygmaeus. The sequence goes on along the minus strand of NC_072395.2, from coordinate 12,843,162 downwards.
CATTCCATTCCACGTTGCATTCAATTCCATTCCACATTCCATTCCACATTTCATTCCATTCCTTTCCACATTCCATTCCACATTCCATCCCTTTATATTCCATTCCACATTCCGTTCCATTGCATTCTTTTCCAATCCATTCCAATCCATTCCATTATTTCCATTCCACATTCCAGTCCATTTGATTCCAATCCACATTAGATTCCATTCCATTCCATTCCATTCCATTCCATTCCATTCCACATTCCATTCCACATTCCCTTCCATTTCATTCCACCTTCCATTCCTTTCCATTCCATTCCATTCCATTCCACTTTCAATTCCATTCCATACCATTCCATTCCACATACCATTCCATTACAACCTACCTTCCATTCCATTCCATTCCATATTCCGTTCCACATTCCCTTCCATTTCATTCCACCCTCCATTCCTTTCCATTCCATTCCATTCCACATTCCATTACACATTCCCTTCCCTTCCACTTCACATTCGTTTCCTTTCCATTCCATTGCAGTCGAATTTCCTTTCCATTTCATTCCATTCTGCAATCACTTCCACTCCATTCCACTTTCCATTCGATTCCATTCCACTTTCCATTCGACATTCCTTTCCATTCCTTTCCACAATCCGTTCCATTCCATTGCAACTTCCATTGAATTCCATTTCACATTCCATTCCGTTGCATTTCACCTTCCATTTCATTCCATTCTAGTCTATTCCACATTCCATTCCATTTCATTCCAGATTCCATTACATTACATTCCTCCTGCAATTCCATTCCATTCCATTCCATTCCATATTGAATTCCATTCCATTCCACTTTTTATTCCATTCCATTCCATTCCATTCCATTCCTCATTCCATTCCATTCCATTGCATTCCACATTCCATTCCCTTCGATTCCATTCAACCTTCCATTCCATTCCAATCATAATTGAATTTCATTCCATTCCATGTTCCATTCCACGTTCCATTCAACTTTCTATTCCATGTTGTATTCCACGTTCCACTACACGTTATATTCCATTCCATTCAATGTTCCATACCACATTCCATTCCATGTACCATTCCAGTTTTCATTCCACGTTCCATTGCATATTGCATTCCACATTTCATTCCACATTCCCTTCCATTGCATTCCACATTCCATTCCATTCCATTCCACTTTCCATTCCACGTTGCTTTCCACGTTCCGTTTGATGTTCCATTCCACGTTCTTTTCCATTCAATTCCACATTCCATTCCACATTGCATTCCTTTGTATTCCACATTGCATTCCACATTCCATTCCTTTCCATCCACATTACATTCCACATTCCATTACAGATTCTATTCCACTTTCCATTCCAGATTTCAGTCCACATTCCATTCCATTTCATTCCACATTCTGTTGCATTACATTCCAAATTCCATTCCAAATTCCATTCAATTCCATTCCACATTCCATTCCATTCCATTCCACATTCCATTCCACATTCCATTCCACATTCCATTCTACTTTCCATTCCATGTTGCCTTCTTTTTCATTCCATGTTCCATTCCACATTCCATTCCATTCCATTCCAGTTTCCATTCCACATTCCATTGCACATTCCTTTCCACATTACATTCCGTTGCATTCCTCATTCCTTTCAACATTCCATTCCATTCCTTTCCACATTAAATTCCATTACACTCCACATTTCATTCCACATTTCCTTGCGTTCCATTCTACATTCTATTCCAAGTTCCATTCCATTCAATTCCATGTTCCATTCCACGGTTCATTCCACATTCCATTCCACAATCCATTCCGTTCCATTCCACAATCAATTCCACATTCCATTCCACATTCCAATCCATTGTATTCCACTTTCCGTTGCACATTGCATTCCATTCCATTTCACCTTCCATTCTCATTCCATTGAATTACAGTCCACAATCCATTCCTCATTCCATTACATTCCATTCTACATTTCATACCACTTTCCATTCCATTGCATTCCACATTACATTCAACATTCCATTCCACTTTCCATTCCATGTTGCATTCCACGCTCCATTCCACGTTCCATTGCATTCTATTCCATGTTCCATTCCACTCCATTCCATGTTTCATTTCTTTCCATTCCGCATTACATTCCACATTCCATTTCACAATCCTTTCCACATTCTATTTCACTTTGCATTACATTCCATTCCATTTCATTCCACATTCCATTCCATTCCATTCCATTGCAAAATCCATTCCACATTCCACTCCAGGTTCCATTCTACTGCATTCCACATTCCAATCCGTTTCATTCCTCATTCCATTCCATTAAATTCCACATTCCATTCCATTCCATTTCGTTTCACATTCCATTCCATTCCATTCCATTCCATTCAATCCCACAATCCATTCCATTGCATTCCGAATTCAATTCCATTCCATTCCATTCCACATTCCACTCCAAATCCATTCCACATTCCTTTCCATTACATTCCACATTCCATTCCGTTGCAATCCACATTCCATTCCACGTTCCATTCCACGTTGCATTCCATGTTCCATTCCACGTCCCATTTCACATTCAATTCCTTTCCATTCCACATTCCATTCCATTGCATTCCACATGCCATTCCATTCTATTCCACATTCCATTCCACGTTCCATTCCATTAAATTTCACGTTCCATTCCACGTTCCATTCCACATTCCATTCCACTTCCCAATGCATTCCATTCCACATTCCATTCCATTCAATTTCACTTTCCATTCCATATTCCAATACACATTCCATTCCACATTCCATTTCACGTTGCATTCCACTATCCATTCCACATTCAATTCCACGATACATTGCAGGTTCCATTCCACATTCTATTCCATTCCATTCCATTCAACTCCAAATTCCCTTCCACTTTCCTTTCCACGTTCCATCCTACGTTCCCTTCCACATTCCATTCCACTCCAATCCACGTTCAATTCCATGTTCCATTCCATTCGATTCAACTTTCCATTCCGTATTCCATTGCACATCCCATTCCACATTAAATTCCATGTTCCATTCCACGATCCATTCCATGTTCCATTCCACATTCCCTTCCATTCCATTCAACTTTCCATTCCACATTCCATTCCACATCCATTAGAAATTACATTCCGTTCCATTCCGCATAGCATTCCACATTAATTTCCAGATTTCATTCTGCATTCCATTCTCATTCCATTGCATTTCATTCCACATTGCATTCCACATTCGATTGCATTCCAATTCACAATCCATTCCACATTCCATTCCATTCCACATTCCATTCCTCATTCCATTCCATGTTCCATTCCATTCCTTTGCAAAATCCATTCCATTCCATTCCATTTCACCTTCCATTCCACTTTCCATTAAATTCTTTTCCACATTCCATTCCACATTCCAGTCCATTCCATTACACATTCCATTCCATTACAATCCAAATTTCATTCCACAAATCCTTCCATTCCATTCCACTTTCCATTCCACATTCCATTCCCTTCCATTCCACGTTCCATTCCATTGCATTCAATTCCATTCCACTTTCCATTCCACATTCCATTCCATTCCATTCCATGTTCAATTGCATGTTCCATTCCACATTCCATTCCATTCTACTCCACGTTCCAATTCACACTCAATTCCACATTCCATTCCACATTCCATTCTGTTCCATTGCAGATTCCATTCCACATTCCATGCCACGTTCAATTCCACATTCCTTTCCATGTTCCGTTCCATGTTCCATTCCACATTCCATTCCATTCCATTCCACTTTCCATTCCATTCCATTCCACATTCCTTTCTTTTCAATTTCTTCTTTCTTTCCATCCCATTGCATTCCACTTTCCATTCCATTTCATTCCAAATCCTTTCCATTCCATTCCATTCCATTCCACATTCCATTCCATTCCATTCCATATTCCATTCCATGATCTATTCCACGTTCCTTTCCATTTCATTCCGCATTCCATTCCATTCCATTTCACATGCCATTACATTCGATTACACATTCCTTCCCACATTCCTTTCCACATTCCATTACACATTCCATTCCATTCCATTTCACGTTCCATTCCACATTCCGTTCCATTCCACATTCGTTTACACATTCCATCCCACATTACATTCTTTTCCACTCTACATTCCATTCCACATTCCATTCCACTTTCTGTTCCATTCCACTCCACATTCCATTCCATTCCATTCCACGCTCCATTCCACAATCCACTCCGTTCCTTTGCACATTCCATTCCGCATTCCATTCCACATTCCATTTCGTTCCATTACTCTTTCCATTGCATTTCATTCCGCATTCCTTTCCACATTCTTCTCCATTACCTTCCACGTTCCATTCCATTCCATTCCACATTTCATTCCACATTATATTCCACTTTCCATTCCACCTTCATTTCCATTGCATTTCACGTTCCTTTCCACATTCCATTGCTTTCCATTTCACATTCCATACCGTATTCCATTCGATTTCATTGCACATTCCATTCTACATTCCATTCCATTCCATTCCTCATTCCTTTCCATTGCATTCCACGTTCCATTCCACTTTCCATTTCATTCCATACCACTTACATTTCCGCATTCCATTCCACAGTCCATTCCACATTCCTTTCCATTACATTCCACATTCCATTCCATTGCACATTCCATTCCACATTCCATTCTATAACATTCCACATAGCATTCCACATTCGATTCCATTGCATTCCACATTTCATTCCACATTCCATTCCATTCCATTCCACACTCCGTTCCACATTCCATTCCATTCCCATCCAAATTCCACTCCACATTCCATTCCATTCCATTCCATTTCATTCCACATTACTTTCCATTTCATTCCACATTCGAAACAATTTCATTGCATCTTTCTTTCCATTTCATTCCACATTCCATTCCATTCCATTCCACGTTCCATTTCTTTCCATTCCACAATCCATTCCATTCCATTCCACATTCCATTCCACATTCCATAACACAAACCACTCCATTTCATTCCACATTCCATTGCATTCCATTCTACTTTCCATTCCATTCCTTTCCACAGTCCATTCTTTCCACATTCCATTCCACATTCCATTCCACGTTGCATTCCATCCCATTCCACGTTCCATTCCATGTTCCATTCCGTCATCCACTCCATTACATTCCACGTTCCATTCCACATTCTTTTGCCTTCCATTTCAAGTTCCCTTCCACATTCCTTTCCACGTTCCATTCGATTTTCCATTGCATTCCATTGCACATTCCATTCAACACTCCACTTGGCATTCCATTCCACATTCCATTCCACATTTCATTCCACAGCCCATTCCATTCCATTCCACATTCTATTCCACATTCCATTCCACATTCCATTCCACATTCCAAACCATTTCATTCCACATTCCATTCCACATTCCATTACACGTTCCATTCCACTTTCCATTCCACGTTCCTTTCCACCTTCCTTTCCGTTCCATTCCTCATTTCAGTCCACTTTCCTTTCCATTACATTCCACTTTCCTTTCCACATTCCATTCCACATTCCATTCCACATTGCATTCCGTTATATTCCACATTACTTTCCACATTCCATTCCTTTACATTCCACATTCCCTTGTACATTCCATTCAACATTCCATTCCACATTCCGTTCCATTTGATTCCACATTCCATTCCACATTCCCCTCCATTCAGTTCCACATTCCATTAAGCTTTCCTTTCCACTTTCCATTCCATTCCATTCCACATTCCATTACACGTTGCGTTCTATTCTATATCACGTTCCATTCCATGATTCACTCCACATTCCATTCCACATTCCATTCCACATTCCATTTCACATTCCATTCCTCATTCCATTTGATATTCCATTCCATTCCATTTCACATTCCATTACACATTCCATTCCATTCCATTCCACATTCCATTCCACATTGCATGCCAGATTCCATTCGATTCCATTCCACATTCTTTTCCACTTTCCATTCCATTGCTTTCCGCATCCCATTCCATTCCATTGCACATTCCATTTCACATTCCATTCCACATTGCACCCCATTCAATAACATTCCATATTCCTTTCCATTGCATTCTACATTCCATTCCATTGCATTCCACATTCCATTCCACGTTCCATTCCACGTTGCATTCCATGTTCCATTCCATGACCCATTTCATGTTCCATTTCTTTCCATTCCACATTCCATTCCATTCAATTCCACATTCCATTCCTCGTTCCATTCCATTTCATTCCACTTTCCATTCCACGTTGCTTTCCACATTCCATTCTACATTGAATTCCAAGTTCCATCCCATTCCATTCCAAATTCGAATCCATTCCATTTCACATTCTATTCCACGTTCGATTCCACATTCCATTCCACATTCCAATCCAATTTCCATTCCATTCTTTCATGTTCCATTCCACTTTCCATTCCATTAAATTCCACGTTCCATTCCATATTCCATTGCCCATTCCATTCCACATTCCATTCTTGTTTCCGTTCCAGTTTCAACTCCATGTTCCATTCCATATTCCATTCCTTTATATTCCATGTTCCATTTCACATTCCATTCCATTCCATTCCACTTTCCTTTCCAGATTCCATTTCACATTCCATTCCATTACATTCTGCATTCCATTTCACATTCCATTGCTTTACACTCCACGTTCCAATCAACATTCCATTCCATTCAATTTCACCTTCCATTTTATATTCCATTCCACATTCCATTCCACAATCCATTTCATGTTCCATTCCATGATCCATTCCTCATTCAATTCCATGAGGCATTGCACGTTCCATTCCACTTTCCATTCCATTCCATGCCATAGCACTCCACAAACCCTTCCACCTTCCATTCAACATTGCATTCCACGTTCCATTCCACACTCCCTTCCATGTTCCATTCTACGTTCCATTCTACATTCCATTCTAGTCCTTTCCACGTTCATTTCCAGGTTCCATTCCATTCCAATCAACTTTCCATTCCATATCCCATTGAACATCCCTTTCCACGTTCCATTCCATGTCCCATTCCACGTTCCATTCCACATTCCATTCCATTCCATTCCAATTTGCCTTCCACATTACATTCCACATTACATTGCACATTATATTCCGTTCCATTCCACATTACATTTCACATTCCATTCCACATTCCATTCCACGTTTCATTCCATTCTGTTCCACGTTCCATTCCACATTCCATTCTCATTGCATTGCATTTCATTCCATATTTCATTCCACATTCCTTTGCATTCCAATTCAAAATCCATTCCACATTCCATTCCATTACATTGAATTCCACTTTCCATTCCACATTCCATTCCACATTCCATTATGCATTACATTCCAAATTGCATTCCACATTCAATTCCACATTCCTTTCTCATTGCATTGCATTGCATTTCTTTCCACTTTCCTTTCCACATTTCATTGCATTCCAATTCACATGCCTTTTCACATTACAATCCACTCAATTCCAATCTATTCCACATTCCATTCCACATTCCATTCCACATTCCATTCTGCAGTCCATTCCAATCCATTCCAATCAACATTCCATTCCACTCAACATTCCATTCCACATTTCATTTCGTTCCATTCCACATTCCTTTTCACATTCCATTCCATTCCATTCCACATTCCATTCCCTTCCATTCCATTCCACCTTCCATTCCACTTTCCATTAAATTGTATTCCACTTCCCATTCCACATTCCAGTCCACTCCAATCCACATTTCTTTCCACAGTTCATTCCATTCCATTACACATTCCATTACACATTCCATTCCACATTCCATTCCATTCCATTCTGCATTCCATTCCATTCCATTCCACGTTCCAGTCCACACTGAATGCCATATTCAATTCCACATTCCATTCCGTTCCTTTGCACTTTCCATTCCACATCCCATGCCACGTTGAATTCCACATTCCTTTCCAAGTTCCATTCCATGTTCCATTCTACGTTTCATTCCATTCCATTTCACGTACCATTCCACATTCTATTCCACGATCCATTCCACATTCCATTACACGTTCCATTCCACATTCCATTCAACGTTCCAGTCCACGTTCCATTCCATTCCATTCCACGTTCCATTTCACGTCCCTTTAAATTCAAGTCCACGTTCCAGTTCACATTCCATTCCATTCCATTCCACATTCCTTTTCACTTTCCATTCCACATTCCATTCCACATTCCATTTAAGTCCATTTCACATTCCATTTCCCATTCCATTCCACATTCCATTCCATTCCATTGCAAATTTCATTCCATTCCACGTTCCCTTCCACATTCCATTCCACTCCCCACTCCACTTTCCTTTCCATTCCATTCCACTTTCCATTAAACATTCCATTCCTTTCCATTCCACTTTCCATTCCACATTCCATTCTACATTCCATTCAACTTTCCATTCCATTCCATTCCACATTCCATTGTACAATCCATTGCATTCCACTCCACATTCCATTCCACTCTGTATTCCATTCAACATTCCATTACATTGCATTCCACATTCCATTGCACATTCCATTCCACATTCTATTCCGTTCCTTTACACATTCAATTCCACGTTACATTCCATTCCATTCCGCATTCCAATCCACATTCCATTCCCCATTCCATGCCGTTCCTTTGCGCATTCCATTGCACATTTCATTCTACAATCCATTCCACATTCCATTCCACATTCCAACCAAATTCCATTCCTTTCCACATTCCATTCCACAATCCAAGTACATTCCATTCCATTCCATTCCTCATTCCTTTCCACATTCCATTCAATTCGATTCCGTAATCCATTCCATATTGCATTCCATTGCATTTCACACACCATTCCACGTTCCATTCCTCGTTCCACTCCACTTTCCTTTCCACGTTCCATTCCATTCCATTCCACTTTCCATTCCACATTCCATTGCACATTCCATTTCACATTCCATTCCATTCCATTCCACATTCCATTCCATTACTTTCCACATTCCATTCCTGATTGCATTCCATTCCATTCTATTCCACATTCCATTCCACATTCCTTTCCACCTTCCATTACTCATTCCATTCCATTCCTCATTCCATTCCGCAATCCATTCCACATTCCATTTCATGTCCCAGCCCATTCCACATTCCATTCCATTCCTTTCCACATACCTCTCCATTCAGATTCACATTTAATTCCTCTTCATTGCATTCCACATTCCAACCCATTCCATTCAGATTCACATTTAATTCCTCTTCATTGCATTCCACATTCCAATCCATTCCATTCCGCATACATTTCCATTCCATTCCATTTTATTCCACATTCCATTCCATTCCATTCTCTTCCACATTCCATTCCATTCCATTCTATTCCACATTCCATTCCATATCATTCCACATTCCATTCAATTACATTCCAGATTCCATTCCACATTCCTTTCCAGATTCTATTCCACATTCCATTCCCTTCCATTCCACATTCCATCCCATTCCATTCCACGTTCCATTCCATTCCATTGCACTTTCCATTCCATACTCCCTTCCACATTGAATTCCAAGTTCCAATCTACGTTCCATTCCGTGTTACATTGCGCGTACTATTCCCTACCATTCCAAGTTCCATGACACTTTCCACGCCAATCCATTCCGCGTCACATTGCACATTGCATTCCACATTAAATTCCATTACGTTACATTCTATTCCACTTTATATTCCACATTCCATTCCACCTTCCATTCCACTTTCCATTCCATTCCATTCCACATTCCCTGACACATTTCATTCCATTCCATTCCACATTCCATTCGACATTCCATTTCATATTCCATTCCACATTTCATTGCATATTCCAATCCATTCCATTCCACATTCCATTCCATTGAATTTGACGTTCCATTCCACGATCCATTCCACATTCCATTCCATTCAATTCCACATTTCTTTGCAAATTCCATTCCATTCCATTCAACTTTCCATTCCACATTCCATTCCATTGCTTTCCACATCCCAATCCTTTCCACATTTCATTACACGTTACATTCCACCTTCCATTCCATTCCATTTTACGTTCGATTCCACATTGCATTCCACTTTCCATTCCGTTCCTTTCCACATTCCATTCCACACTCTACTCCACATGCCTTTCCACATTCCATTCCGTTCCACTCCACGTTTCATTACACTTTCCCTGCTACATTTCATTCCACATTGCAGTCCATTCCATTCCACATTCCATTCCACATTACCTTCCACATTCCATTCCAGGTTCCATTCCATTCCACATTCAATTCCATTGTATTCCACATTCCATTCCATTGCATTCCACATTCTAATTCACATTTCATTCCATTCAATTTCACATTCCATTCCGTTACGTTCCACATTCCTTTCCACATTCCATTCAATATTCCATTCCACTTTCCGTTCCATAAACCATTCCACATTCCTTTGCATTCCATTCCTCATTCCATTCCATTCCATTCCACATTCCATTCCATTTAATTTCACATTCCATTCTGTTCCATTCCACTTTCCTTTCCACTTTCCATTCCACATTTCATTGCACATTCCGTTCCACACTCCATTCCAAATTCCGTTCCACATTCCATTTCACATTCCATTCTGTTCCATTTCACATTCCATTACACATTCCACTCTACATTCCATTCCATTCCATCCCACATTCCATTGGATTCCATTACACATTCCTTTCCACTTTCCATTCCCTTACATTCCACATTCCATTCCATTCCATTCCATTCCATGTTCACTTACACATTCCTTTCTACTTTACATTCCACATTCAATTCCTTTCCATTCCACATTCCATTCGACATTCCATTCCACATTCCATTCGACATTCCATTCCACATTCCATTCCACATTCCTTTCCATTAAACATTCCATTCCATTACATTCCACATTACCTTCCACATTCCATTAAACGTTACATTCCACGTTCCATTCATCGTTCCATTCCGTTCCATTCCACGTTCCATTCCACATTCCTTTCCATTCCATTCCATTTTCTATTGCACTTTCCATTCTGCATTCTTTTCCACATTACATTCCTTTCCATTCCACATTCCATTCCATATTCCATTCTTCATTCCATTTTTCATTCCATTCCACATTCGATTCCACATTCCATTCCACCTTCCAATCCACATTCCATTTCACATTTCACTCTATTCCATTTCACATTCCATTCCACATTCCATTCTTTTCAATTTCACATTCCATTCCACATTGCATGCCACATTCTATTCCATTCCATTCCACATTCCATTTAACTTTGCATTCCACAATTCATTCCATTCCATTCCACATTCCTTTCCAAATTCCATTCCATTTCCTTACGCATTTCATTCCACCTTCCATTCCATTCCACATTCCATTCCACATATCGGTCCACATTCCAATCCATGTTCCATTCGATGTTCCATTCCATGTTCCATTCCATTCCATTCAACGTTCCATTTCATTCCATTCCACTTTCCATTCCAGATTCCATTCCACTTTCCAAGTCACATTCCATTCCACTTTCCATTTCACTTTCCAATCCATTCCATTCCATTCTAGTCCATTCCATTCCATTACACATTCCATTCCAATCCTCATTCCCTTCCATTACATTCCACTTTGCATTCCGTTTCACATTCCATTCCATTCCATTCCACATTCCCTTCCATTCTATTCCACATTCCAGTCCATATTCCATTCCACATTCCATTCCATTCCATTCAATTCCACCATTCATTACATTCCATTCCACATTGCATTCCATTGCATTCCACATTCCATTCTACTTTCCATTCCACATTCCATTCCACGTTCCATTCCACATTACATTCTATTCCATTCCACATTCCATTACATACCATTCCACATTCCATTGCATTCAATTTCACTTTCCATTCCATTACATTCCATTCCACATTCCATTCCATTCCATTCCGCATTCCATTCCACTCCATTCCATTCTATTCCACCTTCCATTCCATTCCATTCCACTTTCCATTCCATTCCATTATATTCCACTTTACATTCTATTCAATTCCACATTCCTTTCCATTCAATTTCTCATTCCATTCCATTACATTGCATTCCACATTCCATTCCATTTCATTCCGCATTCCATTCCACTCCATTCCATTCTATTCCACCTTCCTTTCCATTCCATTATAATCCACTTTACATTCTATTCAATTCCACATTCCTTTCCATTCAATTTCACATTCCATTCCATTACATTGCATTCCAAATTCCATTCCATTTCATTCCGCATTCCATTCCACTCCTTTCCATTCTATTCCACATTACATTCCATTCCATTATATTTCACAGTCCATTGCATTCCACTCCATCTTCCATTCCACATTCCATTCCATTCCATTATATTTCACATTCCATTGCATTCCACTCCATCTTCCATTCCACATTCCATTCCAGATTCCAGTCCACATTCCAGTCCTTTACATTCCACATTCCATTCCACAATCCATTCCATTCCATTCAACATTCCATTCCATTCCAATGCATTCCTGTCTGCACTCCATTCCATTCCATTCCTTTCCACATTCCATTCTGTTCCATTGCATTCCTGTCTGCATTCCACTTGATTCCATTCAATTCCACATACCATTCCATTCCATTCCCCATTTCATTCCATTCCAATCCACATTCAGTTCCACTCCATTCCATGTTCCATTCCACGTTCCATTCCACGTTCTATTCCATGATCCATTCCAAGTTGCTTTCCACGTTCTATTCCACTTTTCATTCCACATTCCATTCCACGTTCCATCCCATTTCATTCCACATACAATTCCAGTAATCATTCCATTCCATTCCACATTTCACTCCATTCCATTCCCTTCAAAATTCTATTCCGCATTCCATTCCATTCCTTTCCAGATTCCATTCCAAAATCCACTCCATTACATCCCACATTCCACTACACATTCCATTCCATTCCATTCTACATTCCATTCCACATTCCATTTCATTCCATTCTATTCCTCATTCGTTTCCATTCCATACCACATTCCATTCCACTTTCCATTCCATTCCATTCCACATTCCATTCCATTCCATTCAATTCTATATTACTTTCCATTCCATTCCACTTTCCTTTCCATTCCATTCCATTCCATATTCCATTCCATTCCATTCCACATTCCATTCCATTCCATTCAATTCTATATTACTTTCCATTCCATTCCACTTTCCTTTCCATTCCATTCCATCCCATTCCATTCCACTTTCCTTTCCATTCCATTCCATCCCATTCCATACCATTCCAGATTCCATTACATTCCATTACATTCCATTGCATTCCACATTCCATTCCATTTCAATCCACATTCCATTCCATTCTTTTCCATTCCACTTTCCATTCCACATTCCATTGTACTTTCCATTCCACATTCCATTCCATTCCATTCCACATTCCATTACCTGTTACATTACATTCTATTTCACATTTCATTCCACTTTCCATTTCACATTCTATTCAACATTTCATCCCATTCCTTTTGAACTTCCATTTCACAATCCACTCTATCCCATTCCACATTTCATTCCTTTCAATTACATTCCATTCCACATTCCATTCCATTCAATTCCATTCCACTTTCCATTTCACAATCGATTTCACTCCATTCCACATTCCATTCCATTCCAGTCCACATTCCGTTCCATTCCATTCAATTCCATATTCCATTCCATTCCTTTTCACATTCCATTGCGTTCCACATTCAATTCCATTCCATTCCTCATTCAGTTCCAATCCATTCCTTTCCACGTTCCATTCCATGTTCCTTTGCACTTTACATTCCACATCCCATTCCACGTTCCACACCATGTTCCATTCTATTCCATTCCAAATTCCATTCCATTCCTTTCCACATTCCATTCCACATTCCATTCCATGTTCCATTCCATTCAATTCCATATTCCATTCCATTCCTTTCCACATTAAATTCCATATTCCATTCCTTTCCATTGCACATTCTATTAAACATTCCATTGCATTTCATGCTACATTCCGTTCCAATTTACATTCCATTCCATTCCATTCCTCATTCTATTCTATTCCATTCCACATTCCATTCTACAATCCATTGCATTCCATTCCATTCCTACTTCTATTCCATTCCCTTCCACATTCCATTTCACCTTCCGTTCCATTCCATCTTCCGTTCCATTCCATTCAAGTCCACCTTCCATTCCATTCCATTTCATTCCACATTCATCTTCCACATTCCATTCCATTCCATTGCACATTCCATTCCACATTCCATTCCATTTCATTCTGCATTCAATTCCACATTCCATTCCATTTTATTCCACGTTCCATTCCACTTTCCATTCCACTTTCCATTCCACATTCTATCTCATTCCATTCCACATTCCACTCCACATTCCATTCATTCCTATTCCACATTTCATTCCTTTCCATTCTGTTCCATTCCACATTTCATTCCATTCCATTCCATTCCACAATCCATTTCACAATTGATTATATTCCATTACACATTACATTCTTTTCCATTGCAGTCCAAATTCCATTCCATTCCATTCCATTCCATTCCACACTCGATTCCATTCCATTCTGTTCCATTCCATTCAACATTCCAGCCCATTCCTTTCCACAGTCTATTCCATTACATTCCACATTCCATTCCATTCATTTCCACATTCCATTCCATTCCATTCAACACTCCAATCCTTTCCATTTCACATTCCATTCCTTTCCATTCCACATTCCACAATCCATTCCATTCCACATTCCATTCCACATTCCATTAAACATTCCATCCCTCTTTCTATTCAATGTTGCATTCCACATTCCATTCCACGTTCCATTCCACATTCCATTACATTCAAGTCCACATTCCATTACATTCCCTTCCACATTCCATTGCATTCCTTTTCATTCAACTTCCATTCCATTCCATTCCATTCCACGTTCCATTCCTTTCCATTCCACGTTCCATTCCATTCCACTTTTCATACCATTCCATTCCACTTTCCATTCCACATTCCACTCCATTCCATTCAATTCCTTTCCATTCCAAATTCTGTTCCATTCCATTCCATTGTATATTTAATTCCCTTTCATTCCATTTCATTCCACATTCCATTCAACATTCCATTCCATATCACTCCACATTCCATTCCATTCCATTACATATTCCGTTCCATTCCCCTCCACTTTCCATTCCATTCCACATTCCTTTGCACATTCCACTCCATTCCATTCCAGATTCCATTCCACATTCCATTCCTTTCCATTTCACATTGTATTCTCTTCCATTCCACATTCCTTTCCATTTCATTCGACTTTCCTTTCCAAATTCCATTCCATTCTATCGCACATTCCATTCCACATTCCTTTCCATTCGATTCCACAATTCATTTCTTTCCATTCCACATTCAATTCCATTCCACATTCCTTTCCGCATTCCATTCAAATCCATTCCTCATTCCATTCCATTCCATTACACATTCCATTCCTCATTCCAGTCCATTCCATTCCACATTCCATTCCACATTCCGTTCCATTCCATTCGACTTTCCATTCCACATTCAATTATATTCCATTGTAGATTCCATTCCAAATTCCATTCTATATTCTGTGTGAAATGGAATGGAATGGAAAGTGCAATGGAATGTGGAAAGGAATGGAATTGAATGTGGAGTTTAACGGAACGTGGAATGGAGTGGAAAGGAGCGTGGAATGGATTGTGGAATGGAATAGAATGTGGAATGGAGTGGAATGAAATTTCGAACGGAATGTGGAATGGAATGGAATGGAATGTGGAAGGGAATGGAATGCAATGTGGAATGGAATTGAACGTGGAATGCAATGGGAAGGAATGGAATGGAAAGTTTATTGGAATGGAATGGAATGTGGAATGGAATGGAATGGAAGGTGAAATGAAATGTGGAATGGAACGTGGAATGGAATGGAATGGATTGGAATGTGGAATTGATTGTGGAATGGGACGTGGAATGGAATGGAAAGGAATCCAAAGGAATGTGGAAAGGGGCGGAAAGAAATGGAATGGAATGTGGAATGCAAAGGACTGGAATGGAGTGTTTAATGGAATGGAATGGAAGGTGGATTGGAATGGAATGGAAAGTTTATTGGAATGGAATGGAATGTGGAACGGAATGGAAAGGAATGTGAAATGGAATGTGCAAAGGAACGTGGAATGGAATACAATGGAATGGAATGTGGAATGGAATGCAATGGAAAGTGAAATGGAATGTGCAATAGAAAGTGGAATGGAATGGAATGGAATGGAATGTGGAATGAATTATGGAATAGGACGTGGAATGGAAAAGAATGGAATGGATTGGAAGGTGGAATGGAATGGAAGGGAATGTGGAATGGAATGTGGAATGGAATGAGGAATGGCACGTGTAATGGAATGAAATAGATCACAGAATGCAACTTGCAATGGAAGGTGGAGTGGAACGTGGAATAGAACTTGGAATCGAATGGAGTGGAATGGGGAATGGATTGGAAACTGGAATATAATTGAACGTGGAATATAATGGAATGTAACATGGGATGGAATGCAATGGAAGGTGGAATGGAGTGGAATGTAAAGTCGAATGAAATAGTACTCGAAATGGTGTGGAATGGAATGTGGAATGGAATGTGGAATGGGATGGAAGGGAATGTGGAAAGGAATGGATTGGAATGTGGAATGGAATGGATTGGAATGTGGAAAGGAATGAGGAATAGAACGTGGAATGGAATGGAATGGAACGTGGAATGAAACATGGAATGAAAAGTGAATGGAACGTGGAATGGAACGGAACGTGAAATGAAATGGAATGGAAAGAGGAATGCGTTATGGATTGCAATGGAAGGGAATGTTGAATGGAATGGAATGGAATAGAAAGGAATGTGGAAAGGAATGTGTAATGGAACGTGCAATAGAATGCAATGAAATGTGGAACAGAACGTGGAATGGAAGGGAAAGGAATGTGGAATGGAATGGAATGGAATGCAATGTGGAACAGAATGGAATGGCATGGAATCTGGAATGGAATAGAATGAAATGGAATGGAATGTGCAATGCAATGCAATGGAATGTGGAATGGAACGGTATGGAAGGTGTAATGGAATATGGAATGGAATGGGATGAAATGTTGAATGAAATGGAATGGAATGGAATGTGAAATGGATTGCAATGCAGTGTGGAATATCATGGAATGGGATGTGGAATGGATTGGAATGAAATGGAAAGAAATGTGGAGTGGAATAGAGTGATGACTGGATTTGAATGTGGAATGGATAGGAATGGAACGTGGAGTGTAATGGAATGGAATGTGGAATGGAATGGAACGTAATGAGGAAGGGATCATGGAATGTAATGGATTGGAACGTGCTATGTAACGTGGAATGGAAAGCGGAATGGAAGGTGGAGTGGAATGTGGTGTGGAATGGGAGGTGGAATGGAAAGGAATGGATTGTGGAATGGAATGTGGAAGGGAATGTAATGGAACGCTTAATGGAACGTGGAATGGAACATGGAATGCAACGAGGAGTGGAACGTGGAATAGAAAGAGTAATGGAACGTGGAATGGAAAGTGGAATGGAAGGGAATGGAATCTGGAATGGAATGGAATGGAATGAGGACTGGAATGTGGAATGGAATGGAATGTGGTATCGAAGGGAATGGAATGTGGTATGGCAGGGAATGGAATGTGGAATGGAATGGAATAGAATGTGGAATTGAATGTGGAAAGGACTGAGGAATGGAATGTGGAAAAGAAAGTTGAATGAAACGTGGAAAGGAACGTGGAATGGAATGTGGAATGGAACGTGGAATGGAACGTGAAATGGAACGTGGAATGGAATGTGGAATGGAATGGAATGGAATTCGGAATGGAATGGAAAGGAGTGGAATGTGGAATGGAATGTGGAAAGGAAGGGAATGGAATGTGGAATGGAATGGAATGTGGAATTCAATGTAGTATGAATGGAATGGAATGTGAAATGGAAAGGAAAGGAACGTGGAATGGAATGGAAGAGAATGTGGAATGGAATGGAACGGAATTTGGAATGGAATAGAATGCAGTGTGGGATGGAATGGAATGGAATGTGGAATGGAATGCAAAGGAATGTGGAATGTAATGGAATTGAATGTGGAATGGAATGGAATGTGAAATGGAATGCAGAATGGATTGGAATGGAAGGTGGAATAGAATGGAAGGGAATAAAATGTGGAATGGAATGGAACGAAATCTGTAATGGAAAGTGGAATGCAATGGAATGGAATGTGGAGTGGCATGACATGCATTGTGGTATGGAACGTGGAACGGAACGTTGAATGGAATGTGGAATGGAATGAAATGAAATGTGGAATGGATGGGAATACAATGGAACGGAATGGTATGAGAAATGGAATGGAATGGAATGTGGATTGGAATGGAATGGAATGTGGAATGGAATGCAATGAAATGTGGAATGGAATGTGGAATGGAATGTGGAATGGAATGGAATGGAAGGGAAAGTGGAATTGAATGGAATCCAAAGGAATGTGGAATGGAATGGGGAATGGAATTGAATGTGGAATGGAATATAATGTAGAATGGAAAGGAATGGAATCTGCAAAGGAATGGAATGGAATGTGGAATGGAATGGAATCGAATGGAATTTGTAATGGAATGGAACGGAATGGAATGTGGAATGGAATGGAATGGAATGTGGAATGCAATGGAATGGAAGGTGGAATGGAATGGAATGGAATGTGGAATGGAATGTGGAATGGAACATGGAATGTAATGTGGAACGGAATGTGGAACGTAATGTGGAATGGAACTGTATGGAAAGTGAAATGGAATGGAAGGTAAAGAAGAATGGAACGTCATGGAATTGAATGCAAAGTGGAATGGAATGTAATGGAATGAAATTGAATGGACTGGAAGGTGGAATGTAATGAGGAATGGAACGTGGAAAGGAATGGAATGGACTGTGGAACGGAATGGAAAGGAATGGAATGGAAGGCGGAATGGTATGTGGAAAGGAATGTGGAATGGAATGGAAGGAAATGAGGAATGGAATGTGGAATGGAATGTGGAATGGAATGGAATATGGAATGGAATTGAATGCAATGTGGAATGAAATGTGGAATGGAATGTGGAATGGATAGGAATGCAATGTGGAAAGGAATGTGGAAAGCAAAGTGGAATGTAATGTGGAATGGAATGTAGAAAGGAATGTGGAATGGACTCTGGAAAGGAATGTGGAATGCAATATGGAATGGAATAAAATGTGGAATGGAATTGAATGGAATGTGGAATGAAAAGTGGAATGGAATGTGGAATGGAATGGAATGGAATTTGGAATGGTAAGTGGAATTGAACGTGGAATGGAATGGAATGTTGAAGGTGATGGAATGGAATGTGTAATGGAAAGTGGAATGGAAAGGAAAGGAATACAGAATGGAATGTGGAATGGAATGGAATGGAAAGTTGAATGGAATGTGGAATGGAATGGAATGGAACGTGGAATGGAATGGAATGGAACATGGAATGGAATGGAATGGAACGGGGAATTGAAGGGAATGCAACTTGGAATGGAATGGAATGGAACGTGGAATGCAATGGAATGGAATGTGGAATGTAACGGAATTGAAATTGGAATTCAATGGAATTGAATGTGGAATGGAGTGGAATCGAATGTGGAATGGAACGGAATGGAATGTGAAAAGGAATGGAATGAAAAGTGGAAAGGGATGGAAAGGAATGGAATGGAATGTGAAATGGAACGGAATGGAA
The DNA here is from genome assembly GCF_028885625.2 of Pongo pygmaeus. Taxonomy (NCBI): domain Eukaryota; kingdom Metazoa; phylum Chordata; class Mammalia; order Primates; family Hominidae; genus Pongo; species Pongo pygmaeus. Next base: position 12,823,369 of record NC_072395.2, on the reverse strand, counting down.
TTTGGAATGTAAGAGAATGCACTGTGAGATGGAATGGAATGGAATATGGAATGGAATGCAATGGAATGTGGAATGGAATTTAATTGAATGTGGAATGGAATGGAATGTGGAATGGAAGGCGGAATGGAATGTAATGGAAGGTGGAATGGAATGGAAAGGAATGGAAAGTGGAATGGAATGGAACAGAATCTGTAATTGAAAATGGAATGCCGTGGACTGGAATGGAAGGGAATGTGGAATAGAATGCAATGTGGAATGGAATGGAATGTTGAATGGAATGGAATGGAATAGAATGGATTGTCGAATGGAATGTGTAATGGAACGTGTAATAGAATAGAATGAAAGGTGGAACAGAACGTGGAATGGAAGGAAAAGGAATGTGGAATGGAATGCAATGGAATGTGGAATGGAATGGAAGGGAATCTGGAATGGAATAGAATGAAATGGAATGGAATGTGGAATGCAATGAAATGGAACGTGGAATGGAATGCTATGGAAGGAATGGAATCGGATGAAATGTTGAATGAAATGGAATGGAATGGAATGTGAAATGGAATGTAATGCAATGTGGAATGGCAAGGAATGGGAAGTGGAATGGATGGGAATGTAATGGAAAGAAAATTGGAGTGGAATTGAGTGTTGAATGAATTTGAATGTGGAATGGATTGGAATTGAATGTGGAGTGTAATGGAATGGAATGTGGAATGGAATGCAAAGAAATGTGGAAGGGATCATGGAATTTACTGGATTGGAACGTGGAATATAACATAGAATGGAAGGTGGAATGGAACTTGGAGTGCAATGGAGTGTGAAATGGGAGGTGGAATGGAATGAAATGTGGATTGGAACGTGCAATGGAATATAATGGAACATTTAATGGAAGGTGGAATGGAACGTGGAATGGAACGTGGAGTGGAACGTGGAATGGAACGAGTAATGGAACGTGGAATGGAAAGTGGAACGGAAAGTGGAATGGAAGGGAATGGAATGTGGAATGGAATGGAACGCAATGTGGAATGGAATGTGGAAAGCAAAGTGGAATGTAATGTAATGTGGAATGGAAGGGAATGGAATGTGGAATGGAATGTAGAACGGAATGTGGAATGAAATTTGGAATGGAAAGTGGAATGGAATGGAATGCAGAATGGAATGCAATGGAATGGAATGTGGAAAGGAATGGAAACGAATGTGGAATGGTAAGTGGAATGGAACGTGGAATGGAAAGGAATGTTGAATGTGATGGAATGGAATGTGTAATGGAAAGTGGAATGGAATGTAAAGTAATGCAGAAAGGAATGTGGAATGGAATGGAATGGAATGTTGAGTGGTAAGAGGAATGGAACGTGGAATGGAAAGCAATGGAATGTGGAATGGAATGGAATGGAAAGTTGAATGGAATGTGGAAAGGAATGGAATGGAATGCAATGTGGAGTGGAATGGAATGCAATGTGGACAAGAGTGGAATGGAATGGAATGGAATGTGGAATTTAATGGAATGGGATGTGAAATGGAACGTGGAATGGAATGGAATGCAACATGGAATGGAATGGAATGGAATAGGAAATGGAAGGGAATGCAAGTTGGAATGGAATGGAAAGGAACGGGGAATGCAATGGAATGGAATGTGGAATGTAATGGAATTGAATTTGGAATTCAAGGAAATTGAATGTGGAATGGAATGGAATGGAATGTGGAATGGAACGGAATGGAATGTGAAATGGAATGGAATGGAATGTGAAATGGAATGCAATGAAAATTGGAAAGGAATGGAAAGGAATGGAATGGAATGGAATATGGAATTCAATGGAATTGAATGTGGAATGGAATGGAATGGAATGTGGAATGGAATTGAATGGAATGTGAAATGGAATGCAATTAAAAGTGGAAAAGAATGGAAACGAATGGAATGGAATGTGGAATGGAATGGAATGGAATTTGGAATGTAAGAGAATGCAGTGAGGGCTGGAATGGAATGGAATAAGGAATGGAATGCAATGGAATGTGGAATGGAAATTAATTGAATGTGGGATGGAATGGAATGTGAAATGGAATGTGGAATGGAATGTAATGGAAGGTGGAATGGAATGGAAGGGAATGGAATGTGGAATGGAATGGAATGGAATCTGTAATGGAAAGTGGAATGCCGTGGACTGGAATGGAATGCAATGTGGAATAGAATGCAATGTGGAATGGAATGGAATGGAATGCGGAATGGCATGAAATGCAATTTGAAATTGACTGGAATGGAATGTGAAATGGATTGTGTAAAGGAATGGAATGCAATGTGGTATGGAATGTGGAACGGAATGGAATGGAATTGGTAACAGGATTCAATGGAATGTGGAATGGAAATTGGAATGGAATGGAGTGGATTGTCTACTGGAATGGCATGGAATGTGTTATGGAATGTGGAATGGAATGGAAGGGAATGTGGTATGGAAGGTGGAATGGATTGTGGAATGGAATGTGTAATGTAATTGAATGGGATGTGGGAAGGAATGTGGAACTGAACGTGGAATGGAATGTGGAATGGAATTGAATGGAATGTGGAATGGTATGAAAATGGAATGGAATGGTATGTAGAATGGAACATGGAATGAAATATCGAATGGAATGTGGAATGGAATGGAATGGAAAGTGGAATGGAATGGAAAGGAATAGAATGTGGAATGGAATGGAATGGAACGTGGAATGGAATTGAATGGAAAGTGCAATGAAATGGAATATAATGTGGAATGGAATCTGGAAAGGAAAGGAATGGAAAGTGGAACGGAATATGGAATGGAATAGACTGGAATGGAATGCAATGTGGAATGGACTTTAGTGGAATGGAATGGAAAGTTGAATGGAAATTGGAATGGAATGGAGTGGAATGGAATGGAATGTGGAATGGAATGGAATGGAATGGAATGTGGAATGGAATGTGAAATGGAATGTGGAATGGAACGTGGAATGCTATGTGGAATGGAATGTAGAATGGAATGTGGACAGGAAACCAATGGGATTTGGAATGGAATGCAATGCAATGTGGAATGAAAAGGAATGGAATGTGGAATGGAATGGAATTGAATGGAGTGGAATGTGGAATGGAATGTAATGGAATGAGTAATGAAACAGAATGGAATGGAATGGAATGCGGAATTGAATGGAATGGAGTGTGTAATAGAACGTGGGTTGGAATGGAAAGGAATGTGGAATTTAACGTGGAATGCAATGTGGAACGGAACGTGTAATGGGTTGGAAAGTCAGAAGGTATGTGAAATGGAAAGTGGAATGAAATGGAATGGAATGTGTAAAGGAACGTGGAATGGAAACACGAATGGAACATGGAATGGAATTGAATGTGGAATTCAATAGAATGGAATATGCAATGGACCGTAATTCAATGTGGAATGGAATGGAATGGAATGGAATGTGGAACGAAATGTAGAATGGAATGGATTGGAATGTGGAAAGGAATGTGGAATGGAATGCGGAATGGATTGTTTAATGGAACGTGGAATGGTATGTGGAATGGAATGTGGAATGGAACGTGGAAAGGAATGGAATGTGGAAAGGAATATGTAATGGAATTGAATGCAATGCTATATGGAATGGAATGGAATTGAATGAGGAATGGAATGGAATGGAATCTGGAAGGGAAAAAAGTGGAATGGAATGTGAAATAGAATGTAATCGAATGTGAAATGGAAAGTGGAATGGAATGTAATGGAATGTAGAATTGGATGTGGAATGCAATGGAATGGAATGTGAAATGGAATGGAATGGAATGGAATGTGCAATGGAAAGTGGAATGGAGTGGAATTGAATGTGGAATGCAGTGGAATGCAATGTGTAATTGAATGGAATGGAATGAATAATGGAGTGCAGAATGAAATGGAATGGAATGTGGAATGGAATGCAGAATGCAATGGAATGGAATGTGGACTGGATTGGAATGGAATGTGGAATGGAATGGGCAATGGAATGGAATGGAATTTCGAATGGTATGCGGAATGGAAAGGAAAGGAAAGTGGAATGGAAAGTGGAATGGAATGGAATGGAATGAATAATAGAATGTGGAAAGGAAAGGAAAGGAATGTGGAAAGAAATGCGGAATGGAATGGAATGGAATGTGGAATGGAATGGGGAATGGAAAGGAATGTGGAATTGAAAGCTAAATGGAAAGGAATGGAATTCCTAATGGAATGTGGAATCAAAAGGAATGGATTGTGGAATGGAATGGAATGGCATGTGGAATTCAACGTGGAATGGAATGGATGGGAATGTGAAATGGAACGCGGAATGAAATATGGCATAGAATGTTTAATGGAACATGCAATGGAATGAAAGTGGAATGGAATGGAATGGAATGGAATATGGAATGGTACGTGCAATGCAAAGTGGAAAGAAACGTGGAATGGAGTGGAATGTGGAATGGATTGTGGAATGTAACTTGGAATGGAATAGAATGTGGAATGGATTGTGGAATGTAATTTGGAATGGACAGTGAAATGGAATGGAATGGAAGGTGGAACGGAATTTGGAAGAGGATCAAAAGTAATGTGGAATGGAATGGATAGCAATGTGGAATGGAACGTGGAATCGCATGGAGTGGAATGTGGAATGGAATGTAGAATGGAATGTGGAAGAGAACGTAGAATGGAATGAACTGCGGAATGGAAAGTGGAATGGATCGTGGAATGGAATGGAATGTGCCACGGATTGTGGAATGGAATGTGGTATGGAATGTGCAATGGAATGCAATGGAATGTGGAATGGAATGTGGAAAGAAATGGAATGGAATGTGGAATGAAATGTGGAATATAATGAAATGGAATGTGGAATGGAATGGAATGGAATCTTGAATTCAACGTTAAATGGAATGGAATGGAATGTGAAATGGAACATGGAATGGATGGTGGAATGGAACTTGTAATGCAATGGAAAGTGGAATGGAATGTGTAATGGAACATGGAATGGAATGTATTGTGGAATGGAATGGAATGTGGAATGGAATGTGGAATGAGGTTGAATGAAATGTGGAATGGAATGGACTGGAATGTGGAATGGAATATGAAATCGACGGGAATGGAATGTGGAATACAACGTGGAATGCAATGTGGAAAGGAACGTGGAATGGAATGGAATGCGGAATGGAAAGTGGAATGGATCGTGGAATGAAATGGAATTCGGAAAGTATTGTGGAATGGGAAGTGGTATGGAATGTGGAATGGAAAGGAATCGAATGTGGAATGGAATATGGAATGAAATGGAAGGAAGTGTGGAATGGAATGTGGAATGAAATGGAATGAAATATGGAATGGAATGAAATGGAATGGAATGTGCAATGGAATATGGAATAGAATGCAATGGAATGGAATGGAATGCAGAATGGGAAGTGGAATGGAACGGAATGGAATGTGGAATGGAATGAAAAGGAATGTGGAATGAAATGTGGAATGGAATGTGGAATGTAATGGAGTGGAATGTGGAATGGGATGGAATGCAATGGAATGGAATGTGGAATGTAATGTAAAGGGAAGTGAAATGGAATAATATCGAAGGTGCAATGGAACGGAACGGAGTGGAAATTGGAATGGAATGGAATGTGGAATGGAATGTAGAAAGGAATATGGAATGGAATGTGGAATGGAATGTGGAATGTAATGTGCAATGGAAAGCAATGGAATGAAACTGGAATGGAACGTGGAATAGATGGTAGAATGGAATGTGGAATGGAAGATGGAATGGAAAGTGGAGTGGAATGGAATGGAATGTTAAATGGAACATGGAATGGAATGGAACGAAACGTGGAATGGAATGGAATGGAAAGTTGAATGGAATCTAATGGAATGTGAAAAGGAATGGAATGGAATGTAGTACGGAATGGAAAAGAAAGTGGAATGGAAAATGGAATGGAATTGAATGGAATGTGGAAAGGAATGGAATGGAATGAGGAATGGAATGGATTGGAATGTGGAATGGAAGGTGGAATGGAATGGAATGGAATGTGGAATGGAATGGAATGGAGTGGAATGTGGAAAGGAATTTAATGGAATGTGGAATGCAATGCGGAATGGAATGTGGAATGGAATGAAATGGAATGTGGAATGTAGTGGAATAGAAAGTGAACTGGAAAGGAATGGAATGGAATGAAACGTGAAATGCAATGAAATGTGGAATGGAATTCAATTCAATTTTGGAATGGAAAGGAAAGGAATGTGGAATGGAATGAAGGGAAAGTGGAATGGAAAGTGGAATGGAGTGGAATGGAATGTTGAATAGAATGCAATGGAAAGTGGAATGGAATGAGGAATGCAAGGGAATGGAATGTGGTATGGAATGAAATGAAATGTGGAAAGGAATGGGGAGTGGAAAGGAATGGAATTTCGAATGCAGTGGAATGGAATGTGGATTGCAGTGGGATGAACTGTGGAATGAAATGTGGAATGGAATGTGGAATGGAATGGAATGGAATGGAATGGAATGGAATGGAATGGAATGCGGAATGGAAAGGAATAGAATGTGGAATGGAATGTGGAATGGAAAGGAAAGGAATGTGGAAAGGAATGTGGAATTGAATGGAAGTCAATGTGAAATGGAATGGAACGGAATGTGGAATGGAATGTGTAATGGAATATAATGCAATGTGGAATGGAATGGAAAGGAATGTGGAATGGAAATTCTAATGAAATGGAATGCAATGTGGAATGGAATGGAAAGGAATGTGGAATGGAACGTGTAGTGGAATTTGGAATGAAACGGAATGGGAAGTGGAATGGAAATGAATGGAAAGTGGAATGGAATGGAGTGGAGTGGAATGTGGAATGGAAAGGAATGGAATGTGAAATGCATTGTATAATGGAACGTGGAAAAGAACGTGGAATGGAATGGAATTGAATGTGGAATGCATTGTAAAATGGAATGTGGAATGGAACGTGGAATGGAATGTGGAATGGAATGGAAAGGAATTTGGATTATAATAGATTGGAATGTGGACTGGAATGGAATGGAATGGAACGTGAAATGTAATGGAATGGAATTTGGAAAGGAATTCAATCTAATCTGGAATGGAATGGAATGGAATGTGTTCTGGAATGGAAAGGAATGTGGAATGTAAAGTGGAATGGAATAGAGTGAAATGTGGAATGAAATAGAATGGATTATGGAATGGAATGGGATTTGGAATTTAATGCAATGGAAATGAACGGAATAGAATGTGGAATGGAGTGCAATGGAAAGTGGAATGGAATGGAATTGAATGTGAAACGGAATGGAATGGAATGTGGAATGGAATGGAATGGAATGGAATGTAGAATGGAATGCAATGTGGAATGGAATGGAATGGAACGTGTATTGGAACGTGGAATGGAATGTGGAATGTAATGGAATGGAATGTGGAATGAATGAGGAATGGAATTGGAAGGAATGTGGAATCTAATGTGGAATGGAATGGAATGGAAAATGGAATGGAACGTGGAAAGGAATGTGGAATGGAAAATGTAATGGAAGGTGGAACGTAAAAAGAAATGGAATGTGGAATGGAACATGGAATGGAAAGGAACGGAGCGTGGAATTGAATGTGGAATGGAATGTGGAATGGAATATGGAATGGAATGGAATGGAGTGGAATGTGGAATGTCATGAAATGGTATGAGGAATAGAATGTGGAATGCAAAATGGAACGGAATGTGGAACGGAATGAAGTGGAATGTGTATTGCAATGTGCAATGGAATGGAGAGGAATGTGGAATTGAATGTAATGGAATGTGGAATGTAATGTGGAAGGGAATGGAATGGAATGTGGAATGTAATGGAATGCAAAGTGGAATGGAGTTTGGCATGGAATGTGGAACGGAACGTTTAAAGGAGTGGAATGGAACGTGGAAAGGAATGGAATGAAATATGGAATTGAATGCAACCGAATGTGGAATGGAATTGAATAAAATGTAATAGAAATTGAAATGGAATGGAATGGAATGTGGAATGGAATGGAAAGTAATGTGGAATGGAAACAGTAATGGAATGGAATGGAATGGAATGTGTAATGGAATAGAATGGATTGCGGAATGGAATGCAATGGAATGGAATGTGGAATGCAATGGAATGGAAATGAATGGAATGAAATGTGGAATGATATGCAACGGAATGTGGAATGAAATGGAATGGAATGTGGAATGGAATGGAATTGAATTGAACGTGGAATGGAAAGGAATGGAATGGAATGGAATGTGAAATGGAATAGAATGGAAAGAGCAATGAAATAGAATGGAATTTGGACTGGAATGGAAAGGAATGGAATGGAACGGAATGTGGAATGGAATGGAAGGCGGAATGGAATTTTATGAAATGTGGAATCGAATGGAATGGAATGTAGAGTCGAAAGTGAAATGGAATGTAGAGTGGAATTGAACGGAATGTGAAATGGAATGGACTGGCATGTAGAATGGAATGCGGAATGGAATAGAATGGAATGTGGAATGGAATGTGGTATGGAATGGAATGGAAAGTGGAATGAAATGGAATGGATTGTGGAATGGAATGAAATGGAATCGAATATGTAATGGAATGGAACGGAATAGAATGAATGTGGAATGAAATGTAATGGAATGGAATGTGGAATGCAATGGATTGGAATGCTATGGAATGGTATGGAAAGGAATGGAATTCAATTAAATGGAATGGAAGGGAATGCAGAATGGTTCATGGAATTGATTGGAAAGGAATGTGGACTGGATTGGAAAGGAATAGAATGTGGACTGGAATGGAATGGTATGTGGAATGGAATGTTTAGTGGAATGGAATGGAATGTAAAAAGGATTGCAATAGAATGTGAAATGGAATGGAATGTGAAAAGGTATGGAATGGAATGTGGAATGCATTGTGAAATGGAAGGGAAAGGAATGTGAAATGGAAAGGAATGATATGAAATGTAAAGTGGAATGGAATGGAATGTGAAATGGAATGAAATGGAATGGAATGGAATGTGGCTTGGAATGGAATTGGATGTGAAATGGAATGGAATGGAAGGTGGAATGGAATGGAATGGAGTGGAAATTGGAATGGAATGGAATGTAATGTGGAATGGAATGTAGACTGGAAAGTGAAATGGAATGTGGAATGCAAGATGGAATAGAATAGAATGCAATGTGGATTCCAATGGAATGGATTCTGGACGAGAATTTAATGGAATGGAATGGAACGTGAAATGGAATGGAAGGGAATGTAAACTGGAATTCAAAGGAACTTGGAATGGAATGGAATAGAATGTGGAATTGAATGGAAAGTAATGTGAAATGGAAACTGGAATGGCATGGAATGGCATGGAATGTGGAATGGAATGGAATAAAGCGGATGGTGGAATGGAATGGAATGCAATGTGGACTGGAATATGTGATGGAATGCGGAATGGAATGCCGAATATAATGGAGTGGAATGTGGAATGGAATGGAATGGAATGGAATGTGGAAAGGAATGGAATGGAATGCAGAATGAAATGTGCATTGGAATGGAAAGGAAAGTGAAATGGAATGCAATGGAATGTGGACTGGAATGGAATGATGCGGATGGTGGAATGGATTGGAATGGAATGTGGACTGGTATATGGAATGGATTGTGGAATGGAATGCAGAATGTAATGGAGTGGAATGTGGAATAGGATGGATTACAATGGAATGGAAAGTGGAATGGAATGGAATGAGAAGTGAAATGGAATACTATGGAAGGCGGAATCGAATGGAATGGAGTGGAAATTGGAATGGAATGGAATGGAATGTGGAATGGAATGTGGAATGCATTGGAATTAAACTGGAATGGATCATGGAATGGATGGTGGAATGGAACGTGGAATGGATGGTGGAAGGCAACGTGGAATGGAAGATGGAATGGAATGTGGAATGCAATGGAATGGAAAGGGAAACGGAACATGGAATGGAATGGAATGGTACGTGGAATGGAATGTAATGGAAAATGGAATGGAATCTAATGGAATGTGGAATGCATTGGAATTAAACTGGAATGGAACGTGGAATGGATGGTGGAATGGAACGTGGAATGGATGGTGGAATGCGACGTGGAATGGAAGATGGAATGGAATGTGGAATGGAATGGAATGGAAACGGAAACGGAATATGGAATCGAATGAAATGGAACGTGGAATGGAATGTAATGGAAAGTGGAATAGAATGTAACGGAATGTGGAATGCAATGGAGTGGAATGTAGTATAGAATGGAATGGAAAGTGGAATGGAACATGGAATGGAGTGGAATGGAATGTGGAAAGGAATGGAATGGAACGTGGAATGGAATGGAGTGGAATGTGGAATTGAATGTGGAATGGAATGGAATGGAATGTGGAATGGAATGGAATGGAGTGGAATGTGGAATGGAATGGAAAGGATTGTGGAATGGAATGTAGAATGCAAAGTGGAATGCAGTGTGGAACGGAATATGGAATGGAATGGAATGGAATGTGGAGTGTTGTCGAATAGAAAGTGAACCTGAATGGAATGGAATGGAATGGAATGGAACGTGAAATACAATGGAATGTGGTATGGAATTCAATGCAATTTTGGAACGGAATGGAAAGTTTTGCGGAATGGAATGGAAAGGAAAGTGGAATGGAATGGAATCGAATGGAATGTGGAATGGAATGGAATGGATTGCGGTATGGAATGGAATGGAGTGGAATGGAATGTGGAATGGAATGTGGAATGGAATGTAATGGAAAGAAGAATGGAATGAAATGGAAAGTGCAAAGCAATGGAAAGAAATGTAGAATGTAAGGCAAGGGAAAGTGGAATGCAGTGGAAAGGAACGTGGAATGGGAATGAATGGAATGGAATGTGGAATGGAATGAAATGGAAAGGAATGGAATGTGGAATGGAATGTGGAATGGAAATGAGTGGAACGTGGAATGGAATGTGGAACGGAAAGCAATGGAATATGGAATGCAAGGGAATGGAATATGAAATGGAATGGAATTAAATGTGCAATGGAATTAAATGTGCAATTGAATGGAATGCAATGGGATGTGGAATGGAATGGAATGGAATGGACAGTGGAAAGTATGTAATGGAATGGAATGGATTGGAATGGAATGTGGAATGGAATGGAATGCAATGTATAATGGAAGGGGAAATGGAATGGAATGGAGTGGAATGTGAAATGGAATTTAACGGAGGGAAATGTGAAATGGAATGGAAAGGAATGGAATGTGGAATGGAATGGAATGGAATGTTAAATGGAACATGAAATGCAACGTGGAATGGAATGGAATGGAACGTTGAGTGGAAAGTGGAATGGAAAGTGGAATGCAATGGAATGCAATGTGGAATGGAATCTAATGGAAGGTGGAATGGAGTGGAATGGAAGGCGGAATGTAATGGAATGGAATGTGGAAATGAATGGTATGGAATTTGGAATGGAATCTGCAATGTAACGGAACAGAAAGTGGAATGAAATGTGGAATGGAATGGAATGGAATGTGGAATGGAAAGGAATGGAATGTGGAAAGGAATGTGGAATGGAAAGGAATGGAACGTGGAATGAAATGTGGATTGGAATGTGGAAATTAAAGTGGATTGGAATTTGTAATGGGATGGAAAGGAATTTGGAGTAGATTGCAATGTAGTGTGGAATGGAAAGGAATGTAGTGCAATGTAAAATGGAATGTTTATTGCCATGTCGAATGCAGTGTGGAATGGAATGAATTGCAATGTGGCATAGAATGTGGAACCGAATGTGGAACGGAATGGAGTGGAATGTGGAATGGAAACGAAATGAGTGGAAAATGGAATGGAGTAGAATGTGGAATGGAATGGAATGTAGAATGGAATGTGGAACGCAATGAAATGGAATTTGGAATGGATTGTCGAATTGAATGGAATGGAATATGGTATGGAATGTGGAATTGAATGTGGAAAGGAACGTGGAATGGACTGGAATGGAAAGTGGAAGGGAAAGTAAGGGAATGTAAAATGCAATGCAAAAGAATGTGGAATGGAATGGAATGGAGTGAAATGGAAATTGAAATGTCATGGAATTGAATGTGCCATGGAATGGAATGGAATGGACTGTGGAAAGGAATGTAATGCAATGGAGTGGATTGGAATGGAATGTGGACTGGAATGGAATGGAATGTGGAATGGAAGGTGAAATGGAATGGAATGGAGTGGAAAGTGAAATGGAATTTAATGGAGTGAAATGTGAAAAGCAATGGAATGGAATGGAATGTGGAACGGAGTGGAATGTGAAATGGAACGTGGAATGGAACGGAATGGAATGTTGAGTGAAAACTGGAGTAGAACGTGGAATGGAACGTGGAATGCAATGGAATGCAATGTGGAATGGAATGGAATGGAAGGTGGAATGGAGTGGAATGGAACCTGGAATGTAATGGAATGGAATGTGGAAATGAATGGTACGCAATTTGGAATGGAATGTGGAATGTAGTGGAATGGAAAGTGGAATGGAATGTGGAATGGAATGGAATGGAATGTGGAAAGGAATGTGGAATGGAAAGGAAGGGAATGTGAAAAGGAATGGAATGGAAAGTAAAATGGAATCAAATGTGAAAATGTATGTAATGGAATGTGGAAAAGAATGGAATGGAATATGGAATGCAATGGAATGGAATGTGGAATTGAATGTGGAATGGAATATAATGGGATGTGAAATGGAACACTATGGAAGGTGGAATGGAATGGAATGGAGTGGAAATTGGAATGGAATGGAATGGAATGTGGAATGGAATGTAGAATGGAATCTGGAATGGAATGTTCAATGGAATGGAATGGAAATTGGAATGGAACGTGAAATGCAACGTGGAAAGAAAAGTTGAATGGAACATGGAATGGAACGTGGGGAGGAATGGAAAGTAATTTGAAATGGAATGGAAAGGACGCTGAAATGAAATGGAATGGGAAATGTAATGGAAAGGAATGGAATGGAATGTTGAATGGAATGGAAAGGGATGTGAAATGGAACTCTATGGAAGGTGGAATGGAATGGAATGGAGTGGAAATTGGAATGGAATGTAGAACGGAATGTGGAATGGAATGTAGAATGGAATCTGGAATGCAATGGAATGAATCTGGAATGGAAGGTGGAAAGGATGGTGGAATGGAAGGTGGAAAGGAATGGAATGGAATGTGGAATGAAATGTGGAATGGAATGGAATGGAACTTGGAATGGAACGTGAAATGCAACGTGGAAAGAAAAGTCTAATGGAAAGTGGAATGGAACGTGGAGAGGAATGGAAAGCAAAGTGGAATGGAATGGAAAGGAAGGTGGAATGGAATGGTATGTGAAATGGAATGGAATGGAATGTGGAATGCATTGTGAAATGAAATGGAATGGAATGTGGAATGGAATTTAATGATATATGGAATGGAAGGTGGAATGGAATGCAATGGAATGTGAAATGGAATGGAATGGAATGGAATGGAATGGAATGGAATGGAATGGAATGTGGATTGGAATGGAATGGGATGTGAAATGGAAAGGAACGGAATGTGGAATGGTATGTAAGTGCGGAAAGTGGAATGGAATGGAATGTGGAATGAACTATAGAATGAAATGAGGAATGGAATGTGGAATGGAATGCGGAATGGAACGTGGAATGGAATAGAATGGAACCTGGAATGGATAGTGAAATGGAATGTAATGGAACGTGTAATGGAATGTGGAGATGGTCATGGAATGGAACGTGGAATGGAATGGAATGGAATGTGGAATTCAATGTGGAATGGAATGGAATGGACTGTGGAACGGATGTGCAATGGAATCGAATGGAATGTGGAATGGAATGTGGATTGGAACGGAGTGGAATGTAGAATGGAATGGAATGGAAAAATTGAATGGAATGTGACCACGAATGCAATGGAATTTGGAATGGAATGTGGAATCGAAATTGGAATGGAATGGAAAGGAATGAAATGGTATGTGGAATGGAACGTAATGGTATGTGGAATGGAATGTGGAATGGAAAGTGGAATAGATACTGGAATGGAATGGAATGGAATGGAATGTTGAATGCAATGAGGAATGGAATGTGGAATGGAATGTGGAATGGAATGTGGAATGGAATGTTGAATGGAATGGAATGGAATGTGGAATGGAATGTGGAAGGGAATGTGGAATGGAATGGAATGGAATGTGGAATGGAACGTGGAATGAAACATGGAAGGGAATGTGGAAAGGAACGTGGAAAGGAAAGTGGAATGGAACGTGGAATGGAATGTTGAATGGAATCTGGAATGCAATGGAATGAAATGGAAGATGGAATGGAACGTGGAATGAAATGTAGTGGAATGGAATGTGGAATGCAAACTGGAATACAACGCGGAATGGAATGTTGAATGGAACATGGATTGGAATGGAATGGAACGTGGAATGGAATGGAATGGAACATGGAATGGAATGTGCAATGAAATATGGAATGGAATGTTAAATGGAATGTGGAATGGAATGGGGAATGGAAAGGAATGGAATGTGGAATGAAATGGAAAGGAATGGAATGGAATTTGGAGTGGAAATGAATGGAATAGAATGTGGAATGAAATGGAATGATATGGTATGGAATGTGGAATGGAATGGAATGGAATGTGGAATGAAACGTGGAATGGAAAGTGCAATGGAATGTGGACAGTAACGTGGAATGGAATGTGGAGTGGAATGGAATGGAATGCAGAAAAGAATGGAATGGAATGTGGAACGGAAAGGAATGGAATGTGGAATGGAATGGAATGGTATGGAAGGTAGGATAAAAATAAAATGAATAGAATGGGATGAGGAATGAAATGGAATGGATTGTGGAATGGAAAGGAATGGAATGGAATTTGGAACGGAATGGAATGGAATGGAGTGGAATGCGGAATGGAATGGAGTGGAATGCGGAATGGAATGGAATGGAAGGGAATGGAATGTGGCATTCAATGGAGTGGAGTGTGAAATGGAATGGAATGGAATGTGGAATGCAATGGAGGGGAATGGAAAGGATTTCAATACTGAGTGGAGTGGAATTCAAGGCAGAATGGAATGGAATGTGGAATGCAATGGAGTGGAATGGAAAGGATTTGAATATTGAATGGAATGGAATTCAATGCAGATTGGAATGGAATGGAATGCGGAATGGAATGGAATGTAATGCGGAATGGAATGGAATGGAATGGAATGTGAAATGGAATGGAATGGAATGTGGAACAGAATGGAGTGGAATATGGAATGAAATGGAATGGAACGTGGAAAGGAAAGTGGAATGGAATTCGGAATGAAATGGAAAGGAATCGAATGTGGAATTACATAGAATGGAATGTGGAATTGAATGGAATGGAATGTAGAATGGAATGGAAAGGGAAGTGGAATGGAATGTGAAATGGAATGTGGATTGGAATGTGGAACAGATTGGAATGGAAAGTGGAATGGAACGAAATGGAATGTGGAGAAGAATGGAATGGAATGGAATGTGGAATGGAAGGTGGAAAGGAATGGAATGGAATATGAAATGTAATGTGGACTGGAATGGAATGGAATGTGGAATGGAATAGAATGTGGAAAGGAATGAAATTGAATGGAATGAAATGGAAAGGAATGTGCAATGGAATGTAATGGAATGTGGAATGGAATGGAATGTGTAATGGAATGTGGAATGGAATGGAAGGTGCAATGGAACGTGCAATGTAACGGAATGGAATGTGCAGTGGAATGGAATGGAATGTGCAAAGGAATGTGGAATGGAACGTGGAAGTTGATGAAGTGGTATGTCAAAGAGAAAGAGGTATGGAATGTGAAATGGAATGTGGAAAGAAATGTCGAATATAATGGAATGGAACGTAGAAAGGAATGGAATGGAACGTTTAATGGATCGTGGAATGGAACGTGGAAAGGAATGTGGTATGGAATGCAATGGAATGTGGAATGGAATGTGGAATGGAATGGAAAGGATTGTGGAATGCAATTTGAAATGGAACCTTGAATAGAATGGAGTATAATGTGGAATGGAAAGTGGAATTTAACTGAATATACCTTGGAATGGAACGTAGAATGGAAAGTTGAAAGGAATGTGGAATGGAATGGAATGGAATGTGGAATGGAATGGAATGGAATGTGGAATGGAATGGAATGGAATGTGGAATGCAATGGAATGGACTGTGGAATGTAAAGTGGAACGCAATGGAATCGAATGGGGAATGGAATGGAATGGAATGTGAAATGGAATGTGGAATGGAATGTGAAATGCAATGTAGAATGGAGTGCAATGCAATGTGGAAAGGAATGGAATGGAATGTGGAATGCAATGATTAACGGAATGTGGAATCGAATGTGGAATGCAATGTGCAAAGAATGTGTAAGGCAAAGGAATGGAATGTGAAAAGGAATGTGGAACAGAATGGAATGAAATGTGCAATGGAATGTGGAACAAAATGTGGAATGGAATGGAATGGAATGTGGAATGGAATGGAATGGAATGTGGAATGGAATGGAATGGAAAGTGGAATGGAAAGTAGAATGTAATAGAGTGGGATGGGGAATGGAATGGAATGGAATGTGAAATGCAATGTGGAATGGAATGTAAAATGGAATGTGGAATGGAATGGAAAGCAACGTGGTATGGAATGGAATAGAATGTGGAATGCAATGCGGAACGGAATGTGGAATAGAATGTGGAATGGAATATGGAAAGGAATGGGGAATGGAATGTGAAATGGAATGTGGAAGGGAATGGAATGCGGAAAGGAAAGTGGAAAGGTATATGGAAAGGAATGTGGAATGGAATGTGGAAATGAATATAGAATGGAAAGGAATGGAATGTGAAATTAAATGGAATGGAATGCGGAATGGAAGGTGTAATGGAATGGAATGCAATGTGGAATTTAATGTGGAATGGAACGGAATGCAATGTGGAACAGAATGTGGAATGAAACGAAGAATGGAATAGAATGGAATGTGGAATGGAATGGAATGGAATGGTATGGAATGTGGAATGGAATGGAATGGAAAGTGGAATGCCATGGAATGGAATGTGGAATGCACTGACAATGGAATGGAATGGAACGGAATGGAATGTGGAGTGGAAGGGAATGCAATGTGGAATGGAATGGAATGGAATGGATTGGAACGTGGAATGCAATGGAAATGAATGTGGAATGGAATGGAATGGATGGAATATGGAATGGAATGTGGAATGGAATGGAATGGATTGTGGAATGGAATGGAATGAAATGTGGAATGGAATATGGAATGGATTATGGAATGTTGTGTGGAATGGAATGGAATGGAATGTGGAATGGAATGCAATGGAATGTGTAATGCAATGGAATTGAATAGAATGTGGACTGAAATGTGAAGGAATGAAACAGAAACTGGACTGGAATGGAATGGAATGCGAATGGAATAGATGGACAATGAAATGGAATGGAATAGAATGTGGAATGGAATGAGGAATGGAATAGAATGCAGAATGGATGGTGGAATGGAATGGAATAGAATGTGGAATGGAATGGAATGGAATGTGGAATGGAATGGAGAGGAATGTGGAATGGAAGGTTGAAAGGAATGAAATAGAAAGTGAAAAGGAATGGAATGGAATGTGGAATGGAATTTTGAATTGCATGGAATGGAAGGTGAAATGGAATGGAATAGAATGTGGAATGGAATGTGGAAAAGAATATGGAATTGAATGGACAGGAAGGTGTAACGGAATGGAATGGAAAGTGAAATAGAATGTGGAACAGAATGTGAAATGGAATGTGGAGTGGAATGTGAAACAGAATGAAATGGAATGTGGAATTCAATGGAATGGAAAGTGTAAAGGAATGGAATGGAAGGGAACGTGGAATGTAACATGGAATGGAATAAAATTTGGTATGGAATATGGAATGTAATGGAAAGGAATGTCGAATGGAATGTGGAACGGAATGGAAAGGTATGTGGAATGGAATGGAAAGGAATGTGGAATGCAAAGGAATGGAATGTGGAATGGAATTGATTGGAATGTTTAATGGAATTTAATGGAATGTGTAATGGAATATGGAATGGGATGTGGAGTGGAATGGAAAGGAATGTGGAATGGACGGTGGACTGGAGACTATTGAAATGTGGAATGGAATGTGGAACGGAATGTGGAATGGAATGTTGAATGGAATGTGGAATAGAATGTAATGGAATGGAAGTTATTGTGGAATGGAATGTGGAATGGAATGTGGAATGGAAAATGTAATGGAACAGAATGGAATGTCGAATGCAATGTGGAATGAAACGTGGAACGGGACGTGGAATGCAATGGAATGTAATGAAGAATGGAACTTGCAATGGTATGGAATAGAACGCACAATGGAACGTGGAATGGAATGTGGAATGGAAACTGGAAGGGAATGTGCAATGGAATGAAGAATGAAAGGTTGAATGGTACGTGGAAGGGTATGTGTAATGGAAAGTTGAATGGAACGTGGAATGGAATGGAATGGAAGGTGGAATGGAACGTGCAACTGAATGGAATGCAACGTGGAATGGACTGTGGAATGGAACGTCGAATGGAACGTGGAATGGAATGGAATGAAACGTGGAATGCAATGGGATGGAATATGGAAAGGAATGGAATTGAATGTGGAATGGAATGGAATGGAAAGTGGAATGGAATGGAATGGAACATGGAATAGAATGTGGAATGGAATGTGGAAAGGAATGGAATGGAATGTGGAATGCAATGGCATGGAATGTGGAATACAAGGGAATGGAATGGAATGGAATGTGGAATGGAATGGAATGGAATGTGTAATGCTATGGAATGGAATGGAATGAGGAATTGAATGGAATGGAATGTGGAATGGAATGGAATAGAATGTGGAATGCAATAAAATGGAACATAGAATAGAATGTGGAATAGAATGTGGAATGTAATGTGGAATGTAATTGAATGGAATGTGGAATAAAGTGGAATGGAATGTGGAAAAGAATGGAATGGAACAAAAGGTGGAATAGAATGGAATGCAATGGAATGGAATACGGAATGTAATGGCATGGAATGTGGAAAGCAATGTAATGAAATGGAATGTGAAATTGAATGGAATGGAAGGTGGAATGGAAAGGAATGGAATGTGGAATGGAATGGAAAGGAAAGTAAAAGAGAATGTGGAATGGTGTTTGGAATGCAAAGGAATGCAATGTGGAGTGGAATGTGGAATGGAAATTAAAGGAATGTTCAAAGGAATATGGAAGAGAATGTGGAAGGGAATGCGGAATGGAAGGCAATAGAATGTGGAATTGAACACGAAATGGAAAGTGGAATGGAAAGTGGAAAAGAATGGAATGGAAAGAGGTATGGAATGTGGAATGGAAAGTGGAATAGAAAGTGGAATGGTATGGAAAGGAACGCGGAATGTAATGTGGAATGGAGTGGAAAGGAATGTGGAATGGAATGTAGACTTGAATGTGGAATGGTATGGAATGGAATGGAATGTGAAATGGAATGTGGAATGGAATATGAAATGGAACATGTAATGGAATGTGAAATGGAACGTGGAATGGAATGTGGAATGGAATGAAATGGAACGTAGAATGGAACGTGGAAAGGAATGTGGAATGGAATGGAATGGAATGTGGAATGGAATGCAGAATGGAATGGAATGTGGAATGGAATGTGCAATGGAATGGAATGGAGTGTGCAAAGGAATGTGGAATGGAACGTGGAAGGGAATGCAGTTGTATGTCAAAGGGAATGAGGTATGGGATGTGAAATGGAATGTAGAAAGAAATGCCGAATATAATGGAATGGAACATGGAAAGGAATGGAATGGAAAGTTTAATGGATCATGGAATGGAACGCCTAAAGGAAATTGGAATGGAATGCAATGGGATGTGGAATGGAATATGGAGTGGAATGGAATGGAAAGGAATGGAAAGGATTGTGGAATGCTATGTGAAATAGAGCCTGGAATAGAATGGAGTATAATGGGAAATGGAACGTGGAATCTAACTGAATGGACCTTGGAATGGAACGTACAATGGAATGTTGAATGGAATGTGGAATGGAATGGAATGGAATTTGGAATGGAATGGAAAGGAATGTGGAATACAATGGAATGGACTGTGGATTGCAATGGAAAGGAATGTGGAATGGAATGGAATGGAATGTGGAATGGAATTTAATGGAATGTGGAATGGAATGGAATGGTATGGAATGTGGAATGGAAGGTGGAATTGATGAAATGGAATGTGAAATTAAATGGAATGGAATGTGGAATGTAGTGTGAAATGGAATGGAATGCAACGTAGAACGGAATGTGGAAAGGAATGGAATGGAATGTGGAATGGAATGTGGAATTTAATGGAACAGAATGTGGAATAGAATGTGCAATGGAATGTGGAATGGACTGTGTAATGGAATGGAACGGGAAGGAATGTGGAAAGGAATGGTAAATGGAATGGAATCAACAGTGTAATGGAATGTGGAATAGAATAGAATGGAATGTGGAATGGAAGGGAATGGAATGCGGAATGGAATGGAATGGAAAGTGGAATGGAATGTGGAAGATATTGGAATGGTATGTGGAATGGAATGGAATGGAAGGTGAAATGGAACGTGGAATGGAATGTGGAAAGGAATGTGGAATGGAATGGTATGGGGAATTGAATGGAATAGAATGCAACAAATGAATGGAATGGAATGTGGAATGGAAAGGAATAGAATGTGCAATGGAATGGAATGGAATGGAATGGAACATGGTTTGTTATGGAATACAATGCAGTGGAATGGAATGTGGAAAGGAAAGGAATGGAATGTGGAAGGGAATAGAATGTGGAATGGAAGGAAATGGAATGGAATAAATGGAATGGAATGTGGAATGGAATGGAATGGAATGAAATGGAATGGAATGGAATGTGAAATGGAGTGGAATGGAATGTGGAACGGAATAGAAAGTGGAAAGGAAAGAAATGGAATTGAATTGAGAATGGTATGGAATGGAATGGAATGTAGAAAGTAATGGAATGGAATGTGGAATGGAATAGAACATGGAATGGAATGAAGTGGAATGGAATGCGGAATGGAATGGAATGGAATGGAATGTGGAATGGAATGGAATGGAATTGACTGGAATGTGGAATGGAATGCAGTGAAATGTGGAATGGAATAGAATATGGAATGGAATGAAATGGAATGCATTGCACAATGGAATAGAATGTTGAATGGAATGAAGTGGAACGGAACGTTTAACGGAATGGAATGGAATGGAATGTGGAATATAATGGAATGGAATGGAACTGAACGGAATTTGCAATTGAATGGAGTGGGAAGTGGAATGGAATAGAATGGTGAATGCAAAGAAATGGAATGGAATGTGGAATGGAATGGAATGGAATGTGGAACTGAATGAAATTGAATATGGAATGGAGTGGAAAATAATGGAATCTGGAATGGAATGTGGAATGGAATGGGATGGAATGGAATGGAAAGTGGAATGGAATGGAATCTAATCTAGACAGGAATGTGGAATGCAATGTGGACTGCAGTGTGTAAAGGAATGGAATGGAATGTGGATTGGAACTGAATGGAATGTAGAATGGAAATTGGAATGGAATGGAATGCCAAGTGAAATGGCATGTGAAATGGAAACTGGAATGGAACGTGGAAAGGTACATGGAATGGATTAGAATGGAACGAGATATGCAATGGAAAGAAATGTGGAATGGAATAGAATGGAATGTCCAATGCAATGTGGAATGGAATGGAATTGAAGGCGGCATGGAATGTGGAAAGGAATGCAAAGGAATGTGAAATGGAAAGAAATGGAATGTGGAATGGAATGTGGAATGGAATGGAATGAAATTGAATGTGAAATGGAATGAAATGGAATGTGTAATGGAATATGCAAAGGAATGGAATAGAGTGGAATGGGGATTGGAATGTGGAATGGAATAGAATCTAATGTGGAATGAAGTGGAATGGAATGCTTTGCCATGTGGAATGGAATGTGGAATGAATTGGAATGGTATGAAATTGAAAGGGGAATGGAATGGAATGCAATGTGGAATGGAATGGGAATGGAATAGAATGGAATGTGGAATTGAATGGAATGGAATGTGGAATGGAAGGGAATGGAATGTGGAATGGAAATGACTGGAACGTGGAATTCAATGGAATGGAATGAAATGCAATGTGCAATTGAATAGAATTGAGCAGGGAATGGAATGTGGAATGGAATGAAATGGAATGTGCAATTGAATGGAATTGAACGGGGAATGGAATGTGGAATGGAATGGAATGGATTGTGGCATAGAACCGAATGGAAGTGAATGTGTAATGGAATGTGGAATGGAATGTAGAATGGAATTGAATGGAATGTGGAATGGAATAGAGTTTGGAATGGAATGGAATGGAATGTGGATTGGAATGGAATGGAATGGAATTTGGAATGGAATGGAATGGAAGGGAATGTGGAATGTAACGGAAGGGAATGTGGAATGCAATGGAATGGAATGGAAGTTGGAATTGAATGGAATGGAAGGGAATGTTGAATGCAATGGAAGGGAATGTTGAATGCAATGGAATTCAATGGAACGTGGAATTGAATGGAATTGAACGGGGAAAGGAATGAGGAATGGAAAGTGGAATTGAATGTGGAATGGAATGGAATGGAAGGGAAAGGAATGTGGAATAGAATGGAATGGAATGGAATGTGCAATGTAATGTTGAATGGAATGTGGAATGGAATGTGGAATGGAATGGAATGGAATGTGGAATGGAATGGAATGGAATGTGGAATGGAATGGAAGATGGAAAGGAATGGAATGGAATGTGGATTGGAATAAAATTGAATGGAATGTGGAATCGAATGGAATGGAATGGAAAGTGAAACGGAATTTGGAATGGAATGTGGAATGGAATGAAATGGAATCTGGAATGCAATAGAATTGAATGTGGAATGGTAAGTGGAAAGTAATGGAACATGGAATGGAATGTGGAATGGAATGGGGAATGCAATGTGGAATGGAATGTGGAATGGAATGTGGAGTGGAATATGGAAAGAAATGTAGCATGGAATGTGGAATGCAACGGAATTGAATGTGGAATGGAACGGAATGGTATGTGGAATGAAATGTGGAATGGAATGTGGAATCTAACGTAGAATGGAACGTGGAAAGAATGGAATGGAACGTGGAAAAAAATGTCGAATGGAATGGAATAGAATGTGGAATAGAATTTGCAATGAAATGTGGAATGGGATGGAAAGAAATGTGGAATGGAAGGTGGAGTTGAATGGAAAGGAATGTTGAATGGAAGGTGAAGTTGAATGGAAAGGAATGTCGAATAGAATGCAATGTAATGCGCAATGGAATGTGGAATGGAATGGAAAGGAAAGTGGAATGGAATGTGGAATGGAATGGAATGGAAAGTGGAAAGGAATGTGGAATGGAAAGGACTGTAATATGGAATGGAATGTGGAATGGAAAGTGGAATGGAATGGAATGGAAAGTGGAACGGAATGGAATGGAGTGGAAAGTGGAACGGAATGGAATGGAAAGGAAAGTGGAATGGAATGGAATGGAATGTGGAATGGAAGGCGGAGTTGAATAGAAAGGAATGTGGAATGGAATGTAAAGGAATGTGCAATGGAATGTGAAATGGAATGGAATGGAATGGAATATGGAATGGAATGTGGAATGGAAAGGACTGTAATAAGGAATGGAACGGAATGGAATGGAATGTGGAATGGAATGGAATGGAATGTGGAAAGAAATGCAATGGAATGGAAAGTGGAATTGAACGGAATGGAATGGAACGTTGAATGCAATGGAATGGAATGGAACGTGGAATTGAATGGAATCGAATTGGGAAAGAAATGTGGAATGGAAAGTGGAATGGAATGTGGAATGGCATGGAATGTAATGTGGAATGGAATGGAATTTGGAATAGAATGGAATGGAATGTGCAATGGAATGTGGAATGAAATGTTGAATGGAATTGACGTTGGAATGCAATGGAATGGAATGGAATGTGGACTGGAATGGAATGGAATGGAATGTGGAATGGAATGGAATGGAATGGAAAGTGAAATGAAATTTGGAATGGAATGTGGAATGGAAAGAAATGGAATGCAGAATGGAATAGAATGGAATGTGGAATGGAAAGTGAAATGCAATGGAACAAGGAATGGAATGTGGAATGGAATGTGTAATGGAAAGTGGAATGGAATGTGGAATGGAATGTGGAATGAAATGTAGTATTGAATGTGGAATGGAATGGAGTGGAATGTCCAATGGGATGTGGAATGGAATGGAATTAAATGCGGAATGGAATGTGGAATGAAATGGAAATGAATGAGAAATGGAAAGAAATGAAATGTGGAAGGGAATGTTGAATGGAATGGAATGGAATTGAAGGTGAAATGGAATGGAATGGAATGTGGAATGGAATGTGCAAAGGAATTGAACGGAGTGGAATGTGGAATAGAATGTAGAATGGAATGGAATAGATTGTGTAATGTAATGGAGTGGAAAGTGGAATGCAATGGGTTGCAATGTGTAATTTAATGTGGAATGGAATGGAATTGAAAGCAGAATGGAATGGAATGGAATGTGGAAAGGAATGTGGAATGGAATGGAGTGTAATGTGGAATGGAAAGAAATGGAATGTGGAATGGAATGGAATGCAATCTGGAATAGAATGGAATGGAATGGAATGTGCAAAGGAATGTGGAATGGAATGTGGAAAGGAATGTGGAATGGAATGTGGAATGGAATTTAATTGGAATGGAAAGGATTGGAATGTGGATTGGAATGGATTGAAATGGAATGTGGAATGAAATTAAATGGAATGGAAAGTGAAATGGAATTTGGAATGGAATGTGGAATGGAATGAAATGGAATGTGGAATGCAATAGAATGGAATGTGGAATGGTAAGTGGAAACTAATGGAACATGGAAAGGAATATGGAATGGAATGTGGAAGGGAATGTGGAATGGAATGTGGAATGGAATGTGGAATGGAATATGGAAAGAAATGTAGCATGGAATGTGGAATGGAACGGAATTGAATGTGGAAAGGAACGGAAAAGAATGTGGAACGAAATGTGCAATGGAATGTGGAATGAAAATTAGAATGGAACGTGGAAAGAATGGAATGGAACGTGGAAAGAAATGTAGAATGGAATGGAATAGAATGTGGAATGGAATGTGCCATCAAATGTGGAATGGATTGGAAAAGAATGTGGAATGGAAGGTGGAGTTGAACGGAAAGAAATGTCGAATAGAATGCAATGTAAAGCACAATAGAATGAGGAATGGAATGGAATGGAATGTGGAATGGAATGCGGAAAGGAATGGAATGGAAAGTAGAATGGAATGTGGAATGGAAAGGACTGTAATATGGAATGGAATGTGGAATGGAAAGTGGAAGGGAATGGAATGGAAAATGGAACGGAATGGAATGGAATTGAATGTGGAATGGAATGGAATGCAATGTGGAATGGAAGGTGGAGTTGAATGGAAAGGAATGTGGAGTGGAATGTAATGGAAACTGCAATGGAATGTGGAGTGGAATGGAATGTGGAATGGAATGGAATGGAATGTGGAATGGAATGTGGAATGGAAAAGACTGTAATGTGGAATGGAACAGAATGGAATGGAATGTGGAATGGAATGGAATGGAATGTGGAATGCAATGGAATGGAATGGAAAGTGGAATGGAATGTGGAATGGAATGGAATTGTATGTAAAATGGAATTGAATGGAACGTGTAATTGAATTGAATTGAACGGGGAAAGGAATGTGGAATGGAAAGTGGAATGGAATGTGGAATGGAATGGAATGGAATGTGGACTGGAATGGAATTTAATGTGGAATCGAATGGAATGGAACGTGCAATGGAATGTGGAATGAAATGTTGAATGGAACTGAACTTGGAATGGAATGGAATGGAATGTGCACTGGAATGGAATGGAATCGAATGTGGAATGGAATGGAATGGAATGGGGAATAGAATAGAATGGAATTGAATGTGCAAGGGAATATGGAATGGAATGAAATGGAATGTGGAATGGAATTGAACTTGGAATGGAATGGAATGGAAAATGGATTGGAATGGAATGGAATGGAACGTGGAATGGAATGGAATGGAATGGAATGTGGAATGGAACGGAACGCAATGGAATGTGGAATGGAATGGAATGGAATGTGGAAAGCAATGGAATGAAATGGAATGAGGAATTGAATGCAATTGGACAGGGAAAGGAATGTGGAATGGAAAGTGGAATGGAATGTGTAATGGAATGCAATGCAATGTGGAAAGGAATAGAATGGAATGTGGAATAGAATGGAAGGAATGGAATGTGCAATGCAAAGTGGAATGGAATGTGGAATGGAATTGAACTTGGAATGGAATGGAATGGAATGTGGACTGGAATGGAATGGAATGTGGAATGTAATGGAATGGAATGGAAAGTGAAATGGAATTTGGAATGAAATGTGGAATGTAATGAAACGGAATGTGGAATGGAATAAAATGGAATGTGGAATGGAAAGCGAAATGCAATGGAACAAAGAGTGGAATGTGGAGTGGAATGTGTAATGGAATGTGGAATGGTATGTGGAATGGAAATTGGGATGGAATATGGATTGAAATGTAGTATGGAATGAGGAATGGAATGGAATGGAATGTCCAAAGGAATGTGGAATGGAATGAAATTGAATGCGGAATGGAATGTGGAATGGAATGGAAAAAATGTGAAATCGAAAGAAATGGAATGTGGAATGTAATGTGGAAGGGAATGGAATGAAATTGAATGAGAAATGGAGTGGAATGGAATGTGGAATGTAACGTGCAAAGGAATGGATTGGAGTGGAATGTGGATTGGAATGTGGAATGGAATGGAAAGGATTGTGGAATGAAATGGGTTGCAATGTGGAATTGAATGCGGAATGGAATGGAAGGGAATAGAATTGAAAGTGGAATGGAATGGAATGGAATGTGGAATAGAATGGGAATGGAATGGAATGCAATGTGGAATGGAAAGGAATGGAATTGAATGTGGAACGGAATTGAACGGAACGTGGAATGGAATGGAATGGAACGTGGAAATGAATAAAATTGAATGAGGAATGGAATGTGTAATGGAATGTGGAATGGAATGGAATGGAATGTGGAAAGGAATGTGGAATAGAATAGAATAGAAGTAAATGAGCAATGGAATGTGGAATGGAATGTGGAATGGAATTGAATGGAATGTGGATTGGAATGGAATGGAATGGAATGTGGAATGGAATGGAAAGGAATATGGAATGAAGTAGAATGGAATGGAACGTAGAATTGAGTGGAATGGAATGGAACATTGAATGCAATGGAATGGAATGGAAGGTGGAATGGTGTGTGAAATGGAATGTGGAATGGAACGTAGAATGGAATGAAATGGAAGGTGGAATGGAATCTGGAATGGAAAGTGGAATGGAATGTGGAATGGAAAGGAATGGAATGCGGAATGGAATGGAAAGGAATGCGGAATAGAATGGAATGGAATGTGCAGTGGAATGTGGAAAGGAATGTGGAATGGAATGGAATGGAATGTGGAAGGGAATGTGGATTGGAATGGAAGGGAAAGTGAAATAGAATGTAAAGGAACGTTGAATGGAATGGAATCGAATGTGGAATGGAGTGGAATGAAACGTGGAATGGAACGGAATGGAAGGTGGAATGGAACGTGGAATGGAACTAGGAATGGAACGTGGAATTGGATGTTCAATGGAATATCCTATGGAAAGTTTAATGGAATGCAATGGAACGTGGAATTGAACGTGGAAAGGAATGGAATGGAATGTGGAATGGAAAGTAGAATGAAACATGTAAAGGAAAGTGGAATGGAATGTGGAATGGAATGTGGAACGGAATGTGGAATGGAATGTGGAGGGGAATGGAATGGAATGGAATAGAATGTGGAATGGAACGTGCAGTGTTTCGTGGAATTGAGTGTGGAATGGATCGTGGAAAGGAATGTGAAATGGAATGTGGAATGGAATGAGGTATGGAATGGATTGGAATGTGGAATGGGATGGAACGGAATGTGGAATGGAATGCAATGGAATGTGGAATGGAATGGAATGGAACGTGGAATAGAATGTGGAATGGAATGGAATGCAACGTGAAATGGAATGTGGAATGGAATGTGGAATGGAAATTGGAATGGAACGTGGAATGGAATGGAAAGGAACGTGAAATAGATTGGAATGGAACGTGGAATGTAATATGGAATGGAATGAGGAATGTGACGTGGAACGGAATGGAATGCAACTTGGAAAGGAATGTGGTAGAATGTGGAATGGAATGGATTGGAATGTGAAATGGAATGAATTGGAAAGTGGAATGGAATGGAATGAAACGTGGAATGGAATGTGGAATAGTAGGTGGAATGGATTTTTTAATGGAATTGAATGGAATGTGGAATAGAATGGAACGGAATGAAATGTGGAATGGATCGTGGATTGGAGTGGAATGGAATGAGCAACGGAATGGAAAGGAATGTGCAATGGAATGGAAGGGAAAGGAAAGGAAAATGAAATAGTATGTGGAAGGGAATGTGAATTGGAAATTGGAATGGAATGTGGAATGGAATGAAATGGAACATGGAAAGGAATGGAATGGAAGGTGGAATGGAATGGAATGGAACGTGGAATGGAACGTGGAATGGATCATGGAATGGAAAGAGGAATGGAATGAGGAATGTTATGTGGAATGGAAAAGAATGGAATGGAATGTGGTATGAAATGTGGAATGGAATGGAATGTGGAATGAAATGCATTGAAATGAGAATGGAATGTGGAATGGAATGGCATGGAATATGGAATGGAATGTGGAATGGAATGGATTGGAATGCGAAATGGATTGTGGAATGGAATGTGGAATGAAAAGTGTAATGGAACGTGGAATTCATTGGAATGGAACTTGGTATAGAATGTGGAAAGTAATGGAAGGGATTGTGGAATGAAATGTGGAGTGTAATGGAATGGAATGTGGAATGGAATGGAATGGAATGCGGAATGGAATGTGGAATGGAAAGGAATGCAATGAAGAATGGAATGTGGAATGGAATGTGGAAGGGAAAGTGGAATGGAATGGAATGGAAAGTGGAATGGAACACGGAATGATATGTAAACAAATGTGGAAAGGACTGTGGAATGGAATTTGGAATGTATCGTGGAATGCAATGAAAAGGAACGTGGAATGGAATGTAAAATGGAATGTGGACTGGAACGCGAAATGGAATGGAATGGAATGTGGAAGGGATGTGGAATGGAATGGAATGGAATGGAATGTGGAATAGAATGTGGAAAGGAATGTGTTATGGAATGTGGAATAGAACGGAATGGAATGTGGAATGGAATGTGAAATGGAATTTTGAATGGAATGGAAAGGAATGTGGCATGGAATGTGGAATGGAATGGAATGGAATGTGGAGTAGAATGTGGAATGGAATGGAATGGAAAGCCGAATAGAATGAATGCAATGGTAATGAATATGGCATGCAATGGAATGGAAAAAGGAATGCAATGTAGAATGGAATGGTATGGAATGTGGAATGGAACGTGGAATGGAATGTGGAATGGATCATGGAATGGAATGTGGAATGGAACAGAAAGAAATGTGGAATGGAATGGAAAAGAATATGGAATTGAATGTGGAGAAGAATGGAATGGAATCTGGAATAGAATGTGGAATGGAATGGAATGGAATGCGGAATGGAATGGAATGGAATGCTGTGGAAAGCGGAATGGAATGGAATGGAATGCTATGGAGAGTGGAACGGAATGGAATGCAATGTGGAATGGAATGGATCAGAACATGGAAAGTAACGTGGAATGGAATGTGGAATATGGAATTTAATGTGGAAAGCACCAGAATGGAATGGAAGGGAATGTGCAATGCAAAGTAGAGTGGAATGTGAAATGGAATGTGCAATGGAATGTGGAATGAAATGTGGAATGGAACGGAAGGGAATGTGGAATGAAAAGTGGAATGGAATGGATTGGAATGTGGAATAGAATGGAATGGAATGGAATGGAATGTGGAATGGAAGGTGGATAGGAATGTGGAATGGAATGTGGAATGTATTTTAATGGAATGTGGAATGGAAAGTGGAATGGAATGTGGAATGGATTGTGTAATGGAATGTGGAATGGAATGGAATGGAATGCAATGTGGAATGGAAAGTGCAATGGAAAGTGCAACGGAATGGAATGGAAAGTGGAATGGATATTGGAATGGAATGGAATGGAATGGAATGTGGAATGGAATGAAATGGAATGTGGAATGGAATGTGGAATGGAACGTGGAATAGTAGGAAATGGAATGGAATGGAATGTGGAATGCAATGAAACGGAAAGTGGAATGGAATGTGGAAAGGAATGTGGAATGCAACGGAATGAATTGTGGAATGAAATGTGTTTTGGAATGGAATGGAATGTAGAATGTAATGTAGTGGAATGTGGAATGGAATGTGGAATAGAATTTAATGGAAAGTGGAATGGAACGTGGAATGGAATGGAATGGAAGGGAATGGAATGTGGAATGGAATGGAAAGAAAGGAGGAATGGAATGTTGATTGAAATGGAATGGAATTTGGAACGGAATGGAACGGACTGCGGAATGAATTGTGGAATGGAATGTTAAATGGAATGGAATGGAGTGGAATGTGGAGTGGCAAGTGAATTGGAATGCAATGGAATGTGGAATGGAAAGTGGAAAGAAATGCAATGGAATGAGAATGGAATTTGGAATTGAATGGGTAATGCAATTTGGAATGGACTGCGGAACGGAATGTGGAATCAAATGTGGAAACGAAAGAGGAATGGAATGGAATGGACTTTGGAATGGATTGTGGAATGGAATGGAATGCAATGTGGAATGGAATGTGGAAAGGAATGTTTAATGGAAAGTGGAAACGAATGGACTGGAATGTGGAATGGAATGTGGAATGGAATGTGGAATGGAACGGAATATAATGTGGAATGTAACGTGTAATGGAATACGGAATTGAAAGTGGAATGGAATGGAACGGAATGTGGAAAGGAAGGTAGAATGGAACGTGGAAAGGAATGTGGAATGGTATGTGAAATCGAATGTGGAATGGAATGTGGAAGGGAATTTGGAGTGGAATGGAAGGGAATGGAATGGAATGAGGAATGGACCGTGCAATGTATCGTACAATTGAATGTGGAATGGATGGTGGAATGGAAGGAGAAATGGAACGTGGAATGGAATATGGAATGGAACGTGAAATTGAATGGAATGGAATGTTGAATGGAATGTAGAATGAAATGGAATAGAATGTAGAATGGAATGTGGAATGTAATGGAATGCAAAGTGAAATGGAATCTGGAAAGGAAAGTGGAATGTAATGGAATGGAATGTGGAATGGAACGTGGAATGGAATGTGCAACGGAATGTGGAATGGAATGGAATGTAATATGGAATGGAATGTGGAATGGAAAGGAATGTAATGTGGAATGGAATGTGAAATGGAATGCGGAATGTAATGGAATGGAATGTGGACTAAAACGAGGAATGGAATGGAATGGATGGTGGAATGGAACGTGGAATGGAATGTGGAATGGATCGCATAATGGAATGTGGAATAGTATTTGGAATGGAATGGAATGGAATCTGGTTTGGAATGTGGAATAGAATGTGGAATGGAATGTGCAATGGAATGTGGAAAATAGACTGAAATGCAATGGAATGGAATGTGGACTGAAACGAGGAATGGAATGGAATGGAAGGTGGAATGGAACATGGAATGCAATTTGGAAAGAAACGTGTAATGTAATGTGGAATGGAATGTTTAATGGAATGGAATGGAATCTAGAAAAGGAATGTGGAATGGAATGTGGAATGGACTGTGGAATGGAATGGAATGGGATGTAGAATGAAATGTGGAATGGAATGTGTAATGGAATGTCGAGTGGAGTGTGGCATGGAACCTGCAATGGAACATGGAAAGGAACGTGGAATGGGATGTTCAATAGAATATGGAATGGAAAGTTGAATGGAACGGAATGGAACGTGGAATTGAACGTGCAAAGGAATGTAATGGAATGTGGAATGGAAAGTAGAATGGAACGTGGAAAGGAATGTGGAATGGAACGTGGAATGGAACGTGGAAGGGAATATGGAGTGGAATGGAACGGAATGGAATGGGATGTGCAATGGAACGTGCAATGTATGGTGGAATTGAATGTGGAATGGAACGTGGAATGGAACATGAAATGGAATGTGGAATGGAATATGGAATGGAACCTGAAATTTAATGGAATGGAATGTTGAAAGGAACGTGGAATGGAATGGAATGGAATGTGGAATATAATGGAATGGAACGTGGAATGGAATTTGGAAAGGAAAGAGGAATGAAATGGAATGGAATGTGGAATGGAAAGTGGAATGGAATGTGCAACGGAATATGGACTGGAATGGAATGGAATGTGGAATGGAATGTGTAATGGAACGGAATGTATTGTGGAATGGAATGTGGAATGGAATGTGGAAAGGAAAGTGGAATGTAATGCAATGGAATGTGGACTGAAACGAGAAATGGAATAGAATGGATGGTGGAATGGAACGTGGAATGGAACGTGGAATGGAACATGGAATGGAATGTGGAATTGAATATGGAATGGAACGGAATGGAATCTGGAATGGAATGTGGAATGGAATGTGGAATGGAATGTGGAATGGAATGTGGAAAGGAAAGTGGAATGTAATGGAATGGAAAGTGGACTGAAACGAGGAATGGAATGGAATGGAAGGTGGAATGGAACGTGGAATGGAACGTGGAATGGAATGTGGAATGGATTGTGGAATGGAATGGAATAGAATCTGGAATGGAATGTGGAATGGAATGTGGAATTGAATGTGGAATTTAAGGGAATGGGATGTGGAATGAAAGGTGGAATTGAATGTGTAATGGAAGGGAATGGGATGTAGAATGAAATGTGCAATTGAATGTGGAATGGAATGTGGAATAGAATATCGAGTGGAGTGTGTAATGGAACGTGGAATGGAACGCAATGGAAAGTCAAATGGAAAGTGGAATGGAATGTGGAAGGGAACTTGAAATGTAAGGGAATGGAATTTGTAATGGAACGTGGAATGAAATGGAGTGGAACATGGAATGGAACGTGGAATGGAACGTGGAATGGAATGGAATGGAACGTGGAATGGAATGTGAAATGGAATGTGGAAGTGAATGGAAAATGGAAAGGAATAGAATGGAATGTTTAATGGAATGCAATGGAATGTGGAATGGAATGGAATGGCATGTGATATGGAATGAAGAACGGAATGTGGAATGGAATGGAATGGAAATTGGAATGGAATGGAATGGAACGGGGATTGGAATGTGGAATGGAATGGAATGGAATGTGGAATGGAATTGAATGGAATGTGGAATGAAATGGAAAGGAGTGTGGAATGAAATTGAATGGAATGGAATGGAATTTGGGGTGGAATATGGAATGGAATGGAATGGAATGTGGAATGGATTTTGGAATGGAATGGACTGGAATGGAATGTGGCATGGAATGTGGAATGGAATGAAATGGAATGTGGAATGGAACAGGGAATGGTATGGAATGGAAAGTGGAATGCAATGTGGCATGGAATGTGGAATGGAACGGAATGTAATGTGGAATGGACTGTGGAATGGAATGCAGAAATGTAAGTGGAATCGAAAGGAATGGAACGTGGAATGGAACGAGGAATGCAATGGAGTGGGATGTGGAATGGAATGCAATGGAATGGGATGTTGAATGGAATGGAATGGAATGTGGAATGGATTGTGCAGTGAAAATGAACGGAATATGGAAAGGAATATGTAATGGAATGGAATGGAAAGTGGAAAGTAACCTGAAATGCAATGGAATGCAAGGAGGAATGGAAAGTGGAATATAATGTGGAATGTAATGTAGAATATAATGGAAGGGAATGCGGAATGCAATGGAGAAGAATGTTGAAAGGAATCTGGAATGGAATGCAATGGCATTAGGAATGGAACGTAATGTAATGTGGAACGGAATGTGGAATGGAATGTGGAATGGAATGGATTGGAATGTTGAATGGAGTGTGGAAAGGAATGGAATGGAATGCTGAAAGGAATGGAACGGAATGTGGAATGGAATATGGAATGGAATGTGGAATGGAAAGCAATGTAAAGTGGAATTGAATGTGGAATGTAATGTGGTATGGAAAGGAATGTAACATGGAAAGGAATGTGGAAACGAAAGTGGAATTTAATGGAATGGAATGTGGAATGGAACGTGGAATGGAATGGAAAGGAAGGTTGAATGGAATGTGGGAAGGAATGTGGAATCAAACGGAATGGCATGTGGAATGGAATGGAATGGAATGTGGAATGAAATGGAATAGAACATGGAATAGAATATGGAATGGAATGTGGAAAGGAATGTGGAATGGAATGGAATGGAATGTGGAATGAAATGAAATGGAATGTGGAATGGAATGTGGAAGGAAATGCAATGGAAAGTGGATTGGAATAAGGAATGGAACGTGGAAACGAAGGTGAAATAGAACGTCAAATGTAATGGAATGGATTGTGGAATGGAGTGGAATGTAATGTGGAATGGAATGTGAAATTAAATGTAGAATGGAATGTGGAATGGAACGTGGAATGGAATGGAATGGAATTTGGAATGGAATGCGATGGAATGTGGAATGGAATGTGAAATGCAATGTTGAAAGGAATGGAATTGAATGTGGAAAGGAATGGAATGGAATCTGGAATGGAATGTGGAATGGAATGTGAACTGGAACTTGGAATTGAATGGAATGGAATGTGGAATGGAATGGAATGGAATGTGGAAAGGAATGTGGAATGGAATGTGGAATGCAATGTGGAATGGAATGTGGAATGAATGTGGAATGGAACGGAATGGAATGTGAAAGGTAATGTGGAATGTAAAGGAATGGATTGTGGAATGGAATGGAATGGAATACGGAATGGAATGTGGAACGGAGTGTGGAATGGAATGTGGAAAGGTATGTAGAATGGAATGGAATGGAATGTGAAATGGAATGGAAAGGAATGTGGAATGGAATGTGAAATGGAATGGAATGGAATGTGGAATGGAATGTGGAAAGTAAGGTGGAAAGGAATGTGGAATGCTACGGAATGGAACGTGGAATGG
Organism: Pongo pygmaeus; assembly: GCF_028885625.2. Classification (NCBI taxonomy): domain Eukaryota; kingdom Metazoa; phylum Chordata; class Mammalia; order Primates; family Hominidae; genus Pongo; species Pongo pygmaeus. The sequence continues at coordinate 12,788,203 of NC_072395.2, read as the reverse complement.
AATGTGGAAAGGAGTGTGGAATGGAATGTGTAATGGAATGCGGAAAGGAATGTGAAAAGGAATGTGCAATGGAACGGAATGCGATGTGGAATGGAATGTGGAATGGAGTGTGGAATGGAATGTGGAATGCAGTGTGGAATGGAATGTGGAATGAAACAGAATGGTATGTGGAATGGAATGTGGAATGGAATGTGGATTGGAGTGTGGAATGGAATGTGTAATGCAACAGAATGCAATGTGTAATGGAATGTGGAATGGAACGTGTAATGCAATGTCAAATATAATGCACTGGAAAGTGTAATTGAACGTGGAATTGAATGGAATGATACATGGAATGGAAAGTGTAATTGAATGTGGAAAGGACTGTGGAATGTAATGTGGAAAGGAATGTGGAAGGGAATGGATTTGAATGTGGAATGGAATGTGAAAAGGATTGGAATAGAATGTGAAATGGAATGTGGTTTGGATCTTGGAGTGGAACGTGCAATGCAACGTGGAATGGAATGGAATGGAATGTGTAATTGAATGTGGAATTGAATGGAATGGAATGTGGAATGGACTGGAATTGAAAGTGGAATGGAATGGAATGGAAAATGTAATGAAATGTGGAAAGGAAAGGGCAATGCAAAGGAATGCAATGTGGAATGGGACGTGGAAAGGAATTGATTGGACCTTGGAATGGAGAGTAGAAAGGAAAGTGCAATTGAATGGAATATAACGGGGAATGGAACGGAATGGAATGTGGAATGGAATGGAATGGAATGTGGAATGGAATGTGGAACGGAACATGGAAAAGAATGTGGAATGAAACGGAATGGAATGTGGAATGGAGTGTGAAATGGAATGTGGAATGGATTGTGGATTCAATGTAAATTGGAATCTGGGAGAGAATGTAATGGAATGTGGAATGGAACGTGAAATGGAATGGAATTCAATGTGGAATTGAACGTGAAATGGAATGAAATCTTAAGTGTAATGCAACATGGAAAGGAACGTGCAATGGAATGGAAAGGAACGTGGAACAGAATGTGGAATGGAATGTGGAAAGAATGGAATGGAATGTGGAATGGAATAGAAAGGTATGGGGAATGGAATGGAATGGAATATGGAAGGGAATGTGGAACGGAATGTGGAATGGAATGTGGAAAGTAATGTGGAAAGAAATGTGTAATGGAACGGAATGGAATGTGAAATGGAATGGAATGGAATGTGGAATGGAATGGAATGGAATGTGGAATGGAATGGAATGGAATGTGGAATGGAATGGTGTGGAAATTGGATTGGAATGTGGAATGGATCGCGGAATGGAACGTTGAATAGAATGCCGAATGGATTGGAATGGAATGTGGAATGGAATAGAATGGAATGTGGAATGGAGTGTGGAATGGAATGGAATGCAATGTGGAATAGAATACGAAAAGCAATGCGCAATTAAATCTGGAATGGAATGTGAAATTGAATGTGGAATGGAAAGTGGAATGGAATGGAATGGAATGTGGATGGAAATGAGGAGTGGAATGGAGTGAAATGTGGAATGGAATGTGGAATGGAAAGTGGAATGGAATGTGGAAAAGAATGTAATGGTGTGGAATTTATTGTGGAATGGAATGTGGATTGGATGTGGAATGGAATACGGAATGGAACGTGGAATGGAACGTGGAATAGAATCGAATGGAACGTGTAATGCAATGTGGAATGGAATGGAATGTGGAATGAAAAGTGGAATGTAAGCTGGAATGAAATGTGGAATGGAATGGAATGTGGAATGGAATGTGTAATGGAATGGAATTGAATGTGGCATAGAATGGAATGAAACGTAGAATTGAATGTGAAATGGAATATGGAGTGGAACGTGGAATGGAATGTGAAATGGAATGTGGAATTTAATGGAATGCAATACGGAATGCAATGTGGAATGTAATGGGTAATGGAATGAGGAATGTAATGGAATGGAAAGTGGAATCGAACGGAATGGAATGTTGAATGAAACGTGGAATGGAACGGAATGGAATGTGGAATGGAATGGAATGTGGAATGGATTGTTTAATGGAATGGGGAATGCAAAGGAAAGGAATGTGGAATGGAATGTGCAATGGAATGGAATGGTATGTGGAATGGAATGTGGAATGAAATGTGGAATGGAATATGGAATGGAGTGTGGAATGGAACGTGTAATGGAATGTGGAATGGAATATGGAATGGACTGTGGAATGGAAAGTGCAATAGATTGAAATGGATTACAGAATCGAATAGAATGGAATAGTATGGAATATGGCATGGATTGTGGATTCGAATGGAATGGAATGCTATGGAATATGGAATGGAATGGAATGGAATGTGGAATTTAACGTGTAAAGGAACAGGGAATAGAACATGGAATGGAACATGGAATGGACGGTGGAATGGAATGGAATGGAACGTGGAATGGAATGTGGAAAGGAATGGAATGGAAAGTGAAACAGAATGTGAGATGGAATTGAGTGGAGTATGGAATGGAATGTGGAATGGAAAGTGGAATAGAATGTGGAATGGTAAGTGGAAAGGAATGTAGAATGGAATTCTATGGAATGTGTAATGGAATGGATTGGAATGTGGAATAGAGTGGAATGGAATGGAATGCAATGGGGAATAGAATGGAATGGGATGGAATGTGGAAAAGAATGGAATGGAATGGAATTTGGAATGCAATGTAATGGAATGTAATGAGAAATTGAATGAAATGGAATGTGGAAAAACGGAATGGAATGGGGAATGGAATGTGGAATGTAATGGAATGGATTGTGGAATGGAATAGAATGGAATGTCGAATATAATGGAATGGAATGGAATGTGGAATGGAATGTGGAATGCAATGAAAAGGAACGTGGAATGGAATGGAATGGAAAGTGGAACGGAATGGAATGGAATGTGAAACGTAATGGAACATGGAATGGAATGGAATGGAATGTGGATAGGAATGGATTGGAACATGTAATGGAATGGAATGAAATGGAATGGAATGTGAAAAGGAATGCTTAATGGAAAGTGAAATGGAAGGTGGAATGGAAAGCCGAATGGAATGAAACAGAAAGAGGAAAGTGAAGGAATGGATCATGCAACGGAATGGAATGGAACTTGGAATGGAACGTGGAATGGAATGTGGAATGAAACATGGAATGTAATGGCCTGGAATGTGGAATGGAATGTGGAATGGAATGCAATGGAATTTGGAATAGAATTAGGAATGGAATGGAATGGAAGGTGGCAGGAATGTGGAATGTAATGGGGAATGGATTGTGGAATGAAATGTGGAATGGAATATGTAATGGAAAGGAATGAAATGTAGAATGTAAGGTGGAGTGGAATGTGGAATGGAACGTGGAATGGAACGTGGAATGGAATGGAATGGAGGTTGGAATGGAATGTAGAATGGAAAGGAATGGAATGTGGAATGGAATGTGCAATGGAATGTGGAAAGGAATGGAATGAAATGTCCAATGGAATGTGGAGTGAAATGGAATGGAATGTGGAATGGAATGCAATGGAATGTTTAATGGAATGTTGAGTGGAATGTGGAATTGAATGTGGATAGGAATGGAATGGAATGGGGAATGGAATGTGGAATGTAAAGTGGAATGGAAAGGAATGCACTTTCGAATGTAATGAGGAATGGAATGTGGAATTGAAAGTGGATTGGAATGGAATGGAATGCAGAATGGAATGTGGAATGGAATGGAATGGAACGTGGAGTGGAACGTGGAATGCATCGCGGAAGGGAACGTGCAATGGCATGAAATGTGGAATGGAATGGAATGGAATGCAGAATGGAATGTGAAATGGAATGCGGAATGGAATGCTGAATGGATAGTGGAATGGAAAGGAATGGTATAGAAAGTGGAATGGAATGGAATGGAATGTGTAATGGAATGTGGAAAGGAACGTGAAATCGAACTTGGAAATTAATGGAATGCAACATGGAATGGAATGGAAGGGAACGTGCAATGGAATGTGGGATGGAATGGAATGGAATGTGGAAGGGAACGTTGAATGAAAAGTGGAATGGATTGGAATGGAATGTGGAATGGAATGGAATGGAATGTGAAATGGAATGTGGAAGGAAATGTGAAACGGAATGTGGAATGGAACGTAGAATGGAACGTCGAATGCAATGGAATTTAATATGGAATGGAAGGTGGAATGGAACGTCAAATGAAACGGAATGGAATGTGTAATGGAATGTGAAATGGAATGGAATGGAATTTGGAATAGAATGTGGAATTGAATGTGGAATGTGAATGGAATGTGGAATGTGCAATAGAATGTGGAATGGAAGGGATTGGAATGTGAAATAGAATGTGGAATGGACGGGAATGAAATGTGGAGTGGAATTTTGAATGGAAGGCGGAGTGGAATGCGGAATTTAATGGAATGGAATGTCGAATGGAAAGGAATTGAATGTGGAATGGAATATGGAATGGAATGTGCAATGCAATGGAATGGATTGTGAAATGGAATTGAATGGAATGGTATGGAATATGGCATGGATTGTGGATTGGAATGGAATGGAATTGTATGGTATATGGAAAGGAATGGAATCGAATGTGGAATAGAATGGACTGGAAGGAAATGTGGAATGGAATGTGGAATGGATCATGGAATGGAATGGAATGGAATGAGCAACGGAATGGAAAGAAATGTGAAATGGAATGGAAGGGAAAGGAAAGGAAAATGAAATAGAATGTGGAACGGAATGTGAAATGGAAAGTGGAACGGAATGAAATGGAACGTGGAAGGGAATGGAATGGGATGTGCAATGGAGTATGGAATGGAACGGAATGTAATGAAGAATGGAATGTGGAATGGAAAGTGGAAGGTAAAGTGGAATGGAAAGGAATGGAATGTGGAATGGAACATGGAAGAAAATCGAACGGAACGTGGGATGGAAAGTGGAATGGAATGTGGAATGGAATGTGGAATGGATTGTGGAATGGAATGCAGTGGAATGTGGAATGGAATGTGGAATGCAGTGTGGAATGGAATGGAATGCAACAAGGAATGCAATATGGAATGTAATGGAATGGAACTTGGAAGCAAATGTGGAATGGAACGTGGAAAGGAAAGTAGAATGCAATTGAATGGAACGTGGATTTGAATGGGGAACGGAAAGTGGAATAGAAAGTGAAATGGAATGTGAAATGGAATGCTGAATGTAAAAGAATGGAATGTGGAAAGTAATGGAATGGAATGGGGAATGGATTGGAATGGAATTTGGACTGGAATGTTATGCAATGGAATGGAATGTGGAATGGAAGTTGGAATAGAACGTGGAATGGAGTGAAAAGGAAACTCGAATGGAACGTGGAATGGAAGGTGGAATGAAACGTGGAAAGGAATGGAATAGAAGGTGGAATGGAATGTGGAATGGAATGTGGAATGGAATGGAGTGAAATGTGGAAAGGAATGTAATCGAATGTGGAATTGAATGCGGAAGGGAATGGATTGGAATGTGGAATGGAATTAGGAAAGCAATGAAATGGAATGTGGAAGGGAATGTGGAATTGAATGTGGAATGTAATGTGGAATGGAATGGAAAGGAATGTGGAAAGAATGTGTAATGGAATGGAATGGAATGTGGAAGGGAATGTGGAATGTTATGTGGAATGGAATGTGGAAAAGAATGGAATGGAATATGGAAGGGAATGTGGAATGAAATGCAGAAAGTAATGTGGAAAGCATTGGAATGGATTGAGGAATGGAATGTGGAATTGAATGTGGAATGGAATTGAATGGAATGTGGAATGCAATGTGGAATGGAATGGAATGGACTGAGGAAAGGAATGTGGAACGGAATGTGGAACATAATGTGGAATATAATGCAATGGAAAGTGGAATGGGATGTGGAATGGAATGGAATGGAATGTCTAATGGAATGTTTAAAGGAATGGAATGGAATGTGGAATGCAATATGCAATAGAATGTGGAATTGAATGGAATGGAATTTTGAATTGAGTGTGGAATGGAATGGAATGGCATGTCAAAGGGAATATGGAATGGGATGTGTAATGGGATGTGGAATGGAATGTGGAATGTAACGTGGAACTGAATGTAGTATAGAATGGAATTTAATGTGGAATAGAATATGGAATGGAATGGAATGGAATGTGGACTGTTATGTGGAATAGAATGTGGAATGCAATCTGCAATGGAACGTGTTATGGAGCAGAAGGGAATTTGGAATCAAATTTGGAACGGAATGTGGAATGTGTCGTGCAATGGAATGGAATGGTTTGTTGAATGGAACGTGGAATGGAATGGAATGAAACGTGGAATGGAATGTGCAATGGAATGTGGAATGAAATGTGGAATGGAAAGTATAACGAAATATGCAATGGAATGTGGAATGGAAATTGGAATGGAATGGAACGGAAAGTGGAATGGAATGTGGAATGGAATGTAAAGAAAAGTGGAAAGGATTGTGGAATGGAATTTGAAATGGATCGTGGAATGCAATGGAAAGGAAAGTGGAATGGAATGTGGAATAGAATGTGGACTGGAACGTGGAATGGAATGGAATGGAATGTGAAATGAATGTGGAATGGAATGGAAAGTGGAATGGAATGTGGAATGGAATGTGTTATGGAATCTGGAATAGAATGGAATGGAATGTGGAATGGAATGTAAAATGGAATTTGGAATGGAATGGAATGGAACGTGGCATGGAATGTGGAATGGAATGGAATGGAATGTGGAGTAGAATGTGGAATGCAATGGAATGGAAAGTGGAATGGAATGAATGCAATGGTAAGGAATATGGCATGAAATGGAATGGAAAATGGAATGCAATGTTGAATGGAATGGTATGGGATGTGGAATGGAACGTGGAATGGAACATGGAATGTAATGGAATGAAACGTGGATTGGAATGCAATGGAATATGGAATTGAATGTGGAGAGGAATGGAAGGGAATCTGGAATAGAATGTGGAATGGAATGGCATGGAATGCGGGATGGAATGGAATGGAATGCTATGGAAAGTGGAATGGAATGGAATGCAATGTGGAATGGAATGGAATGGAACATGGAATGGAACGTGGAATGGAATATGGAACGTGGAATTTAATGTGGAATTCGATCTGGAATGGACAGGAATGGAATGGAAGGGAATGTGGAATGAAGAGTGGAATGGAATGTGTAATGGAATGTGGAATGGAATGTGGAATGAAATGTGGAATGGAATGTGGAATGAAATCTGGAATGCAGTGGAATGGAAGTGGAAGGAAATGTGGAATGGAATGGATTGGAAAGTGGAATAGAATGGAATGGAATGTAATGGAATCCAGAATGGAAGGTGGAAAGGAATGTGGAATGGAATGTGGAATGGAATGTGGAATGGAATGTGGAATGAAATGTGGAATGGAATGGAATGGAACGTGGAATGAAATGTGGAATGGAATGGATTGGAATGTGGAATGGAATGTGGAATGGACTTTAATGGAATGTGGACTGGAAAGTGGAGTGGAATGTGGAATGGAACGGAATGGAAGGCGGAATGGAATACGGAATGGAGTTTGGAATGCAAGTTGGAATGGAATGCAATGGAATTTTGAACGGAACGTGGAATGGAAAGTGGAAAAGAATGGAATGGAATGGATGGTGAAATACAATGTGGAATGGAACTTGAAATGGAAAGGAATGGAAGGTGGAATGGAACCTAGAATGGAACATGGAAAAGAATACAGAAATCAAAGTGGCATGGAATGTGGAATGGAATGTGCAATGGAATGGAATTGAATGTAGAATGGAATGTGGAATTGAGTGTGTAATGGAACGTGGTATGGAATGGAATGTGGAAAGGAACGTGCAATGGAAGAAGGAATGGAATGGAATTGAATGTGCAATGGAACGTGGAATGGAATGGAATGGAATGGAATGTGGAATGGAATGAAATGGAATGTGGAATGGAATGTGGAAGGGAATGTGAAATGGAATGGAATGAATTGTGGAATGAAATGTGTTTTGGAATGGAAGGGAATGTGGAATGGAATGGACAGGAATGTGGAATGCAATGGACTGGAATGTGGAATGGAATGTGGAATAGAATTTAATGGAAAGTGGAATGGAACGTGGAATGGAATGGAAAGGAATGGAATGGAATGGAATGTGGAATGGAATGTGGAATGGAATGTGGAATGGAATGGAACGAAATGTGGAATGTAATGGAATGCAAAGTGAAATGGAATCTGGAAAGGAAAGGGGAATGGAATGGAATGGAATGTCGAATGGAATGGAATGTAATATGGAATGAAATGTGGAAAGGAAAGCAATGTAATGTGGAATGGAATGTGGAATGGAATGTGGAATGGAATGTAATGATGATTGGAATGGAATGGAATTTGGAATGGAATGTGGAATGGAATGTGGAATGGAATGTGCAAGGGAATGGAATGGAATGTGGACTAAAACGAGGAATGGAAGGGAATGGAACGTGGAATGGAACATGAAATGTAATGTGGAACGGAACATATAATGGAATGTGGAATTGTGTGTGGAATGGAATGGAATGGAATCTGGTATGGAATGTGGAATGGAAAGTGGAATGGAATGTGGAAAGGAGAGTGGATTGCAATGGAATGGAATGTGGACTGAAACGAGGAATGGAATGGAATGGAAGGTGGAATGGGACATGGAATGGGATGTGGAATGAAACGTGTAATGTAATGCGGAGTGGAATGTTTAATGGAATGGAAAGTAATCTGGAATGGAAAGTGGAATGGAATGTGAAATGGATTGTGGTATGGAATGGAATGGGATGGAGAATGAAATGCGGAATGGAATGTGTACTGGAATGTCGAGTGGAGTGTGGAATGGAACGTGGAATGGAACATGGAATGGAACGTGGAATGGGATGTTCAATGGAATATGGAATGGAAAGTTGAATGGAATGGAATGGAACATGGAATTGAACGTGAAAAGGAATATAATGGAATGTGGAAAGGAACGAAGAATGGAATGTGGAAAGGAATGTGGATTTGAACGTGGAATGGAATGCGGAATGGAATGTCGAATGGAATGTAGAATGGAATGTGGAATGGAATGTGGAGTGGAATGGAATGGAATGGAATGTGGAATGGAACATGCAATGTATGGTGGAATTGAATGTGGAATGGAACGTGGAATGAAACGTGAAATGGAATGTGGAATGGAATGTGGAATGGAAAATGGAATGGAACGTGAAATTTAATGGAATAGAATGTTGAATGAAACATGGAATGGAATGGAATGGAAAGTGGAATGGATTGTGGAATATAATGGAATGGAATGTGGAATGGAATCTGGAAAGGAAACTGGAATGAAATGGAATGGAATGTGGAATGGAACGTGGAACGGAATGTGCAACAGATTATGGATTGGAATGGAATGAAATGTGGAATGGAATGTGGAATGAAATGGAAAGCAGTGTGAAAAGGAATGTGGAATGGAATGTGGAAAGAAAAGTGGAATTTAATGCAATGGAATGTGGACTCAAAGGAGAAATGGAATAGAAAGGAAGTTGGAATCGAACGTGGAATGGAACTTGGAATGGAACGTGGAATGGAATGTGGAATGGAATGTGGAATGGAATGGAATGTAATCTGGAATGGAATGTGGAATGGAATGTATAATGGAATCTGTAATGGAAAGCGGAAAGGAAAGTGGAATGGAATGGAACGGAAGGTGGACTGAAACGAGGAATGGAATGGAATGGAAGGTGGAATGGAACATGGAATGGAAAGTGGAATGGAATGTGGAATGGAATGTGGAATGGAATGGAATAGAATCTGGAATGGAACGTTTAATGGAACGTGGAATGGAATGTGGAATGGAATGGAATGTGATGTAGAATGAAATGTGGAATGGAATGTTTAAGGGAAGGGAATGGATTGTGGAATGGAATCGAATGGAATGTGGAATGGAATGGGGAATGGAGTGTGAAATGGAATGTGTAATGGAATGTGGAACGGAAAGTGGAATGTAATGGAATGGAGGGTGGACTGAAACGAGGAATGGAACAGAATGGAAGATGGAATGGAACGTGGAATGGAACGTGGAATGGAATGGGGAATGCAATGTGGAATGGAATGGAAGAGAATCTGGAATAGAATGTTTAAAGGAATGTGGAATGGAATGTGGAATGGAATGGAATGGGATGTAGAATGAAATGTGGAATGTAATGTGGAAGGGAAAGGAATGGATTGTGGAATGGAATGGGGAATGTAATGCAGTGCAATGGGGAATGGAATGTGGAATGGTAAGTGGAATATAATGGAATGGAACGTGGAATGCAATGTGGCATGTATAGTGAAATGCAATGGATTGAAGTGTGGAATGGAATGTGGAATGGAACGGAAAGGAACGTGGAATGGAAAGTTTACTGGAACGTGATTTGGAACATGGTATGTAATGCGGAATGGAATGGAATGGAATTGAATGTGGAATGGAATGGAATGGAATGTGTAATGGAATGTGAAATTGAATGTGGAATGGAATGTTGAATGGAATGCAAAGGAATGTGGAATGGAATGTGGAAGGGAACAAGGAATGGAGTGGAATGGAATTTGAAAAAGAATGTGGAACAGAATGTGGAATGGAATGTGGAATGGAATGGAATGGAATCGAATGTGGAAAGGAATGTGGAAGATTCTGTGGAATGGGACGTGGAATGGAATTGAATGGAATGTGGAATGGAATGGATTTGAATATGGAAAGGAATGTGGCAGGGAATGCAATGGAATGTGGAATGGAACGGAATGGATTATGGAATAGGATGTGGAATGGAATGTAGAAAGGAATGGAACGGAATGTGGAATGGAATGTGGAATGGAGTGTGGAATGGAACGTGGAATGGAACAGAGTGGATTGTGGAATGGAACGTTGAATGGACTCTGGAATGCAATGTGGAATGGAATGGAATGGAAAGTGGAATGGAACGTGGAATGGAATGTGGAATACGATGTGGAATGGAAAGTGGAATGGATTGGAATGGAACGTTAAAATGCATTAAATGGAAAGCGGAATGGAACGTGGAATGGAATGGAATAGGACATGGAATGGAACGCGGAACAGAACGTCGAAAGTAATGGGATGGAACGTGGAATGGAATGTGAAATGAAATGTGGAAAATTTGTAAGGTGGAAAGGAATGGAATGGAATGTGGAATGGAAGGGAATGGAAAGTGAAATGGAATTTGGATTGGAATACAGAATGGAATGGAATGGAACGTGTAATGTAATGGAATGGAAGGTGGAATGACATCTGGAATGGAACGTGGAATGCAATGTCGGTTGGAATGGAATGCAATGATGAATGTAATGGAATGGAATGTGGAATGGAATGTGGAAAGGAATCGAATGGAAACGAATGGAATGTGGAATGGAATGTGGAATGGAATGTGGAGTGGAAATTTGAATGGAATGTGGAATAGAATGTAATAGAATGGAATTTATTGTGGAATGGAATGTGGAATGGAACGTGTAATATAAAATGTAATGGAACAGAATGGAATGTGGAATGCAATGTGGAATGAAATATGGAATGGGACGTGGAATGCAATGGAATGGAATGTGGAATGGAAATTGTAATGGTATGGAATAGAACGCGCAATGCAATGTGGAATGGAAAATGGAAATGAACGGGGAATGGAAAGTGAAATGGAACATGGAACGGAATGTGCAATGGAATGTGGAATGGAAGGTGGAATGGTACGTTAAAGGGAATGTGGAATGGAATGTGGACTGGAACGTGGAATGGAATGGAATGAAACGTGGAAAGGAATGGGATGGAATGTGGAATGGAATGGAATGGAATGTGGAATGGAATGCGATGGAAAGTGGAATAGAATGGAATGGAATGTGGAATGGAATGGAATGGAAAGTGGAATAAAATGTGGAAAGGAATGTGGATAGGAATGGAATGAAATTAGGAATGCAATGGCATGGAATGTGGAATAGAAGAGAATGGAACGGAATGGAATGCGGAAAGGAACGGAATGGAATGTGTAATGCAATGGAATGGAATGGAATGAGGAATTGAATGGAATGGAATGTGGAATGGAATGGAATAGAATGTGGAATGCAACGGAATGGAACGTGGAATAGAATGTGGAATGGAATGTGGAATGGAATGTGGAATGCAATGTGGAATGTAATTGAATGGAATGTGGAATGAAGTGGAAGGGAATGTGGAACAGAATGGAATAGAATGAAATATGGAATAGAATGGAATGCAATGGAATGGAATACGGAATGTAATGGAAAGGAATGTGGAAAGCAATATAGTGGAATGCAATGTTAAATTGAATGGAATGGATTGTAGAATGGAAAGGAATGGAATGTGGAATGGAATGGAATGGAACGTAAAAGAGAATGTGGCATGCTATTTGGAATGGAAAGGAATGGAATGTGGAATGGAATGAAATGGATTGTGGAATAGAATGGAATGGAACAGAATGTGGAATGGAATGTAAAGGATTGTGGAATAGAATGCAATGGAATGGAATGAGAAATAGAATGAGGAATGGAATGTGGAATGGAATGTGGAATGGAATGGAAGGGAATGTGGAATGGAACAGAATGGAATGTGAAATGGAATGTAACGTGTAATGAAATGGAATTCAATGTGGATTGGATTGGAATGGAACGTGTAATTGAATGGAGTGGAATGGAATGGAAAGTGAATTGGAATTTGGAATGGAATGTGAAATGGAATGCGGAATGGAATGTGGAATGGAAAGTGGAATGAATTGTGGAAAGGAATGTGTAATGGAACGGAATGGAATGTGGAATGGGATGTGGAATGGAGTGTGGAATGGAAAGTGGAATGGAACGGCATGGAAAGTGTAATTGAAACTGGAATGGAATGTGGAATGGAATATTGAATGCAGTGTGGAATGGAATGTGGAATGGAAAGGAATGGAGTGTGGGGAAAAATGACGAATGGAACGGAATGGAATTTGGAATAGAATGTAGAATGGAACGTGAAATGGAGTGGAATTGAATGTAGAATTGAACGTGCAAGGGAAAGTAATGAGACATTGAATTGAAAGTGGAATGGAACGTGGAATGGAATAGAATGCAACATGAAATGGAATGTGGAATTTAATGTGTAAAGGAATGGAATGGAATGTAGAATGGAATGGAATAGGGAATGGAAAGGAAAGGAATATGAATTGGAATGTGGAATGGGATGCAAAATGGAAACAGGAATTGAATGTGGAATGGAATGGATGTAACGTGGAATGAAATGGAATGGAAGGAGGAATGGAAGGTGGAATGGAACGTGGACAGCAACGTGGAATGGAAGGTGTAATGCAATGAAATGCAATGTGGAATGGAGAGGAAGGCAACATCTAACCAAATGTGGAATGGAAAGGAATGGAATATTTAATGGAATGAGGAACAGAATGTGGAATGGAATTTAATGGAATGTGGAATGGAATGGAATGGAGCGTGGAATTGAATGGAATGGAACGGAATGTGAAATGGAATGTGGAATGGAACGCGGAACGGCATGAAATGGGATGTAGAAAGGAATAGAATGGAATGTGCAATGGAATGGAATGGAACATGGAATGGAAGGTGGAATGGAATGTGGAATGGAGAGTGGAAAGGAATGTGGAATGGAAAGGAAGGCAATGTGGAACGGAATGTGAAATGTAATTTTAAACAATATTCAAACGAATATGGAAGAGAATGTGGAAGGGAAAGTGGAAAGGAATGCAATGGAATGTGGAATTGAATGTGAAATAGAAAGTGGAAAGGAAGGGAATGGAAAGTGAAATGGAATGTGGAATGGAACGTGGAATGGAAAGTGGAATGGACAGGAAGGGAACGTGGAATGGAATGTGGAATGGAATGGAAAGGAATGTGAAATGGAATGTAGAACGGAATGTGGAATGGAATGGAATGGAATGGAATGTGAAATGGAACGTGGAATAGAACATGAAATGGAACGTGGAATGGAATGTGAAATGGAACGTGGAATGGAATGTGGAATGGAATGAACTGGAGAAAGGAATGGAATGGAATGGAACATAGAATTTAATGGAAAGAAAATTGGAAAGGAATGGAATAGAATGTGGAAAAGAATGGAATGGAATGTGGAAAGAAATGGAATGGAATGTGGAAAGGAATGGAATGGAATGTTGAATGGAATGAAATGTAATGTGGAAAAGAATGTTAAATGGAATGTGGAATGGAAATGAATGCAATGTGGAATGGAATGGAATGGAATGGAATGTGGAATGGAATGGAATGGAAAGTGGAACGGAATGTGGAATGAAACATGTAATGGAAAATGCAAAGGAACATGGAATGGGACGTGGAATGGATTGAGTAATGGAATGGAATGGAATGTTAAATGGAAGGGAAAGGAATGCGGAATGGAATGTGGAATGGAATGTGGAATGCAATGTGGAATGGAATGGAATGGAACGTGGAATGGAAAGAAATGGAATGCAATACGGAATGGAATGGAATGGAATGTGAAAGGTAATGGAATGGAATTTGGAATGCAATGGAACTGAATGTGGAATTGAATGGAATGAATGCGGAATGGAATGGATGGAATGTGGAATGGAATTATATGAAATAGAATTTGGACTGGAATTTAGTGGAATGGAAGGGAATGTGGAACGGTATGCAATGGAATGGAATGTGGAACGGAATGTGGAATGTAATGGAAAGAAATGTGGAATGGAATATGGAATGGATTATTGAATGTTATGTGGAATGGAGTGGAATGGAATGTGGAATGGAATGGAATGGAATGTGGAATGTAATAGAATTGAATAGAATGTGGAATGAAATGGAAAGGAATGAAACAGAAAGTGGATTGGAATGGAATGGAATGTGAACGGAATGGAATGTGTAATGGAATGGAATGTGTAATGGAGTGTGGAATTGAAATGAATGGAATGTGGAATGGAATGCTCAATGGAATGTGGAATGGAATATTTTGGAATGTGGATTGGAATGTGGAATGGAACGTTGAATGGAAAGGAATGGAATGTGGAATGGAATGTAGAATGGAAAGTGGAATGGAATGGAATGGAATTTGGAATGGAATGTGGAATGGAATGTGGAAAGGAACGTGGAATGAAAGGTGAAATGGAATGGAATCGAATGTGGAATGGAATGCGGAATGGAATGGAATGGAATGTGCAATTCAATTTGGAATGGAATGGAAAGGAATGAGGAATGGAATGGAACGTGGAATGGAATGTGGAATGCAACGGAATGGAATGGGAATGAAATGTGGAATGCAATGAATTGCAATTTGGAATGGAATGTGGAATGGAATGGAATGCAATAAGGAATGGAATTTGCAAAGGATTGCGGAATGGAACGTGGAATGGAAGATGGAATGCAATGGAATGGATTGTGGAATGGAATGTGGAATGGAATGGAATGTGGAATGGAATGTAATGTTTAAATGGAATGGAATGGAACGTGGAATTTAATGTGTACCGGAATGGAACACTATGTTGAATGGAATGTGGAATGGAATGCGGAATTGAATGGAATTGAATGTGGAATGGAATGGAATGTGCAATGGAAAGGAATGTTTAAATGGAATGGAATGGAATGTGGAATGGAATGTGTACTGGAATGGAGCACTATGTGGAATGGAATGAGGAATGGAATGGAATGGAATGGAATGTTTAATGGAATGTTCAATGGAATGTGGAATGGAATGTGGAATGGAATGTTCAGTGGAATGTGGAATGGAATGTTTAATGGAATGTTCAATGGAATGTGGAAAGGAATGTGGAATAGAATGTGCAATGGAATGTGGAATGCAACGTGGAATGGAACGGAATGGATTGCAGAATGGAATATGGAATGGAAAGTGGAATGGAAAGTGTAAAGGTTCGTGGAATGGAATGTGGGATGGAATATGGAATGGAATGGAATGGAATGTGGAATGGAACATGGAATGGAACGTGGAATGGAATGGAATGGAACGAATAATGGAATGTGGAATGGAATGGAACGGGATGTGTAAGGGCATGGAATGGAGTGTGCAATGCAAAGGAATGAAATGAAGAATGGAACATGGAAGAGAACGTGGAATGCAACGTGGAATGCAATGTGAAATGGAATGGAATTCAATGTGAAATAGAATGGTATGAAATGTGGAAAGCAATGAAGTGGATTGGAATGTGGAATGGAATGGAATGGAATGGAATGTGGAATGGAATGGAATGGACTCTAATGGAATGTGGAATTGAATGGAATAGAATGTGTAATGTAATGGAATGGAATGGAACGGAATGGAACGTGGAATGGAATGTGGAATGCAATGTTGAATAGAAAGTGGAATGGAATGGATTGGAAAGTGTAATAGAATGGAACAGATTGGAATGTGGAATGCAATGTGGAATGGAATGTGGAATTGAATGGAATGGAATGTGGAATGGAATGGAATGTGCAATGGAATGGAATGTTTAAATGGAATGGAATGGAATGTGGAATGGAATGTGTACTGAAATGGATCACTATGTGGAATGGAATGGAATGGAATGTTTAAAGGAATGTTCAATGGAATGTGGAATGGAATGTTGAATTGAATATGCAATGGAATGTGCAATGGAACGTTGAATGGAACGGAATGGATTGCGGAAGGGAATATGGAATGGAAAGTGGAATGGATAGTGGAATGTAACGTGGAATGTAACGTGGAATGGAACTTGGAATGGAATATGGAATGGAATGGAATGGAATGTGAAATGGAACGTGGAATGGAACGTGGAATGGAATGGAATCGAATGATTAATGAAATGTGCAATGGAATGGCATGGGATGTGTAATGGCATGGAATGGAGTGTGCAATGCAAAGGAATGAAATGAAGAATGGAACATGGAAAAGAACGTGGAATGCAACGTGGAATGCAATGTGAAATGGAATGGAATTTAATGTGAAATACAATGGTATGGAATGTGTAATGGAAAGGAATGGATTGGAATGTGGAATGGAATGAAATGGAATGGAAAGGAATGTGGAATGGAATGGAATGGACTCTAATGGAATGCGGAATTGAATGGAATAGAATGTGGTATGGAACGGAGTGGAATGGAACGTGGAATGGAATGTGGAATAAAATGTGGAATGGAAAGTGGAATGGAATGGAATGGAAAGTGAAATAGAATGGAAAGGAATGGAATGTGGAATGTAATGTGGAATGGAATGTGGAATTGAATGGAATGGAATGTGGAATGGAATGGAATGGAATGTGGAATGGAATGGATCAGAATGTGAAATGAATTGGAATGGAATGGAATGGAATGGAAACTGAAATAGAATATGGAATGGAAAGTGGAATTGAATGTGGAAAGGAACGTGGAATTGAATGTGGAATTGAATCGAATGGATTGTGAAATGGAATGTGCAATGGAATGGTATGGAATGTGGAATGGAATGTGGAATGCAATATGGAATGGAAAGGAAAGAAACATGAAATGGAATGTGAAATGGAACGTGGAAAGGAACGTGGAATAGAATGGGGAATTGAATGGAATAGATTGTGAAATGTAATGTGCAATGGAATGGTATGGAATATGGAATGGAAGTTGGAATGCAATGTGGAATGGAATGGAATGGAATGTGGAATGGAATGTGGAATGGAACATGGAATGGAACGTGGAATGGAATGGATTGGAATGTGGAATGGAATGTGGGATGGAAAGGAATGGAATGTGGAAAGGAATGTGGAATGCAGTGTGAAATGGAATGGAATGCGGAATGCAATGTGGAATGAAATGGAATGGAATGTTTAAATGGAATGTATGGAATGTGGAATGTAATACGGTCTGGAATGGAATGCAATGTGGAATGGAATGTGGAATGTATTGGAATGGAACGTGCAATGGAACGTGGAATGTAACATGGAATGAAATGTGGAATGGAATAGAATGGAATCTGTAATGGAAGGGAATGGAATGTGGAATGGAATGTGCAATTGAATGGAATGGAAAGGAATGGAATGTGTAAGGCAATGGAATGGAATGTGGAGTGGAAAGAAATGGAACGTGGGATGGAACGCGGAATGAAACGAGGAATGTAATGTGGAATCGCACGTGTAACGGAAAGTAGAATGCAATGGAATGGAATGTGGAATGGAAGGGAATGGAACGTGGAATGCAACGTGGAATTGAAAGTGGAATGTAAAGTGGAGTGGAACTTGGAATGGAATGTGGAATGGAATTGAATGGAATGTGGAATGGAATGGAATGGAATGTCGAATGGAATGGAATGGAATGTAGTGTAATTTGGAATGGAATGGAATGGAATGCGAAATATAATGGAATGGAAAGTGGAATGGAATGTAGTGTAATTTGGAATGAAATGGAATGGAATGTGAAATATAATGGAATGGAAAGTGGAATGGAATGGAATGGAATGTGGAATAGAAAGGAATGGAATGGAAGATGGAATGGAATGTCGAATTGAATGTGGAATTGAATGGAAAGGAATGTGGAATGGAATGGAATGGAAAGTAGGATTGTTTGGAATGGAAAGAGGAATGGAATGTGGAAAGGAACGTGGAATGGAGTGGAATGGAACTTGGAATGGAACGTGGAATGGAGTGGAATGGAACTTGGAATGGAACGTGGAATGGAATGCAATGGAATGTGGAATGGAAACTGGAATTGAACGTGGAACGGAAGGGAAAGGAAGGTTGAATGGAATGTGGAATGGAATGTGGAAAGGAACGTTCCATTCCTAATTCCATTCCATTCCATTCCATATTCCTTTCCATTCCATTCCGCATTCCATTCAATTCCATTCCACATTCCATTCCACATTGCAATCCATTCCATTCCACATTCCATTCCCTTCCATTCCACATTCCATTCCATTCCATATTCCTTTCCATTACATTCCACATTCCACTCCATTCTATTCCATGTTCCATTCCTAATTCCATTACACATTCCGTTCCATTCCATTCCACTTCCATTCCATTCCATTCCATTCCGTTCCACGTTCCATTCCACTTACCATTCCATTCTTTTCCACATTCCACTCCATATTCCATTCCGTTTAATTCCTCATATCAATCCATTCCATTCTCTTCCATTCCACATTCCATTCAATTCCATTCCACATTCCATTCAATTCCATTCCATTCCATTCCACTTTCCATTCCGCATACCATTTCACATTCCATTGCATTCCATTCAACATTCCATTGCACATTCCATTCCATTTCATTCCACATTCCATTCTGCATTCCATTCCATTCCATTCCACATTCAATTAAACATTATATTCCATCCCATTCCACATTCCATTCCATCCCATTCCACATTCCATTCCACTTACCATTACATTGCATTCCACATTCCATTCCCATTGCTTTCCATTCCATTCAAAGCCTTCCAAATTCCATTCCACATACCATTCCATTCCGTTCTACATTCCATTCCACATTCCATTGGTTTCCATTCCACATTCCATTTCATTGCATTCCACATTCCATTCCTTTCCTTTCCACATTTAATTCCACTTTCAATTTCTTCCCATTCCACATTCCATTCCACATTCCATTGCATTTCATTGCACATTCCATTCCACATTCCATTCCATTCCATTCCAGATTCCTTTCCATTCCATTCCACATTCCTTTCAATTCCATTCCACATTCCATTCCACATTCCATTCCATTCCATTCCACATTCCATAACATTCTGTATTCCATTCTATTTCATTCCATTCCACATTCAATTCACATCCACGTTCCATTACACAATCCATTCTATTCAATTCCACATTCCAGACCATTTCACATTCCATTCCATTCCATTCCACGTTACATTCCATTCCATTCCACATGCCATTCCATTCCGTTTCAAATTTCATTCCATTCCATTCCATTCAATTCCATTCCATTCCATTCCACATTCCATTCCACATTCCATTCCATTCCATTCCATTCCATTCAATTCCACATTTCATTGCACATTCCATTCCATTCCATTCTGCATTCCATTGCACGTTCCATTCCACGTTCCATTCCATTCTATTCAACATTCCGTTCCATTCCATTCCACTTTCCATTCCATTCCATTCCATTCCACTTCACTTTAGATTCCACATTCCTTTCCATTCCATTCCACATTCCATTCCATTCCATACCGCATTGCATGTCAATCCATTCCACATTCCATTCCACATTCCATTCCATTCCATTCTATTCCATATTCCATTCCACTTCATTCCACTTCCAATTCCATCACATTCCACATTCTGTTCCATTCCATTCCATGTTCGGTTCCATTCCGTTCCAATTTCCATTCCATTCCATTTCCCATTCTGTCCCATTCCATTACACATTCCATTCCATTGCATTCCACGTTACATTCAACATTCCATTCCATTCCATTCCACATTCCATTCCACATTCCATTCCATTCCATTCCATTCCTTTCCATTCCCTTCCATTCCATATTCCATTACACTACATTCTTTTCCAGTTTCCATTCCATTGCCTTGCAATCCGAATTCCATTCCATTCCTTTCCATTCCACGTTTCATTCCACATTCCATTCCACATTCCATTACATTCCATTCCACATTCCATTCCATTCCACATTCCATACCATTCCATTGCATTCCACATTCCATTCCATTCCATTCCATTCCGCATTCCATTCACCGTTCCATTCCACGTTCCTTTCCACGTTCCATTCCACATTCCATTTTATTCCATTCCACATTCCATTCCACGTTCCATTCTTTTCCATTCCGCATTGCTTTCCACATTCCATTCCATTCCATTCCACATTTCATTCAACGTTCCATTCCATTCCATTCCATTCCAAATTCCATTACACATTCCATTCCATTCCATTTCATATACCATTCCACATTCCATTCCATTCCATTCCACATTCCTTTCCATTCCAGCATTGCTTTCCACATTCTAATCCATTCCATTCCTCTCCACATTCCATTCCATTCCATTCCACATTCCGTTCCATTGCATTCCTCATTCCATACCTTTCCACATTTCATTCCAGATTTCATTCGTCTTTCCATTCCGTATTTCATTCCATTCTATTCCATTCCACATTTCATTTCACATTCCGTTCCATTCCATTCCATTCAATTCTATTCCGTTCCACATTGCATTCCATTACACTTTCCATTCCATTCTGTTCCTCATTCCATTCCATTCCCCTCCTTTCCATTCTATTCCACATTACATTCCACATTCCAGTCCATTCCATTCCATTCTATTCCACGTTCCGTTCCGCATTCCATTCCACATTCCATTCCATTCCATTCCACTTTCCATTCCACATCCCTTTCTGCTCCATTCCATTCCATTGCATTCCACATTCCATTTAAGTCTTTCCATTCGACATTCCATTTCTTCCATTCCGCATTCCATTCCATTCCATTACACATTCCATTCCACATTCCATTCCGTTCCATTCCACTTTCCATTGCATTCCTTTCCATGTTCCATTCCACCTTCCATTCCATTCCATTCCACATTCAATTCCATTCCACTTTTCATTCCATTCCATTCCACATTCCGTTCCTTTCCACATTCCATTCTATTTCCATTTCACTGTCCATTCTATTTCCATTTCACGTTCCATTCCATTCCACTTTCCATTCCTTTCCATTCCACGATCTATTTCATTCCACTTTACACTCCATTCCATTCCATTCCATTCCACATTCCATTCCACGTTCCATTCGACTGCATTCCACTTTCCATACTCTTCCATTTCACGTTCCATTCCATTTCATTCCTCGTTCCATTCCATTCCATTACACGTTCCAGTCCATTACACGTTCCATTCCATTCCATTCCACGATCCATTCCACGTTCCTTTCCACGTTCCGTTCCACGATCTGTTCCATTTTCCATTCCATTCCATTAAACGTTCCATTCAACATTGCATTCCACATTCCTTTCCATTCTATTCCATATTCCATTCCACGTTCCATTCTGTTCCATTCCTCGTTCCATTCCACGTTCCATATCACTTTCGCTTCCACATTCCATTCCATTCCACTTTCCATTCCACATTCCGTTCCATTCCATTCCATTCCACATTCCATTCCATTCCATTCCATTACACATTCCATTCTATCCTACATTCCATTCCACATTCCATTCCACCTCCCATTCCATATTCCATTCCAAATTCAATTTTACATTACATTCCATTGTATTCCTCATTTGATTCTACATTCCGTTCAATTCCATTTCATTCCACATTCCATTCCACATTCCATTCCATTCCACGTTCCTTTCCACATTCCATTCCATTCCATTCCACATTCCATTCCACTCCATTCCACATTCCATTCCATTCCATTGCACATTCCATTACATCCAATATTCCATTTGATTCCGCATTGAATTCCACTCCATTCCACATTCCATTCCATTCCATTCAACTTTCCATTCCATTCCATTCCACATTCCATTCCATTTCACTTTGCTTTCCATTCTATTCCTATCCATTCCATTCCATTCCATGTTCCTTTCCATTTCATTCCACCCTCCTTTGCATTCCATTCTACGTTCTAATCCATTCCATTCCACATTCCATTCCATTCCATTCCACATTCCAATCCATTCCTTTCCTCATTCCATTCCACATTACATTCCATTACATTCCTCATTCCATTCCACTTTCCATTCCTTTCCATTCCACATTCCATTCCACATTCCATTCCAATCCATTGAATTCCACATTTTATTCCACATTCCTTTCCATTCCATTCCACATTCCTTTCCATTCCATTCCACATTCCATTCCATTCCATTCCACTTTCCATTCCATTCCATTCCACTTTCCATTCCACATCATTCCGCTTTCCATTCTTCATTCTGTTCCATTCCATTCCAGATTCCACTCCATTCGATTCTGCATTCAATTCCATTCCATTCCATATTCCAGACAATTCCAATCCATTCCATTTTCCATTTCACTCCATTCCACATTCTATTCTATTTCACTGCACATCCCATTCCAGATTCCTTTCCATTCCATTCCACATTCCATTCGATTCCATTCCAAAGTCCATTCCACTTTCCATTCCACGTTCCATTCCACATTCCATTCCACGTACCATTCCACGTTCCATTCCATTCCATTCCATATTGCTTTCCTCATTCCATTTAATATCATTCCACATTCCATTCCACATTTCATTCCATGCCATTCTACATTCCATTCCATTCCACTTTCCTTTCCATTCCATTCCAATCCATTCCATTCCATTCCACATTCCTTTCCATTTCATTACACCCTCCTTTCCATTCCATTCCACGTTCCAATCCATTCCATTCCACATTCCATTCCATTCCATTCCACATTCCATTCCGAATTGCATTCCATGCCATTCCACATTCCGTTGCATTCCATTCAACTCTCCACTCCATTCAATCCAACTTTCAATTCCACATTCCACTCAATTGCATTCCAAATTCTATTCCATTCCATTCCACATTCCATTGCGTTCCATTCCACGTTCCATTCCACATTCCATTGCACATTCCTTTCCATTCCATTCCACATTCCGTTCCATTACATTGCACATTGTGTTCCATTCTATTCCTCGTTCCATTCAACATTCCATTCCACATTCAATTCCATTCCATTCCGCGTTCCCTTGGATTCCATTCCACGTTCAATTCCATTCCATTGCAATACACTTTCCATTCCTTTCCATTTCATTCCATTCCATATTCCATTCCATTCCACATTCCATTCCACATTCGGTTCCATTCCATTCCACGTTCCATTCCATTCCATTCCACGTTCCATTCCATTGCATTCCACATTCTGTTCCATTCCATTCCACGTTCCATTCCATTCCATTCCACATTCTGTTCCATTCCATTCCACGTTCCATTCCATTGCATTCCACATTCCACTCCACATTCCATTCCATTCCTTTCCAATGCGCAATCCATTCCACAGTTCATTCGACATTCCATTCCGTTCCATTCGACATTCCATTCCATTCTATTCCATAGTCCATTCCGCGATCCATTTCGTTCCATTCCACATTCCATTCCACGTTCCTTTCCACATTCGATTCCACATTCCGTTCCATTCCACTTTCCATTCCACTTTGCATTCCACATTTCGTTCCATTCCATTCCATTCCATTCCACATTCCTTTCCATTCCATTCCACATTGCATTCCATCCAACATTCTATTCCGCAATCCTTTCAACATCCCATTCATCATTCCATTCCATTCCATTTCACATTCAATTCTATATTCCATTCCATTGCATTCCTCATTCGATGCTACATTCTGTTCCATTCCATTGCATTCCACATTCCATTCCACATTCCATTCCATTCCAATCCACGTTCCCTTCTATGTTCCATTCCATTCCATTCCACATTCCATTCCACATTCCATTCCATTCCAATCCACGTTCCCTTCTATGTTCCATTCCATTCCATTCCACATTCCAGTACATTGCTTTTCACTTTCCATTTCATTACATTCCACGTTCCATTCCACGTTCCATTCCATCTTCCATTCCACATTCCAGTACATTGCTTTCTACTTTCCATTTCATTACATTCCACGTTCCATTCCACGTTCCATTCCCTCTTCCATTCCTGTTTTTCCTATACACATTCCATTCCATTCCATCACACATTCAATTCTACGATTCATTCCATTCCATTCCACATTCCATTCCATTCCACATTCCATTCCACATTGCATTCCATTCCATTTCACATTCCATTCCATTACATGGCATTATATTGCATTCCATTCCATTTCGCATTCCATTCCACGTTCCATTCAATGTTCTATTCCACATTCCATTCTACATTCCGTTCCATTCCAAATTCCATTCCATTCAATTCCACATTCCATTCTACATTCCGTTCTTTTCCATTCCACATTCCATTCAACATTCCACTCCACTTTTCATTCCACATTCCATTCCATTCTATTCCGAATTCCAATCATTATTCCATTCTATTCCATTGCACATTCCATTATACTTTCCAATGCATTCCATTCCACATTCCATTCCTTTCGATTGCCTTCCAAATTCCATTTCATTCCATTACATTCCATTTCAAAATCCATTCCACGTTCCTTTCCGTTTCATTCCACTTTCCATTCCACGTTCCATTCCACATTCCTTTCCACATTCTATACCTCATTACATACAATTTC
Source organism: Pongo pygmaeus (assembly GCF_028885625.2). Taxonomy (NCBI): domain Eukaryota; kingdom Metazoa; phylum Chordata; class Mammalia; order Primates; family Hominidae; genus Pongo; species Pongo pygmaeus. The sequence goes on along the minus strand of NC_072395.2, from coordinate 12,763,000 downwards.
ATTCCATTGCATTACTCATTGCTTTCCACATTTCATTTAATTCCATTCAATTCCCCATCCCATTCCATTCCATTCCACATTCCATTGCACATTCCATTCCACATTCCATTGCACATTCCATTGCACATTCCTTTCCACATTGCATGCCATTCCATTCCATTCCAGATTCCATTCCATTCCATTCCATTCTACATTCCATTCCATTCCATTCCATTCCACGTCCCATTCCACATTTAATTCCTAGCCATTCCTCGTTCCACTCCATTCCATTGCACATTCCATTCCATTCCATTCCATTCCAGTCCAAATTCCAATCCATTCCATTCAATTCCAGATTCCATTCCACTTTCCATTCCAGATGCCGTTCCATTCCATTCCACATTCCATTCTATTCCATTTCATTGCATTCCACATTCCATTCCATTCCATTCCATATCACATTCCATTGCATTCCATTCTATTCCATGTTCCATTCCACATTGCATTGCATGCAATTCCACATTCCATTCCTTTCCATGGCACATTCCATTCCATTCCATTCCATTCCATTCTACATTCCATTCCATTCCATTCCATTCCAGTCTACATTCCATTCCATTCCATTCAACATTACATTCCGTTTCATTCCACATTCCATTCCATTCCTTTCCACTTTCCACTCCATTCCATTCCATATTCCAACACACTCCATTCAATTTCAATCTATCCCCTTACTTTACATTCCACTTTCCATTCCATTAAATTGCACATTGCATTCCCTTCCATTCCAATTTATTCCATTCCACTTTCTATTCCATATTCCATTCCCTTCCATTTCATTCCAGTACACATTCCATTACATTCCATTCCATTCCACTTTCCATTCCATTAAATTCCAAATTCCATTCCATTCCATTCCACATTCCATTCAATATTCCATTCCATTCCATTCTCTTCCACATTCCATTCCATTTTCCATTCCATTCCATTGCATACCAGTCCACATTCCAATCCATTCCAGTACATTCCACTTTCCATTCCATTAAATTCCACATTCCTTTCCATTCCATTTCACATTCCATTCCATTCCGTATTTCCTTCCATTCCATTACACGTTCCATTCCATTCCATCCCGCGTTCTATTGCATGACATTCCACATTTTATTCCACATTCCATTCCTTTTCATTCCACATTCCATACCATTCCAGTCCACGTTCCATTCCATTCCATACCATTCCACTTTCCATTCCATTAAATTCCAAATTCCATTCCATTCCATTCCACATTCCATTCCATATTCCATTCCATTCCATTCTCTTCCACATTCCATTCCATATTCCATTCCATTCCATTGCATAGCAGTCCACATTCCATTCCATTCCAGTACAATCCACTTTCCATTCCATTAAATTCCACATTCCTTTCCATTCCATTCCACATTCCATTCCATTCCATTCCATTCCATATTTCCTTCCATTCCATCACACGTTCCATTCCATTCCATCCCACGTTCTATTGCATGACATTCCACATTTTATTCCACATTCCATTCCTTTTCATTCCACATTCGATACCATTCCAGTCCACATTCCATTCCATTCCATTCCAGTCCACATTCCATTCCCTTCCATCCCAGTCCACATTCCATTCCATTCCACATTTCATTCCATTGCGTTCCACATTAAATTCCATTCCATCCCAAATCCTATTCCATTTCATTTCATTAAAGTCCACATTCCATTCCATTCCGTTCAGTTCCACATTCCTTTCCATTCCATTAAAAATTGCATTCCATTCCATTACACTTCACATTTCATTCCATTCCACTTTCCATTCCAGGTTCCATTCCACTTTATATTCCACTTTCCATTCCATGTTCCATTCCGCATTCCATTCAATTCCTTTCCTTTCACCATTCCATTCCATTCCATTCCATTCCGAATTTCTTTCCATTTCATTCCAGATTCCTTTCTAGTTTCCTTTCAATTCCATTCCACATTCCATTTTACGTTCCATTCCATTCAATTCCAGTTTACATTGGAAATTCCATTCCTTTCCATTCTGAATTCCACTCCTCATTCCATTCCATTCCATTCTTAACTCCATTCCACATTCCATTCCATTCCAATCCGTATTACAATACACATTCCTTTCTATTCCATTCCACATTTCATTCCACATTCCATTCCATTCTATTCCACATTCCATTCAACGTTCCATTCCACAATCCTTTCCATTCCACTCCAAATTCCATTCCATTCCATTGCACGTTCTGTTCTGCATTCAATTCCAATCCACATTCCATTCCATTCCATTCCCCATTCCATTCCAAATTCCATCCCATTCCATTGCAAATTCAATTCTATTCCACTTTCCATTCCACATTCCATTGTATATTCCATTCCATTCCATTCCATTCCACACTCCATTCTACTTTCCATTCCATTCCATTCCACATTCCATTCCACTTTCCATTCCATTCCTTTCCACATTCCATTCCATTCCATTCCAAATTCCATTCTACATTCGATTCCATTCCATTCCACATTCCATTCTACTTTCCTTTCCTTTCCATTCCACATTACTTTCTACATTCCATTCCATTGCATTCCACATTCCATTGCATATTCCATTTCATTCCATTCAAATTTCCATTCAATTCTATTCCACATTCCAAACCATTTCATTCTATATTCCTTTCTATTACATTACATTCAATTTCATTCCATTACATTCCATTCCAGATTCCATTCCATTCCATTCCACTCCATTACATTCCATTCCATGCCATTCCACAATCCATTCCATTCCATTCCACATTCCATTGCATTTCATTCCACTTTCCATTCGATGGTCCATTCCATTCCATTCTGCATTACATTCCATTTCACGTTCTGTTCTATTCCATTCCACGTTCCATTCCACATTCCATTCCATTTCATTCCACATACTATTCCATTCTATTTCACATGCCATTCCATTCCATTCTATTCCTCATTCCATTCCATTCCATTCAACGTTCCATTCCATTCCGTTCCATGTTCCATTGCTTTCCATTCCAGATTCCATTGCAAATTCCATTCCATTTTATTCCATTTCAGATTCCGTTCAATTCTATTCCATTCCATTCCAATCCACAATCCATTTCACATTCCTTTCCAATCCATTCCACATTCCTTTCAACATTCAATTCTATATTCCATTCCATGTTGCATTCCATTCCATTCCACTTTCCATTCATTTCCATTCCACTTTACTTGCCGTTCCTATCCACATTCCATTCCCTTTCCATTCCACATTCCATTCCACATTCCATTCCATTCCATTCCACATTCCTTTGAACATTCAATTCCATTCCATTTCAAATTCCATTCTATTCCATTCCATTAAAAATTCCATTCCAATCCATTTCACATTCCATTCCACTTTCCATTCTATTCCATTTCTAATTCCATTCCACATTCCACTGTATTCCTTTCCACATTCCTTTCCATTCCAATCCATGATATTCCATTCCATTCCATTCCATTCCATTTCATTCCACATTCCAAGCATTCAATTCCATATGGTTTTCCATTCCTCATTCCAATCCATTCCACTCCACATTCCATTCCATTCCATTCTGTTCCATTTCATAACATTCCATATTCCATTGCATTCCATTCCATTCCACATTCCATTCCATACCATTCAATTCTACATATAGTTCCATTACATTCTATTCCAAAATGCATGCCATTCAATTCCACATTCCGTTCCATTCCATTCCGCATTCCATTGCACAATGCATTCCATTCCAGACCACATTCCATTACATTACATTCCACTTTCAAAACCATTCCTTTCCAAATACCTTTCTATTCCATTCGATTTCATTCTGCATTCCATTCCATTCCATTCCACATTCCATTGCATATTCCATTCCACATTTCATTTCACAATCCTTTACATTCCACTACACATTCCTTATCATTCCTTTCGACATTCCAATCAATTTCATTCGGTTCCTTTCAACATTCCATTCCCCGTTTCATTCCACATTAGTTTCCATTTCATTCCACATTACATTCCATTCTGTTCCACACCCCATTCCATGCCATTCCATTGCATTCCACATTCCCTTACACATTCCAAAGCATTCCATTCCACTTTCTATTCCATTCCCCTTTCCGTGCCATACAATTCCATTCCATTCCATTCCACACTCCATGCCACATTCCATTCCATGCCATTCCATTCCTTTCCACATTCCATTCCATATTCCATTCCATTCCATTCCACATTCCATTCCATTCCACATTCCATTTCATTCCATTCCACATTCCATTCCATACCCTTCCATTCCCTTCCGCATTCCATTCCATATGACATTGAATTCCATTGCACATTCCATTCCATTCCATTCCATTCCATTTCATTCCACATTCCATTCCATATTCCCTTCCTTTCCTTTGCAAATTCCATTGCCTATTATTCCACATTCAATTCCACATTCCATTCCATTCCACTTCACATTCCATTGCACATTCCATTCCATTCCATTCCACATTCAATTCCACATTCCATTCCACTCCATTCCAAATTCCATTCCACACTATATTCCACATTCCATTGCATTCCTTTCCACATTCAATTCCACTCCATTCCATTCCACTCCATTAGACATTCCATTCCACATTCAATTCCATTACATTCCACACGCCATTCCATTCCATTCTATTCCATTCCATTTTCCTTTCCGTTCCATTCCATTCCACTTTCCCTCCCATTCCATTTCACTTTCAATTCCACATTCGATTCCACATTCTATTACATGTTCCATTCCCCTTTCCCTTGCATTCCATTCCACATTCCATTCCACGTTCAATTTCTTTCAATTCCACGTTTCATTCCATTGCATTCCAACATCCATTCCATTCAATTCCACGTTCCATGCCATTCCTTTCCATGTTCCTTTCCATTCCATTCCACATTCCTTTCCGCATTCCATTCCATTCCACATTCCAATCTATTTCATTCCATATTCCATTCTATTCCAATCCACTTTCCATTCCACATTCCATTCCATTCCATTCCACATGGCATTCCATTCCATTCCATTCCACATTCCATTAATTTCCATTCCACTTTCTATTTCATCCCTTTCTGCATTCCAATCCATTCCATTTCACGTTGCATTACACATTCCATTCCATTGCAAAATCCATTGTATTTCCCTTTCCATTCGATTCCTTTCCATTTTCCACTCCACGTTCCATTCCTTTCCATATTACATTCCACATTCCGTTCCTCATTCCATTCCACACTCCATTACATTCGAATTTCGATTCCATTCCATTCCACATACCATACCACGTCCAATTCCATTCCATTCCACATTCCATTGCATTCCTTTACACAATGAATTCCAACCCATTCCACAGTCCATTCCATTCCTTTCCATTCCATATTGCATTCCATTCTTTTTTTTTTTTTTTTTTTTTTTAATAAAACAGCTGTTTCATATTCAAATACAAAGCAAGATTATGTACTATATAAGCATAGAAGAGATCCAAGGCTGTTATCTTTGCAAATGTTAACTCTAATGTCTATATTTTTTTTTTTTTCTTTTTTTTCTTTTATTGTAATTATTATTATTATTATTATTATTATTATTATACTTTAGGTTTTGGGGTACATGTGCGCAATGTGCAGGTAAGTTACATATGTATACATGTGCCATGCTGGTGCACTGCACCCACCAACTCGTCATCTAGCATTAGGTATATCTCCCAATGTTATCCCTCCCCCCTCCCCCCAACCCACAACAGTCCCTGAAGTGTGATGTTCCCCTTCCTGTGTCCATGTGTTCTCGTTGTTCAATTCCCACCTATGAGTGAGAATATGCGGTGTTTGGTTTTTTGTTCTTGCGATAGTTTACTGAGAATGATGATTTCCAATTTCATCCATGTCCCTACAAAGGACATGAACTCATCATTTCTTATGGCTGCATAGTATTCCATGGTGTAGATGTGCCACATTTTCTTAATCCAGTCTATCATTGTTGGACATTTGGGTTGGTTCCAAGTCTTTGCTATTGTGAATAATGCGGCAATAAACATACGTGTGCATGTGTCTTTATAGCAGCATGATTTATAGTCCTTTGGGTATATACCCAGTAATGGGATGGCTGGGTCGAATGGAATTTCTAGTTCTAGATCCCTGAGGAATCGCCACACTGACTTCCACAAGGGTTGAACTAGTTTACAGTCCCACCAACAGTGTAAAAGTGTTCCTATTTCTCCACATCCTCTCCAGCACCTGTTGTTTCCTGACTTTTTAATGATCGCCATTCTAACTGGTGTGAGATGGTATCTCATTGTGGTTTTGATTTGCATTTCTCTGATGGCCAGTGATGGTGAGCATTTTTTCATGTGTCTTTTGGCTGCATAAATGTCTTCTTTTGAGAAGTGTCTGTTCATGTCCTTCGCCCACTTTTTGATGGGGTTGTTTGTTTTTTTCTTGTAAATTTGTTGGAGTTCATTGTAGATTCTGGATATTAGCCCTTTGTCAGATGAGTAGGTTGCGAAAATTTTCTCCCATTTTGTAGGTTGCCTGTTCACTCTGATGGTAGTTTCCTTTGCTGTGCAGAAGCTCTTTAGTTTAATTAGATCCCATTTGTCAATTTTGGCTTTCGTTGCCATTGCTTTTGGTGTTTTAGACATGAAGTCCTTGCCCATGCCTATGTCCTGAATGGTATTGCCTAGGTTTTCTTCTAGGGTTTTTATGGTTTTAGGTCTAACATTTAAGTCTTTAATCCATCTTGAATTGATTTTTGTATAAGGTGTAAGGAAGGGATCCAGTTTCAGCTTTCTACATATGGCTAGCCAGTTTTCCCAGCACCATTTATTAAATAGGGAATCCTTTCCCCATTTCTTGTTTTTGTCAGGTTTGTCAAAGATCAGATGGTTGTAGATATGTGGCATTATTTCTGACGGCTCTGTTCTGTTCCATTGATCTATATCTCTGTTTTGGTACCAGTACCATGCTGTTTTGGTTACTGTAGCCTTGTAGTATAGTTTGAAGTCAGGTAGCGTGATGCCTCCAGCTTTGTTCTTTTGGCTTAGGATTGACTTGGCGATGCGGGCTCTTTTTTGGTTCCATATGAACTTTAAAGTAGTTTTTTCCAATTCTGTGAAGAAAGTCATTGGTAGCTTGATGGGGATGGCATTGAATCTGTAAATTACCTTGGGAAGGATGGCCATTTTCATGATATTGATTCTTCCTACCCATGAGCATGGAATGTTCTTCCATTTGTTTGTATCCTCTTTTATTTCCTTGAGCAGTGGTTTGTAGTTCTCCTTGAAGAGGTCTTTCACATCCCTTGTAAGTTTGATTCCTAGGTATTTTATTCTCTTTGAAGCAATTGTGAATGGGAGTTCACTCATGATTTGGCTCTCTGTTTGTCTGTTATTGATGTATAAGAATGCTTGTGATTTTTGCACATTGATTTTGTATCCTGAGACTTTGCTGAAGTTGCTTATCAGCTTAAGGAGATTTTGGGCTGAGACAATGGGGTTTTCTAGATATACTATCATGTCATCTGCAAACAGGGACAATTTGACTTCCTCTTTTCCTAATTGAATACCCTTGATTTCCTTCTCCTGCCTAATTGCCCCGGCCAGAACTTCCAACACTATGTTGAATAGAAGTGGCGAGAGAGGGCATCCCTGTCTTGTGCCAGTTTTCAAAGGGAATGCTTTCAGTTTTTGCCCATTCAGTATGATATTGGCTGTGGGTTTGTCATAAATAGCTCTTATTATTTTGAGATATGTCCCATCAATTCCTAATTTATTGAGAGTTTTTAGCATGAAGGGTTGTTGAATTTTGTCAAAGGCCTTTTCTGCATCTATTGAGATAATCATGTGGTTTTTGTCTTTGGTTCTGTTTATATGCTGGATTACATTTATTGATTTGCGTATATTGAACCAGCCTTGCATCCCAGGGATGAAGCCCACTTGATCATGGTGGATAAGCTTTTTGATGTGCTGCTGGATTCTGTTTGCCAGTATTTTATTGAGGATTTTTGCATCAATGTTCATCAAGGATATTGGTCTAAAATTCTCTTTTTTTGTTGTGTCTCTGCCAGGCTTTGGTATCAGGATGATGCTGGCCTCATAAAATGAGTTAGGGAGGATTCCCTCTTTTTCTATTGATTGGAATAGTTTCAGAAGGAATGGTACCAGCTCCTCCTTGTACCTCTGGTAGAATTCGGCTGTGAACCCATCTGGTCCTGGACTTTTTTTGGTTGGTAAGCTATTGATTATTGCCATAATTTCAGCTCCTGTTATTGGTCTATTCAGAGATTGAACTTCTTCTTGGTTTAGTCTTGGGAGGGTGTATGTGTTGAGGAATTTATCCATTTCTTCTAGATTTTCTAGTTTATTTGCATAGAAGTGTTTGTAATATTCTCTGATGGTAGTTTGTATTTCTGTGGGATCGGTGGTGATATCCCCTTTATCATTTTTTATTGCATCTATTTGATTCTTCTCTCTTTTTTTCTTTATTAATCTTGCTAGCGGTCTATCAATTTTGTTGATCCTTTCAAAAAACCAGCTCCTGGATTCATTTATTTTTTGAAGGGTTTTTTGTGTCTCTATTTCCTTCAGTTCTGCTCTGATTTTAGTTATTTCTTGCCTTCTGCTAGCTTTTGAATGTGTTTGCTCTTGCTTTTCTATTTCTTTTAATTGTGATGTTAGGGTGTCAATTTTGGATCTTTCCTGCTTTCTCTTGTGGGCATTTAGTGCTATAAATTTCCCTCTACACACTGCTTTGAATGCATCCCAGAGATTCTGGTATGTTGTGTCTTGGTTCTCATTGGTTTCAAAGAACATCTTTATTTCTGCCTTCATTTCGTTATGTACCCAGTAGTCATTTAGGAGCAGGTTGTTCAGTTTCCACGTAGTTGAGTGGTTTTGAGTGAGATTCTTAATCCTGAGTTCTAGCTTGATTGCACTGTGATCTGAGAGACAGTTTGTTACAATTTCTGTTCTTTTACATTTATTGAGGAGAGCTTTACTTCCAAGGATATGGTCAATTTTGGAATAGGTGTGGTGTGGTGCTGAAAAAAATGTATATTCTGTTGATTTGGGGTGGAGAGTTCTGTAGATGTCTATTAGGTCTGCTTGGTGCAGAGCTGAGTTCAATTCCTGGGTATCCTTGTTGACTTTCTGTCTCGTTGATCTGTCTAATGTTGACAGTGGGGTGTTAAAGTCTCCCATTATTAATGTGTGGGAGTCTAAGTCTCTTTGTAGGTCACTCAGGACTTGCTTTATGAATCTGGGTGCTCCTGTATTGGGTGCATATATATTTAGGATAGTTAGCTCTTCTTGTTGAATTAATCCCTTTACCATTATGTAATGGCCTTCTTTGTCTCTTTTGATCTTTGTTGGTTTAAAGTCTGTTTTATCAGAGACTAGGATTGCAACCCCTGCCTTTTTTTTTTTTCCATTTGCTTGGTAGATCTTCCTCCATCCTTTTATTTTGAACCTATGTGTGTCTCTGCACGTGAGATGGGTTTCCTGAATACAGCACACTGATGGGTCTTGAGTCTTTATCCAATTTGCCAGTCTGTGTCTTTTAATTGGACCATTTAGTCCATTTACATTTAAAGTTAATATTGTTATGTGTGAATTTGATCCTGTCATTATGATGTTAGCTCGATGTTTTGCTCGTTAGTTGATGCAGTCTCTTCCTAGTCTCAATGGTCTTTACATTTCGGTATGATTTTGCAGTGGCTGGTACCGGTTGTGCCTTTCCATGTTTAGCGCTTCCTTCAAGAGCTCTTTTAGGGCAGGCCTGGTGGTGACAAAATCTCTCAGCATTTGCTTGTCTGTAAAGTATTTTATTTCTCCTTCACTTATGAAGCTTAGTTTGGCAGGATATGAAATTCTGGGTTGAAAATTCTTTTCTTTAAGAATGTTGAATATTGGCCCCCACTCTCTTCTGGCTTGTAGGGTTTCTGCCGAGAGATCCGCTGTTAGTCTGATGGGCTTCCCTTTGATGGTAACCCGACCTTTTTCTCTGGCTGCCCTTAACATTTTTTCCTTCATTTCAACTTTGGTGAATCTGAAAATTATGTGTCTTGGAGTTGCTCTTCTCGAAGAGTATCTTTGTGGCGTTCTCTGTATTTCCTGAATCTGAATGTTGGCCTGCCTTGCTAGATTGGGGAAGTTCTCCTGGATAATATCCTGCAGAGTGTTTTCCAACTTGTTTCCATTCTCCCCATCACTTTCAGGTACACCAATCAGACGTAGATTTGGTCTTTTCACATAGTCCCACATTTCTTGGAGGCTTTGCTCGTTTCTTTTTATTCTTTTTTCTCTAAACTTCCCTTCTCGCTTCATTTCATTCATTTCATCTTCCAGGGCTGATACCCTTTCTTCCATTTGATCGCATCGGCTCCTGAGGCTTCTGCATTCTTCACGTAGTTCTCGAGCCTTGGTTTTCAGCTCCATCAGCTCCTTTAAGCACTTCTCTGTATTGCTTATTCTAGTTATACATTCTTCTAAATTTTTTTCAAAGTTTTCAACTTCTTTGCCTTTGGATTGAATATCCTCCCGTAGCTCGGAGTAATTTGATCGTCTGAAGCCTTCTTCTCTCAGCTCGTCAAAGTCATTCTCCGTCCAGCTTTGTTCAGTTGCTGGTGAGGAACTGCGTTCCTTTGCAGGAGGAGAGGTACTCTGGTTTTTAGAGTTTCCAGTTTTTCTGCTCTGTTTTTTCCCCATCTTTGTGGTTTTATCTACTTTTGGTCTTTGATGATGGTGATGTACAGATGGGTTTTTGGTGTGGATGTCCTTTCTGTTAGTTTTCCTTCTAACAGACAGAACCCTCAGCTGCAGGTCTGTTGGAGTACCTGGCCGGCCGTGTGAGGTGTCAGTCTGCCCCTGCTGGGGGGTGCCTCCCAGTTAGGCTGCTCGGGGGTCAGGGGTCAGGGACCCACTTGAGGAGGCAGTCAGCCCGTTCTCAGATCTCCAGCTGCGTGCTGGGAGAACCACTGCTCTCCTCACAGCTGTCAGACAGGGACATTTAAGTCTGCAGAGGTTACTGCTGTCTTTTTGTTTGTCTGTGCCCTGCCCCCAGAGGTGGAGCCTACAGAGGCAGGCAGGCCTCCTTGAGCTGTGGTGGGCTCCACCCAGTTCAAGCTTCCAGGCTGCTTTGTTTACCTAAGCGAGCCTGGGAAATGGCGGGCGCCCCTCCCCCAGCCTCGTTGCCGACTTGCTGTTTGATCTCAGACTGCTGTGCTAGCAATCAGCGAGACTCCGTGGGCGTAGGACCCTCTGAGCCAGGTGCGGGCTATACTCTCCTGGGGCACCGTTTCCTAAGCCCGTCGGAAAAGCACAGTATTCGGGTGGGAGTGGCCCGATTTTCCAGGTGCGGTCTGTCACCTCTGGAAGGGGAACTCCCTGACCCCTTGCGCTTCCCGAGTGAGGCAATGCCTCGCCCCTGCTTCGGCTGGCGCACGGTGCGCTCACCCACTGACCTGCGCCCACTGTCTGGCACTCCCTAGTGAGATGAACACGGTACCTCAGATGGAAATGCAGAAATCACGCATCTTCTGCGTCGCTCGCGCTGGGAGCTGTAGACCGGAGCTGTTCCTATTCGGCCATCTTGGCTCCTCCCCCTGCATTCCATTCTTAACCACATTCCATTCCATTCCATTCCACATTCCATTCCACTTTCCATTCCATTCCATTTAACATAGAATATGGAATGGAATATGGAATCGAATGTGCAATGGAATGTAATCGAATGTGAAATGGAATATGGAATGGAATGGAATGGAATGTGGAATGGAATGTGGAATGGAATGGAATGGGGTGAGGAATGTATTTGAAGAGAATGTGGAAAGGAAAGGAATGGAATGTGGAATAGAATGTTGAATGGAATTAAATGTGGAATGGAATGAAATGGAATGTGGAATCGAATTGAAAGGACTGTGGAATGGAATGTGGACTGGAATGGAATGGAATGTGGAGTGGAATGGAATGGAATTTGGAATGGAAAGTTTAATGGAATGGAAAGGAATGTGGAATGGATTGGAATACAATGTGGAAAGGAATGAAATTTCGAAGGGAACATGGAATGGAATGGATTCGAATGTGCAAAGGAAAGTGGATTGGAATGGAATGGAATGGAATATGGAGGGGAATGGAATGGAATGTGGCATGGAATTGAAATAATGCGGAATGGAATGGAATAAAATGTGGAATGGAATGTGGAATGGAATGGAATGGAAAGTGGAATGGAATGGAATGAAATGTGGAATGGAATGTGGAATGGAATTGAATGGAAAGTGGAATGGAATGGAATGAAATGTGGAATGGAATGTGGAATTGAATGGAATTGAAAGTGGAACGGAACGGAATGGTATGTGGAAAGGAATGGAACGTGGAATGGAATGGAATGGAATGTAGATTTGAATGGAATGGAATGTGCAATGGAATGGAGAGGAATGGAATGGAAAGAGAAATGGAATGCGGAATGCAATGTGAAATGGAATGCGGAATGGAATGTGGAATGGAAAGTGGAATGGAATGAAATGGATCATGGAAAGAAATGGAATGGAAGGTGGAATGGAAAGTGGAATGGAAATTGGTAAGGAATGTGGAATGGAATGGATTGGAATGTGGAATGGAATGTGCAGTGGAATGTGGAATTTAATACAATGGAACATGGAATGGACCGTGGAGTGGAACGTGGAATGGAACGTGGAATAGAACGTTGAATGAAATGTGGAATTCAATGTAATGGAATGTGGAATGGAATTTTGAAATGAAAGCAATGAAATGAGGAATGAAATGTGGAATGCAATGGAAGGGAATGTTGAATGGAATGGTGTGGAACGTGGAAAAGAATGTGGAATGGAATGTTGAAGGGAATGTGGAATGGAAGGGAATGTAATGTGGAGTCCAATGGAAAGGAATGTGTTTTGGAATGGAATGGAATGGAATGTGGAATAGAATGGAATGGAATGGAATGCAATGTGGAATTCAATGGAAAGGAATGTGGAATGCAATGGAATGGAATGGAATGTAGAATTGAATGGAATGGAATGAAGAAAGTAATGGAATATAATGTGGAATAGTATGGAATGCGACGTGGAATAGAACGTGGATTGGAATGTGGAATGGAATGTGGAAAGTAATTGAATGGATTGTGGAATATAATAGAATGGAATGTGGAATAGAATGGAATGGAATGAAACGTGGAATAGAATGGAAGGCAATGGAATGGAATGCGAAATGGAATGCAATGGAATGTGGAATGCAAGGGAATTGAATGAAATATGGAATTAAATGGAATGGAATATCGAATGGAATGGAATGGAATGTGCAATGGAATGGAATGGAACGTGGATTAGAACGTGGAATGGCATGTGGAATGGAATGTGGAATGTAATTGAATGGAATGTGGAATATAATGGAATGGGATGTGGAATGGAATGTAATGTAATGGAATGTGGAATAGAATGGAATTCAATGGATTGGAATGTCGAATGGAATGGAATAGTATGTAGAATGGAATCTTGATTGGAATGTGGAATTGAATGTGGAATGAAATGTAGAATGGAAAGGAATGTAATGTGGAATGCAATGTGGAATGGAATGTGGAATGAAAAGTGGAATGGAATGGAATGGAAAGTGGACTGGAACATGGAATAGAATGAAATGGAACATCGAGTGTAATGTGGATTGAAACGTGGAAGGGAACGTGGAATGGAATAGAATGGAATGTGGAATGGTATTTGGAATGGAATGTGGAAAGGTTAGTTGAATGGAATGTTGAATGGAATTGAAAGAAAAGAGAAATGGAATGTGGAATGGAATATGGAATTTAATGTGGAATGGAATGTCAAAGTGAACATGAATTGGAATGGAGTGGAATGTGGAAAGGAATGAGGAATAGAATGTGAAATGGAATGTGGAATAGAATGTGGAATGGAATGGGTAATGGAATGTGGAATGGAATGGAATGGAATGTGGAATGGAATGTGGAATAGAATTTGGAAAGTAATGTGGAATGGAATGGAATGAGGAATGGAGTGGATTGGAACATGGAAAGGGATGTGCAATGGAATTAAGAAGAATATGGAATGGAAAGGAAAGGAATGTGGAATGGAATGTGGAATGGAACGGAATAGAATGTGGAATGGCATGTGAAATAGAGTGTGGAACGGAATGTGGAATGCAAAGTAATAAAATGTTGAAAGGAATGTGGAATGGAGTGTGGAATGGAATGGGGAATGGAATGGAAAGGAATGTGGGATGGAATGTGGAATGGAATGTGCAATGGAATGGGGTGGATTGTGGAATGGAATTGAATGGAATGGTGTGGAATATGGAATGGAATGCAATGGAAAGTGGAATGGAACGTGGAAAGGAATGTGGAATGGAACGTGGAATGCAACGTGGAAACGAAGGTGGAATGGAATGGAATGGAAAGTGTAATGGAATGGAATGGATCGTGTAATGGACTGTGGGATGCAATGAAATGGAATGTGGAATGGAATGTGGAATGGAACGTGGAATAGAATTCGGATTGAAAAATGGGATGGAATGTGGAATGTAGTTGAATGGAATGTGGAATGGAATTGAATGGAAAGTGGAATAGAATGGAATGGAATGGAATGTGGAAAGGAAAGTGGAATTGAATGTGGAATGTAAGGGAATGGAATGTGGACTGGAATTTAACCGAATGTGGAATGGAATGGAATGGAATGTGAAAGGGATTGGAACATGGAATGGAATGGTTTGGAATGTGGATTGGAATGGAATGCAATGTGTAATTGAATGGAATGGAACGGAATGGAAATTGAAATGGAAAGTGGAATGGACTGTGAAATGGAATGTGGAATGGAATGTGGAATGGAAAGTGGAATGGAAAGAAATGGAACGTGTAATGGAATATAATGGATTGTACAATGAAAGGGAATGGAAAGTGGAATGGATCATGCAATGGAACGTGCAATGGAATGTGGAGTGGAATGGAATGGAAAGTGGAATGGAATGTGGAATGGAATGTGGAATGGGATGTTGAGCGGAATGTGGAATGGAATGTGTAATGGAATGAAATGGAATGTGGAATGGAATGTGGAATGGAATGTGGAATGGAAAGGAATGTAACGTGAAATGTAATGTGGAATGGAATGTGGAATGGAAAATGGAATGGAATAGAATGCAATGTGGAATGGAACATGGTATAGAATGGAATGGAACGTGGAGTGCAACGTGGAATGCATCATGGCATGGAAAGTGGAATGGAATGAAATACAGAATGGACATAAAGGAATGTGGAATGGACAGAGAAATGGAACGTGGAATTGAAGGTTGAATGCAATGGAAAGGAAAGTGGAATGGAATGTGGAATGGAATGTGGAAGGGAACATGGAATGAAATACAATGTAATGTGGAATGGAAAGTGGAATAGAATGAGTAAAGGAATGTGGAATGGACTGCAATGGAATGTGTACTGGAATGTGGAATAGAATGTGAAATGGAATGAGCAGTGGAATGGAATAGATGGGAATGTGGAAAGGAATGCTGAATGGAATGCAATTGAATGTGGCATGGAATGGAATGGAATCTGGAATGAAATGTGGAATGTAATGTGGAATGAAACAGAATGGAATGTGGATTGCAATGTGGACTGGAGTGTGGAAAGGAATGTGGAATGGAAAGGAGTTGAATGTGGAATGCAAAGGAATTGAAGGTTGTATGGAATGTGGATTGGAATGAGCAATGGAATGGAAAGAATTGTGGAATGGAAAAGAACGGAATAGTATGGAATATGGAATGCAGAGGAATTGAATGTGGAATGGACCGTGGAATGGAACGTGGAATGGAACATGTAATGGAAGGCGGAATGGAATGCAATGGAAGGAGGAATGGAATGTGGAATGGAAAGGAAAGGTACGTGGAATGGATTGGAATGTGGAATGGAATGGAATTGAATGGAATGTGGAGTTGAAGTTGGAATTGAATGGAATCGAATGTGGAAAGGAATGTTTAAAGGAGTGGAGTGGTATGTGGAAAGGAAGGTGCAATGGAATAGAATGTGGAATGGAATGGAATGAAACGTGGAATGGAACGTGGAATGCAATATGGAATGGAATGTGGAATAGAATGGAATGGAATGTGGAATGTAACATGGAATGCAATGGAATGGAACGCGGAATTGAAAGTGGAATGGAATGTGTAATGGAATGTATTTGATCAAAGAATGGAACGTGGAAAGGAATGGAAAGGAACGTGGAACGGAATGTGGAATGGAATGTGGAAGGGAATGTGGAATGGTACGTGGAATGGAATGGAATGTGGAATGGAATGTGGAATGGAATGTGGAATGGAATGGAATGGAATGGGGAATGAAATGTGAAATGGAATGGAATGGGATGCGGCATTGAATGGAATGGAATGTTGAAAGAGATGTTGAATGGAATGGAATGGAATGTGGAATGGTTTGTGGAATGAAAAGTGGAATGGAATGGAACAGAATGTGGAATGGAAAGTGCAATACAATGTTTAAGGGAATGTGGAATGGAATGTGGAATAGAACGGAATGGAATGTAGAATAGAATGTGGAATGCAATGTGGAATGGAACGGGGAATTGAAAGTGGATTGGAATGGAATGGAACGTGAAATAGAATGTGGAATGGAATGGAATAGAATGTGTAATGGAAGGTGGAATGGAATGGAATGGAATGTGGAATGGAATGAAATGGAATGTGGAATGGAATGTGGAACAGAATGGAATGGAACGTGGAATGAAATGGAATGGAATATGGAATGGAATGTGAGACGGAATGGAATGCAATGTTGAATGCAATGGAATGGAATGTGGAATGGATTGCTGAATGTAATGGAATGGAATGTGGAATGGAATGGAAAGGAATGTGGAATAGAATGGGGAATGTAATGTGGAATGGACAGTGTAACGGAAGGGAATGGAACGTGGAATAGAACGTAGAATGGTATGGAATGGAATGTGGAATTGAACGTGGAATGGAATATGTTATGTAATGTGGAATGGAAGGTACAATGGAATGTGCAACGGAAAGTTTAATGGAACGAGGAGTTTAAAGAAATGGAACCTGGAATGCAACATGGAACGGAATTAAATGCAACGTGGAATGCAATGTGGAATGGAATGCGGAATGGAACGTGGAATGGAATGTGGAATGGAATGTAATGGAATGGGGAATGGAATTGAATGGAATATGGAATGGAATGTGGAATGGAATGTGGAATGGAATGGAGTGAAATGTGGAATGGAATGCGAATTGGAATTGAATGGAATGAGTAATGGAATGGAATGGAATGTGAAATGGAATTTTGACTGGAATGCATTGGAATGTGGAATGGATTGTGGAAATAAACGGAATGGAATGGAATATGGAATGGAATGTGGAAAGGAATGTGGAAAGGAATGTGGAGTGGAATGTTGACAGGAATGCAATGGAATGTGGAATGGAATGTGGAATGGAGCAGAATGGAATGTGGAATGGAATGTGTATCAGAATGTGGACAGGAAAGCAATGGATTGTGGAATGGAATGTGAATGGCATGCAATGGAATGTGGAATGGAAAGTGTAATGGAACAGAATGGAATGGAATGTGGAATGGAGTGCAATGGAATAGAATGAAATCTAAGGTAATGTGAAAGGGACCGTGTAATGGAAGGTGGAATGGATTGGAATGGAATGTGGAATGGAATGGAATGGAACGTGGAACAGAAAGGAATGGAATGTGTAATGGAAAGGAATGTAATGTGGAATGCAATGGAATGGTATGGAAAGTGGAATAGAATGGAATGGAATGGAATGGAATGTGTAATGGAATGGATTGGAATGTGGAATGGAATACAATAGAATGTGGAATTGAATGGAATGGAATGTGGAGAGGATTCGAATGCATTGTAATATGGAATGGAATGCAATGTAATAGAATGAAAGGGAATGCAATGTGGAAAGGAATGTGGAATGGAATGGAATGCCATCGAATGTGGAATGGATTGGAACATGGAACGGAATGTGGAATGGAACGTGGAATAGGACGAGGAATGGAATGGAATAGATTGTGGAATGGAATGTGCAATGGAGTGGAATGGAATGTGAAACGGAATGTGGAATAGAATATGGAATAGAATGGAATGGAATGTGGAATGCGAAGTGGATTGGAATGGAACGCAATGTGGAATGTAATGCAGTGGAATGTGGAGTCGAAAGAGGACTGGAATACAATGGTATGTGGAACGGAATGAGGAATGGAATGTGGAATGGTATGTGGAATGGAATGTGGAATGGAACATAATGTAATGTGAAATGGAACGTGGAATAGAATGGAATGGAACGTGGAATGGAGCGTGGAATGAAGTGGAATGGTATGCGGGATTGAATGTGGAATGGAACGTGGAGTGCAATGTGGAATGAAATGTGGAATGCACCGTGGAATGGAATGAGGAATGGAATGTGGAATGGAAAGTTATGGAATGTAGAATGGAATGGAAAGGAATGTGGAATGGAATTTAATGGAAAGCAAAATGGAATGTGTAATGGAATGGAATGGAAGGTGGAATGGAATGGAATGTGGAATGGAATGGAAGTTAATGGTATGGAATGTGGAATGGAATAGAATGCAATGTGCAGTGGAATCAGGAATGGAATGGAATGGAATGGAATGTGGAATGGAAAGTGGAATTGAACGAGGAATGGAATGCGGAATGGAACGTGGAATGGAACGTGGAATGAAATGTGGAAAGGAATGTAATGGAATGTGGAATGGAAGGGAATGTAACGTGCAATGGAATGTGGAATGGAATGGAATGGAATGTGGAATTGAATTCAATGGAATGTGTAATGGAAAGGAATGGAATTTCGAATGAAATGGAATGTTATGATATGTGGAATGGAAGTGAAAGGTATGGAATAGAACGTGGAATTCAAGGAAGGTAATGTGGAATAGAATGGAATGAAACGTGCAATGGAAAGTGAAATGGAATGTAGAATGGGACATGGAATGGAATGCTGAATGGAATGTGTAATGGAATGTTATGGGATGCGGAATGGAATGGAATGTGTAATGGAATGGAATGGAATGTGTAATGGAATGAAAAGGAATGTTGAATGGAATGTGGAATGGAATGGAACTGAATGTGGAATGCAATGGAATGGAATGTGGAAAGGAATGGAATGGAATGTGGAATGCAATGTCGAATGCAATATGGAATGGATTGGAATGGAAAGTGGAATGGAATGGAATGGAACGTGGATTGGAATGGAATGGAACGTGGTATGGAATGTGGAAACAAACGTGGACAAGAACATTGAATGTAGCGTGGAATGGAATGGAATGGAATGTGGAATGGAATGGAATGCAATGTGGAAAGGAAAGTGAAATAGAATGGAAAGGAATGCGGAATGAAATGAAATGGAATGTGGAATGGAATGGGGCATGGAGTCTGGAAAGGTATGTGGAATGGAATGGAAAGGAATGTATAATGGACTGTGGATAGGAGTGAACAATTGAAGGTTGAATGGATTGTGGAAAGGAATGTGAAATGGAATATGGAATGGAATGGAATGGAATGTGAAATTGAATGGAATCGAATGTGGAATGGTATGTGGAATGTAATCTGGAAAGGAATGTGTAATGGAACGGAATGGAATGTGTAATGGAACGTTGAATGGAGTGTGGAATGGAATGTGGAATGGAACGGAACAGAAAGTGGAATGGAATGTGGAATGCAGTTTGTAATGGAAAGTGGAATGGACCGAATGGAACGTGGAATAGAATGTGAAATGGAATGTAGCAAGGAACGTGAAAAGGAATGGAATTGACTGTGGAATTGAACGTGGAATGAAATGAAATGGGACGTGGAATGGAAAGTGGAATGGAACGTGGAATGGAGAGGAATGGAACGTTAAATGGAACGTGGAATGGAATGTGGAAAGGAATGGAATGCAATGTGATTTGGAATGTGGAATAGAATAGAATGGAATGTGGAATGGAATGGAACGGAATGTGGAATGGAATGTGGAATGGAATGTGGAAGGAATGTAGAATGGAACGGAATGGAATGTAAAATGGAATGTGGAATGGAATGGAATGGAATGTGGAATGAATGTGTAATGGAATGGTATGGAATGTGAAATGGAATGTTGAATGG
Source organism: Pongo pygmaeus (assembly GCF_028885625.2). Taxonomy (NCBI): domain Eukaryota; kingdom Metazoa; phylum Chordata; class Mammalia; order Primates; family Hominidae; genus Pongo; species Pongo pygmaeus. Next base: position 12,742,814 of record NC_072395.2, on the reverse strand, counting down.
AATGCAATGGAATATGGAATGGGACGTGGAACGCAATGTAGAAAGGAATGTGGAAAGGAATGTGGAAAGGAATGTGGAATGGAACGGAATGGAATGTGAAATGCAATGGAATGGAATGTGGAATGCAATGTGGAATGTAATAGAATGGACTGTGGAATTGAATGTGGAAAGGAATGTGTAATGGTACGGAATGGAATGTGGAATGGAATGTGGAATGGAGTGTGGATTGGAATGTGGAATGGAATGTGGAATGCAATGAGGAAAGGAATGTGGAAAGGAATGTTAAATGGAACGGAATGGAATGTGGAATGGAATGGGCAATGGAAGGGAATGCAATGTCAAATGGAATGTGGAATGGAATGTGTAATGGAAAGTCAAATATAATGCAAAGGAATTTGGAATTTAACGTGGAATGGAATGGAATGGAACGTGGAATGTAATGTGGGATGGAATGTGGAATGAAATGTGGAATGGAATGGAAGGGAGTGTGCAAAGGAATATGGAATATAATGAGGAATGGAATGTGGAAAGGAAAGCAATGGATTGTGGAATAGAATGTGGAAGGGAACGTGGAACGGCATGAAATGGAAGGTGGAACTGAATGGAATGGAACGTGGAATGGAATGGAAAGGAACGCAGAAAGGAAAGTGGAATAGAGCACGGAATGGAAGGTGGAATGGAATGAGAATGGAATGGAATGGAAAGTGCAATGGAATGTGGAAAGGAATTGAAAGGAATGCGACAAGGAACATGGAATGGAATGTGGAATGCAATGTTGAATGGAACGCACTGGAATGTGGATTGGAATGTGGAATGGACTGTGGAATGGAACGTGGATTGAAAAGAAGAATGGAATGGAATGGAAAGCGGACTGGAACGTGGAATTGAAAGTGGAATGGAAAGTGGAATGTAATGTGGATTGGAATGGAAAGGAATGTGGAATGGAATGTAGAATGCAAAAGGGAATGCAATGGAATGGAATGGAATGGGAAAAGGAATGTGGAATGGAATGTGAAATGGAACGTGGAGTGGAATGTGGAGTGGAATGAAATGGAACTTGGAATGGAACGTGGAATGGAATGTGGAATCGAATGGAATGGAATGTAGAATAGAATGTGGAATGAAATGGAATGGAATGTGGAATGAAACGTGCAATGAAATGGAATGGAATTTGCAAAGGAATGCAGAATTGAATGTGTAAGGGAATGCAATGGTATGTCAAATGGAATGTGGAATGGAATGTGAAATGGAATATGGAATGAAATGTCGAATGGAATGGAATGCAACGTGGAATGGAACGTGGAAAGGAAATTGGAATGGAATGGAATGAAATGTGGAAAGGAATGTTGAATGGAATGTGTAATGGAATGGAATGGAATGGAATGTGGAACGGAATGTGGAATGGAACATTTAATGGAACATGGAATGGAATGTAATGGAACGTGGAATGGAACTTGCAATGGTACGTGGAATAGAAGGTGGAATGGAATGAGGAATGGAATGGAAAGGAATGTGAAAGGGAATGTGGAATGGAATGTGAAATGCAATGTGGAGTTGAATGGAATGGAATGTGGAATGGAACGTGGAATTGAATGGAATGGAACACGGAATTGAACGTGGAATAGAATGGAATGAAACGTGGAAAGGAACATGGTATGGAACGTGGAATGGAAAGTGGAATGATATGTGGAATGCAATGGGAAATGGAATGGAATGGAATGTGGAAGGGAATGTGGAAAGGAATGTGGAGTAGAATGCAATGGATTGTGTAGTGGACCATGGAATGGAATGTGGAATGCAATGTGGAGTGGAATGTGGAATGGAATCTGAAATGTAATGGAATGGATTGTGGAATGGAATGTGGAAAGGAATGTGGAATAGAATGGAATGGAATGTGGAATGGAATGTAGTGGGTTGTGTAATGCAATGTGGAATGGAATTAAATGGAATGTGAAATAGAATGAGGAATGGAATGTGGAAAGGAATGTGGAATGGTATGGAATGGAATGTGCAATGGAATGTGGAATGAAGTGTGGATTGGAATGTGAAATGGAACGGAATGGAATGTGGAATGTAATGTCGAATGGAATGTTTAATGGACGGAATGGGACTTGGATTGGAATGTGGAACGGAATGTAGCATGGAACGTGAAATGGAAAGGAATTGACTGTGTAATTGAAGGTGGAATGAAAAGGAATGGGACGTGCAATGGAACGTGGAATGGAAAAGAATGGAACGTTAAATGGAATGTGAAATGAAATGTGAAAAGTAATGGAATGGAAAGTGGAATGGAATTTGAAATGGAATGTGGAATAGAATGGAATGGAATGTGGAATGGAATGGAATGGAATGTGCATTGGAATGTGGAACGGAATGTGGAACATAATGTGGAATGGAATGTGAAAACGAATGTGGAATGGAACGGAAGGGAATGTGAAATGTAAAGGAATGGAATGTGGAATGGAATGTGGAATGAAATGGAATGTGGAATGGAATGTGAAAAGGAACGTGGAATGGACTGTGGAATGGATTGTGTAATTGAATGTGAAATGAAATGTGAAATGGAATGTGGAAAGGAATGTGTAAAATAATGTGGAATGGAACGGAATTGAATATGGAATGGAATGTGGAATGGAACGGAATGGAATATGGAATGGAATGTAGAATGGAATGTGGAATGGAGTGTGGAATGGAATGTGTAATGGAACTGAATGCAATGTGAAAAGGAATATGGAATTGCATGTGTAACGGAATGTAAAATGTAATGCAATGGAATGTGGAATTGAACGTGGAATGGAATGGAATGGAAAGTGGAATGGAATGTGGGATGGAATATGGAATGGAGTGTGGTATGGAATGTCGAAAGGAATGTGGAATGGAATGGAGAGGAATGTGGAATGGAATGTGTAATGGAGTGGAATAGAATGTGAAATGGAATGCGGATTGGAATTTGGAATGAAAAGTGGAATGCAATGTGGAATGGAATGTGGAATGGAATGAAATGGAACGTGTAATGGAATGTGAAATGGAAAGCAATGGAATGTGGAAAGGAATGGAATGGAATGTGCAATGGAATTTGGAAAGGAAACGGGAATAGAATGGAATGGAATGTATAATGGAAGTTGGAATGGAATTGAATCGACCTTGGAATGGAACGTACAATGGAAAGTGGAATGGAATGGAATGGAATGAGGAATGGAATTAAATGTGGAATGGAATTGAAGGGAAGGAGGAATGGAATGTGGAATGGAATGGAATAGAATGGGGAATGGAATGGAATGGAATGTGAAATTGAATGTGGAACGGAATGTGAAATGTAATGTGGAATGGAGTGGAATGGAACGTGGAATGGAATGTTGAACGGAATGTGGAATTGAAAGTGCAATGGAATGTGGAAAGGAATGATGAATGGAACAGAATGGAATGTGAAATGGAATGTGGAATTGAATGTGTAATGGAATGTAAAATGTAATGCCATGGAATGTGGAACTGAACGTTGAATGGAATGGAATGGAACATGGAATGGAATGTGGGATGGAATGTGGAATGGATTGTGGAATGGAATGTAGAAAGGAATGCGGAACGGAATGGAGTGGAATGTGGAATGGAATGTGAAATGGAGTGGAATAGAATGTGCAATGGAATGTGGAAAGGAATGTGGAATGGAACGGAAGGGAATGTGAAATGCAATGTGGAATGGAATGGAATGGAATGTTGAATGGAAGGGAATGGAATGTGGAATGGAATGTGGAACAGAATGTATAATTGAATGTGTAAAGGAATCTGGAATTTAACGGAATGGAATGTGAAATGGAATGGAATGGAATGTTTAATTGAATGTGGAATTAAATGGAATGGAATGTGGATTGGAAGGAGGAAAGGAATGTGGAATGGAACGGAATGGGATGTGGAAGGGGATGTGGAATGGAATGTGGAATAGATTGTGGAATGGAATGCGGAATGGAAAGCATAAAGGAATGTGGAATGGAACGGAAGAGAATGTGGAATGGAATGTGGAAAGGAGTGTGGAATGGAATGTGGAATGGAGTGTGAAATTTAAAGTGGAATGGAACTGAATGGAACGTGGAATGGAATGTGGAATGGAAAGTGGAATGGAGTGAGGGTTGGAATGTGTAATAAAACGTAATGGAATGTGAAATGGATTTTGGAAATTAATGTGGAATGGAATGTAAAATATAAGGGAATGGAATGTGGAATTGAAAGTGGTATGGAAAGGAATGGAACGTTGAATGGAATGTGGCATGGAATGGAGTGGAATGTGGAATGGATTGTGGAATGTAATGTGGAATGTATTGTGGAATGGAAATTGGAGCGGAATGTGTAATGGAATGTGGATTGGAATGTGTAACGGAAAGTGTAGTGTAACGTGCAATGGAACGTGGAATGTAATGGAATTGAACGTGTAATGGAATGTGGAATAGAATGGAATGTGGAATGAAATGTGGAATGGAATGTGGAATGAAATGTAGAAAGGAAAGAAATGGAGTGTGGAATGGAATGTGCAATGGAATAGAATGGAATGTGGAATGGAATGGAATGTGGAACGGCATGTGGAATAGAATGTGGAATGGAATGGAATGGAATGTGGAATGGAATGGGGAATGGAAAGTTGAACGGAAAGTGGAATGGAATGGAATGGACTGTGGAATGGAATGTGGAATGATATTGAATGGAACTTGGAATAGAACGCTGAATGGAAAATGGAATGGAATGTGGAATGGAATGGAATGGAAAGTGGAAAGGAATTTAATGGAATGTGGAATGGAATGTGGAATGGAATGCGGAATGAAATGTGGAACGAAATTTGGAATGGAACAGAATGGAATGTGGAATGCCATGTGCAATGGAGTGTGGAATGGAATGTGTAATGGAACGGAATGGAATGTGAAAAGGAATGTGGAATGGAAAGTGGAATAGAAAGTCAAACGCAATGGAATGAAATGTTTAATTGAACATGGCATGTAATGGACTGGAACGTGGAATGGAATGTGGGATGGAATCTAATGGACTGTGGAATGGATTGTGGAATTGAATGTAGTGGAATGTGGAATGCAATGTGAAACAGAGTGTAATGGAATGTGAAATGAAGTATGGATTGCAATGTGGAATTGGACATGGAATGGAATGGAATGGAGCGTAAAATGGAATGTGGAACAGAATGGAATGGAATGTGGAATGCAATGGAATGGAATGTGGAATAGAATGTGTAAAGGAAAGTGGAATGGAACGGAATGGAATGGGGAATGGAACGTGGAATTTAATTGAATGGAACGTAGAATGGAACCCTGAATGGAATGTGGAATGGAATGGAATGTAATGTGGAATGGAATGGAATGGAATGTGGAATGGAATGGAAAGGAATGTGGAATGGAAAGTGGAATGGAATGGAATGGAATGAGAAATGGAATGTGGAATGGAATGGAATGCAATGTGGAATGGAAGGGAGTGAAATGTAGGATGGAATGCGGAACAGAATGTGGAATGGAATGTGGAATGGAATGTGGATAGGAATCTGGAATGGAAAGGAATGGAGAGTGAAATTGAATAGAATGGAATGTGGAATTGAATGTTTAATGGAATGCAATGGAATGTGGAATGGAATGTGGAATGGAACAGAATTGAATGTGGAAAGAAATGGAATGGAATGATAGGGAAAATGGAATGCAATGGAATGGAATGTGGAATGGAATGGAATGGAATGTGGAATGGATTATGGAATGGAATGGAATGGAATGTGGAATGGAATGGAATGTTACCGTTTGTAATGTGGAATGGAATGAAATTGCGTGTGGAATGGGATGTGGAATGGAATGGAATGGAACATGGAAAGGAACGTGGAATGGAACGTGTAAAGAACGTGCAATGGAAAGTGGAATGGAACATGGAATGGAATGACTAATACAATGGAATGGAATGTGGAATAGAATGGAATTTAATGGAATGTGGAATGGAATGGACTGGAAAGTGGAATAGAATGGAATGGAACGAGGAATGGAAAGGAAATGAATGGAATGTGCAAAGGAATGGAACGGAATGTGGAATTGAATTGAATTGAATGGAATGTTGGATAGAATGGAATGGAATATGGAATGTAATGGAATGGAATTAGGAAACGAACGGAATTTAACATGCAATGGAATGGAATTGAATGTGGAATGGAATACAGTGGAATTGAATAGAATGTGGACTGTAATGGAAAGGAATGGAAAGAAATGTGGAATGGAATGGAATGGAATGGAAAGTGGAAAGGAATGGTATGGTTGGTGGAATAGAACGTAATGGAACTTGGAATGGAATACGGAATGGAATGTGGAAATTTATGTTCAATGCAACGGAATGGAATGTGTAATAAATTGGAATGGACTGTTGAATGGAATGGAATGGAAAAGAATGTTGAATAGAATGGAATGGAATGGAATGGAATGGAATGTGGATTGGAATGGAATGGAATGTGGAATGGAATGCGCGATTAAATGGAAAGGAAGGTGGAATGGAATCGAACGGAATGTGGAATGGAATTGAATGGAATATGGAATGGAATATGGAAAGGAATGTGGAAAATAATGGAATGGAATGGAATTGAATGGAATGTGGAATGCAACGTGAAATGGATTGGAATTGAATGTAGAATTCAACGTGGAATGGAATGGAATGGGAATTGAAATGGAACGTGGAATGGAATGGAATGGAATGTGAAATGCAATGTGGAAAGGAATGGAATGCAATGAGGAATGAAATGTGGAATTGAATGGAATGTAATGGGGAAAGGAATGTAATGGAATATGGAATGGAACGTGCAAGGGATCGTCGAATGTAATGGAATGGAACATATAATGGAATGTGGAATGGAATGAAATGGAGCATAGAATGGAATGTGGAATGGAATAGAATGGAATGTGGAATAGAATGGAATGGAATGTGGAATGGAATGGAATAGAATGTGGAATGGAATGTGGAATGGAATCTTTAATGAAAGGTGGAATGGAATGTATAATGGAATGGAATAGAATGTGGAATGGAAGGTGGAATGAAATGGGGAATGAAACGGAAATAATGGGGAAATGTATGTGTAATGGAATGAGGAAAGGAAAGTGTAACGGAATTTAATGGAACATGGAAAGGAACGTGGAATGGAATGGAATGGAACATTGAAAGTAACGTGGAATGCAATGTGGAATGCAATGTTTAATGGAATGCAATGGAATGTGGCATGAAATGGAATGGAATGTGGAATGGAATGAAATGGAATGTGGAATGGGATGGAATGTAGAATGGAATGTGGAATGCAATGTGTAATGGAATGAGGAATGGAAATTGGAATGGAAAGCGGAATATAATGTAGAATGGAACGTGGAAAGGAAAGTGGAAAGGAAGAGAAAGGAATGTGGAAAGGTATGGAATGGAATATGGAATGGAATATAATAGAATGTGGAATGGAATGTCGAATGGAATGGAATGGAAAGGAATGTGGAATGGAAAGCAGTGGAATAGAATGTGAAATGGAAAGTGACGGAATGGAAAGTGGAATTGAAGATGGTATGGAATGTAATGGAATGTGGAGAGGAATGGGGAATGGAACGTGGAATGGTAGGAATGGAACTTGGAACGGAACGTGGAATGGAATGAGGAATGGAATGTGGAATGCAAGGTGGAATGGAATGTGGAAGGGAAAGTGTAATGGAAAGGAATGGAATGTGGAGTGGAATGGAATGGAATGGAATGCGGAATGGAATGTGGAATGGAATGGAATGAAATCTAAGGTAATGTGAAAGGGACCGAATGTGGAGTGGAATGTAATGGAATGGAATGCGGAATGGAATGCGGAATGGAATGGAATGGAATGTGGAATGGAATGGAATGGAATGTGGAATGAAATGGAATGGAATGGTATGGAATGCCAAATGGAAACGAATCGAATTTGGAATGAAATTGAATGGAAAGCTATGGAATGTGAAATGGAATGGAATGCAATGTGGAATGGAACGTGGAATGGAACGTGGAATGGAAAGAGGAATGGAACCTGGAATGGAATGTGGAATATAACGTGGAAGGGAATGTGGAATAGAATTTGGAATGGAATGGAATGTATTTAGTAATGGAATGGAATGAAACGGAATGGAATGCCGAATGGGACAGAAAGGAATATGGAAAGGAATGGAATGAAATGGAATGTGGAATGGAATAGAATGTGGAATGGAATGGAATGGAATGTGGAATTGAATGGAATGGAATGTGGAATGGAATGGAATGGAATGTGGAATGGAATGGAATGGAACGTGGAATGGAATGGAATGGAATGTGGAATAGAATGGAACGGAATGGAATGTGGAATAGAATGGAATGGAATGGAATGTGGAATGGAATGTGGAATGGAATGGAATGGAATGTGTAATGGAATGGAACGGAATGTGTGGTGAAATGGAATGGAATCTGGAATGGAATTGAACATGGAATGGAAAGAAATGTGGAATGGAATGGAATGGAATGTGGATTGGAATGGAATGGAATGTGGAATGGAATTTAATGGAATGGAATGGAATGTGAAATGGAATATACAAAGGAATGTGGAATGGAATGTGGAGTGGAATGGAATGGAATCTGGTATGGAATGTGGAATGGGGCGTGGAAGGGAACGTGGAATGGAATGGAACGTGGAATGGAATGTGGAATTGAATGGAGTGCAATGGATTGTGTAATGGAATGTGGAATGGAATGTGTAATGGAATGGAATGAAATGAGGACTTGAATATGGAGATTAAAGGACTGGTATGTGTAATGGAATGTGGGCTGGAATGGAATGGAATGTGGAATGAAATGCAATGGAATGGGGACTGGAATGTGGAATGGAACGGAATGGAATGTGGAATGCAAACTTTAATGGAATGTGGAATGGAAAGCAATAGAATGTTGAGTAGAGTGGAATGGAAATTAGAATGAAATGTCAAATGTAATGGAATGGAATGTGGAATTCAACGTGCAATGGAATGGTATGGAACGTGGAATAGAATTTGCGATGGAATGGAATGGAATGGATTGTGGAAGGGAATGTGGAATGGAATGGAGTGAAATGTGGAATGGACTCTGAAATGGAATGTAATGGAATGATAAATTTAATGTGGATTGGAATGTGGAATGGAATGTGGAATGGAACGTGGAATGGAAAGTGCAATGGAATGGAATGTAACATGTAATGGAATGTGGAATGGAATGGAATGGAAAGAGGAATGGAATGTGGAATGTAATGGAACGGATTGTGGAGTGGAATGGAATGGAATTTGGAACATAATGTGGGATGGAATGTGGAATGGAACGGAATGCAATGTGGAATGGAATGTGAAAAAGAATGTGGAATGGCATGTAATGTAATGTGGAATGGAATGTGGAATGGAATAAAATGGAACTTGGAATGGAACGTGGCATGTAACATGGAATGTAATTTGAAATAGAATGGAATTGAATGTGGAATGGAATGTAATGGAATGTGGAATGGAACTTAGAGTGAAGTATGGAATGGAATGTAGATTGGAAGGGAATGAAAAGTGGAACGGAATGTGAAATGGAATGTGGAATGAAATTTAAAATGGAATAGAAAGGTATGTGGAATGGAAGGTGGAATGGAATGTGGAATGGAATGTGGAATGGAATGTGGAAGAGAACACGACATGTAATGGAATGGAATGTTTAATGGACTGTGGAATAGAATGTGGAATGGAATGTGTAATCAAAAGGAATAGAATGTGGAATGGAATGGATTGGAATGCAGAAAGGAATGTGGAATGGAAAGCAACGGAATGTGGAATGGTACGGAATGGAATGTGGAATGGAGTGTGGAATAGAATGTGGAATGAAATTGAATGGAATGTGGAATGGAACGTGGAATGGAGTGTGGAATGGAATGTGGAACGGAAAGGAATGGAATGTGGAATGGAATGTGGACAAGAAACTGCAAAGGAATGGAATGGATTGTGGAATGCAATGGAATGGAATGGTATGGAATAAGGAATGGAATGGAATGGAATGTGGAATGGAAGGTGGAAAGGAACGTGGAATGTAACGTAGAATGGAACGTGAAATGGAAGGTGGAATTAAATGGAATGTAAATTGTAATGGAATAAGGGATGGATTGGAATGGAATGTGGAATTGAATGTGGAATGCCAAGTGGAATAGAATGTGGAATGGAATGTGGAATGGAATGTGGAATGTAACTGAATGCAATGTGGAAAGGAATGGAATGGAAAGTGGAATAGAATGCAATGGAAAAGAATGTGGAAAAGAATGTGGAAGGGAATGTAGAATGGAATGCGGAATGGAATGGAACGCAATGTGGAATGCAATGTGATGGAATGGAATGTGGAATGGAATGGAATAGAATGTCGAATGGAATGTGGAATGCAATGTTGAATGGAATGATTAATGGAATGTGGAATAGAATGGAATGGAATGTGGAATGGAATGTGGAATGGAATTGAAGTAATGTGTAATGGAATGTGGAATGGAATGTGGAAAGGAAACTGGAATGGAATGGAATGGAACGTGAAATGGAAAGTGGAATGGAACGTGTAATACAAAGTGGAATGGAATGTGGAGTGGAATGGAATGCAATATGAAATGGAATGGAATGCATTGTGGAATGCAATGAGGAATGGAATGCGGAATGGAATGTGGAATGGAACGGATTGGAATGTGGAATGTAATGTGGAGTGGAGAGTGGAAACAAATGTGAAATGGAACGGAATGGAAAGTGGATTGGAATTTGTAATGGAATAGTGGAATGGAACGTGAAATGGAATGGAATGGAATGAGGAGAAGAAAGTGGATTTTAATGGAATGGAACACAGAATGGATCGTAGAATGCCACAAGGAAGGGAATGGAATGGAACTTGGAAAGGAATGTGGAATGGAATTTGGAAAGAATTGGAATATGGAAGCGAATGGAATGGAAGGTGGAATGGAATGGAATGGAATGGGGAATGGAATGCAAAGGAATCTGTAATGGAATGTCGAATGGAATGCGAACTGTAAAGTGGAATGAAATGTGGAATAGAACAGAATGGAACATGGAATGGAATGGAATGGATCGTGGAATGAAAACTGGAATGGAACATGGAATTGAAAGTCGGATGGAATGGAATGGAATGTGGAATGGAATGGAATGTGGAATGGAATGTGGAATGGATTGTGGAATGGAATGGAATAGAATGTGGAATGGAATGCAGAGGAATGGGGAATGGAATGTAGAATGAAATGTGGAGTGTAAAGGAATGGATTGTGGAATGCAGTGTGGCATGAAAAGTTGAATGCAATGGATTGGAATGTGGAAACGAATGTAGAAATGAATGGAAAGGAAAGTGGAATGGAAGGTTTAAAGGAAAGTGAATGGAATGTGGAATGGAATGTGGAATGAAATGGAATTGAATGTGGAATGGAGTGGATTGGAATGTGTAATGTGGAAAGGAATGTGGAAGGGAATGCAATGCAATGTGGAATGTAACACAATGGAATGTGGAATAGTATGTGGAATGGAATTTGAAAAGGAATGGAACAGAATATGGAATGGAATGTGAAATGGAGTGTGGAATGGAATGGGGAATGGAATGGAATGAAATGTGGAATGGAACGTGGAAAGGAGTGTGGAGTGGAATGAGGAATGGAACAGAATGGAATGTGGAATGGAATGTGGAATGCAAAGCGGAATGGATTCGAATGGAATGCTAAAAGAAATGGAATGGAATGTGGAATTGAATGTGGAATGGAATGGAATGGAACATGAAATGGAATGTGTAATGGAACGTGGAATGCAATGTAATGGCATTTGGAATTTAATTTGGAATGGAATGTGGAAAGGAACGGAATGTGCAAAGGAATGGAATGTAAAGGGAAATGGAAGGGAAGGGATGGTGAAATGGAATGTGGTTTGGAATGTGTAAAGGAATGTGGAATGGAATGGAATGGAATGTGGATTGGAATGTGGAATGGGGAGGAAAGGAATGTGGAATGGAATGTGAAACAGAATGTGGAATGGAATGTGGAATGCAATATAGAATGGTTTGAAATGGAATATGGAATTCAATGGAATGCAAAGTGGAATGGAATGTGGAATGGGATGGAATTGAATGTCTAATGGAATGGAACGGATTGAAGAATCGAATGTTTAATGGAATGTGGAAAGTAATCTGGAATGGCATGGAATGGAATGTGGAATTGAATGTGGTATGGAATGTGGAATGGAATGGAAAGCAATGTGGAATGGAATGTGAATGGAATGTGGAATGGAATGGAATGTAATGTGGAATTGTATGGAATGGAATGTGGAATGCAATCAAATGGAATGTGGAATAGAATGGAAAGTAATTGAAAGGAATGTGGAAAGGAATGGAATGGAATGCGGAAAGCAATGGAATGGAATGTGGAATGGAAAGGAATGGAATGTGGAATTGAAGTTGGAATGGAAGGGAATGGAATGTGGTAAGGAAGGTGAAAAGGAGTGGACTAGAAAGTGGAATGGAAGATGGAATGGAATGGAATGGAGCGTGAAATGGAATTTGGAATGGAACGTGGAATGAGAGGTGGAATGGAATCGAATGCATTGTGGAATTCAATGCTATGGAATATGGAATGGAATGGAATTCGAAGTGGAATGGAATGGAGTGGGATGTGGAATGGAATGTAGTGTAATTGAATGTGGAATGGAATGCAAAGCAAAGTGGAATGGAATGTGGATTGGAAGGGAATGGAATGTGGAATGGAATGTGGAATGGAATGTGAAATGGAATGCAATGGAATGTGAAATGGATCCTGGAATGGAATGTGGAATGGGATGTGGAATGGAATGTGGAATGGAATGCAATGGAATGTGGAATGCAATGGAATGCAATGTGGAACGGAATGGAATGGAACTTGGAATGGAAAGGAATGGAAAGTGTAATGGAAAGGAAGGGAATGTGGAATGCCACGGAAAGTTATGTAATTTTCAATGGAATGGAATGGAATGGAATGGAAAATGCAATGGAATGGAATGGAATGTGGAATGGAGTAGGATGGAATGTGGAATGGAATGCAATTGAATGGAATATGGTATGCGTTGCAATGGAATAGAATGAAATGTAATGGAATGTGGAATGGACTGTGGAATGGAATGGAATGCATTGAGAATGGAATGCAATATGGAATGGAATGTGGAATAGAATGGCATGCAATGTGGAATGGAACTTGATTGGAAGGGAATGTGGAATGTATCGTGGAATGTAACATGAAATGGAATGTGGAATGGAAGTTGGAATGGAATATACAATGGAATGTGGAATGTAACGTGGAATGGAATGGAATGGAAAGTGGAATGGAAAGTGGAATGGAATGGAATGGAACGTGGAATGGAATGTGGAATGGAATAGAAAGGAATGTGGAATGGAATGTGTAATGGAATGTGGAATGCATTGGAATGGAATGTGGAATGGAATTGAATTTAGAATGGAATGGAATGGAATGTGGATTGGAATGGAATGGAATGGAATGTGGAATGGAATGGAATGTGGAATCGAATAGAATGAAATATGGAATGGAATGGAATGGAATGTGGAATGCAATGTAATGGAATGGTACGTGGAATTGAATGAAATTGAATGGAACGTTGAATGCAATGGAATGGAATGTAACGTGGAATTGAAGGCAATTGAATGGGGAAAGGAATGTGGAATGGAAAGTGGAATGGAATGTGGAATGGAATGAAATAAAATATGGACTGAAATGGAATGGAATGTGGAAAAGAATGGAATGGAATGGAATATGCCATGGAATGTGGAATGGAATGTGGAATGGAATTGAACTTGGAATGGAATGGAATGGAATGTGGATTGGAATGGAATGGAATGGAATGGAAAGTGAAATGGAATTTGGAATGGAATGAGGAGTGGAATGAAATGAACAGTGGAATGGAATGGAATGGAATGTGGAATGGAATGGAATGGAATGTGGAATGGATAGTGGAATGGAACGTGGAATGGAAATGAAGTAATGGGGAAAGCTACATGTTGGAATGTGGAAGGAAAAGTGGAAAGGAATTTAAAGGAACATGGAAAGGAACAAGGAATGGAATGGAATGGAATGTTGAAAGTAACGTGGAATGCAATGTGGAATGCAATGTTTAATGGAATGCAAAGGAATGTGGAATGGAAAGGAAGGGAATGTGCAATGGAAAGAAATGGAATGCGGAATGGAATGGAATGAAGAATGGAATGTGTAATGCAATGTGGAATGGAATGTGGAATGGAAAGAGGAAAGGAAAGCGGAATATAACGTAGAATGGAACGTGGAATGGAAAGTGGAATGGAATGGAAAGGAATGTGGAAAGGAATACAATGGAATACGGAATTGAATAGAAAAGAATGTGGAAAGGAATGTTGAATGGAAAGGAATGGAAAGGAATGTGGAATGGAAAGTAATGGAATAGAATGTGGAATGGAAAGTCATGGAATGGAATGTGATATTGAAGACGGAATGGAATGTAGTGGAATGTGGAGAGGATTGGGGAATGGAACGCGGAATGGTAGGAATGGAACGTGGAACGGAACGTGGAATGGAATGTGGAATGGAATGTGGAATGCAACGTGGAATGGAATGTGGAAGGGAAAGTGGAATGGAAAGGAATGGAATGTGGAGTGGAATGGAATGGAATGGAATGCGGAATGGAATGTGGAATGAAATGAAATGGAATGTGGAATGGAATGGAATGGAATGGATTGGTGTGGAATGCGGAACAGAATCGAAACGAATTTGGAATAAAATTGAATAGAAATCTATGGAATGTGAAATGGAATGGAATGCAATGCAGAATGGAACGTGGAATGGAACGAGGAATGGAGCATGGAAAGAAATGTGGATTACAACGCGGAATGGAATATCGAATAGAATCTGGAATGGAATGGATTGGAATTTGTAATGGAATTTAATGCAATGGAATGGAATGCCGAATGGGATGGAAAGGAATGAGGAAAGAATGGAATGGAATGGCATTTGGAATTGAATGGAATGGAATGTGGAATGATATGGAATGGAATGCGGAATGGAATTTGGAATGGAATGGAATGGAATGCGGAATGGAATGGAACGGAATGTGGAATAGAATGGAATGAAATGGAATGTGGAATGGAATGTGTAATGGAATGGAATGGAATGTGTAATGGAATGGAACGGAATGTGGGTGCAATTGAATCGAACCTGGAATGGAATTGAAAGTGGAATGGAAAGGAACGTGGAATGGAATGGAATGGAATATGGATTGGAATGGAATGGAATGTGGAATGGAACTCAATTTAATGGAATGGAATGTGAAATGGAATATACAAAGGAATTTGGAATGGAATGGATTGGAATGTGAAATGGATTGCGGAGTGGAATGGAATGGAATGTGGAATGGAATGTAGAATGGAAAGTGGAATGGAACGTGGAAAGGAACGAGGAATGGAATGGAATGGAATGTGGAATGGAATGTGGAATGGAATGGAGTGCAATGGATTGTGTAATGGAATGTGGAATGGAATGTGAAATGGAATGGAATGAAATGAGGAATGGAATATGGAGATTAATGGAATGGAATGTGTAATGGAATAGAAAGAAATGAGGAATGGAATCCGGAGATTAATGGAATGGAATGGAACGTGGAATGGAACGTTGAATGGAATGTGGAATGGAATGTTGAATATAATCGTATGTGGAATGGAATGGAATGGAATGCAATAAGTGAATGGAATGGAATGCGGAATGGAATGGAATGGAATGTGCAATGGAAAGAACTTGGAATGGAATGGCATGGAATGGAATGGAATACAATACAGTGGAATGGAATGTGGAATGGAATGGAATGTAGAATGGAATGAAATGGAATGCAATGAAATGGAATGGAATGTGGAATGGAATGGAATGGAATGTGGAAAGGAATGGAATGGAATGAAGTGGAATGTGAAATGGAATAGAATGGAATGTGGAATGCAATAGAATGTGTAATGGAGTGGAATGGAATGGGGAATATTAAGGAATGGAACATGGAATGTTTTAGAATGGAAATTGGAATGCAAAGGAAAGGAACGCGGAATGGAATGGAATGGAATGTCCAATGTAATGTGTAATGGAATGGAATTGAATGTGGAACGGAATGTGGAATGGAATGGAAAGCAAAGTGAAATGGAAAGAAATGGAATGTGGAATGGAATGTGGAATGCAATGTGCAATGGTATGTGGAATGGAATGTGGAATGGAATGTGGAATGGAACGTGGAATGGAAAGTGGATTGTAATGGAATAGAATCTGGAATGGAACGTGGAATGGAACGTGGAATGGAACACGAAAGGGAATGTAGAATGTAATGTGGAAGGAATGTGGAAAGGAATGGAATGGAATATGTATTGGAACGTGGAATGGAATATGGAATGGAATATGCAATAGAAATTGGAATGGGATGTGCAATGGAAAGTGGAATGGAAAGTGGAATGGAAAGAAATGTAACGTGGAATGGAACGTTGAATGAAATGGAATGGAAAGTGGAATGGAACGTGGAAGAGAACATGGAAAGGAATGTGGAATGGAACGTGAAATAGAATGTGGAATGTAATGTGGAAGGGAATGTGGTATGGAATGGAAAGGAATGGAATGGAATGTGGAATGGAAAGTGCAATGGATCATGTAATTGAACGTGGAATGGATCGTGGAATGGAACTGGAAAGGAAAGTGGAATGTGGAATGGAATATGGAATAGAACGTGAAATTGAATGGATTGGAAAGTTGAATGGAACGTGGAATGGAATGGAATGGAATGTGGAATGGAATGTGGAATGGAATGGAATGGAATATGGAATAGAATGGAATGGAATGTGGAATGGAAAGGAATGGAACTTGGAATGGGACGTGGAATGGAACATGGAATTCAATGTGGAATGGAGAGTGGAATGGAATGTCAAAACGAATGGAATGGAATGTGAAATAGAATGGGAAGGAATGTGGAATGGAAAGGAATGGAACGTGGAATGGAAAGTGGAATAAAATGGAATGGAAAGTGGAATGGAAAGTGGAATGGAAAGAAATGTAACGTGGAATGGAACGTTGAATGAAATGGAATGGAAAGTGGCATGGAACATGGAAGAGAACATGGAAAGGAATGTGGAATGGAACGTGGAATAGAATGTGGAATGTAATGTGGTATGGAATGGAAAGGAATGGAATGGAATGTGGAATGGAAAGTGCAATGGATCGTGTAATTGAACGTGGAATGGATCATGGAATGGAACTGGAAGGGAATGTGGAATATGGAATGGAATATGGAATGGAACGTGAAATTAAATGGATTGGAAAGTTGAATGGAACGTGGAATGGAAAGTTGAATGGAACGTGGAATGGAATGGAATGGAATGTGGAATGGAATGTGGAATGGAAGGGAATGGAACTTGGAACGGGACGTGGAATGGAACATGGAATTCAATGTGGAATGGAGAGTGGAATGGAATGTCGAAATGAATGGAATGGAATGTGAAATGGAATGGAAAGGAATGTGGAATGGAAAGGAATGGAACGTGGAATGGAAAGTGGAATAAAATGGAATAGAACGTGGAATGGAATGTGGAATGGAACGTGGAATAGGATGTGGAATGGAATGGAATGGAATGTGGAATTTAATGGAATGGAACGTGGAACGGAATGTGGAATGGAATGGAATGGAACTTAGAATGCAATATGGAAAGGAAAGTGGAATGGATCGTGGAATGTAACGTGGAATGGAATAGAAGGGAATGTGGAATGGAATGGAATGGAATGTGGAGTGGAAAGGAATGCAACCTGGAATGGGACATGGAATGGAACATCGAATGTGATGTAGAATGGAAAGGAATGCGACCTGGAATGGGAAGTGGAATGGAACACTGAATGCGACGTGGAAAGGAAAGTGGAATGGAAGGTGGAACGGAATGGAATAGAATGGAATGGAATGCGGAATGCAATGGAATGATAAGTGGAATGGAATGGAAAGGACTGGAATGGAATGTGGAATGGAATGGAATGGATTGGAAAGTGAAAGGTAATGTGGGACGGAAAGTGAAATGGAAGGTGGAATGTAATGTGGAATGGAATGAATTGGAACGTGGAATGGAATAGAACGGAATGAGGAATGAAACGGAATGGAATGGAACATGGAAGGGAACATGGAATGGAGCATGGAAAGGAACGTAAAATGGAATGTGGTATGAAAAGTGGAATGGAATGGAATGGAATGTGGAATGGAATGTGGAAATGAATGCAATGGAATGAGAACGGAATGTAGAATGGAATGGAATCGAATGTGGAATGAAATGTTGAATGGAATGTGGAATGGAATGTGGAATGCAATGTGGAACGCAACGGAATAGAATGAGGAATGGAATGTATGGAAAGTGGAACGGAATGTGGAATGTAATGTGGAATGGTATGTGGAGCGTAATGGAGTGGAACGTGGAATGGAACGGAATACAATGTGGAATTGAATGGAATGGAATGTGGAATAGAATAGAATAGAAGTGAATGTACAATGGAATATGGAATGGAATGTGGAATGCAATGGAATGGAATGTGGAATGGAATTGAAATTGGAATGGAATGGAATAGAATGTGGATTGGAATGGAATGGAATGGAATTTGGAATGGAATGGAATGGAATGGAAAGTGAAATGGAATTTGGAATGGAATGTGGAGTGGAATGAAATGCACAGTGGATTGGAATAGAATGGTATGTGGAAGGGAATGGAATGGAATTGAAAGTGAAATGGAATTTGCTATGGAATGTGAAATGGTTTGAAATGGAATGTGGAATGGAATAGAATGGAATATGGAATGGAAAGTGGAATGTAATGGAACATGGAATGGAATGTGGAAAGGAATGTGTAATGGAATATGGAATGGAATGTGAAATGGAATGTGGAATGGAATATGGAATGAAATGTAGTATGGAACGCGGAATGGAAAGGAGTGGAATGCCCAATGGAATGTGGAATGGAATGAAATTGAATGCAGAATGGAATGTGGAATGGAATGGAAAGGAATGTGAAATGGAAAGAAATGGAATGTGGAATGAAATGTGGAATGAAATGGAATGGAATTGAATGTGAAATGGAATGGAATGGAAAGTGGAATGGAATGTGCAAAGGAAGGGAATATAATGGAATGTGGATAGGAATGTGGAATGGAATGGAATGGATTGTGGAATGGAATGGAGTGGAATGTGGAATGGAATGGGTTACAATGTGGAATGGAATGTGTAAAGGAGTGGAATGGAATGGAATGGAAAATGGAATGGAATGGATTGGAATGTATAATGGAATGAGAATAGAGTGGAAAACAATGTGGAATGGAATGGAATGGAATGTGGAATGGAATGGAATGGAATGTGGAATGGATTTGAATGGAACGTGGAACTGAATGGAATGGAATGCAATGGAAATTGGAATTGAATGGAATTGAACGGGGAATGGAATGTGTAATGGAATATGGAATGGAATGGAATGGAATGTGGAATGGAATGGAATGGAATTTGGAATAGAATAGAATGGAAGTGAAACTGCAATGGAATGTGGAATGGAATGTGGAATGGAATGTGGAAAGGAATGGAATGGAACGCGAAATGGAATTGAACTTGGATTGCAATGGAATGGAATGTGGATAGTAATGTAATGGAATGGTATGTGGATTGGAATAGAATGGAATGTGGAATTTAATGGAATGGAAAGTAAAGTGGAATTTGGAATGGAACGTGCAATGGAATGAAATGGAATGTGGAATGGAGTAAAATTGAATATGGAATGGAACATGGAATGGAATGTGGAATGGAATGTGTAATAGAATCTGGAAAGGAATATGTAATGGAATGTGGAATGAAATGTGGAATGGAAAGTGGAATGGAATATGGAATGGATTGTAGTATGGAATGTGGAATGGAAAGGAATGGAATGTGGAATGTAATGTGGAATGGAATGTGGAATGAAACATGGAATGGAACGTGGCAAGGAATGGAATGGAAAGTGAAATGAAATGTGGAATGGAATGGAATAGGATGTGGAATGGAATCTGCAATGGAATGTGGAATGGAATGGAAAGGAATGTGGAATGTGGAATGGAAAGGAATGTGGAATGCAATGGAATGTGCAATGGGATGTGGAATGGAATGTGGCGTGGAATGTGGAATGGAATGGAACGGAATGTGGAATGGAATGTGGAATTTAAAGGACAGTAATGTGGAAGGGAATGTGGAATGGAATGTGAAATGGAATGGAATGGAAAGTGGAATAGAATGTGGAATGGAATGGAATGGAAAGTGGAATGGAATGGAATGGAATGTGGAACATAATGAAATGGAATGGAATGGAATGTGAACGGAACAGAATGGAATGTGGAATGCTATGGAATGTAACGAAATGAGGAATGGAATGGAACGGAATATGGAATGCAATGCAATGGAATGAAATGAGGAATTGAAAGGAATGGAATGTGGAAAAGAATGGAATGGAATGTGCAATGGAATGGAACAGGACATGGAATGGAACGTGGAATGGAATTCAATGTAATGTGCAATGAAATGGAATGGAACGTGGAAAAGAATGTGGAATTGAATCTGTAATGGAAAGTGGAATGGAATGGAATGGAATGTGGAATACAGTGGAATGTGATGGAATGAAATGCGGAATGGAATGGAATACAATGTGGAATGCAATGGAATAGAGTGAAATGTGGAATTGAATGGAATGGAAAGTGGAATGGAATACAATGGAATGTGGAATGGAATGGAATGGAACGTGCAATGGAATGTGCAATGGAATGTCATATGGGATGTGGAATGGAATGTGGAATGTACAGGAATTTAATGTTGACTGTAATGGAATGGAATATGGAATAGAATGCAATGGAATGGAATGTGGAATGGAATCGAATATGAAATGGAATGCAAAGGAATATGGAATGGAATGGAATGGAACGTGGAGTGCAATGTGGAATGGAATGGAATGCAACGTGAAATGGAATGTGGAATGGAATGTGGATTGGAAAGTGGAATGGAACGTGGAATGGAATGGACAGGAACGTCGAATAGATTGGAATGGGAAGTGGAATGTAATATGGAATGGAATGCGGAATGTGACGTGGAAGGGAATGCAATGCAACTTGGAATGGAATGTGGTAGAATATGGAATGGAATGGATTGTAATGTGAAATGGAATGAATTGGAAAGTGGAATGGAATGGAATGGAACGTGGAATGGAATGTGGAATGGTACGTGGAATGGATTGTTTAATGGAACGGAATGGAATGTGGAATAGAATGGAATGGAATGAAATGTGGAATGGAATGTTGAATGGATCGTGGAATGGAATGGAATGGAATGAGAAACGGAATGGAAAGGAAAGTGCAATGGAAAGGAAGGAAAAGGAAAGGAAAATGAAATAGAATGTGGAAAGGAATGTGAAATGGAAAGTGGAATGGAATGTGGAACGGAATGAAATGGAACGTGGAATGGAATGGAATGTAACGTGGAATGGAATTGAATGGAAAGTGGAATGGAACGTGGAATGGATCATGGAATGGAAAGAGGAATGGAATGCGGAATGGAATGTGGAATGGAATGGAATGGAATGTGGTATGAAATGTGGAATGGAATGGAATGTGGAATGGAATGTGGAATGAAATGCATTGGAATGAGAATGGAATGTGGAATGGAATGGAATGGAATATGGAAGGGAATGTGGAATGGAATGGATTGGATTCCGAAATGGATTGTGGAACAGAATGTGTAATGAAACGTGGAATGGAACGTGGAATTGATTGGAATTGAACTTGGTATAGAATGTGGAATGTAATGGAAGGGAATGTGGAATGAAATGTAGAGTGTAATGGAATGGAATGTGGAACAGAATGGAATGGAATGTGGAATGGAATGTGGAATGGAACGGAAAGTAATGAAGAATGGAATGTGGAATGGAATGTGGAAGGAAAAGTGGAATGGAATGGAATGTGGAATGAAACATGGAAAGTAATTGAATGGAACGTGGGATGGAAAGTGGAATGGAATGTGAAATGGAGTGCAATGGATTGTGGAATGCAGTGTCGAATGGAATGGAATGGAACAGGGAATGGAACATGGAATATAATGGAATGGAACGTGGAATGTAATGTGGAATGGAAAGTGGAATGGAAAGTAGAATGCAACTGAATGGAATGTGGTTTTGAATGGTGAACAGAATGTGGAATAGAAAGTGGAATGGAATGTGAAATGGAATGTTGAATGGAAAAGAATGGAAAGTGGAAAGTAATGGAATGGAATGGGGAATGGAATGGAATGGAATGTGGACTGGAATGTTATGCAATGGAATGGAAAGTGGAATGGAAGTTGGAATGGAACGTGGAATGGAGTGGAAAGGAAAGTCGAATGGAACGTGGGAAGAAAGGTGGAATGAAACGTGGAAAGGAAAGTAATAGAAGGCGGAATAGAATGTGGAATGGAATGTGGAATGGAATGGAGTGGAATGTGGAAAGAAATGTAATCAAATATGGAATGGAATGCGTAAGGGAATGGATTGGAATGTGGAATGGAATTTGGAAAGCAATGATATGGAATGTGGAATGCAATGGAGTGGAATGTGGAAAGGAATGTAATCGAATGTGGAATGGAATGCGGAAGGGAATGGATTGGAATGTGGAATGGAATTTGGAAAGGAATGGAATGGAATGGGGAAGGAATGTGGAAAAGAATGTAGAATGTAATGTGGAATGGAATGGAATGGAATGTGGAACGGAATGTGTAATACAATGGATTGGAATGTGGAAGGGAATGTGGAATGTTACGTGGAATGGAATGTGGAATGGAATGGAATGGAATGTGGAAAGGAATATGGAATGGAATGTAGAAAGTAATGTGGAAAGCATTGGAATGGATTGTGGAATGGAATGTGCAATGGAATAGAATGGAATGTGAAATTGAATGGAATGGAATTTTGAATTGAGTGTGAAATGGAAAGGAATGGAATGTCGAATGTAAAGTGGAATTGAATGTGGTATGGAATGGAATTTAATGTGGAATGGAATGTATCGTGGAACTGAATGTGGTATGGAATGGAATTTAAAGTGGAATGCAATATGGAAAGGAATGGAATGTGGACTGTTATGTGGAATAGAATGTGGAATGGAGGGTGCAATGGAACAGAATGGAATGTGGAATGAAATTTGGAATGGAATGTGGAATGGGTCGTGGAATGGAATGGAATGGAATGTTCAATGAAACGTGGAAAGGAATGGAATGAAACGAGGAATGTAACGTACAATGGAACGGGCAATGCAATGTGGAATAGAAAGTGGAATGGAATATGCAATGGAATGTGGAATGGAAAGTGGAGGGGAACGTAAATGAATGTGAAAAGTATTGTGGAATGGAATTTGAAATGGATCATGGAATGCAATGGAAAGGAAAGTGGAATGGATTCTGGAATGGAATGTGGACTGGAACGTGGAATGGAATGGACTGGAATGTGGAATGGAAGTGGAATGGAATGGAATGGAATGTGGAATGGAATGTGGAAAGGAATGTGTTATGGAATGTGGAATAGAACGGAATGGAATGAGGTATGGAATGTGGAATGGAAGTGCAATGGAATGGAATGGAATGTGGAATGGAATGTGGAAAGGAATGTGTTAGGGAATGTGGAATAGAACGGAATGGAATGAGGTATGGAATGTGAAATGGAATTTTGAATGGAATGGAATGGAATGTGGCATGGAATGTGGAATGGAACTGAATGGAATGTGAAGAAGAGTGTGGAATGTAATAGAATGGAAAGCGGAATGGAATGAATGCAATGGTAAGGAATATGGCATGCAATAGAAAGGAAAATGGAATGCAATGTAGAATGGAATGGTATGGAATGTGGAATGGAACGTGGAATGGAATGTGGAATGCATCGTGGAATGGAACGTGGAATGGAATGGAATGAAATGTGGAATGGAATGGAATGGAATATGGAATTGAATCTGGAGAGGAATGCAATGGAATCTGGAATAGAATGTGGAATATAATGGAATAGAATGCGGAATGGAATGGAACGGAATGCTATGGAAAGTGGAATGGAATTTAATGCAATATGGAATGGAATGGAATGGAACATGGAATGGAACGTGGAAGGGAATGTGGAATGTGGAATTTAATGTGGAATTTAATGTGGAATGGACAGGAATGGAATGGAAGGGAACGTGGAATGTAAAGTGGAATGGAGTGTGGAATGGAATGTGGAATGAAATGTGGAATGGAATGGAATGGAATGTGGAATGAAACGTGGAATGGAATGAATTGGAATGTGGAATAGAATGGAATGGAATGGAATGGAATGCGGATTGGAAGGTGGAATGGAATGTGGAACGGAATGTGGAATGAAATGTAGAATGGAATGGAAAGGAAGGTGGAATGAAATGTGGAATGGAATGGATTGGAATGTGGAATGGAATGTGGAATGGACTTTAATGGAATGTGTAATGGAAAGTGGAATGGAATGTGGAATGGATTGTGTAATGGAATGTGGAATAGAACGGAATGAAAGGCTGAATGGAATGTGGAATGTAGTGTGGAATTGAAGTTGGAATTGAAGGCAATGGAATTTTGAATGGAAAGTGTAATGGAAAGTGGAATGGAATGGAATGGAATGGATCGTGGAATAGAATGTGGAATGGAACGTGAAATGGAATGGAATGTAACGTAGAATTGAACCTGGAATGGTATATGGAAAAAATGTGGAATTCAACATGGTATGGAATGTGGAATGGAATGTGCAATGGAAAGGAATGTAAAGTAGAATGGAATGTGGAATTGAGTGTGGAATGGAACGTGGAATGGAATGGAAAGGAATGTGGAATGTAACGTGCAATGGAACGTGGAATGAAATGGAAAAGAATGTGGAATGGAATATGGAATTGAATGGAATGGAATGGAATGGAATGGAATGGGAATGGAATGAAACGGAATGTGGAATGGAATGTGGAATGGAATGGAATGAATTGTGGAAGGAAATGTGTTTTGGAATGGAATGGACTGGAATGTGGAATGGAATGTGGGATAGAATTTAATGGAAAGTGGAATGGAACGTGGAATGGAATGGAAGGGAATGGAAAGGAATGTGGAATGGAATGGAATGGAATGGAATGGAAAGGAATGTGGAATGGAATGGAATGGAATGTGGAATGGAATGTGGAATGGAATACAACGAAATGAGGAATGGAATGTTGATTGGAATGGAATGGAATTTAGAATGGAATGGAATGGACTGCGGAATGGAATGCAGTATGGAATGTGGAATGGAAAGGAATGGAATGGAATGTGGAATGACATGTGAATTGGAATGCAATGGAATGTGGAATGGAAAGTGGAAAGAAATGCAATGGAATGAGAATGGAATGTGGTATTGAATGTGTAATGCAATTTGGAATGGACTGTGGAATGGAATGTTGAATGGAATGTGGAAAGGAATGTGGAATGGAATGGAATGGACTTTGGAATGGATTGTGGAATGGAATGTAATGCAATGTGGAATGGAATGTGGAACGGAATGTTTAATGGAAAGTGGAAAAGAATGGAGTGGAATGTGGTATCTAATGTGGAATATAATGTGGAATGGAACGTGGAAGGGAAAGTGGAATGTAATGGAATGGAATGTGGAATGGAAAGTGGAATGTGATGTTCAATGGAATATGGAATTGAAAGTTGATTGGAATGTAATGGAACGTGGAATAGAACGTCGAAAGGAATGGAATGGAATGTGGAATGTAAGGTAGAATGGAACGTGGAAAGGAATGTGGAATGTAACATGAAATTGAATGTGGAATGGAATGTGGAAGGGAATGTGGAGTGGAATGGAATGGAATGGAATGTGGAATGAAACGTGCAATGTATCGTGGAATTGAATGTGGAATGGATCGTGGAATGGAATGTGAAATGGAATGTGTAATGGAATGTGGAATGGAATATGGAAAGGAAAGTGAAATTGACTGGAAGAGAATGTTGAATGGAACGTAGAATGTAGAGGAATGGAATGTGGAATGGAATGTGGAATGGAATGGAATGGAAAGTGAAATGGAATCTGGAAAGGAAAGTGGAATGGAATGGAATGGAATGTGGAATGGAACGTGGAATGGAATGTGCAACGGAATGTGGAATGGAATGGAATGTAATATGGAATGGAATGCGGAATGGAACAGAATGTAATGTGGAATGTAATGTGGAATGTAATGTGGAATGTAATGGAATGGAATGTGGACTAAAAAGAGAAATGGAATGGAATGGAAGGTGGAACGGAACTTGGAATGGAATGTGGAATGGAACGAATAATGGAATGTGGAATGGTATGTGGAATGGAATGGAATGGAATCTGCCATGGAATGTGGAATGGAATGTGGAAAGGAGAGTGGAATGCAATGGAATGGAATGTGGACTGAAACGGGGAATGGAATGGAATGGAAGGTGTAATGGAACATGGAATGGAATGTGGAATGAAACGTGTAATGAAATGTGGAATGGAATGTTTAATGGAATGGAATGGAATCTGGAATTTCATGTGGAATTGAATGAGGAATGGACTGTGGAATGTAATGGAATGGGATGCCGAATGAAATGTGGATTTGAATGTGTAATGTAATGTTGAGTGGAGTGTGGAATGGAACATGGTATGAAACATGGAAAGGAAGGTGGAATGGGATGTTCAATGGAATATGGAATGGAAAGTTGAATGGAATGGAATGGAATGTGGAATTGAACGTGCAAAGGAATGTAATGGAATGTGGAATGGAATTTAGATTGGAACGTGGAAAGGAATGTGGAAAGGAACATGGAATGGAATGTGGAATGGAATGTGGAACGGAATGTGGAGTGGAATGGAATGGGATGGAATGGAAAGTGGAATTGAACGTGCAATGTATGGTGGAATTGAATGTGGAATGGAACTTGGAATGGAACGTGAAATTGAATGTTGAATGGAATGTGGAATGGAATATGGAATGGAACGTGAAATTGAATGGAAAGTAATGTTGAATGCAACGTGGAATGGAATGGAATGGAATGTAGAATGGAATGTGGAATATAATGGAATGGAACGTGGAATGGAATCTGAAAAGGAAAGTGGAAAGAAATGGAATGGAATGTGGAATGGAATGTAGAATGGAATGTACAACGGAATATGGATTGGAATGCAATGGAAAGTGGAATGGAATGTGGAATGGAACGGAATGTATTGTGGAATGGAATGTGGAGTGTAATGTGGAAAGGAAAGTGGAATGTAACGCAATGGAATGTGGACTGAAACCAGAAACGGAATAGAATGGAAGGTTGAATGGAACGCGGAATGGAACGTAGAATGGAATGTGTAATGGAAAGTGGAATGGAATGGAATGGAATCTGGAATGGAATGTGGAATGGAATGTGAAATGGACTCTGTAATGGAATGTGGAAAGGAAAGAGGAATGTATTGGAATGGAAGGCCAAATGAAACGAGGAATGGAATGGAATGGAATGTGGAATGGAATGTGGAATGGAATGGAATGAAATGGAATGTGGAATGGAATGAAATGGAATGTGGAATGGAATGTAATGGAATGTGGAATGGAATGTGGAATGGAATGGAATGGAATTTGGAATGGAACGTGGAGTGGAATGTGGAAGGGAATGTGGAAGACAATGGAATGCCAAGTGGAATGGAATGTGGAATGCAATGGAATGGAACGTGGAATTGAATGTGGAATGCAATGTTGAATGGAATGGAATGGATGGTGGAATGGAATGTGAAATAGAAAGTGGAAAGGAACGTGGAATGGAACTTGGAATGGAATGTGCAATGGAAAGTGGAATGGAATGTGGAATGGAATGGAATGGAATGCGGCATAGAATGGAATGGAATGTGGAATGGAATGGAATGTGGAATGGAATGGAATTGAATTTGGAATGGAATGTGAAATGGTAAGGAAAGCAACATGGAATGGAATGGAATGCAATGTGGAAAGGAATGCAATGGGATGTGGAAAGAAATGAAACATAATGTGGAATCGAATGTGGAATGGAATGGAATGCAATGTGGAATAGAATGCGGAATTGAATGGAATTTGGAATGGAAAGGAATGGAATGGAATGGAATGTGAAATGGAATGGAATGTGGAATGGAATGGAATGGAATGTGGAATGGAATGGAATGGAATCGAATCGAATGGAATGGAATGTGGAATGCAATGTGGAATGGAATGGAATGGAAAGTGGAATGGATTCTGGAATGGAACGTGGAATGGAATGGATTGGAATGCATATTGGAATTGAATGGAAAGTGGCATGGAATGGAATGCAACGTAAAATGGAATGGAATGGATTGTGGAATGGAATGGAATGGAATGTGCAATGGAAAGGAGTGGAATGGAATGTGGAGTGGAATGGAATGGAATGCAATATAGAGTGGAATTGAATGGATTGGAATTTGGAATGGAACGGAATTGAATGCGAAAAGCAACGTGGAACGCAATGGAATGCAAAGTGGAAAGGAATGTGGAATGGAATGCAAATTAACGTGGAATGGATCCTGGAATGGACCATGGAATGGAATGTGGAATGGAATGGAATAGAATGTGGAATGTAATGTGCAATGGAAAGAAATGCAATATGCAATGGGAAGGAATGGAATTAAAGGGAATTTGGAATGGAATGGAATGGAATGGAATGTGGAATGGAATGTGGAATGGAAAGAAACGGAATGAGGAATGCAATGTGGAGTGCAATGGATTCGAAACTGGAATGGAAACTATAATGGAACATAGAAGGGAAGTGGAATGGTATATGGAATGGAATGTGGAATGGAATAAGGAATGGAATAGAATGGAAGGTGGTCTGGGATATAATGAATTGGAGGGTGGAATGGATTGGAATCGAATGTGGAATGGAAAATGGATTGGAATGTGGAATGGAATGCTGAGTGGAATGGAGTGGACTGTGAAATGGAAAGGAATGGAATGGAATGTGGAATCAAAAGTGTAAAGGAAGGGAATGGAATGTGGAACCGAGAGTGGAATGGAATGCAATGGAACATGGAATGGAATCTGCAATGGAATATGGAATGGAATGGATTGGATTGCAAAATGGAATGGAATGGAAAGTGGAATGGAATGGAAAGGAATGTGAAAAGGAATGGAATGGAATGTGAAATGGAATGGAAAGGAGTGTGGAATGGAAAGGATTGGAATGTGGAAAGGAATGGAATACAATGAGGAAAGTAAAGTTGAATCGAAAGTGGAATGGAACGTGGGATGAAACGTGGAATGGAACGTGGAATGGAATGGACTGAAACGTGTAGTGGAAAGTGGAATGGAACGTGGAATGGAATGTGGAGTGCAAAGTGGAATGGAACGTGGAATGTAATGGAATGCAATGTGGAATGCAATGGGAGGAAAGGTGGAATGAAATGGAATGGAATGTGGAATGGAATAGAATGAAATGGAATGCGGAATGGAATGTAATGGAATGTGGAATGCAATGTGGAATAGAATGAAATGGAATGTGGAATGCAATGAAATGGAATGTGGAATGGAATGTGGAATGGAATGGAATGCAATGTGGAAAGGAATGTGGAATGGAATGAAAAGGAACATGGAATGGAATGTGGAATGGAATGTGTAATGGAATTAAGTGTAATGTGGAGTGGAATGTGGAATGGAATGTGGAATGGAATGGAATGGAAGGTGGAATGGAATTGAAACGTATGTGGAAAGGAATGGAATGAAGTGCAACATGGAATGGCATGGAATGGAATGTGGAATGGAATGTGGAATTCAATGAAGTGGAATGTGGAATGGAATGAAATGCAATGTGCAATGGAATTTGGAATGGAATGGAATTTGGAATGGAAAGGAATGGAATGTGGAATGCAATGTGGAATGGAATGAAATGGAATGTGGAATGCAATGAAATGGAATGTGGAATGCAATGAAATGGAATGTGGAATGGAATGTGGAATGGAATGGAATGCAATGTGGAAAGGAATGTGGAATGGAATGAGAAGGAACGTGGAATGGAATGTGGAATGGAATGTGTAATGGAATTAAGTGTAATGTGGAGTGGAATGTGGAATGGAATGTGGAATGGAATGGAATGGAAGGTGGAATGGAATGGAAAGGTATGTGGAAAGGAATGGAATGAAGTGCAACATGGAATGGCATGGAATGGAATGTGGAATGGAATGTGGAATTCAATGAAGTGGAATGTGGAATGGAATGAAATGCAATGTGCAATGGAATTTGGAATGGAATGGAATTTGGAATGGAAAGGAATGGAATGTGGAATGGAAAGGAATGGAATGTGGAATGGAAAGGAATATGGAATGGAATGGAATATTGAATGGAATGGATTTCAATGTGGAATGGAACGGATTGGAACGGAATGTGGAATTCAATGCAATGGTGTGTGGAATGGAATGAAATGCGGAATGGAACGTGGAATGGAACGTGGAATGGAAACTGGAATGGAACGTGAAATGCAATTGGAAAGGAATGTGGAATGCAATGGATTGGAATTTCAGGGAATGAGAAATGGAGTGGAATGGAATGTGGAATGGAATGTGGAAGGGAATGGAATGGAATGTGGAATGGAATGTGGAATGGAATGCAATGAAATAGACTGGAATGGATTGGAATGGAATGAATGTGAAATGTAATGGAGTTGAATGTGGAATGAAATGTATACTAGAATGGCATGGAATGTGGAAAGAATGTGGAATGGAATGGAATGGAATGTGGAATGCAATGAAATGAAATGTGGAATGAAACGTGGAATGAAATGGAATGCAATGTGGAAAGGAAAGTGGAATAGAATGCAATGGAATGTGGAATGGAATGCAATGGAATGTGGAATGGAACGTGGAATGGAACGAAATGGAATGTGGAATAGAACGTGGAATGGAATGTGGAATGGAACGTGGAATGGAATGGAATGGGAGATGGAATGTGAAATGGAACCTGGAATGCAATGGAATGTGGAATGGATTGTGGAATGGAATGTGGAGTTCAACGCGGAATGGAATGGAATGGAATGTGTAATGCAACATTCAATGGAATGGCATGGAATATGCAATGGAACGTGGAGTGGAATGGAATGGAAGGTGGAAAGAAACGTGGAATGGAAAGAGTACTGGAACGTGAAATGGAATGGAGTACGGAATGGAATGTGGAATGAAAAGTCGAAAGGAATGGAATATGGAATGGATTGTGGAATGGAATGGAATGGAATACAATGTGGACTGGATAGGTATCGAATGTGGAATGGAATGTAGTGGAATAGAATGTGGAATGTAATGGAATGCAATGGGGAATGGAATGGAATGGAATGTGGAAAGGAGAGGAATGGAATGTCGAACGAAATTGAATGGAATGTGGAATGGAATGCAATGGAATGTAGAAT
The DNA here is from genome assembly GCF_028885625.2 of Pongo pygmaeus. Taxonomy (NCBI): domain Eukaryota; kingdom Metazoa; phylum Chordata; class Mammalia; order Primates; family Hominidae; genus Pongo; species Pongo pygmaeus. The sequence continues at coordinate 12,711,333 of NC_072395.2, read as the reverse complement.
GGAATGTGGAATGGAATGGAATGTGGAAAAGAAATGAAAGGAATGTGGAATGTAATGTGGAATGGAATGGAATGTGGAATGGAATATGAAATGCAATGGAATGGAATGTGGAATGCAATGTGGAATGGCAGGGAATGGAATATGTAATGGATTGTGGACTGGAATGGAAAGGAATGTGGAATCGAAGGTGGAATGGAATGGAATGTGGAATGGAATGGAATGGAATGGAATGTGGAATGGAATGGAATGGAATGGAATGTGGAATGGAATGGGGAATGGAATGGAATGGAATGTGGAATGGAATGGGGAATGGAATGGAAAGGAATGTGGAATGTAATGTGGAATGGATTGTGGAATGGAATTTGGAATGGCATGTGGAAATCAATGGAATGGAATGTGTAATAGAATGTGGAATGGAACGGAAAGGAATGTGGAATGGAATGTAGACTGCAATGGAAAGGAATGTGGAACGGAATGGAATGGAATGTGGAATGGAATGGAATTGAGTGTGGAATGCAAATTGGAATGGAATGTGGAATGGAACGTGGAATGGAATGTTGAATGGGATGTGCAACGGAATGTGGAATGGAAGGGAACGTGGAATGCAATGTGGAATGGATTGTGGAATATAATGTGGAATGGAATGTGGAATAGAATGGAATGGAATGTGGAAAATAACGTGGAATGGAATGGAATGGCATGTGGAATGGAACCTGGAACGTAATGTGGAATGAAACTTTGAATGGAATGCAGGAACGGAATGGAATGCCGAGTGAAATGGAATGGAAGGTGGAATGGAACAGAAAGGGATGCGGACTGGAATAGAACGGAATATGGAATGGAATTTGGAATGGAATGGAATGCAATGTGGAATGGAATGTGGAATGGAATGATACGTGGAATGGAAAGAAATGAAATGTGGAAGGGAATTGAACGTAATGTACAATTTACTGTGGAATGGAATGGAATGCTATGTGGAATGGAATGTGCAATCGAATGGAATGTGGAATCGATTGGAATGTGGAATGGAATGTTGAATCGAAAGTGGAATGGAATGGAATGTTGAATGGATTGTGGAATGGAATGGAATGGAATGGAATGTGCAGTGGAATGGTATAGAATGTGGAATGGAATGGAATGGAATGTGGAATGGAATATGGAATGGGTTGTGGAATTGAATATAGTATGGAATGTGGAATGGAATGGAAAGGAAAGTGCAGTGAAATGTGGAATGGAACGGAAAGGAATGTGGAATGGAATGTGGAATGCAATGGAATGGAATGTGGAATGGAATGGAATGGAATATGGAATGGATTGGAATGGAACGTGAAATGGAAATTGGAATGGATCGTGGAATGCAACATGGAATGGAACTTGGAATGGAAAGTGGAATGCAATGTGAAATGGAACGGAATGGAAGGTGGAATGTAATGCGTAATGGAATGGAATGTAAAGTGTAATGGACGGGAATGGAATGTGGAATGGAATGGATTGCAATGGAAAGTGGAATGGAATGTGGAATTGAATATGGAATGGAATGGAATGGAAACTTGAATGGAATGTGGAATGAAATGGAATGGAATTTGGAATGGAATGCAATGGAAAGTGGAATGCAACGTGGAATAGGATGGAATGGAATGTGGAATGGAAGGTGGAATGGAATGTGGAATGCAATGGAATGTGGAATGGAATGTGGAGCGGAACTTGAAATGGAATTGAATGTGCAATAGATTGTAGAGTGAAATGTGGAATGCTATGTGGAATGCTATGTGGAAAGGAGTGGATTGGAATGTAGAATGGAATGGAATTTGGAATGGAATGGAATGTGGAATGGAATTGAATGGAATAGTATTTGGACCGGAATGGAATGGAATGGAATGGAATGTGGATTGGAATAGAAAGAAATGTGGAATGGAAACTGGATTGGCATGGAAAAGAATGTGTAATGGCATGCGTAATGGCATGGAATGGAATGTGGAATGGAATGGAATGCATTGTGGAAAGAAATGTGCAGTGGAATGGAAAGGAATGTGGAATGTCATGGAATGCAATGTAGAATGCAATGGAATGGAATGTGGGAAGGTATGGAATGTAATGTGCAACGGAATGGAATGCAATGTAGAATGCAATGGAAAGTGGAATGGAATGAAATGAAATGGAATAGGGATTGGAATGAAATGGAATGGAATATGGACTGGAATGGAATGGAATGTTAAATGGAATGGGATGGAATGTGGAATGGAATGGAATGGAAAGTGGAATGGCATGGAATGGAATGTGGAATGGAAGGGAATGGAATGTAGAATGGAATGTGGAATGGTACGGAATGGAATGCAATGAAATGTGGAATGGAATGGAATGGAATATAGAACGGCATTTGGAATGCAATGGAAAGAAAACTGGAATGGAAGGTGGAATGTAAGGTGGCATGGAATGTGGAATGGTACGTAGAAGGGAATGGAATAGAACATGGAATGGAACGTGGAATGGAACGTGGCATGGAAGGTGGAATGGAACGTGGAATGGAATTGAATGGAACCTGGAATGGCATGGATCGGAATGTGGAATGGAATGGAAGGGAATGTGGAATAGAATGGAATAGAAGGTGGCATGGAATGGAATTCAATGGAATGAGGACAGGAATGGAATGGAAAGTGGCATGGAATTTCAAATGGAATTGAAAGGAATTTGGAATAGAATGGAATGGAATGTGGAACGCAATGGAATGGCAAGTAGAATGGAATGGAACTGGATGTGGAAATGAATGTGCAATGGAGCAGAATGGAATGTGGAGTGGAATCGAATGCAACATGGAATGGAATGGAATGGAATGTGGAAAGGAATGGAATGGATTTGGAATGGAATGGAATGGAATGTGCAATGGAGTGGAATGGAATGTGGAGTGGAATTGACTGCATTGGAACGTGGAATGGAATGGAATGGAATGTGAAATAGAATGTAGTGGAATGTGGAATTGAATTGAATATAATGGACCTTGGAATTGAATTCAGACAATCGTGGATTGGAATGTAATGAACGTGGAATGGAATGGAATGGAATGTGGTAGTGAATGGAACGGAAGGTGGATTGTAATGGAATGGAATCGAAACTGGAATGGAATGGAATGTGGAATGGAATGGAATGGAATGGAACTTGGAATGGAGTGGAATGTGGAATGGAATGGAATCTGGATTTGAAGTGGATGGAAGGGAATGGAAATCGGAATGGAATGGAATGGTACGTGGAATGGAATGGATCGTAACGTGGAATCGAATGGAATGAAATTTGGAATGGATTGGAATGTAATGTAGAATGGAATGGAAGGAAATGGAATGTGGAATGGAATAGAATGTGGAATGGAATGGGATCGAATGTAGAATGGCATGGAATGGAATGTGGAATGGAATGGAATGTGGTATGGAATGTGGAGTGGAATGGAATACAATGTGGAATGCACTATGGATGGAATGTTGAATGGATTGTGGAATGAAATGGAATGGAATGTGGAATGGAATCTGGAATGGAATGTGGAATGGAATAGAATGGAATGCGGACTGGAAAATAGACTGGAAAGTGGAATGGAACATGGAATGTAACGTTGAATGCAACATCGAATGGAACGTGAGATGGAACGACAAATGGAACGTGGAATGGAATGCAGAATGGAATGTGGAATGTAATATCGAAAGGAACAAGTGATGGAACGACGAATGGAAAGTGGAATGGAATGCAGAATGGAATGAGGAATTGAACGGAATGGAATGTGGAGTGGAATGTAATGGGATGCGGAATGGAATGGAATGTGGAAAGGAATGGAATGGAATGTGGAATGGAAAGTGGAATGGAATGTGGAATGGAAATCAATGGAATGGGAAGCTATGTGGAATGGAAAGGAATGGAATGGAATGTGGAATTGAATGGAACGGAATGGAAAGGAATGGAAAAGAATGGAATGGAATGGAATGTGTAATGGAATGGAATGACATGTGCAATGGAGTGGAATGAAATGGAATGTGGAATGGAATGGAATGTGGAATGGAATGTGGAATGGAATATTACGTGGAATGGAATGGAATGGAATGGAATGTGGAATGGAATGCACTGCAATGTGGAATGGAATGGAACAGAATGTGGAATGGAATTAAATGTAATGTGGAATGGAATGGAAAGGAACGGAATATGGACTGGAATGGATTGGAATGGGATGTTGAATGGAATGGAATGGAATGAAATGCAAAATGCAATGGAATGGAATGGAATGGAATGTTAAATGGAAGGTGGAATGGAATGGAATATGGAATGGAATGTGGAATGAAAAGGAATGGAATGTGGAATGAAATGTGGAAAGGAATGTAATGTGGAATGGGATGAAATGTAATGTGGAATGGAATTGAATAGAAAGGAAAGTGGATTGCAATGGAATGTGGACTGGAATGGAATGGAATGTAACGAAATGTGGAATGGAATAAGAAATGGACTGGAATGGAATGGAGAGGAACATGAAATGGAATGGAATGTTGAATGAATTGGAATGGAATGGAATGGGATGTCAAATGGAGTGGAATGGAATGGAATGGAATGTGGAATGCAATGGAATGGAATGTGGAATGCAATGGAATGGAATGTGGAGTGTAATGGAATGGAATATGAAATGGAATGGAATGTGGAGTGGAATGGAATGGAATATGAAATGGACTGGAATTGAATGGAATGGAATGGAAAGAGAAAAAGAATGGAATCGAATGTGGAATGGAATTGAATTGAATGTGGAAAACAATGGAATGGAATATGGAATGGAAAGTTGAATGGGAATGCAATGTGGAGTGGAGAGGAATGGAATATGGAGTGGAAAGGAGTGGAATGTGGAGTGGTATGGAATGGAATATGGAATGGAATGTGGACTGGAATAAAATGGAATGGAATGGAATGGAATGTGGAATGGAAGGGAATGAAATTTGGAATGGAATGGAATGGAATTCAATGTGGAATGGAATGGAATGGAATGGAATATGGAAAGGAATGGAACGATATGTGGTGTGGAATGAAATGTGGAATGGTAAGCAAAATGGAATGAAATGGAATGGACTGGAATGGAATGTGGAATGGAATGGAATGTGAAGTGGAATGGAATGGAATGTTGAAAGCAAAGTGGAATGTAATGGAATGGAATGTGGAATGGAATGTGGAATGGAGTGGAATGGAAAGTGGAATGGAATAGAATGGAATGTGGAATGGAATGGAATAGAATGGAATGTGGAATGGAATGCAATGGAACGTGGAAAGGAAAGTGGATTGGAGTGGAATGTGGAATGGAATGGAATGAAATGGAATGGAATGTATAATGGAATTGAATGTGGAATGGAAAGGAACGAAACATCGAAAGGAAGGAGGAATGGAACGTGGCATGGAACATAGAATGGAACTTGGAATGGAATGGAATGGAAAGTGGAATGTAATGGAAGGGAAAGTGGAATCGAATGTGGAATGGAATGGAAAGGATTGTGGAATGGAATGTGGAATGCAATGCAATGCAATGAGGAATGGAATGCAATGGAAAGTGGAATGGAAATTGTAATGGAACTTGGAATGGAACGAGGAAAGGAACGTGGAATTGAATGTGGAATGAAATGTGGAATGGAATGGAGTGGAATGGAATCGAATATGGAATGGAAAGTGGATTGGAACCTGGAATGGAACTTGGAATGTTACGTGCAATGAAAAGTGAAAAGGAACGTGGAATGGAATGTCTAATGGAACGTGGAATGGAATGTGCAATGGAATGTGCAAAGGAACGGAATGGAATGAAATGCAATATGGAATGGTATGGGGAATGGAAAAGAAAGGAAAGTGCAATGGAATAGAATTGAATGGAACTTGGAATGGAAAGGAATGGAATGGAAAGTGCAATGGAATTGAATGGAATGTGGAAAGGAATGGAATGGAATGGAATGGGAATATAACGGAATGGAATGTGGAATGGACTGTGGAAAGGAATATGGAATGGAATGTGGAATGGAATGCAATCGAACTGAAAGGATTGTGGAATGAAATGGAATGGAATTTTGAATGCAACGGAATTGAATGGAATGTCAGATGGAATGGGAAGGAATGTGGAATGGGATGCAATGGAATGTGTAATGGAATGGAATGGAATGTGTAATGGAAAGGAAAGGAATGTGGAATGCAATGCTGAATGGTATGGCAAGGAAAGTGGAATGGAATGGAATGGAATGTGCAATGCAATGGGGAATGGAAAGGAATGTGGAGTGGAATGTGGAAGGGAAAGAAATGGAACCTGGAATGCAATGGAAAGTAATGGAATGTGGAATGGAGTGGATTGGAATGGAACGAAATTAGGAATGGAATGGAATGGAATGGAATGTGGAATGGAATGGAATGGAATGTGGATTGGAATGGAATGGAATGGTATGTGGATTGGAATGGAATGGAATGTGGAATGAAATGGAATGGAATGTGGATTGGAATGGAATGGAATGGTATGTGGATTGGAATGGAATGGAATGTGGAATGGAATCGAATGTGGAATGGAATGTGGAATGAAATGCACTCTCAAATGGAATGGAATGGAATGTGGAATGAAATGCACTCTCAAATGGAATGGAATGGAAAGTGGAAATGAATGGCATGTGAAATGGAATGGAATGGAAAGTAAAAAGGAATGGAATTAAATGTGCAATGGAATGGAATGGAATGTGGAATGGAATGTGGAATGGAATGGAATGGACTGTGGAATGCTATGGAATGGATTGTGGAATGGAATGGAATGGATTGGAACGGAATGGGAAAATAAAGAATGGAAAGTGGAATGGAATGTGGAAAGCAATATGGAATGGAATGTGGAATGGAATGCAATCGAACAGAAAGGATTGTGGAATGCAATGGAATGGAATATGGAATATAATGGAATGCGAAGGAATGTGAAATGCAATGGAATGGAATGGAGTGGAAGATGGAAAAGAATGGAATGGAATGCGGAATGGAATGTGGAATGGAATGAAAAGGAATGTGGAACGGAATTGAATGGGATATGGAAATGAATGGAATGGAATGGAAAGGGAAAATAAAGGAATGGAATTTGTAATGGAATGTGGAAAGCAATATGGAATGGAATGTGGAATGGAATGCAATCGAACAGAGAGGATTGTGAAATGGAATGGAATGGAATATGGAATGCAATGGAATTGAAAGGAATGTGAGATGGAATGAAAAAGCATGTGGAATGGAATGGAATGGAATGGAATTTGTAATGGAATGGAATGGAATGTGTAATGGAATGAAATGGAATGTGTAATGGAATGGAAAGGAATGTAGAATGCAATGTGGAATAGTATGGAATGGAATGTGGAATGGAATGGAATGGTATGTGCAATGCAATGTGGAATGGAAAGGAATGGGGAGTGGAATGAAATGGAAAGGAATGTGGAATGAAATTGAATGGAATGGAATGGAATGTCGAGTGGAATATGGAATGGAATGGAATGGAATGTGGAATGGATTTTTGAATGGAATTGAATGGAATGTAGCATGGAATGTGGAATGGAATGGAATGGAATGTGGAATGGAACATGGAATGGTATGGAATGGAATGTGGAATGCAATTTGGAATGGAATGTGGAATGGAACGGATTGTAATGTGGAATGGACTGTGGAATGGAAGGCAGAAATATAAGTGGAATGGAATGGAATGGAACATGGAATGGCATGAGGAATGCAATGGAATGGGATGTAGAATGGAATGCATCGGAATGAGATATTGAATGGAATGGAATGGAATGGAATGTGGACTGAAATTGAACGGAATATGGAATGGAATATGTAATGGAATGGAATGTAATGTGGAAAATAACCTGAAATGGAATGGAATGGAAGGAGGAATGGTAAGTGGAATATAATGTGGAATGTAATGTGGAATGGAATGGAAGGGAATGTGGAATGCAATGGAGTAGAATGTTGAAAGGAATGTGGAATGGAATGCAATGGAATTAGGAATGGAACGTAATGTAATGTGGAACGGAATGTGGAATGGAATGTGGAATGGAACGGATTGGAATGTGGAAGAGAGTGTGGAATGGAATGGAATGGAATGCTGAAAGGAATGGAACGGAATGTGGAATGGAATGTGGAATGGAATGTGGAATGGAAAGCAGAGTAATGTGGAATTGAATGTGGAATGTAATGTTGTATGGAGAGGAATGTAATGTGGAATGAAATGTGAAAACGAAAGTGGAATTTAATGGAATGGAATGAGGAATGGAACGTTGAATGGAGTGGAATGGTAGGTGGAATGCAATGTGGCAAGGAATGGGGAATCGAATGGAATGGCATGTGGAATGGAATAGAATGGAATGTGGAATGAATTGAAATAGAACCTGGAATAGAATATGGAATGGAATGTGGAATGGAATGTGGAATGGAAGGGAATGGTATGTGGAATGGAATGGAGTGGAATGGAATGGAATAGAATGGAACTTTGAATGGAATGTGGAATGGAAAGTGGAACGGAATGTGGAATGGAATGGAATGTGGAATGGAATGTGGAATGAAATGGAATGGAAAGTGGATTGGAATGTGGAATGGAACGTGGAAACGAAGGTGGAATAGAACGTCGAATGTAGTGGAATGGATTGTGGAATGGAGAGGAATGGAATGTGGAATGGAATGTGAAATGAAATGTAGAATGTAATGTGGAATGGAAAGTCGAATGGAATGGAATGGAATTTGGAATGGAATGCAATGGAATGTGGAATGGAATGTGAAATGCAATGTGGAATGGAATGTGGAATGGAATGTGAAATGGAATGTGGAAAGCGAGGTGGAATGGAATGGAATGGACTTTGGAATGGAATGTGAAATGGAATGGAATGGAATGTGGAATGGAATGTGCAATGGGACGTGGAATGGAATGTGAAATGGATCTTGGAATGGTGTGGAACAGAACACGCAATGGAATATGGACTGGAACGTGGAATGGAAAGTTTAATGTAGAGTGGAATGGAAGTTGGAAAGGAATCTGCAGTGGAATGTGGAATGGAAAGTGGAATGGAACCTGGAAAGGAATGGAATGCCATGTGGAATGGAATGTGGAATTGAATGTGTAATGGAACATGGAATGGAATGTAATGGAACGTGAAACGGAAAGGGATGGAATGTGGAATGGAATGGAATGGAATGTGGAATGTAATGGAATAAAATGTGGAAAGAAGTGTTGAGTGGAATGGAATGGAATGTTGAATGGAACGTGGAATGGAATATGAAATGGAATGTGGAATGGAGTGTGGAATAGAAGGAGAAACAGAATGTTGAATGGAACGGAATGGAACTTGTAATGGAACGTGGAATGGAATGCAGAATGGAATGGAACAGAATGTGAAATGGAAAGTGGAATGGAATATGTAATGGAATGCAATGGAATGTGGAATGGAATGTGAAATACAGTGTGGAATGGAACGTGGAATGGAATGTGAAATGGAAAGTGGAAAGGAATGTGGAATGGAATGGAATGGACTTTGGAATGGAATGTGGAATGGAATGGAATGGAATGGAATGTGGACTGGAATGAGCAATGGGACTTGGAATGGACTAGAATGGAATGTGAAATGGATCTTGGAATGGAATGGAACAGAAGAGCGCAGCAGAATATGGAATGGAACGTGCAATGGAACGTGGATTGTAGTGTGGAATGCAAGTTGGAAAGGAATGTGCAATGGAATGTGTAATGGAATGCGGCATGGAATGGAATGGAACGTGGCATGGAACCTGGAATGGAATGGAATGCCACGTGGAATGGAATGTGGAATGGAATGTGGAATGGGACATGGAATGGAATGGAAATGAACGTGGAATGGAAAGGGATGGAATGTGGAAGGGAATGGAATGGAATGTGGAATGCAATCGAATGAAATGTGGAATGCAATCTGGAGTGGAATGGAATGGAATGTGGAATGGAATGTGGAATAGAATGTGAAATGTAATGTGGAATGGAATGTGGAATAGAACTTGAAACGGAATGAGGAATGGAATGGAATGGAACATGTAATGGAACGTGGAACGGAATGTTGAATGGAAAGGAACGGAATGTGAAATGGAAAGTGGAATGGAATGTGGAATGGAATGCAATGGAATGTGGAATGAAACGGAATGTTATGTGAAATGCATTGTGGAATGGAAGGTGGAAAGTAATGTCAAATGGAACGGTTTGGAATGTGCAATGGAATGTGTAATGGAGTGTCGAATGGAATGTGGAATGGAACGGAATGGAATGTGGAATTGAATACGGAATGTAACGTGTTTTGGAATGTGGAGTGAAATGTGGAATGGAATGGAAAAGTATGAGGAATTGAATGTGGAAGGGAATTTGGAAGAGAATGGAATGGAATGTAGAATGTATCGGAATGGAATCTGGAATGGAATGTGGAATGGAGTGTTAAATGGAATGTGGAATGGAAAGGAAATGTGGAATGGAGGGTTAAATGGAATGTGGAATGGAAAGGAATGGAATGTGGAATGGAATGTGGAAAGGATTGGAATGGAATGAGGAATGGAAGGTGGAATGGAATGTGGAATGGAATGTGGAATGCAATGTGGAATGGAGTATGGAATGGAATGCGGAATGGAGTTTGAAATGGAAAGTGCGATGGAACGGAATGGAGTGTGCAATGGAATGTGAATGTAACTGAATGGCATGGGAAATGGAGGGTGGAATGTAGAGTGGAATGGAATGTGGAGTGGAATGGAAAAGGAAGTGGAATGGAATGTGGAATGCACTGTGGAATGGAAAGTGGAATGGGACAGAATGGAATGTGGAATGGAAAGTGGAAAGGAGTGTGGAACGAAAAGTGGAATGGAAAGTAATGGAATGTGGAATGGAATGTGGAAAGAAATGTGGAATGGAATGGAATAGATTGTGGAATGGAATGGAATGGAATGGTAAGGAGTGTGGAATGGAAAGGAATGGAATGTGGAATGAAACGTAGAGAGGAACGTGGAATGGAACGTGGAATGGGAACTGGAATGAAAGGTGGAATTGATTGGAATGGAAAGTAACGGAAGATGGATGGAATGGAATGGAAAGTGTAATGGAATGTGGGATGGAATGGAATGGAATGTTCAATGGAATGAGGAAAGGAACGTGGAATAGAATGTGGAATGCAACGTGGAAAGGAATGTGAAATGTAATTGAATGGAATGTGGAATGGAATGGAATGGAATGTGGAATAGAAACAAATGGAATGGAATGTGGAATAGAATGGAATGGATTCAAATGGAATGCGGAGTGGAATTGAATGGAATGTGGAATGCAATATAATGGAATGGAATGTGAAATAGAATGCAATGGAATGTGGAATGAAATTCAATGGTATGCGGAATGGAATGGAATGGAATGTGGAACAGAATGAAAAGGAATGGAATGTATAATAGAATGCAATGGATTCGAAGGGAATGTGGAGTGGAATTGAATGGAAAGAGGAATGCCATGTAATGGAATGGAATGTGAAAATGAATTAAATGGAATGTGGAATGAAATGCAATGGAATGTGGAATGGAATGGAATGGAATGTGGAATGGAATAGAATGGAACATGGAATGGAATGTGGAATGGAATAGAATGGAACGTGGAATGGAATGTGGAATGGAATAGAATGGAACGTGGAATGGAATGTGGAATGGAATTTGGAATGGAATGTGGAATGGAAAGGAATGGAATGTGGAATGGAATGGAATTGAATGTGGTTTGGAAAGGAATGGAATGTGGAATAGAATGGAATGCAGTGGAATGTGTAGTGGAATGTGGAAGGGAATGGAATTTAATATTGGATGGAATGCAATGGAACGTGGAACGGAATGGAATGGAAAGTGGAACCGAACTGAACGTAGAATGGAATACAATGGAATGTGGATTGGAATGGAATGGAATGTGGAATGGAATACAATGGAATGGAATGGAAAGTGAAATGGAAAGAGAATGGAATGTGAAATGGAATGTGGAAAGGAATGTGCAATGGAAAGTGGAATGGAATGAAATGGAACGGATCGTGTACTGCAACGTGGAATGCATGGTGTAAGAGAACGTGTAATGTAATAAAACATGGAATGGAATGGAATGGAATGTGGAATGGAATGTGAAATGGAATATGGAATGGAATGATGAATGGATTGTGGAATTTAATAGAATGGAATGGAATATGGAATGGAATGGAATTGAATGTGGAATGGAACGCGGAAAGAAAGGTGGAATGGAACGTGGAAGGGAACGTGGAATGTAAGGGAATGGAAGGTGGAATGGAATGTGGAATGGAATGGAATTGAACGTGGAATGGAATGTGGGATGGAATGGAGTGGAAAGTGGAATGGAATGTAGAATTGAATGTGGAATGGAAAGTGGAATGGATTGGAATGGAATGTGTTATGGAAAGGAATGGAATGTGAAATGGAATGTGCATTGGAATGTGGAACATAATCAGGAATGGCACGTGGAAATTAACATCAAATGGAATGGAATGGAACGTGTAATGGAATGTAAAATGGAACGGAATGGAATGTGGACTGGAATGTGGAATGGAATGCAGTATATAATGGAGTCAAAAGTGGAACGGAAAGTGAAATGGAATGGAATGGAATGTGGAAAGGAATGTGGAATGGAATGTTGAATGGAATCATTAATGGAATGTGGAATGGAATGGAAAGGAATGCGGAATGGAAAGTGGAATGGAATCTGCAATGGAATGTGGAATGCAACGGAAGTAATGGTTAATGGAATGTGGAATGGAATGTCGAAAGGAAACAGGAATGGAATGGAATGTAATGTAGAATACAACGTGGAATGGAAAAGAATGGTAAGTGGAAAGGAAAGTGGAATGGAACGGGGAATACAAAGTGGAATGGAAAGTGGAATGGAATGGAATGGAATGTGCAGTGGAATGTGGAGTGGATTGGAAAGGAATGTGGAATGGACGGTGGAATGGAATCTATCGAATTGTGGAATGGAATGTGGAATGGAATGTTTAATGGAATGTGGAATAGAATGTAATGGAATGGAATTTATTGTGGAATGGAATGTGGAATGAAAAATATAATGGAACGGAATGGAATGTGGAATGTAATGTGGAATGAAATGTGGAATGGAACGTGGAAAGCAATGGAATGGAATGTGGAATGGAACTTGCAATGGTATAGAATAGAACATGCAATGGAACGTGGAATGGAATGTGGAAAGGAACGTGGAATGGAATGTGGAATAGAACATGGAAGGGAATGTGAAATGCAATGAGGAATGAAATGTTGAATGGTACGTGGAAGGGAATGTGTAATGGAATGTTGAATGGAACGTGGAAAGGAATGGAATGGAAGGTGGAATGGAACGGATTGGAATGTGGAATGGAATTTAATGGAATGTGGAATGGAATGTGGAATGGAATGTGGAATGGAATGTGGAATGGAATGGAATGGAATGGAATGTGGAATGGAATGTGGAATTGAAGGAATGGAATGTGAAATTGAATGGAATGCAATGTGGAATGGAATGTGGAATTTAAGGGAACAGAATGTGGAATAGAATGTGCAAAGGAATGTGGAATGGATTGTGGAATGGAATGGAATGGGATGGAATGTGGAAACAAATGGTGAATGGAATGGAATCAACTGTGGAATGGAATGAGGAATAGAATGGAATGGAATGTGGAATAGAAGGGAATGGAATGTGGAATGGAATGTCATGGAAAGGGGAATGGAATGTGGAATGGATTGGAATGGTATGTGGAATGGAATGGAATGGAAGGTGAAATGGAACGTGGAATGGAATGTGGAAAGGAATGTGGAATGGAATGGTATGGGGAATTGAATGGAATAGAATGCAATAAATGAATGTAATGGAATGTGGAATGAAAGGAGTAGAATGTGCAATGGAATGAAATGGAATGGGATGTGGATTGTAATGGAATACAATGCAGTGGAATGGAATGTGAAAAGGAATGGAATGGAATATGGAAAGGAATAGAATGTGGAAAGAAGGGAAACGGAATGGACAGAAATGGAATGGAATGTGGAATGGAATGGAATGGAATGCAACAGAATGGAATGGGATGGAATGTGAAATGGAGTGGAATGGAATGTGGAACGGAATTGAATGTGGAATGGAAAGGAATGGAATGGAATTGAGAATGGTATGGAATGGAATTGAAAGGAATGTAGAAAGGAATAGAACGTGGAATGGAATAGACTGTGGAATGGAATGCGGAATGGAATGGCATGGAATTGAATGGAATGCGGAATGGAATGCAGTGAAATGTGGAATGGAATGAAATGGAAAGGATTGCGGAATGGAAAAGAATTTTGAATGGAATGAAGTGGAATGGAATGTTTAACGGAATGGAATGGAATGGAATGTGGAATGGAATGGAATGGAACTGAACGGAATTTGGAAAGGAATGGAGTGGAAAGTGGAATGGAATAGAATGGTGAATGGAAAGAAATGGAATGGAATGTGGAATGGAATGGAATGGAATGTGGAATTGAATGAAATGGAATATGGAATGAAGTGGAAAGGAATGGAATCTGGAATGGAATGTGGAACGGAATGGGATGGAATGGAATGGAAAGTGGAATGGAATGGAAACTAATCTGGACTGGAAAGTGGAATGGAGTGTGGACTGCAATGTGTAAAGGAATGGAATGGAATGTGGAATGGAACTGAATGGAATGTGGAATGGAAATTGGAATGGAATGGAATGGCATGTGAAATGGCATGTGAAATGGAAAGTGGAATGGAACGTGGAATGGAAAGTGGAAAGGGATGTGGAATGGATTATAATGGAACGAGAAATGCAATGGAAAGTAATGTGGAATGGAATAGAAAGGAATGTCCAATGGAATGTGGAATGGAATGGAATTGAAGGTGGAATGGAATGTGGAATGGAATGGAAACGAATGTGAAATGGAAAGAAATGCAATGTGGAATGGAATGTGGAATGGAATCGAATGGAATTGAATGTGAAATGGAATGGAATGGAATGTGGAATGGAATGTGCAAAGGAATGGAAAGGAGTGGAATATGGATTGGAATGTGGAATGGAATAGAACGGAATGTGGAATCAATGAAATGGAATGGAATGGTTTGCAATGTGGAATGGAATGTTGAATGAATTGGAATGGAATGAAATTGAAAGTGGAATGGAATGGAATGGAATGTGGAATGGAATGGGAATGGAATGGAATGGAATGTGGAATTGAATGGAAAGGAATGTGGAATGGAAGTGAATGGAATGTGGAGTGGAAATGACTTGGAACGTGGAATTGAATGGAAAGGAATGAAATGCAATGTGCAATTGAATAGAATTGAACGGGGAATGGAATGTGGAATGTAATGAAACGGAATGTGCAATTGAATGGAATTTAACTGGGAATGGAATGTGGAATGGAATGGAATGGATTGTGGCATAGAAGAGAATGGAAGTGAATGTGCAATGGAATGTGGAATGAAATGTGGAATGGAATGGAACGGAATGTGGAATGGAATTGAGCTTGGAATGGAATGGAATGGAATGTGGATTGAAATGGAATGGAATGGAATTTGGAATTTAATGGAATGGAAGGGAATGTGGAATGGAAAGGAATGGAATGTGGAATGGAATTTAACGGACATTGGAATGGAACGTGGAATGGAATGTGGAACGGAATGTGGAATGGAATGGAATGGAATGGAAAGGAATGTGGAATGGCATGTGAATTGGAATGCATCGGATTGTGGAATAGAATGTGCAATGAAACGCAATGGAATGAGAATGGGACGTGGAATGGAATGTGGAATGGAATGTGTAACGGACTGCGGAATGGAATATGGAATGGAATGTGGAATGGAATGGAATGTAGAATGGAATGTGGAATGGAATGGAAATGGATGTGAAATGAAATGTGGAAAGGAAGGTGTAATAAAAGGGAATGGAGTATTGATAGGAATGGAATGGAATGTGGAATGGGATATAGATTGGAATGGAATGCAATGTGGAATGCAATGTGGAATGGAATGGAATGGAATGTGGAATGGAACGTGGAATGGAATGTGGAATGGAATGTGGAATGGAATGTATATTGGAATGTGAAATGGAAAGTGGAATGGAAAGCAATGGAATGTGTAATGGAATGTGGAATTGAAGATAGAATGGAACGGAATGGAATGTGGAATTGGAATTGGAATGAAATGCGGAATGGAACCTGGAATGTAATGGAATGGAACGTGCAATGGAACACGGAATGGAATGGAATGGAATGTGGAATGGAAAGGAATGGAATGTGGAAAGGAATGCAATGGAATGTGGAATGGAATGTGGAATAGAATGTGGAATTGAATGGAATGGAATGTGGAATGGAATGAAATGGAATGTGGAAAGGAATCTGGAATGGAATGCAATGGAATGTGGAATAGAACAGAATGGAATTTGGAATGGAGTGTGGAATGGTATCTGGAATGGAACGGAATGCTATTTGGAATGGAATGTGGAATGGAGTGTGGAATGGAATGTGCAGTGGAACAGAATGGAATGTGCAATGGAATGTGGAATCAAAAGTGGAAAGGAACTGAATGGATTGTGGAATGCAATGGTTAGGAATGGTATGGAATATGGAATGGAATGGAATGGAATGTGGAATGGAATATGGTATGGAACGTGGAATGGAATGTGGAATGCAACTCGGAATAGAATGGAATGGAAAATGGAATGGACTGTGGGATGGAATGGAATGGACTGTGGAATGGATTCTGGAATGGAATGTAGAATGCAATGGAATGGAATGTGGCAGGCAATGTAGAATGGAATGTGGAAAGGAATGGAAGGAATGTGGAATGCAATGTGAAATGGAATGGAATGGAATGTCAAATGGAACGTGGAAAGGAATCTGAAATGGAATGTGGAATGGAAAGGAATGGAATGTGGAATGGAGTGTGGAAGGAAATGAAATGGGATGTGGAATCGAATGGAATGGAATGTGAAATGGGATTCGGAATGGAAAGGAATGTAATATGGAATGGAATGTGAAAACGAAAGTGGAATGGAATGCAATGGATTGTGGAAAGGAAGGTGGATTTGAATGGAATGGAAAGTGGAATTGAACGTGGATTCTAAACTGGAACGCAATGGAATGGAATGTGGAATATAATGGAATGGAATGTTGAATGTAATGTAATGGAATATGGAATAGAATGGAGTGGAATGGAAGGTAGAATGGAATGTGGAATGGAAAGTGGAATGGAATGGAATGGGATGTGGAATGGAATGTGGAATAGAATTCAATGGAAAGTGGACGGGAATGTGGAATATAATGTGAAATGGAATGTGGAATGGAATGGAATGGAATGTGGAATGGAATGTGGAATGGAATGTGGAATGGAATGGAATGAAATGGAATGGAAAGAGGAATGGAATGCAATGAAAGGGGGAATGGCTTGGAATGGAATGTGGAATGGAATGGAATGGAAAGTGAAATGGAAATTGGAATGGAATGAAATGAAATGTGGAAAGGAATGGAAAGTGGAATGGAATGGAATGGAAAGGAAAGTGGAATGTCATTTAATGCGGAAAGGAATGGAATGCAATGTGGAATGGAACGGAATGGAATGTGGAATGGAACGGAATGGAAAGTGGAATGGAATGGAATGGAATATGGAAAGGAATGGAATGGAATTGAATGTGGAATGGAATGAAATCAAAAGTGGAATGGAGAATAATGAAATGTGGAATGGAATTTGGATTTGAATGGAAAGGAAAGGACAAGAATGTGGAACTGAATGGAAAGTGGTGTGGAATGGAATGTGAAATGGAATGTAATGTAATGTGGAATTGAATGTAATGGAATTTGGAATGGAAATGAATTGAATGTGGAATGGAATGGAATGGAATGTGAAATGGAATGGAATGAAATGCAAAGTGGAATGGAATGGAATTTACTGCGGAATGTAATATAATGGAATGTGGCATGAAATGGAATTTGAATGCTGAATGACATGTGTAATGGACTGGTATGGAATGGAATGCAATTGAAAGGAAAATGGAATGGAATGGAATGGAATGGAATGTGGAATGGAATGGAATTGAATCTGGAATAGAATGGAATGGAATGTGGAATGGAATGGAATGGAATGTGAAATGGAATTGAATTGAATGTGGAATGGAATGGAATGGAATGTGAAATGGAATGGAATGGAATGCAATGGGGAATGGAATGGAATTTACTGCGGAATGGAATATAATGGAATGTTTCATGGAATGGAATGGAATGAAATTTTGAATGGAATGCGTAATGCAATGGTATGGAATGGAATGGAATGTGGAATGGAATTGAACGGAATATGGAATGGAATGGAATGGAATGGAATGTGGAATGGAATGGAATTAAATGTTGAAAGGAATGGAACGGAATCTGGAATGGAAAGGAATAGAATGGAATGGAATGGAATGTGTAATGGAATGTGGAAAGGAATGGAATGGAATGGAATGGAATGGAATGGAATGTGGAATGGAATGGATTGGAATGTGGAATGGAATGAAATGTTGAATGGAATGTCTAATGGAATCCGGAATGGACTGTGGAAGGGAACGTGCAATGGAATGGAATGTGGAATGCAAAGAGGAATGTAAAGGAATAGAATGTGGAATGGAATTGAATGGAATGTGGAATGCAGCATGGAATGGAATACAATGGAACGAAATGGAATGTGGAATGCAATGTGGAATGGAATGTGGAATGGAACGCGGAATGGAATGGAATGGAATGGAATCTGGAATGGAATGTGGAATGGAACATGTAATGGAATGGAATGGAACGTAGAGTGGAATGTGGAATGGATTAGAATGGAATGTGGAATGGAATGGAATGGAACGTGGAATTGAATGGGAAATGGATTGGAAAGGAATGTGGGATGGAACGGAATGGAATGTGAAAAGGAATGTGGAATGTATAGGAAAGTAATGTGTAATGGAATGCAATGGATTGTAGAATGGAATGGAATGGAAAGGAAATTGGGATGTTATGGAATGGACTGTAATGGAATGTGTAATGGAAAGGAATGGAATGGAATGGAATGTGGAATGGAATGGAATTGAATTTCAAATGGAATATGGAATGCAATGGAATGGAATGGAAAGTAGTGGAATGCAAAGGAATGGAATGTGGAATGGAATGGAATGTAATGGAATGTGGAACGAAATGGAATGGAATGGAATGGAATTGAGTGTGGAAATGAATGGAATGTGGATAGGAATAGATTGTGTAATAGAATGGAGTGGAATGTTGAATGGTATGTGGAATGGAATGGAAATGAATGTGGAATGGAATGTGGAATGGATTGGAATGGAATGGAATGGAATGGATTGTGGAATGGATTGGAATGGAATGTGGAATGGAATGGAATGGAATGTGGAATGGAATGTGGAAATAATGGAATGGAATATGGAATTGAATGTGGAGTGGAAAGGAATAGAATGGAATGAAATGGAATGTGAAATGGAGTTGAAATTAATGTGGAATGGAATGGAATGGAATGAAATGTGTATTGGAATGGAATGGAATGTGGAATGGAATGGAATGGAAAGTGGAATGGAATGTGGAGTGGAATCGAATGTGGAATGGAATGTGGAGTGGAATGGAATGGACTGGAATGGAATGTGGCATGGAATGTAATAGAATCTGGAATGCAATGGATTGGAAAGAAATGTGGAAAGCAAAGGAATGGAATGGAATCTGGAATGGAATGGAGTGGAATGGAATGGAATGTGGAATGGAATATTTAATGTAATGGAATGTTAAATGGAATGGAATAGAATGTCGAATGGAATCGAATGGAATGAGGAAGGGAGTGGAATGGAATGAAATGTGGACTGGAATGGAATGGAATGTGGACTGGAATGGAATGGAATGTGGAATAGAATGTGGAATGGAATGTGGAATTGAGTGTAGTGGAATGTGGAAAGGAATGGAATGAAGTGTTGAATGTAATGGACAGGAATGTGGAATGGAATGGAATGGA
The DNA here is from genome assembly GCF_028885625.2 of Pongo pygmaeus. Lineage (NCBI taxonomy): Eukaryota > Metazoa > Chordata > Mammalia > Primates > Hominidae > Pongo > Pongo pygmaeus. The sequence goes on along the minus strand of NC_072395.2, from coordinate 12,691,298 downwards.
ATCTGGATTGGAATGGAATGGAATAGACTGTGGACTGGAATGGATTGTAATGGAATGGAATATGGAATGGAATGTGGATTGGAATGTGGAATGGAATGGAATGGAATGTTGAACGAAACGGAATGGAATGTGGAATGGAATGGAATGGAATGTGGAATTGATGGGAATGTAATTGAATGTGGATTGCAATGGAAAAAATGGAATGGAATGTGGAATTGAATGGAATGGAATGTGGAATGGAACAGAATGGAATGTGGAATGGAAGGCAATGCAGTATAACGGAATGCGGAATGGAAGGGAATGGAGTGTATTGGAATGTGGAAAGGAATGGAATGGAATATGGAATGGAATGTGAAAAGGAATGGAATGGAATTTGGAATGGAACGTGGAAAGTAATGGAATGGATAGTGTAATGGAACGGATTTTAATGTGTAATGGAATGAGGAATGGAATGGAATAGAATGGAATGGAATGTGGAATGTGGAATGGAACGAAATGTGGAATGGAATGTGGAATGGAATTTAATGCAATGTGGAATAGTATGGAGTGTAATGTGTAATGGAATGTGGAACGTAGTGAATGGAATGTGGAATGGAGTGTGGAATGTAATGGAAAGGAATGTTGAATTGAAAGGAATGGAATCCGGAATGGAATGGAAAGGGATGGAACGGAATGTGGACTCGAGGAGAACGGAATGGAGTGGAATGTGGAATGGAATGGAATGGAATGTGCAATGGAATTTGGATTGGAATGTGGAATGGAATCTGGAAAGGAATATGGAATGGAATGGAATAGAATGCAATGGAATGTGGAAGGTATTGGAATGGAATGTGGAATGGAATTGAATTGAATGAGTGTCATTGAATTGAATGTGGAATGGGATGTGTAATGGAATGGAAAGAATGTGGAATGGAAAGTGGAATGGAATGGAATGGGATGTGGAATCGAATGTGGAATGCAATATAATGTGGACTGGAATGGAATGGAACAGAATGGAATGTGGAATGGAATGCAATGGAATGTGGAATGTAATGGACAGGAACATGGAATGGAATGGAAAGGAATCTGGAATGGAATGGAATGGAACAGAATGTGGCCTGGAATGGAATGGAATGTGGAATGGAATGGAGTGGAATGTTGAATGGAATCTGGCAAGGAATGTGGAATGGAATTGAATGGAATGGAAAGGAAAGGAATGTGGAATGTAACGGAATGGAATTTGAAATGCAATGGAATTCAATGGAATAGAATGGATTGTGGAATGGAATTTAGAATGGAATGGAATGTGATGTGGAAGGAATGTGGAATGGAATGGAATGGAATGGAATGTGGAACGGAATTTGGTATGGAATCTGGAATGGAAGGTGCAATGGAATGGAATGGAATGGATTGGAATGTGGAATGGAACGGAATTGAATGTGGAGTGGAATGGAATATGGAATGGATTGCAATGAGGAATGGAATGGAATGGAATGGAATGGAATGTGGAATGGAATGTGGAATGGAATGGAATGGAATGGAATGGAATGTGGAACAGAATGTGGAATGGAATCTGGAATGGAATGAGGAAAGAAATGGAATGGAATTGAATGGAATGTGGAATGGATTGGAATGTAACGTGGAATTGAATGGAATGTGGAACAGAATGTGGAATGGAATGTGGAATGAAATGGCACGGAATGTGGAATGGAATGTGGAACGGAATGTGGAATGCAATGTGGAATGGAATGTGGAAATGAATGTGGAATGGAACAAAATGGAATGTGAAATAAAATGGAATGGAGTGTGGAATGGAATGCAATGGAATGTGGAAAGGATTATGGAATGGAATGTGGAAAGGAATGTTGAATGGAATGTGGAAACGAATGTGGAATATAACGGAATGGAATGTGAAATGGAATGGAATGGAATGTGGAATGGAATGGAATGTGGAATGGAATGTGGAAAGTAATGTGGAATGCAATGTGGAATTGAATGGACTGAAATGTGTAATGAAATGTGGAATGGAATGTGGAAAGTAATGTGGAATGGAATGTGGAAAGTAATTTGGAATGGAATATGGAATGGAATGGACTGCAATGAGGAATGAAATGTGGAATGGAATGGAATGGAATGTGGAATGGAATGAAATGGCATGTGGAATGGAATTTGTAAGGGAATGGAATGTGGAATGGAATGAGGAATGGAAAGGAATGGAATGTGGTTGGAATATGCAATGGAATGTGGAATGGATTGTGAAATGAAATGTGGAATGGAATGTGTAATGGAACGGAATGGAATGTGGAATGGAATGAGGATTGGAACGTTGAATGGAACGTGGAATGGAATTGAATGGAACGTGGAATGGAACGTGGAATGGAATGGAAAGGAATGTGGAATGGAATCTGCTATGGAATGTGGAATGTAAAGTAATGGAATGTGGAGTGGAATGGAATGGAATGAGGAATTTAATGCAATGGAATGCGGAAGGCAATTTGGAAAGGAATGGAATGGAATGTGGAATGGAATGTTGAGTGGAATATGGAATGGAATGTGGAATGGAATGGAATGGAATTTGGGGAGGAATGGAAATTAATGGTAGGGAATATGGAATGGAATGGAATGGAATGTGGAAAGGAACTTGGAAAGGAACGTGCAATTGAACGTGGAATGGAATGGAATGGAATGTGGAATGGAATGTGCAATGGAAAGTGGAATGGAACGGGGAATGGAATGTGGATTGGAACGGAAAGGAATATGGAATGGAATGTGGAATGGAACGTTGAATGGAACCTTTCCTTTCCGTTCCATTCCACATTCCATTCCATATTCCTTTCCGTTCCATTCCATTCCATTAGAAGTTCCATTCCACTTTAATTTCCACATCCCATTTCATTCCTATCCATTCCATTCCACGTTATATTCCACATTCCATTCCAATTTCTGTTCCATTCCTTTCCACGTTCCATTCCACATTCCATTCCACATTCCATTCCATTGCACGTTCCATTACACTCCTATGCATTCCACCTTACATTACGTTCCTATGCATTCCACATTCCATTCCATTCCATTCCACATTCCATTCCCGTGCATTCCAATTTCCATTCCACACTCCTTTCTATTCCATTGCATTCCATTCCACTTTCCATTCCACATTCTTTCCATTACATTAAATTCCACTCCACAGCCCATTGCATTCCATTCCATTCGAGATTCCATTCCATTCCATTCTACATTCTAGTCCATTACATTCAACACTCCATTCAATTCCTTTCCACATTCGACTCCACTCCATTCCACATTCAATTCCACATTCCATTCTCCATTCCATTCCATTACATTCCACATTCCATTCCATTTCATTCCATTCCAGTCCACATTCCATTCCATTCCATTCCCTTCCTCATTCCATTCCATTCCATTCCACATTCTTTTCCAGATTCCATTCCACATTTCATTCCACATTCCATTGCACATTCCATTCCTGTCCTTTCCACATTCCATCCCATTCCGTTCTATTCCAGTCAACATTCCATTCCATTCCTTTCCATTCCATTCCAGATTCCATTACTTTTCATTCAACATTCCTGTTCATTAGATTCCACACTCCATTCCACATTCCATTCCACTACATTCCACATTCCATTGCACATTCCACTCAATATCATTCCGCATTGCATTCAATTCCATTCCACATTACATTCCACATTTCATTCCATTCCACATTTCACATTCCATTCCATTCTATTCCATTCCATTCCTCATTCCTTTACACACTACAATCCGTTCCATTTCACCATCACTTCCATTACTTTCCATGTTCCATTCCAGTTTCCATTCCATTTAATTCCACATTCCATTCCATATTCCATTCCTTTCCTTTCCACATTCCAAGACATTCCATTGCCTTCCATTCCACATTCCATTACATTGCATTCCCTTCCATTCCACATTCCATTCCATTCCATTTTAAATTCCATTCCATTCCACATTCCATTCCATTCCATTCCACATTCCATTCCATTCAACTCCACATTCCATTTCATTTCTTTCCATTGCAATCCACATTACATTAAATTCCCATTTACTCCACATTCCATTCCATTTTATTCCACATTCCTTTCCAATTCAATCAACATTCCGTTACATTCCATTCCATATTTCATTCCAAATTCCATTCCACTTTCCATTCCATTACATTAAATTCCAGTCCACAGTCCATTCCATTCCATTCCTTTCCAGATTCCAATCCATTCCATTCCACATTCCTATCCATTACATTCAACCCTCCATTCAATTCCTTTCCACATTCCACTCCACTCCATTCCACATTCCATTCCACATTCCATTCCATTACATTCCACAGTCCATTCCATTCCATTCCATTCCAGTACACATTCCATTCCATTCCATTCCCTTCCTCATTCCATTCCATTCCATTCCACATTCCATTCATTCCATCACACATTCCATTCCATTCCATCCCACATTCTAATCCATTCCATTTAACATTCCTTTACATTCCACATTCCATTCCACATTCCATTTCATTCCACGTTATATTCCATATTCCATTCCATTCCATTCCACATTCCATTCCTTTCTATTCCATTCCATTCCTCATTCCATTACACATAACATTCCAATCCATTCCACCTTCCTTTCCATTACTTTCCACCTTCCATTTCACATTCCATTCCATTCCATTCCACACTCCATTCCATAACCCTTTCCATTCCATTCCACATTCCATTAAATTACATTCCCTTCGATTGCACATTCCATTCCATTCCATTCCATTCCTCATTCCATTCCATTGTGCACTCCATTCGATTCCATTCCATTGCAAACCACATTCCATTACATTCCAGTGCATTCCACATTACATTGCATTCCATTCCACATTCCATTCCATTACATCCCAATTTCCATCCCACATTCCTTTCCATTAAATTGCATTACATTCCAGTTTCCATTCCACATTCCATTCCGTTACCTTCCATTCAATTCCACATTCCATTCCATTCCATTACACATTCCTTTCCAATCCATTCCTCATTCCTTTCCATTCCCTTCCATTCCATTCCACGTTCCCTTCCAGATTCCATTCCACATTCCATTTCACATTCCTTTCCATTCCATTCAATTCCATTCCATTTCATTCCACTTTCCATTCTACATTCCTTTCCCTTCCATTACATTCCATTCCACCTTCCATTCCGTTACATTCCATTCCATTCCACAATCCATTCCATTCCATTACATATTCCATTCCATTCCATTACACATTCCATTCCATTCCATTCCACATTGAATTCCATTCCATTCCTTTCCAGATTTCATTCCAGATTCCATTCCACATTCCATTCCATTCCATTCCACATTCCATTCCATTCTACCTCCTATTCCATTCCATTCCACTTTCCATTCTACTCCATTCCACATTCCATTCCACATTCTACTCCATACCATTTCACCTTCCTTTCCATTCCATTCCACCTTCCATTCCACATTACATTATATTCAACATTCCATTCCACATTTCATTCATTTCCACATTCCATTCCACATTCCATTCCATATCATTCCTCATTCCATTCCACATTCCATTCCATTCCACTCCTCATTCCATTATACGTTACTTTCCAATCCATTTCACGTTCCATTCCATTACTTTCCACGTTGCTTTCCACATTCCATTCCATTCCATTCCACATTCCATTCCTTGTTCCATTACATTTCATTCCACATTCCATTCCAATCCATTCCCTTCCTTTCCACATGCTATTCCATTCCATTTTGCGTTCGATTACATTTATTGTATTCCACATTCCAATCCATTCCACATTCCTTTCGATTCCATTCCATTGTAATATACATTCAATTACATTCCAATCCATTTCACATTCCATTCGATTCCATTCCACTTTACATTCCATTCCATTCCACTTTCCAATTCACATTCCATTCCATTCTACTCCATTCCATTCCACATTTCGTTACATTCCACTCCATTCCAATCCATTACTCATTCCATTACACATTGAATTCCATTCCACATTGCATTCCACATTCTATTCCATTCCATTCCATTCCAATCTACATTCCATTCCATTCTATTCCAGTCCACATTGCATTCCACATTCATTCAACATTCCATTTCACATTTCATTCCGTATTCCACTCCACGTCCCATTCCATTCCATTCCACGTTCCATTACACATTCCCTTCCTTTCCATTCCACTTTCCATTCCACATTCCAATCTACATTCCAAAACATATTCCATTCCATGTTCTATGCCATTCCATTCCACCTTCCATTCCACGTTCCATTCCAAGTTCCTTTCTATTCCATTCCATTCCATTCCATTCCATTCCACATTCCATTTCCCATTCCATTCCACATTCTATTCAACATTCCATTTCAAATTCCCTTCCACATTCCACTCCACGTCCCATTCCATTCCATTCCACGTTCCATTACACATTCCATTCCATTCCATTCCACCTTCCATTCCACATTCCAATCTACATTCCATTAAATATTCCTTTCCACGTTCCATTCCATTACATTCCACGTTCCATTCCACGTTCCATTCCAAGTTCCTTTCTATTCCATTCCATTCCATTCCACATTCCATTCCATTACATTCCACATTACATTCCATTCCAATCCACATTCCATTCCACTTTCCATTCCACATTCCTTTCCCCGTTCAATTCCATTCAATTCCACGTTCCCTTCCATTCCATTGCATTCCACATTCCATTCCATTACATTACACATTCCTTTCCATTCCGTTCCATTCCGCATTCCGTTCCATTCCATTCCATTCCACATTCCATTCCATTCCATTCCAATCCATATTCCATTCCATTCCATTCCAAGTTCAATTCCATTCCACATTCCATTCCATTCCATTCCAAATTCCATTGCACATTCAATTCCATTCTATTTTATTCCCCATTCCATTCCATTCCATTCCACATTCCATTCCAGTCAACATTCCATACCATTCCATTCCACATCCCATTCCATTCCACATTCGATTCCACATTCCATTCCCTTCCTTTCCACATTCCATTTCATTCCATTCTGCATTCCATTACACATTCCATTCCACGCTGCATTCCACATTACCTTCCACGTTCCATTCCACTTTCTACCCCAAGTTCCATTCCACGTTACATTCCATTCCATTGCACTTTCCATTACACAATCCATCCCATTCCCTTCCAATTTCTATTCCACATTGCATTCCACATTCCATTCCATATTCCATTCCATTTCACTCCGCATTCCCATACATTCCATTCCACATTCCATTCAGCATTCCATTACACTCCATTCCACATTCCATTCCATTCCATTCCACATTCCATTCCACATTGCCTTGCATTCCATTCCACATTCCATTCCAATTTCCATTCCAATTAATTATAGGTTCCATTTCAGTTTCCATTCCACAGTCAATTCCACATTCCATTCCACATTCCTTTCCATTTCATTCCATGTTCCACTCCACTTTGTATTCCTTTCCATTCCACTTTCCATTCCGCATTACATTTTACATTCCATTCCTCGTTCCATTTCTTGTTCCATTCCACATTCCATTGCATTCCATTCCACGTACCATACCACATTCCAAACCATCCCATTCCATGATCCATTCCATTCCGTTCCACGTTCCATTCCACATTCCATTCCGTTCCATTCCACATTCCATTCCACATTCCTTTCCACATTCCATTCCATTCCATTCCATTCCACTGCATTCCACATTCCATTCCACATTCCATTCCATTCCCTTCCACATTCCATTCCACATTCCATTCAACATTCCATTCCACTTTCCATCCCATTCCTCTCCACATTCCATTCCAAGTTCCATTCCACGTCCATTCCACGTTCCATTCCATTCCATTCCACATTTCATTCCACTTTCCATTCCATTCAATTCGACGTTCCATTCCAAATTCCATTTCAGATTCCATTCTAAGTTCTCTTCCACATTCCATTCCATGTTCCATTCCATTCAAGTACCAATCCGCATTCCGTTTCATTCTATTCCACGTTCCATTCCACATTCCATTCCAGTACACTGCACATTCCATTCCACATTCCATTCCACTTTGCATTCCATTCCATTCCATGTTCCATTCCACTTTCAATTAGACTTTCCATTCCACGTTAAATTCCACTTTCCATCACATTCCATTCCACGTTCCGTTCCACGTTCCATTCCAATTTCCATTCCAAGTTTCTTTCCACGTTCCATTCCACGTTCCATTCCACGTTCCATTCCACATTCCATTCCACGTTCCATTCCACGATCCATTCCACATTCCATTCCATTATATTTCACGTTCCATTCCACATTCCGTTCCACGTTCCACTCGAAATTCCATTCCACGTTCCACTCCACGTTCCATTCCATTCCATTCTACTCCACATTCCATTCCATTCCATTCCACATTCCATTGCATTCCATTCCACATTCCTTTCCACATTCCATTCCACCTCTCATTCTGCTTTCCATTCCATTCCGTTCCACATTCCATTCCCTCCAATTCCACATTCCTTTCCACATTCCATTCCACAATCCATTCCATTCCATTCCACATTCCATTCCACATTCCTTTCCATTCCATTACATTCTATTCCAGATTCCATTCCACATTCCATTCCACATTCCATTCCATTCCACATTCGATTCCACATTCCATTCCCTTCCTTTCCACATTCCATTTCATTCCATTCTGCATTCCATTACACATTCCATTCCACGCTGCATTCCACATTACCTTCCACGTTCCATTCCACTTTCTACCCCAAGTTCCATTCCACGTTACATTCCATTCCATTGCACTTTCCATTACACAATCCATCCCATTCCCTTCCAATTTCTATTCCACATTGCATTCCACATTCCATTCCATATTCCATTCCATTTCACTCCGCATTCCCATACATTCCATTCCACATTCCATTCAGCATTCCATTACACTCCATTCCACATTCCATTCCATTCCATTCCACATTCCATTCCACATTGCCTTGCATTCCATTCCACATTCCATTCCAATTTCCATTCCAATTAATTATAGGTTCCATTTCAGTTTCCATTCCACAGTCAATTCCACATTCCATTCCACATTCCTTTCCATTTCATTCCATGTTCCACTCCACTTTGTATTCCTTTCCATTCCACTTTCCATTCCGCATTACATTTTACATTCCATTCCTCGTTCCATTTCTTGTTCCATTCCACATTCCATTGCATTCCATTCCACGTACCATACCACATTCCAAACCATCCCATTCCATGATCCATTCCATTCCGTTCCACGTTCCATTCCACATTCCATTCCGTTCCATTCCACATTCCATTCCACATTCCTTTCCACATTCCATTCCATTCCATTCCATTCCACTGCATTCCACATTCCATTCCACATTCCATTCCATTCCCTTCCACATTCCATTCCACATTCCATTCAACATTCCATTCCACTTTCCATCCCATTCCTCTCCACATTCCATTCCAAGTTCCATTCCACGTCCATTCCACGTTCCATTCCATTCCATTCCACATTTCATTCCACTTTCCATTCCATTCAATTCGACGTTCCATTCCAAATTCCATTTCAGATTCCATTCTAAGTTCTCTTCCACATTCCATTCCATGTTCCATTCCATTCAAGTACCAATCCGCATTCCGTTTCATTCTATTCCACGTTCCATTCCACATTCCATTCCAGTACACTGCACATTCCATTCCACATTCCATTCCACTTTGCATTCCATTCCATTCCATGTTCCATTCCACTTTCAATTAGACTTTCCATTCCACGTTAAATTCCACTTTCCATCACATTCCATTCCACGTTCCGTTCCACGTTCCATTCCAATTTCCATTCCAAGTTTCTTTCCACGTTCCATTCCACGTTCCATTCCACGTTCCATTCCACATTCCATTCCACGTTCCATTCCACGATCCATTCCACATTCCATTCCATTATATTTCACGTTCCATTCCACATTCCGTTCCACGTTCCACTCGAAATTCCATTCCACGTTCCACTCCACGTTCCATTCCATTCCATTCTACTCCACATTCCATTCCATTCCATTCCACATTCCATTGCATTCCATTCCACATTCCTTTCCACATTCCATTCCACCTCTCATTCTGCTTTCCATTCCATTCCGTTCCACATTCCATTCCCTCCAATTCCACATTCCTTTCCACATTCCATTCCACAATCCATTCCATTCCATTCCACATTCCATTCCACATTCCTTTCCATTCCATTACATTCTATTCCAGATTCCATTCCACATTCCATTCCACATTCCATTCCATGTTACATTCCGTTCCATTCCACATTCCATTCCGCTTTCCCTTCCATTTTCCATTCCATTCCATTCCACATTCCACTCCATATTCCATTACGTTTTTTTCCACATCCCATACCACATTCCATTCCATATTCCATTCCATTCCGTTCCGCTTTCCATTCCATTCCATTCCACCTTCCATTGCATTATATTCCACATTCCATTCCACATTCCATTCCAGGTTCCATTCCATTCAATTCCCTGTTCCATTCTACTTTCCATTAGACGTTCCATTCCATTCCATTCCTCATTCCATTCTACGTTCTATGAGAGATTCCATTGCACGTTCCTTTCCACGTTCCATTCCATTGCATTCCACGTTGCATTCCATATTTCCTTCCATTCCATTCAACATTCCATTCCATTCCATTCAAGATTCCATTCCATTCCATTCCGCTTTCCATTCTACATTCCATTCTTTTCCATTCAAAATTCCATTCCACATTCCCTTTCACTTTCAATTACACATTCCATTCCATTCCGCATTCCATTCTGTTCCATTCCACATTCCATTCCACGTTCCATCCCAAGCTCCATTCAGCTTTCCAATCCACATTCCATTCCATTCCATTCCACATTCCAATCCATTCCATCTGACATTCCATTTTACTTTCCATTCCATGTTCCATTACACGTTCCATTACACGTTCTATTCCATTGCATTCCACATACCATTCCGTTCCATTGCACATTTCATTCAACCTTCCATTTCATATTCCATTCCACATTTCAATACAGATTCCTTTCCATTCCATTCCACATCAAATTCCATTCCATTCCACTCTCAATTCCGTTCCTTTCCACATTCCAATCTTTCAACATTCCATTCCAACATTCCATTCCACTTCCCATTACATTCCATTACACATTCCATTTCACATTCCATTCCATTCCATTCCATTCCACATTCCAAACACATTCCTTTCTCCAATCCACATCATTCCATTCCACTTTCCATTCCACATTCCATTACATTCCATTCCACATTTCATTCCACATTACATTCCGTTCAATTCCAGATTCCATTCCATTCCATCCGACATTCCCTTCCATGTTACGTTCCACATTCTTTTACACGTTCCGTTACACGTTCCTTTCGATTGCATTCCCCGTTCCATTCCTTTCCATTGCACATTTCATTCTGCGTTCCATTTCACATTCCATTCCACATTGCATTACACACTACTTTCAATTCCATTCCATATTCCATTCCATTCCATCTCACATTCCATTCCATTCCTTTCCACATTCCAATCGTTCCACATTCCATTCCACTTTCCATTCCATTCCATTCCACCTTACATTCCACGTTCCATTCCATGTTCCGTTACATTCCTCTCTACGTTCCAACCCACATTCCATTCCATTCCATTTCACTTTCCATTCCACATTCCATTCCAAATTCCATTCCACTTTCCATTCCGTTCCATTCCACATGTCATTCCACACTCCACTCCACATTCCATTCCACATTCCATTTAGCTCCGTTCCACATTCCATTCCACTTTCCATTCCACATTTCATTCCACAATTCATTCCATTCCATTCCACATTCCATTCCACATTCGTTTCTACAATCCATTCCACATTGCATTCCACATTCCATTCTACATTCCATTCCATTCGATACTGCATTCCACCCCATTCCAGATTCCATTCCATTCCATTCCAAATTCCATTCAATTCGACATCGCATTCCAATCCATTCCACATTCCATTCCATTCCATTCCACATTCCATTCCATTCCATTAAACTTTCCATTCCGCGTTGCATTCCACGTTCCATTACATGTTCCATTCCACATTTCATTCCATTAATTTCCACTTTCGTTTAAACATTCCCTACCATATTCCATTCCACATTACCTTCGTTGCATTCCACATTCCATTCCACATTCCATTCCACATTCCATTCCATTCCTTTCCACATCCCATTCCACATTCAATTCAACATTCCATTCCAAATTCCATTGCATTCCATTCCACATTCCATTCCACGTTCCAACGGATGTTCCATTTCACATTCCATTCCATTCCCTTCCACGATCCATTCCATTCCATTCCACGTTCCATTCCATTCCATTCCATTCCATTACACATTGCAATTCCTTACATTCCACTTGCCATTCCACATTCCATTCCACATTCCAACCATTCCATTCCACATTCCATTACACGTTCCATTCCATTACATTCGGCGTTCCATTGGACGTTCCATTCCACATTCCATTTCACATTACATTCTACATTCCATTCTACATTCTATTACCTTCCATCCCACATTCCATTCCACGTTCCATTCCATTAGATTCCACATTCCATTCCACGTTCAATTCCACGTTCTATTGCACGTTTCTTTCCACGCTTCTTTCCATATTCCTTTCCATTCCATTCTATATTCCATACCATTCCTTTCCATTCCATTCCACAATCCATTCCATTCCATTCCACATTGCATTTCATTCCATTCCACATTCCACTCCATTCCATTCCATTCCATTCCACATTCCATTCCATTCCATTCCATTCCTTTCCATTCCACATTCCACATTCCACATTCCAATCTTTCAACATTCCATTCCAACATTCCATTCCACATTCCATTCCATTCCATTCCACATTCCATTCCACAATCCATTCCATTCCATTCCCCAATCCACTCCATTCCATTCCACTTTCCATTCCACATTCCATTCCATTCCATTCCACATTCCATTCCATCCGACATTTCATTCCACGTTCCGTTGCACATTCCTTTCCACGTTCAATTGCACGTTCCATTTCACGATTCTTTCCATGTTCCTTTCCATATTCCTTTCCATTGCATTCTATATTCCACACCATTCTTTCCGTTACATTCGACAATCCATTCCATTCCATTCCACATTGCATTCCGTTCCACTCCACATTCCATTCAACATTCCACTCAACATACCATTCCACATTCCGTTCCATTCCTTTCCTTATTCGATTAACCATTCCATTGCTTTGCATTCCACATTCCTTTCCATTCCACTCCACATTCCTTTCCACGTTCCATTCCATTGCATTCCAAATTCCATTCCATTCCATTTCACATTTCTTTCCTTTCCATTCCATTCCACATTGCATTCCATTCCACATTCCATTCCAATCCATTGCATTCTCCATTCCATTCCATTCCATCCGTCATTCCATTAAACATTGACTACCATTCCGCATTCTATTCCATTCCATTCCACATTCCATGCAATTTCATTCAATTCCATTGCAATTTCCTTTCAAATTGCATTCCATTCCATTCCACATTCCACACTATTCCATTCCACATTCCTTTCCATTCCATTCCACGTTCCATTCCATTCCTTTACACTTTACATTCCGTGCTTTTCCACTATCCACTCCATTCCTTTCCATGTTCGTTCCCATTCCATTCCACATTTCATTCCATTCCTTTCCACATTATATTCCATTCTTTTCCAGTATCCACTCCATTCATTTCCACGTTCCTTTCCATTCCATTCCACATTCCATTTCATTCCATTCCACTCCATTCCACCTTCCATTCCATTCCATTCCACATTCCATTCCATTCCACATTCCATTCCATTCCATTACACATTTCATTCAATTCCATTCCACATTCCATTCACTTCCATTCCCTTCCATTCCACATTCCATACCATTCCATTCCACATTCCATTCCATTCCACATTACATTCCATTCCATTCCACATTACATTCAGTTCCATTCCACATTCCATTCCGTTACTTTCCACATTCCTGTCCCTTCCATTCCTCATTCGCTTCCATTCCTTTCAAGTCCATTCCTTTCCTCATTCCATTCCATTCCATTGCAATCCATTCCTCATTCCATTACACGTTCCATTCCATTCCAATCCATTCCACATTCCATTATACATTCCATTCCATTCCACATTACACTCCATTCCATTTGATTCCATTCTACATTCCATTCAACTCCATTCCATCCCACATTGCATTCCATTCCATTCCTTATTCCATTCCATTCCATTTGACTTTCCATTACATTCCATTCCATTTCACATTCCACTCCATGCCATTCTGCATTCCATTCTGATCCAATCCATTCCACATTCATTTACATTCCAATCCAAATTACATTGCATTCCATTCAAATTCCACATTCCATTCCACCTTCAATTGAACGTTCCATTCCGCTTTCCATTCCACATTCCATTCCATTTCATTCCACATTCCATTCGACTTTTCATTCCATATTCAATTCCATTCCATTCTACATTTCAATCGATTACATTACACATTCCATTCCATTCCATTCCATTCCACATTCCATTCCATTCCATTCCGCATTCCATTCAATTCCACTCCGTTGCACATTCCATTCCCCTTTCCATTCAAATTCACTTTCCAATTCCATTCCATTCCATTCCACATTCCATTCCATTCCATTCTATTCCATCCCACATTCCATTACATTCCATTTCACATTCCATTCCATTCCATTCCATTCCATTCCACATTCCATTCCATTCCACATTCCATTCCATTCCATTCCATTCCATTCCATTCCATTCCACATTCCATTCCATTGCATTCCACATTCCATGCCATTCCATTCCTTTCCATTCTGCATTGCATTCCATTCCATTCCATTCCACATTCCATTCAAATCAATTTCGCATTGCATTCCTTTCAATTCCACATTCTATTCCATTCCATTCCATTCCTCATTTAATTCCATATTCCTATCCATTCCATTCCACACTCCATTCCATTCTATTCCATTCCACATTCCATTCCATTTGATTGCATTCCACATTCCTTTCCATTCCACTCAACATTCCATTCCGCATCCCTTCACTCTTTCCATTGCATTCCATTCCAGATTCCATTCCATTCCATTCCACATTCCATTCCACTTTCCATTCCAATCCATTCCACTTTCCATTCTAAATTCCATGCCACATTAAATTCCTTTCCTTCCACATTCCATTCCATTCCATCCAATATATCATTCCATTGAATTCCACATTCCATTCCACGTTCCATTCCAATCCATTCCACTTTCCATTCCACGTTCCATTCCACATTCCATTCAACATTTCATTCATCATTCCATTCCATTCCATTCCACGTTCCATTCCAACCCATTCCACCTTCCATTCCACATTCCATTCCTTTGCATTTCACGTTACATTCCACATTGAATTCCACATTACATTCCACATTACATTCCACATTACATTCCACATTACATTCCATTATATTCCACAATGCATTCTACATTCCACTCCACACTCCATTCCATTCCATTTCACGTTCCATTCCACGTTCCATTCCACATTCCAATCCACATTCCTTTCCTTTGCATTTCACGTTACATTCCACATTGAATTCCATATTCCTTTACACATTCCATTCCGTTCCATTGCACATTCCATTACACATTGCATTCCATATTCCACTCAACATTCCATTCCATTCCATTCCGCATTCCATTCCACATAACATTCCCTTATATTCCACATTGCATTCCACATTCCACACCACATTCCATTCCATTCCATTTCATATTCGTTTCCACTCGTTTCCACTTTAAATTCCATTCCATTCCACATTCCATTCCATTCCATTCCACATTCCATTCCACATTCCATTCCTTTCCATTTCACATTCCATTCCACATTAAATTACATTTCATTCCACATTCCATTCCATATTCCATTCCATTCCGTTCCACATTCCATTCAACATTCCATTGCACTTTCCATTAAATTCCATTGCATTCCATTCCACGTTCCATTTCATACCATTCCACATTCCATTCCATGTTCCATTTCACATTCCATTCCTCATTCTGTTTCACCCTCCATTCCATTCTATTCCATTCCGCATTCCATTCTACATTTCATTCCACATTCCATTCCATTCCATTCAACTTTCCATTTCACGCTCCATTAAATTCCGTTGCATTCCATTCCACGTTCCACTTCATTACATTCCACATTCCATTCCACGTTCCATTTCACATTCCATTCCTCATTCCTTTTCACACTCCATTCCATTCCATTGCATTCCGCATTCCATTCTAAATTTCATTCCAAATTCCATTCCATTCCATTCCATGTTCCATTCCATTCCATTACATTCCACTTTCCATTCCACATTCCTTTCCACATTCCATTCCACATTCCATTCCTTTCCATTCCATATTCCATTGAAAATTCCTTTCCACATTCCTTTGCACGTATCATTGCATTACATTCCACATTCCATTACATTCAATTCCACATTCCATTCCACATTCCATTCCATTCCATTCCATTACACTTTCCATTACACATTCCATTCTACGTTCCATTACATTCTATTGCACGTTCCATCACATATCCCATTCCATTCCATTCCACATTCAGTTCCACATTCCATTCCATTCCATTCCACATTCCATTCCAGATTCTATTCCACATTTCATTCCACATTCCATTCCGTTCCATTCCACATTCCATTCCACATTCCATTCCACATTCCTTTCCACGTTGCATTCCACATTCCATTCCGTTCCATTCCACATTCCATTCTACAATTCATTCCACATTCCATTCCATTCCATTCCACATTACATTCCAAATTCCATTCTTTTCGATTCCACTTTCTATTCCGTTCCATTCCACATTCCATTCCATTGCATTCCACATTCCATTCTATTCCTTTCAACATTGCATTCTATTCAACTACATTCCACAATTCATTTAATTCCATTCAATTCCACAATTCATTTAATTCCATTCAATTCCACATTCCATTATGTTCCATTCAAAATTGCATTCTATTCCATTGCACATTGCATTCCATTCCATCCCATTCCACATTCAAATCCATTCCATTCCAGATTCAAATCCATTCCATTCCACATTCCATTCCTTTCCATTCAATTCCACATTCTATTCCATTCCATTCCATTCCACATTCCATTGCTTTCCATTCCACTTCCATTCCATTCCCTTCCACATTGTATACATTTCCATTCCATTCAACATTGCATTCCATTCCACTCCATTCCACATTGCATTCGATTCCATTCCACATTCCATTGCATTCCATTCCACATTGCATTCCATGCCACGTTGCGTTCCATTCAATTCCTTTCCACATTCCATTCCACATTCATTTCCGTTCCATTCAACATTCCTTTCTAGATTTCATTCCATTCCCTTCCACATTCCATTACACATTCTATTCCATTCCGTTCCACATTCCATTCCACATTGCACCGAATTCCATTCCAGATTTCACTCCATTCCATTTCATTCCATTACACATTCAATTCCATTCCATTCCATATTCCATTCAATTCCATTCCACATTCCATTCCATTTCATTACATTCCACATTCCATTCCACATTCCAATGCATTCCACACCACACTCAATTCCATTCCATTCCAGATTCCATACCATTCGATTCCAGTTTCCATTCCATTCCATACCACATTCAATTCCATTCCATTCCAATTTCAATTTCACTCCATTTCATTCCATATCCCATTCCATTCCATTCCACATTCCTTTCTATTCAATTTCATTGCATTCTACATTCCATTCCATTCCACTTTCCATTCCATTCCATTCCATTCCACAATCCATTCCATTCCATTACACATTGCATTCCGTTGCATTACACATTCCATTCCATTCCAAATTGCTTTCCATTCCATTCCATTCCATTCCACATTCCATTCCTTTCCATTCCGTATTCCATTCCATTCCTTTCCAATCCAGATTCCATTCCATGCCATTCCATTCCACGATCCTTTCATATTCCATTCAACATTCCATTCCATTCCATTCCACATTCCATTCAACATTCCGTTCCATTGCATTCCACTTTCCATTCCACATTCCCTTCCACATTCCATTCCTTTCCATTCCACGTTCCATTCCATTCCATTCCATGTTCTATTCCATTCCATTTCAAGTTCCATTCCATGGCACCTTCCATTCCATTGCATTCCACGATCCATGGCACGTTCCACTCCACTTACTTTTCCACATTCCTTTCATTCCATTCCACGTTCCATTCCTCATTCCACTCCACATTCCATTCCATTACATTCCACATTCCATTCCGCGTTCCATTCCCCTCCATTCCACTTTCCATTACATTCCACTTTCCATTCCTTTCCATTCTGCATTCCATTCCATTCCTTTCCACGTTCCCTTCCATTCCATTCCCCATTCCATTCCATTCCATTCCACGACCAATTCCAATTTATATTCCACGTTGCATTCCACTTTCCATTACACGTTCCTTTCCGTTCCATTCCATGTTTCATCACTTATTCCATTCTACATTCAATTCCACATTCCCTTCCATATTCCATTCCATTCCTTTCCACATTCCCTTCCATATTCCATTCCATTCCTTTCCACATTCCTTATCATTCCCTTCCACATTCCATTCCATTCCATTCCACATTCCATTCAATTCAATTCCACACTACTTTCCTTGTTCAATACCATGCTTCATTGCCCGTTCGATTCCACATGCCGTTCCACTTTCCACTCCATGTTCTATTCCAATCCATTCCACATTCCATTTGATTATATTCCGCATTCCATTCCACATTCCAATCCATTCCATTCCAAATTCCATTCCACATTTCATTCCATTCCAATCTACATTCAATTCCATTCCATTCCATATTACATTCCACATTCTTTCCATTCCATTTCATATTCCATTCCAGATGACATTCCATTCCATTCCATTCCACATTCCATTATAGTCCACATTCCATTCCATTACATACCACATTCCATTCCATTCCACATTCCATTCCCTTCCATTCAAGTTTCCATTCCATACCATTCCATTCCACATTCCATTACATTCCATTTCACATTCCATTCCATACCATTCCTTTCCTCATTCCAGTCCATTCCATTCCACATTCCATTCCATTCCCTTCTTCGTTCAATTCCACATTCCATTCCATTTCATTCGACATGCCATTCCATTCCATTCCGCATTCCATTCCACATTCCATTTCATTCCATTGCACATTCCATTCCATTCCATTCCACAATTCCTTCCATTCCGTTTCACATTGCACTAAATTCCACTGCATTCCACATTCCATTCAATTCCATACTAAATTTCATTTCATTCTCTTCCACATTCCATTCCATTCGATTTCTCATTGCATTCCATTCCATTCCATTCCACATTCCTTTCCTTTCAATTCCAAATTCCATTCCATTCCATTCCATTCCATTCTATTCCACATTCCATTCCATTCCTTTCCACATTTCAATCCTTTCCTTTCCACATTCCATTCCCTTCCATTCCACTTTCTATTCCACGTTCCATTCCATTCCATTCCACATTCCATTACATTCCTTTCCACATTCCATTCCATTCCTTTCCACATTGCATTCCATTCCATTCCACTTTCCATTCCACATTCCATTCCATTCCATTCTATATTCCATTCCATTCCACATTGCATTCCATTCCACATTCCAAAACATTCCATTACATTTCATATTCCTTTCCCTTCCATTCCATCATTCCCTTCCTTTCCACATTCCATTCCATTGCATTCCACATTCCATTCCAAGTTTTTTTCCACTCCTTTAAACTTTCCATTCCATTCCACTTTCCATTCCATTCCTATCAAAGTTCCATTCCATTCCCTTGCACACTCCATTCAATTCCACATTCAATTCCATGCCATTCCACTTTCCATTCCACGTTCCATTCCACTTTCCTTTCCACGATCCAATCCACGTTCTATTCCAAGTTCCAATCCATTCCCTTGAACATTCCATTAAATTCCACGTTCCATTCCATGCCATTGCCCGTTCCATTCCACGTTCCCTTCCATGTTCCATTCCACGTTCCCTTCCACCTTCCATTCCACGATACACTCCACGTTCCATTCCATTCCATTCCACGTTCCTTTCCTCATTCCATTCGACGTTTCACTCCATTAAATTCCAAATTCCATTCTACATTCAATTCCTCATTCCATTCCACGTTTCATTCCATTCCATTCCACGTCCCATTCTACGTTCCATTCCAAGTTCCATTCCATCTTCCATTCCACATTCCATAGCATTCCATTCCATGTTCCATTCCTCATTCCCTTCCATGTTCCTTTCCATTCCATTCCACATTCCATTCCACATTCCATTCCACATTCCTTTCCATTCCATTGCACATTCCATTCCACGTTGTATTCCACTGCATTCCATGTTCCATTCCACATTCTGTTCCACATTCCATTCCATTACATTCCACTTTCAATTCCATATTCTGTTCCACGTTAAATACCATTCCATTCCACAGTCCATTTCATTCTGTTCCACATTCATTTCCACATTCCATTGCATTCCATTATATTCCATTTCATTATATTCCAAATTCCTTTCCATTCTGTTCCATTCCATTCCTCATTCCTCAACACATTCCTTTCCATTCCATTCCACGTTCCGTTCCATTCCCTTCCACATTCTATTCCACATCCCATTCCATTCCTTTCCACATTCCATTCCATTCCATTCCCTTCTGTTGAACGTTCCCTTCCATTCCATTCGAATTTCCAATCCTTTCCATTCCATTCCACATTCCATTCAATTCCTTTCTACATTCCATTCCATTCCATTCCACATTCCATTCGATTCCATTCCCTTGCATTCCACATTCCATTCCATTCCATACCACATTCCAATCCATTCCATTCTATATTACATTCCACACCATTCCACATTCCTTTCAATTCCATTCCACATTCGATTCCATTCCAATCCACATTCCATTCCCTTCCATTCCACATTCCATTCCATTCCAGTCCATTCGACATTCCATTCCATTCCATTCCATTCTATTCTATTCCATTCCATTCCACTATCCATTCCGCATTTCATTCTATTCCATTCCTGTCCATTCCATTGCATTCCAAATTCCTTTCTCTTCTATTGCATTCCCCATTCCATTCCATTCCATCGCACTTTCCCTTCCTTTCCATTCCACATTCCATTCCACATTCCATTCCTTTCCGTTTCATGTTCCATTCCACATTCCATTCTGTTCCATTCGATTTCATTCCACGTTCCATTCCATATTCCATTCCAAATTGCATTCCGTTCCATTCCATTGCATTCAACTTTCGATTCCACTCCATTCCATTCCATTCCACGTTCCATTCCAGATTCCGTTCCCTTCCATTCCACACTCCGTTCCATTCCATTCCACTTTCCATTGTATTTACATTTCAATTTCCATTATATTTCCATTTCACACTTCATTCCATTCCATTCCACATTCCATTCCACGTTCCATTCCGCTTTCTATTTCATTCCATTCCACATTCCATTCCATTCCATTCCACCTTTAATTCCATATTCCATTACATTATAACTTCCATTCCATTCCATTAAACATTCCATTCCACTTTCCATTCCATTTCATTCCACATTACATTCCACTTTCCATTCAATTCCAGTTTGCATTCCATTCCATTCCATTACATTGCACATTCCATTGCACGTTCCACTCCACACCGTTCTTCATTCCACTGCCTTCCATTCCATTCCACATTCCATCACATTCCATTCCACATTCCATTCAATTCCATTCCATTGCAATTGGTATTCTGTTCCATTCCACCTTCCATTCCATATTCCAATCCATTCCATTCCACATTCCAATCCACATTCCATTCCATTCCATTCCACTTTCCATTCCATTCCCTTTCACGTTCCATTCCAAGCCATTCCATTCCACGTTCCATTCCATTCCATTGCATTCCATTCCACATTCCACTCCATTCCATTATATTCCATTTCTCATTCTATTCCACATTGCATTCCACATTCCATTCCATTCCATTCCATTCCATTTCACATTGCATTCTATTCCACATACCATTTCACATTCCATTCCACATTCCATTCCATTCCATAACATTCAATTCCATTCCATTCCACAATTCATTCCTTTCCATTCCATTCCACATTCCTTTCCAATCCATTTCATTCCATTGCACATTCCATTCCTTTCCTTTCCATTCTATTGCACATTGCATTCCTGTTTCCTTTCCACGTACTATTCCACGTTCCTTTCCTTCCCATTGCATTCCAGATTCCATTCCACATCCTTTCCCATTCCATTCCACATTCCATTCCACATTACATTACATTCTGCTTCACATTCCATTCCACATTCCATTCCATTAAATTCCACATTCCATTCCATTTGAGTCCACATTCCATTCCATTCCATTCTATTCCACATTCCATTCCACATTCCATTCCATTCCATTCCACATTCCATTCCCTTCTATTTTTGTCCACATTGCATTGCATTCCATCCCATTCCAGATTCCATTCCATTCCATTCCACTTTACTTTCCATTCCATTCCAAACTGCATTCCACACTCCATTCTTCATTCCATTCCACTGCATTCCACATTCCATTCCACATTCCACTCCATACCATTCCACAGTCCATTCCATTCCATTCCACTTTCCATTCCAGATTCCATTCCATTCCATATTCCATTCCATATTTCATTCCATTACATTGCATTACACATTGCATTCCATTCCCTTCCATATTGCATTCCATTACTCATTCGACATTCCATTCCATTCCACATTTCATTACATTCCCTTCGAAATTCCATTCCATTCCATTCCGCATTCCATTCCTTATTCCGTTTCATTGTATTCCACATTCCATTACATATTCCATTCTATATTCCATTACATTCCATTTCATTCCACTTTCCATTCCATTCTATTCCATTCCACTTTCCATTATGCAATCCACTCCACATTCCATTCCATTCCATTCCATTCCATTCCACTTTCCATTCCTCTTTACATTCCACATTCCTTTCCATTCTGTTCCATTCCATTACACATTGCATTCAACATTCCATTCCACTTTCCATTCCGTTGCATTCCATTAAATTCCACTTTCCATTCCACATTCCATTACACACTCCTTTCCATTGCCTTCGACGTTCCATTCCACTTAAATCCATTCCATTGCATTCCACATTCCGTTTCAGTCCATTCTACTAGACATTCCATTCCATTCCATTCCACATTCCATTCCACATTCCATTCCATTCCTTTACACATTCCATTCCATATTCCTTTCCATTCCATTCCACGTTCCATTGCACATTCCATTCCATTCCATTCCACATTCCATTACATTCCATTACACATTCCATTCTATTTCACTTTCACGTTCCATTCTATTTCCTTTTCATATTCCATTCCATTCCACATTCCATTCCATTACATTCCACATTCCATTCCACAATCAATTTTATTCCATTCCACGTTCAATTCCATTCCACTTTGCATTCCATTCAGTTCCATTCCATTCCACATTTCATTCCACGTTCCATTCCACTCCATTCCACATTCCATACTATTCCATTCCATGATCCATTCCATTCAAATCCACGTTCCATTCCATTCCATTCCACCATCCATTCCACTTTCAATTCCACGTTGCATTCCACTTTCCATTCCACGTTCCATACCATTCCATTCCACGTTCCAATACTTATTCCATTCCACATAACTTTCCATTACATTCCCCATTCCATTCCACATTTCACCCCATTCCATTCCACATTCCATTCCTTTCCACATTCCTTTCTTTTCCACATTCCATTCCATTCCATTCCACTTTGTATTCCACAATCCTCCCCACATTCCATTCCATTCCATTCCGTTCCGCTCTATTCAACATTCCATTCCCTTCCACATTCCATTCCTTTCCACTTTCCATTCCCTTCCATTCCATTCTATTCCACATTCCATTCCACATTCCATTGCATTCCATTCCATTCCACGTTCCATTCCACAGTCCACTCCATATTCCATTCCATTCCATTCCATTCCACTCCACGTTCCATTCCACATTCCATTCAACATTCCATTCCATTCCATTCAATTCCATTCCATTCCACGTTCCATTCCCCATCCTATTCCATATTCCATTACATTCCTTTTCCATTCCGCGTTGCATTCCACTTTCCATTCCATTCCACATTTCGTTCCATTCCATTCCATAGCATTGCATTCCACATTCCATTCCAGTCCATTCCTTTTGAAATTCCATTCCATTCCACATTCCATTCCATTCCATTGCATTGCATTCCACATCCCATTCCAGTCCATTCCATTCCACATTCCATTCCATTCCATTCCCCATTCCATTCCATTGCATTACACATTCCATTCCACGTTCTATTCCATTCAATTCCGCAACCATTCCTCATTCCAGTCTACATTCCATTCCATTCCATTCCACGTTCCATTACACTTTCCATTCCTTGTTCCATTCCATCATCCTTTCCATGTTCCATTGCATTCCATTCCACGTTACATTCGTCTTTCCATTGCATGTTCCATTCCATTCCATTCTACAATCCATTCCATATACCATTCCACATTCCATTCCATTCCACTCCACATTCCATTCAATTCCACTACACATTCCATTCCGCTGCATTCCATATTCCATTCCGTATTCCACTCCATTCCATTCCATGTTCCATTACACTTTCCATCCCACTCCATTCCATGTTCCATTTAATTCCATTCCTCATTCCATTTCAACGTGTTCCACATACCTTTTCACATTCCATTGCATTTCTATCCAATTTTCATTCCACTTTCCACTCCATTACCTTCCAAATTCTTTTCCATTCCCTTCCATTCAACATTCCATTCCACATTCCATTCCATTCCATTCCACATTCCATTCCATTCCATTCCACCTTCCATTCCATTCCGTTCCATTCCACATTCAATTCCATTCCATTGCCTTGCATTCCACATTCCATTCCATTCCATTCGACTTTCCATTACATTCTATTCCATTCCACATTCTATTCCATTGGATTCCATATTCCATTCCATTCCATTCCACATTCCATTCCATTACACTCCGTATTCCATTCCATTCCATTCCATATTCCATTACATTCCATTCCACATTCCGTTCCATTCCATTCCATTGCTTTCCACCTTCCATTCCTTTGCATTCCATTCCATTGAAAATTCCATTCCATTCCCTTCCACTTTCTAATAAATTCCATTCCCCTTTCCATTCCATTCAATTCCACATTCTATTCCAGATTATATTACAATGCATTCCACATTCCATTTCATTTCATTCCACATTCCATTCCATTCGATTCCTTTCCATTCCACATTCCATTCCACTCCATTCAATTCTGTTCCACATTCCATTCCATTCCATTCCACATTCCATTGCATTTCATTCCACGTTCCATTCCACATTCCATTCCATTCAATTCCACATTCCATTGCATTCCATTCCACATTGCATTCCATTCGATTCCATTCCATTCCACATTCCATTCCATTCCATTCCACATTCCATTCCATTCCACCATTGCATTCCACATTCCATTCCATTGCATTCCATTCGACATTCCATTCCACATTCCATTCCATTAAATTCCACATTCCATTCATTCCATTCCACATTCCATTGCATTCCATTTCACATTCAATTCCACATTCCATTCCATTCAATTCCACATTCCACTGCATTCCATTCCATATTCCATTCAATTCGATTCCATTCCATTCCATATTCCATTCCATTCCATTCCACCATTGCATTCCACATTCCATTCCATTCCATTCCATTCCACATTCCATTCCATTCCATTCCACATTCCGTTCCATAGCATTCCACATTCCATTCTATTCCAGATTTCATTCACCATTCCATTCCACATTTCATTCTGCTCCATTGCATTCCACATTTCATTCTGGATTCCGTTGCATTCCTTTCCGTTCAATTCTATTCCATTCCACATTGCATTCCTTTCCACATTCCATTCCATTCCATTCCTCTTTCCTTTCCTTTCCATTCCATTCCTTTCCATTCTATTCCACATTACATTCAACATTCCATTCCATTCCATTCCACGTTCCATTCGTCAATCCATCCACATTCCATTTCGTTCCATTCCATTCCATTCCATGTTCCATTCCACATTCCATTCCACATTCCATTCCATTCCTTTCCACTCTATTACACGTTCCATTCCGCATTCCATTCCACATTCTATTCCGTTAGTTTCCATTCCAATCCACTTTCCATTCCACATTCCATTCTACATTCCAATCCATTCCATTCCACATTCCATTCTGCTCCATTCCATTCCATTGCATTCCACATTCCATTTCAGTCCATTCCATTCGACATTCCATTCCTTCCATTACACATCCTTTTCCATTCCATTACACATTCCATTACACATTCCATTCCATTCCGTTCCACTTTCCATTCCATTCCTTACCACGTTCCATTCCTCATTCCATTCCATTCCATTCCACACTCTATTGCATTCCACATTCCATTCTATTTCCATTTCACATTCCATTCTATTGCCATTTCACATTCCATTCCATTCCACATTCCATTCCACTCCATTCCATTCCACATTCCATTTCAGTCCATTCCATTACACATTCCATTCCATTCCATTCTACATTCCATTCCATTCCACATTTCATTGCATTCAATTCCACATTCCATTCCATTCCATTCCTTTCCATTCCACATTCCATTTCATTCGATTCCACCTTCCATTCCATTCAATTCCTTTACACTCCACGTTCCATTTCATTCGATTCCACATTCCATTCCATTCGATTCCACAATCCATTCCATTACATTCCTCTTTC
The DNA here is from genome assembly GCF_028885625.2 of Pongo pygmaeus. Lineage (NCBI taxonomy): Eukaryota > Metazoa > Chordata > Mammalia > Primates > Hominidae > Pongo > Pongo pygmaeus. Next base: position 12,664,167 of record NC_072395.2, on the reverse strand, counting down.
CAATCCATTCCATTCCATTCCATGTTCCATTGCAAATTCCTTTCCCCATTCCCTTCCATTCCATTCCATTTCATTAGACGTTCCATTCCACTTTCCATTCCACATTCCATTCTGTTCCACTCCATTCAATTCCACGTTGCTTTCCACATTCCATTCCACTTTCCACTCCACTCCTTTCCATTCCACATTCCATTCCACATTCCTATCCATTCCATTCCACATTCCATTCCATTCCAATCCACATTCCACTCCATTCCATTCCATTCCACATTCCTTTCTATTCCATTCCATTCCATTCCACATTCCATTCCATTTCATTGCACATTCCATTTCATTCCATTCCACATTCCATTCCACATTCCACTCCTTTTGATTCCATTCCACGTTCCATTCCACATTCCATTCCATGGCATTTCATTAAATTCCACCTTCCATTCCACATTCCATTCCACATTCCATTCCATTCCATTCCATTCCACGTTACATTGCACATTCCATTCCGTTCCATTCCATTCTATTCCACGTTCATTTCCACATTCAGTTCCACATTCCTTTCTATTCCTTTCCATTCCATTCCATTCCACGTTCCATTCCACTTTCCATTCCACATTCCATTCCATTCCATTCCACATCCCATTCCATTCCTTTCCGTTCCACTTTCCATTCTAAATTCCTTTCCACATTCTCTTCTATTCCATTCCAATACACATTCCATTCCATTATATTCCATTCCATTCTAAGTTACATTCCACATTCCATTCCTCATTGCATTCTGTTCCATTCCATTCCATTCCCCGTTCCATTCCACATTCCATTCCACATTCCGTTCCTCTCCATTGCACATTCCAGTCCACATTTGATTCCATTCCATTCCACATTCCATTCCATTCCATTCCATTCCATATCCCATTCAATTTGAATTTCACATTCCATTCTGTATACATTTCACATGCCATTCCATTCCATTCCACTTTCCATTCCATTCCATTCCACATTCCATTCCATTCCATTTCGCATTCCATTTCACGTTCCATTCTATTCCATTCCACAGTGCATTGCATTCCATTCCACATTCCATTCTATTCCAACTTCCATTCCACATTGCATTCCATTCCTTTCCACATTCCATTCCAGTCCAAATTCCATTACATTCCCTTCCATTCCATTCGGCATACCACTCCACCCCATTCCATTCCATTACACTCCACCCCATTCCCTTCCATTCCTCATTCGATTCCATTCCATTTAATTCCATTCCATATTCCAATCCGTTTCATTCAACTTTCCATTCCATTCCATTACATTCCATATTGCATTCAATTCCATTTAATTCCATTCCAAATTCCATTCCATTCCCTAACAATTTAAAATCCATTCCATTCCAATCCACTTTCCATTCCATTCCATATTCCATTCCACATTTCATACCATTGTATTCCACATTCCATTCCAATCCATTCCACATTCCATTCCATTCCATAAAATATTTCATTCCATTCCATTCCACATTCCATTCCATTCCACATTCTTTTAAATTCCATTCCACATTCCATTCCATTCCACTTTCCATTCCATTCCGTTCGTTTCCATTCCACATTCCATTCCATACCATTCCTTTTGACATTCCATTCCATTTCATTTCACTTTCCATTCCCTTCCATTCCATTCCACATTCCATTCCATTCCATTTTACATTCCATTCCTTTCCATTCCATTCCACAGTCCATTCCCTTCCATTCCACATTCTATTCCATTCAACTTTACATTCCATTCCATTCGTTTCCATTGCACATTCCATTCCATACCATTCCTTTCTGCATTGCATTCCATTCCATTCCACATTCCATTCCATTCCACGTTCCATTCCTGATAGCACTCCACATTGCATTCCATTCTATTCCTTTCCACATTCCATTCCATTGCATTCAACCTTCCATTCCATTCCATTCCACTTTCCATTCCACATTCCATTCCACATTCCATTCCATTCCACTTTCCATTACTTTCCACTTTCCATTCCATTCAATTCCACTTTCCATGCCATTCCATTTCACGGCTCTTTCAACTTTACATTAAACGTTGCATTCCACTTTCCATTCCACGTTCCATTCCATTCCATTATACGTTTCACTACTTATTCCATTCCACATTCCATTCCATTCCAGTTTCCATTCCACATTCCATTCCATTCCATTCCACATTCCATTCAATTCCACATTCGTTTCCATTCGTTTCCATTCCATTCTATTACACATTCCATTCGATTCCATTCCATTCCACATTCTATTCCATTCCATTCCACATTCCATTCCAAGATCCCTTCCACATTCCATTCCCTTCCATTCTATTCCACATTCCATTCCATTCCATTACGCAGTCCATTACACATTCCATTCCACATTCCATTCCATTCTTTTCCATTCCTCATTCTATTCCTTTCCATTCCAAGTTCCATTCAATGTTCCTTTCCATTCCATTCCATATTCCATTCCATTAAATTCCAAATTCCATTCCATTCCATTCCACATTCCATTCCATGATCCATTCCATTCCATTCCCTTGCACATTTCCTTCCATATTCCATTCAATTCCATTGCATTCCAGTCCACCTTCCATTCCATTCCAATCCATTCCACTTTCCGTTCTATTAAATTCCACATTCCTTTCCTTTCCAGTCCACACTCCATTACAGTCCATTCCACTTTCCTTTCCAGGTTCCATTCCACTTTTTATTGCACGTTCCATTCCATGTTCCATTCCGCATTCCATTCAATTTCATTCCTTACCCCATTCCAATACATTCCATTCTCTTCCCAATTTCTTTCCATTTCATTCCAGATTCCTTTCTAGTTTCCATTCAGTTCCATTCCACATTCCATTTCACATTCCATTCCATTCAATTCAATTCAAGTTTCCATTTCAAATTCCATTCCTTTCCATTCTACATTCCACTCCACATTCCATTCCATTGCATTCCTAATTCCATTCCACATTCCATTCCATTCCAATCCGTATTACAATACACATTCCTTTTTATTCCATTCCACATTTCATTCCACGTTCCATTCCATTCTTTTCCACGTTCCATTCCATTCCATTCCAAATTCCATTCTACATTCCATTCCATTCCACATTCCATTCTACTTTCCATTCCTTTCCATTCCGCATTCCTTTCTACATTCCGTTCCATTCCACATTCCATTGCATATTCCATTCCGTTCCATACCACATTCCACTCAATTCCATTCCACATTCCATTCCATTTCATTCTATATTCCTTTCTATTCCGTTACATTCCATTTGATTCAATTCCATTGCATTCCATTCCATTCCATTCCACTCCATTACATTCCATTCCATGACATTCCACAATCCTTTCCATTCCATTCCGCATTCCATTCCACAATCCTTTCCATTCCATTGCACATTCCATTCCGTTTCATTCCACATTCCATTGGACAGTCCAAACAATTCCATTCTGCATTCAATTCCATTTCACTTTCCATTCTGTTCCATTCCACGACCCATTCCCCATGACATTCAATTTCATTCCAAATTCCATTCCATTCCATTTCACATTCCGTTCCATTCCATTCTACTCCACATTCCATTCCATTCCATTCAACCTCCCATTAAATTCCAATCCATGTTCCATTACTTTCCATTCCACGTTCCATTGCAAATACCATTGAATTATATTCCATTCCAGATTCCATTCAATTCCATTCCATTCCATTCCACATTCCATTTCACATTCCATTCCACTCTATTCCACATTCCTTTGAACATTCCATTCCATATTCCTTTCCACGTTGCATTCCATTCCATTCCACTTTAGATTACTTTCCATTCCACTTTACTTTCCATTTCATTGCACATTCCATTCCACTTTCCATTCCACATTCCATTCCACATTCCATTCCATTCCATTCCAGATTCTTCTAAACATTCAATTCCATTCCATTTTACATTCCATTCCATTCCACTCCAAATTCCATTCCAATCCATTCCATACTCCATTCCATTCCAATCCATTCCATATTCCATTCCATTCCATTCCATTCTATTTCACATTCCATTACATTCCATTCTACCTACCATTCCAATCCATTCCACATTCCATTCCACTTTCCATTCTACTCCATTTCAAATTCCATTAAACATTCCATTCTACACCATTCCACTTTCCTTTCCATTCCAATCCATTCTATTCCATTCCATTCCATTCCATTCCATTTCATTCCACATTCCAAGCATTCCATTCCATATGGATTTCCATTCCACATCCCTTACATTGCACTTCATATCCCATTCCATTCCATTCCATTCCATTCCATTCCATAACATTCCACACTCCATTGCATATTCCTTTCCATTCCATTCCACATTCCATTCAATTCCCTTCCACTTTCCATTCCATTTCATTCTATATTCCTTTCTATTACATTACATTCCATTGCATTCCATTCCATTCCACATTCCATTCCATACCATTCAATTCCACTTTCAGTTCCATTGCATTCCATTCCACAATCTATGCCATTCCATTCCAAATTCCATTCCATTCCATTCCACATTCCATTGCACATTCAATTCCAACCCAGTCCACATTCCATTACATTCCATTCCACATTCAAATCCATTCCATTCTAAATTCCTTTCCATTCCATTCCATTTCATTCTGCATTCAATTCCATTCCATTTCATTCTGCATTCCATTCCATTCCATTCCACATTCCATTCCACATTCCATTTCACATTACATTCCATTCCAGTACACAATCCTTTCCTTTCCATTCGAATTTCCTATCCATATCATTTGATTCCATTCAACATTACTTTCCACATGCCATTCCCCGTTTCATTAAACATTCCATTCCAGTACATTCCACATTCCATTCCATTCAATTCCACATTGCATTCCATGCCATTCCATTCCATTCCAAATGTCATAACATATTCAAAAGCATTCCATTCCACATTCCATTCCATTCACCTTTCAATGCCATTTCATTCTGCCTTCATTTCCGAATTCCATTCCACATTCCATTAAATTCCATTCCACATTCCTTTCCTTGCCATTCCATTCCTTTCCACATTCCATTCCACATTCCATTCCATTCCATTCTGCATTCCATTCCATTCCATTCCACATTCCATTCAATTCCATTCCACATTCCATTCCATTGTATTCCACATTCCATTCCATTCCCTTCCATTCCATTCCACATTCCATTCCATATTCCTTTCAATTCCATTCCACATTCCATTCCATTCCATTCCACATTGCATTCCTTTCCATTGCACATTCCTTTGCATAACATTCCACATTCAATTCCACATTCCGTTCCTATCCACTTAACATTCGATTGCACATTCCATTCCATTCCTTTCCACATTCAATTCCACATTCCATTCCACTCCATTTCAAATTCCATTCCACATTATATCCCACATTCCTTTTCATTCCATTCCACATTTAATTCCATTCCATTATATTCCACTCTATTAGACATTCCATTCCACATTCAATTCCATTCCATTCCACATTCCATTCCACATTCCATTCCACATTCAATTCCATTCCATTCCACATTCCATTCCACATTCCATTCCACATTCCAATCCATTCCATTCCATTCCAATCCATTTTCCTCTCCCTTCCATTCCATTCCACTTTCCCTTCCATTCAATACCACTTTCCATTCCACATTCCATTCCACGTTCCATTACACTTTCCATTTCACATTCCATTGCATTCCATGCCACATTCCATTCCACATTCAATTTCTTTCAATTCCACCTTTCATTCCATTCCATTCCAACTTCCATTCCATTCCTTTTTACGTTCCATGCCATTCCATTCCATGTTCCATTCCATTCTATTCAATGTTCCATTCCATATTCCATTCCATTCCACATTCCAAACTATTCCATTCCATATTCCATTCTATCCCATTCCACTTTCCATTGGAATTCAATGGAATGTGTAATGGAAAGGAATGCAATATGGAATGGAATGGAATGTTATGAAATGTGTAATGGAATTGAATGGTGTGTAATGGAAAGTGGAATGGAATGGAATGGATTGTGGAATAGAAAGGAATGAAACTTGCAATGGAATGAGAAATGGAATGTAGAATGGGACGTGGAATATAATGCCGAATGGAATGCGGAATGGAAATTTATGGGATGTGGAAAGGAATGGAATAGAATATGTAATGGAATTGAAGGGAATGTGGAATGGAATGAAATGGAAATTTGAATGGAATGTGCAATGGAATGGAACTGAATGTGGAATGGAATGGAATGGATTGTGGAAAGGAATGCAATGGAATGTGGAATGCAATGTCGAATGCAACGTGGAATGGAATGGAATGGAATGTGCAATGGAATGGGATGCAATGTGGAATGGCAGAGAATAGTATGGAATGCGGAATGGAATGGAATGGAACGGGGAATGGAATGTGGAATGGAAAGCGGAATGGAATGGATTGTAATGCAATGTGGAACGGAATGTGGAATGCAATGAAATGGAATATGGAATGGAATGTGGAATGGAATGGAACGTGGAATGGCAAGGAATGCAATGTGGATTGAAATGGAGTGGAATGTGGAATGCAGTGTGAAATGGAATGTATAACGGAATGATGAATGGAATGTGGAATGGAATGTAGCATGGAATGTGAAATGGAATGGAATTGACCATGGAATTGAACGTGGAATGAAATGAAATGGGACGAGTAATGGAACATGAAATGGACTGTGGAATGGGGAGGAATCGAACATTAAATGGAATGTGGAATGGAATGTGGAAAATAATGGAATGGAATGTGGAATGGAATGTGAAATGCAATGTGGAATTTAATGGAATGGAATGTGTAATGGAATAGAATGGAATGTGGAAAGGAATGTGGAACGGATTGTGGAATGGATTGTGGAATGTATGTGGAATGGAACGGAATGGAATGTGAAATGGAATGTGAAATGGAATAGAATGGAATGTGGAATGGAATGGAATGGAAAGTGTATTGGAACATGGAATGGATCGTGGAATGGAACTTTGAATAGAAAGTCGAATGGACTGGAATGGATTGTGGAATGGAATGGAATGGAATGTGTAATGGAATGTGGAATGGAATGGAAGGCAATGTGGAATAGAATACGAAATGCATTGCGGAATTATATCTGGAATGGAATGTAAAATTCAATGTGGAATGCAAACTGGAATGGAATGGAATGGAATGTGGATGGAAATGTGGAATGGAATGGAGTGATATGTGGAATGGAATGTGGAATGGAAAGTGGAATGGAATGTGGAACATAATGTAATGGAGTGGAATTTATTGTGGAATGAAATGTGGATTGGGATGTGGAATGGACTATGGAATGGAACGTGGAAAGGAACATGGAATAGAATCGAATGGAATGTGTAGTGGAATGTGTAGTGGATTGAAACGTGGAATGAAATCTGGAATGAAAAGTGGAATGGAATGGAATGGAATGTGGAATGGAATGTGGAATGGAATGGAATGGAATGTGGCATAGAATGGAATGAAACGTGGAATTGAATGTGAAATGGAATGTGGAGTGGAAAGTAGAATGGAATGTGAAATGGAATGTGGAGTGGAAAGTAGAATGGAATGTGAAATGTAATGTGGAATTTAATGGAATGCAATGGGGAATGGAATGTGGAATAGAATGGGGAATGGAATGTGGAATAGAATGGGTAATGTAAAGAGGAATATAATGGAATGGAATTTGGAATCGAAAGGAATACAATGTTGAATGAAATGTGGAATGGAATGGAATGTAGAATGTATTGTGGAATGGAATGTTTAATGCACAGGAATGGAATGTGGAATGGAACGTGCAATGGAATGGAATGGTATGTGGAATGGAATGTGGAATGGAATATGGAATGGAGTGTGGAATGGAATGTTGAATGGAGAGGAATTGAATGTGATAAGAAATGTGGAATGGAAAGTACAATGGAATGAAATGGATTATGGAATCGAATGGAATGGAATAGTATGGAATATGGCATGGATTGTGGATTGCAATGGAATGGAGTGGTATAGAATATGGAATGGAATGGGTTGGAATGTGGAATTTAACGTGTAAAGGAACAGGGAATGGAACATGGAATGGAATGTGGAATGGACGGTGGAATGGAATAGAATAGAACGTGGAATGCAATGTTGAAAGGAATGGAATGGAAAGTGAAACAGAATGTGAGATGGAATTGAGTGGAGTATTGAATGGAATGTGGAATGGAAAGTGGAATAGAATGTGGAATGGTATGTGGAATGGAATTTGGAATGGAACTGAATGGAATGTGGAATGGAATGGAAAGGAATGTGGAATAGAGTGGAATGGAATGGAATGGAATGTGGAAAAGAATGGAATGGGATGGAATGTGGAATAGAATGGAATGGAATGGAATGTGAAATGCAATGTAATGGAATGGAATGTGAAATTGAATGAAATGGAATATGGAAAGAATGGATTGGAATGGGGAATGGAATGTGTAATGGAAGGGAATGGAACGTGGAATGGAATGTGGAATGGAATAAGGAATGGAATGTGCAATGTAATGGAATGGAATGTGGAATGGAATGCAATGGAATGTCAAATATAATGGAATGGAATGAGGAATGGAACTTGGAATGCAATGAAAATGAATGTGGAATGGAATGGAATGGAAAGTGGAACGGAATGGAATGGAATGTGCAACGTAATGGAACCTGGAATGGATTGGAATGGAATGTGGATAGGAATGGAATGGAACATGTAATGGAATGGAATGAAATGGAATGGAATGTGAAATGGAATATTTAATGGAAAGTGAAATGGAAGGTGGAATGGAAAGCTGAATGGAATGAAATGAAAAGAGGAAAGGAAAGGAATGGATCATGCAATGGAATGGAATGGAAATTGGAATGGAATGTGGAATGTAACGTGGAATGAAACACGGAATGTAGTGGAGTGGAATGTGGAATGGAATGTGGAATGGAATGGAATGGAATTTGGAATAGAATGAGGAATGGAATGGAATGGAACGTGGCTGGAATGTGGAATGGAATGGGGAATGGATTGTGGAATGAAATGTGGAATGGTATATGTAATGGGAAGGAATGAAATGTAGAATGGAAGGTGGAATGGAAAGTGGAATGGAACGTGGAATGTAACGTGGAATGTAATGGAATGTAATGGAAGTTGGAATGGAATGTAGAATGGAAAGGAATGGAATGTGGAATGGAATGTGCAATGGAAAGTGGAATGGAATGGAATGAAATGTCGAATGGAATGTGGAGTGAAATGGAATGGAATGTGGAATGGAATGCAATGGAATGTTTAATGGAATGTTGAGTGGAATGTGGAATTGAATGTGGATAGGAATGGAATGGAATGGGGAATGGAATGTGGAATGTAATGTGGAAGGGAAAGGAATGCACTGTTGAATGTAATGAGGAATGGAATGTGGAAGGGAAAGTGGAATGGAATGGAATGGAATGCGGAATGGAATGTGGAATGGAATGGAATGGAACGTGGAGTGGTTTGAGGAATGCATCGTGGAAGGGAACGTGCAGTGGCATGAAATGTGGAATGGAATGGAATCGAAAGTGGAATAGAATGTGAAATGGAATATGGAATGGAATGCTGAATGGATTGTGGAATGGAAAGGAATGGTATAGAATATGTAATGGAATGGAATGGAATGCGCAATGGAACTTGGAAAGGAACGTGAAATGGAACGTGGAAATTAATGGAAGGGAACGTGGAATGGAATGTGGAATGGAATGGAAGGGAACGTGCAATGGAATGTGGGATGGAATGGAATGGAATGTGGAATGGAATGTTGAATGAAAAGTGGAATGGATTGGAATGGAATCTGGAATGGAATGGAATGGAATGTGAAAAGGAATGTGGAATGGAATGTGAAAAGGAATGTGGAATGAAATGTGGAACGGAATGTGGAATGGAATGTAGAATGGAATGCCGAATGGAATGGAATGGAATATGGAATGGAACGTAGAAAGGAACGTCGAATGGAAGGAAACGGAACGTGTAATGGAATGTAAAATGGAATGGAATGGAATTTGGAATGGAATGTGGAATTGAATGTGGAATGTAATTGAATGGAATGTGGAATGTGGTATAGAATGTGGAATGGAAGGGATTGGAATGTGAAATAGAATGTGGAATGGACTGGAATGGAATGTGGAATAGAATTTTGAATGGAAGGCGGAGTGGAATGTGGAATGTAATGGAATGGAATGTGGAATGGAAAGGAATTGAATGTGGAATGGAATGTGGAATGGAATGTGCAATGGAATGCAATGGATTCTGGAATGGAGTTGAATGGAATGGTATGGAATATGCCATGGATTGCGGATTGGAATGGAATGGAATTGTATGGTACATGGAATTGAAAGGAATAGAATGTGGAATGGAACGTGGAAAGAATGGGGAATGGAACATGGAATGGAACGAGGAACGGAAGGTTGAATGGAATGGAATTGAACTTGGAATGGAATGTTGAATGGAATGGAATTTAAAGTGTAATGGAATGTGTGATGGAATGGAATGGAAAGTGGAATGCAATGTGGAATGGAATGTGGAATGGAAAGTGTAATAGAATGTGGAATGTATTGTGGAATGAAATGTGGAATGGAATGTGTAATGGAACGGAATGGTATGCAGAATGGAATGTGAAATGGAATGGAATGGAACGTTGAATGGAATGTGGAATGGAATGGAATGGAATGTGGATTCTAATGTGCAATGGAATGTGGAATAGAATGGAATGAAATGTGGAATGGAATGGAGTGGAATGTGTAATGGAATGTGCAATGGAATGGAATTGAGTGTGGAATGGAACGTGGAATGGAAAGTGCACTATACCGTGTATTGGAATGTGCAATGGAATGGAATGGAAGGGAATGTGGAAAGGAAAGTGGAATGCAAGGGAGTGGAATGAGAAATGGAGTGTGGAATGGAATGGAATGTAGAATGGTATGGAAATGAATGTGGAAAGGAATGTGGAATGGAATTGAATGGAATGTGGAATGGAATGGAATGGATCGTGGAATAGAATGTGGAATGAAACGTGGAATGGAAAGGAATGCAACGTCGATTGGAATGTGGAATGGAATTGAATGGAATGTCGTAATGAATGAGAAATTGAATGGAATGGAATGAGGAATGGAATGTGGAATGGAACGGATTGGAATGTGGAATGGAATGTGGAATGGAATGGAATGGAATGGAATGTGAAATGGAATGCAATGGAATGTGAAATTCCATGGAATGGAATAGAATGTGGAATGGAATGGAATGAAATGGAATGTGGAATGGAATGGATAGAATTGTGGAATGGAATATGTAATGGAATGGGTTGCAATGTGGAATGGAATGTGAAATGGAATGTGGAATGGAATGAGAAACTGAATGCAATGCAATGTGTAATGGAACATGGAATGGAATGGATTGGAATGTGTTACGGAATGTGGAATGCTATGGAATGGAATGTGGAATTGATTGTGGAATGGAATGGAATTGAATGGAATGAGGAATGAAATGCAATGAAATGGAATGTGGAATAGAATGGAATGGAATGTGGAATTCAATGGAATGGAATGTGGAAATTAATGAAATGGAAAGTTCAATGGCTTGTGGAATGGAATGTTGAATGGAATGTGGAATGGAAAGGAAATGAAAGTGGAATGGAATGGAATGAAGTATGGAAAATGGAATGGAATGCGGAATGCAATGGAATGTGGAATACATTGGAATGGAAAGGAATGTGGAATGAAATGGAATGGAATTTGGAATTGAATGGAATGTAATGTGGAAGGGAATGGAATAGAATAGAATGGGTAATGGAATGTGGAATGGAATTTGGAGTGGAATGCAATCTGGAAAGCAATGAAATGGTATGTGGACGGAATGGAATGGAATGTGGAATGGAATGGAATTTCAAATGCAATGTGGAATGGAAAGTGAAATGGAAAGTGGAATTTAATGTGAAATGGAATGTGGAATGGAATGTGAAATGGAAGGTGGAATGGAATGTAAAATGGAATGTGGAATGGAATGTGGAATGGAATGAAAAGGAATGTGGAAAGGAATAGAATGGAATGTGGAATGGAATGGAATAGAATGCCGAATGGAATGGAATGGAACGTGGAATGGAATGGAAGGTAGCCCGCAATGGAATGGAACCAGGAATGGAAGGAATGGAACGTGGAATGGAATGGAATGGAATGCGGAAAGGAATGGAATGGAATGTGGAATGGAATGAAATGGAATGCGCAATGGAATGTGCAATGGAATTGAATGGAATGAGGAATGGATTGTGGAATGGAATGGAATCTGGAATGGAATGGAATGGAATGCAATGTGATATGGAATGGTGGTGAATGGAATGGAATTTGGAATGGACTGTGGAATGGAATGGAGTGGAATGTGTAACGGAATGTGGAATGGAATGTTTAATGGAATGGAGTGGAATGGAATGGAATGTGGAATGGAATGTGAAGTGGAATGGAAAGGAATGTGGAATGGAATGTGGAATGGAATGTGGAAAGAAATGGAATGTGGAATGCAACGTGGAATGGAATGTGGAATGGAATGAGAAATGGAAAGAATGGAATGTGGAATGGTATGCGGAATGGAACGGATTGAAATGTGGAATGGAATGCGGAATGGAAAGGAATGTGGAATGGAATGTGAAATGGAATATGGAATGGAAGGAGAAATGTAATGGAATTTGGAATGGTAAGTGGAATGGAATGGATGGAAATGTGGAATGGAATGGATTGTATTGCAGTGTGGAACGTGGAACGTGAAATGGAATGAGGAACACAAAGTGGAAGGGAATGTGGAATGTGGAATTAAATGGAATGCAAAGTGGAATGCAATCAAATGGAATATGGAATGGAATGGAACAGATTGCAATGTGGAATGTTATGGAATGTGCAATGGAATGGTATGGTAGGTGGAACGGAATGGAATGTAATGAAATGTGAAATGAAATGGAATGGAATGTGGAAAGGAATGGAATGGAATGTGGAATGGAATGGAATTGATTGCAATGTGGAATGGAATGTGGAAGAGAATTGAATTCAATGTGGAAAGGAAAGGAATGGAATGCAGAATGGAATGTAAAGGAATGTGGGATTGAAAGGAAAGAAATGTGGAATGTAAAGGATAGGAAGGTAGTATGAAATTGAATCGAAAGGAATGGAATGGGGAATGGAATTGAAGGGAAAGTGGTATGGAATGTGGAAGAGAAAGTGGAATGGAATTGAACGGGATCTGGAATGGAATCCATAATGGAATGGAACAGAATGTGGAATGGAATGGAATGGAATGTGGAATGCAATGGAATAGAATGGCATGGAAGGTGGAATGGATTGGAATGGAATATGGAATGAAGTGGAATCGAATATGGAACGGAATGGAAAGGAATGGAATGTGGAACTGAATGGAATGTGGAATCAAAAGTGAATTGGAATGGAAAGGAATGTGGAATGGAATGTGGAATGGAATGTGGAAAGAAATGGAATGTGGAATGTAACGTGGAATGGAATGCGGAATGCATTCAGAAATGGAAAGAGTAGAATGTGTAATGGTATGCGGAATGGAACGGATTGAAATGTGGTATGCAATGTGGAATGGAAAAGAATGGAATGGAATGTGGAATGGTATGTGGAATGGATTGGATTGAAATGTGGAATGGAATGGATTGAAATGTGGAATGGAATGGAATGGAATGGAATGTGGAATGGAATTGAATAGAACGTGAAATGGAACGAGGAACGCAACGTGGAAGAGAATGTGGAATGTGGAATTAAATGGAATGCGAAGTAGAATGGAATCGCATGGAGTGTGGAATGGAATGGAACGGATTGCAATGTGGAATGGAAGCGAATGTGCAATGGAATGGAACGGAATGTGGAACGGAATGGAATGGATTGGAATTTGGAATGGAATGGAATGGAATGGAATGTGAAATGGAATGGAATGGAATGTGGAATGGAATGGAATGGAAAGTGGAATGGATTGGAATTCATTGCAACGAGGAATGGAATGAAATATGCAATGGAATGGAATGGAATGTGGAATAGAATGGAATGTGGAATGGAATGGAAAGGAATGGAATTTGAAATGGAATGGAATGGAATACGGAATGGAAAGGAATGGAATGTGGAATGGAATATGGAATGGAATGGGATGAAATGTGGAATGGAATGTGGAATAGAATTGAGAGGAATGGAATGGAAAGTGGAATGGAAAGGAATGGAATGTGGAATGGAAAGTGGAATGGAATTGCATGGAATGTGGAATGGATTCTGGAATGGAATGGAATGGAATGTGGAATGGAATGGAATTGAGTGGAACGGAATATTGAACGCAATAGAATGGAATGTGGAAAGGAATGTAATGGAATGTGGAATGGAATAGAATGTGGAATGGAATGTGGATGAAATGGGATGGAATTTGGAGTGGAATGTGGAAAGGAATGGAATGGAATGGAATGTGGAATGGAATGGAATGGAATGGAATGTGGAACGGAATGGAATGGAATGGAATGTGGAACGAAATGGAATGGAATTTTGAACGGAATGGAATGGAATGTGGAATGGAATGTAGAAGTTATTGCAATGCAATATGGAACAGAATGGAATGGAATGCAGAACGGAATGGCATGCAATGTGGAATGGAATGGAATGGAATGTCGAACGAAACTGAATGGAATGAAATGGAATGTGGAATGGATTCTGGAATGGAATGTGGAACGGAATGGAATGGAATTGAATGTGGAACGAAATGGAATGGAATGTTGAATGGAATGGAATGGAATGTGGACTGGAATGTAGAGGTTATTGCAATGCAATATGGAACAGAATGGAATGGAATGTGGAACGGAATGGAATGCAATGTGGAATGGAATGGAATGGAATGTTGAACGAAACTGAACGGAATGAAATGGATTGTGGAATGGATTCTGGAAGGGAATGTGTAATGGAAAGTGGAATGCAATTGAATGTGGAATGGAATGTGGTGTGGAATGGAACAGAATGTGGAATATAATGGAATGGAATGGAATGGAATGCAATGGAAAGAGGAGTGGAATGGAATGTAATGTGGAATGGAATGAAATACAATGGAATGTGACACGGAATGGAATGGAATGGAATGTGGAATTGAATGAAATGGAATGTGGAATGGAATGTGGAATGGAATGGAAAGTGGAATGGAATTGAATGTGGAATGGAATTGAAAGGAAAGTGTAATGGAATGGAATGGAATGTTGAATGGAATGGAATATGGAATAGTATAGAACAGAAGGGAATGTGGAATGCAATGTGTAGAGGAATGTGGAATGGAATGAAATGGAATGTTTAATGTAATGTGGAATGGAATAGAAAGCAATGTGGAATGGAATGCCAAATGGAATGGAATGGATGTGGAATGCAATGTGGGATGGATTTGAATGTGGAATGTATGGTGGAATGGAATGGAATGGAAAGTGGAATGGAATGTGGAATTGAATGGAATGGAATGTGGAATGGAATGTGGAAAGGAACGTGGAATGGAATGTTGAATGCAATGTGTGATGGAATGGAATGGAATACGGAATGGAATGAGGAATGGAACGTGGAATGGAAAGTGGAATGAAATTTTGAATGGAATGGAATGGAATGCGGAAAGGAATGCAGAATGGAATGGCATGGAATATGCAATTAAATTTAATCGAATGTGGAATGAAACGTGGAATGTAATGGAATGGAATGTGGAGTGGAATGTGGAATTGAACGTGGAATAGAATCTAACGTGGAATGGAATGGAATGAAATGGAATGTGGAATGGAATTGAATAGAATGGAATGGAATGTGAAATGGAATTGAATGGAATGGAATGTGGAATGGAATGTGCAATGGAATGGAATGGAATGTGGATTGGATTGTGGAATGGTACGTGGAAAGCAATGCAATGGAAAATGGGGTAGAATGTGGAATGGAAATTGGAATAGAATGCAATGAGGAATGGAAATGAATTTGGATTGTAATATGGAATGGAATGGAATGGAATGTGGAATGGAATGGAATGTGGAATTCAATGGAATGGAATGGCATGTGGAATGGAATGGAATGGAATGGAATGGAACGGAATGAAATGTGGAATGGAATGGAATGGAATGGAATGGAACACAATGAAATGTGGAATGGAATGGAATGGAATGTGGAATGGAATCGAATGGAGTGGAATGTGGAATGGAATGGAATGGAATGTGGAATTGAATGGAATGGAATGTGGAATGGAATGGAATGGAACGAGGAATGGAATGCAATGGAACGTGGAACGGAATGGAATGGAATGTGAAATGCAATGTGGAATGGAATGTAACGTATTAGAATGTGGAATGGAATGGAATGGAATGGTATGTAATGTGGAATGGTATTGAAGGGAATGTGAAATGGAAAGTGGAATGGAACGTGAAATGGAAAGTGCAATGGAAAATGGAATGGTATGAGTAATGGAATGGAATGGAATGTTGAACGGAAGGGAATGGAATGTGGAATGGAATGTGGAATGGAAAGTGGAATGGAATGGAATGAACGTGAAATGGAATGGAATGGAACGTGTAATGGAAAGCAATGGAATGTGTAATGGAAGGGACTGGAAAGCAGAATGTAATGTGCAATGGAATATGCAATGGAATGTGGAATGGAATGGAATTGAATGTGGAATGGAATGGAATGCATAGTGGAATGGAATGGAATGTGGAACGGAATGGAATGGAATGCGGAATGGAATGGAATGGAATGTGGAACTGAATGGAATGGAGCGGAAAGTGGAAAGGAATGGAATGGTGCGTGGAATGGAAAGTGGAATGAAATGGAATGGAAAGTGAAATGGAATGGAATGGATCGTGGAATGGAATGAGGAATTGAATGTGGAACGGAATGTGAAATGGAATGTGGAAAGGAATGTGGAATTGAATGGAATGGAATGTGGAATGCAATGGAATGTGTTATGCAATGGAATGGAATGTGGAATGGATAGGAATGTGGAATGCAATTGAATGGAATGTGGACTGAATGCAAAGGAATGTGGAATGTAATGGAATGTGGAAAGGAATGGAAAGTTGAATGGAATGGAATGTATTATGGAATGGAAAGGAAAGCAATGGAATGTGAAATGGAATGTGGAATGTAATGTGAAATGGAATGTGGAATGGAATGTGGAATGGAATGTGGAATGGAGAGAAATGGAAAGTGGAATGGAATGGAAAGTGGAAAGGAATGGAATGGTACGTGGAATGGAACGTGGAGTTGAATGGAATGGAAAGTGGAATGGAATGGAATGGTACGTGGAATGGAACATGGAATGCAACGTGGAATGGAATTGAGTGGAATGTGGAACGGAATGGAATGGAATATGGAATCGAATGGTATGGAATGTGGAATGGACAGCAAAGGAAGTTAGAATGTGATGTGGAATGGAATGTGGAATGGAAAGTGGAATGCAATGCAGTGGAATGTAGATTGGAATATGCAATGGAATGGAATGGAATGTGGAATGGAATGTGGAATGCAATGTGGAATGGAATGGAATGCAATGTGGAATGCAAAGTGAAATGGAATGGAATGGAATGTGGAACGGAATGAAATGTGAAATGGAATGGAAAGGAATGTGGAATGGAAAGGAATGGAATGTGGAATTGAATGTGGAATTGAATGCTTAATTGAACGTGGTATGCAAAGGCAGGGAATGTAGAATGGAATGGAATTGAACGGAATGTGGACTGGAACGCGGAATGTAATGGAAGGTATCTTTGAATGGAATGTGCAATGGAATGCGGATTGGATCGTGGAATTTAACGTGGAATGGATTAGAATGGAAATTGGAATGTAATGTGGAATGGAACGTGGAATGGATTGGAATGGAAATTGGAGTGGAATGTGGAATGGAATGTGGAATCCAACGTCGAGTGCCATGTGGAATGGAATGTGGAATGGAATGGAATTGAATGTGGAATGTAAAGGAATGGAACAGAGAATGGAACGTGGAATGGAAAGTGTAATAGAATGGAATGGAATATGGAATGTAATGTGGAATGGAATTGAATGGAACGTGGAATGGAGTGGAATGGAATGTGGAATGAAATGTGGAATGGAATGTGCAATGGAATGTGGAACGTGGAATTGAACGTGGAATGGAACGTGGAAAGGAAAGTGGAAGGGAATGTGAAATGTAATGTGGAATGGAATGGATTGGAATGTGGAATGAAATGTGGAAAGGAATGTGGAAAGGAATGTGGAATGGAACGGAATGGAAGGTGGAATGCAATATGGAATGGAGTGTGAAATGCAATGTTGAATGCAACGGAATGGAATGTGGAATGCTATGTGGAATGGAAGGGATTGGAATGTGGAATGGACCGTGGAATGCAATGTGGAAAGCAACGGAATGGAAGGTGGAATGTAATGTGCAATGGAACGGAATGGAAGGTGGAATGCAATGCAGAATGGAAACAGAAATGTGTTGGAATTGAATGTGGAATAGAACGTGGAATGGAATGGAATGGGACGTGGAACAGAACGTGGAATGGAACGTGGAATGGGACGGAATGGAAGGTGGAATGGAATGTTGAAAGGAATGTAGAACGGAACGTGAAATGTATTGGAATAGAATGTGGAATGGAACGTGGAATGGAATGCGGAATGGAATGGAATGGAATGTGGAATGGAACGTGTAATGGAATAGTGACAGTAACGTGGAATTCAACGTGGAATGGAATGGAATATGGAATGGAATGGAGTGAAATGTGTAATGGAATGTGGAATGGAATGGAGTGGAATTTGGAATGGAATGGAACGTGGAATGGTATGTGTAATAGAATGTAGAATGGAATGTGGAATGGAATGGGGAATGGAATGGATTGCAATGTGGAATGAAATGTGGAATGGAATGCGGAATGAAAGGTGGAGTGTAACACAATGGAATGTGGGACAGAATGTGGAGTAGAGTGTGGAATGCAAAGTGGAACGTAACGGAAAGGAAAGTGGAATGTAAATTGGAAGGGAATGTGGAATGGAACGTAAAACGGAATGGAATGGAATGTGGAATGGAACATGGAATGGAATGTGCAAAAGATTGGAATGTGGAAAGGAATGGAATGGAATGTGGAATGTAATGGAATGAAATGTTGAATAGAATGGAATGGAATGTCCAATGGAATGTGGAATGGAATGGAAAGGAATGTGCAATGGAATGTGAAAAAGAATGGAATGGAATGAGAAATGGAATGTGGAATGGAATGGAATGGAATGTGGATGGGAACGCGGAATGGAACGTGGAATGGAACGCCAAATGGAACGGAATGGGATATGGAATGGAGTGGAATGGAATGTGGATTTGAAAGTCGAATGGAATGTGGAATGGGAAGTGAAATGCTATGTGGAATGTAATGTGGAATGGAATGTGAAGTGGAATGTCGTATGGGAAGTGAAATGCTATGTGGAATGTAATGTGGAATGGAATGTGAAGTGGAATGTCGAATGGAATGTGGAAAGTAATGGAATGGAATGTGGAATAGAATGTGGAATGGATAGGAATGGAATGAGGAATGGAAGGAGGAAAGGAATGTGGAATGGGTCGTGGAATGAAATGGAGTGGAATGTGGAAAGGACCTTGGAATTGTAGGGAAAAGAATGCGCAATGGAACCTGGTATGGAACGTGGAATGGAACGTGGAAGAGAATGTGGAAGGGAGTATGGAATGGAAAGTTTAATGGAATGGAATGGAATGTGGAATGGAATGGGATGGAATGAGGAATGGAATGGAATGGAATGTGGAATGGAATGGAATGGAATGTGTAAGGGAATGGAATGGAAAGTGGAATGGAATGGAATGGAACGTTGAATAGAATTTGGAAGGGAAGTTGGAATGGAAACTGGAATGTAATTGAATCGAATGTGGAATGGTATGGAATCGAATGTGGAATAAAATGGAATTGAATGGCATGTGGAAAAGAATGCAATGGTATGGAAATTGGAATAAAATGAAAAGCAATGGAATTGAATGCAAAATGGAATGGAATGAAATGTGGAATGCAATGTAGTGGAATTGAATGTGAAATTGAAGGGAATGGTATGTGGAAAGGAACGGAATGGAATGTGGAATGGAACAGAATGCAATGTGGAATGGAATGCAATGGAATGTGGAATGGAATGTAGAATGGAATGTGGTATGGAATGGAATGGAATGTAGAATGGAATGTGGTATGGAATGGAATGGAATGTGGAATGAACTGGAATGGAATGTGGAATAGAATGCAATGGAATGCAATCAGGAATGGATGTGGAATGCAATGGAATGCAATGTGGAATGGAATGGAATTTAATTTGAAATGGAATGGAATGGAATGGAATGGAACGTGAAAGAGAATGTGGAACAGAATATGAAATGGAATGAAATGGAATGTGGAATGAAATGTGG
This sequence comes from Pongo pygmaeus, assembly GCF_028885625.2. Classification (NCBI taxonomy): domain Eukaryota; kingdom Metazoa; phylum Chordata; class Mammalia; order Primates; family Hominidae; genus Pongo; species Pongo pygmaeus. The sequence goes on along the minus strand of NC_072395.2, from coordinate 12,643,650 downwards.
AATGGAAAAGAATGGAATGTGGAATGGAATGTGGAATGGAATGTGGAATGTAATGGAATGTGGGATGGAATGTGGAATGGAATGGAATGGAAAGTTTAAATGGAATGGAATAGAAAGTGGAGTGGAATGGAATGCAATGTGGAATGGAATGTCAAATGGGGTGGAATGGAACGTGGAATGGAATGGAATCCAATGGGGAATGGAGTGGAATGGAATGTGGAATGGAATGGAATGTAATGTGGAATGAAATGGAAGGCAATGTTACATGGAAAGTGTAATGGAATGTGTAATGGAATGTGGAATGGAAAGTGTAATGCAATGGAATGCAATGTGGAATGGAACGTGGAGTGGAAAGGAATGGAACGTGGAATGAAACTTGGAATGAAACCTGGAATGGAACGTGGAATGGAATGTGGAATGTAATGTGGAATGGAAAGGAATGGAATGTCGAATGGAATGGAACGGAATGTGGAATGGAATGGAATGGAATTTGGAATTGAATGTGGAATAGAATGGAATGGAATGAGAATAGAATGTGGAACGGAATGTAACGGAATGTGGAATGGAATGGAATGGAAAGGTATGGAATGTGGAATGGAATGGAATGCAAAGTGGAATGTAATTTAATGGAACATGGAATGTAACTTGGTAAGGAATGTGGAATGGAAAGGAAAGGAATGTGGAGTGGAAGGGAATGGAAAGAGGAAAGAAATGGAATGGAAAGGATTGGAAAGTGGAGTGGAATGGGATTGTATGTAATGTGGAATTGAACGGAATGTAATGTGGAATAAAATGGAATGGTATGTAATGTGGAATGGAATGTGGAATGGATTGGCATGGAGTGAGGAATGGATTGGAATGGAATATGGAATTTAATGGAGAGGAATGTAATGTGGAATGGAATGCAAAGTAATGGAATATGGAAAGGAATGGAATGGAATGCGGATTGGAAGGGAATGGAATGGAAAGGAATGTGGAATTGAATGGAATGCTATGTGGAATGGAGTGGAATGGAAAGTGAAATAGAATGTGGAATCGAATGCAATGTGAAATGGAATGTGTAACGGAATGGAAAGAAATGTGGAATGGAAAGGAATGTAATGTGGAATGGAATGGAATGGAATGGAGAATGGAAAGGAAAGGAATTTGGAATGGAATGGAATGGTATGGAATATGGAATGGAAAGGAATATAATGTAATGGAATGTGGAATGGAAAGGAATGGAATGTGGAATGAAAGGGAATGGAATTTGAAATTTAATGGAATGGAATCGAATGTGGAATGGAATGGAAGGGAATGGAATGCGGAATGGAATGTGGAAGGGAATGGAATGGAATGCTATGGAATGTGGAATAGAAAGGAATGGAATGTGGAATAGAATGGAACGGTATGGAATGAGGAATGGGAAGGAATGGAATGTGGAATGGAATCGAATGGAATGTGGAAAGGAATGGAATGGAATTTGGAATATAATGGAATGGAATGGAATGTGGAAGGGAATGGAATGGAATGGAAGGCGGAATGGAATGGAATGGAATGTGGAAGGGAATGGAATTGAATGTGGAATTTAATGGAATGAAATGCAATGAGGAATGGAATGGAATGGAATGCGGAATGGAATGGAATGGAATGTGGAATGGAATGGAACGGAATGGAATGGAATGTGCAATGGAACGGAATGGAATGTGGAATGGATTTTGGAATGGAATGTGGAATGGAAAGTGGAATGGAAAGGAATGGAACGGAATGGAATGTGGAAAGTAACGTGGAATGGAATGGATTGGAACATGGAATGGGATGAAATAGAATGTGGAATGGAACATGGAATGGAATGGATAGGAAATTGTAATTTAAAATGTAATGGAACGTGGAATGGAATATGCAATGGAATGTGGAATGGAACGTGGAATTGAAAGGAATGGAAATTAGAGTGGAACGTGGAATGGAATGGAATGGAACGTGGAATGGAATGTGGAATGGACTGCAGAATGGAACGTGAAATGGAAAGTGGAATGGATTGGAATGAAAAGTGGAATGGAATGTGGAATGGATTTTGGAATGAAATGCTAGGCAATGTGGAATGCAATGTGGTATGGAATGTAATGGAATGTGGAATGGAATGTGGAATGGACTGTAATGGAATGTGGAATGGAATGTGGAATGGAATGTAAAGGAATGTGGAATGGAAAGGAAAGGAATATGGAATGCAATGTGGAATGGAATGTGGAATAGAAACTGGAATGGAATTAAAGGGATTGTGCAATGAAACGTGGAATTGAATGGAATGTGACGTGGAATGGAACTTGGAATGCAACGCGGAATGGAATGTGGAATGCACCGTGGAATGGAATATGGAAGTGAACGTGAAATGGAATGGAATGGAATGTGGAATGCAATGGAATGAAATGTGGCCTGGAATGTGGAATGGAATGAAATGGAATGTGGAATAGAATGCGTAATGGAATGGAATGCAATGGTATGGAATGGGGAATGGAATGGAATGTAACGTGGAATGGAACGTGGAATGGAATGGAATGGAATGTGAAATGGAATCTCGAATGGAATGTGGAATGGACTGGAATGGAATGTGGAATGGAATGGGGAATGCAATGGAATGGAATTTGGAATGGAATGTGGAAAGGAATGTGAAATGGAATGTGGGATGGAATGGAATGCAACGGAATGTGGAATGGAAAGTGGAAAGGAATGTGGAATGTAACGGAATGGAATGTGGAATGGAGTGTGGAATGGAATGCGGAATGGAACGTGGAATGGAATGGAATGAAATGTGGAATGGAATGTGGAATCGAATGTGGAAAGTAATGGAATGGAATGCAGAATCGAATGTGGAATGCAGTGCAATGGAATGTGGAATGGATTGTGTAATGGAATGAGGAATGGAATGTGGAATGGGACGTGGAATGGAACGTGGAATAGAATCGAATGGAATGGAACGTGGACTGGAACGTGGAATGGAACGTGGAATGGAACACGGAATGGAATGGAATGGAACATCGAATGCAATGTGGAATGTAAAGTGGAATGGAATATGGAATGGAATGGAATGGAATGTGGAATGGAACGTGGAATGGAACGCGGAATCGAATGGAATGGAATGTGGAATGCAATGTGAAATGTAAAGTGGAATGGAATGTGGAATGGAATGGAAAGGAAATGAAAGTGGAATGGAATGTGGAATTGAATGTGGAACGGAACCTGGAATGGAATGCGGAATGGAATGTGGAATGGAAGTTGGAATGGAATGGAATGGAACGTAGAATGGAATGTGGAATGGAATGGAATGCAGTGTGGAATAGAATTTGGAATAGAATGGAAGGAAAAATCGAATGTGGAATGGAATGGAATGGAAAGTTTAAAAGGAATGGAATGGATAGTTGAAAGGAATGTGGACTGCAATGGAATGCAATGTGAAAAGAATTGGAATGTAATGTGGAATGGAATGGGAAATGCAATGGAATGGAATTTGGAATGGAATGTGGAATAGAAAGTGGAATCTAATGTGGAATGGAATGGAATGGAATGGAATGTGGAATGGAAACTGGAAAGGAATGTGGAATGGAACGGAATGAAATGTGGAATGGACTGTGGAATGGAATGCAGAATGGAACGTGGAAAGGAATGGAATGGAATTGAATGGAATGGATTGTGGAATGGAATGTGGAATGGAACGTGGAAGGGAAAGTAGAATGGAAAGTGTAATGGAATGGAACGGAACGTGGAAACGGTTGGAATGGAATGTGGAACAGAACTTGGAATGGAATGGAAAGGGTCATGGAATGGAACATGTACTGGAACGTGGAATGGAATGTGCAATGGAATGTGGAATGGAACCTGGAATGGAAAGGAATTGAAAGTGTGGTGGAATGCAGAATGGAATGGAATGGAACTTGAAATAGAATGTGGAATGGACTGTGGAATGGAACGTGAAATGGAACATTGAATGGATTAGACTGGAATGTGGAATGGAATGTGGAATGTAATTCAAGGCAATGTGGAAAGGAAAGTGGAATGGAATGGAATGGAATTTGGAATGCAATATGAAATTGAATGGAATGGAACGTGGAATGCATTGTGGAATGGAATGTAATGCAATGTGGAATGGAACGGAACTGAACTTGGAATGTAATGCAAGGCAAAGTGGAATGGAAAGTAGACAGGAATGGAATGGAATTTGGAAAGGAATGTGAAAGACAATGGAATGGAATCTGGAATGGAATGTAATGGAATGTGGAGTGGAACGGAATGGAATGTGGAATTGAAGGTGGAATAGAAAGTTTAATGGAATGGAATGGAGTGTGCAATAGAACATGGAATGGAATGGAGAGGACCGTGGAATGGAATTTTGAATGGAAATTGGAATGGAACGTGGAATGGAATGTGGAAAGCCACCTGGAATGAAATGTGGAATGGAATGAAGAATGGAATGGAATGGAATGTGGAAAGGAATGAAATTGAAAGAGGAATGGAATGTGGAATAGAATGTGGAATGGAAACAGAATGGAACGGAATGGATTGTGGAATGGAATGTGGAATGCAATGTGGAATGGAACGTGGAATATAACGGAATGGACCTTGGAATGCAAAGTGAAAAGGAACGTGAAATGGAATGTGGCATGGAAAGTGGAAAGGCATGGGCAATGTGAAGTCGAATGGAACCTGGAATGTAACGGAATGGAAAGCGGAATGGAATGTGGAATGGAATGGAATGGAACGTGGAATGGAACGTCAAATTGAATGTTGAATATAATGGTATGTGGAATGGAATGGAATGGAATGCAATAAATTAATGGAATGGAATGCGGAGCAGAATGGAATTGAATGTGTAACGGAATATAATCTGGAATGGAATGGCATGGAATGGAATCTGGAATGGAATGGAATGTGGAATGGAATGGAATGTGAATGGAATGGAATGTGGAATGGAATAGAATGTGGAATGGAATGAAATGGAATGGAATGAAATGGAATGGAATGTGGAACACAATGTAATGGAATGTGGAAAGGAATGGAATGCAATGGAGTGGAATGTGAAATGGAATACAATGGAATGTGCAATGCAATAGAATGTTGAACGGAATGGAATGGGGAATGTTATGGAATGTAACATGGAATGGATTAGAATGGATATTGGAATGCAATGGAAAGGAATGTGGAATGGAATGGAATGGAATGTCCAATGGAATGTGGAATGGAATGGAATTGAATGTGGAACGGAATGTGGAATGGAATGGAAAGGAATGTGAAATGGAAAAAAACGGAATGTGGAATGGAATGTGGAATGGAATGTGCAATGGAATGTGGAATGGAATGTGGAATGGAATTTGCAGTGCAATGTGGAATGGAATGTGGAATGGAATGTGGAATGGAATGTGGAATGGAAAGTGGAATGAAAAGTGGAATAGAATGGCATAGAATATGGAATGGAACGTGGAATGGAACATGGAATGGAACATGGAAAGGAATGTAGAATGTAATATGGAAGGGAAAGTGGAAAGAAATGGAATGGAATGTGTATTGGAATGTGGAACGGAAAGTGGAATGGAACATGGAATGGAACATGGAATGGAAAGTGGAATGGGATACGCAATGGAATGTGGAATGGAAAGTGGAATGGTGAGAAATGTAACGGGGAATGGAACGTGGAATGAAATGGAATGGAAAGTGGAATGGAACGTGGAAGAGAACTTGGAAAGGAATGTGGAATGGAACGTTGAATTGAATGTGGAATCTAATGTGGAAGGTAATGTGGCATGGAGTGGAATGGAATGTGGAATAGAAAGTGAAATGGTTCCTGTAATTGAACGTGGAACGGACTGTGGAATGGAACTGGAAGGGAATGTGGAATGTGGAATGGAATATGGAATGGAATGTGAAATTGAATGGATTGGAATGTTAAATGGAACGTGGAATGGAATGGAAAGGAATGTGGAATGGAATGTGGAATGGAATGGAATGGAATATGGAATGGAATGGAATGGAATGTGGAATGGAAAGGCATGGAACATGGAATGGGACGTGGAATGGAAGATGGAATTCAACAAGGAATAGAGAGTGGAATGGAATGTCGAATCGAATGGAATGGAAAGTGAAATGGAATGGAAAGGAATGGAACGTGGAATGGAACATGGAATGGAAAGTGGAATAGAATGGAATGGAACGTGGAATGGAATGTGGACTGGAATGGAATGCAACGTGGAATTGAATGGAATGGAACGTGAAGTGGAATGGAATGGAACGTGGAATTTAATGGAATGGAACGTGGAATGGAATGTGGAATGTAATGGAATGGAACTTGGAGTGCAACGTGGAATGGAAAGTGGAATGGATCATGGAATGGAACGTGGAATTGAATGGAATGGAATGTGGAATGGAATGGAATGTGGAAAGGAAAGGAATGCAACCTGGAATGAGACGTGGAATGGAACATAGAATGCGACGTGGAATGGAAAGGAAAACAACCTGGAATGGGACGTGGAATGGAACATGGAATACGACGTGGAATGGAAAGTGGAATGGAATGTGGAATGGAATGGATTAGAATGGAATGGAATGCAGCATGCAATGAAATGAAAGGTGGAATGGAATGGAATGCGGAATGGAATGGAATGGATTGGAGAGTGAAATATAATGTGGAACGGAATGTGAAATGGAAAGTGGAATGGAATGTGAAACGGAATGAATTGGAACGTGGATTGAATGGAATAGAACGAGGAATGGAATGGAATGGAATGGAACATGGAATGGAACGGGAAATTGTGCATGGAATGGAACGTGGAATGGACTGTGGTATGAAAAGTGGAAAGGAATGGAATGGAATGTGGAATGGAATCTGGAAATGAATGCAATGGAATTAGAACGGAATGTGGAATGGAATGGAATGGAATGTGGAAAGGAATGTGGAAAGGAATGTGGAATGGAATGCGGAATGGAATGTGGAATGCTACGGAATAGAATGAGGAATGGAATGTTGAATGGACTGTGGAACGGAATGTGGAATGGAATCTGGAATTGTATGCGGAGTGGAATGGAATGGAATGTGGAATTGAATGGAATGGAATGTGGGATAGAATAGAATGGAAGTGAATGTGCAATGGAATGTGGAATTGGAAGTGGAGTGCAATGGAATGTGGAATTGAATGTGGAATGCAATGGAATGGAATGTGGAATGGAATGGAATGGAATTGAATGTGGAATGGAAGAGAATGGAATGAGGAATGCAATGGAATGTGGAATGCAATGGAATGGAATGGTATGTGGAATTGAATAGAATGAAATGGAACTTTGAATGCAATGGAATGGAATGTAAAGTGGAATTGAATGCAAATGAACGGCGAAAGGAATGTGGAATCTAAAGTGGAATGGAATGAAATGAAATGTGGAATTGAATGAAATGGAATGTGGAATAGAATGGAATGGAATGGAATATGCAATGGAATGTGGAATGGAATGTGGAAAGGAATGGAATGGAATCTGGAATGGAATTGAACTTGGAATGGAATGGATGGAAAGTGGATTGGAATGGAATGGAATGGAATGTGGAATGGAATGGAATGGAATGGAAAGTGAAATGGAATTTGCAATGGAATGTGGAGTGGAATGAAATGCACTGTGGAATGGAATGGAATGGAATGTGGAATAGAATGGAAAGGAATTCAAAGTGAAATGGAATTTGCAATGGAATGTGGAATGGAGTGGAATGGAATGTGGAATGGAATAGAATGGAATGTGGAATGGAAAGTGGAATCCAATGGAACATGGAGTGAAATGTGGAAAGGAATGTGGGATGGAAAGTGGGATGGAATGTGGGATGGAATGTGAAATGGAATGTGGAATGAAATATGGAATGAAATGTAGTATTGAATGCAGAATGGAAAGGAATGGAATGTCCAAAGGAATGTGGAATGGAATGGAATTGAATGCGGAATGGAATGTGGAATGGAATGGAAAGGAATATGAAATGGAAAGAAATGGAACGTTGAATGGAATGTGGAATGGAATGGAATGGAATTGAATGTGAAAGGGAATGGAATGGAATGTGGAATGGAATGTGCAAACTAATGGAATGTAGTGGAATGTGGATTGAAATGTGGAATGGAATTCAATGGAATGTGGAATGGAATGGAGTGGAATGTGGAATGGAATGGGTTGCAATGTGGAATGGAATGTGCATTGGAATGGAATGGAAAGGAATGGAAAGTGGAATGGAATGGAATGGAATGTGGAATGGAATGGAATGGAATGTGGAATGGAATTCAATGGAATGTGGAATTGAATGTGATGGAATGCAACGGAACGTGGAATTGAAAGGAATTGAACGTGGAATGAAATGTGGAATGGAACGTGGAATGGAAAGTAGAATGCAATTCAATGGAACCTGGATTTGAATGGGGAAAGGAATGTGGAATAGAAAGTGGAATGGATTGTCAAATGGAATGTTGAATGGAAAAGAATGGAATGTGGAAATTAATGGAATGGAATGGGGAATGGAATGGAATGGAATGAGGACTGGAATGTTATGCAATGTAATGGAATGTGGAATGGAAGTTGGAATGAAACGTGGAATGGAGTGGAAAGGAAAGTCGAATGGAAGGTGGAATGGAAGATGGAATGAAATGTGGAAAGGAATGGAAAAGAAGGTGGAATGGAATGTAGAATGGAATGTGGAATGGAATGGAATGGAATGTGGAATGGAATGGAGTGGAATCTGGAAAGGAATGTAATCGAATGTGGAATGGAATGCGGATGGGAATGGATTGGAAAGGTGAATGGAATTTGGAAAGGAATGGAATGGAATGTGGAAGGGAATGTGGAATAAATATGGAATGTAATGTGGAATGGAATGGAATGGAATGTGGGACGGAATGTGTAATGGAATGGAATGCAATGAGGAATGGAATGTGGAATGTTATGTGGAATGGAATGTGGAATGGAATGTAATGGAATGTGGAAGGGAATGTGGAATGGAATGCAGAAAGTAATGTGGAAAGCATTGGAATGGATTGTGGAATGGAATGTGGAATGCAATGTGGAATGGAATGGAATGGAATGTGGAATGGAATCTGGAATGGAATGGAATGGACTGAGGAAGGGAATGTGGAATGGCATGTGGAATATAATGTGGAATTTAATGCAATGAAAGTGGAATGGGATTTGTAATGTAGTGGAATGGAATGTCTAAAGGAATTTGGAAAGGAATGGAATGGAATGTGGAATACAATGTGCAATAGAATGTGGATTTCAAAGGAATGGAATTTTGAATTGAGTGTGGAATGGAATGGAATGGAAAGTGGAAGGGAATATGGAATGGGATGTGTAATGGGATGTGGAATGGAATGTGGAATGTAACGTGGAAGTGAAAGTGGTATGGAATGGAATTTAATGTGGAATGGAATGTGGAATGGAATGGAATGGATTGTGGACTGTTATGTGGAATAGAATGTGTAAAGGACTGTGCAATGGAACGTGTTATGGAACAGAATGGAATGTGGAATGAAATCTGGAATGGAATGTGGAATGGGTCGTGGAATGGAATGGAATGGAACGTGGAATGGACCGTGGAATGGAATGGAAAGAAACGTGGAATGGAACGTGCAATGGAACGTGGAATGAAATGTGGAATGGAACGTGGAATGGAATATGCAAAGGAATGTGGAAAGGAAAGTGGAATGGACTGGAATGGAAAGTGGAATGCAACGTGGAATGGAATGTAAAGGAATGTAGAAAGGATTGTGGAATGGAATTTGAAATGGATCATGGAATGCAATGGAAAGGAACGTGGAATGGAATGCGGAATGGAATGGAATGGAATGTGGAATGGAAAGGACTGTAATGTGGAACGGAATGTGGAATTGAATGTGGAAAGGAATGGAATAGAAAGTGGAATGGAATGTGGAATGGAATAGAATGGATAGTGGAATGGAATGTAATGGAATGGAATGTGGAATATAATGTAATGGAATGGAATGGAATGTGAATGGAATAGAAAGGAATGTGGAATGCAATGGAATGGAATGAATTGAAGAGTGGAATGGAACAGAATATGGAATGAAGTGCAATGGAACGAAATGAGGAAGAGAAAGGAATGGAAAGTGGAATGCAATGGAATGGAATGTGCAATGGAATGGAAGAGAAAGTGGAATGGAATGTGGAATACAATTCAATGGAATGTGGAATGAAATGGAATGGAATGTGGAAAGCAATGTGGAATTCAATGTGGAACGGAAAGTGAAATGGAAAGGAATGGAATGTGGAATAAAGCGGAATGGGATTGAATGCAATGCGGAATGGAATGGAATGGAATGGAATGTGGAATGGAATTCAATGGAATGTGGAATGAAATGGAATGGAACGTGGAATAGAATGTGGAATTGAATGTGAAATGGAAAGTGGAATGGAATGGAATGGAATGTGGAATAAAGCGGAATGGGATGGAATGCAGTGCAGAATGGAATGGAATAGAATGTGGAATGCAATGGAATGGAGTGAAATATAAATTGAAGGGAATGGAAAGTGGAATGGAATAGAATGGAATGTGGAATGGAATGGAGTGAAAAGTGCAATGGATTGTGGAATGGAATGTGGAATGGCATGTGGAATGGAATGTGGAATGTAATGGAATGGAATGTTGACTGTGATGGAACGGAATATGGAATAGAATGGTATGGAATGGAATGTGGAATGGAATGGAATGGAATGTGGAATGGAATTCAATGGAATGTGGAATGAAATGGAATGGAAAGTGGAATAGAATGTGGAAATGAATGTGTAATGGAAAGTGGAAAGGAATGGAATGGAATATGGAATAAAGTGGAATGGGATGGAATGCAGTGCGGAATGGAATGGAATAGAATGTGGAATGCAATGGAGTGAAGAGAAATGTGGAATTGAATGGAATGGAAAGTGGAATGGAAGAGAATGGAATGTGGAACGGAATGGAATGCAACATGCAATGGAATGTGGAATGGAATGTGGAATGGCATGTGGAAAGGAATGTGGAATGTAATGGAATGGAATGTTGCCTGCAATGGAATGGAATATGGAATAGAATGGAATGGAATGGGATGTGGAATGGAATTGAATGGAATGTGGAATGGAATGCAATGGAATGTGGAATGGAATGGAATGGAACGAGAAATAGAATGTGGAATGGAATGGAATGCAACGTGAATTGGAATGTGGAATAGAATGTGGAATGGAATGTGGAATAGAACGTGGAATGGAATTGAAAGGAACATGGAAGAGATTCAAATGGAAAGTGGAATGTAATATGGAGTGGAATGCAGAATGTGACGTGGAACGGAAGGGAATGAAACTTGGAATGGAATGTGGTAGAATGAGGAATGGAATGGATTGGAATGTGAAATGGAATGAATTGGAAAGTGGAATGGAATGGAATGGAACGTGGAATAGAATGTGGAATGGTACGTGGAATGGATTGTTTAATGGAATGGAATGGAATGTGGAATAGAAAGGAGTGCAATGAAATGTGGAATGGAATGTCGAATGGATCTTGGAATGGAATGGAATGCAATGAGCAACGGAATGGTAAGGAATGTGTAATGGAATGGAAAGGAATGGAAAGGAAAATGAAATAGAATGTGGAACGGAATGTGAAATGGAAAGTGGAATGGAATGTGGAACGGAATGAAATGGAACGTGGAATGGAAAGAAATGGAACGTGGAATGGAATGGAATGGAACGTGGAATGGAACGTGGAATGGATCATGGAATGGAAAGAGGAATAGAATGTGGAATGCAATGTGGAATGGAAAGGAATGGAATGTGGTATGAAATGTGGAATGGAATGGAATGTGGAATGAAATGCATTGGAATGAGAATGGAATGTGGAATGGAATGGAATGGAATATGGAATGGAATGTGGAATGGAATGGATTGGAATGCGAAATGGATTGTGGAACGGAATGTGGAATGAAAGGTGGAATGGAACGTGGAATTGATTGGAATGGAATTTGGTATAGAATGTCGAATGTAATGGAAGGCAATTTGGAATGAAATGTGGAGTATAACGAAATGGAAGGTGGAAAGGAATGGAATGGAATGTGGAATGGAACGGAATGTAATGAAGAATGGAATGTGGAATGGAATGTGGAAGGGAAAGTGGAATGGAATGGAATGGAATGTGGAATGGAACATGGAAGGAAATGGAATGGAACGTTGGATGGAAAGTGGAAAGGAATGTGGAATGGAATGTGGAATGGAATGCAATGGAATGTGGAATGGAATATGGAATGCAGTGTGGAATGTAATGGAATGGAACAGGGAATTGAACATGGAGTGTAATGGAGTGGAACATGGAATGAAATGTGGAATGGAACGTGGAATGGAAAGTAGAATGCAATTCAATGGAACCTGGATTTGAATGGGGAAAGGAATGTGGAATAGAAAGTGGAATGGAATGTCAAATGGAATGTCAAATGGAATGTTGAATGGAAAAGAATGGAATCTGGAAAGTAATGGAATGGAATGGAATGAGGACTGTATTGTTATGCAATGTAATGGAATGTGGAATGGAAGTTGGAATGAAACGTGGAATGGAGTGGAAAGGAAAGTCGAATGGAAGGTGGAATGGAAGTTGGAATGAAATGTGGAAAGGAATGGAAAAGAAGGAGAAATGGAATGTGGAATGGAATGGAGTGGAATGTGGAATGGAATGGAGTGGAATCTGGAAAGGAATGAAATCGAATGTGGAATGGAATGCGGATGGGAATGGATTGGAAAGGTGAATGGAATTTGGAAAGGAATGGAATGGAATGTGGAAGGGAATGTGGAATCAAATATGGAATGTAATGTGTAATGGAATGGAATGCAATGTGGAATGGAATGTGGAATGTTATGTGGAATGGAATGTGGAATAGAATGGAATGGAATGTGGAAGGGAATGAGGAATGGAATGCAGAAAGTAATGTGGAAAGCATTGGAAAGGATTGTGGAATGGAATGTGGAATGCAATGTGGAATGGAATGGAATGGAATGTGGAATGGAATCTGGAATGGAATGGAATGGACTGAGGAAGGGAATGTGGAATGGCATGTGGAATTTAATGTGGAATTTAATGCAATGAAAGTGGAATAGGATTTGGAATGGAGTGGAATGGAATGTCTAAAGAAATGTGGAAAGGAATGGAATGGAATGTGGAATGCAATGTGCAATAGAATGTGAAATTGAATGGAATGGAATTTTGAATTGAGTGTGGAATGGAATGGAATGGAAAGTGGAAGGGAATATGGAATGGGATGTGTAATGGGATGTGGAATGGAATGTGGAATGTAAGGTGGAACTGAAAGTGGTATGGAATGGAATTTAATGTGGAATGGAATGCGGAATGGAATGGAATGGATTGTGGACTGTTATGTGGAATAGAATGTGTAAAGGACTGTGCAATGGAACGTGTTATGGAACAGAATGGAATGTGGAATGAAATCTGGAATGGAATGTGGAATGGGTCGTGGAATGGAATGGAATGGAATGTGGAATGGACCATGGAATGGAATGTGGAATGGACCGTGGAATGGAATGGAATGAAACGTGGAAAGGAACGTGCAATGGAACGTGGAATGAAATGTGGAATGCAACGTGGAATGAAATATGCAAAGGAATGTGGTAAGGAAAGTGGAATGGAATGGAATGAAAAGTGGAATGCAACGTGGAATGGAATGTAAAGGAATCTGGAAAGCATTGTGGAATGGAATTTGAAATGGATCATGGAATGCAATGGAAAGAAACGTGGAATGGAATGTTGAATGGAATGTGGACGGGAACGTGGAATCGAATGGAATGGAATGTGGAATGGATGTGGAATATAATGGAATGGAATGTGGAATGGAATGCGGAAAGGAATGTGTTATGGAATGTGGAATAGAACGGAATGGAATGTGGAATGGAATGTGAAATGGAATTTTGAATGGAATGTAATGGAAAGTGGCATGGAATGTGGAATGGAATGGAATGGAATGTGGAGTACAATGTGGAATGGAATGGAATGGAAAGCGGAATGGAATGAATGCAATGGTAAGTAATATGGAATGCAATGGAATGGAAAATGGAATGCAATGTAGAATGAAATAGTATCGAATGTGGAATGGAACGTGGAATGGAATGTGGAAAGGATCGTGGAATGGAACGTCGAAAGGAATGGAATGAAATGTGCAATGGAATGGAATGGAATATGGAATTAAATGTGGAGAGTAATGGAATGGAATCTGGAATAAAATGTGGAATGGACTGGGGAATGGAATGGAATGGAATGTTATGGCAAGTGGAATGGAACGGAATGCAATGTGGAATGGAATGGAATGGAACATGGAATGGAACGTGGAATGGAATGTGGAATGTGGAATTTCATCTGGAATTTAATGTGGAATGGACAGGAATGGAATGGAAGGGAATGTGGAATGGAAAGTGGAATGAAATGTAGAATGCAGTGGAATGGAATGTGGAATGGAATGGAATGGAAGGGAATGTGGAATAGAATGGAATGGAATGGCATGGAATGTGGAATGGAAGGTGGAATGGAATGTGGAATGAAATGAGGAATGGAATGGAATTGAATGTGGAATGAAATGTGGAATGGAATGGATTGGAATGTGGAATGGAATGTGGAATCGACTTTAATGGAATGTGGACTGGAAAGTGGAGTGGAATGTGGAATGCAACGGAATGGATGGCAGAATGGAATACAGAATGGAGTGTGGAATGGAAGTTGGAATGGAATGCAATGGAATTTAGAAAGGAACGTGGAATGGAAAGTGGAATGGAATGGAATGGAATGGATCGTGGAATAGAATGTGGAATGGAACGTGAAATGGAATGGAATGGAACGTAGAATGGAACCTGGAATGGAACATGGAAAAGAATGTGGAATTGAAAGTGGCATGGAATGTGGAAAGGAATGTGCAATGGAACAGAATGGAATGTAGAATGGAATGTGGAACTGAGTGTGGAATGGAATGTGCAATGGAATGGAATGGTATGTGGAATGGAACGTGGAAAGGAATGTGGAATGAAATGTGGAAAATTTGTAATGTGGAAAGGAATGGAATGGAATGTGGAATGGAAGGGAAAGGAAAGTGAAATGGAATGTGGATTGGAATATGGAAGTGAATGGAATGGACCGTGGAATGGAATGGAATGAAACATGGAATGAAATGTGGAATGGAACGTGGAATGGAATGTCGGTTGGAATGGAATGCAATGTTGAATGCAATGGAAAGGAATGTGGAATGGAATGAGGAATGGAATCGAATGGAAAGTGGAATTTAATGTGGAACGAATAGGAAAGCAATGTGGAAGGGAATGTGGAATGAAACATAGAATGGAATGTGGAATGGAATGGAATGGAATGCTATGGAATGTGTAATGGAATGGAAAGTGGAATGGAATGGAATGGAATGTGGAATGGAATGTGGAATGGAATGTGGAATGGAATGTGGAATGCAATGTGGAATGGACTGTGGAAGGGAGTGGAATGAATTGTGGAATGAAATGAGTTTTGGAATTAAATGGAATGTGGAATGGAATGGGCTGGAATGTGTAAAGGAATGTGGAATAGAATTTAATGGAATGTGGAATGGAACGTGGAATGGAAGGGAATGGATTGGGATGGAATGTGGAATGGAATGGAATGGAATTTGGAATGGAATGTGAAATGGAATGTGGAATGGAATGGAACGAAATGTGGAATGGAATGTTGTTTGGAATGAAATGGAATTTGGAATTGAATGGAATGGACTGCGGAATGGAATGAGGAATGGAATGTTGAATGGAATGTGGAATGGAATGGAATGGAATGGAATGTGTTATGGCATGTGAATTGGACTGCAATGGAATGTGTAACGGAAAGTGGAAAGAAATACAATGGAATGATACAACATTGTGGAATTGAAAGTGTAATGCAATTTGGAATGGACTGTCAAACGGAATGTGGAATGGAATGTGGAAAGGAATGTGGAATGTAATGGAATGGACTTTGGAATGGATTGTGGAATGGATTGGAATGCAATGTGGAATGGAATGTGGAACGGAAAGTTTAACCGAAAGTGGAAGGGAATGGAGTGGAATATGGAATGGAACGTGGAATGGAACATGGAATGGAACGTGGAATGTGCTGTTCAATGGAATATGGAACAGGAAGTTGAATGGAATGGAATGGAACGTGGAATTGAACGTCAAAATGAATGGAATTGAATGTGGATTTGTACCTGGAATGGAACGCAGAAAGGAATGTGGAATGGAACGTGAAATCGAATGTGGAATGGAATGTGGAAGGGAATGCGGAGTGGAATGGAATGGAATGGAATGGAATGTGGAATGGAACGTGCAATGTATCGTGGAATTGAATGTGGAATGGATCTTGGAATGGAATGTGAAATAGAATGTGGAATAGAACGTGGAATGGAATATGGAAGGGAACGTGAAATTGAATGGAATGGAATGTTGAATGGAACGTAGAATGTAATGTAATGGAATGTGGAACGGAATGTGAAATGGAATGTAATGCAAAGTGAAATGGAATCTGGAAAGGAAAGTGGAATCGAATGGAATGGACTGTGGAATAGAACGTGGAATGGAATGTGCAACGGAATGTGGAATGGAATGGAATGTGGAATGGAATGGAATGTAATGTGGAATGTAATGTGGAATGGAATGTGGAAAGTAATGGAATGGAATGTGGACTAAAACGAGCAATAGTATGGAATGGAAGGTGGATTGGATCTTGGAATGGAATATGGAATGGAATGTATAAAGGAAAGTGGAATGGTATGTGGAATGGAATGGAATGGAATCTGGTATGGAAGGTGGAATGGAATGTGGAATGGAATGTGGAATGGAATGTGGATAGGAGAGTGGAATGTTATGGAATAAAATGTGGATTGAAACGAGGAATGGAATGGAAAGGAAGGTGGAAAGGAACATGGAATGGAATGTGGAATGAAACGTGAAATGTAATCTGGAATGGAATGTTTACTGGAATGGAATGGAATCTGGAATGGAATGTGGAATGGAATGGAATGGGATGTAGAATGAAATGTGGAATGGAATTTGTAATGGAATGTCGAGCGCAGTGTGGTATGGAACGTGGAATGGAACATGGGTTGGAACGTAGAATGGGATGTTCAATGGAATATGGAATGGAATGTTGAATGGAATGTAATGGAACGTGGAATTGAACGTGGAAAGAAATGTAATGGAATTTGGAATGGAACATAGAATGGAACGTGGAAAGGAAAGAGGAATGGAACGTGGAATGGAATGTGGAATGGAATGTGGAAGGCAATGTGGAGTGGAATGGAATGGAATGGAATGGGATGTGGAATGGAAAGTGCAATGAATGCTGGAATTGAATGTGGAATGGATCGTGGAATGGAATGTGAAATAGAATGTGGAATAGAACGTGGAATGGAATATGGAAGGGAACGTGAAATTGAATGGAATGGAATGTTGAATGGAAAGTAGAATGTAATGTAAAGGAATGTGGAACGGAATGTGGAATGGAATGTAATGCAAAGTGAAATGGAATCTGGAAAGGAAAGTGGAATGGAATGGAATGGAATGTGGAATAGAACGTGGAATGGAATGTGCAACGGAAAGTGGAATGGAATGGAATGTGGAATGGAACGGAATGTAATGTAGAATGTAATGTCGAATGGAATGTGGAAAGTAATGGAATGGAATGTGGACTAAAACGAGGAATGGTACGGAATGGAAGGTGGATTGGATCTTGGAATGGAATATGGAATGGAACGTATAATGGAAAGTGGAATGTTATGTGGAATGGAATGGAATGGAATCTGGTATGGAATGTGGAATGGAATGTGGATAGGAGAGTGGAATGCTATGGAATGGAATGTGGATTGAAACGAGGAATGGAATGGAATGGAAAGTGGAATGGAACATGGAATGTAATGTGGAATGAAACGTGAAATGTAATCTGCAATGGAATGTTTAATGGAATGGAATGGAATCTGGAATGGAATGTGGAATGGAATGGAATGGGATGTAGAATGAAATGTGGAATGGAATGTGTAATGGAATGTCGAGTGGAGTGTGGTATGGAACGAGGAATGGAACATGGGTTGGAACGTAGAATGGGATGTTCAATGGAATATGGAATGGAATGTTGAATGGAATGAAATGGAACGTGGAATTGAACATGGAAAGGAATGTAATGGAATGTGGAATGGAACATAGAATGCAACGTGGAAAGGAAAGTGGAATGGAACGTGGAATGGAATGTGGAATGGAATGTGGAAGGCAATGTGGAGTGGAATGGAATGGAATGGAATGGAATGTGGAATGGAAAGTGCAATGTATGGTGGAATTGAATGTGGAATGGAACGTGGAATGGAACCTGAAATGGAATGTGGAAAGGAATGTGGAATGGATTATGGAATGGAACGTGAAATTGAATGCAATGGAATGTTGAATGGAACGTGAAATTGAATGCAATGGAATGTTGAATGGAACGTGGAATGGAATGGAATGTGGAATGGAATGTGGAATATAATGGATTGCAATGTGGAATGGATTCTGGAAAGGAAAGTGGAATGAAATGGAATGGAATGTGGAATGGAACGTGGAATAGAATCTACAACGGAATATGGATTGGAATGCAATGGAATGTGGAATGGAATGTGGAATGGAACGGAATGTAAATTGGAATGGAATGTGTAAAGGAAAGTGGAAAGGAAAATGGAATGGAACGTGGAATGGAATGTGGAATGGAATGTGGAAGGCAATGTGGAGTGGAATGGAATGGAATGGAATGGAATGTGGAATGGAAAGTGCAATGTATGGTGGAATTGAATGTGGAATGGAATGTGGAATGGAAAGTGCAATGTATAGTGGAATTGAATGTGGAATGGAACGTGGAATGGAACCTGAAATGGAATGTGGAATGGAATGTGGAATGGATTATGGAATGTAATGTGAAATTGAATGGAATGGAATGTTGAATAGAACGTGGAATGGAATGGAATGGAATGAGGAATATAATAGAATGGAATGTGGAATGGATTCCGGAAAGAAAGTGGAATGAAATGGAATGGAAAGTGGAAAGGAACGTGGAATAGAAAGTGCAACGGAATATGGATTGGAATGGAATGGAATGTGGAATGGAATGTGGAATGGAACGGAATGTAGTTTGGAATAGAATGTGGAATGGAATGTGGAAAGGAAAGTGGAATGTAATGCAATGGAATGTGGACTGAAACGATAAATGGAATAGAATGGAAGGTGGAATGGAAGGTGGAATGGAACGTGGAATGGAACTTGGAATGGAATGGGGAATGGAATGAGAAATGGAATGTGTAATGGAATGTGGAAAGGAAAGTGGAATGTAATGGAATGAAAGGTGGACTGAAATGAGGAGTTGAATGGAATGGAAGGTGGAATGGAACGTGGAATGAAACGTGGAATGGAATGTGGAATGGAATGTGGAATGGAATGGAATAGAATCTTGAATGGAATGTGGAATGGAATGTGGAATGCAATGTGGAATGGAATGGAATGGGATGTAGAATGAAATGTGGAATGGAATGTGGAATGGAAGGGAATGGGATGTAGAATGAAATGTGCAATTGAATGTGGAATGGAATGTGGAATGGAATGTTGAGGGGATTGTGTAACGGAATGTGGAATGGAAGGCAATGGAATGTCGAATGGAATGTGGAATGGAATGTGGAATGGAACTAGAAATGTAAGGGAATGGAATTTGGAATGGAACGTGGAATGTAATGGAGTGGAACATCGAATGGGACGTGGAATGGAATGTGGAAAGGAATTGAAAGGAACGTGGAATGTAATGTGGAATGGAATGTGGAAAGGAATGGAATGGAATGCTTAATGGAAATCAAAGGCATTTGGAATGGAATGGAATGGCATGTGAAATGGAAAGAGGAATTGAATGTGTAATGGAATGGAACGGAAAGGAATGGAATGTGGAATGGATTGTGGAATGGGATGGAATGGAATGCTGAATGGAATGGAACAGAATGTGGAATGGAATGTGGAACGGAATGTGGAATGGAATGGAATGGACTTTGGAATGGAATGTGGAATGGAGTCGAATGGAATGTGGAATCGAATGTGCAGTAGGACATGGAATGGAATGTGAAATGGAATGGAACTGAAAGTGGAATTGAATGGAATTAAATGCGGAAGGGAATGGAATGGAATGTGGAATGGAATGTAGAGGAATAGAATTTGGACTGGAATTTAATGGAATGGAACGGAATGTGGAATGGAATACAATGGAATGGAAGGTGGAATGTTATGGAATGAATTGTGGAATGGAATGGAATGAAATTTGGAATGGAATTCAATGGAATGTGGAATGAAATGGAATGGAAAGTGGAATAGAATGTGGAATGGAATATGGAATGGTATGTGGAATGGAACAGAATGGAATGTGGAATTATATGGAATAGAACGTGGAATAGAATATGGAATGGAATGTAGAATGGAATGTGGAATGGAATGGAATGGAATGTGGAATGGAATGGAATGGAATGGAATGGAATAGTATGGAACTTGGAATGGAAAGTGTAATAGAAAGTGGAATGGAATGTTGAATGGAATGGAATGGAATGTGGAATGGAATGTGAAATGAAATGGAATGGAAAGTGGATTGGAATGTGGAGTGGAACGCGGAAAGGAAGGTGGAATAAAACATCGAACGTAATGAAATGGATTGTGGAATTTAGTGGAATGGAATATGGAATGGAATGTGAAATGAAATGTCGAATGGAATGTGGAATGAAACTTCAAATGGAATGGAATGGAATTTGGAATGGAATGGAACGGAAAGTGGAATGGAATGTGAAATGCAATGTGGAATGGAATGTGGAAAGGAAAGTGAAATGGAATGTGGAAAGGAATGTGGAATGGAATGGAATGGACTTTGGAATGGAATGTGGAATGGAATCGAATGGAATGTGGAATCGAATGTGCAGTAGGACATGGAATGGAATGTGAAATGGAATGGAACTGAATGTGGAATTGAATGTAATTAAATGCGGAAAGGAATGGAATGGAATGTGGAATGGAATGGAGAGGAAAAGAATTTGGACTGGAATTTAATGGAATGGAACGGAATGTGGAATGGAATACAATGGAATGGAAGGTGGAATGTTATGGAATGAATTGTGGAATGGAATGGAATGAAATTTGGAATGGAATATGGAATGGATTATGGAATGGTATGTGGAATGAAACGGAATGGAATGTGGAATGAAATGCAATGGAATGTGAAATATAATGGAATTGAATAGAATGTGGACTGAAATGGAATGGGATGAAACAGAAAGTGGATTGGAATGGAATGGATTGTGAATGGAATGGAATGGAATGTGAAATGGAATGGAATGCAATGTGGAATGGAGTGTAATGTAATGTGGAATGGAAGGTGGAATGAAATGGAATGGAATGTGGAATGGAATATGAAATGAAATGGAATGGAATGTAGAATGGAATGTGGAATGGAAAGTGGAATAGAATGTGGAATGGAATGTGTAAAGGAAGGCGGAAATGAACGGAATGGAATGTGGAATGGAACGTGGAATGGAATGGCATGGCATGTGGAATGGAATGGAATGGAATGTGGGATGGAACGGAAATGAATGTGGAAGGGAATGTGGAATGGAATGTGGAATGGATCGTGGAATGGAACATGGAATGGAATGTGGAATGGAATGGAATGGAATGTGTAATGGAATGGAATGGAATGGAATTTAAAGTGATATAGAATGTGGAACGTAATTTGAAATGGAATGCAGAATGGAATGTGGAATGGAATGAATTCAAACATGGAATGGAATGGAATGGAATGGAAAGGAATGGAATGGAATGGAAAGTGGAATGGAACATGGAATGGAACATGGAATGGAACGTGGAATGGAATGTGGTATGAAATGTGGAATTGAATAGAATGGTAAGTGGATTCTAATGTGGAATGGAAAGGAATGGAACGTGGAATGGAATATGGAATGTTGAATGGAATGTGAAATGGAATGTGGAATGGAAAGTGTAATGGAACACAATGGACTGTGGAGTGGAATGTGGAATGGAATGTGGGATGGATCCTGGAATGGAATGTGGAATGAAATGGAATGGAATGTGGAATGTAATGTGGAATGCAAAGTGAAATGGAAAGGAATGGAATGGAATGTGGAATGGAATGTGGAGTGGATTGGAATGGAATGTGCAATGGAAAGTGGATTGGAATGAAATGGAATGTGGAATGCAAAGTGGTATCGAATGGAATGGAATGGAATGTGGAATGGAATGGAATTGAATATGGAATGGAACGGAATGTGTAATGGAATGTGGAATGGAATGGAATGGAATTTGGAATGGAATGTGGAATGGAATGGAATTTAAAGTGAAATAGAATGTGGAACGTAATTTGAAATGGAATGCGGAATGGAATGTGGAACGGAATGAATTGGAAAGTGGAATGGAATGGAATGGAATGGAAAGGAATGGAATGGAAAGCAACGTGGAATGGAACATGGAATGAAACGTGGAATGGAATGTGGTATGAAATGTGGAATTGAATAGAATGGTAAGTGGATTCGAATGTGGAATGGAAAGCAATGGAACGTGGAATGGAATATGGAATGTTGAATGGAATGTGAAATGGAAAGTGGAATGGAAAGTTGAATGGAACACAAAGGACTGTGGAGTGGAATGTGGAATGGAATGTGGGATGGATCATGGAATGGAATGTGGAATGAAATGGAATGGAATGTGGAATGGAATGTGGAATGCAAAGTGAAATGGAAAGGAAAGGAATGGAATGTGGAATGGAATGTGGAGTGGATTGGAATGGAATGTGCAATGGAAAGTGGATTGGAATGAAATGGAACGTGGAATGCAAAGTGGTATCTAATGGAATGGAATGGAATGTGGAATGGAATGGAATTGAATGTGGAATGGAATGGAATGGAATCCGTAATGGAATGTGGAATGGAATGGAATGGAATTTGGAATGGAATGTGGAATGGAATGGAATGGAATGGAATGTGGAATGGAATGGAATGGAATGGAATGTGGAATGGAATGGAACGGAACGTGAAATAGAATGGAATGTAATTTTGAATAGAATGTGGAATGGAATGACATGGAAAGTGGAATTGAATGGAAAGGAATGTGGAATGCAATGGAATGGAATGTGGAATGTAAAGGAATGGAATGTGGAAAGGTATGTGGAATGGAATGGAATGGAATGGAATGTGGAATAGAGTGTGGAATAGATGGAGTGTAATGTGCAATGGAACGGAATGGAGTGTGCAATGAAATGTGCACTGGAACAAAATGGAATATAATGTGGAACAGAATGTGGAGAGGAATGGAATGGAATGTGGCATGCAAAATGGAATGGAATGGAATAGAATGTGGAATGGAATGTGGAATGGAATGTGGAATGGAATGCAATGGAATGTGGAAAGGAATGTGGAATGGAATAGAATCAAATGTAGAATGGAATGTGGAATAGAATGGAATGGAATGCGGAATGGAATGGAAAGGAATGTGGAATGGAATGGAATGGAATGTGGAATGGAACAGAATGGAATGTGGAATGGAATGTGGTATGGAATGTAGAATGGAATGGAATGGAATGGAATGGAAAGGAACATGGAATGAGATGGAATGAAACATGGAATGGAATGGAATGGACTACAACGAAATGTGGAATGGAATGGAATGGAATGGAAAGTGAAATATAATTTGGAATGGTATGTGAAATGGAATGTGAATGGAATGTGTAACGGAATGAATTGAAACATGGAATGTAATGGAATGGAACGTGTAATGTAATGGAATGGAATGGAAAGTGGAATGGAACGCGGAATGGAACATGGAATGGAATGTGGAATGGAATGTGGTATGAAATGTGGAATGGAATGGAATGGACAGTGGAATGGACAGTTGAAAAGAATGCAATGGATTGAGAACGGAAAGTGGAATAGAATGGAATGG
Source organism: Pongo pygmaeus (assembly GCF_028885625.2). Taxonomy (NCBI): domain Eukaryota; kingdom Metazoa; phylum Chordata; class Mammalia; order Primates; family Hominidae; genus Pongo; species Pongo pygmaeus. The sequence goes on along the minus strand of NC_072395.2, from coordinate 12,619,632 downwards.
AATGTGAAGTGGAGTGTTGAATGGAAAGTGGAATGGAATAAGGCATGAAATGTGGTATGAAATGTGGAATGGAATGGAATGGAAAGTGGAAAGGAATGTGGAAAGGAATGCAATGGATTAAGAACGGAAAGTGGAATGGAATGGAATGGAATGTAAAGTGGAATGTTGAATGGAATGTGGAATGGAATGCGGAATGGAATGTGGAATGGAACGCGGAATGCAATGGAATGGAAAGTGGAGTGGGATGGACAGGACTGTGGAGTGGAACGTGGAATGGAATGTGGAAGGGACTTTGGAATGGAACGTGGAATGGAAAGTAGAATGGAAAGGAATGGAATGGAATGTGTCACGGAATGGAATGGAATGTGGAATGGTATGTGGCATGGAATGTGGAGTGGAATAGAACGGAATTTGGAATGCAGTGGAATGGAATGTGGAATGGGCTCTGGAATGGAATGGAATGGAATATGGCATAGAATGTGTAATGAAATGGAATGGAATGCGAAATGGAATCGAATGCAATGCGAAATGGAACGTGGAATGGAACGTTGAATGGAACGTGGAATGGAACTCGGAATTGAATGTGGAATGGAATGGAAAAGAATGCGAACGGAATGGATTGGAATGTGGAATAGAATGTGGTATGGAATGGAATGGAATGTTGAATGGAATAGAATGGAAAGATATGGAATGTGGAATGGAATGGAGAGGAATGTGGAATGCAACGTGGAATGGAATGGAATGGAACGTGGAATGGAATGCGTAATGGAATGAGGAATGGAACGTAGAATGCAACGTGGAATGGAGTGGAATGGAACGTGGAATGGAATGTGGAATGGAAGGTGGAATGGGACGTGGAATAGAACGTGGAATGTAATTTGGAATGGAAAGGAATGGAATGTGGAATGGAAAGGAATGGAATGTGGAACGGAATGCAATGGAATGTGGAATGGAATGTGGAATATAAAGGAATGGAAGGCGGAATAAAATGCGGATTGGAATGGATAGCAATCCGGAATGGAATGGAATGGAATGGTATGGAATGTGGAATGGAACATGGAATGGAATGGAACGTGGAATGGAATGGAATGGAATGTGCAATGGAATATGGAATGGAATGTGGAATACAACGTGGAGTTGAATGTGGAAATGAACGCGTAATGGAAGGTGGAATGGAATGGAATGGAATGTGGAATGGAATGTGGAGTGGAATGGAATGGAATGTGGAGAGGAATTGAATGGAATGTGGAATGGAATTGAATGGAATGTGGAATGGAATGGAACAGAATGTGGAATGGAAAGGAATGGAACAAGGAATGGAAAATGGAATGGAACGTGGAAAGCAATGTGAAATTGAACTTGGAATGTAATGTGAAATGGAATGGAATGGAATGTGGAATAGGATGGAATGGAATGTGGAATGGAATGGAATGGAGTGGAATGTGCCACGGAATGGAATGGAATGGAATGGAATGGAAAGAGGCATGGAATGGAATGGAATCTAATGGAATTTGGAGTACAATGGAGTGAAATGTGGAATGGAATGGAATGTAATGTGGAAGGCAATGTGGAAGAGAATGTGGAATGGAATGTGCAAAGGAAAATGGAATGGAATGGAATGGAATGTGGAATGGAAAGTGGAATTGAATCGAATGGAACGTGGAATGGAAAGTGGAATGGAATGGAGTGTTACGTGGAATCGAACATGGAATAGAACGTCGAATGGAATGGTCAATGGAATGTGGAATTGAAAAAGGAATGGAATGGAATGGAAAGTGTAATGGGACGTGGAATATACTGTAAAGGAATGGAATGGAATGTGGAATGAAATGGAATGGAATGTGGAATGGAATGTGGAATGCAAAGTGAAATGGAAAGGAAAGGAATGGAATGTGGAATGGAATGTGGAGTGGATTGGAATGGAATGTGCAATGGAATGTGGATTGGAATGAAATGGAACGTGGAATGCAAAGTGGTATCTAATGGAATGGAATGGAATGTGGAATGGAATGGAATTGAATGTGGAATGGAATGGAATGGAATCCGTAATGGAATGTGGAATGGAATGGAATGGAATTTGGAATGGAATGTGGAATGGAATGGAATGGAATGGAATGTGGAATGGAATGGAATGGAATGGAATGTGGAATGGAATGGAACGGAACGTGAAATAGAATGGAATGTAATTTTGAATAGAATGTGGAATGGAATGACATGGAAAGTGGAATTGAATGGAAAGGAATGTGGAATGCAATGGAATGGAATGTGGAATGTAAAGGAATGGAATGTGGAAAGGTATGTGGAATGGAATGGAATGGAATGGAATGTGGAATAGAGTGTGGAATAGATGGAGTGTAATGTGCAATGGAACGGAATGGAGTGTGCAATGAAATGTGCACTGGAACAAAATGGAATATAATGTGGAACAGAATGTGGAGAGGAATGGAATGGAATGTGGCATGCAAAATGGAATGGAATGGAATAGAATGTGGAATGGAATGTGGAATGGAATGTGGAATGGAATGCAATGGAATGTGGAAAGGAATGTGGAATGGAATAGAATCAAATGTAGAATGGAATGTGGAATAGAATGGAATGGAATGCGGAATGGAATGGAAAGGAATGTGGAATGGAATGGAATGGAATGTGGAATGGAACAGAATGGAATGTGGAATGGAATGTGGTATGGAATGTAGAATGGAATGGAATGGAATGGAATGGAAAGGAACATGGAATGAGATGGAATGAAACATGGAATGGAATGGAATGGACTACAACGAAATGTGGAATGGAATGGAATGGAATGGAAAGTGAAATATAATTTGGAATGGTATGTGAAATGGAATGTGAATGGAATGTGTAACGGAATGAATTGAAACATGGAATGTAATGGAATGGAACGTGTAATGTAATGGAATGGAATGGAAAGTGGAATGGAACGCGGAATGGAACATGGAATGGAATGTGGAATGGAATGTGGTATGAAATGTGGAATGGAATGGAATGGACAGTGGAATGGACAGTGGAAAAGAATGCAATGGATTGAGAACGGAAAGTGGAATAGAATGGAATGGAATGTGAAGTGGAGTGTTGAATGGAAAGTGGAATGGAATAAGGCATGAAATGTGGTATGAAATGTGGAATGGAATGGAATGGAAAGTGGAAAGGAATGTGGAAAGGAATGCAATGGATTAAGAACGGAAAGTGGAATGGAATGGAATGGAATGTAAAGTGGAATGTTGAATGGAATGTGGAATGGAATGCGGAATGGAATGTGGAATGGAACGCGGAATGCAATGGAATGGAAAGTGGAGTGGGATGGACAGGACTGTGGAGTGGAACGTGGAATGGAATGTGGAAGGGACTTTGGAATGGAACGTGGAATGGAAAGTAGAATGGAAAGGAATGGAATGGAATGTGTCACGGAATGGAATGGAATGTGGAATGGTATGTGGCATGGAATGTGGAGTGGAATAGAACGGAATTTGGAATGCAGTGGAATGGAATGTGGAATGGGCTCTGGAATGGAATGGAATGGAATATGGCATAGAATGTGTAATGAAATGGAATGGAATGCGAAATGGAATCGAATGCAATGCGAAATGGAACGTGGAATGGAACGTTGAATGGAACGTGGAATGGAACTCGGAATTGAATGTGGAATGGAATGGAAAAGAATGCGAACGGAATGGATTGGAATGTGGAATAGAATGTGGTATGGAATGGAATGGAATGTTGAATGGAATAGAATGGAAAGATATGGAATGTGGAATGGAATGGAGAGGAATGTGGAATGCAACGTGGAATGGAATGGAATGGAACGTGGAATGGAATGCGTAATGGAATGAGGAATGGAACGTAGAATGCAACGTGGAATGGAGTGGAATGGAACGTGGAATGGAGTGGAATGGAACGTGGAATGGAATGTGGAATGGAAGGTGGAATGGGACGTGGAATAGAACGTGGAATGTAATTTGGAATGGAAAGGAATGGAATGTGGAATGGAAAGGAATGGAATGTGGAACGGAATGCAATGGAATGTGGAATGGAATGTGGAATATAAAGGAATGGAAGGCGGAATAAAATGCGGATTGGAATGGATAGCAATCCGGAATGGAATGGAATGGAATGGTATGGAATGTGGAATGGAACATGGAATGGAATGGAACGTGGAATGGAATGGAATGGAATGTGCAATGGAATATGGAATGGAATGTGGAATACAACGTGGAGTTGAATGTGGAAATGAACGCGTAATGGAAGGTGGAATGGAATGGAATGGAATGTGGAATGGAATGTGGAGTGGAATGGAATGGAATGTGGAGAGGAATTGAATGGAATGTGGAATGGAATTGAATGGAATGTGGAATGGAATGGAACAGAATGTGGAATGGAAAGGAATGGAACAAGGAATGGAAAATGGAATGGAACGTGGAAAGCAATGTGAAATTGAACTTGGAATGTAATGTGAAATGGAATGGAATGGAATGTGGAATAGGATGGAATGGAATGTGGAATGGAATGGAATGGAGTGGAATGTGCCACGGAATGGAATGTAATGGAATGGAATGGAAAGAGGCATGGAATGGAATGGAATCTAATGGAATTTGGAGTACAATGGAGTGAAATGTGGAATGGAATGGAATGTAATGTGGAAGGCAATGTGGAAGAGAATGTGGAATGGAATGTGCAAAGGAAAATGGAATGGAATGGAATGGAATGTGGAATGGAAAGTGGAATTGAATCGAATGGAACGTGGAATGGAAAGTGGAATGGAATGGAGTGTTACGTGGAATCGAACATGGAATAGAACGTCGAATGGAATGGTCAATGGAATGTGGAATTGAAAAAGGAATGGAATGGAATGGAAAGTGTAATGGGACGTGGAATATACTGTAAAGGAATGGAATGGAATGTGGAATGGAATGTGGAATGGACTGTGGAATGGAATGTGGAATGGATCGGAACAGAATGTGGACTGTAATGTGGAATGGACTGTGCAAAGGAAAGTGGAATGGAATGGATTGTGGAATGCAACGTGGAATTTAATGGAATGGAACGTGGAATGGAACTTGGAATGGAACGTGGAATGGAACGAACAATATAATGAAGAATGGAATGAGGAATGGAATGTGGAATGGAACGGAAAGGAATGGGGAATGGAATGTGCAATGGAATGTGGAATGGATCATGGAATGTAATCGAATGGAACATGCAAACGAACATGGAATGGAAAGTGGAATGCAAAGGGCAATGGAATGTGGAATGTAACGTGGAATCTAATGCAACGGAAAGTGGAAAGGAACTTGGAATGGAATGGAATGGATTGTGGAATGGATTCTGGAATGGAATGTGGAATGGAACCTGGAATGGAACGTGGAATGGAACGGAATGTATTGTGGAATGGAAAGTGGCATGGAATGGAATTGGATGTGGAATAAAATGTGGAATGGAATGTGTAATGGAATGGAATGGAATGTGGAAAGAATGCAATGGAATGTGGAATGGCATATGGACTGGAATAGAATTGAATGTGGAATGGAATGTGGAATGGATAGGAATGGAATCCGGAATGGTATGTGGAATGGAAAGTGGATTTTAATGGAATGGGATGTCGAATGGAACATGGAATGTAACGGAATATACTGTGGAAAGGAATGTGGAAGGGAATGTGGAATGGAAAGTGGGAAGTAATGGAATGGAATGTCGAATGGATCGTGGAATGAAACGGATTGGAACGTGGAATGGAACTTGCATTGGAAGTTGGAATGGAACGTGGAAAGGAATGTGGAATGGAGCATGGAATGGAATGTGGAAAGGAATGTGGAATGGAACCTGCGATGGAATGGAATGGAAGATGAAATGGAACGTGGAATGGAATGCAATGGAACGTGGAACGGAATGTGGAATGGAATGAGGAGTGGAATGTGGAATGGAGTGTGGAATGGAAGGGAAGGGAAGTTGGAATGGAATGTGCAATGAAATCTGGAAGGGAAAGGAATCGAATGTGGAATAGAATGTGGATTGGAATAGAATGAATTCCGGAATGGAATGGAATGGAATGGTGTGGAATATGTAATGGAATGGAATGGAAGGTGGAAGGCAACGTGGAATGGAACATGAAATGGAATGTGGAATGGAAAAGAAATGGAATGGAATGAGGAAAGGAATGGAATGGAATGTGTAATGGAATGTGTAATGGAAAGTGGAATGGAATGGAATGGAATGGAATTGAAAGGAATGTGGAGTGAAATGGAATGGAATGTGGAATGGAAAGGAATGGAATGCGGAATGGAATGGAAATTTATGGAATCTGAATTGGAATCGAATGGAATGGAATGGAATGTGGAATGGAATGTGATGGAATGCAATGCAATGTCAAAACGAATGAAATGGAATGGAACGGATTGCGGAATTGAATTGATTGGAAAGTGGAATGTAATGGAATGGAATGTGAAATGCAATGGAATGTAATGGAAAGGAAGGTGGAATGGAATATGAAATGGAATGAGGAATGGAACGTGGAATAGAATGAAATGGATCTCGGAATCGAGTGGAATGGAAAGTGGAATGGAATGTAATGGAACATTGAAAGGAACGTGGAATGGAAAGTGGAAAGGAAAGTGGAATGGATAGTATAAGGGAATGTAATGGAATGTGGAATGGAAAGGAATGGAATGTGGAAAGGAATGGAATGGAATGTGAAATGGAATGGAATGGAATATGGAACAGAACATTGAATGGAATGAAAAGGAAAGAGGAATGGAACGCCTAATGGAAAGTGGAATGCAACGTGGAATGAAATGGAAAGAAACGTGGTATGGAATGTGGAATGGAATGTGGAATGCAATGGAATAGAAGGTGGAATGGAATTGAACGGAATGGAACGGAATGTGAAATGGAATGTGGAATGGAAAGTGGAATGGAATGGAATGGAACGTGGAATGGAATGGAATTGATTGTGAAATGTAACATGGAATGGAATGGAATGGAATGTGGAGTGGAACGAGTAATGGAATGTGGAATGGAACGTGGAATGGAAAGTGGAATGGAAAGGAATGGAATGTGAAATGGAATGTGGAATTGAATGTGGAATGGAATGTTGAATTCAATCTAATGGTATTGGCATGGAATGAGGAGTGGAACGTGGAATGGAATGGAGTGGTATGTGCAATGAAACGCGGAATGGAATGGAATGGAATGCGGGATGGAATGTGGTATGGAATGTGGAATGGAATGGAATGCGGAATGGAGTGTGGAATGGAAAGGAATGGAATGTTGAATGGAATTCTCAATGAAAGGTGGAATGGAATATGTCAGAACGTGGAATGGAATGAGGAATGGAACGTTGAATGGAAAGGAATGGAATGTGGAATGGAATGTGGAATGGAATGTAGAATGGAAAGTGGAATGGAATGGAATGGAATGTGGAATGCATTGTGGAATGGAATGTGGAAAGGAACTTGGAATAAAAGGTAGAATGGAATGGAATCAAAAGTGGAATGGAGTGGGGAATGGAATGTAATAGAATGTGCACTTCAATTTGCAATGGAATGGAAAGGAATGTGGAATGGAATGGAAAGTGGAATGGAATGGAATGCAATGAGGAATGGATTGTGCAAAGGAATGTGGAATGGAGCATAGAATGGAAGATGGAACGGAATGGAATGGAATGTGGAATGGAATGTGGAATGGATTGGAATGGAATGTGGGATTGAATGGAATTTGAAATGGAATGGAATGTTTAAATGGAATGGATGGGAATGTGTAGTGGAATGGAAGATTATGTGGAAAGGAATTTGGAATGGAATGTGGAATGGAATGGAATCAAATGTGGAATGGAATGGAATGTGGAATGGAATGGAATATTTAAATGGAATGGAAAGGAATGTGGCATGGAATGTGTACTGGAATGGAACACTATGTGGAATGGAATATGAAATGGAATGGAATGGAATGGAATGTGGAATGGAATGTTCAATGGAATGTGGAATGGAATGTGGAAAGGAATGTTCAATGGAATGTGGAATGGAATGTGGAATGGAACATGAAATGGAACGGAATGGATTTCGGAATGGAATATGGAATGGAAAGTGGAAAGGAAAGTGCAATGTAACGTGGAATGGAACGTGGAATGGAATGTGGAATGGAATGGAATGGAATGCAGAATGGAATGTAGAATGGAACGTGCAATTCAATGGAATAGAACGATTATTGAAATGTGGAATGGAATGGAATGCGATGTGTAATGGAATAGAATGGAATGTGCAATGGAAAGGAACGAAACGAGGAATGGAACATGGGATAGAACGTGGAATGCAACATGGAATGGAATGTGCAATGGAGTGGAATTTAATGTGGAATGAATGGTATGGAATTTGGAATGGAATGGAATGGATTGGAATGTGGAATGAAATGGAATGGAATGGAATGTGGAATGTAATGGAATGTACTCTAATGGAATGTGGAATTGAATGGAATAGAATGTGGACTGGAATGGAATGGAATGTCGAATGGAATGGAATGGAACATGGAATGGAATGTGGAATGCAATGTGGAATGGAGAGTGGAATGGAATGGAATGGAAAGTGTAATAGAATGGAATTGAATGGAATGTGGAATGCAATGTGGAATGGATTGTGGAATTGAATGTGGAATGGAACATGGAATTGAATGTGGAATTCAATCCAATGGATTGTGAAATGGAATATGCAACGGAATGGTATGGAATGTGGAATGGAATGTGGTATGCAATGTGGAGTGGAATGGAAAGAAATGTGGAATTTAATAGGGAATGGAACGTGGAAAGCAACATGGAATTGAATGGGGAAATGAATGGAATAGATTGTGGAATGCAATGTGCAATGGAATGGTATGGAATATGGAATGAAATGTGGAATGCAATGTGGAATGGAATGGAATGGAATGGGGAATGGAACTTGGAATGGAACGTGGAATGGAATGGATTGGAATGTGGAATGGAATGTGGGATGGAATGGAATGGAATGTGGAATGGAATGTGGAATGCAGTGTGAAATGGAATGGAATCTGGAATGCAATGTGGAATGGAATGGAATGGAATGTTTAAATGGAATGTTATGGGGTGTGGAATGGAATATGGTCTGGAATGGAATGCAGTGTAGAATGGAATGTGGAATGTATTGGAAAGGAACGTGGAATGAATTGTGGATTGGAATAGAATGGAATCTGAAATAGAAGGGAATGGAATGTGGAATGGAATGTGCAATGGAATGGAATGGAAAGGAATGGAATGTGTAAGGCAATGGAATGGAAAGTGGAGTGGAAAGAAATGGAATGTGGAATGGAACGTGGAATGAATCGAGGAATGCATTGTGGAATGGAACGTGTAATGGAAAGTGGAATGGAATGGAATGGAATGTGGAATGGAAGGGAATGGAACGTGGAATGTAACGTGGAATGGAAAGTGGAATGCAAAGTGGAGTGGAACTTGGAATGGAATGTAGAATGGAACTGAATGGAATGGAACGTGTAATGGAAAGTGGAATGGAATGGAATGGAATGTGGAATGCAAGGGAATGCAATGTGGAATGCAACGTGGAATGGAAAGTGGAATGCAAAGTGGAGTGGAACTTGGAATGGAATGTAGAATGGAACTGAATGGAATGTGGAATGGAATGGAATGGAAGGTCGAATGGAAAGGAATGTAGTGGTATTTGAAATGGAATGGAACGGAATGCAAAATATAATGGAATGGAATGTGGAATGGAATGGAATGGAATCGAATGTGGAATAGAAAGGAATGGATTGGAATGTGGAATGTAATGTCGAATTGAATGTGGAATTGAATTCGAATGGAATGTGGAATGGAATGTGGAAAGGAATGTCGAAAGGAATAAAACACGGAATGGAATGTGGAAAGGAACGTGGAAGGGAGTGGAATGGAACTTGGAATGGAACGTGGAATGGAATGCAATGGAATGTGGAATGGAACATGGAATGGAATGTGGAATGGAAAGTGGACTTGAACGTGGAATGAAATGGAACGGAAGGTTGAATGGAATGTGGAATGGAATGTTGAATGGAAGGTAGAATGGAACGTGGAATGGAATGGAATGGAACGTGGAATGGATTATGGAATGGAATGTGGAATGTAATGTGGAATGGAGTGGAATGGAGTGGAATGTGGAATGGAATGGAAAGGAATTTTAAAAGGGAATGAAATCGAATGTGTACTGGAATGTGGAATGGAATACAATGCAATGTGGAATGCAATCTGGAATGGATTATAATGGAAAGTGGAATGGAGAGTTAAAGGGAAATGGAATGAAATATGCAGTGGAACGTGTAATGGAACGTGGAAAGGAATGGAAGGGATTGTGGAATTGAACGTGGAATGGAAGGTTGAATAGAAAGTAATGGAACGTGGAATGGAATATGGAATGGAATGCAATGGAATGTGGAAAGGAATGTGGAATGGAATGGAACGCAAGGTGGAATGCAATGTGGCATGGAATGTGGAATGGAATGGAATGGAATTTGGAATGGAATGTGGAATGGAATTGAATATGAAAAGGAATGGAATGGAAAGTGAAATGGAATGAAATGGAATGTGGAATGGAATGCAATGGAATGTGGAATGGAATGCAATGGAATGTGGAATGGAATGTGGCATGGAATGTGGTATGGAATGTGGAAAGCAACGAGGAAAGCAATGGAATGTGGAATGGAAGGCGGAATGGAATGTAATGGAAAGCACAATGGAACGTGCAATAGAACATGGATTGGAATGGAATGGAAATTGGAATCAAGTTGAATGGAATGTGGAATGGAATACGGAATGAAATGGAATGGAACGTTGAATGGAACGTGGAATGGAATGGAATGGAAGGTGGAAGGGAATGGAATGGAATGTGGAATGGAATGCAGAATGGAATGGAATGGAATGGAATGGAATGTGGAATGGAATGTGGAATGGAACGTGGAATAGAATGTGGAATAGAATTGAAAGGAATGGTATGGAATGTAAAATGGAATGTGGAAAGGAATGGAATGGAACGTGGAATGGAACATGGAATGGAATAGAACGGGCAATGGAATGCAGAATAGAATGTGGAATGGAATGGAATGGAATGTGCAATGAAATGTGGAATGGAATGGAATGGAACGTGTAATGGATCGTGGAATGGAATATAGAATGGAACGTGGAATATAATGTGGAACGGAATGGAATGTAATGTGGCATCAAAAGTGGAAAGGAATGGAACGAAATGTGGAATTGAATGGAATGCAATGTGGAATGGAAAGCAATAGAATGGAAAGTAGAACGGAATAGAAAGGAATGGAACGTGGAATGGAATGGAATGGAATGTAGAATGGAATGGAATGGAATGTGGAAAGGAATGTGGAATGGAATGGAATAGAATGTGAAATAGAAAGTGTAACAGAATGGAAAGGAATCAGGAATGGAATGGATTGGAATGGGATGGAATTTGGAATGGAATGGAAAGGAATGTGGAATGGAATGTGGAATGGAATGGAATGGAATGTGGAATGGAATTCAATGGAACGTCGAATGGAATGTGGAATTGAATGGAATGGTATGGAATGTGGAATGGAATGGAAAGGAATGGAACGCGGAATGGAATGGAATGGAATGGAATGTGAAATGTAGTGTAATGTAATATGGAATGGAATGGATTGGAATATATTGGAATGGAATGGAATGAGGAATTGAATGGAATGTGAAGTGGAATTGAATGGAATGCAATGTGGATTGCAAAGAATGGAGTGGAACGGAAGGTGGAATGGAATGTGAAATGGAATGTGGAATGGAATGGAATGGAATGGATGGTGGAATGGAATGTGAAACGGAATATAGAATGGAACGTGGAATGGAATGAAATGGAACGTGGAATGGAACGTGGAGTGGAACGTGGAATGGAATGGAATGCAACGTGGAATTGAATGGAATGGAACGTTTAATTTAATGGAATGCAATTTGGAGTGGAACATGGAATGCAATGGAATGCAATACAACGTGGAACGGAAAGTGGAATGTAAAGTCCAATGGTAAGTGGAATGGAACGTGGAATGGAATGGAATGGTACGTGTAATGTAACGCAATGGAATGTGTAATGGAATGGAATGGAAAGGAATGTGGTATGGAATGTGGAATGAAATGTGGAATGGAATGGAATGGAAAGTGGAAGGGAATGTGGAATGGAATCTGGAAAGGAACTTGGAATTCAATGTGGAATGGAACGTGGAATGTAATGTTAAATGAAATGTGGAATGTAAAGCAATGGAATATGGAATGGAATGGAAAGGAATGGAATGTGTAATGAGATGGAATGGAATGTGGAACAGAATGTGCAATGGAATGGAATGGAATCCGGAAAGGAATGGAACGGAATGGTGTGGAATGTGGAAAGGATTGGAATGGAATGGATCATGGAATGGAAGTTGGAATGGAAAATGGAATGGAATGGAATGGAATGTGGAATGCAATGTAATAAAAGGCGGAATGGAACGTGGAATGGAAAGAAATGTAATCGAGTGGAATGTGGAATGGAATTGAAAGGAATGTGGAATGGAAAGGAATGCAATGTGGAATGCAATGGAATGGTATGTGGAATGGAAAGGAATTCAATGTGGAATGGAATGGAACGGTGTGGAATATGGAATGACAAGGAATGGAACGGAATGGAATGTAATGCAGAATGGAATCGAATAGAATGGGGAATGGAATGGAATCGAATGTGGAATGGAATGAAAAGCGGAATGGTATGGAATGGAATTTAGAATGGAATGTAAGGGAATGGAATGGAATGTGGAATTGAATGGAACGGGAAGAGGAATGAAATGGAATGGTTTGTGAAATGGAGTGGAACGCAATGGAAGGTAGAATGGAATGTGAAATGGAATGTGGAATGGAACGTGGAATGGAATGTAATGAAACGTGAAATGCAATACAATGGAACGTGGAATGGAATTGAATGGAACGTGGAATGGAAAGTGGAATGCAAAGTGGAAGGGAACATGCAATGGAATGGAATGGAAAGTGGAAAGGATTGGATTGTAATGCGGAATGGAATGGAATAAAAATTTGAATGCAATGCATTGGAACCTGGAAAGAAACGTTAAATGGAAAGAAAAGGAACGTCAAATGTATCATAGAATGGAACGTCCAATGGAACGTAAAATGTAACGTTGAATGGAATGGAATGGAAAGTGGTATGTAAAGTGGAAAAGAATGTGGAATGTAATGGAATTGATTGTGGAATGGAATGGAATGGAATGTGGTAGGGAATGTGGAATGGAATGTGGAATGGAATGCAGTGGAATGTGGAAGGGAATGATGAATGGAATGTGGAATGGACTGCAACGGAATGTGGAATGCAATGTGGAATGGAATGGAATGGAATGTGGAAGGTAATGTTCAATGTAATGTGGAATGGAACGTGGAATGTAATGGAATGGAATGTGGAAAGGAATGTAATCGAATGTGCAATGTAACGTGTCATGGAATGGAAAGTGGTGTGGAATGGAATGTGAAATGGAATGGAATGGAAGGTGGAATTGAATGTAATGGAATGTGGAATGGAAAGTGCAATGGAATGGAATGGAATGGAATGAGATGTGGAATGGAATGGAATGAGATGTGGAATGGAAAGGAATGAAAGGCAATGCGGAATGGAATAAAACGTAGAGTAGAATGGAATGGAATGGAGTGTGAAATGGAAAGGAATGGAATTCAATGTGGAATGGTATTGAATGGAAGGTGGAAAGGAATGTAACCGAATGTGGAATGGAATTGAATTTAACGTGGAATGGAATGGAATCGAAAGTTAAATGGAATGGAATGAAATACAATGTGTAATGGAATGGAATTTACTGAGGAATGTACTATAATGGAATGTGGCATGGAATGGAATGGAATGTTGAACATAATGTGTAATGGAATGGTATGGAATGGAATGGAATGTGGAATGGAATGCAATGGAATACGGAATGTAATGTAATGGAATGGAATGTGGAATTGAATTGAACGGAATATGGAACGGAATGGAATGGAATGGAATGGAATGTGGAATGAAATGGAATTGAATCTGGAATTCAATAGAATGGAATGTGGAATGGAGTGGAATGGAATGTGGAATGGAAATGAATTGAGTGCGGAATCGAATGTTATGTAAGGTGAAATGGAATAGAATGGAATGCAATGTGGAATGGAATGGAATTTACGGCAGAATGGAATATAATCGAAAGTGGCATGGAATGGAATGGAATGTTGAATGGAGTGTGTAATGGAATGCTTTGGAACGGAATGGAATGTGGAATGGAATTGAATGGAATATGGAATGGAATGGAATGTGGAATTGAATGGAATTGGAAGTGGAATGGAATGGAAAGTCATGTGGAATGTAATGGAATGGATTGGAATGGAAGGAGGAATGCAATGTGAAATGGAATGTTGAATGGAACATGGAATGGAAAGAAATGGAAAGTGGAATTGAATGGAATGGAACGTGGAATGGAAGGGAATGGAACGTGGAATGGAATGGAAAGGAACGTTGAATGGAAAACGTAACGCAAAGTGAAAGAGAACGTGGAATGGAATGTAATGGAAAGTGGAAAGGAATGGAATGGAATGTGGAATGGAATGGAATGGAATGTAGAATGGAATGGAACAGAACATGGAATGCAACATGGAATGGAATGGTAAAGAACTTGGAATGGACAGTAGAATGGAAGGTCCAATGGAACGCGGAATGAAACGTGAAATTAAATGGAATGGAAAGTGGAATGGAAGGTGGAATGGAATGTGGAATGTAATGGAATGGAATGTGGAATGAAATGGAATGGAATATGGTACGGACAGTGGAATGGAATGTGGTACTGATTGTGGAATGGAATGTGGAATGGAATGGAATGAAATGTGGAAAGGAAAGTGGAATGGAATGGAAAGGAATGGAATGTGGAATGGAATGGCATGGAATGGAATGGAATGGAATGTGGAGTGGAATGTTATGGAATTTAATGGAACGGAAATTGGAATGGAATGGAATGGAATGTGGACTGGAATGTGGAACGGAATGTGGAATGGAAGGTGGAATGGAATGGAATGGATTGCGGAATGGAATATGGAATGGAATGTGGAATGGAAAGTGGAATGTAACGTGGAATGTAACGTGGAATGGAATGTGGAATGGAATGGAATGGAAGGTGCAATGAAATGTGGAATGCAATGAAATGCAATTTGGAATGGAATGTGAAATGGAATGGAATGCAATGAGGAATGGAATATGCAAAGGAATGTGGAAAGGATCGTGGAATGGAAGATGGAATGGAATAGAATGGAATGTGGAATGGAATGTGGAAAGGAATGGAATGGAATGTGGAATGGAATGGAATGTGGAATGGAAAGGAATGTGGAATGGAATGTGTACAGGAATGGAACAATAAGTGGAACGGAATGTGGAATGGAATGTGGAATGGAATGGAATAGAATGGAATGTTCAATGGAAAGTTAAATGGAATGTGGAATGGAATGTAATGGTATGTGGAATGGAATGTGGAATGGAATGTGGAATGGAAAGTGAAATAGAAAGGAATGGAATGGAATGTGGAATGGAATGTCGAATTGAATGTGGAATTGAATGGAAAGGAATGTGGAATGGAATGTAATTAAATGTAGAATGGTTTGGAATGGAAAGTGGAATGGAATTTGGAAAGGAACGTGGAATGGAGTGGAATGGAACAAGGAATGGGACGTGGAATGGAATGCAATGGAATGTGGAGTGGATCATGGAATGGAATGTGGAATGGAAAGTGGAATTGAACGTGGAATGGAATGGAATGGAAGGCTGAATGGAATGTGGAGTGGAATGTGGAATGGAACGGGGAATGGAACGTGGAATGGAATGGAACGTGGAATGGAATGGAACGTGGAATGGAACGTGGAATGGAATGTGGAAAGGGACGTGGAATGGAATGTGGAATGTAATGTGGAATGGAAAGGAATGGAACATGGAATGGAAAGGAAAAGAATGAGGAATGGCATGCAATGGAATGTGGAATGGAATGTGGAACGGAATGTGAAATGGAAAATGGAATGGAATACAACAGAATGTGGAATGGAAAGTGGAATGGAATGGAATGGAAAGTGAAATGCAACTTGGAAAGGAACGTGGAATGTAACGTGGAATGGAATGTGGAATGCAGTGCGGAATGGGATATGCAATGGAATGTGGAATGGAAAGGAATGGAAGGTGGAATAGAATGGAAGGTGGAATGGAAAGTGGAAAGGAATGGGATATTTAAATAGAATGGAATTCAACGTGGAATGGAATGTGGACTGGAATGGAATGCTTTGTGGAATGGAATGGTATGGAATGTGGACTGGAAAGGAATGGAACAAGGGATGGAACATGGAATAGAAAGTAATGGAATGGAATGCAACGTGGAATGGAAAGTGGAATGCAAAGTGGAGTGGAACTTGGAATGGAATGTAGAATGGAACTGAATGGAATGTGGAATGGAATGGAATGGAAGGTCGAATGGAAAGGAATGTAGTGGTATTTGGAATGGAGTGGAACGGAATGCAAAATATAGTGGAATGGAATGTGGAATGGAATGGAATGGAATCGAATGTGGAATAGAAAGGAATGGATTGGAATGTGGAATGTAATGTCGAATTGAATGTGGAATTGAATTCAAATGGAATGTGGAATGGAATGTGGAAAGGAATGTCGAAAGGAATAAAACACGGAATGGAATGTGGAAAGGAACGTGGAAGGGAGTGGAATGGAACTTGGAATGGAACGTGGAATGGAATGCAATGGAATGTGGAATGGAACATGGAATGGAATGTGGAATGGAAAGTGGATTTGAACGTGGAATGGAATGGAACGGAAAGTTGAATGGAATGTGGAATGGAATGTTGAATGGAAGGTAGAATGGAACGTGGAATGGAATGGAATGGAACGTGGAATGGATCATGGAATGGAATGTGGAATGTAATGTGGAATGGAGTGGAATGGAGTGGAATGTGGAATGGAATGGAAAGGAATTTTAAAAGGGAATGAAATCGAATGTGTACTGGAATGTGGAATGGAATACAATGCAATGTGGAATGCAATCTGGAATGGATTATAATGGAAAGTGAAATGGAGAGTTAAAGGGAAATGGAATGAAATATGCAGTGGAACGTGTAATGGAACGTGGAAAGGAATGGAAGGGATTGTGGAATTGAACGTGGAATGGAAGGTTGAATAGAAAGTAATGGAACGTGGAATGGAATATGGAATGGAATGCAATGGAATGTGGAAAGGAATGTGGAATGGAATGGAACGCAAGGTGGAATGCAATGTGGCATGGAATGTGGAATGGAATGGAATGGAATTTGGAATGTAATGTGGAATGGAATTGAATGTGAAAAGGAATGGAATGGAAAGTGAAATGGAATGAAATGGAATGTGGAATGGAATGCAATGGAATGTGGAATGGAATGCAATGGAATGTGGAATGGAATGTGGAATGGAATGTGGTATGGAATGTGGAAAGCAACGAGGAAAGCAATGGAATGTGGAATGGAAGGCGGAATGGAATGTAATGGAAAGCATAATGGAACGTGCAATAGAACATGGATTGGAAAGGAATGGAAATTGGAATTAAATGGAATGGAATGTGGAATGGAATACGGAATGAAATGGAATGGAACGTTGAATGGAACGTGGAATGGAATGGAATGGAAGGTGGAAGGGAATGGAATGGAATGTGGAATGGAATGCAGAATGGAATGGAATGGAATGGAATGGAATATGGAATGGAATGGAATGGTATGTGGAATGGAATGTGGAATGGAACGTGGAATAGAATGTGGAATAGAATTGAAAGGAATGGTATGGAATGTAAAATGGAATGTGGAAAGGAATGGAATGGAACGTGGAATGGAACATGGAATGGAATAGAACGGGCAATGGAATGCAGAATAGAATGTGGAATGGAATGGAATGGAATGTGCAATGAAATGTGGAATGGAGCGGAATGGAACGTGTAACGGATCGTGGAATGGAACATAGAATGGAACGTGGAATATAATGTGGAAAGGAATGGAATGTAATGTGGCATCAAAAGTGGAAAGGAATGGAACGAAATGTGGAATGGAATGGAATGCAATGTGGAATGGAATGCAATAGAATGGAAAGTGGAATGGAATGGAATTGAATGTGGAATGGAATGTGGACTGAAATGGAAGGCATTGTGGAATGGAATGTGAAATGGAATGGAATGGAATCTGGAATTGATTCTATAATGGAATGTGGAATGGAAGCTGGAAAGCAATGGAATTGAGTGTGGAATGGAAAGTGGAATGGAAAGTGGACTGGAATTCAATGGAATGTGGAATGGAATGGAATGCAATGTCAATTAGAATGTGGACTGTAATGGAGTGCAACGTGGAATGGAATGTGGAATGGAATCGAATGGAATGTGGAATGGAATGTGGAATGGAATGTGGAATGGAATGTGGAATGGAACTAAATGGAATGTGGAATGGAATGTGGAATGGAATGGAATGGAATGAGGAATTGGATGGAATGGAATGTGGAATGGAATGGAATGGAATGAGAGATGGAATGGAATGAAATGTGGAATGGCATTGAACGGAATATGGAATGGAATTGAATTGAAAGTGGAATGGAATGTGGACTGGAATGGAATGCAAAGTGGAATGGAATGTGAAATGGAATGGTACGTGGAATCGATTCTATAATGGAATGTGGAATGGAAGAAGGAATGCAATAGAATTGATCGTGGAATGGAAAGTGGAATGGAAAATGCAATGGAATGCAATGGAATCTGGAATGGAATGGAATGGAATGTCGATTAGAATGTGGACTGTAATGGAATGCAATGTGGAACGGAGTGTGGAATGGAATCGAATGGAATGCGGAATGGAATGAGGAATGGAATGCGGAATGGAATGTGGAATGGGACAGAATGGAATTTGGAATGGAATGTTCAATGGAATGTGGAATGGAATGTGGACTGGAAAGTGGAATGCAATGTGGAATGGAAAGTGGAATGGAATGGAATGGAATGGAACTTGTAATGGAATTTGGAATGGAACATGGAATGGAACGTAGAATGGAATGTGGAAAGGAACGTGGAATTGAATGGAATGGAACATGGAATGGAATGTGGAATGGAACGTGGAATGGAAAGTAGAACGGAATAGAAAGGAATGGAACGTGGAATGGAATGGAATGGATTGTGGAATGGAATGGAATGGAATGTGGAATGGAATGGAATGGAATGTGAAATAGAAAGTGTAACAGAATGGAATGGAATGTGGAATGGAATGGAATGGAATGTGAAATAGAAAGTGTAACAGAATGGAAAGGAATCAGGAATGGAATGGATTGGAATGGGATGGAATTTGGAATGGAATGGAAAGGAATGTGGAATGGAATGTGGAATGGAATGGAATGGAATGTGGAATGGAATGCGGAATGGAATGTCGAAAGGAATAAAACGCGGAATGGAATGTGGAAAGGAACGTGGAAGGGAGTGGAATGGAAGGTGGAATGGAACGGAATGGATTGTGGAATGGAATATGGAATGGAATGTGGAATGGAAAGTGGAATGTAACGTGGAATGTAACGTGGAATGGAATGTGGAATGGAATGGAATGGAAGGTGCAATGAAATGTGGAATGCAATGAAATGCAATTTGGAATGGAATGTGGAATGGAATGCGGAATGGAATGTCGAAAGGAATAAAACGCGGAATGGAATGTGGAAAGGAACGTGGAAGGGAGTGGAATGGAAGGTGGAATGGAACGGAATGGATTGCGGAATGGAATATGGAATGGAATGTGGAATGGAAAGTGGAATGTAATGTGGAATGTAACGTGGAATGGAATGTGGAATGGAATGGAATGGAAGGTGCAATGAAATGTGGAATGCAATGAAATGCAATTTGGAATGGAATGTGAAATGGAATGGAATGCAATGAGGAATGGAATATGCAAAGGAATGTGGAAAGGATCGTGGAATGGAAGATGGAATGGAATAGAATGGAATGTGGAATGGAATGTGGAAAGGAATGGAATGGAATGTGGAATGGAATGGAATGTGGAATGGAAAGGAATGTGGAATGGAATGTGTACAGGAATGGAACAATAAGTGGAACGGAATGTGGAATGGAATGTGGAATGGAATGGAATAGAATGGAATGTTCAATGGAAAGTTAAATGGAATGTGGAATGGAATGTAATGGTATGTGGAATGGAATGTGGAATGGAATGTGGAATGGAAAGTGAAATAGAAAGGAATGGAATGGAATGTGGAATGGAATGTCGAATTGAATGTGGAATTGAATGGAAAGGAATGAGGAATGGAATGTAATTAAATGTAGAATGGTTTGGAATGGAAAGTGGAATGGAATTTGGAAAGGAACGTGGAATGGAGTGGAATGGAACAAGGAATGGGACGTGGAATGGAATGCAATGGAATGTGGAGTGGATCATGGAATGGAATGTGGAATGGAAAGTGGAATTGAACGTGGAATGGAATGGAATGGAAGGCTGAATGGAATGTGGAGTGGAATGTGGAATGGAACGGGGAATGGAACGTGGAATGGAATGGAACGTGGAATGGAATGGAACGTGGAATGGAACGTGGAATGGAATGTGGAAAGGGACGTGGAATGGAATGTGGAATGTAATGTGGAATGGAAAGGAATGGAACATGGAATGGAAAGGAAAAGAATGAGGAATGGCATGCAATGGAATGTGGAATGGAATGTGGAACGGAATGTGAAATGGAAAATGGAATGGAATACAACAGAATGTGGAATGGAAAGTGGAATGGAATGGAATGGAAAGTGAAATGCAACTTGGAAAGGAACGTGGAATGTAACGTGGAATGGAATGTGGAATGCAGTGCGGAATGGGATATGCAATGGAATGTGGAATGGAAAGGAATGGAAGGTGGAATGGAATGGAAAGGAATGGAAGGTGGAATAGAATGGAAGGTGGAATGGAAAGTGGAAAAGAATGGGATATTTAAATAGAATGGAATTCAACGTGGAATGGAATGTGGACTGGAATGGAATGCTTTGTGGAATGGAATGGTATGGAATGTGGACTGGAAAGGAATGGAACGAGGGATGGAACATGGAATAGAAAGTGGAATGCAACGTGGAATGTGGACTGGAACGCAATGCTACATGGAATGGAAAGTGGAATAGAATGGAATGGAAAGTGGAATAGAATGGAATGGAAAGTGGACTGGAAAGGAATGGAACAAGGAATGGAACATGGAATAGAAAGTGGAATGCAATGTAGAATGGAACGTGGAATGGAATGTTAAATGGAAATGAATGTTAAATGAATGGAATGGAATATGGAATGTAAAGGAATAGAATGTTGTAAGGAATGCAATGGAGTGGAATGTGGATTGGAATGGAATGGAATGGAATGTAATGCGGAATTCAATGGAATGAAATGTGGAATGGAATGGAATGGAATGGAACAGGATGTGGAATGGAATGGAAAGGAATGTGGAATGGAACAGAATGCAATGTGGAATGGAATGTGGAATGGAATGTGCAAAGGAAAGTGGAATGCAACGGAATGGAAAGTGGAATGGAAAGTGAAATGGAATGTGGAATGCAACGTGTAACGACATGAAATGGAAAGTGGAATGGAATGGAATGGCACGATGAATGGAATGGAATGGAACGTGGAATGGAATGTGGAATGGAACGTGGAATGGAATGTGGAATGGGATGGAATGGAATGTGGAATGGAATGGAATGGAACGTGGAATGGAATGCGGAATGGGATGGAATGGAATGTGGAATGGAATGGAAAGGAATGTGTAATGAAACGTGGAATGGATTGAGGAAAGGAATGTGGAATAGAACTGGATGCAATGTAGTATGGAATGTGGAATGGAGTGTGGAATGGAAAGTGGAATGGAACGGCAAGAAAAGTGTAATTGAATATGGAATGGAATGTGGAATAGAATGTTCAATGGAGTGTGGAATGGAATGGAATGGAGTGTGGGAAGGAATGTGGAATGGAACGGAATGGAATTTGGAATGGAATGTAGAATGGAAAGTGAAATGGAATGGAATTGAATGTAGAATTGAAAGTGTAATGGAAAGCAATGGGTATGGAATGGAAACTGGAATTGAATGGAATGGAATGTGAAATGTAATGCGGAATGGAATGTGGAAAGTAATGGAATGGAATGTGGAATGGAATGTAGAAAGGAATGGAATGGAATGGAGTGGAATGTGAAATGGAATGTGGAATGGAACGAGAAATGGAAATCTGAATTGAAAGTGGAATGGAATGGAGTGGAACGTGGAATGAAAAGGAGCAGAACATGGAATGAAACATCGAATGAAATGGAAAGGAACATGGAATGGAGCGTGGAATGGAACCTGGACAGCAAAGTGGAAAGGAAGGTGGAATGGAATGAAATGGAATGTGAAATGGAGTGGAATGCAATTTGGAACTAAATGTGTAATGGAAAGGAATGGATTATGGAATGGAATGTGGAACGGAATGTGGAATGGAATGGAATGGAATGTGGAATGGAAAGGAATGGTATGTGCAATGGAATGTTTAATGGAATGTGGAATGGAATGCAATGGAATGTGGAATGGAATGGAATCGAATGTGGAATGGTATGTGGAATGGAATGGAAAGAAATGTGGAATGGAATGTGGAAAGGGATGTGGAAAGGAACGAAATGGAATGTGAAATGGAATGGAATGGAATGTGGAGTGGAATATTGAATGGAATGTGTAATGGAATGTGGAAAAGAATGTTAAATGGAACGGAATGGAATGTGTAACGGAATGTGGAATGGAGTGTGGAATAGAATGTGGAAAGGAACGGAATGGAATATGGAATAGAATGTGGAATGGAAAGGAATGGAATGTGAAATGGAATGGAATGGAATGTGGAATGGAACAGAATGGAGTGTGGAATGGAACGGAATAGAATGGAAAGGAACTCGAAATGGAATGCGGAATGGAACATGGAACGACATGAAATGGAACATGGAATGGAATGGAATGGAACGCAGAATGGTATGGAATGAAACGTGGAATGGAAGGTGGAATGGAACGAGGAAAGGAATGTGGAATGGAAAGTGGAATGGGATGGAATGGAATGTGGAATTGAATGGAAAGGTATGTGGAATGGAATGGAATGAAATGTGGAATGCAATGGAATGGAATAGAATTTGGACGGGAATGGAATGTGGAATGGGAAGCAATGGAATGGAATGTTGAATGCAATGTTAAATGGAATGGAATGGATTCTGGAAAGGAACGTGGAATGGAACATGGAATGGAACCTGGAGTGGAATGGGAGGAAATGTGGAATGGAAGGTGGAATTTAATGTATAATGGAATGCGTAATGGAGAGGAATGGAATGTGTAAAGGAATGGAATGGAATTGTATGCAATGTGGTATGGAATGGAATGGAATATTGAATGGAATGGAATTGAATGTGGAATGGAATATGTAATGGAATTTGGAATGAAATGGAACGGAATGTGGAATGGATTGTAACGGAATGGTACAGAATGTTCCATAGAATGGAATGGAAGGTAGAATGGAATGTGTAATGGAATGGAGTGGAACTTGGAATGGAACGTGGCATGGAACGTGGAATGGAATGTGGATTGGAATGAGTAATGGAAAGAGGAATGTCATGGAATGCAGTGTGGAATGGAAAGGAATGGAATGTGGAATGGAATGTGGACTGGAATGTGGAATATTATGGAATGGAATGTGGAATATTATGGAATGGAATGTGGAAAGTATTGAAATGGGATGTGGAATGGAAAGAGGAATGGAATGGAATGGAACGTGTAATGGAAGGAGGAAAGGAATGGAATGGAATGTGGAATGGAAATAATGAAATGTGGAATGGAATGTGGAATGACATGGAATGGAATGTGGAATGGAATGTGGAATGACATGGAATGGAACGTGGAATGGAATGGAATGGAATGTGGAATGGAATGGAATGGAATGTGGAATAGAATGTGGAATGTAATGGAATGAAATGTTAAATGAAATTTGGAATGGAATTGAATGGAATGTGGAACGGAATGGAATGGAATTGTATGTGGAATGGAATGTGGACTGGAATGCATTGGAATGTGGAATGGATTGTGTAATGGAATGGAAAGGAATCTGTAATGGAATGTGGAATGTAATGTGGACAGGAATGCCATGAAATGTGGAACAGAATGTGAAATGGAATGGAATGCAAAGTGGAATGGAATGTGGAACGGAATGGAATGGAAAGTGCAATAGAATTAGGAATGGCGTGGAATGGATTGTGGAATGGAGTGGAATGGAATGTGAAATGGATCGTGGAAAGGACTGTGGAATTAAATGTGGAATATTATGGAATGGAATGTGGAAAGTATTGAAATGGGATGTGGAATGGAAAGAGGAATGGAATGGAATGAAACGTGTAATGGAATGAGGAAAGGAATGGAATGGAATGTGGAATGGAAATAATAAAATGTGGAATGGAATGTGGAATGACATGGAATGGAATGTGGAATGGAATGGAATGGAACGTGGAATGGAATGGAATGGAATGTGGAATGACATGGAATGGAATGTGGAATGGAATGGAATGGAACGTGGAATGGAATGGAATGGAATGTGGAATGGAATGGAATGGAATGTGGAATAGAATGTGGAATGGAATGGAATGAAATGTTAAATGAAATGTGGATTGGAATTGAATGGAATGTGGAACGGAATGGAATGGAATTTTATGTGGAATGGAATGTGGACTGGAATGCATTGGAATGTGGAATGGATTGTGTAATGTAATGGAAAGGAATCTGTAATGGAATGTGGAATGTAATGTGGACAGGAATGCCATGAAATGTGGAACAGAATGTGAAATGGAATGGAATGCAAAATGGAATGGAATGTGAAACGGAATGGAATGGAAAGTGCAATAGAATTAGGAATGGCGTGGAATGGATTGTGGAATGGAGTGGAATGGAATGTGAAATGGAACGTGGAAAGGACTGTGGAATGAAATGTGGAATGGAATGGAATGGAAAGTTGAATGGAACGTGGAGTGGAATGAAATGGAAAATGGAATGCAACGTGGAATGGCAAGTGGAATGGAACATGGAATAGAATGTGAAATGGAACTTGGAAAGCAATGTGCAATGGAATGTGGAAAGGAACGTAGAATGGAAAGGAATGGAAAGTGGAACAGAACGTGGAATGGAATGTGGAAGTGAATGGATGGAACATGGGGTGGAAATTGGAATGGAATGTGGAATGCAATGTGGAATGGAACGTGGAATGCACTGTAAAGGAATTTGGAAAGCAACGTGGAATGGAATGGAAAGGAAGGTGGAATGGATCATTGAATGGAACAGGGAATGGAGTGAGCAATGTAATGGAACAGAATGTGGAATGAAAGGGAAAGGAATGTGGAAAGGAATGTGGAATGGAATGTAATGGAATGGAATGTGGAAAGGAATCGAATGGAATTTGAAAGGGAAAGAACGGAATGTGGAATGTAATGGAATGTTGTGGAATGTAGAATGGAATGGAATGGAATGGAATGGAATGTGGCATGGAATGGAATTTAGTGTGCAATGCAAAGGAATGGAATATAGATTGGAAACAAAGGGAAAGTGGAATTGAATGGAATGGAATGGAATGGAATGTGAAATGGAAAGTGGAATTGAAAGTGAAATGAAATGTGGAATGGAATGTGGAATGGAATTAAATGGAACGCGGAAAGGAATGGAATGGAAAGTCGACTGAAATGGAATGGAAGCTGGAAGGGAAAGTGGAATGGAACTTGGAAAGCAAAGTGTAATGGAATGTGGAAGGAACATAGAATGGAATGGAATGGAATGTGGAATGGAATTTGGAATGGAATGTACTATGTAATGGAATGTAATTTAATGGTATGGAATATGGAATGGAATGGAATGGAGTGTGCAGTGGAATCTGGAATGGAATGGAATGGAAAGTGGAATGGAACATGGAATTTAACGTGGAATGGAACACGGAATGGAACGTGGAATGGAACGTGGAATTGAACACGGAATGGAACGTGGAATGGAACGTAATGAAATGTGGAATGGAATGTAACACAATGTGGAATGGAACGGAATGTTATGTATAATGGAATGAGAATGGAATGGAATGAAATGGAATGGAATGTGGAATGGAATGAAATGGAATTGAATGTGGAATGTAATGGAATGGAATGTGTAATGGAAAGGAATTGAATGTGGAATTGAAAGGAATCATATGGAATGTGGAATGGAATGGAATGGAATGGAATAGAATGTGGAATGGAATGGAATGGAATGTGGAATGGAATGGAATGGAATGTGGAATAGAATGGAATGAAACCTGGAAAGCAATGTGAAATGGAATGTGGAATGGAACGTGCAATGGAATGTGGAATGGAATGTGGAATTTAATGGAATGGAATGAGGAATGGAAAGTGGAATTTAATGGAGAAAGTAATCAGGAATGGAACGGAATGGAATGTGGAATCAAATGGAAAGGAATATTGAATGGAATGTGGAATGGAATAGAATGGAATGTGGAATGTATTGTGGAATTGAATGTGGAATGCAATGGTATAGAATGTGGAATGGAATGTACAATGGAGTGGAATGGAACCTGTAATGAAATGTGGTGTGGAATGGAATGCGGAATGGAATGGAATGTGGAATGGAATGTGGAATCAAATATGGAATAGAATGGAATGGAATTTGGAATTGAATGTGTAATGGAATGTGGAATGGAAGGTGGAATGGAACGTGGATTGGAATGGAATGGAACGTGGAATGGAATGTGGAATGGAATGGAATGGAATGTGGCATGGAATGTGGAGTGCAATGGAATGTTGAATGGAACGTGGAGTGGAATGGAATGGAATGTGGAATGGAATGAAATGGAATGTGGAACGGAATCTGGAACAGAATGAAATGGAATTTGGAATGGAATGTTGAATGGAACATGGTATGGAAAGTGGAATGGAACTTAGAATGGAACGTGGAATAGAATGAAAGGTAGAATGGACCGTGGAATGGAAGATGGAATGGAATGGAATGGATTTTGGAAAGGAATGGAATGGACCATAGAATGTATTGTGGACTGAAAGGGACTGGAATGTGGAATGGAATGTGGAATGGAATGTGAAGTGGAATGTGGAATGGAATGGAATGGAATGTGGAATGGAATGGGTAATCTAATGGAATGGAATGTGTAATGGAATGTGAAATGGAAAATAATGTAATGTGGAATGGAATGTGGAATGGAAGGTGGAATGGAATGTGGAATGGAAAGTGGAATGGAATGGAATGTGGAATGGGAAGTGGAATGGAATGGAATTGAACGTGGAATGAAACGTGGAATGAAACGTGGAATGGAACGTGGAATCGAACGTGGAATTCAACGTGGAATGGAACGTGGAATAGAACATGGAATGGAACGTGGATTGGAACGTGGAATAGAACGTGGAATGGAATGTGCAATGGAATGTGGAATGCATCGTGGAATGGAATGTGCAATGCAATGTGAAATGGAAAGTGGAATAGAATGGAATGGAAAGTGGAATGAAACGTGGAATGGAGTGGAAAGCAACCCGTAATTGAGTGTGGAATGAAACGTGGAATGGAATGAATGGATCATTGAATGGAATGTGGAATGGAAGGGAAAGCAACGTGGAATGGAATGCGAAATGGAATGTGGAGTGGAACGTGCAATGGAATGTGGAATGGAATGTGAAATGCAACGTGGAATTGAATGTGGAATGAAATGTGGAATGGAAAGTTGTGGAATGTGGAATGGAATGGAATGGAACGTGGAATGGAATTGAATGGAATTTAATGGAATGCAGAATGGAATATGGAATGGAATGGAATGTTGAATGGAATGTGGAATGGAATGTAATTTGGAATGGAATGGAATTTAATGTTGTGGAATATGGAATGTAATGGAATGGAATGTGCAGTGGACTCAGGATTGGAATGGAATGGAATGCGGAAAGGAACGTTGCATTGAACGTCGAATGGATCACGGAATGTAACGTGGAATGGAACGTGAAATAAAATGTGGAATAGAATGTAATGGAATGTGGAATAGACGGGAATGTAATGTGTAATTGAATGTGGAATAGAATGGAATGAAATGGAATTGAATGTGGAATGCAATGTGGAATGGAACGTGGAAGGCAACGTGGAATGGAATGGAATTGAACATGGAATGGAATGTGGAAGGGAATGGAATGGAATGTGGAATGGAAAGTGGAGTTGAATGGAATGAAATGTGGAATGGAATGAAATGCAATGTGGAATAGAATCTGGAATGGAATGGAATGGAATTTAGAATGGAATAGTGAATTTTATGTGGAATGGAATGTGGAATGGAAAGTGGAAAGGAAAGTGGAAAGGAAAGTGCAATGGAACGTGGAAGAGAATGTGGAATGGAATAGAATGGAATTTGGAATGGAATGCAATGGAATGGAATTGAATGGAATGGAATGTGGAGTGGAATGGAATGGAATGTGGAATGGAATGGAATGGAATGTGGAATGGAATGTGCAAAGGATTGTGGAATGGAATGGAATGGAATGTGGAATCGAATGGAGTGAATTGGAACATGGAATGGAAAGTGAAATTGAATGGAATTGAATATGGAATAGAATGTGGAATGGAATATAATGGAATGGTATGTGGAATGGGAAAGAATTTAATATGTAATGGAATGGAATGTGAAATTGAAGTTGGAATGGAATGGAATGGAATGTGGAAAGGAATGTGGAAAGGACAGGAGTGGAATGTGTAATGGAACATGGAATGGAGTGGAATGGAATGTGGAATGGGATAGAATGAAATGTAGAATGGAAGGTGGAATGGGACGTGGAATGGAACATGAAATACAATGTGGAATGACAGGTGGAATGCAATGGACTGGATTGTGGAATGGAATGTAATGGAACGTGGAATGGAAAGGAATGGAATGTGTAATGGAAGGGAATGAAATGTGTAATGCCATGGAATGGTATGGAAAGTTGAATGGAGTGTAATGGAATGTGCAGTGGAATAGAATGGAATGTGGAATGGAAAAGAATTGAATGTGGATGGAATGGAATGGAATGCGGAGTGGAATTGAATGGAAAGGAATATGGAATTGAATGCAATGGAATAGAATGAAATGTAATGCAATGTGGAATGCACCATGGAATTTAAGGTGGAATGGAATGGAATGGATTGTGGAATGCAATGGAGTGGCATGGAAAGTTGAATGGAATGGAATGGAATATGCAATGGAACAGAACGGAATGGAACGTGGAATGGAATAAAATTGAATACGGAATGGAATGGATTGGAATGCGGAGTGAAATTGATTGGATAAGAATGTGGAATTGAATGCAATGTAATAGAATGAAATTTAATGAAAGGTGGAATGCACCGTGGAATGGAAGGTGGAATGGAATGGAACGGATTGTGGAATAGAACACAATGGAATGCAATGGAATGTGGAATGGAATTTGGAATGTAATGGAATGGAATGGAATGTGGAATGGAATGGAATGTGGAATGGAACGTAGAATGGAACATGGAATAGAAAGTGGAATGCATCGTGGAATCGAATGTGAAATGGAATTTGTAATGGAATGTGGAATGGAATGGAATGGACAGAGGAATGGAATGGAATGGATTGTGGAAAGGAATGTGCAATGGAATGCAATGGAATGTGGAATGGAATGTGGACTAGAATGTGGAATAGAGTGCAATGCAGTGTGGAATGGAAAGTGGATCGAAATGGAATGGAATGTGGAATGGAATGGAATGGAATGTGGAATCGATTGTGGAATGGAATGCAATGGGACTTGGAAAGGAATGTGAAGTGAAATGGAATTTAATGTGGAATGGAATGTGGAATGGAATGTGGAATGCAATGGAATATAACGTGAAACGAATTGTGGAATGGAATGGAATGGAATGTGGAATGGAATGTGGAATGGAACATAATGTAATGTGCAATGGAATGTGGAATGAAATGTGGAATGGAAAGTGTAATGGAATGGAACGGAACGTAGAATGGAACGTGGAATGCAAAGTGCAATGGAACGTGGAATGGAACGTGGAATGAAATGTAGAATGGAACGTTGAATGGAATGTGCAATGGAATGCGGAATGGAACGTTCAATGGAATGTGCAATGAAATGAGAAATGG
This sequence comes from Pongo pygmaeus, assembly GCF_028885625.2. NCBI lineage: Eukaryota > Metazoa > Chordata > Mammalia > Primates > Hominidae > Pongo > Pongo pygmaeus. Next base: position 12,589,364 of record NC_072395.2, on the reverse strand, counting down.
AACATGGAATAGAATGGAATGGAAAGTGGAATGGAACGTGGAATGGAATGGAATGGAACGTGGAAGGGAACGCGTAATGCAACGTGGAATGGATCATGTAATTGAATGTGCAATGGTATGCGGAATGGAACACGGAATGGAATGGAATGGAAAGTGGAATGGACCGTGGAATGAAATGGAATGGAACTTGTAATGGAATGTGGATTGGAATGTGGAATGGAACGTGGAATGGAATGGAATGGAAAGTGCAATGGAACGTGGAATGCAATGTTGACAGGAACGTGGGTTGTGACTTGGAATGGAACATGGACAGAAACATGGAATGTAACGTGGAATGGTATGGAATGGAATGTGGAATGAAATGGGATGGAATGTGGAATGGAATGAGGAATGGAATGTGGAACGGAATGTGCAATGGAATGTGGAGTTGAAAGTGGAATGGAATGTGGAAAGGAATGTGGAGTGGAACAGAATGGAATGTGAAATGGAAACGAATGGAATGTGTAATGGAATGTTGAACGGAATGTGGAAAGCAATGTGGAATGGAATGTGGAAAGAAATGTGCAATCGAAAGGAATGGAATGTGAAATGGAATGGAATGGAATGTGGAATGGAATGTGGAACACAATGTGGAATGCAAAGTGGAATGGAATGTGGAAAGGATTCTGGAATGGAATATGGAACAGAATGTAGAATGCGATGTGGAATGGAATGTGGAAAGGAATGTGGAATTCAACGGAATGGAATTTGAAATTTAATGGAATGGAAAGTGAAATGGAATGGAATGCATTGTGGAGTGGAATGTGGAATGAAATGGAATGGAATGTGGAATGGAATGTTGAATTTAATGTGGAACGCAATGTGGAATGGGACGTAGAATGGAAAGTGGAATGGGACGTGGAATGGAAAGTGGAATGGAACGAGCAATGGAACATGGAAAAGAACGTGGAATGGAATAGAATGGAGTGTGGAATGGAATGGAAAGGAATGTGGAATGGAATGGAATGGAATGTGGAATGGAATTGAACTTGGAAAGGAATGGAATGGAATGTGGATTGGAATGGAATCGAATGGAAGGTGGAATGGAATGGAATTGAATGGAAAATGAAATGGAATTTGGAATGGAATGTGGAATGGAATGAAATTGAATGTGGAATGCAATATAATGAAATGTGGAATGGTAAGTGGAATGTAATGGAACATGGAATGGAACGTGTAATGTAATGTGGAATGGAATGTGGAATCGAATGTGGAATGGAATGTGGAACGGAATATGGAATAAAATGTAGCATGGAATGTGGAAAGGAACGGAATTGAATGGGGAATGAAACGGAATGGAATGTGGAATGAAATGTGGAATGGAATGTGGAATGAAACCTGGAATGTAACGTGGAATGGAATGGAATGGAATGTGGAATGAAATCTGGAATGGAATGGAATAGAATGTGGAATGGAGTATGCAATGAAATGTGGAATGGAATGGAAAGGAATGTGGAATGGAAGGTGGAGTGGAATGGAAAGGAATGTCGAATGGAATGGTATTGAAAGTGGAATGGAATTCAGTGGAAAGTGGAATTGAATGGAATGGAACATGGAATTGAAGGGAATTGAACGGGGAATGGAATGTGCAATGGAATGTTGAATGGAATGGATTGGAATGTGGTATGGAATGGAATGGAATGGGGAAAAGAATAGAATGGAAGTGAATGTGTAATGGAATGCGGAATTGAATGGAATGGAATGTGGAATGGAATTGAACTTGGAATAGAATGGAATGGAATACGGATTGGAATGGAATGGAATGCAATGTGGAATGGAATGGAATGTGGAATGGAATGTTCAATGGAATGTGGAATGGAATGTGGAATTGAAAGTGCAATGGAATGTGGAATGGAACGTGGAATGGAACGGAATGGATTGCAGAATGGATTATGGAATGGAAAGTTTAATGGAAAGTGGAATGTAACGTGGAATGGAATGTGGAATGGAATATGGAATGGAATGGAATGGAATGTGGAATAGAACGTGGAATGGAACGTGGAATGGAATGGAACGATTAATGAAATGTAGAATGGAATGGAATGGGATGTGTAATGGCATGGAATGGAGTGTGCAATGCAAAGGAATGAAACGAAGAATGGAACATGGAATAGAACGTGGAATGTAACGTGGAATGGAAAGTGGAATGCAATGTGAAATGGAATGGAATTGAATGTGGAATAGAATGGTATGGAATGTGGAATGGAATGGAATGGATTGGAATGTGGAATGGAATGGAATGGAATGGAATGTGGAATGGAATGGAATGGACTCTAATGGAATGCAGAATTGAATGGAATAGAATGAGGAATGGAATGTAAAGGAATGTAACGTGGAATGGAATGTGGAAGGCAATGTGGAATGGAATGGAATGGAATGTCGAATGGAATGGAATGTAGTGTAATTTGGAATGGAATGGAATGGAATGCGAAATATAATGGAATGGAAAGAGGAATGGAATGGAATGGAATGGAATGGAATGGAATGGAATGAGGAATAGAAAGAATGGAATGGAAGGTGGAATGGAATGTTGAATTGAATGTGGAATTGAATGGAAAGGAATGTGGAATGGAATGGAATGGAACGTAGGATGATTTGGAATGGAAAGTGGAATGGAATGTGGAAAGGAACGTGGAATGGAGTGGAATGGAACTTGGAATGGAACGTGGAATGGAATGCAATTTAATGTGGAATGGAAAGTGGAATTCAACGTGGAATGGAAGGGAATGGAAGGTTGAATGGAATGTGGAATGGAATGAGGAAAGGAACGTTCGATTCCAAATTCCATTCCATTCCATTCCATTCCATTCCGCATACCTTTCAATTCCATTCCACATTCCATTCCACATTCCATTACGTTACATTGCACAATCTTTCCATTCCATTCCACATTACATTCCACATTCCATTCCACATACCATTAAATTCCATTCCACATTCCACTCCACTGCAGTACACATTCCATTCCATTCCATTCAACATTCCATTCCACATTCCATTCCTTTCCATTCCACATTCCGTTCAATTCCATATTCCATTCCATTGCATTCCACATTTCACTTCATTCCACGTTCCATTCCAAATTCCATCCCATTCCATTCCACATTCCATTCTATTCCATTCCAAATTACATTCCATTCCATTCCACATTCCATTCCATTCCATTCAATTACAGTCCGCATTCCATTCCATTCCACATTCTATTCCATTCCGTTCCATTCCACATTCCATTCCATTCCATTCCACATTGCTTTCCACATTCCATTCGATTGCATTCCAGATTCCATTCCATTCCCTTCCACATTCCATTCCATTCCATTGTACAATCCATTCCACATTCCTTTCCACATTCTTTTCCACGTTCCATTCCTCGTTCCATTCCAAGTTCCATTCCACATTCCATTCCACGTTCCATTCCATTCCATTCCACGATCCATTACAAATTCCATTCCATTCCATTCCACTTTCCATTCCACGGACCATTCCATTTCATTCCACATTCCAGTACACATTCCATTCTATTCCATTCCACATTCCAAACACATTTCATTCCATTCCATCCCACATTCCATTCCACGTTCCATTCCATTCCATTCCACATTCCAATACAAATTCCATTCCGCGTTCCATTCCACCTTCCATTAGACGTTCCGTTCCACGTTCCATTCCACATTTCATTCCATTCCATTTCATATACCATTCCACTTTCCATTCCATTCCATTCCACATTCCATTCCACCTTCCATTCCATTCAATTCCACATTCCCTTCCATTCTATTTCAAACTGCATTCCTTTCCATTTCGCATTTCATTCCATTCCATTGCATTCTAAATTCCATTCTATTCCATTCCACAATCCATTCAATTCCATTTCATTCCATTCCATATTCCATTGCACTTTCAATTCCACATTACCTTACATTCCATTTCACATTCCATTCAATTCCCTTTCACATTCCATTCCATTCCACTCCATTCCAAAGTCCATTCCTTTGCATTCCACATTCCATTCCACATTCCATTCCAAATTGCAATCCACATTCCATTGCATTCCATTCCACATTCCATTCCATTCCATTCCATTGCATTCCACATTCAATTCCTTTCCTTTTCACATTCCATTCCATTCCAAAATGCATTCCATTGTATTCCACATTCCATTCCACATTCCATTCCAAATTCCATTCCACATTCTATTGAATTCCATTCCATTCCATTCCATTGCATTCCACATTCCATTCCATATTCCATTCCTTTCCATTGCACATTCAATTGCATAATATTCCACATTCAATTCCACATTCCATTCCATTCCACTTCACATTCGATTGCACACTCCATTCCATTCCATTCCACATTCAAATCCACATTCAATTCCACCCCATTCCAAATTCCATTCCACATTACATTCCACATTCATTTGCACTCCTTTCCACATTCAATTCCATTCCATTCCATTCCACTCCATTAGACATTCCAGTCCACATTCAATTCATTCCATTCCACATACAATTCCACATTCCATTCCATTCCATTCCATTACTTTCCAATTTCCTTTCCGTTCCCTTCCATTCCACTTTCCCTTCCATTCCATTACATGTTCCATTCCACTTTCCCTTGCATTCCATTACACATTCCATTCCACATTCAATTTCACTAAATTCCACGTTTCATTCCATTCCATTCCAGCTTTCATTCCATTCCATTCCATGTTCCACGCCATTCCATTCCATGTTCCTTTCCATTCCATTCCACTTTCCTTTCTGCATTCCATTCCATTCCACATTCCAATCTATTTCACTGCATATTCCATTCTATTCCAGTCCAATTTCCATTCAACATTCCATTCCATTCCATTCCACATTGCATTCCATTCCATTCCATTCCACATTCCATTAGTTTCCATTCCACTTTCTATTTGATTCCACTCTGCGTTCCATTCCATTCCATTCCAGGTTCCATTACACATTCCATTCCATTACAAATTCCATTGCATTCCCCTTTCCATTCCTTTCCATTCCATTTTCCATTCCACATTCCATTCCATCGCATTCCACATTCCGTTCCATATTCCATTACACACTCCATTACATTCAACTTTTGATTGCATTCCATTCCACATTCCATTCTATGTTCAATTCCATTCCATTCCACATTCCATTGCATTCCATTCCACATTGAATTCCAATCCATTCCACATTCCATTCCATTCCTTTCCATTGCTCATTGCATTCCATTCCTAACCACATACCCTTCCATTCCATTACACATTCCATTCCACTTTCCATTCCATTCCATTTCACATAGAATATAGAATGGTATTTGGAATCAAATGTGCAATGGAATGTAATTGAATGTGGAATGAAATGTAGAATGGAATGGAATGGAATGTGGAATGGAATTCAATGGAATGAGGAATGGAGTGGAAGAGAATGTGGAACGGAAAGGAATGGAATGTGGAATAGAATGTTGAATGAAATTGAATGTGGAATGGAATGAAATGGAATGTGGAATCGAATGGAAAAGAATGTGGAATGGAATGTGGACTGGAATGGAATGTAATTTGGAAAGAATGTGGAATGGAATGGAAAGGAATGTGGAATGGATTGGAATAAAATGTGGAATGGAAAGGAATGGAATGTAGAATGGAATGTGTAATAGAATGTAGTGGAATATGCAAAGGAAAGTGGAATGGAACGGAATTGAATGGAATGTGGAGGGGAATGGAATGAAATGTGGCATGGAATTGAAATAATGTGGAATGGAATGGAATAAAATCTGGAATGGAATGTGGAATGGAATGGAATGGAAAGTGGTATGGAATAGAGCAGAATGTGGAATGGAATGAAATGGAATGGAATGTGGAGTGATATGCAATGGAATGTGGAATTGAATGTGGAATCAAATGGAATAGAATGGAAATGAATATAGAATGGAATGGAGTGGAATGGAATTTGGAATGGAATGAGGATTGGAATGGAATTTGGAATGGAATGAGGATTGGAATGGAATGGAATGTACTGGAAATTGGAATGGAAAGTGGAGTGGAATGGAATGAAAAGTGGAATAGAATGGAACGTGGAATGGAAAGGAATGGAATGTGGAATGCAACGTGGAATTGAATGTGGAAGGATATGTGGAATGGAAAGTTGTGCAATGGAAATTTGTGGAATGTGGAATGGAATGGAATGGAAGGCGGAATGGAATTTAATGAAATGCAGAGTTTAATGTGGAATGGAATGGAATGGAATGTTGAGTGGAATGTGGAATGGAATGTAATTAGGAATGGAATGGAGTTTAATGGTATGGAATATGAAATGGAATGTAATGGAATGTGCAGTGGAATCTGGATTGGAATGGAATGGAACGTGGAATGGAACTTTGAATTGAACGTGAAATGGAACGCGCAATGGTACGTGGAATGGAAATTGAAATGAAATGTGGAATGGAATATAATGGAATGTGGAATAGAATGTAATGGAATGTGGAATAGACGGGAATATAATGGGTAATGGAATGTGGAATAGAATGGAATGAAATGGAATGGAATGTGGAATGGAATGGAATGGAATGTGTAATGTAAAGGAATGGAATACGGAATGGAATGGAATGATATGGAAAGTGGAATGGAATTAAATGGAATGGAATCGAATGTCTAATCGAATGGAATGTAAAGTGGAATAGAATGGAATGAAACATGGCATGGAATGCGAAATGGAATGTGGAATGGAATGTGGAAAGGAATGTGGAACGGAATGTGTAATGCAATGTGGAATGGAATGGAATGGAATGGGGAATGGAATGGGGAATCAAATGGGGAATGGAATGTGTAATGCAATGGAGTGGAATGTGGAATCTAAAGGAATGGCATTTTAAATGGATTGTAGAATGGAATGGATTAGAATGTGGAAAGGATTGTGGAATACAACGTGGGATGGAATGAATAGAATGTGGAATGGAATGTGCAATGGAATGAAATGGAATGTGGAAGGGATTGTGGAATGGAATGTAGAATACAGTAGAATGGTATGTGGAATTGAGTGTGGAATGGAATGTGGAATGGAACCTGCAATGGAACTTGGATTGCAATAGAATGGAACGTGGAATGGAATATGGAATGGAGCGTGGAATGTAATGGAATGGAATGTGGAATGGTACGTGATGTTGAAAGGAATGCAATGTGGACTACAAAGAAATGGAGTCTGGAATGGATTGTGGAACAGAATGGAACGGAAAGTGGATTGGAATGTTGAATTTAATGTGGAATGCAATGTGCAATGGAACGTGGATTGGAAAGTGGAATGCAACGTGGAATGGAAAGTGGAATAGAATGTGGAATGGATTAGAATGGAATGGTATGGAATCGAGTGAATGTGGAATGGAACTGAATGGAATGTAGAATAGAATATAATGGAATGTAGAATGGAATGGAATGGAATGTGGAATGGAAAGTGGAATGGAATGGAATGGAATGTGGAACGGAAAAGAATGGAATGTGGAATGACATGTGGAATGGAACGGAATGGAATGTGGAATTGAATGTGGAATGCAATGTGGAATGGAACGCGGAATGCAATCCGGATTGGAATGTAATGGAATGTGGAATGGAATGTGGAATGGAATGGAATGGAATGTGGAAAGGAAGGTGGAGTTGAATGGAATGAAATGTGGAATGGAATGAAATGGTATGGGGAATAGAATCTGGAATGGAATGGAATGGAATTTGGATTGGAATATTGAACTTTATGTGGAATGGAATGTAGAATGGAATGTGGAATGGAAAGTGGAAAGGAATGTGCAATGGAACTTGGAAGAGAATGTGGAAATGAATAGAATGGAATGTGGAATGGAATGGAATGGAATGGAATGTGGAATGGAATGGTGTGGAATGTGGAATAGAATGTGGAAAGAAATGTGGAATGGAATGTGGAATGGATTGTGGAATGCAATGGAATGTGAAATCAAATGGAATGGAATGATACGTGGAATGGAATGTGAAACTGAAAGGAATGGAATGTGGAATAGAATGTGGAACGGAATGGAATGGAATGTGGAATGGAATGGAGTGGTATGTGAAATGGACTGGAATTTAATATGGAATGGATTGTAAAATAATGAAATGGAATGTGAAATTGAAGTTGGAATGGAATGAAATGGAATGTGGAAAGGAATGTGGAAAGGACTGTATTGGAATGTGTAATGGAAGATAGAATGGAATGGAATGGAATGTGGAATGCAATTGAATGACACGTGGAATGGAAGGTTGAATGGGACTTGGAATGGATCTTGAAATGCAACGAGGAGTGAACGGTTGAATGCAATCGAATGGATTCTGGAATGGAATGTAATGGAACGTGTAATGGAAATGAATGGAATGTGGAATGGAAAGGAATGGAACGTGGAATGCCATGGAATGGCATGGAAAGTTGAATGGAATGGAATGGAATGGAATGGAATGTGCAATGGAATGGAATGGAATGTGCAATGGAATGGAATGGAGTGTGGAATGGAATAGAATTGAATGTGGAATGGAATGGAATGGAATGCGGAGAGGGATTGAATGGAAAGGAATGTGGAATTGAATGCAATGTAATAGAATGAAATGTAATGGAATGTGGAATGCACCATGGAATGGAAGGTGGAACGGAATTGAATGGATTGTGGAATGGAACTTAATGGAATGCAATGGAATAGAATGAAATGGAATGGAATGTGGAATGGAATTTGCAATGGAATGGAATTGAGTGGAATGTGGAATGTAATGGAACGTGGTATGAAACGTAGAATGGAACGTGGAATGGAATGTGGAATGGATCGTGGAACAGAATGTGAAATGGAATTTGTAATGGAACGTGGAATGGAACCTGGAATGGAATGAAATTAAATGCGGAATGGAATGTGGAATGCAGAGTGGAATCGAATGTGAAATGGAATTTGTAATGGAACGTGGAATGGAACCTGGAATGGAATGAAATGGAATGCAGAATGGAATGTGGAATGGATCATGGAAAGGAAAGAAGCATGGAATGAAATGGATTGTGGAATGGCATGTGCAATGGAATAGAATGGAATGTGGAATGGAATGTGGAATAGAAAGTGGAATATAGTGCAATGGAATGTGAATGGAATGTGAAGTGAAATGGAATTTAATGTGCAATGAAATGTGTAATGGCATGTGGAATGCAATGGAGTATAACGTGGAACGGAATGTGGAATGGAATGGAATGGAATATGGAATGGAATGTGGTATGGAATGAGGCATGGTATGTGGAATGGAATGTTGAATGGAAAATAAAGTAATGTGGAAAGTAATTTGGAATGGAATGTGGAATGGAAAGTGGAATGGAATGGAATGGAAGGTGGAATGGAAAGTTGAATTCAACGTGCAATGGAACGTGGAAAGGAACGTGGAATGGAACATGGAACGGAACGTGGAAAGGAATGTGCTATGGAATGTGGAATGGATCGTGCAATGGAATGTGCAATGAAATGTGAAATGGAACGTGGAATAGAATGGAATGGAACATGGAATTGAACGTGGAATGGAATGGAATGGAAAACGGAATTGAATGTGGAATGGAATGTGCAATGGAATGGAATGGATCATGGAATGGAACGTGGAATGGAATGGAATGGAACGTGGAATGCAATGTGGAATGGAATGTGGAATGAAACGTGGAATGGAATGTGTAATGGAATGTGGAAAGGAAGGTTATGGAATGTGGAATGGAATGCAATGGCATGTGGAATGGAATTCAACGGAATGCAGAATGGAATGTGCTATGGAATGGAATGGAATTTAATGGTATGGAATGTGTAATGGAATTGAATGGAATGTGCAGTGGAATCTGTAATGGAATGGAATGGAACCTGGAATGGAACATGGAATTTAACGTGGAATGGAACACGGAATGGAACGTGGAATGGAACGTGGAATGGAATGTGCAATGGTATGCAGAGTGGAAAGTGGAACGAAATGGAATGAAACGTGGAATGGACCAGGGAATTGAATGGAAAGGAACTTGTAATGGAATGTGGATTGGAACGTAGAATGGAACGTGGAATGGAACGTGGAATGGAATGGAATGGAATGTGGAAGGGTACGCGGAATGGAACATGGAAAGGATCCTGGAATTGAATGGGCAATGGTAAGCGGAATGAACATGGAATGGAATAGAATGGAACATGGAATGGAATGTGTATTGGAAAGTGGAATGGAATGTGAAATGGAATGGAATGGAAAGTGGAATGGAACGTGCACAGGAACGTGGGATGTGGCTTGGAATGGAACGTGGACAGAAACATAGAATGTAACGTGGAATGGTATGGAATGGAATGTATAGTGAAACGGAATGGAATGTCAAATGGAATGAGGAATGGAATGTGGAACTGAATGTGGAATGGAATGTGGAGTTGAAAGTGGAATGGAATGTGGAAATGAATGTGGAATGGAACAGAATGGAATGTGAAATGGAAAGGAATGGAATGTGGAATGGAATCTTGAGTGGAATGTGGAAAGGAATGTGGAATGGAATGAGGAAAGAAATGTGGAATGGAAAGGAATGGAATGAGAAATGGAATGGAAAGGAATGTGGAATGGAATTCAATGGAATGTAGAACAGAATGTGGAACGCAATGTGGATTGGAATGTGGAAAGGAATGTGGAATGGAATGTGGAAAGGAATGTGGAATGGAATGTGGAACATAATGTGGAATGCAATGTGGGATGGAATGTGGAAAGGAATGTGAAATTAAACGGAATGTAATGTGAAATGGAATGGAATGGAATGTTGAATGGAGAGGGATGGAATGTGTAGTGTAATGTGGAATGAAATGGAATGGAATGTGGAATGGAATGTTGAATTTATGTGGAATGCAATGTGGAATGGGACGTGGAATGGAAAGTGGAATGGAACGAGAAATGGAACGTCAAAAAGAATGTGGAATGGAACAGAATGGAATGTGGAATGGAATGGAATGGAATGGAATGAGGAATGGAATGGAAGGTGGAATGGAATGGAATGGAATATGGAATGGAATGGAATATGGAATGGGATGTGGAATGGAATAAAATGGAATGTGGAATGGAATGGAATGGAATTTGGAATGTCATGTGGAAAGGAATGTGGAATGTAATATGGAATGGAATGGAATGGAATGTGGAATGGAAAGGAATGGAATGTGGAATGGCTTGTGGAATGGAACGTGAAATGTAATGTGAAATAGAACGGAATAAAATGTGGAATTGAATGTGGAATGGAATGTGGAATGGAACGTGGAATGGAATGTGGAATATAACGTGGGGTGGAATGGAATGACATGTGGAATGGAATGAAATGGAATACGGTATGGAATGTGGAAAGTAATGGAATGGAATTTGGAATGGAATAGATTGGAATGTGGAACAGAATGGAATGGAATGTGTAGTGGAAAGGAATGCAATGGAATGTGGAATGGAATGCAACGGAATAGAATGAAATGTTTGCAATGTGAAATGGACCATGGAATGGAAGGTGGAATGGAATGGAATGAATTGTGGAATGGAATGGAAAGGAACGTGGAATTTAAATTAATTGAACGTGGAATGAATTGGGATGGTATGGAATGTGGAATGAAATGCAATGGAATGGAATAGAATGTGTAAAGTAATTGATTGGAATGTGGAATTGAATAGAATAGAAAGTGTAATTGAACATTTTGGAATGTGGAGAAGATTGGAATGGAAAGGAATGTGGAATGGAATGCAATGGAATAGAGTGAAATGGAAGGGAATATGGAATGGAATGTGAAATGTAATGGAATGCAATGCAATGTGGAATGAAATGGAACGTGGAATGGAACGCGGAATGAAACTTGGAATGGAATGTCGAATGGAACGTGGAATGCAATGTGAAATGGAATTTGGAATGGAACGTGGAGTGGAACCTGGAATGGAATGGAATGGAATGTGGAATAGAACGTGGAATGGAAAGAGGAATGGAAAGGAATGTATTGTGTAATGGAATGTGCAATGGAATGGAAATGAATGTGTAATGGAATGTGGAATACAATGTGGAATACAATGGAGTGGAATGCGGAATGGAAAGTGGACTGGAATGGAATGGAATGTGGAATAGAATGGAATGGAATGTGGAATCAAATGTGGAATGCAATGCAAAGGGATGTGGAATGGAATGTGGACTAAAATGGAATTGAATAAGGAATGGAATGTGGTATGGAATGTGGAAAGTATTGTGCAATGGAATGGAATATACTGTGGAATGGAATGTGGAATAGAATGGAATGGAAAGTGCAATTGAATGTGAAATGTAATTTGGAATGATATGTGGAATGGAACGTGGAATGGAACATAATGTAATATGGAATGGAAAGTGGAAAGGAATGTGGAATGGAAAGTGGAATGGAATGTTCGGAATGTGGAATGGAAAGTGGAATGGAATGCTAGGAATGTGGAAAGGAATGTGCATTGGAATGTGGAATAGAATAGAATGGAATATGGAATGGAATGTGGACAGGAATGGAATGGATTGTGGAGTGGAATGGAATGGAATGTGGAATGGAATGCTGAGTGGAAGGTGGAATGGAATATGGAATCCAATGGAATGGAATGTGGACTACAATGGGGAATAGAATGTGAAATTGAATGGAATGGAAAGTGGAATGTAATGTGGAATATAATGTGGAATTGAATATGGAATGGAATTGAATGGAATGTGGAATGGAATGGATAGAAATTTAGAAAGGAATGTGTAATGGAATGAAATGGAATGCGGAATGGAATGGAATGGAATGTGGAATGGAATGTGGAATGGAACGGAATGGAATGTCGAATGGAATGTGAAATGGAGTGTGGAATGGAATGTGGAATGGAAAGGAATGGAATGTGGAATGGAAAGGAATGGAATGTGGAATGAAATGTGTAATGGAGAGTGGAAGGGAATGTGGAACGGCACGGAATGGAGTGTGTAACGGAATGTTGAATGAAATATGGAATGGAATGGATTGTGTAATGGAATGGAATGGAATGGTATGGAAAATGGAATGGAATGGAATGGAATGTGGAATGGATCGTGGAAAGGATCATAGAATGGAACGTTTAATGGAAAGTGGAATGGAAGGTGGAAAGCAAAGGAATGGATCATGGAATGGAATGTGGAATAGAATGGAAAGGAACGTGGAATGGAATGTTGAATGGCATGGAATGGAACTTCTAATGTAATGTGGGATGGAATGGAATGGAATGTGGAATGAAATGTGCAATGGAACGTGGAAAAGAATGTGGAATGGCATGTGGAATGGAACGTGGAATGTAATTGAATGGTATGTGGAATGGAATGGAAAGGATTGTGGAATAGAATGGAATGGAATGGAATGTGGAATAGAATGGAATGCCATGGAATTTAATGCGGAATGGAATGGAATGGAATGTGAAATGCAATGTAATATAATTGAATATGAAATTGAATGTAATGGAACTGAATGTGGAATGGAATGGAATGGAATCTCGAAAGGAAAGTAATGGGGAGTGGAATGCAATGTGGAATGCAATGTGGAAAGGAATGTGGAATGGATTGCAAAGGAAAGTGGAATGGAATGTGGAATGTAATGTCGAGTGAAATGGAACGGAATGTGGAACGGAAAGGAATGGAGTGGAATGTGGAATAGGATGAAAAGGAATGAAATGTGGAATGGAATGTGGAATGTAATGGAATGGAATGTGGAATTGAATGGAATTGAAAGTGGAACGGAATGGAATGGAATGTGGAAAGGAATGGAACGTGGAATGGAATGGAATGGAAAGTGGATTGGAATGGAATGGAATGTGCAATGGAATGGAGTGGAATGGAATGGAAAGTGAAATGGAATGCAGAATGCAATGGGAAATGGAATGCAGAATGGAATGTGAAATGGAAAGTGGAATGGAATGAAATGGATCATGGAAAGAAATGGAATGGAACGTGGAATGGAAAGTGGAATGGAAATTGGAAAGTAATGTGGAATGGAATGTGAAATGGAATGTGCAATGGAATGTGGAAATGAATGGATTGGAATGTGCAGTGGAATGTGGAATGGAAAAAAATGGAATGTGGAATGGACTTTGGAACGGAACGTGGAATGGAACGTGGAATAGAACGTGGAATGAAATGTGGAATTGAATGGAATGCAATGTGGAATGAAATGTTGAAAGGTAAGCAAAGAAATGAGGAATGGAATTTGGAATGGAATGGAATGGAATGTTGAATGGAATGGGGTGGAACGTGGAAAAGAATGTGGAATGGAATGTGGAAGGGAATGTGGAAAGGAATGGAATGGAATGTGGAGTGGAATTGAATGGAATGTGGATTGGAATGGAATGGAATGTGGAATATAATGGAATGGAATAGAACGGAATGCGGAATTGAAAGGAATGGAATGTGGAATGCAATGGAATGGAATGGAATGTAGAATTGAATGGAATGGAATGAAGAAACTAATGGAATATAATGTGGAATAGTATGGAATGCAACGTGGAATAGAATGTGGAAAGTAATTGAATGGAATGTGGAATGTAATAGAATGGAATGTGGAACACAATGGAATGGAATGGAATGTGGTATAGAATGGAAGGCAATGGAATGGAATGCGGAATGGAATGGAATGGAATGTGGAATGCAAGGGAATGGAATGAAATGTGGAATTAAATGGAATGGAATGTCGAATGTAATGGAATAAAATGTGCAATGGAATGGAATGGAACGTGGATTAGAATGTGGAATGGCATATGGAATGGAATGTGGAATGGAATTGAATGGAATGTGGGATATAATGGAATACAATTTGGAATAGAATGTAATGGAATGGAATGTGGAATAGAATGGAATGCAATGGATTGGAATGTGGAATGGAATGGAATATAATGTAGAATGGAATCTTGATTGGAATGTGGAATTGAATGTGGAATGAAATGTGGAATGGAAAGGAATGTAATGTGGAATGTAATGGAATATAATGTAGAATGGAATCTTGATTGGAATGTGGAATTGAATGTGGAATGAAATGTGGAATGGAAAGGAATGTAATGTGGAATGGAACTTAATGGAATGTGGAATGGCATGTGAAATAGAGTGTGTAAAGGAATGTGGAATGCAAAGTAATAAAATGTGGAAAGGAATGTGGAATGGATTGTGGAATGGAATGGGGAATGGAATGGAAAGGAATGTGGAATGGAATGTGGAATGGAATGTGCAATGGAATGGAGTGGATTGTGGAATGGAATTGAATGGAATGCTGTGGAATATGGAATGGAATGCAGTGGAAAGTGGAATGGAACGTGGAAAGGAACGTGGAATGGAACGTGGAATGCAAGGTGGAATCGAAGGTGGAATGGAATGCAATGGAATATGAAAAGGATTGGAACTTGGAATGGAATGGATTGGAATGTGGATTGGAATGGAATGGAATGTGCAATGGAATGGAATGGAACGGAATGGAAATTGAAATGGAAAGTGCAATGGACTGTGAAATGGAATGTGGAATGGAATGTGGAATGGAAAGTGTAATGGAATGAAACGGAACGGGGAATGGAATGGAATGGATTGTAGAATGGAATGGAATGGAAAGTGGAATGGAATGTGTGATGGAATGGAATGTGTGATGGCATGGAATGGAATGTGGAATGGAATGTTGAGCGGAATGTGGAATGGAATGTGGAACGGAACGAAATTCAATGTAGAATGGAATGTGGAATGGAATGTGGAATGAAAAGGAATGTAAAGTGAAATGTAATGTGGAATGGAATGTGGAATGGAAAATGGAATAGAATAGAATGCAATGTGGAATGGAACGTGGTATGGAATGGAATGGAATATGTAGTGGAACGTGGAATGCATTGTGGCATGGAAAGTGGAATGGAATGAAATGTGGAATGGAAATGAACAATGTGGAATGGAAAGTGAAGTGAAACGTGGAATTGAAGGTTGAATGGAATGGAAAGGAAAGTAAAATGGAATGGGGAATGGAATGTGGAAGGGAACATGGAATGTAATGCAGTGGAATATGGAATGGAATGTGGAATAGAATGAGGAATGGAATGTGGAAAACACTGCCATGGAATGTGTAATGGAATGTGGAATAGAATGTGAAATGGAATGTGTAGTGGAATGGAATGTGGAATGGAATAGATTGGAATGTGGAAAGGAATGTTGAATGGAATGCAATGGAATGTGGCATGGAATGGAATGGAATGTGGAATGCAATGTGGAATGTAATGAGGAATGAAACGGAATGGAATGTGGATTGCAATGTGGATTGAAGTGTGGAATGGAATGTGGAAAGGAAAGGAATTGAATGTGGAATGGAAAGAAATTGAATGTTGAATGGAATGTGGAATGGAATGAGCAATGGAATGGAATGCATTGTGGAATAGAAACGAATGGAATAGTAAGGAATATGGAATGCAGAGGAATGTAATGTGGAAAGGAACGTGGCATGGAACATGGAATGGGAGGTGGAATGGAATGCAATGGAAGGAGGAATGGAATGTGGAATGGAATGGAATGGTATGTGGAATGGATTGGAATGTGGAATGGAATGGAATTGAATGGAATGTGGAACTGAAGATTGAATTGAATGGAACCGAATGTGGAAAGGAATGTGGAAAGGAGTGGAGTGGAATGTGGAAAGGAAGGTCGAATGGAATAGAATGTGGAATGGAATGGAATGAAACGTGGAACGGAACGTGGAATGCAATATGAAATGGAACGTGGAATAGAATGGAAAGTTATGTGGAATGTAACGTGGAATGCAATGGAATGGAACGCGGAATTGAAAGTGGAATGGAATGTGTAATGGAATGTATTTGATGTTGGAATGGAACGTGGAAAGGAATGGAAAGGAACGTGGAATGTAATGTGGAATGGAATGTGGAAGGGAACATGGAATGGTACGTGGAATGGAATGAAATGTGGAATGGACTGTGGAATGGAATGGAAAGGAAGGTAATGGAATGGGGAATGAAATGTGAAATGGAATGGAATGGAATGCGGCATCGTATGAAACGGAATGTTGAAAGGGATGTCGAATGGAATGGAATGGAATGTGGAATGGATTGTAGAATGGAAAGTGGAATGGAATGGAACAGACTGGGAATGGAAAGTGCAATGGAATGTTTAAGGGAATGTGGAATGGAATGTGGAATAGAACGGAAAGGAATGTGGAATTGAAAGTGGAATGCAATGTGGAATGGAACGTGGAATTGAACGTGGATTGGAGTGGAATGGAACGTGAAATAGAATGTGGAATGGAATGGAATGGAATGTGGAATGGAACGTGGAGTGGAATGGAATGGAATGTGGAATGGAATGAAATGGAATGTGGAATGGAATGTAGAACAGAATGGAATGGAATGTGCAATGAAATGGAATGGAACATGGAGTGGAATGTGAGATGGAATGGAATGCAAAGTAGAATGCAATGGAATGGAATGTGGAATGGATTGTGGAATGGAATGGAATGGAATGTGAAATGGAATGTGCAAACGAATGTGGAATGTAATGGACTGAAATGTAAAATGGAATGTGTAATAGAATGGAATGGAATGTGGAACGGAATATGAAATGGAATGTTGAATGGAATGTGGAATGGAATAAGGAATGGTTTGGAACGGAATATGGAATTGAATGGAATGGAATGTGGAGTGGAATGTGGAATGAAAAGGAATTGATTGTCGAATGGAATGGAATGAATTGAAGAATGGAATGTGAAATGGAATGTGAAATGGAGTGTGGAATGTAATGGAATGGAATGTGGAATGGAATGTGGAATGGACAGTAGAACAGAAAGGAATGGAATGTCGAATAGAACGTGGAATGGTATGGAATGGAATGTGGAATCGAACGTTGAACGGAACGTGCAATGGAATCTGGAACGTAATGTGGAATGGAAGGAACAAAGGAATATGCAACAGAAAGTGTAATGGAACGAGGAATTGAAAGAAATGGAACCTGGAATGCAACATGCAACGGAATGAAATGCAACGTGGAATGGAATGTGGATTGGAAAGCAGAATGGAACGTGGAATGGAATGTGGAATGGAATGTAATGGAATGTGGAATGGAATTGAATGGAATATGGAATGGAATGTGGAATGGAATGTGGAATGGAATTGAATGGAATATGGAATGGAATGTGGAATGGAATGTGGAATGGAATGGAATGGAATGTGAATAGGAATTGAATGGAATGAGGAATGGAATGGAATGGAATGTGGAATGGAATGTGGACTGGAAAGCTTTGGAATGTGGAATATATTGTGGAAAGTAATGGAATGGAATGGAATATGGAATGGAATGTGGAATGGAATGTGGAACGGAATGTGGAATGGAATGTCGACAGGAGTGCAATGGAATGTGGAATGGAATGTGGAATGGAGTAGAATGGAAAGTGGAATGGAATGTGGATTGGACAGAGGACAGGAAATCAATGGAATGTGGAACGGAATGTGGAATGGAATGCAATGGAATGTGGAATGGAAAGTGAAATGGAACAGAATGGAATGGAATGTGGAATAGAGTGAAATGGAATAGAATGAATTGTAAGGTAATGTGGAATAGACTGTGTAATGGATGGTGGAATGGATTGGAATGGAAGGTGGAATGGAATGGAATGGAACGTGGAACAGAAAGGAATGGAATGGGTAATGGAAAGGAATGTAATGTGGAATGCAATGGAATGGTATGGAATGTGGAATCGAATGGAGTGGAATGGAATGGAATTTGCAATGGACTGGATTGGAATGTGGAATGGAATACAAAAGAATGTGGAATGGAGTGGAATGTGGAGAGGATTCGAACGGATTGGAATGAGGAATGGAATGCAATGTAATAGAATGAAATGGAATGCAATGTGGAATGGATTGTGATATGGAATGGAATGCAATCGAATGTGGAATGGAATGGAACATGGAATGGAAAGTGGAATGGAATGTGGAATGGAACGTGGAATAGGACGAGGAATGGAATGGAATGGATTGTGGAATGGAATGTGCAATGGAGCAGAATGGACTGTGAAACAGAATGTGGAATAGAATATATAATAGAATGGAATGGAATGTGGAATGAGAAGTGGATTGGAATAGAATGGAAAGGAATGTGGAATGCAAAGTGGATTGGAATGAAACGGAATGTGGAATGGAATGGAGTGGAATGTGGAATTGAAAGAGGACTGGAAGGCAAAGGGATGTGGAATGGAATGAGGAATGGATTGTGGAATGGTATGTGGAATGGAATGTGGAATGGAACATAATGTAATGTGAAATAGAACGTCTAAGAGAATGGAATGGAACGTGGAATGAAGTGGAATGGTACGCGGAATTGAATGTGGAATGGAACGTGGAATGGAATAGAACGAGGAATGGAATGGAAAGGAACGTGGGATGGAATGTGGAATGAAGTGTGGAATGCAACGTGGAATTGAATGAGGAATGGAATGTGGAATGGAAAGTTATGGAATGTGGAATGGAATGGAATGGAATGTGGAATGGAATTTAATGGAATGCAGAATGGAATGTGTAATGGAATGGAATGGAAGGTGGAATGGAATGTGGAAAGGAATGGAATGTGGAATGGAATGGAAGTTAATTGTATGGAATGTGGAATGGAATGGAATCTAATGTGCAGTGGAATCTGGAATGGAATCGAATGGAATGTGGAATGGAACATGGAATTGAACGAGGAACGGAACGCGGAATGGAACGTGGAATGGAACATGGAATGAAATGTGGAATGGAATGTAATGGAATGTGGAATGAAAGGGAATGTAATGTGCAATGCAATGTGGAATGGAATGGAATGAAATGGAATGGAATGTGGAATTGAATTCAATGGAATGTGTAATGGAAATGAATGGAATTTGGAATGGAATGGAATGTTATGATATATGGAATGGTATTGAATGGTATGCACTGGAACGTGGAATGGAATGGAATGTGGAATAGAATGGAATAAAACGTGAAATGGAAAGTGAAATGGAATGTAGAATGGGACGTGGAATGGAATGCTGAATGGAAAGTGGAACGGAAAGTTATGGGATGTGGAATGGAATGGAATGGAATGTGTAATGGAATGGAATGGAATGTTGAATGGAATGAAATGGAATGTTGAATGGAATGTGGAACGGAATTGAACTGAATGTGGAATGCAATGGAATGGAATGTGGAAAGGAATGGAATGGAATGTCGAATGCAATGTCGAATGCAATGTGGAATGGAATGGAATGGAATGTGGAATGGAATGGAATGCAATTTGGAATGGCAGAGAATAGTATGGAATGCGGAATGGAATGGAATGGAACGGGGAATGGAATGTGGAATGGAATGTGGAATGGAAAGTGGAATGGAATGGATTGTAATGCAATCTGGAATGGAATGTGGAATGCAATGAAATGGAATGTGGAACGGAATGTAATGGAATGTGGAAGAGAATGGAACGTGGAATGGAAGGGAATGCAATGTGGATTGGAATGGAATGGAAAGTGGAATGGAATGTGAAATGGAATGTATAAGGGAATGGGGAATGGAATGAAACGGATCATGGAATGGAATGAAATGGAACGTGGAATGGAAAGGAATGGGAAGTGGAATGGAATGGGGAATGTAACGTGCAATGGAATGTGCAATGGAATGCGGAATGGAACGAGGAATGGAATGGAATGGAATGTGGAATGGATCGTGGAATGGAATGGAATGGAACGTGTAATGGAAAGTGAACTGGAATATGGAATGGAACGTGGAATGGAATGGAAAGCAACGTGGAATGGAACTTGAAAAGGAACGTGGACAAGAACGTGGAAGGTAAAGTGGAATGGAAATGATTGGAATGAGGAATGAAATGAAATGGAAGGGAATGTGGAACGGAATGTGGAATGGAATGTGGAATGGAATGTGGAAAGGAATGTGGAAAGGATTGTGGAATGCAGTGGAATGGAATGTGAAATGGAATGGATTGGAATGTGGAATGGAATGTGGAATGCAGTGGAATGGAATGTGAAATGGAATGGATTGGAATGTGGAATGGAATGTGGATTGGAATGTGTAATGGAAGGTAGAATGGAATGCGGAAACGAATGTGGAATGTAACGGAATGGAATGTGAAATGGATTGGATTGGAATGTGGAACTCAATGGAATGGAATGTGGAATGGAACTTGGAAAGTAACGTGTACAGGAACGTATAATGAAACGTGGAATGGAAAGGAATGGAACGAGGAGTGACCCGAAATGGAATGGTATGTGGAATGGAATGTGGAACGGAATGTGGAATGGAATGTGGAATGGAATGTGGAAAGGAATGTGCAATGGAGCGGAATAGAATGTGAAATGGAATGGATTGGAATCTGGAATGGAATATGGATTGGAATGTGTAATGGACGGTGGAATCGAATGTTGAAACTAATGTGGAATGTAACGGAATGGAATGTGAAATTGAATAGATTGGAATGTGGAAACGAACGGAATGGAATGTGGAATGGAACTTGGAAAACAACGTGGACAGGAACATGGAATGTAACGTGGAATGGTAAGCAATGGAATGTGGAATTAAGTGAAATGGATTGGAATGTGGAATGGAATGTGTATTGCAATGTGGAACGGAATGTGGAATGGAATGTGGAATGGAATGTGGAAAGGAATGTGGAATGGAGCGGAATGGAATGTGAAATGGAATGGATTGGCATGTGGATTAGAATGTGTAAAGGACGTTGGAATGGAATGTGGAAATGAATGTGGAATGGAACGGAATGGAATGTGAAATGGAATGGATTGGAATGTGGAACCGAATGGAATGGAACGTGGAATGGAATGTGGAATGAATTTGAATGGAGTGTGCAATGGAATGGAATGGAACGTAGAATTGAATCTGGGACAGAATGTGGAATGGAATGTGGAATGGAATGTGGAAAGGAATGTGGAATTGAACGGAATGGAATGTGAAATGGAATGGAATGGAGAGTGGAAAGGGATGTGGAATGAAGTGGAATGGAATGTGGAATGAAATGTGGAAATGAATGTGGAAAGGAGAGGAATGGAATGTGGAATTGAATGTGGAATGGAAAGGAATGGAATGTGGAATTGAATGTGGAATGGAGTGTGGAATGTAATGTGGAACAGAATGTGAAATGGAATGTGGAATGAAAAGGAATGGAATGTGGAGTGGAATGGAATGGAGAGTGGAATGGAATGGAATGGAAAGGAATGGAATGTGAAGTGGAATGGAATGCAGAGTGGAATGGAATGGAATGGAATGTGGAATGGAATGGAATGGAATGTGGAAAGAAAGTGAAATGCAATGGGATGGAATGTGGAACTGAATGAAATGGAAAGTGGAATGGAATGGGGAATGGAATCTGGAAAGGTATGTGGAATGGAATGTGTAATGGAAAGGAATGTGGAATGGAACGGAATGGAAGGTGCAATGGAATGTGGAATTGAGTGTGGAATGGAATGTGGAATGGAATGGATTAGAATGTGGAATGGAATGTAGAATGGGGAATGGAATCTGGAAAGGTATGTGGATTGGAATGGAATGGAATGTGTAATGGACTGTGGAATGGAGTGTGAAATTGAATGTGGAATGGATTGTGGAAAGGAATGTGAAATGGAATCTGGAATGGAATGGAATTTAATGAGAAATGGAATGGAATGGAATGTGGAATGGAATGTGGAATGTAATCTGGAAAGGAATGTGGAATGGAACGGAATGGAAGGTGCAATGGAATGTGGAGTGGAGTGTGGAAAGGAATGTGGAATGGAATGGAATAAAATGTGGAAAGGAATGTAGAATGGAGTGTGGAATGGAAAGTGGAATGGACTTGATGGAACGTGGAATAGAATGTGGAATGGAATGTAGCAAAGAACGTGAAAAAGAATGGAAATGACTGTAGAATTGAACGTGGAATGAAATGAAATGGGACGTGGAACGGAAAGAGGAATGGAACGCAGAATGGAGAGGAATGGAACTATAAATGGAAAGTGGAATGGAATGTGGAAAGGAATGGAATGGAATTTGGAATGGAATGTAAAATGGAATGTGGAATGGAATGGAATGGAATGTGGAATGGAATCGAGTGGAATGTGGAATGGAATGTGGAATGGAATGTGGAATGGAATGCGGAATGAAAGTAGAATGGAACGGAATGGAACGTAAAATGGAATGTGGAATGTAATGGATTGGAATGTGGAATGAATATGGAATGGAATGGCATGGAATGTGAAATGGAATGCGGAATGGAATGGAATAGAATGTGGAATGGGTTGTGAAACGCAATGTAGAAAGGAATGTGGAAAGGAATGTGGAATGGAACGGAATGGAATGTGAAATGCAATGGAATGGAATGTGGTATGCAATGTGGAATGTAATGGAATGAACTGAGGTATAGAATGTGGAAAGGAATGTGGAATGGTATGGAATGGAATGTGGGATGGAATGTGGAATGGAGTGTGGATTGGAATGTGGAATGGAATGTGGAATGCAATGAGGAAACGAATGTGGAAAGGAATGCGGAATGGAACGGAATGCAATGTGGAATGGAATGTGAAATGGAATGTGGAATGGAATGGAATGGAAAGTGGAATGGAATGGAATGGAATGTGGAATGGAATGTGGAACAGAATGTGGAATGCAATGTGGAAATAATGTAGAATGGAACAGAATGGAATGTGAAATGGAATGTGGAAAGGAATGGAATGGAATGTGGAATGAATGTGGAATGGAACGGTATGGAATGTGAAACGGAATGGAATGTGGAATGGGATGTGGAATGCATTGTAGAAAGGAATGTGGAAAGGAATGTGGAAAGGAATGTGCAATGTAACGGAATGGAATGTGAAATGCAATGGAATGGAATGTGCAATGCAATGTGGAATGTAATGGAATGGACTGTGGAATTGAATGTGGAAAGGAATGTGGAATGGTACGGAATGGAAAGTGGAATGGAATGTGGAATGAAGTGTGGATTTGAATGTGGAATGGAATGTGGAATGCAGTGAGGAAAGGAATGTGGAAAGGAATGTGAAATGGAACGGAATGGAATGTGGAATGGAATGTTAAATGGATTGTGGAATGGAATGTGTAATGGAACGGAATGCAATGTGAAATGGAATGTGGAATGGAATGTGTAATGGAAAGTCAAATATAATGCAGTGGAATGTGGAATTTAAGGTGGAATGGAAAGGAATGGAACGTGGAATGGAATGTGGGATGGAATGTGGAATGGAATGTGGAATGGAATGGAAAGGAGTGTGCAAAGGAATATGGAAAGTAATGAGGAATGGAATGTGGAAAGAAACGCAATGGATTGTGGAATGGAAAGTGGAAGGGAACGTGGAACAGTATGAAATGGAATGTAGAACTGAATGGAATGGAATGTGAAATGGAATGGAATGAAATGTGGAATGGAAAGTGGAATAGAACGTGGAATGGAAGGTGGAATGGAACGTGGAATGGAATGGAATGGAAAGCGCAATGGAATGTGCAAAGGAATTGAAAGGACTGGGCCAAGGAATATGGAATGGAATGTGGAATGGAATGCGGAATGGACCTTGGAATGGAACGTGGATTGAAAAGCAGAATGGAATGGAATGGAAAGTGGAATGGAACGTGGAATTGAACGCGGAATGGAAAGTGGAATGTAATGTGGAACGGAATGGAAAGGAATGTGGAATAGAATGTAGAATGCAAAAGGGAATTGAATGGAATGGAATAGAACGGGACAAGGAATGTGGAATGGAATGTCAAATGGAACGTAGAATGGAATGTGGAGTGGAATGGAATGGAATGTTATGTGGAATGGCATGTGGAATGCAATGTGGAAAGGAATGGAATGTAATATGGAATGAAATGTGGAATGGAATGGAATGGAATGGGGAATGGAATGGAATGGAATATGCATTGGAACGCGGAATGGACCGTCGAATGTAATGGAATGGAACATATAAGGGAATGTGGAATGGAATGAAATGGAACGTGGAATGGAATGTGGGATGGAATAGAATGGAAAGTGGAATGGAATGGAATGGAAAGTGGAATGGAATGTGGAATGGAATTTTTAATGGAGGGTGGAATGGAATGTATAATGGAATGGAAATGAATGTGGAATGGAAGGTGGAATGGAATGCGGAATGGAACTGATGTAATTGGGAAAGGTATGTGTAGTGGAATGTGGAAAGAAAAGTGGAACGGAATTTAATGGAACATGGAAAGGAACGTGGAATGGAATGGAACGTTGAAAGTAACGTGGGATGCAACGTGGAATGCAATGTTTAAAGGAATGCAAAGGAAGGTGGAATGGAATGGAATGGAATGTGGAATGGAATGAAATGGAATGTGGAAGGGAATGGAATGTAGAATGGAATGTGGAATGCAATGTGGAATGGAATGTGGAATGGAAAGTGGAATGGAAAGCGGAATATAACCTAGAATGTAACGTGGAATGGAAAGTGGAATGGAATAGAAAGGAATGTGGAAAGGAATGGAATGTAATATGGAATGGAAAAGAATAGAATCTGGAATGGAAAGTCGAATGCAATGGAATGGAAAGGAATGTGGAATGGAAAGTATTGGAATAGAATGTGGAAAGGAAAGTCACGGAAAGGAATGTGGAATTGAAGATGGAATGGAATGTAATGGAATGTGGAGAGGAATGGAGTATGGAACGTGGAATGGTAGGAATGGAACGTGGAACGGAACGTGGAATGGAATGAGGAATGGAAAGTGGAATGCAACGTGGAATGGAAAGTGGAAGGGAAAGTGGAATGGAAAGGAATGGAAAGTGGAGTGGAATGGAATGGAATGGAATGTGGAATGGAAAGTGGAATGGAATGAAATGGAATGTGGAATGGAATGGAATGGAATGGAATGTGGAATGAAATGGAATTGAATGGTGTGGAATGCGGAATGGAATCGAATCGAATTTGGAATGAAATTGAATAGAAATCTATGGAATGTGAAATGGAATGGAATGCAATGTGGAATGGAACGTGGAATGGAACGTGGAATGGAACGTTGAATGGAACATGGAATGGAATGTGGAATATAACGTGGAACAGAATGTGGAATAGAATATGGAATGGAATGGTATAGAATTAGTAATGAAATGGAATGCAACGGAATGCAATGTCGAATGGGACGGAATGGAATGCGGAAAGGAATGGAGTGGAATGGAATGTGGAATTGAATGGAATGGAATGTGGAATGGAATGGAATGGAATGTGTAATGGAATGGAACGGAATGTGGTGTGAAATGGAATGGAATCTGGAATGGAATTGAACGTGGAATGGAAAGGAATGTGGAATGCAATGGAATGGAATGTGGATTGGAATGGAATGGAATGTGGAATGGAATTGAATGGAATGGAATGGAATGTGAAATGGAATATACAAAGAAATGTGGAATGGAATGGACTGGAATGTGAAATGGAATGTGTAGTGGAATGAAATGGAATGTGGAGTGGAATGTGGAATGGAACGTGGAAAGTAACGTGGAATGGA
This sequence comes from Pongo pygmaeus, assembly GCF_028885625.2. NCBI lineage: Eukaryota > Metazoa > Chordata > Mammalia > Primates > Hominidae > Pongo > Pongo pygmaeus. Next base: position 12,562,807 of record NC_072395.2, on the reverse strand, counting down.
ATGGAATGGAAAGTGCAATGGAATGTGGAATGGAATGGAGTGCAATGGATTGTGTAATGGAATGTGGAATGGAATGTGTAATGGAATGGAATGAAATGAGGAATGGAATATGGAGATTAATGGAAAGGTATGTGTAATGGAATGTGGGGTGGAATAGAATGGAATGTGGAATGCAATGCAATGGAATGTGGAATAGAATGTGGAATGGAAAGGAATGGAATGAGGAATGGAAAGTTGAATGGAATGTTTAGCGGAGTGGAATGGAAAGAAGAATGCAATGTCAAATGTAATGGAATGGCACGTGGAATTAAAGGTGGAATGGAATGGCATGGAACATGGAATGGAATTTGCAATGGAATGGAATGGACTGGATTGTGGAACGGAATGTGGAATGGAATGGAGTGGAATGTGGAATGGACTCTCAAATGGAATGTAATGGAATGTTAAATGGAATGTGGATTGGAATGTGGAATGGAACGTGGAATGGAAAGTGCAATGGAATGGAATGTAACGTGAAATGGAATGTGGAGTGGAATGGAATGGAAAGAGGAATGGAATGTGGAATGTAATGGGATGGATTGTGCAGTAGAATGGAATGGAATGTGGAATGAAATGTGGAATGGAAAGTGGAATGGAACGGAATGTAATGTGGAATGGAATGTGAAAAAGAATGTGGAATGGCATGTAATGTAACGTGTAACGGAATGTGGAATGGAATAAAATGGAACTAGGAATGGAACACGGAATGTAACGTGGAATGCAATGTGGAATAGAATGGAATTGAATGTGGAATGGAATGGAATGGAATGTGTATTGGAATTGACTGGAATGTGGAATGAAATGTGGAGTGGTATGTGGAATGGAATGTGGAGTGGAACGGCATGAAATGTGGAATGGAACATACAGTGAAGTGTGGAATGGAATGTAGAATGGAAGCTAATGTAAAGTGGAAGGGAATGTGGAATGGAATGTGGAATGGAATTTAAAATGTAATGGAAAGGAATGTGGAAAGGAAGGTGGAATGGAATGTGGAATGGAATGTGGAATGGAATGTGGAAGGGAACACTACATGAAATGGAATGGAATGTGGAATGGAATGTGGAATACAATGTGGAATGGAATGTCGAATGGAATTGAACGGAATGTGCAAAGTATTGGAATGGAACGTGGAATAGAATGTGGAATGGAATGTGTAATGGAAAGCAATATAGTGCTGAATGGAATGGATTGGAATGCAGAAAGGAATGTGGAATGGAAAGCAATGGAATGTGGAATGGAACGGAATGGAATGTGGAATGGAGTGTGGAATGGAATGTGGAATGGAATGTGGAAAAGAAAGTGGAATGGAAAGGAATGGATTGTGGAATGGAATGGAATGGAATGGTATGGAATATGGAATGGAATGGAATGGAATGCGAAATGGAAAGAGGAAAGGAACGTGGAATGCAACGTGGAATGTAACGTGAAATGGAAGTTGGAATTGAATGGTATGGAAATTGTAATGGAATGTGGGATGGAATGGAATGGAATGTGGAATTGAATGTGGAATGCAATGTGGATTAGAATGTGGAATGGAATGTGGAATGGAATGTGGAAAGTAATTGAATGGAATGTGGAACGGAATGGAATGGAATGTGGAATAGAATGCAATGGAAAAGAATGTGGAACAGAATGTAGAATGTAATGAGGAATGGAATGGAATGCAAAGTGGAATGCAATGTTGAATGGAATGATTAATGGAATGTGGAATGGAATGGAATGGAATGTGGAATGGAACGGAAGTTATTTGGAATGGAATGTGGAATGGAATGTGGAAAGGAAACTGGAACGGAATGGAACGGAACGTGAAACGGAACGTGGAATGGAACATGTAATACAAAGTGGAATGGAATGTGGAGTGGAATGGAATGGAATCTGAAATGGAATGGAAGGCATTGTGGAATGAAAAGTGGAATAGAATGCGGAATGGAATGTGGAATGGAACGGATTGGAATGTGGAATATAATGTGGAGTGGAGCATGCAATCAAATGTGGATTGGAACGGAATGGAAAGTGGAATGGAATTTGTAATGGTATAGTGGAATGGAACGTGAAATGGAATGGAATGGAATGTGGAGAGGAACGTGGATTTTAATGGAATGGAACACAGAATGGATCGTGGGATGCAACGTGGAATGGAATGGAATGGAACGTGGAAAGTAATGTGGAGTGGAATGCGGAAAGGATTGGAATATGGAAAGGAATGGAAAGGAATGGAATGGAGAATGGAATGCAAAGGAATGTGTAACGGAATGTTGAATGGAATGCGAAATGGAAGGCAGAATGAAATGTGGAATGGAACAGAATGGAACATGGAAAGGAATGGAATGGAACGCGGAATGGAAAGTGGAATGGAACATGGAATTGAATGTCGGATGGTATGGAGTGTAATGGAATGTGGAATGGATTGTGTAATGGAATGGAATGGAATGTGGAATGGAATGAAGCAGAATGAGGAATGGAATGTAGAATGCAATGTGGAATGCAGTGTGGCATGGAAAGTTGAATGCAATGGATTGGAAGGTGGAAATGAATGTAGAAATGAATGGAAAGGAAAGTGGAATGGAAAGTTTAAAGGAAAGTGAATGGAACGTGGAATGGAATGTGGAATGAAATGGAATTGAATGTGGAATTGAGAGGCTTGGAATGTGTAACAGAAAGTGGAATGGAATTTTGAATGGAAAGGAATGGATTGCGGAATGGAATGTGGAATGGAATGTGGAATGGAATGTGGAATGGAATGTGGAATGGAAAGGAATTGAATTTGCAATGGAATGGATTTTAATTAGGAAAGGAATGTGGAAGGGAATGCAATGCAATGTGGAATGTAACGCAATGGAATGTGGAATAGAAAGTGGAATGGAATGTGAAAAGGAATGGAGCGGAATGTGGAATGGAATGTGGAATGCCGTGTGGAATGGAATGCGGAATGGAACGGAATGAAATGTGGAATGGAACGTGGAAAGGAGTGTGGAGTGGAACGTGGAATGGAACAGAATGGAATGTGGAATAGAATGTGGAATGGAATATGGAATGGAAAGTGGAATGGATTGGAATGGAATGCAAAAAGAAATGGAATGGAATGTGGAATGGAACGTTGAATGGAATGTAATGGAACATGGAATGGAACGTGGAATGGAAAGTTGAAAGCAATGTAATGTCACGTGGAATTAAAAGTGGAATGGAATGTGGAAAGGATTGGAATGTGGAAAGGAATGGAATGGAATGGGAAATGGAAGGGAATGGAAGGTGAAATGGAATGTGGTGTGGAATGTGGAACGGAATGGAATGGAATGTGGAATGGTGTGGAATGGAAAGTGGAATGAAATGTGGAATGGAACGTGGAATGGAATATCGGATGCAATGGAATGCAATGTTGAATGCAATGGAATGGAATGTGGAATGGAATGTCAAGTGGAATGGAATGGAATGAAATGTGGAATCGAATGTGAAATGGAATGTGGAAAGGAATGTGGAATTGAATGGAATGGAATGTGGAATGGAAAGGAAAGGAATGTGGAATGGAATATGAAATAGAATGTGGAATGGAATGTGGAATGCAATATAGAATGGTGTGGAATGGAATATGGAATTGAATGGAATGCAATGTGGAATGGAAAGTGGAATGGGATGGAAAGGATTGAAGAATAGAATGTTTAATGGAATGTGGAAAGGAATCTAGAATGGAATGGAATGGAATGTGGAATGGAATGTGGAATATAATGGAATGCAATGTGGAATGGAATGTGGAATGGAATGTAATGTAATGTGGAATTGTATGGAATGGAATGTGGAATGCAATCAAATGGAATGTGGAATGGAATGGAATGGAATTGAAAGGAATGTGGAATGGAATGGAATGTGGAAAGCAATGGAATGTAACGTGCAATGGAAAGGAATGGAATGTGCAATTGAAGGTGGAATGGAGTGGAATGGAATGTGGTAAGGAATGTGGAAAGCAGTGGACTGGAAAGTGGAATGGAAGATAGTATGGAATGGAATGTGGAATGGAATGGGATGAAACGTGGAATGGATCGTGGAATGGAATGTGGTTTGGAAGGTGAAGTGGAATTTGGAATGGAACGTGGAATGAGAGGTGGAATGGAATGGAATGCATTGTGGAATTGAATGGTATGGAATATGGAGAGGAATGGAATTGAAAGTGGAATGGAATGGAATGGAATGTGGAATGGAATGTAGTGGAATGGAATGTGGAATGGAATGCAATGGAAAGTGGAATTGAATGTGGATTTGAAGGGAATGGAATGAGGAATGGAATGAGGAATGGAATGTGAAATGGAATGCAATGGAATGAGAAATGGATGGTGGAATGGAACGTGGAATGGGATGTGGAATGGAAAGTGGAATGGAATGCAATGGAATGTGTAATGCAATGGAATGCAATGTGGAACGGAATTTAAAGAAACGTGGAATGGGAAGGAATGGAATGTGTAATGGAAAGAAAGGGAATGTGGAATGCCATGGAAAGTTATGTAATTTTCAATGGAATGGAATGGAATGGAATGGAATGGAAAGTGCAATGCAATGGAATGGAATGTGGAATGGATTAGGATGGAATGTGAAATGGAATGGAATGGAATAAGGAATGGGATGCAATTGAATGGAATATGGTGTGCCATGCAATGGAATAGAATGAAATGTAATGGAATGTGGAATGTTTCGTGGGATGGAAGGTGGAATGGAATGGAATGCATTGTGGAATGGAAGGGAATGTGGAATGGAATGGAATGGAATGTGGAATGGAATGTTGAATGGAATGATTAATGGAATGTGGAATGGAAAGGAATGGAATCCGGAATGGAATGTTGGATGGAATGTGGAATGGAAGATAAGTAATCTGGAATGTAATGTGGAATGGAAACTGGAATGGAATGGAATAGAATGTGCAATGGAACGTGTAATGGAATGGAATGGAAAGTGGAACAGAACGTGGAATGGAACGTGGAATGCAACGTGGAATAGAATGTGGAGTGGAATGGAATGGAATGTGGAATGGAATGGGATGCAATTTGGAATGAAATGTGGAATCGAATGAGGAATGGAATGTGTAATGGAACACAATGGAATGTGGAGCAGAACGTGGAATGGAATGGAATGGAACATGGAGTGGAAAGTGGAAAGGAAAATGGAATGGAATGGAATGGAACGTTGAATGGAATGTCGACCGGAAAGTGGACAGGATTGGAATGTGTAAACGAATTGAATGGAATGTGGAATGGAATGGAATGGAAAGTGGAATGGAATGGTAAGGAATGTGTAATGGAAAGACGAATGGAATGCGAAATGCAAGGTGGAATGAAATGTGGAATGGAACAGATTGGAACATGGAATGGAAAGGAATGGAATGTCAAATGGAATGGAATGGAATGGAATGTCGAATGGAAGGTGGAATTGAATGTAATGGAATGTGGAATGGAATGTGGAATGGAATAGAATGGAATGTGGAATGGAATGTGGAATGGAATAGAATGGAATGTGGAATGGAATGTGAAATGGAACGTGGAATGGAAAGTGGAATGGAATGGATTGGAATGTGGAATGGAATGTGGGATGGAATGGAATGGAATGTGTAATGGAATGTGGAATGCAGTGTGAAATGGAATGGAAAATGGAATGTAATGTAGAATGGAATGGAATGGAATGTTTAAATGGAATGGTATGGAATGCAGAATGGAATATGGTCTGTAATGGAATGCAATGTGCAATGGAATGTGGAATGTATTGGAATGGAACGTGGAATGAAACGTGGAATGGAACGTGGAATGAAATATGGGATAGAATAGAATGGAATCTGTAATGAAAGGGAATGGAATGTGGAATGGAATGTGAAATGGATTGGAATGGAAAGGAATGGCATGTGTAAGGCAATGGTATTGAATGTGGAGTGGAAGGAAACGGAACGTGGAATGCAATGAGGAATGAAACGAGGAATGCAATGTGGAATGGAACGTGTAATGGAAAGTGGAATGGAATGGAATGGAATGTGGAATGGTAGGGAATGGAACGCGGAATGCAACGTGGAATGGAAAGTGGAATGCAACGTGGAGTGGAACTTGGAGTGGAATGTGGAATGGAATTGAATGGAATGTGGAATGGAATGGAATGCAATGTCGAATGGAATGGAATGTAGTGGAATTTGGAATGGAATGTAATGGAATGAGAAATGTAATGGAATGGAATGTGGAATGGAATGGAATGGAATGGAAAGGAAAGTGGAAAAGAAAGGAATGGAATGGAATGTGGAATGGAATGTCGAATTTAATGTGGAATTGAATGGAAAGGCATGTGGAATGGAATGGAATGGTACGTAGGATGGTTTCGACTGGAAAGGGGAATGGAATGTGGAAAGGAACGAGGAATGGAGTGGAATGGAACTTGGAATCGAATGTGGAATGGAATGCAATGGAATGTGGAATGGAACTTGGAATGGAACGTGGAATGGAATGCAATGGAATATGGAATGGAATGCAATGGAATGTGAAATGGAACATGGAACGGAATGTGGAATGGAAAGTGGAATTGAACGTGGAATGGAATGGAATGGAAGGTTGAATGGAATGTGGAATGGAATGTTCCGTTTCACATTCCATTCCATTCCATTCCATATTCCTTTCCATTCCATTCCGCATTCCATTCAATTGCATTCCACATTCCATTCCACATTCCATTCCATTACGTTGCACAATCCTTTCCATTCCATTCCACATTACATTCCACACTCCATTCCACATACCATTCCATTCCATTCCACTTTCCATTCCATTGCAGTTCACATTCCATTCCATTCCATTCAACTTTCCATTCCACATTCCAATCCTTTCCATTCCACATTCCGTTCCATTGCACATTCCATTCCATTCCATTGCATTCCACATTCCATTCCATTCCATTCCATTCTATTCCACATTCCATTCCCCGTTGCATTCCACGTTCCTTTCCACGTTCTATTCCACATTCCATTCCATTCCATTCCACATTCCATTCCACGTTCCATTCCATTCCATTCCGCATTGCTTTCCACATTCCACTCCATTCCATTCCACATTTCATTCAACATTCCATCCCATTCCATTTCACATTCCATTCCACGTTACATTCCATTCCATTTCATATACCATTCCACATTCCATTCCATTCAATTCCACATTTAATTCCACATTTCATTACATTCCATTCCACATTCCATTCCATTCCATTTCAAATTTCATTTGATTCTATTGCATTCCACTCTACATTCCATTGCATTCCATTCCAGATTCCATTCCATTCTGTTCCACGTTCCATTCCACAATCCATTCCAATCCATTCCATTCCACGTTACAGTACATATTCCATTCCATTCCATTCCAGAGTGCATTCCAAATTCTTTTCCATTCCTTTCCACATTCCAAGGTGTTCCATTCCACATTCCATTCCATTCCATTCCACATTCCATTCCACATTCCATTTCATTCCATTCCATTGCACATTCCATTCCACATTCCATTCCATTCCACATTCCATTCCACATTCCATTACATTCCATTCCACAAACCATTCCAAATTCCTCCCCATTCCGCATTCCATTCCACATTCCATTCCATCATATTCCACATTCCATTCCATTCCACATTGCATTGAATTCCTTTCCACCTTCCATTCCCCGTTACATTGCATGATCCATTCCACGTTGCATTCTACCTTCCATTCAATTCCACTCCACAATACATTTCACCATTCATTTGACGTTCCATTCCATGTTCCATTCCCCCTTTCATTCCATTACATTTCATGTACCATTCCGCATTCCATACCATTCCATTCCACATTCCATTCCATTCCATTCCATTCCACATTCCATTCCATTCCATTCCATTCCATTCCACATAGCATTCCATGATCCATTCCACGTTCCATTCCATTACATTGCACATTCCATTGCACATTCCTTTCCATTCCATTGCGTTCCACATTCCATTCCATTCCATCCCACATTTCATTTCAAATTCCATTCCATTCCTTTCCATTCCTTTCCAAATTCCATTCCACATTGCATTAGATTCCGTACCATTCCACATTCCAATCCACATTCCATATTCCATTCCATTCCATTCCTTTCCATTCCATTCAATTCCATTCCAAATGCCATTCCACATTCCATTCCATTCCATTCCTTTTCATTCCATTCCTTTCCATTCCATTCCATGTTACATTCCAGATTCCATTCCATTCCACATTCCCTCCACTGCAAATTCCATTCCACGTTCCATGCCATGTTCCATTCCACGTTCCATTCCACGTTCCATTCCACATTCAATTCCATTCCATTCCACATTCCTTTCCACTGCATTCCACTTTCCATTCCATTCCAGATTCCATCCATTCCATTTCTCTTTCTTTTCGGTTCCATTCCACGTTCCATTCCACATTCCGTTCCATTCCATTCCACTTTCCATTCCATTACATTCCACGTTCCATTCCACATTCCTTTCCATTCCATTCCACGTGCCATTCCATATTAGATTCCATTCCACTCCACATTCAATTTCTTTCCATACCACATACCATTCCACAATCCATTCCTCTCCATTACATTCGACATTGCATCCCATTCTATTTCCTCCCATTTCACATTCCATTCCGTTGCATTCCGCCTTCCTTTCCATTCCATTCCACATTCAATTCAACATTCATTTTCAAGTTCTATTCCACTTTCCATTCCATGTTCCATTGGACGTTCCATTCTGCGTTCCATTCCAAATTTCATTCCATTCCATTTCAAATTCCATTCCATTCCATTCCATTAAATTCCACATTCCATTCCATTGCATTCCATTGCCCATTCCATTCCATACCAAATTCCATTCCACTTTCCGTTCCACATTCCATTCAATTCCATTCCACATTTCACATCTTTCCACATTCGATTCCACATTCCATTCCTCATTGCATTCCATTCCTTTATGCATTTATTTCCATTCCATATTACATTCCACATTCCATTCCACATGCCATTCCATTCCACATTCCATTCCATTCCATTCCACATTCCATTCCATTCCATTCCACATTCCATTCAATTCAATACCCTTCCATTCCAAATTCCATTCCTTTCCATTCCACATTCCATTCCATTCCATTGCAAATTACATTTCACTCCATTCCATATTCCATTCCATTCCATTCCACATTCCATTCCATTCCATTGCACATTCCATTCCTTTGCATTCCACTTTCCGTTACATTCCATTCCACATTCCATTCCACATTCCATTCCATTACGCATTCCATTCCATTCCATTCCACACTGCATTCCATTCCCTTCCATTCCACATTCCATTCAACTTTCCTTTCCATTCCATACCACATTCCATTCCATTCCATTCCACATTCCATTCCAATCCAAATTCCATTCCACATTCCATTCCACTCCATTCAATTCCATTTTCCATTCCATTCCACTCCATTTCATTCCAAATTCCATTCCACATTCCATTCCACATTCCATTCTGGTGCATTCCATTGCATTCCACATTCCATTCCATTCCATTCCACATTCCATTCCATTGCATTTCACACTCCATTCCACTCAATTCCATTACATTCAAAATTCCATTCCATTGCATTCCACATTCCATTACATTCCATTCCACATTCTATTTCACATTCCTTTCCATACCATTCCACGTTCCATTCCAAATTCATTTCCATTCCATTCCACATTCCATTCCATTCCAATCCATTCAAGTCCACATTCCTTTCCATTCCATTCCATTACACATTCGATTCCATTATGTTACACATTCCATTCCATATATATTCTATTCCACTCCATTACACATTCGATTCCATTACATTACACATTCCTTTCCACATTCATTCCATTGCATTCCACTTTCCATTCCACAATCCATTCCTCATTCCGTCACATTCCATTCCACATTCCATTCCATTCCATTCCACATTCCATTCCCTTCCTTTTCTTTACTTCTCATTCCATTTCATTTCATACTCCATTCCACATTACCTTCCATTCCACTCCACGTTCCATTCCGCATTCCATTCCATTCCATTCCACATTCCATTCCATTCCATTTCATATTCTATTCCATTCCATTCCACATTCCAATCCATTCGATTCCACATACCATTCTTTTCCATTCCATTCCACATTCCATTCCATTCCATTAAACATTCTATTCCACATTGCATTCCATTACACATTCCATTCGTGTATCCATTCCATTCCACATTGTATTCCATATTCCTTTCCATTCCAATCCCTATTCCATTCCATTGCATTACATATTCTATTCCACTTTCCATTCCATTCCATTCCACATTCCATTCCACAATCCTCTCCTTTACGTTTCACATTATATTCCATTCCATTCAATTGCATTCCATTCCCTTCAATTCCACATTCCATTCCTCTTTCCATTCCATTCCATTCCACATTCCATTCCATATTTCATTACATTCCATTGAACATTCCATTACACTTTCCATTCACTTTCATTGCACTCCACATTCCTTTCCGTTCCATTCCTTCATTCTACTTTCCAATCCATTCCATTCCATTCCTGCTTTCTACCTTCCTATCCATTCAATTTCACATTCATTTGCATTCCATTCCACATTCCATTGCATTCCATTCCACATTCAATTGCAAATTCCATTCCATTCCATTCCATTCCACATTCCATGGCAAACTCCATTCCATTCCATTCCAGATTCCATTCCAAATTGCATTCCATTCCATTCCACGTTCAATTCCACGTTCCATTCCACTTTCCTTTCTACGTTCCATTCCACGTTCCATTCCACATTTCTTTCCACTGTCCATTCCATGTTCCATTCTAAATTTCATTCCATTCCATTTCATATTCCACTCCAATTTCCATTCCATTCTATTCCATGTTCCATTCCATATTCCATTCCATTCCATTCCACATTCCATTTAATTTTGTTTCGCATTCCATTCCATTACATTCCATTCCATTCCACATTCCATTCCATTCCATTCCATTGCATTCCACATTCCATTCCATTGCATTCCATTACATATTCCGTTCCACATTCCATTCCACGTTCCATTCCATGTTCCATTCCATTCCATGATACATTCCAATCCACCTTCCATTCCATTCCATTCTACCTTCCATTCCATTCCATTCCACATTCCATTCCACATTCCATTACGTATCATTCCACATTGCATTAAATATTCCATTCCACGTTCCATTCTATTCCATTCCACATTCCATTCCATTCATTTCCACATTCCATTCTACACTCCATTCCATTCCATTCTTCATTTCATTGCGTTACATTCTTCATTCCATTGCATATTCCATCCCATTTCATTCCACTTTCCATTCCATTCTTTTCCATTCCATTCTTTTCCATTCCATTCCTGATTCCATTTCACATTCCATTCCTTTCCATTCTATGTTCCTTTCCATTCCTTTCCACGTTCCATTCCACATTTCATTCCATTTCATTTCACATTCCATTCCATTCCATTCCATTCCATTCCTTTCCATTCCATTCCATATTCCATTCCATACCATTCCATTGCACAATCCATTCCATTTTATTTCACATTCCATTCCTTTCCATTCCATTCCACAGTCCATTCCATTCCTTTCCACATTCCTTTCCACATTCCATTCCACTTTCCACTCCATTGCATTCCACATTCCAATCCGTTTCGTTCCAATCCTTTCCATTCCCCATTCCATTTCATTCGATTCTACATTCCATTCCCCTCCTTTTCACAATCCATTCCATTCTATTCCACATTCCTTTCCATTCCATTCCACTCCACTTTGCATTCCATATTCCATTCCACGTTCCATTCCACTTTCCATTGCACATTCCACTCCACGTTCCACTCCATGTTCCATTCCTTTCCATTCCATGTTCCATTCCTCATTCCATTTCACTTTCCATTCCATTCTATTCCACATTCCGTTGCACATTCCATTCCGCTTTCCATTCCCTTCCATTCCTCATTCCATTCCATTCCGTTCCACATTTCATTCCACTTTCCATTCCATTCCATTCCATATTCCATTACACATTCCATTCCATTCCACATTCCATTACACATTCCATTCTATTACAGTCCACATTCCATTCCATTCTATTCCCTTAAATTCCTCATTCCATTTCACATACCATTCCATTCCATTCCATGTTCTATTCCACATTCCATTCCACGTTCCACTCCACATTTCATTCCGTTTCATTCTACATTCCATTCCATTCCATTCCTCATTCCATTCCACATTCCATTCCATATTCCATTCTATTCCATTCCATATTCCTTTCCATTCCATTCCACTTTCCATTGCATTCCATTCCTCATTCCATTCCATTGCATTCCACATTCAATTCCATTCAGTTCCACATTCCGTTCCAATCAATTCCAATCGATTCCTATCCATTCCACATTCCATTCCACTGCCTTACACATTCCTTTCCACATTCCATTCCATTCCATTCCATATTCCATTCCATTCCAAATTCCTCACCATTCAATTCCACATTCCAGTCCATTCCATTCCACTGCATTCCACATTCCATTCCTTTCCATTCCACTTTCCATTCCATTCCATTCCACATTCCACTCTATTCCATTCCACTTTCCATTCCATTAACCTTCCTTTCCTTTCCATTTCATTAACATTCCATTCCTTTCCACTCCAGATTCAATTCCATTCCATTCCACATTAAATTAGACTCCATTCCATTCACCTTCCATTACTTTCCATTTCATTCGCATTCCATTCCTTTCCATTCCACATTCAATTCAATTCTATTCCACATTAAATTCCAATGCATTCCACATTCCGTTCCATTCCACATTCCATTGTATTCCATTTATTTCCATTCCACATTCCATTCCACACCATTCCATTCCATTCAATTTCACATTCCATTAACTTACAATCCTTTCCACAGTCCTTTCCATTCCATTTCACATTCCATTCCCTTCCATTGCATTCCACAGTGCATTCCATTCCATTCCTTTCGGTTCCACATTCCATTCTGTATTACATTCCATTCCAAATTCCACTCCACTTTCCATTCCTTTCCTTTCCACATTGCATTGCATTCAATTCCACATTCCATTGCATTCAATTCCACATTCCATTGCATTCAATTCCACAATTCGTTCCATTCCATTACACATTTCATTCTATAGCCTTCCATTCCACTTTCCATTCCAAATTCCATTCCACATTCCATTATATTCCATTCCATTCCATTTTCCATTCCATTCCGCGTTCCTTTCCACTTTCCATTCCACATTCCATTCTATTCCATTCCATTGCATTCCATGTTCCATTCCACATTCCATTCCACATTCCATTGCATTCCACTCGACATCCCATTACAATCCATTACACGTTCCATTCCATTCCACATTCTATTTCACATTCCATTCCATTCCATTCGACTTTCCCTTCCACATTCAATTCTATTCCATTCCACACTCCATTCCATACCATTCCACATTCCCTTCTATTTCCATTTCACTTTCCATTCCATTACATTCCACATTCCATTGCATTCCATTCCACATTCTCTTCCATTTAATTCCATTCTATTCCACTTTCCACTACCCTATCCTTTGCATTCTGGTACACATTCCATTCCATTCCAATTTGCATTCGATTCCATTCCACTTTCCATTCCATTCCATTGCACACTGCATTCCATTCCATTCCATTCCACACGCCATTCCCATCCATTCAACATTGCATACCACGTTCCATTAAATTCCATTCCACTTTCCGTTCCACATTCCATTGCACATTCCATTGTTTACCGTTCCATTCCACTCCACGTTCCATTCCACATTCCATTCCCCATTCATTTCCACTCCATTCCGCGTTCCATTCCATTTCATTCCATTCCATTGCATTCCATCTTCCATTCCTTTTCATTGCATTCCACATTCCTTTCCAATCCATTCCATTTTCCTTTTCATTCCTCTCCACATTCCGTTCCACATTCCATTCCATTACACTATCGTTTTCACATTCCATTCCACTTTTGATTTCACATTCCATTCAATTCCATTACATTCCATTCTGTTGCATTCCATATTACATTCCCTTCCATTCCATTAAACATTCGATTACATTCCACTGCATATTCCATTCCATTCCATTTCACATTCCATTCCATTCCATTCCACTATCCATTCCATATTCCATTCCATTCCACATTCTATTCCAATTCATACCACATTCCATTCCACATTCCTTTCCATTCCACTCCATTCCATTCCATTCCACCTTCCATTCCACATTCCGTTCCACATTCCATTCCCCATTCTATTCCATTCCTCTCCATTCCATTTCATTCCACGTTCCAATCCACATTTCATTCCACATTACGTTCCACATTCCATTCCATTCCATTCCACTTTCCATTCCACATTCCATTCCACATTCCATTCCATTACATTCCATTACTTTACATTCCATTGCACATTCTGTTCCATTCCACATAGCATTCCATTAATTTCCCCATTCCATTCCATTCCTCTCTATTCCATTTCATTCCACGTTCCATTCCACATTTCATTCCACATTCCATTCCACATTCCACTCCATTCAATTCCACTTTCCATTCCACATTCCATTCCACATTCCATTAAATTCCATTCCATTCCATTACATTACATTGCACATTCTGTTCCATTCCACATTCCAGTCCATTAATTTCCACATTCCATTCCATTCCTTTCCACATTCCATTCCATTGCATTCCATTCTATTCCATTCTATTGCACCTTGCATTTCAGTTTCTGTTCCACATTCCATTCCACATTCCTTTCCATCCCATTGCATTCCACATTCCATTCCACATTCCAACCCACTCTATTCCAAATTACTTTCCATTCCATTTCACACTCCATTCCACATTCCAATCCACTACATTCCAAATTCCATTCCACATTCCACTTCATACCATTCCACAGTCCATTCCTTTCTTTTCCACTTTCCATTCCACATTCCATTCCATTCCACATTCCATTCCATTTTCCATTCCATTCCATTGCATTCCACTTTCCATTCCATTCCATTCCAAATTACACTACATTCAATTCCACATTCCATTCCACTTAAAATTCCATTCTATTCCACGTTGCATTACTCATTCCTTTCCACATTCCATTCCAATCCATTCCATTCCACATTCAATTCCATTCTATTCTATTTCAATCCACTTTCTATTGCATTCCATTCCACATTCCATTGCATTGCATTCCACATTCCATTCCATTCCATTCCACATTCCATTCCGTTTGCTTTCAATTCCATTCCATTCCTCATTCCATTCCATTCCTTTCCATTCCATTCCACTTTACATTCCCTTCCATTCCACATTCCATTCCCTTCCATTCCACATTCCATTCCATTCCATTCCATTCCACATTCCATTCCATTCAATTCCATATTCCATTCAACTTTCCATTCAATTCCATTCCATTCCACATTCTGTTCCATTCCATTCCACATTCCATTGCATTCCATTCATATTCGATTCCACATTCCATTCCATTCCACATTCCATTGCATTCTATTCCACAGTAAATTCTACATTCCATTCCATTCCATTCCACGTTCCTTTCCCTTGCTTCCTATATTCCATTCCATTCCATTGCTTTCCACATTCGATTCCATTCGATTCCATATTCCATCCCATTCCATTCCATATTCCTTTCCATTCCTTTCCACATTCCTTTCCATTCCATTCCACATTCCATTCCCTTCCCTTCTATTCCACATTCCATTCCATTTCATTTCACATTCCATTCCAATCAATTTCACATTCCATTCCATTCCATTCCATTCCACATTCCATTCCGTTCCATTCCACAATCCATTCAATTCCATTCCATTCCATTCCACATTCCATTCCACATACCATTGCACATTCCATTCCGTTGCATTTCACATTCCATTAAATTCCATTCCATTTCACATTCCGTTCCATTACTTTCCATTCCACTTTGCATTCCATTTCATTCCATTAAACATTCTGTTCCAGATTCCATTCCCAAATATTCCAAATCCCATTCTGCTTTCAATTCCATTCTATTACACCTTCCATTCCACGTTCCATTCCATTCTATTCCGCATTCCATTCCATTCCATTCCACATTCCATTCCATTCCATTCGATATTCCATTCCATTCCACCTTCCATTCCACATTGCATTCCATTACACATTCCATTACACATTCCATTCCATATTCAATTCCCCATTCCATTCCATTTCATTTAATTCTTTTCCATATTGCATTCCTTATTCCATTCCATTCCTGTCAATTAAATTTCCTTTCAGTCCACATTCCATTCCATTCCACATTCCATTCCATTCTATTTCACATTCCTTTCCATTACATTCCTTTCCTTTCTATTGCAACTTCTATTCCACATTCCATTCCATTTCATTCCAGGTTCCATTCCACAATTCACTCCACATTCAATTCCATTCCATTCCATTTCATTCCACGTTCCATTCCACACTCCATTCC
Organism: Pongo pygmaeus; assembly: GCF_028885625.2. Classification (NCBI taxonomy): domain Eukaryota; kingdom Metazoa; phylum Chordata; class Mammalia; order Primates; family Hominidae; genus Pongo; species Pongo pygmaeus. The sequence goes on along the minus strand of NC_072395.2, from coordinate 12,546,204 downwards.
ACATTCCATTCCATTCCATTCCATTCCATTACACGTTCCATTCCACACTTCATTCCACCTTCCATTCCGTTCCATTTCATTCCATTCCACATTCCATTCCACATTCCATTCCATTCTATTCCACATTCCATTACACTCCATTCCATTCCATTGCATTCCACATTCCAATTCTGTCCATTCTGTTCGACTTTCCAATCCATTCGACATTCCATTCCATTCCATTCCACATTCCTTTCCATTCCATTACAATTTCCATTACACATTCCATTCCACATCCTATTCCATTCCATTCCACTCCATTCCACATCCCATTCCATTCCATTCCACGTTGCATTCCACATTTCATTCCATTCCACATTCAATTCAATTCCACGTTACTTTACACATTCCTTCCCACATTCTTTTCCATGTTCCAATCCACTTTCATTCCATTGTATTAAACATTCAGTTCCGCATTCTATTCCATTCTGTTCCATTCCATCGCACATTCTGTTCCATTCCACATTCCATTCCATTCCATTCCACATACCATTCCATTCCATTTTATTCCACATTCCCTTTGACTTTCCGTTCCACATTCGATTCCATTGCATTCCACATTCCATTCCTTTCTGTTCCACGTTCCAATCCATTCAATTCCACATTCCATTCCATTCCATTCCACTTTCCATTCCATTCCGTTCCACATTCCATTCCATTCCATTCAACGTTCCATTGCACATTGCATTCCATTCCATTTCATTGGATTCCACATTCCATTCCTTTCCATTCCATTCCACTTTGCATTCCGTTTCATACCACATTCTATTCCATTCCTTTCGACATTCCATTTCTGATTGAATTCCATTCCATTCCATGTGCCTTTCCACTTTCCTTTCAATTCCAATCCATATTCCATTCCAATGTATTCCACATTCCATTCCACATTCAATTACATTGCATTGCATTCCATTTCATTCCACGTTTCATTCCACATTCTGTTCCATTCCATTTCGCATTCCTTTGCACGTTCCATTTCATGTTCCATCCCACGTTAAATTCCACGTTCCATTCCACTTTCCATTCCTTTCCTTTCAACATTCCATTCCATTCCATTCCACATTCCATTCCATTCCAGGTTCCATTCCAAATTCCATTCTGTTCTATTCCACATTCCATTCTATTGCATTCCGCATTCCATTCCACATTCCATACCATTCCATTCCATTCCAAATTACATTCCACATTCCTTTCCTCTCCATTCCACATTCAATTCCATTCCATTCTGCATTGCATGCCATTCCATTCCACATTCTATTCCACATTCCATGCCATTCCATTCCATTCAGCATTCCTTTCCATTTCCACTTCACATTCCATTCCATTCCATACTATTCCACATTCCGTTCCATTCCATTCCATTCCTTTCCACATTCCATTCCATTCAATTCCGTTCCACATTGCTTCCCACGTTCCAATCCATTGATTTCCACATTCCATTCTGTTCCATTCCGTATTCCATTCATTTCCATTACACATTCCATTCCTTTCCATTCCACATTCCATTCCATTCAAACCGATTACACATTCCGTTCTATTCCATTCCATTCCATTCCACATTCCATTCCATTCCATTCCACTTTCCATTACAGATTCCATTCCATTCCATTCCACTTTCCATTCCACGTTCCATTCCATTTCACTCCACATTCCAGTCCACATTACATTCTGTTCCATTCCACATTGCTTTACACATTTCATTCCAATCCATCCCACATTCCATTCCACGTTCCATCCCATTCCATTCCACATTCCATTCCAACTGGCTTTCTGCGTTCCATTCCACCTTCCCTTAGACGTTCCATTCCACATTCCATTCCACATTTCATTCCATTCCATTTCATATACCATTCCACTTTCCATTCCATTCCATTCCACATTCAATTCCACTTTCCATTCCATTCCATTCCACATTCCTTTCCAATCCATTGCAAATTCCATTCCTTTCCATTTCACATTCCATTCCATTCCATTGCATACCACATTCCTTTCTATTCCATTCCACACTCCATTAATTTCCATTTCATTCCATTCCATATTCCATTCCACATTCCACTCCACATTACATTACATTCCTTTTCACATTCCATTCCGTTCCACTCAATTCCACAGTCCATTCCATTGCATTCCACATTCCATTCCACATTCCATACCAAATTCCAATCCACATTCCATTGCATTCCATTCCACAATCAATTACATTGCATTCCACATTCCATTCCTTTCGTTTTCACATTCCATTCCATTCCATTCCATTCCACAGTCCATTCCATTGCATTCCACATTCCATTCCTCATTCCATTCCAAATTCCATTCAACATCTCTTTCCATTCCATTCCACATTCCATTTCATTCCATTCCATTGCATTCCAGATTCCCTTCCATTTCATTCCATTCCACATTCCCTTCCACATTCTATTGCATTCAATTCCACATTCCATTCCCCATTCCACTCCATTCCGTTCCACATTCCATACCATTCCACTCCTCCTTCCATTCCATTCCATTACACATTTCATTCCATTCCATTGAACATTCCATTCCAATTCTTTCCATTGCATGCCACATTCCATTCCAATCCATTCAATTCCATATTCGTTTCCATTGCATTCCACATTCCATTGCATCCCATTCCACATTCCATTCCATCCCATTACACTTTCCATTCCACTTTCCATTACACTGCATTCCACATTCCATTCCCATTCCATTCCATTCCATTCCACATTCCATTCTAAGCATTCCGCATTCCATTCCACATACCATTCGATTCCGTTCCACATTCCATTCCACATTCCATTGCATTCCATTCCACATTCCATTGCGATCCATTCCACATTCCATTTCATTGCATTCCACATTCCATTCCTATCCATTCTACATTCAATTCCGCTTTCCATTTCTTTCCATTCCACATTCCATTCCACATTCCATTCCATTTCATTCCACGTTCCATTCCACATTCCATTTCTTTCCTTTCCACATTCCTTTCCATTCCATTCCAAATTCCATTCCATTCCATTCCACAATGCTTTACATTGCATTCCACATTCCCTTCCAAATTGCATTACATTCCTTTCCACATTCCATTCCATTACACTTCACATTCCATTCCATTCCTTTTCACATTCCATTCCACATTCAATTCCATTCCATTCCACGTTTCATAACATTCCGTATTCCATTCCATTCCATACGATTCCACATAGAATTCCAATCCACTTTCCATTACACATTCCATTCTATTCCATTCCAAATTCCAGTCCATTCCACAATCCATTCAATTCCGTTCCACAATCCTTTACATTCAATTCCTCATTCCATTCCAAATTCCATTACTTTCCTTTCCACATTCCATTCCATTGCAGTTCACATTCCATTCCATTCCATTCCACATTCCATTCCATTCCATATTCCATTACGTTGCATTCTATTCCAATTTCCAATCCATTGCCTTGCAATCCGCATTCAATTCAGTTCCTTTCCGTTCCACGTTTCATTCCACATTCCATTCCACATTCCATTCCATTCCACTCCATTCCATTCCACATTCCATTCCATTCCATTCCACATTCCATTCCATTCCATTCCATTCCTCATTTCATTCAACGTTCCATTCCATTCCATTTCACATTGCATTCCACATTACATTCCATTCCATTTCATACACCATTCCATATTCCATTCCATTCCATTCCACATTCAATTCCTCGTTTCATTATATTCCATTCCACATTCTATTCAATTCCATTTCAAATTCCATTCGATTCCATTGCATTCCACTCTACATTTCATTGCATTCCATTTCACATTCCATTCCATTCCATTGCACGTTCCATTCCACATTCCATTCCACTCCATTCCATTCCAGGTTCCATTGCACATTCCATTCCATTCCATTCCAGAGTGCATTCCAAATTCGTGTCCATTCCATTCCACATTCCATTCCATTCAATGTTCCACTCCACGTTCCATTCCATCCTTCATTCCACGTTCCGTTCCACGTTCTATTCCAATCCATTCCACATTCCATTCCATTCCATTCCACATTCCATTCCTTTCCATTCCACATTCCATTCCATTTCATTTCACTTTCATTTTCACATTCCATGCCATTCCATTCCACATTCCTTTCCACATTCCATTCCATTACATTCCACATTCCATTCCATTCCATTCCATATTCCATTCCATTGCCGTTAACATTCCATTCCATTCCATTCCACATTGCATTCCACATTCCATTCCATTCTATTCTACATTCAATTCCGTACCATATTCCATTCGATGTCATTCCATTCCAAATTCCATTCCATTCCATTCCACGTTGCATTCCATTCCGTTGCACATTGCATTCCGTTGCATTCCACATTCCATTCCATTGCATTGCACATTCCATTCCATTCCATTCCACATTCCATTCCAATCTACATTCCATTGCATTCCATTCCATTCCATTACACACTGCATTCCACTGCATTTAATTCCACATTCCATTCAAAATTCCATTCCATTCCACATTCCATTCCATTCCATTCCTCGTTCCATTCCACATACCATTCCACATTCCATTCCATTCCACGTTCCATTCCACATTCCATTCCCTTCCATTCCACATTCTATTCCGCATTCCCTTGCATCGCATTCCACATTCCATTGCACATTCCATTCCATCCCATTCAACATTACATTCCACATTCCATTACATTCCATTCCAAATTCCATTCCACATTCCATTCCACATTCCATTCCACATTCCATTGCATTGCATTCCATTCCACATTCCGTTCCAGTACACAATCCATTCCACTTTCCATTCTACGTTCTATTCCATTCCATTCCACTTTGCATTCCATTCCATTACATATTCGATTCCACACACCGATTCATTGCATTCCACATTGCATTCCACATTCCATTCCAAATTTCATTCCATTCTATTCAATTGCGTTCCACTTTCCATTCCATCCCACATTCCTATCCACATTCCATTCTATATTCCATTCCACATTCCATTCCATACCATTCCACATTCCATTCTACATACCATACTGCAGTCCATTCCATTCCATTCAACACTACATTCCATTCCACATTCCATTCCTCATTCCTTTCCATTCCATTCCAAATTCCATTCCACATTCCGTTCAATTCCATACCACGTTCCATTCCATTCCACATTCCATTCCTCATTCCTTTCCATTCTCTTCACATTCAATTCCATTCCACATTCCTTTCCACATTCCATTCCGCATTCCATTCCATTCCATTCCACATTCCATTCTACATTCCATTCTATTCAAATACACTTTCCATTCCACATTCCGTTCTACGTTCCAATCCAAGCTGCATACCAAATTTCATTCCATTCCATTTCACTTTCCATTCCATTTCATGCCACATTCATTTCCATTCCATTCCACATTCCATTCCATTGCATTCCATTCCGCATTCCTTTCCATTCCACGTTCCATTCCACTTTACATTCCACTTTCCATTCCACGTTCCATTCCAATCCATTCCTTTCAACATTCCATTCCATCCCATTCCACATTCGATTCCACACTCCGTTTCATTCCATTTCACATTCCATTCCACACTCCATTTCACATTCCATTCCATTCCAATCCATTCCATTCCACATTACTTTCCATTCCACATTACGTTCCAGATTCCATTCCACATTCCATTCCATTCCATTCCACATTCCATTCAACATTCCATTCCACATTCTATTACATTAAGTTCCACATTCCATTCCACGTTCCAATCCACATTCCATTCCTGATAACATTCCTTTCCATTACACATTTGTTTCCATGCCACATTCCATTCCGCATTCCATTCCACTTTCCATTCCATTCCATTTCATTCCACATTCCATTCCATTCCATTCTTCGTTCCATTCCACTTTACATTACACATTCCATTTCATTCCATTCCATTCCATTCCATTCCATTCCATTCCATTCCACATTCCATTCCATTCCATTCTGATGCCTTCACCATTACCTTCCATTCCATGACACTTTCCATTCCCTTCCATTCCACATTCTGTTCCACATTCCATTTCAAGTTGCATTCCACTCCGTTCCACCTTCCATTGCATTCCACGTTCCATTCCATTCCATTCCACATTTCATTCCATTCCACGTTCCGTTCCATTCCATTCCATGCTCCATTACATTCCATTCCACGCTCCATTCCATTCCACGTTCCATTCTACATTCCACTCCACTTTCCATTCCACGTTCCATTCCTTTCCATTCCACTTACCAATCCTCATTCCATTCGACATTCCATTTTATTCCGTTCCACATTTCTTTCCATATTCCAATCCACAATCACATTTCATTCCACATTCCATTGCATTACTTTCCACATTCCATTCCATTCTTTTCCATTCTATTCCTCTTTCCATTACACATTCCTTTCCATTGCATTCCAAGTTGCATTCCATCCCATTCCACATTCCATTACACATACCATTCCATTGCATTCCAAGTTGCATTCCATTCCATTCCACATTCCATTACACATACCATTCCATTTCTTTCAACATTCCAATCCATATTGCATTCCTTTCCATTCCACATATCACTGCATTTCATTCCTTTCAATTCCATATTCAATTCCATTACATTCCTCATTCCATTCCATTCAATTCACTTCCATTTGAAATTCCATTCCATTCCATTCCACATTCAATTCCATTCCATTCCATTCCATTCCACATTCCATTACATTCCTTTCCACATTCCTTTCCCTTCCATTGCACATTCCATTACATTCCTTTCCACATTCCATTCTGTTCCATTGCACATTCAATTCCAGTCCATTACATTCAATTCAACATTGGATTTCATTGATTCCATTTCACATTCCTTTCAACATTCCATTCCATTACATTCCACATTCCATTCCATTCCATTCCTCATTGCATTCCGCATAACATTCCACATACCATTCCACATTCCATTACATTCCAATCCACATTCCATTCCGTTTCATTTCACGTTCCATTCCGCATCCCATTCTATTCCATTCCGCATTCCATTACACATTCCATTCCATCACATTCAACGTCCCATTCCACATTCCTTTACATTCCGTTCCACTTTCCATTCCACTTTCCATTCTATTCCATTCCACATTCCATTCCATTCCACGTTTCATTACAGATTCCATTCCACCTTCCATTCCACGTTCCATTCCATTCCATTCCAGATTCCGTTCCCTTCCATTCCTCATTCGATTCCACAAACCATTTCATTCCATTCCACATTCCATTCCACATTCCGTTCCAGATTCCATTCCTTTCCATTGCATTGCATTCCATATTCCATTCCATTCCACATTCCATTCCACATTCCATTCCACATTACATTCCACATTCGATTACATTCCATTCCACATTCCATACTACATTCCCTTCCACATTCCATTCCCTTCCATTCCACATTACATCACATTCCAATTTCCATTCCATATTCCATTCCACTTTCCATTCCAATCCATTCCACATTCCATTGCACATTCCATTCAATTCCATTCCACATTCCATTCCATTCCCCTTTACATTCAACATTCCATTCCTCATTCCCTTCCATTCCATTCCTCATTCCATTCCATTCCATATTCCACTACACATTCCATTTCCCATTCCATCCCTTTCCATTCTATTCCATTCCACCTTCCATTCCATTTCATTGCATGTTCTATTACACATTACATTCCACATTCCATTGCATTCCATTCCACATTCCATTCCATTCCATTTCACATCACATTACATTCCATTCCACTTTCCATTCCACATTCCAATGCAGTACATTCCACGTTCCTTTCCAAATTACTTTCCATTCCATTACACATCCCATTATGCTTTCTATTCCTTTCTATTCCTTTCTATTCCACATTCCATTGTCTTCCATTCCACATTGCGTTCCACATTCCATTCCACGTTCCATTCCTCGTTCCATTCCACGTTCCACTTCACTTTCCATTGCACGTTCTATTCCTCGTTCAGTTCCGCATTCCATTCCATTCCATTCCACATTCCATTCCACATTCCATTACGTATCATTCCACATTGCATTAAATATTCCATTCCACGTTCCATTCTATTCCATTCCACATTCCATTCCATTCATTTCCACATTCCATTCTACACTCCATTCCATTCCATTCTTCATTTCATTGCGTTACATTCTTCATTCCATTGCATATTCCATCCCATTTCATTCCACTTTCCATTCCATTCTTTTCCATTCCATTCTTTTCCATTCCATTCCTGATTCCATTTCACATTCCATTCCTTTCCATTCTATGTTCCTTTCCATTCCTTTCCACGTTCCATTCCACATTTCATTCCATTTCATTTCACATTCCATTCCATTCCATTCCATTCCATTCCTTTCCATTCCATTCCATATTCCATTCCATACCATTCCATTGCACAATCCATTCCATTTTATTTCACATTCCATTCCTTTCCATTCCATTCCACAGTCCATTCCATTCCTTTCCACATTCCTTTCCACATTCCATTCCACTTTCCACTCCATTGCATTCCACATTCCAATCCGTTTCGTTCCAATCCTTTCCATTCCCCATTCCATTTCATTCGATTCTACATTCCATTCCCCTCCTTTTCACAATCCATTCCATTCTATTCCACATTCCTTTCCATTCCATTCCACTCCACTTTGCATTCCATATTCCATTCCACGTTCCATTCCACTTTCCATTGCACATTCCACTCCACGTTCCACTCCATGTTCCATTCCTTTCCATTCCATGTTCCATTCCTCATTCCATTTCACTTTCCATTCCATTCTATTCCACATTCCGTTGCACATTCCATTCCGCTTTCCATTCCCTTCCATTCCTCATTCCATTCCATTCCGTTCCACATTTCATTCCACTTTCCATTCCATTCCATTCCATATTCCATTACACATTCCATTCCATTCCACATTCCATTACACATTCCATTCTATTACAGTCCACATTCCATTCCATTCTATTCCCTTAAATTCCTCATTCCATTTCACATACCATTCCATTCCATTCCATGTTCTATTCCACATTCCATTCCACGTTCCACTCCACATTTCATTCCGTTTCATTCTACATTCCATTCCATTCCATTCCTCATTCCATTCCACATTCCATTCCATATTCCATTCTATTCCATTCCATATTCCTTTCCATTCCATTCCACTTTCCATTGCATTCCATTCCTCATTCCATTCCATTGCATTCCACATTCAATTCCATTCAGTTCCACATTCCGTTCCAATCAATTCCAATCGATTCCTATCCATTCCACATTCCATTCCACTGCCTTACACATTCCTTTCCACATTCCATTCCATTCCATTCCATATTCCATTCCATTCCAAATTCCTCACCATTCAATTCCACATTCCAGTCCATTCCATTCCACTGCATTCCACATTCCATTCCTTTCCATTCCACTTTCCATTCCATTCCATTCCACATTCCACTCTATTCCATTCCACTTTCCATTCCATTAACCTTCCTTTCCTTTCCATTTCATTAACATTCCATTCCTTTCCACTCCAGATTCAATTCCATTCCATTCCACATTAAATTAGACTCCATTCCATTCACCTTCCATTACTTTCCATTTCATTCGCATTCCATTCCTTTCCATTCCACATTCAATTCAATTCTATTCCACATTAAATTCCAATGCATTCCACATTCCGTTCCATTCCACATTCCATTGTATTCCATTTATTTCCATTCCACATTCCATTCCACACCATTCCATTCCATTCAATTTCACATTCCATTAACTTACAATCCTTTCCACAGTCCTTTCCATTCCATTTCACATTCCATTCCCTTCCATTGCATTCCACAGTGCATTCCATTCCATTCCTTTCGGTTCCACATTCCATTCTGTATTACATTCCATTCCAAATTCCACTCCACTTTCCATTCCTTTCCTTTCCACATTGCATTGCATTCAATTCCACATTCCATTGCATTCAATTCCACATTCCATTGCATTCAATTCCACAATTCGTTCCATTCCATTACACATTTCATTCTATAGCCTTCCATTCCACTTTCCATTCCAAATTCCATTCCACATTCCATTATATTCCATTCCATTCCATTTTCCATTCCATTCCGCGTTCCTTTCCACTTTCCATTCCACATTCCATTCTATTCCATTCCATTGCATTCCATGTTCCATTCCACATTCCATTCCACATTCCATTGCATTCCACTCGACATCCCATTACAATCCATTACACGTTCCATTCCATTCCACATTCTATTTCACATTCCATTCCATTCCATTCGACTTTCCCTTCCACATTCAATTCTATTCCATTCCACACTCCATTCCATACCATTCCACATTCCCTTCTATTTCCATTTCACTTTCCATTCCATTACATTCCACATTCCATTGCATTCCATTCCACATTCTCTTCCATTTAATTCCATTCTATTCCACTTTCCACTACCCTATCCTTTGCATTCTGGTACACATTCCATTCCATTCCAATTTGCATTCGATTCCATTCCACTTTCCATTCCATTCCATTGCACACTGCATTCCATTCCATTCCATTCCACACGCCATTCCCATCCATTCAACATTGCATACCACGTTCCATTAAATTCCATTCCACTTTCCGTTCCACATTCCATTGCACATTCCATTGTTTACCGTTCCATTCCACTCCACGTTCCATTCCACATTCCATTCCCCATTCATTTCCACTCCATTCCGCGTTCCATTCCATTTCATTCCATTCCATTGCATTCCATCTTCCATTCCTTTTCATTGCATTCCACATTCCTTTCCAATCCATTCCATTTTCCTTTTCATTCCTCTCCACATTCCGTTCCACATTCCATTCCATTACACTATCGTTTTCACATTCCATTCCACTTTTGATTTCACATTCCATTCAATTCCATTACATTCCATTCTGTTGCATTCCATATTACATTCCCTTCCATTCCATTAAACATTCGATTACATTCCACTGCATAGTCCATTCCATTCCATTTCACATTCCATTCCATTCCATTCCACGATCCATTCCATATTCCATTCCATTCCACATTCTATTCCAATTCATACCACATTCCATTCCACATTCCTTTCCATTCCACTCCATTCCATTCCATTCCACCTTCCATTCCACATTCCGTTCCACATTCCATTCCCCATTCTATTCCATTCCTCTCCATTCCATTTCATTCCACGTTCCAATCCACATTTCATTCCACATTACGTTCCACATTCCATTCCATTCCATTCCACTTTCCATTCCACATTCCATTCCACATTCCATTCCATTACATTCCATTACTTTACATTCCATTGCACATTCTGTTCCATTCCACATAGCATTCCATTAATTTCCCCATTCCATTCCATTCCTCTCTATTCCATTTCATTCCACGTTCCATTCCACATTTCATTCCACATTCCATTCCACATTCCACTCCATTCAATTCCACTTTCCATTCCACATTCCATTCCACATTCCATTAAATTCCATTCCATTCCATTACATTACATTGCACATTCTGTTCCATTCCACATTCCAGTCCATTAATTTCCACATTCCATTCCATTCCTTTCCACATTCCATTCCATTGCATTCCATTCTATTCCATTCTATTGCACCTTGCATTTCAGTTTCTGTTCCACATTCCATTCCACATTCCTTTCCATCCCATTGCATTCCACATTCCATTCCACATTCCAACCCACTCTATTCCAAATTACTTTCCATTCCATTTCACACTCCATTCCACATTCCAATCCACTACATTCCAAATTCCATTCCACATTCCACTTCATACCATTCCACAGTCCATTCCTTTCTTTTCCACTTTCCATTCCACATTCCATTCCATTCCACATTCCATTCCATTTTCCATTCCATTCCATTGCATTCCACTTTCCATTCCATTCCATTCCAAATTACACTACATTCAATTCCACATTCCATTCCACTTAAAATTCCATTCTATTCCACGTTGCATTACTCATTCCTTTCCACATTCCATTCCAATCCATTCCATTCCACATTCAATTCCATTCTATTCTATTTCAATCCACTTTCTATTGCATTCCATTCCACATTCCATTGCATTGCATTCCACATTCCATTCCATTCCATTCCACATTCCATTCCGTTTGCTTTCAATTCCATTCCATTCCTCATTCCATTCCATTCCTTTCCATTCCATTCCACTTTACATTCCCTTCCATTCCACATTCCATTCCCTTCCATTCCACATTCCATTCCATTCCATTCCATTCCACATTCCATTCCATTCAATTCCATATTCCATTCAACTTTCCATTCAATTCCATTCCATTCCACATTCTGTTCCATTCCATTCCACATTCCATTGCATTCCATTCATATTCGATTCCACATTCCATTCCATTCCACATTCCATTGCATTCTATTCCACAGTAAATTCTACATTCCATTCCATTCCATTCCACGTTCCTTTCCCTTGCTTCCTATATTCCATTCCATTCCATTGCTTTCCACATTCGATTCCATTCGATTCCATATTCCATCCCATTCCATTCCATATTCCTTTCCATTCCTTTCCACATTCCTTTCCATTCCATTCCACATTCCATTCCCTTCCCTTCTATTCCACATTCCATTCCATTTCATTTCACATTCCATTCCAATCAATTTCACATTCCATTCCATTCCATTCCATTCCACATTCCATTCCGTTCCATTCCACAATCCATTCAATTCCATTCCATTCCATTCCACATTCCATTCCACATACCATTGCACATTCCATTCCGTTGCATTTCACATTCCATTAAATTCCATTCCATTTCACATTCCGTTCCATTACTTTCCATTCCACTTTGCATTCCATTTCATTCCATTAAACATTCTGTTCCAGATTCCATTCCCAAATATTCCAAATCCCATTCTGCTTTCAATTCCATTCTATTACACCTTCCATTCCACATTCCATTCCATTCTATTCCGCATTCCATTCCATTCCATTCCACATTCCATTCCATTCCATTCGATATTCCATTCCATTCCACCTTCCATTCCACATTGCATTCCATTACACATTCCATTACACATTCCATTCCATATTCAATTCCCCATTCCATTCCATTTCATTTAATTCTTTTCCATATTGCATTCCTTATTCCATTCCATTCCTGTCAATTAAATTTCCTTTCAGTCCACATTCCATTCCATTCCACATTCCATTCCATTCTATTTCACATTCCTTTCCATTACATTCCTTTCCTTTCTATTGCAACTTCTATTCCACATTCCATTCCATTTCATTCCAGGTTCCATTCCACAATTCACTCCACATTCAATTCCATTCCATTCCATTTCATTCCACGTTCCATTCCACACTCCATTCCACATTCCATTCCATTCCATTCCATTCCATTACACGTTCCATTCCACACTTCATTCCACCTTCCATTCCGTTCCATTTCATTCCATTCCACATTCCATTCCACATTCCATTCCATTCTATTCCACATTCCATTACACTCCATTCCATTCCATTGCATTCCACATTCCAATTCTGTCCATTCTGTTCGACTTTCCAATCCATTCGACATTCCATTCCATTCCATTCCACATTCCTTTCCATTCCATTACAATTTCCATTACACATTCCATTCCACATCCTATTCCATTCCATTCCACTCCATTCCACATCCCATTCCATTCCATTCCACGTTGCATTCCACATTTCATTCCATTCCACATTCAATTCAATTCCACGTTACTTTACACATTCCTTCCCACATTCTTTTCCATGTTCCAATCCACTTTCATTCCATTGTATTAAACATTCAGTTCCGCATTCTATTCCATTCTGTTCCATTCCATCGCACATTCTGTTCCATTCCACATTCCATTCCATTCCATTCCACATACCATTCCATTCCATTTTATTCCACATTCCCTTTGACTTTCCGTTCCACATTCGATTCCATTGCATTCCACATTCCATTCCTTTCTGTTCCACGTTCCAATCCATTCAATTCCACATTCCATTCCATTCCATTCCACTTTCCATTCCATTCCGTTCCACATTCCATTCCATTCCATTCAACGTTCCATTGCACATTGCATTCCATTCCATTTCATTGGATTCCACATTCCATTCCTTTCCATTCCATTCCACTTTGCATTCCGTTTCATACCACATTCTATTCCATTCCTTTCGACATTCCATTTCTGATTGAATTCCATTCCATTCCATGTGCCTTTCCACTTTCCTTTCAATTCCAATCCATATTCCATTCCAATGTATTCCACATTCCATTCCACATTCAATTACATTGCATTGCATTCCATTTCATTCCACGTTTCATTCCACATTCTGTTCCATTCCATTTCGCATTCCTTTGCACGTTCCATTTCATGTTCCATCCCACGTTAAATTCCACGTTCCATTCCACTTTCCATTCCTTTCCTTTCAACATTCCATTCCATTCCATTCCACATTCCATTCCATTCCAGGTTCCATTCCAAATTCCATTCTGTTCTATTCCACATTCCATTCTATTGCATTCCGCATTCCATTCCACATTCCATACCATTCCATTCCATTCCAAATTACATTCCACATTCCTTTCCTCTCCATTCCACATTCAATTCCATTCCATTCTGCATTGCATGCCATTCCATTCCACATTCTATTCCACATTCCATGCCATTCCATTCCATTCAGCATTCCTTTCCATTTCCACTTCACATTCCATTCCATTCCATACTATTCCACATTCCGTTCCATTCCATTCCATTCCTTTCCACATTCCATTCCATTCAATTCCGTTCCACATTGCTTCCCACGTTCCAATCCATTGATTTCCACATTCCATTCTGTTCCATTCCGTATTCCATTCATTTCCATTACACATTCCATTCCTTTCCATTCCACATTCCATTCCATTCAAACCGATTACACATTCCGTTCTATTCCATTCCATTCCATTCCACATTCCATTCCATTCCATTCCACTTTCCATTACAGATTCCATTCCATTCCATTCCACTTTCCATTCCACGTTCCATTCCATTTCACTCCACATTCCAGTCCACATTACATTCTGTTCCATTCCACATTGCTTTACACATTTCATTCCAATCCATCCCACATTCCATTCCACGTTCCATCCCATTCCATTCCACATTCCATTCCAACTGGCTTTCTGCGTTCCATTCCACCTTCCCTTAGACGTTCCATTCCACATTCCATTCCACATTTCATTCCATTCCATTTCATATACCATTCCACTTTCCATTCCATTCCATTCCACATTCAATTCCACTTTCCATTCCATTCCATTCCACATTCCTTTCCAATCCATTGCAAATTCCATTCCTTTCCATTTCACATTCCATTCCATTCCATTGCATACCACATTCCTTTCTATTCCATTCCACACTCCATTAATTTCCATTTCATTCCATTCCATATTCCATTCCACATTCCACTCCACATTACATTACATTCCTTTTCACATTCCATTCCGTTCCACTCAATTCCACAGTCCATTCCATTGCATTCCACATTCCATTCCACATTCCATACCAAATTCCAATCCACATTCCATTGCATTCCATTCCACAATCAATTACATTGCATTCCACATTCCATTCCTTTCGTTTTCACATTCCATTCCATTCCATTCCATTCCACAGTCCATTCCATTGCATTCCACATTCCATTCCTCATTCCATTCCAAATTCCATTCAACATCTCTTTCCATTCCATTCCACATTCCATTTCATTCCATTCCATTGCATTCCAGATTCCCTTCCATTTCATTCCATTCCACATTCCCTTCCACATTCTATTGCATTCAATTCCACATTCCATTCCCCATTCCACTCCATTCCGTTCCACATTCCATACCATTCCACTCCTCCTTCCATTCCATTCCATTACACATTTCATTCCATTCCATTGAACATTCCATTCCAATTCTTTCCATTGCATGCCACATTCCATTCCAATCCATTCAATTCCATATTCGTTTCCATTGCATTCCACATTCCATTGCATCCCATTCCACATTCCATTCCATCCCATTACACTTTCCATTCCACTTTCCATTACACTGCATTCCACATTCCATTCCCATTCCATTCCATTCCATTCCACATTCCATTCTAAGCATTCCGCATTCCATTCCACATACCATTCGATTCCGTTCCACATTCCATTCCACATTCCATTGCATTCCATTCCACATTCCATTGCGATCCATTCCACATTCCATTTCATTGCATTCCACATTCCATTCCTATCCATTCTACATTCAATTCCGCTTTCCATTTCTTTCCATTCCACATTCCATTCCACATTCCATTCCATTTCATTCCACGTTCCATTCCACATTCCATTTCTTTCCTTTCCACATTCCTTTCCATTCCATTCCAAATTCCATTCCATTCCATTCCACAATGCTTTACATTGCATTCCACATTCCCTTCCAAATTGCATTACATTCCTTTCCACATTCCATTCCATTACACTTCACATTCCATTCCATTCCTTTTCACATTCCATTCCACATTCAATTCCATTCCATTCCACGTTTCATAACATTCCGTATTCCATTCCATTCCATACGATTCCACATAGAATTCCAATCCACTTTCCATTACACATTCCATTCTATTCCATTCCAAATTCCAGTCCATTCCACAATCCATTCAATTCCGTTCCACAATCCTTTACATTCAATTCCTCATTCCATTCCAAATTCCATTACTTTCCTTTCCACATTCCATTCCATTGCAGTTCACATTCCATTCCATTCCATTCCACATTCCATTCCATTCCATATTCCATTACGTTGCATTCTATTCCAATTTCCAATCCATTGCCTTGCAATCCGCATTCAATTCAGTTCCTTTCCGTTCCACGTTTCATTCCACATTCCATTCCACATTCCATTCCATTCCACTCCATTCCATTCCACATTCCATTCCATTCCATTCCACATTCCATTCCATTCCATTCCATTCCTCATTTCATTCAACGTTCCATTCCATTCCATTTCACATTGCATTCCACATTACATTCCATTCCATTTCATACACCATTCCATATTCCATTCCATTCCATTCCACATTCAATTCCTCGTTTCATTATATTCCATTCCACATTCCATTCAATTCCATTTCAAATTCCATTCGATTCCATTGCATTCCACTCTACATTTCATTGCATTCCATTTCACATTCCATTCCATTCCATTGCACGTTCCATTCCACATTCCATTCCACTCCATTCCATTCCAGGTTCCATTGCACATTCCATTCCATTCCATTCCAGAGTGCATTCCAAATTCGTGTCCATTCCATTCCACATTCCATTCCATTCAATGTTCCACTCCACGTTCCATTCCATCCTTCATTCCACGTTCCGTTCCACGTTCTATTCCAATCCATTCCACATTCCATTCCATTCCATTCCACATTCCATTCCTTTCCATTCCACATTCCATTCCATTTCATTTCACTTTCATTTTCACATTCCATGCCATTCCATTCCACATTCCTTTCCACATTCCATTCCATTACATTCCACATTCCATTCCATTCCATTCCATATTCCATTCCATTGCCGTTAACATTCCATTCCATTCCATTCCACATTGCATTCCACATTCCATTCCATTCTATTCTACATTCAATTCCGTACCATATTCCATTCGATGTCATTCCATTCCAAATTCCATTCCATTCCATTCCACGTTGCATTCCATTCCGTTGCACATTGCATTCCGTTGCATTCCACATTCCATTCCATTGCATTGCACATTCCATTCCATTCCATTCCACATTCCATTCCAATCTACATTCCATTGCATTCCATTCCATTCCATTACACACTGCATTCCACTGCATTTAATTCCACATTCCATTCAAAATTCCATTCCATTCCACATTCCATTCCATTCCATTCCTCGTTCCATTCCACATACCATTCCACATTCCATTCCATTCCACGTTCCATTCCACATTCCATTCCCTTCCATTCCACATTCTATTCCGCATTCCCTTGCATCGCATTCCACATTCCATTGCACATTCCATTCCATCCCATTCAACATTACATTCCACATTCCATTACATTCCATTCCAAATTCCATTCCACATTCCATTCCACATTCCATTCCACATTCCATTGCATTGCATTCCATTCCACATTCCGTTCCAGTACACAATCCATTCCACTTTCCATTCTACGTTCTATTCCATTCCATTCCACTTTGCATTCCATTCCATTACATATTCGATTCCACACACCGATTCATTGCATTCCACATTGCATTCCACATTCCATTCCAAATTTCATTCCATTCTATTCAATTGCGTTCCACTTTCCATTCCATCCCACATTCCTATCCACATTCCATTCTATATTCCATTCCACATTCCATTCCATACCATTCCACATTCCATTCTACATACCATACTGCAGTCCATTCCATTCCATTCAACACTACATTCCATTCCACATTCCATTCCTCATTCCTTTCCATTCCATTCCAAATTCCATTCCACATTCCGTTCAATTCCATACCACGTTCCATTCCATTCCACATTCCATTCCTCATTCCTTTCCATTCTCTTCACATTCAATTCCATTCCACATTCCTTTCCACATTCCATTCCGCATTCCATTCCATTCCATTCCACATTCCATTCTACATTCCATTCTATTCAAATACACTTTCCATTCCACATTCCGTTCTACGTTCCAATCCAAGCTGCATACCAAATTTCATTCCATTCCATTTCACTTTCCATTCCATTTCATGCCACATTCATTTCCATTCCATTCCACATTCCATTCCATTGCATTCCATTCCGCATTCCTTTCCATTCCACGTTCCATTCCACTTTACATTCCACTTTCCATTCCACGTTCCATTCCAATCCATTCCTTTCAACATTCCATTCCATCCCATTCCACATTCGATTCCACACTCCGTTTCATTCCATTTCACATTCCATTCCACACTCCATTTCACATTCCATTCCATTCCAATCCATTCCATTCCACATTACTTTCCATTCCACATTACGTTCCAGATTCCATTCCACATTCCATTCCATTCCATTCCACATTCCATTCAACATTCCATTCCACATTCTATTACATTAAGTTCCACATTCCATTCCACGTTCCAATCCACATTCCATTCCTGATAACATTCCTTTCCATTACACATTTGTTTCCATGCCACATTCCATTCCGCATTCCATTCCACTTTCCATTCCATTCCATTTCATTCCACATTCCATTCCATTCCATTCTTCGTTCCATTCCACTTTACATTACACATTCCATTTCATTCCATTCCATTCCATTCCATTCCATTCCATTCCATTCCACATTCCATTCCATTCCATTCTGATGCCTTCACCATTACCTTCCATTCCATGACACTTTCCATTCCCTTCCATTCCACATTCTGTTCCACATTCCATTTCAAGTTGCATTCCACTCCGTTCCACCTTCCATTGCATTCCACGTTCCATTCCATTCCATTCCACATTTCATTCCATTCCACGTTCCGTTCCATTCCATTCCATGCTCCATTACATTCCATTCCACGCTCCATTCCATTCCACGTTCCATTCTACATTCCACTCCACTTTCCATTCCACGTTCCATTCCTTTCCATTCCACTTACCAATCCTCATTCCATTCGACATTCCATTTTATTCCGTTCCACATTTCTTTCCATATTCCAATCCACAATCACATTTCATTCCACATTCCATTGCATTACTTTCCACATTCCATTCCATTCTTTTCCATTCTATTCCTCTTTCCATTACACATTCCTTTCCATTGCATTCCAAGTTGCATTCCATCCCATTCCACATTCCATTACACATACCATTCCATTGCATTCCAAGTTGCATTCCATTCCATTCCACATTCCATTACACATACCATTCCATTTCTTTCAACATTCCAATCCATATTGCATTCCTTTCCATTCCACATATCACTGCATTTCATTCCTTTCAATTCCATATTCAATTCCATTACATTCCTCATTCCATTCCATTCAATTCACTTCCATTTGAAATTCCATTCCATTCCATTCCACATTCAATTCCATTCCATTCCATTCCATTCCACATTCCATTACATTCCTTTCCACATTCCTTTCCCTTCCATTGCACATTCCATTACATTCCTTTCCACATTCCATTCTGTTCCATTGCACATTCAATTCCAGTCCATTACATTCAATTCAACATTGGATTTCATTGATTCCATTTCACATTCCTTTCAACATTCCATTCCATTACATTCCACATTCCATTCCATTCCATTCCTCATTGCATTCCGCATAACATTCCACATACCATTCCACATTCCATTACATTCCAATCCACATTCCATTCCGTTTCATTTCACGTTCCATTCCGCATCCCATTCTATTCCATTCCGCATTCCATTACACATTCCATTCCATCACATTCAACGTCCCATTCCACATTCCTTTACATTCCGTTCCACTTTCCATTCCACTTTCCATTCTATTCCATTCCACATTCCATTCCATTCCACGTTTCATTACAGATTCCATTCCACCTTCCATTCCACGTTCCATTCCATTCCATTCCAGATTCCGTTCCCTTCCATTCCTCATTCGATTCCACAAACCATTTCATTCCATTCCACATTCCATTCCACATTCCGTTCCAGATTCCATTCCTTTCCATTGCATTGCATTCCATATTCCATTCCATTCCACATTCCATTCCACATTCCATTCCACATTACATTCCACATTCGATTACATTCCATTCCACATTCCATACTACATTCCCTTCCACATTCCATTCCCTTCCATTCCACATTACATCACATTCCAATTTCCATTCCATATTCCATTCCACTTTCCATTCCAATCCATTCCACATTCCATTGCACATTCCATTCAATTCCATTCCACATTCCATTCCATTCCCCTTTACATTCAACATTCCATTCCTCATTCCCTTCCATTCCATTCCTCATTCCATTCCATTCCATATTCCACTACACATTCCATTTCCCATTCCATCCCTTTCCATTCTATTCCATTCCACCTTCCATTCCATTTCATTGCATGTTCTATTACACATTACATTCCACATTCCATTGCATTCCATTCCACATTCCATTCCATTCCATTTCACATCACATTACATTCCATTCCACTTTCCATTCCACATTCCAATGCAGTACATTCCACGTTCCTTTCCAAATTACTTTCCATTCCATTACACATCCCATTATGCTTTCTATTCCTTTCTATTCCTTTCTATTCCACATTCCATTGTCTTCCATTCCACATTGCGTTCCACATTCCATTCCACGTTCCATTCCTCGTTCCATTCCACGTTCCACTTCACTTTCCATTGCACGTTCTATTCCTCGTTCAGTTCCGCATTCCATTCCATTCCATTCCACATTCCATTCCACATTCCATTACGTATCATTCCACATTGCATTAAATATTCCATTCCACGTTCCATTCTATTCCATTCCACATTCCATTCCATTCATTTCCACATTCCATTCTACACTCCATTCCATTCCATTCTTCATTTCATTGCGTTACATTCTTCATTCCATTGCATATTCCATCCCATTTCATTCCACTTTCCATTCCATTCTTTTCCATTCCATTCTTTTCCATTCCATTCCTGATTCCATTTCACATTCCATTCCTTTCCATTCTATGTTCCTTTCCATTCCTTTCCACGTTCCATTCCACATTTCATTCCATTTCATTTCACATTCCATTCCATTCCATTCCATTCCATTCCTTTCCATTCCATTCCATATTCCATTCCATACCATTCCATTGCACAATCCATTCCATTTTATTTCACATTCCATTCCTTTCCATTCCATTCCACAGTCCATTCCATTCCTTTCCACATTCCTTTCCACATTCCATTCCACTTTCCACTCCATTGCATTCCACATTCCAATCCGTTTCGTTCCAATCCTTTCCATTCCCCATTCCATTTCATTCGATTCTACATTCCATTCCCCTCCTTTTCACAATCCATTCCATTCTATTCCACATTCCTTTCCATTCCATTCCACTCCACTTTGCATTCCATATTCCATTCCACGTTCCATTCCACTTTCCATTGCACATTCCACTCCACGTTCCACTCCATGTTCCATTCCTTTCCATTCCATGTTCCATTCCTCATTCCATTTCACTTTCCATTCCATTCTATTCCACATTCCGTTGCACATTCCATTCCGCTTTCCATTCCCTTCCATTCCTCATTCCATTCCATTCCGTTCCACATTTCATTCCACTTTCCATTCCATTCCATTCCATATTCCATTACACATTCCATTCCATTCCACATTCCATTACACATTCCATTCTATTACAGTCCACATTCCATTCCATTCTATTCCCTTAAATTCCTCATTCCATTTCACATACCATTCCATTCCATTCCATGTTCTATTCCACATTCCATTCCACGTTCCACTCCACATTTCATTCCGTTTCATTCTACATTCCATTCCATTCCATTCCTCATTCCATTCCACATTCCATTCCATATTCCATTCTATTCCATTCCATATTCCTTTCCATTCCATTCCACTTTCCATTGCATTCCATTCCTCATTCCATTCCATTGCATTCCACATTCAATTCCATTCAGTTCCACATTCCGTTCCAATCAATTCCAATCGATTCCTATCCATTCCACATTCCATTCCACTGCCTTACACATTCCTTTCCACATTCCATTCCATTCCATTCCATATTCCATTCCATTCCAAATTCCTCACCATTCAATTCCACATTCCAGTCCATTCCATTCCACTGCATTCCACATTCCATTCCTTTCCATTCCACTTTCCATTCCATTCCATTCCACATTCCACTCTATTCCATTCCACTTTCCATTCCATTAACCTTCCTTTCCTTTCCATTTCATTAACATTCCATTCCTTTCCACTCCAGATTCAATTCCATTCCATTCCACATTAAATTAGACTCCATTCCATTCACCTTCCATTACTTTCCATTTCATTCGCATTCCATTCCTTTCCATTCCACATTCAATTCAATTCTATTCCACATTAAATTCCAATGCATTCCACATTCCGTTCCATTCCACATTCCATTGTATTCCATTTATTTCCATTCCACATTCCATTCCACACCATTCCATTCCATTCAATTTCACATTCCATTAACTTACAATCCTTTCCACAGTCCTTTCCATTCCATTTCACATTCCATTCCCTTCCATTGCATTCCACAGTGCATTCCATTCCATTCCTTTCGGTTCCACATTCCATTCTGTATTACATTCCATTCCAAATTCCACTCCACTTTCCATTCCTTTCCTTTCCACATTGCATTGCATTCAATTCCACATTCCATTGCATTCAATTCCACATTCCATTGCATTCAATTCCACAATTCGTTCCATTCCATTACACATTTCATTCTATAGCCTTCCATTCCACTTTCCATTCCAAATTCCATTCCACATTCCATTATATTCCATTCCATTCCATTTTCCATTCCATTCCGCGTTCCTTTCCACTTTCCATTCCACATTCCATTCTATTCCATTCCATTGCATTCCATGTTCCATTCCACATTCCATTCCACATTCCATTGCATTCCACTCGACATCCCATTACAATCCATTACACGTTCCATTCCATTCCACATTCTATTTCACATTCCATTCCATTCCATTCGACTTTCCCTTCCACATTCAATTCTATTCCATTCCACACTCCATTCCATACCATTCCACATTCCCTTCTATTTCCATGTCACTTTCCATTCCATTACATTCCACATTCCATTGCATTCCATTCCACATTCTCTTCCATTTAATTCCATTCTATTCCACTTTCCACTACCCTATCCTTTGCATTCTGGTACACATTCCATTCCATTCCAATTTGCATTCGATTCCATTCCACTTTCCATTCCATTCCATTGCACACTGCATTCCATTCCATTCCATTCCACACGCCATTCCCATCCATTCAACATTGCATACCACGTTCCATTAAATTCCATTCCACTTTCCGTTCCACATTCCATTGCACATTCCATTGTTTACCGTTCCATTCCACTCCACGTTCCATTCCACATTCCATTCCCCATTCATTTCCACTCCATTCCGCGTTCCATTCCATTTCATTCCATTCCATTGCATTCCATCTTCCATTCCTTTTCATTGCATTCCACATTCCTTTCCAATCCATTCCATTTTCCTTTTCATTCCTCTCCACATTCCGTTCCACATTCCATTCCATTACACTATCGTTTTCACATTCCATTCCACTTTTGATTTCACATTCCATTCAATTCCATTACATTCCATTCTGTTGCATTCCATATTACATTCCCTTCCATTCCATTAAACATTCGATTACATTCCACTGCATAGTCCATTCCATTCCATTTCACATTCCATTCCATTCCATTCCACGATCCATTCCATATTCCATTCCATTCCACATTCTATTCCAATTCATACCACATTCCATTCCACATTCCTTTCCATTCCACTCCATTCCATTCCATTCCACCTTCCATTCCACATTCCGTTCCACATTCCATTCCCCATTCTATTCCATTCCTCTCCATTCCATTTCATTCCACGTTCCAATCCACATTTCATTCCACATTACGTTCCACATTCCATTCCATTCCATTCCACTTTCCATTCCACATTCCATTCCACATTCCATTCCATTACATTCCATTACTTTACATTCCATTGCACATTCTGTTCCATTCCACATAGCATTCCATTAATTTCCCCATTCCATTCCATTCCTCTCTATTCCATTTCATTCCACGTTCCATTCCACATTTCATTCCACATTCCATTCCACATTCCACTCCATTCAATTCCACTTTCCATTCCACATTCCATTCCACATTCCATTAAATTCCATTCCATTCCATTACATTACATTGCACATTCTGTTCCATTCCACATTCCAGTCCATTAATTTCCACATTCCATTCCATTCCTTTCCACATTCCATTCCATTGCATTCCATTCTATTCCATTCTATTGCACCTTGCATTTCAGTTTCTGTTCCACATTCCATTCCACATTCCTTTCCATCCCATTGCATTCCACATTCCATTCCACATTCCAACCCACTCTATTCCAAATTACTTTCCATTCCATTTCACACTCCATTCCACATTCCAATCCACTACATTCCAAATTCCATTCCACATTCCACTTCATACCATTCCACAGTCCATTCCTTTCTTTTCCACTTTCCATTCCACATTCCATTCCATTCCACATTCCATTCCATTTTCCATTCCATTCCATTGCATTCCACTTTCCATTCCATTCCATTCCAAATTACACTACATTCAATTCCACATTCCATTCCACTTAAAATTCCATTCTATTCCACGTTGCATTACTCATTCCTTTCCACATTCCATTCCAATCCATTCCATTCCACATTCAATTCCATTCTATTCTATTTCAATCCACTTTCTATTGCATTCCATTCCACATTCCATTGCATTGCATTCCACATTCCATTCCATTCCATTCCACATTCCATTCCGTTTGCTTTCAATTCCATTCCATTCCTCATTCCATTCCATTCCTTTCCATTCCATTCCACTTTACATTCCCTTCCATTCCACATTCCATTCCCTTCCATTCCACATTCCATTCCATTCCATTCCATTCCACATTCCATTCCATTCAATTCCATATTCCATTCAACTTTCCATTCAATTCCATTCCATTCCACATTCTGTTCCATTCCATTCCACATTCCATTGCATTCCATTCATATTCGATTCCACATTCCATTCCATTCCACATTCCATTGCATTCTATTCCACAGTAAATTCTACATTCCATTCCATTCCATTCCACGTTCCTTTCCCTTGCTTCCTATATTCCATTCCATTCCATTGCTTTCCACATTCGATTCCATTCGATTCCATATTCCATCCCATTCCATTCCATATTCCTTTCCATTCCTTTCCACATTCCTTTCCATTCCATTCCACATTCCATTCCCTTCCCTTCTATTCCACATTCCATTCCATTTCATTTCACATTCCATTCCAATCAATTTCACATTCCATTCCATTCCATTCCATTCCACATTCCATTCCGTTCCATTCCACAATCCATTCAATTCCATTCCATTCCATTCCACATTCCATTCCACATACCATTGCACATTCCATTCCGTTGCATTTCACATTCCATTAAATTCCATTCCATTTCACATTCCGTTCCATTACTTTCCATTCCACTTTGCATTCCATTTCATTCCATTAAACATTCTGTTCCAGATTCCATTCCCAAATATTCCAAATCCCATTCTGCTTTCAATTCCATTCTATTACACCTTCCATTCCACGTTCCATTCCATTCTATTCCGCATTCCATTCCATTCCATTCCACATTCCATTCCATTCCATTCGATATTCCATTCCATTCCACCTTCCATTCCACATTGCATTCCATTACACATTCCATTACACATTCCATTCCATATTCAATTCCCCATTCCATTCCATTTCATTTAATTCTTTTCCATATTGCATTCCTTATTCCATTCCATTCCTGTCAATTAAATTTCCTTTCAGTCCACATTCCATTCCATTCCACATTCCATTCCATTCTATTTCACATTCCTTTCCATTACATTCCTTTCCTTTCTATTGCAACTTCTATTCCACATTCCATTCCATTTCATTCCAGGTTCCATTCCACAATTCACTCCACATTCAATTCCATTCCATTCCATTTCATTCCACGTTCCATTCCACACTCCATTCCACATTCCATTCCATTCCATTCCATTCCATTACACGTTCCATTCCACACTTCATTCCACCTTCCATTCCGTTCCATTTCATTCCATTCCACATTCCATTCCACATTCCATTCCATTCTATTCCACATTCCATTACACTCCATTCCATTCCATTGCATTCCACATTCCAATTCTGTCCATTCTGTTCGACTTTCCAATCCATTCGACATTCCATTCCATTCCATTCCACATTCCTTTCCATTCCATTACAATTTCCATTACACATTCCATTCCACATCCTATTCCATTCCATTCCACTCCATTCCACATCCCATTCCATTCCATTCCACGTTGCATTCCACATTTCATTCCATTCCACATTCAATTCAATTCCACGTTACTTTACACATTCCTTCCCACATTCTTTTCCATGTTCCAATCCACTTTCATTCCATTGTATTAAACATTCAGTTCCGCATTCTATTCCATTCTGTTCCATTCCATCGCACATTCTGTTCCATTCCACATTCCATTCCATTCCATTCCACATACCATTCCATTCCATTTTATTCCACATTCCCTTTGACTTTCCGTTCCACATTCGATTCCATTGCATTCCACATTCCATTCCTTTCTGTTCCACGTTCCAATCCATTCAATTCCACATTCCATTCCATTCCATTCCACTTTCCATTCCATTCCGTTCCACATTCCATTCCATTCCATTCAACGTTCCATTGCACATTGCATTCCATTCCATTTCATTGGATTCCACATTCCATTCCTTTCCATTCCATTCCACTTTGCATTCCGTTTCATACCACATTCTATTCCATTCCTTTCGACATTCCATTTCTGATTGAATTCCATTCCATTCCATGTGCCTTTCCACTTTCCTTTCAATTCCAATCCATATTCCATTCCAATGTATTCCACATTCCATTCCACATTCAATTACATTGCATTGCATTCCATTTCATTCCACGTTTCATTCCACATTCTGTTCCATTCCATTTCGCATTCCTTTGCACGTTCCATTTCATGTTCCATCCCACGTTAAATTCCACGTTCCATTCCACTTTCCATTCCTTTCCTTTCAACATTCCATTCCATTCCATTCCACATTCCATTCCATTCCAGGTTCCATTCCAAATTCCATTCTGTTCTATTCCACATTCCATTCTATTGCATTCCGCATTCCATTCCACATTCCATACCATTCCATTCCATTCCAAATTACATTCCACATTCCTTTCCTCTCCATTCCACATTCAATTCCATTCCATTCTGCATTGCATGCCATTCCATTCCACATTCTATTCCACATTCCATGCCATTCCATTCCATTCAGCATTCCTTTCCATTTCCACTTCACATTCCATTCCATTCCATACTATTCCACATTCCGTTCCATTCCATTCCATTCCTTTCCACATTCCATTCCATTCAATTCCGTTCCACATTGCTTCCCACGTTCCAATCCATTGATTTCCACATTCCATTCTGTTCCATTCCGTATTCCATTCATTTCCATTACACATTCCATTCCTTTCCATTCCACATTCCATTCCATTCAAACCGATTACACATTCCGTTCTATTCCATTCCATTCCATTCCACATTCCATTCCATTCCATTCCACTTTCCATTACAGATTCCATTCCATTCCATTCCACTTTCCATTCCACGTTCCATTCCATTTCACTCCACATTCCAGTCCACATTACATTCTGTTCCATTCCACATTGCTTTACACATTTCATTCCAATCCATCCCACATTCCATTCCACGTTCCATCCCATTCCATTCCACATTCCATTCCAACTGGCTTTCTGCGTTCCATTCCACCTTCCCTTAGACGTTCCATTCCACATTCCATTCCACATTTCATTCCATTCCATTTCATATACCATTCCACTTTCCATTCCATTCCATTCCACATTCAATTCCACTTTCCATTCCATTCCATTCCACATTCCTTTCCAATCCATTGCAAATTCCATTCCTTTCCATTTCACATTCCATTCCATTCCATTGCATACCACATTCCTTTCTATTCCATTCCACACTCCATTAATTTCCATTTCATTCCATTCCATATTCCATTCCACATTCCACTCCACATTACATTACATTCCTTTTCACATTCCATTCCGTTCCACTCAATTCCACAGTCCATTCCATTGCATTCCACATTCCATTCCACATTCCATACCAAATTCCAATCCACATTCCATTGCATTCCATTCCACAATCAATTACATTGCATTCCACATTCCATTCCTTTCGTTTTCACATTCCATTCCATTCCATTCCATTCCACAGTCCATTCCATTGCATTCCACATTCCATTCCTCATTCCATTCCAAATTCCATTCAACATCTCTTTCCATTCCATTCCACATTCCATTTCATTCCATTCCATTGCATTCCAGATTCCCTTCCATTTCATTCCATTCCACATTCCCTTCCACATTCTATTGCATTCAATTCCACATTCCATTCCCCATTCCACTCCATTCCGTTCCACATTCCATACCATTCCACTCCTCCTTCCATTCCATTCCATTACACATTTCATTCCATTCCATTGAACATTCCATTCCAATTCTTTCCATTGCATGCCACATTCCATTCCAATCCATTCAATTCCATATTCGTTTCCATTGCATTCCACATTCCATTGCATCCCATTCCACATTCCATTCCATCCCATTACACTTTCCATTCCACTTTCCATTACACTGCATTCCACATTCCATTCCCATTCCATTCCATTCCATTCCACATTCCATTCTAAGCATTCCGCATTCCATTCCACATACCATTCGATTCCGTTCCACATTCCATTCCACATTCCATTGCATTCCATTCCACATTCCATTGCGATCCATTCCACATTCCATTTCATTGCATTCCACATTCCATTCCTATCCATTCTACATTCAATTCCGCTTTCCATTTCTTTCCATTCCACATTCCATTCCACATTCCATTCCATTTCATTCCACGTTCCATTCCACATTCCATTTCTTTCCTTTCCACATTCCTTTCCATTCCATTCCAAATTCCATTCCATTCCATTCCACAATGCTTTACATTGCATTCCACATTCCCTTCCAAATTGCATTACATTCCTTTCCACATTCCATTCCATTACACTTCACATTCCATTCCATTCCTTTTCACATTCCATTCCACATTCAATTCCATTCCATTCCACGTTTCATAACATTCCGTATTCCATTCCATTCCATACGATTCCACATAGAATTCCAATCCACTTTCCATTACACATTCCATTCTATTCCATTCCAAATTCCAGTCCATTCCACAATCCATTCAATTCCGTTCCACAATCCTTTACATTCAATTCCTCATTCCATTCCAAATTCCATTACTTTCCTTTCCACATTCCATTCCATTGCAGTTCACATTCCATTCCATTCCATTCCACATTCCATTCCATTCCATATTCCATTACGTTGCATTCTATTCCAATTTCCAATCCATTGCCTTGCAATCCGCATTCAATTCAGTTCCTTTCCGTTCCACGTTTCATTCCACATTCCATTCCACATTCCATTCCATTCCACTCCATTCCATTCCACATTCCATTCCATTCCATTCCACATTCCATTCCATTCCATTCCATTCCTCATTTCATTCAACGTTCCATTCCATTCCATTTCACATTGCATTCCACATTACATTCCATTCCATTTCATACACCATTCCATATTCCATTCCATTCCATTCCACATTCAATTCCTCGTTTCATTATATTCCATTCCACATTCTATTCAATTCCATTTCAAATTCCATTCGATTCCATTGCATTCCACTCTACATTTCATTGCATTCCATTTCACATTCCATTCCATTCCATTGCACGTTCCATTCCACATTCCATTCCACTCCATTCCATTCCAGGTTCCATTGCACATTCCATTCCATTCCATTCCAGAGTGCATTCCAAATTCGTGTCCATTCCATTCCACATTCCATTCCATTCAATGTTCCACTCCACGTTCCATTCCATCCTTCATTCCACGTTCCGTTCCACGTTCTATTCCAATCCATTCCACATTCCATTCCATTCCATTCCACATTCCATTCCTTTCCATTCCACATTCCATTCCATTTCATTTCACTTTCATTTTCACATTCCATGCCATTCCATTCCACATTCCTTTCCACATTCCATTCCATTACATTCCACATTCCATTCCATTCCATTCCATATTCCATTCCATTGCCGTTAACATTCCATTCCATTCCATTCCACATTGCATTCCACATTCCATTCCATTCTATTCTACATTCAATTCCGTACCATATTCCATTCGATGTCATTCCATTCCAAATTCCATTCCATTCCATTCCACGTTGCATTCCATTCCGTTGCACATTGCATTCCGTTGCATTCCACATTCCATTCCATTGCATTGCACATTCCATTCCATTCCATTCCACATTCCATTCCAATCTACATTCCATTGCATTCCATTCCATTCCATTACACACTGCATTCCACTGCATTTAATTCCACATTCCATTCAAAATTCCATTCCATTCCACATTCCATTCCATTCCATTCCTCGTTCCATTCCACATACCATTCCACATTCCATTCCATTCCACGTTCCATTCCACATTCCATTCCCTTCCATTCCACATTCTATTCCGCATTCCCTTGCATCGCATTCCACATTCCATTGCACATTCCATTCCATCCCATTCAACATTACATTCCACATTCCATTACATTCCATTCCAAATTCCATTCCACATTCCATTCCACATTCCATTCCACATTCCATTGCATTGCATTCCATTCCACATTCCGTTCCAGTACACAATCCATTCCACTTTCCATTCTACGTTCTATTCCATTCCATTCCACTTTGCATTCCATTCCATTACATATTCGATTCCACACACCGATTCATTGCATTCCACATTGCATTCCACATTCCATTCCAAATTTCATTCCATTCTATTCAATTGCGTTCCACTTTCCATTCCATCCCACATTCCTATCCACATTCCATTCTATATTCCATTCCACATTCCATTCCATACCATTCCACATTCCATTCTACATACCATACTGCAGTCCATTCCATTCCATTCAACACTACATTCCATTCCACATTCCATTCCTCATTCCTTTCCATTCCATTCCAAATTCCATTCCACATTCCGTTCAATTCCATACCACGTTCCATTCCATTCCACATTCCATTCCTCATTCCTTTCCATTCTCTTCACATTCAATTCCATTCCACATTCCTTTCCACATTCCATTCCGCATTCCATTCCATTCCATTCCACATTCCATTCTACATTCCATTCTATTCAAATACACTTTCCATTCCACATTCCGTTCTACGTTCCAATCCAAGCTGCATACCAAATTTCATTCCATTCCATTTCACTTTCCATTCCATTTCATGCCACATTCATTTCCATTCCATTCCACATTCCATTCCATTGCATTCCATTCCGCATTCCTTTCCATTCCACGTTCCATTCCACTTTACATTCCACTTTCCATTCCACGTTCCATTCCAATCCATTCCTTTCAACATTCCATTCCATCCCATTCCACATTCGATTCCACACTCCGTTTCATTCCATTTCACATTCCATTCCACACTCCATTTCACATTCCATTCCATTCCAATCCATTCCATTCCACATTACTTTCCATTCCACATTACGTTCCAGATTCCATTCCACATTCCATTCCATTCCATTCCACATTCCATTCAACATTCCATTCCACATTCTATTACATTAAGTTCCACATTCCATTCCACGTTCCAATCCACATTCCATTCCTGATAACATTCCTTTCCATTACACATTTGTTTCCATGCCACATTCCATTCCGCATTCCATTCCACTTTCCATTCCATTCCATTTCATTCCACATTCCATTCCATTCCATTCTTCGTTCCATTCCACTTTACATTACACATTCCATTTCATTCCATTCCATTCCATTCCATTCCATTCCATTCCATTCCACATTCCATTCCATTCCATTCTGATGCCTTCACCATTACCTTCCATTCCATGACACTTTCCATTCCCTTCCATTCCACATTCTGTTCCACATTCCATTTCAAGTTGCATTCCACTCCGTTCCACCTTCCATTGCATTCCACGTTCCATTCCATTCCATTCCACATTTCATTCCATTCCACGTTCCGTTCCATTCCATTCCATGCTCCATTACATTCCATTCCACGCTCCATTCCATTCCACGTTCCATTCTACATTCCACTCCACTTTCCATTCCACGTTCCATTCCTTTCCATTCCACTTACCAATCCTCATTCCATTCGACATTCCATTTTATTCCGTTCCACATTTCTTTCCATATTCCAATCCACAATCACATTTCATTCCACATTCCATTGCATTACTTTCCACATTCCATTCCATTCTTTTCCATTCTATTCCTCTTTCCATTACACATTCCTTTCCATTGCATTCCAAGTTGCATTCCATCCCATTCCACATTCCATTACACATACCATTCCATTGCATTCCAAGTTGCATTCCATTCCATTCCACATTCCATTACACATACCATTCCATTTCTTTCAACATTCCAATCCATATTGCATTCCTTTCCATTCCACATATCACTGCATTTCATTCCTTTCAATTCCATATTCAATTCCATTACATTCCTCATTCCATTCCATTCAATTCACTTCCATTTGAAATTCCATTCCATTCCATTCCACATTCAATTCCATTCCATTCCATTCCATTCCACATTCCATTACATTCCTTTCCACATTCCTTTCCCTTCCATTGCACATTCCATTACATTCCTTTCCACATTCCATTCTGTTCCATTGCACATTCAATTCCAGTCCATTACATTCAATTCAACATTGGATTTCATTGATTCCATTTCACATTCCTTTCAACATTCCATTCCATTACATTCCACATTCCATTCCATTCCATTCCTCATTGCATTCCGCATAACATTCCACATACCATTCCACATTCCATTACATTCCAATCCACATTCCATTCCGTTTCATTTCACGTTCCATTCCGCATCCCATTCTATTCCATTCCGCATTCCATTACACATTCCATTCCATCACATTCAACGTCCCATTCCACATTCCTTTACATTCCGTTCCACTTTCCATTCCACTTTCCATTCTATTCCATTCCACATTCCATTCCATTCCACGTTTCATTACAGATTCCATTCCACCTTCCATTCCACGTTCCATTCCATTCCATTCCAGATTCCGTTCCCTTCCATTCCTCATTCGATTCCACAAACCATTTCATTCCATTCCACATTCCATTCCACATTCCGTTCCAGATTCCATTCCTTTCCATTGCATTGCATTCCATATTCCATTCCATTCCACATTCCATTCCACATTCCATTCCACATTACATTCCACATTCGATTACATTCCATTCCACATTCCATACTACATTCCCTTCCACATTCCATTCCCTTCCATTCCACATTACATCACATTCCAATTTCCATTCCATATTCCATTCCACTTTCCATTCCAATCCATTCCACATTCCATTGCACATTCCATTCAATTCCATTCCACATTCCATTCCATTCCCCTTTACATTCAACATTCCATTCCTCATTCCCTTCCATTCCATTCCTCATTCCATTCCATTCCATATTCCACTACACATTCCATTTCCCATTCCATCCCTTTCCATTCTATTCCATTCCACCTTCCATTCCATTTCATTGCATGTTCTATTACACATTACATTCCACATTCCATTGCATTCCATTCCACATTCCATTCCATTCCATTTCACATCACATTACATTCCATTCCACTTTCCATTCCACATTCCAATGCAGTACATTCCACGTTCCTTTCCAAATTACTTTCCATTCCATTACACATCCCATTATGCTTTCTATTCCTTTCTATTCCTTTCTATTCCACATTCCATTGTCTTCCATTCCACATTGCGTTCCACATTCCATTCCACGTTCCATTCCTCGTTCCATTCCACGTTCCACTTCACTTTCCATTGCACGTTCTATTCCTCGTTCAGTTCCGCATTCCATTCCATTCCATTCCACATTCCATTCCACATTCCATTACGTATCATTCCACATTGCATTAAATATTCCATTCCACGTTCCATTCTATTCCATTCCACATTCCATTCCATTCATTTCCACATTCCATTCTACACTCCATTCCATTCCATTCTTCATTTCATTGCGTTACATTCTTCATTCCATTGCATATTCCATCCCATTTCATTCCACTTTCCATTCCATTCTTTTCCATTCCATTCTTTTCCATTCCATTCCTGATTCCATTTCACATTCCATTCCTTTCCATTCTATGTTCCTTTCCATTCCTTTCCACGTTCCATTCCACATTTCATTCCATTTCATTTCACATTCCATTCCATTCCATTCCATTCCATTCCTTTCCATTCCATTCCATATTCCATTCCATACCATTCCATTGCACAATCCATTCCATTTTATTTCACATTCCATTCCTTTCCATTCCATTCCACAGTCCATTCCATTCCTTTCCACATTCCTTTCCACATTCCATTCCACTTTCCACTCCATTGCATTCCACATTCCAATCCGTTTCGTTCCAATCCTTTCCATTCCCCATTCCATTTCATTCGATTCTACATTCCATTCCCCTCCTTTTCACAATCCATTCCATTCTATTCCACATTCCTTTCCATTCCATTCCACTCCACTTTGCATTCCATATTCCATTCCACGTTCCATTCCACTTTCCATTGCACATTCCACTCCACGTTCCACTCCATGTTCCATTCCTTTCCATTCCATGTTCCATTCCTCATTCCATTTCACTTTCCATTCCATTCTATTCCACATTCCGTTGCACATTCCATTCCGCTTTCCATTCCCTTCCATTCCTCATTCCATTCCATTCCGTTCCACATTTCATTCCACTTTCCATTCCATTCCATTCCATATTCCATTACACATTCCATTCCATTCCACATTCCATTACACATTCCATTCTATTACAGTCCACATTCCATTCCATTCTATTCCCTTAAATTCCTCATTCCATTTCACATACCATTCCATTCCATTCCATGTTCTATTCCACATTCCATTCCACGTTCCACTCCACATTTCATTCCGTTTCATTCTACATTCCATTCCATTCCATTCCTCATTCCATTCCACATTCCATTCCATATTCCATTCTATTCCATTCCATATTCCTTTCCATTCCATTCCACTTTCCATTGCATTCCATTCCTCATTCCATTCCATTGCATTCCACATTCAATTCCATTCAGTTCCACATTCCGTTCCAATCAATTCCAATCGATTCCTATCCATTCCACATTCCATTCCACTGCCTTACACATTCCTTTCCACATTCCATTCCATTCCATTCCATATTCCATTCCATTCCAAATTCCTCACCATTCAATTCCACATTCCAGTCCATTCCATTCCACTGCATTCCACATTCCATTCCTTTCCATTCCACTTTCCATTCCATTCCATTCCACATTCCACTCTATTCCATTCCACTTTCCATTCCATTAACCTTCCTTTCCTTTCCATTTCATTAACATTCCATTCCTTTCCACTCCAGATTCAATTCCATTCCATTCCACATTAAATTAGACTCCATTCCATTCACCTTCCATTACTTTCCATTTCATTCGCATTCCATTCCTTTCCATTCCACATTCAATTCAATTCTATTCCACATTAAATTCCAATGCATTCCACATTCCGTTCCATTCCACATTCCATTGTATTCCATTTATTTCCATTCCACATTCCATTCCACACCATTCCATTCCATTCAATTTCACATTCCATTAACTTACAATCCTTTCCACAGTCCTTTCCATTCCATTTCACATTCCATTCCCTTCCATTGCATTCCACAGTGCATTCCATTCCATTCCTTTCGGTTCCACATTCCATTCTGTATTACATTCCATTCCAAATTCCACTCCACTTTCCATTCCTTTCCTTTCCACATTGCATTGCATTCAATTCCACATTCCATTGCATTCAATTCCACATTCCATTGCATTCAATTCCACAATTCGTTCCATTCCATTACACATTTCATTCTATAGCCTTCCATTCCACTTTCCATTCCAAATTCCATTCCACATTCCATTATATTCCATTCCATTCCATTTTCCATTCCATTCCGCGTTCCTTTCCACTTTCCATTCCACATTCCATTCTATTCCATTCCATTGCATTCCATGTTCCATTCCACATTCCATTCCACATTCCATTGCATTCCACTCGACATCCCATTACAATCCATTACACGTTCCATTCCATTCCACATTCTATTTCACATTCCATTCCATTCCATTCGACTTTCCCTTCCACATTCAATTCTATTCCATTCCACACTCCATTCCATACCATTCCACATTCCCTTCTATTTCCATTTCACTTTCCATTCCATTACATTCCACATTCCATTGCATTCCATTCCACATTCTCTTCCATTTAATTCCATTCTATTCCACTTTCCACTACCCTATCCTTTGCATTCTGGTACACATTCCATTCCATTCCAATTTGCATTCGATTCCATTCCACTTTCCATTCCATTCCATTGCACACTGCATTCCATTCCATTCCATTCCACACGCCATTCCCATCCATTCAACATTGCATACCACGTTCCATTAAATTCCATTCCACTTTCCGTTCCACATTCCATTGCACATTCCATTGTTTACCGTTCCATTCCACTCCACGTTCCATTCCACATTCCATTCCCCATTCATTTCCACTCCATTCCGCGTTCCATTCCATTTCATTCCATTCCATTGCATTCCATCTTCCATTCCTTTTCATTGCATTCCACATTCCTTTCCAATCCATTCCATTTTCCTTTTCATTCCTCTCCACATTCCGTTCCACATTCCATTCCATTACACTATCGTTTTCACATTCCATTCCACTTTTGATTTCACATTCCATTCAATTCCATTACATTCCATTCTGTTGCATTCCATATTACATTCCCTTCCATTCCATTAAACATTCGATTACATTCCACTGCATAGTCCATTCCATTCCATTTCACATTCCATTCCATTCCATTCCACGATCCATTCCATATTCCATTCCATTCCACATTCTATTCCAATTCATACCACATTCCATTCCACATTCCTTTCCATTCCACTCCATTCCATTCCATTCCACCTTCCATTCCACATTCCGTTCCACATTCCATTCCCCATTCTATTCCATTCCTCTCCATTCCATTTCATTCCACGTTCCAATCCACATTTCATTCCACATTACGTTCCACATTCCATTCCATTCCATTCCACTTTCCATTCCACATTCCATTCCACATTCCATTCCATTACATTCCATTACTTTACATTCCATTGCACATTCTGTTCCATTCCACATAGCATTCCATTAATTTCCCCATTCCATTCCATTCCTCTCTATTCCATTTCATTCCACGTTCCATTCCACATTTCATTCCACATTCCATTCCACATTCCACTCCATTCAATTCCACTTTCCATTCCACATTCCATTCCACATTCCATTAAATTCCATTCCATTCCATTACATTACATTGCACATTCTGTTCCATTCCACATTCCAGTCCATTAATTTCCACATTCCATTCCATTCCTTTCCACATTCCATTCCATTGCATTCCATTCTATTCCATTCTATTGCACCTTGCATTTCAGTTTCTGTTCCACATTCCATTCCACATTCCTTTCCATCCCATTGCATTCCACATTCCATTCCACATTCCAACCCACTCTATTCCAAATTACTTTCCATTCCATTTCACACTCCATTCCACATTCCAATCCACTACATTCCAAATTCCATTCCACATTCCACTTCATACCATTCCACAGTCCATTCCTTTCTTTTCCACTTTCCATTCCACATTCCATTCCATTCCACATTCCATTCCATTTTCCATTCCATTCCATTGCATTCCACTTTCCATTCCATTCCATTCCAAATTACACTACATTCAATTCCACATTCCATTCCACTTAAAATTCCATTCTATTCCACGTTGCATTACTCATTCCTTTCCACATTCCATTCCAATCCATTCCATTCCACATTCAATTCCATTCTATTCTATTTCAATCCACTTTCTATTGCATTCCATTCCACATTCCATTGCATTGCATTCCACATTCCATTCCATTCCATTCCACATTCCATTCCGTTTGCTTTCAATTCCATTCCATTCCTCATTCCATTCCATTCCTTTCCATTCCATTCCACTTTACATTCCCTTCCATTCCACATTCCATTCCCTTCCATTCCACATTCCATTCCATTCCATTCCATTCCACATTCCATTCCATTCAATTCCATATTCCATTCAACTTTCCATTCAATTCCATTCCATTCCACATTCTGTTCCATTCCATTCCACATTCCATTGCATTCCATTCATATTCGATTCCACATTCCATTCCATTCCACATTCCATTGCATTCTATTCCACAGTAAATTCTACATTCCATTCCATTCCATTCCACGTTCCTTTCCCTTGCTTCCTATATTCCATTCCATTCCATTGCTTTCCACATTCGATTCCATTCGATTCCATATTCCATCCCATTCCATTCCATATTCCTTTCCATTCCTTTCCACATTCCTTTCCATTCCATTCCACATTCCATTCCCTTCCCTTCTATTCCACATTCCATTCCATTTCATTTCACATTCCATTCCAATCAATTTCACATTCCATTCCATTCCATTCCATTCCACATTCCATTCCGTTCCATTCCACAATCCATTCAATTCCATTCCATTCCATTCCACATTCCATTCCACATACCATTGCACATTCCATTCCGTTGCATTTCACATTCCATTAAATTCCATTCCATTTCACATTCCGTTCCATTACTTTCCATTCCACTTTGCATTCCATTTCATTCCATTAAACATTCTGTTCCAGATTCCATTCCCAAATATTCCAAATCCCATTCTGCTTTCAATTCCATTCTATTACACCTTCCATTCCACATTCCATTCCATTCTATTCCGCATTCCATTCCATTCCATTCCACATTCCATTCCATTCCATTCGATATTCCATTCCATTCCACCTTCCATTCCACATTGCATTCCATTACACATTCCATTACACATTCCATTCCATATTCAATTCCCCATTCCATTCCATTTCATTTAATTCTTTTCCATATTGCATTCCTTATTCCATTCCATTCCTGTCAATTAAATTTCCTTTCAGTCCACATTCCATTCCATTCCACATTCCATTCCATTCTATTTCACATTCCTTTCCATTACATTCCTTTCCTTTCTATTGCAACTTCTATTCCACATTCCATTCCATTTCATTCCAGGTTCCATTCCACAATTCACTCCACATTCAATTCCATTCCATTCCATTTCATTCCACGTTCCATTCCACACTCCATTCCACATTCCATTCCATTCCATTCCATTCCATTACACGTTCCATTCCACACTTCATTCCACCTTCCATTCCGTTCCATTTCATTCCATTCCACATTCCATTCCACATTCCATTCCATTCTATTCCACATTCCATTACACT
This sequence comes from Pongo pygmaeus, assembly GCF_028885625.2. Classification (NCBI taxonomy): domain Eukaryota; kingdom Metazoa; phylum Chordata; class Mammalia; order Primates; family Hominidae; genus Pongo; species Pongo pygmaeus. The sequence goes on along the minus strand of NC_072395.2, from coordinate 12,505,627 downwards.
CCATTCCATTCCATTGCATTCCACATTCCAATTCTGTCCATTCTGTTCGACTTTCCAATCCATTCGACATTCCATTCCATTCCATTCCACATTCCTTTCCATTCCATTACAATTTCCATTACACATTCCATTCCACATCCTATTCCATTCCATTCCACTCCATTCCACATCCCATTCCATTCCATTCCACGTTGCATTCCACATTTCATTCCATTCCACATTCAATTCAATTCCACGTTACTTTACACATTCCTTCCCACATTCTTTTCCATGTTCCAATCCACTTTCATTCCATTGTATTAAACATTCAGTTCCGCATTCTATTCCATTCTGTTCCATTCCATCGCACATTCTGTTCCATTCCACATTCCATTCCATTCCATTCCACATACCATTCCATTCCATTTTATTCCACATTCCCTTTGACTTTCCGTTCCACATTCGATTCCATTGCATTCCACATTCCATTCCTTTCTGTTCCACGTTCCAATCCATTCAATTCCACATTCCATTCCATTCCATTCCACTTTCCATTCCATTCCGTTCCACATTCCATTCCATTCCATTCAACGTTCCATTGCACATTGCATTCCATTCCATTTCATTGGATTCCACATTCCATTCCTTTCCATTCCATTCCACTTTGCATTCCGTTTCATACCACATTCTATTCCATTCCTTTCGACATTCCATTTCTGATTGAATTCCATTCCATTCCATGTGCCTTTCCACTTTCCTTTCAATTCCAATCCATATTCCATTCCAATGTATTCCACATTCCATTCCACATTCAATTACATTGCATTGCATTCCATTTCATTCCACGTTTCATTCCACATTCTGTTCCATTCCATTTCGCATTCCTTTGCACGTTCCATTTCATGTTCCATCCCACGTTAAATTCCACGTTCCATTCCACTTTCCATTCCTTTCCTTTCAACATTCCATTCCATTCCATTCCACATTCCATTCCATTCCAGGTTCCATTCCAAATTCCATTCTGTTCTATTCCACATTCCATTCTATTGCATTCCGCATTCCATTCCACATTCCATACCATTCCATTCCATTCCAAATTACATTCCACATTCCTTTCCTCTCCATTCCACATTCAATTCCATTCCATTCTGCATTGCATGCCATTCCATTCCACATTCTATTCCACATTCCATGCCATTCCATTCCATTCAGCATTCCTTTCCATTTCCACTTCACATTCCATTCCATTCCATACTATTCCACATTCCGTTCCATTCCATTCCATTCCTTTCCACATTCCATTCCATTCAATTCCGTTCCACATTGCTTCCCACGTTCCAATCCATTGATTTCCACATTCCATTCTGTTCCATTCCGTATTCCATTCATTTCCATTACACATTCCATTCCTTTCCATTCCACATTCCATTCCATTCAAACCGATTACACATTCCGTTCTATTCCATTCCATTCCATTCCACATTCCATTCCATTCCATTCCACTTTCCATTACAGATTCCATTCCATTCCATTCCACTTTCCATTCCACGTTCCATTCCATTTCACTCCACATTCCAGTCCACATTACATTCTGTTCCATTCCACATTGCTTTACACATTTCATTCCAATCCATCCCACATTCCATTCCACGTTCCATCCCATTCCATTCCACATTCCATTCCAACTGGCTTTCTGCGTTCCATTCCACCTTCCCTTAGACGTTCCATTCCACATTCCATTCCACATTTCATTCCATTCCATTTCATATACCATTCCACTTTCCATTCCATTCCATTCCACATTCAATTCCACTTTCCATTCCATTCCATTCCACATTCCTTTCCAATCCATTGCAAATTCCATTCCTTTCCATTTCACATTCCATTCCATTCCATTGCATACCACATTCCTTTCTATTCCATTCCACACTCCATTAATTTCCATTTCATTCCATTCCATATTCCATTCCACATTCCACTCCACATTACATTACATTCCTTTTCACATTCCATTCCGTTCCACTCAATTCCACAGTCCATTCCATTGCATTCCACATTCCATTCCACATTCCATACCAAATTCCAATCCACATTCCATTGCATTCCATTCCACAATCAATTACATTGCATTCCACATTCCATTCCTTTCGTTTTCACATTCCATTCCATTCCATTCCATTCCACAGTCCATTCCATTGCATTCCACATTCCATTCCTCATTCCATTCCAAATTCCATTCAACATCTCTTTCCATTCCATTCCACATTCCATTTCATTCCATTCCATTGCATTCCAGATTCCCTTCCATTTCATTCCATTCCACATTCCCTTCCACATTCTATTGCATTCAATTCCACATTCCATTCCCCATTCCACTCCATTCCGTTCCACATTCCATACCATTCCACTCCTCCTTCCATTCCATTCCATTACACATTTCATTCCATTCCATTGAACATTCCATTCCAATTCTTTCCATTGCATGCCACATTCCATTCCAATCCATTCAATTCCATATTCGTTTCCATTGCATTCCACATTCCATTGCATCCCATTCCACATTCCATTCCATCCCATTACACTTTCCATTCCACTTTCCATTACACTGCATTCCACATTCCATTCCCATTCCATTCCATTCCATTCCACATTCCATTCTAAGCATTCCGCATTCCATTCCACATACCATTCGATTCCGTTCCACATTCCATTCCACATTCCATTGCATTCCATTCCACATTCCATTGCGATCCATTCCACATTCCATTTCATTGCATTCCACATTCCATTCCTATCCATTCTACATTCAATTCCGCTTTCCATTTCTTTCCATTCCACATTCCATTCCACATTCCATTCCATTTCATTCCACGTTCCATTCCACATTCCATTTCTTTCCTTTCCACATTCCTTTCCATTCCATTCCAAATTCCATTCCATTCCATTCCACAATGCTTTACATTGCATTCCACATTCCCTTCCAAATTGCATTACATTCCTTTCCACATTCCATTCCATTACACTTCACATTCCATTCCATTCCTTTTCACATTCCATTCCACATTCAATTCCATTCCATTCCACGTTTCATAACATTCCGTATTCCATTCCATTCCATACGATTCCACATAGAATTCCAATCCACTTTCCATTACACATTCCATTCTATTCCATTCCAAATTCCAGTCCATTCCACAATCCATTCAATTCCGTTCCACAATCCTTTACATTCAATTCCTCATTCCATTCCAAATTCCATTACTTTCCTTTCCACATTCCATTCCATTGCAGTTCACATTCCATTCCATTCCATTCCACATTCCATTCCATTCCATATTCCATTACGTTGCATTCTATTCCAATTTCCAATCCATTGCCTTGCAATCCGCATTCAATTCAGTTCCTTTCCGTTCCACGTTTCATTCCACATTCCATTCCACATTCCATTCCATTCCACTCCATTCCATTCCACATTCCATTCCATTCCATTCCACATTCCATTCCATTCCATTCCATTCCTCATTTCATTCAACGTTCCATTCCATTCCATTTCACATTGCATTCCACATTACATTCCATTCCATTTCATACACCATTCCATATTCCATTCCATTCCATTCCACATTCAATTCCTCGTTTCATTATATTCCATTCCACATTCCATTCAATTCCATTTCAAATTCCATTCGATTCCATTGCATTCCACTCTACATTTCATTGCATTCCATTTCACATTCCATTCCATTCCATTGCACGTTCCATTCCACATTCCATTCCACTCCATTCCATTCCAGGTTCCATTGCACATTCCATTCCATTCCATTCCAGAGTGCATTCCAAATTCGTGTCCATTCCATTCCACATTCCATTCCATTCAATGTTCCACTCCACGTTCCATTCCATCCTTCATTCCACGTTCCGTTCCACGTTCTATTCCAATCCATTCCACATTCCATTCCATTCCATTCCACATTCCATTCCTTTCCATTCCACATTCCATTCCATTTCATTTCACTTTCATTTTCACATTCCATGCCATTCCATTCCACATTCCTTTCCACATTCCATTCCATTACATTCCACATTCCATTCCATTCCATTCCATATTCCATTCCATTGCCGTTAACATTCCATTCCATTCCATTCCACATTGCATTCCACATTCCATTCCATTCTATTCTACATTCAATTCCGTACCATATTCCATTCGATGTCATTCCATTCCAAATTCCATTCCATTCCATTCCACGTTGCATTCCATTCCGTTGCACATTGCATTCCGTTGCATTCCACATTCCATTCCATTGCATTGCACATTCCATTCCATTCCATTCCACATTCCATTCCAATCTACATTCCATTGCATTCCATTCCATTCCATTACACACTGCATTCCACTGCATTTAATTCCACATTCCATTCAAAATTCCATTCCATTCCACATTCCATTCCATTCCATTCCTCGTTCCATTCCACATACCATTCCACATTCCATTCCATTCCACGTTCCATTCCACATTCCATTCCCTTCCATTCCACATTCTATTCCGCATTCCCTTGCATCGCATTCCACATTCCATTGCACATTCCATTCCATCCCATTCAACATTACATTCCACATTCCATTACATTCCATTCCAAATTCCATTCCACATTCCATTCCACATTCCATTCCACATTCCATTGCATTGCATTCCATTCCACATTCCGTTCCAGTACACAATCCATTCCACTTTCCATTCTACGTTCTATTCCATTCCATTCCACTTTGCATTCCATTCCATTACATATTCGATTCCACACACCGATTCATTGCATTCCACATTGCATTCCACATTCCATTCCAAATTTCATTCCATTCTATTCAATTGCGTTCCACTTTCCATTCCATCCCACATTCCTATCCACATTCCATTCTATATTCCATTCCACATTCCATTCCATACCATTCCACATTCCATTCTACATACCATACTGCAGTCCATTCCATTCCATTCAACACTACATTCCATTCCACATTCCATTCCTCATTCCTTTCCATTCCATTCCAAATTCCATTCCACATTCCGTTCAATTCCATACCACGTTCCATTCCATTCCACATTCCATTCCTCATTCCTTTCCATTCTCTTCACATTCAATTCCATTCCACATTCCTTTCCACATTCCATTCCGCATTCCATTCCATTCCATTCCACATTCCATTCTACATTCCATTCTATTCAAATACACTTTCCATTCCACATTCCGTTCTACGTTCCAATCCAAGCTGCATACCAAATTTCATTCCATTCCATTTCACTTTCCATTCCATTTCATGCCACATTCATTTCCATTCCATTCCACATTCCATTCCATTGCATTCCATTCCGCATTCCTTTCCATTCCACGTTCCATTCCACTTTACATTCCACTTTCCATTCCACGTTCCATTCCAATCCATTCCTTTCAACATTCCATTCCATCCCATTCCACATTCGATTCCACACTCCGTTTCATTCCATTTCACATTCCATTCCACACTCCATTTCACATTCCATTCCATTCCAATCCATTCCATTCCACATTACTTTCCATTCCACATTACGTTCCAGATTCCATTCCACATTCCATTCCATTCCATTCCACATTCCATTCAACATTCCATTCCACATTCTATTACATTAAGTTCCACATTCCATTCCACGTTCCAATCCACATTCCATTCCTGATAACATTCCTTTCCATTACACATTTGTTTCCATGCCACATTCCATTCCGCATTCCATTCCACTTTCCATTCCATTCCATTTCATTCCACATTCCATTCCATTCCATTCTTCGTTCCATTCCACTTTACATTACACATTCCATTTCATTCCATTCCATTCCATTCCATTCCATTCCATTCCATTCCACATTCCATTCCATTCCATTCTGATGCCTTCACCATTACCTTCCATTCCATGACACTTTCCATTCCCTTCCATTCCACATTCTGTTCCACATTCCATTTCAAGTTGCATTCCACTCCGTTCCACCTTCCATTGCATTCCACGTTCCATTCCATTCCATTCCACATTTCATTCCATTCCACGTTCCGTTCCATTCCATTCCATGCTCCATTACATTCCATTCCACGCTCCATTCCATTCCACGTTCCATTCTACATTCCACTCCACTTTCCATTCCACGTTCCATTCCTTTCCATTCCACTTACCAATCCTCATTCCATTCGACATTCCATTTTATTCCGTTCCACATTTCTTTCCATATTCCAATCCACAATCACATTTCATTCCACATTCCATTGCATTACTTTCCACATTCCATTCCATTCTTTTCCATTCTATTCCTCTTTCCATTACACATTCCTTTCCATTGCATTCCAAGTTGCATTCCATCCCATTCCACATTCCATTACACATACCATTCCATTGCATTCCAAGTTGCATTCCATTCCATTCCACATTCCATTACACATACCATTCCATTTCTTTCAACATTCCAATCCATATTGCATTCCTTTCCATTCCACATATCACTGCATTTCATTCCTTTCAATTCCATATTCAATTCCATTACATTCCTCATTCCATTCCATTCAATTCACTTCCATTTGAAATTCCATTCCATTCCATTCCACATTCAATTCCATTCCATTCCATTCCATTCCACATTCCATTACATTCCTTTCCACATTCCTTTCCCTTCCATTGCACATTCCATTACATTCCTTTCCACATTCCATTCTGTTCCATTGCACATTCAATTCCAGTCCATTACATTCAATTCAACATTGGATTTCATTGATTCCATTTCACATTCCTTTCAACATTCCATTCCATTACATTCCACATTCCATTCCATTCCATTCCTCATTGCATTCCGCATAACATTCCACATACCATTCCACATTCCATTACATTCCAATCCACATTCCATTCCGTTTCATTTCACGTTCCATTCCGCATCCCATTCTATTCCATTCCGCATTCCATTACACATTCCATTCCATCACATTCAACGTCCCATTCCACATTCCTTTACATTCCGTTCCACTTTCCATTCCACTTTCCATTCTATTCCATTCCACATTCCATTCCATTCCACGTTTCATTACAGATTCCATTCCACCTTCCATTCCACGTTCCATTCCAGATTCCGTTCCCTTCCATTCCTCATTCGATTCCACAAACCATTTCATTCCATTCCACATTCCATTCCACATTCCGTTCCAGATTCCATTCCTTTCCATTGCATTGCATTCCATATTCCATTCCATTCCACATTCCATTCCACATTCCATTCCACATTACATTCCACATTCGATTACATTCCATTCCACATTCCATACTACATTCCCTTCCACATTCCATTCCCTTCCATTCCACATTACATCACATTCCAATTTCCATTCCATATTCCATTCCACTTTCCATTCCAATCCATTCCACATTCCATTGCACATTCCATTCAATTCCATTCCACATTCCATTCCATTCCCCTTTACATTCAACATTCCATTCCTCATTCCCTTCCATTCCATTCCTCATTCCATTCCATTCCATATTCCACTACACATTCCATTTCCCATTCCATCCCTTTCCATTCTATTCCATTCCACCTTCCATTCCATTTCATTGCATGTTCTATTACACATTACATTCCACATTCCATTGCATTCCATTCCACATTCCATTCCATTCCATTTCACATCACATTACATTCCATTCCACTTTCCATTCCACATTCCAATGCAGTACATTCCACGTTCCTTTCCAAATTACTTTCCATTCCATTACACATCCCATTATGCTTTCTATTCCTTTCTATTCCTTTCTATTCCACATTCCATTGTCTTCCATTCCACATTGCGTTCCACATTCCATTCCACGTTCCATTCCTCGTTCCATTCCACGTTCCACTTCACTTTCCATTGCACGTTCTATTCCTCGTTCAGTTCCGCATTCCATTCCATTCCATTCCACATTCCATTCCACATTCCATTACGTATCATTCCACATTGCATTAAATATTCCATTCCACGTTCCATTCTATTCCATTCCACATTCCATTCCATTCATTTCCACATTCCATTCTACACTCCATTCCATTCCATTCTTCATTTCATTGCGTTACATTCTTCATTCCATTGCATATTCCATCCCATTTCATTCCACTTTCCATTCCATTCTTTTCCATTCCATTCTTTTCCATTCCATTCCTGATTCCATTTCACATTCCATTCCTTTCCATTCTATGTTCCTTTCCATTCCTTTCCACGTTCCATTCCACATTTCATTCCATTTCATTTCACATTCCATTCCATTCCATTCCATTCCATTCCTTTCCATTCCATTCCATATTCCATTCCATACCATTCCATTGCACAATCCATTCCATTTTATTTCACATTCCATTCCTTTCCATTCCATTCCACAGTCCATTCCATTCCTTTCCACATTCCTTTCCACATTCCATTCCACTTTCCACTCCATTGCATTCCACATTCCAATCCGTTTCGTTCCAATCCTTTCCATTCCCCATTCCATTTCATTCGATTCTACATTCCATTCCCCTCCTTTTCACAATCCATTCCATTCTATTCCACATTCCTTTCCATTCCATTCCACTCCACTTTGCATTCCATATTCCATTCCACGTTCCATTCCACTTTCCATTGCACATTCCACTCCACGTTCCACTCCATGTTCCATTCCTTTCCATTCCATGTTCCATTCCTCATTCCATTTCACTTTCCATTCCATTCTATTCCACATTCCGTTGCACATTCCATTCCGCTTTCCATTCCCTTCCATTCCTCATTCCATTCCATTCCGTTCCACATTTCATTCCACTTTCCATTCCATTCCATTCCATATTCCATTACACATTCCATTCCATTCCACATTCCATTACACATTCCATTCTATTACAGTCCACATTCCATTCCATTCTATTCCCTTAAATTCCTCATTCCATTTCACATACCATTCCATTCCATTCCATGTTCTATTCCACATTCCATTCCACGTTCCACTCCACATTTCATTCCGTTTCATTCTACATTCCATTCCATTCCATTCCTCATTCCATTCCACATTCCATTCCATATTCCATTCTATTCCATTCCATATTCCTTTCCATTCCATTCCACTTTCCATTGCATTCCATTCCTCATTCCATTCCATTGCATTCCACATTCAATTCCATTCAGTTCCACATTCCGTTCCAATCAATTCCAATCGATTCCTATCCATTCCACATTCCATTCCACTGCCTTACACATTCCTTTCCACATTCCATTCCATTCCATTCCATATTCCATTCCATTCCAAATTCCTCACCATTCAATTCCACATTCCAGTCCATTCCATTCCACTGCATTCCACATTCCATTCCTTTCCATTCCACTTTCCATTCCATTCCATTCCACATTCCACTCTATTCCATTCCACTTTCCATTCCATTAACCTTCCTTTCCTTTCCATTTCATTAACATTCCATTCCTTTCCACTCCAGATTCAATTCCATTCCATTCCACATTAAATTAGACTCCATTCCATTCACCTTCCATTACTTTCCATTTCATTCGCATTCCATTCCTTTCCATTCCACATTCAATTCAATTCTATTCCACATTAAATTCCAATGCATTCCACATTCCGTTCCATTCCACATTCCATTGTATTCCATTTATTTCCATTCCACATTCCATTCCACACCATTCCATTCCATTCAATTTCACATTCCATTAACTTACAATCCTTTCCACAGTCCTTTCCATTCCATTTCACATTCCATTCCCTTCCATTGCATTCCACAGTGCATTCCATTCCATTCCTTTCGGTTCCACATTCCATTCTGTATTACATTCCATTCCAAATTCCACTCCACTTTCCATTCCTTTCCTTTCCACATTGCATTGCATTCAATTCCACATTCCATTGCATTCAATTCCACATTCCATTGCATTCAATTCCACAATTCGTTCCATTCCATTACACATTTCATTCTATAGCCTTCCATTCCACTTTCCATTCCAAATTCCATTCCACATTCCATTATATTCCATTCCATTCCATTTTCCATTCCATTCCGCGTTCCTTTCCACTTTCCATTCCACATTCCATTCTATTCCATTCCATTGCATTCCATGTTCCATTCCACATTCCATTCCACATTCCATTGCATTCCACTCGACATCCCATTACAATCCATTACACGTTCCATTCCATTCCACATTCTATTTCACATTCCATTCCATTCCATTCGACTTTCCCTTCCACATTCAATTCTATTCCATTCCACACTCCATTCCATACCATTCCACATTCCCTTCTATTTCCATTTCACTTTCCATTCCATTACATTCCACATTCCATTGCATTCCATTCCACATTCTCTTCCATTTAATTCCATTCTATTCCACTTTCCACTACCCTATCCTTTGCATTCTGGTACACATTCCATTCCATTCCAATTTGCATTCGATTCCATTCCACTTTCCATTCCATTCCATTGCACACTGCATTCCATTCCATTCCATTCCACACGCCATTCCCATCCATTCAACATTGCATACCACGTTCCATTAAATTCCATTCCACTTTCCGTTCCACATTCCATTGCACATTCCATTGTTTACCGTTCCATTCCACTCCACGTTCCATTCCACATTCCATTCCCCATTCATTTCCACTCCATTCCGCGTTCCATTCCATTTCATTCCATTCCATTGCATTCCATCTTCCATTCCTTTTCATTGCATTCCACATTCCTTTCCAATCCATTCCATTTTCCTTTTCATTCCTCTCCACATTCCGTTCCACATTCCATTCCATTACACTATCGTTTTCACATTCCATTCCACTTTTGATTTCACATTCCATTCAATTCCATTACATTCCATTCTGTTGCATTCCATATTACATTCCCTTCCATTCCATTAAACATTCGATTACATTCCACTGCATAGTCCATTCCATTCCATTTCACATTCCATTCCATTCCATTCCACGATCCATTCCATATTCCATTCCATTCCACATTCTATTCCAATTCATACCACATTCCATTCCACATTCCTTTCCATTCCACTCCATTCCATTCCATTCCACCTTCCATTCCACATTCCGTTCCACATTCCATTCCCCATTCTATTCCATTCCTCTCCATTCCATTTCATTCCACGTTCCAATCCACATTTCATTCCACATTACGTTCCACATTCCATTCCATTCCATTCCACTTTCCATTCCACATTCCATTCCACATTCCATTCCATTACATTCCATTACTTTACATTCCATTGCACATTCTGTTCCATTCCACATAGCATTCCATTAATTTCCCCATTCCATTCCATTCCTCTCTATTCCATTTCATTCCACGTTCCATTCCACATTTCATTCCACATTCCATTCCACATTCCACTCCATTCAATTCCACTTTCCATTCCACATTCCATTCCACATTCCATTAAATTCCATTCCATTCCATTACATTACATTGCACATTCTGTTCCATTCCACATTCCAGTCCATTAATTTCCACATTCCATTCCATTCCTTTCCACATTCCATTCCATTGCATTCCATTCTATTCCATTCTATTGCACCTTGCATTTCAGTTTCTGTTCCACATTCCATTCCACATTCCTTTCCATCCCATTGCATTCCACATTCCATTCCACATTCCAACCCACTCTATTCCAAATTACTTTCCATTCCATTTCACACTCCATTCCACATTCCAATCCACTACATTCCAAATTCCATTCCACATTCCACTTCATACCATTCCACAGTCCATTCCTTTCTTTTCCACTTTCCATTCCACATTCCATTCCATTCCACATTCCATTCCATTTTCCATTCCATTCCATTGCATTCCACTTTCCATTCCATTCCATTCCAAATTACACTACATTCAATTCCACATTCCATTCCACTTAAAATTCCATTCTATTCCACGTTGCATTACTCATTCCTTTCCACATTCCATTCCAATCCATTCCATTCCACATTCAATTCCATTCTATTCTATTTCAATCCACTTTCTATTGCATTCCATTCCACATTCCATTGCATTGCATTCCACATTCCATTCCATTCCATTCCACATTCCATTCCGTTTGCTTTCAATTCCATTCCATTCCTCATTCCATTCCATTCCTTTCCATTCCATTCCACTTTACATTCCCTTCCATTCCACATTCCATTCCCTTCCATTCCACATTCCATTCCATTCCATTCCATTCCACATTCCATTCCATTCAATTCCATATTCCATTCAACTTTCCATTCAATTCCATTCCATTCCACATTCTGTTCCATTCCATTCCACATTCCATTGCATTCCATTCATATTCGATTCCACATTCCATTCCATTCCACATTCCATTGCATTCTATTCCACAGTAAATTCTACATTCCATTCCATTCCATTCCACGTTCCTTTCCCTTGCTTCCTATATTCCATTCCATTCCATTGCTTTCCACATTCGATTCCATTCGATTCCATATTCCATCCCATTCCATTCCATATTCCTTTCCATTCCTTTCCACATTCCTTTCCATTCCATTCCACATTCCATTCCCTTCCCTTCTATTCCACATTCCATTCCATTTCATTTCACATTCCATTCCAATCAATTTCACATTCCATTCCATTCCATTCCATTCCACATTCCATTCCGTTCCATTCCACAATCCATTCAATTCCATTCCATTCCATTCCACATTCCATTCCACATACCATTGCACATTCCATTCCGTTGCATTTCACATTCCATTAAATTCCATTCCATTTCACATTCCGTTCCATTACTTTCCATTCCACTTTGCATTCCATTTCATTCCATTAAACATTCTGTTCCAGATTCCATTCCCAAATATTCCAAATCCCATTCTGCTTTCAATTCCATTCTATTACACCTTCCATTCCACATTCCATTCCATTCTATTCCGCATTCCATTCCATTCCATTCCACATTCCATTCCATTCCATTCGATATTCCATTCCATTCCACCTTCCATTCCACATTGCATTCCATTACACATTCCATTACACATTCCATTCCATATTCAATTCCCCATTCCATTCCATTTCATTTAATTCTTTTCCATATTGCATTCCTTATTCCATTCCATTCCTGTCAATTAAATTTCCTTTCAGTCCACATTCCATTCCATTCCACATTCCATTCCATTCTATTTCACATTCCTTTCCATTACATTCCTTTCCTTTCTATTGCAACTTCTATTCCACATTCCATTCCATTTCATTCCAGGTTCCATTCCACAATTCACTCCACATTCAATTCCATTCCATTCCATTTCATTCCACGTTCCATTCCACACTCCATTCCACATTCCATTCCATTCCATTCCATTCCATTACACGTTCCATTCCACACTTCATTCCACCTTCCATTCCGTTCCATTTCATTCCATTCCACATTCCATTCCACATTCCATTCCATTCTATTCCACATTCCATTACACTCCATTCCATTCCATTGCATTCCACATTCCAATTCTGTCCATTCTGTTCGACTTTCCAATCCATTCGACATTCCATTCCATTCCATTCCACATTCCTTTCCATTCCATTACAATTTCCATTACACATTCCATTCCACATCCTATTCCATTCCATTCCACTCCATTCCACATCCCATTCCATTCCATTCCACGTTGCATTCCACATTTCATTCCATTCCACATTCAATTCAATTCCACGTTACTTTACACATTCCTTCCCACATTCTTTTCCATGTTCCAATCCACTTTCATTCCATTGTATTAAACATTCAGTTCCGCATTCTATTCCATTCTGTTCCATTCCATCGCACATTCTGTTCCATTCCACATTCCATTCCATTCCATTCCACATACCATTCCATTCCATTTTATTCCACATTCCCTTTGACTTTCCGTTCCACATTCGATTCCATTGCATTCCACATTCCATTCCTTTCTGTTCCACGTTCCAATCCATTCAATTCCACATTCCATTCCATTCCATTCCACTTTCCATTCCATTCCGTTCCACATTCCATTCCATTCCATTCAACGTTCCATTGCACATTGCATTCCATTCCATTTCATTGGATTCCACATTCCATTCCTTTCCATTCCATTCCACTTTGCATTCCGTTTCATACCACATTCTATTCCATTCCTTTCGACATTCCATTTCTGATTGAATTCCATTCCATTCCATGTGCCTTTCCACTTTCCTTTCAATTCCAATCCATATTCCATTCCAATGTATTCCACATTCCATTCCACATTCAATTACATTGCATTGCATTCCATTTCATTCCACGTTTCATTCCACATTCTGTTCCATTCCATTTCGCATTCCTTTGCACGTTCCATTTCATGTTCCATCCCACGTTAAATTCCACGTTCCATTCCACTTTCCATTCCTTTCCTTTCAACATTCCATTCCATTCCATTCCACATTCCATTCCATTCCAGGTTCCATTCCAAATTCCATTCTGTTCTATTCCACATTCCATTCTATTGCATTCCGCATTCCATTCCACATTCCATACCATTCCATTCCATTCCAAATTACATTCCACATTCCTTTCCTCTCCATTCCACATTCAATTCCATTCCATTCTGCATTGCATGCCATTCCATTCCACATTCTATTCCACATTCCATGCCATTCCATTCCATTCAGCATTCCTTTCCATTTCCACTTCACATTCCATTCCATTCCATACTATTCCACATTCCGTTCCATTCCATTCCATTCCTTTCCACATTCCATTCCATTCAATTCCGTTCCACATTGCTTCCCACGTTCCAATCCATTGATTTCCACATTCCATTCTGTTCCATTCCGTATTCCATTCATTTCCATTACACATTCCATTCCTTTCCATTCCACATTCCATTCCATTCAAACCGATTACACATTCCGTTCTATTCCATTCCATTCCATTCCACATTCCATTCCATTCCATTCCACTTTCCATTACAGATTCCATTCCATTCCATTCCACTTTCCATTCCACGTTCCATTCCATTTCACTCCACATTCCAGTCCACATTACATTCTGTTCCATTCCACATTGCTTTACACATTTCATTCCAATCCATCCCACATTCCATTCCACGTTCCATCCCATTCCATTCCACATTCCATTCCAACTGGCTTTCTGCGTTCCATTCCACCTTCCCTTAGACGTTCCATTCCACATTCCATTCCACATTTCATTCCATTCCATTTCATATACCATTCCACTTTCCATTCCATTCCATTCCACATTCAATTCCACTTTCCATTCCATTCCATTCCACATTCCTTTCCAATCCATTGCAAATTCCATTCCTTTCCATTTCACATTCCATTCCATTCCATTGCATACCACATTCCTTTCTATTCCATTCCACACTCCATTAATTTCCATTTCATTCCATTCCATATTCCATTCCACATTCCACTCCACATTACATTACATTCCTTTTCACATTCCATTCCGTTCCACTCAATTCCACAGTCCATTCCATTGCATTCCACATTCCATTCCACATTCCATACCAAATTCCAATCCACATTCCATTGCATTCCATTCCACAATCAATTACATTGCATTCCACATTCCATTCCTTTCGTTTTCACATTCCATTCCATTCCATTCCATTCCACAGTCCATTCCATTGCATTCCACATTCCATTCCTCATTCCATTCCAAATTCCATTCAACATCTCTTTCCATTCCATTCCACATTCCATTTCATTCCATTCCATTGCATTCCAGATTCCCTTCCATTTCATTCCATTCCACATTCCCTTCCACATTCTATTGCATTCAATTCCACATTCCATTCCCCATTCCACTCCATTCCGTTCCACATTCCATACCATTCCACTCCTCCTTCCATTCCATTCCATTACACATTTCATTCCATTCCATTGAACATTCCATTCCAATTCTTTCCATTGCATGCCACATTCCATTCCAATCCATTCAATTCCATATTCGTTTCCATTGCATTCCACATTCCATTGCATCCCATTCCACATTCCATTCCATCCCATTACACTTTCCATTCCACTTTCCATTACACTGCATTCCACATTCCATTCCCATTCCATTCCATTCCATTCCACATTCCATTCTAAGCATTCCGCATTCCATTCCACATACCATTCGATTCCGTTCCACATTCCATTCCACATTCCATTGCATTCCATTCCACATTCCATTGCGATCCATTCCACATTCCATTTCATTGCATTCCACATTCCATTCCTATCCATTCTACATTCAATTCCGCTTTCCATTTCTTTCCATTCCACATTCCATTCCACATTCCATTCCATTTCATTCCACGTTCCATTCCACATTCCATTTCTTTCCTTTCCACATTCCTTTCCATTCCATTCCAAATTCCATTCCATTCCATTCCACAATGCTTTACATTGCATTCCACATTCCCTTCCAAATTGCATTACATTCCTTTCCACATTCCATTCCATTACACTTCACATTCCATTCCATTCCTTTTCACATTCCATTCCACATTCAATTCCATTCCATTCCACGTTTCATAACATTCCGTATTCCATTCCATTCCATACGATTCCACATAGAATTCCAATCCACTTTCCATTACACATTCCATTCTATTCCATTCCAAATTCCAGTCCATTCCACAATCCATTCAATTCCGTTCCACAATCCTTTACATTCAATTCCTCATTCCATTCCAAATTCCATTACTTTCCTTTCCACATTCCATTCCATTGCAGTTCACATTCCATTCCATTCCATTCCATATTCCATTACGTTGCATTCTATTCCAATTTCCAATCCATTGCCTTGCAATCCGCATTCAATTCAGTTCCTTTCCGTTCCACGTTTCATTCCACATTCCATTCCACATTCCATTCCATTCCACTCCATTCCATTCCACATTCCATTCCATTCCATTCCACATTCCATTCCATTCCATTCCATTCCTCATTTCATTCAACGTTCCATTCCATTCCATTTCACATTGCATTCCACATTACATTCCATTCCATTTCATACACCATTCCATATTCCATTCCATTCCATTCCACATTCAATTCCTCGTTTCATTATATTCCATTCCACATTCCATTCAATTCCATTTCAAATTCCATTCGATTCCATTGCATTCCACTCTACATTTCATTGCATTCCATTTCACATTCCATTCCATTCCATTGCACGTTCCATTCCACATTCCATTCCACTCCATTCCATTCCAGGTTCCATTGCACATTCCATTCCATTCCATTCCAGAGTGCATTCCAAATTCGTGTCCATTCCATTCCACATTCCATTCCATTCAATGTTCCACTCCACGTTCCATTCCATCCTTCATTCCACGTTCCGTTCCACGTTCTATTCCAATCCATTCCACATTCCATTCCATTCCATTCCACATTCCATTCCTTTCCATTCCACATTCCATTCCATTTCATTTCACTTTCATTTTCACATTCCATGCCATTCCATTCCACATTCCTTTCCACATTCCATTCCATTACATTCCACATTCCATTCCATTCCATTCCATATTCCATTCCATTGCCGTTAACATTCCATTCCATTCCATTCCACATTGCATTCCACATTCCATTCCATTCTATTCTACATTCAATTCCGTACCATATTCCATTCGATGTCATTCCATTCCAAATTCCATTCCATTCCATTCCACGTTGCATTCCATTCCGTTGCACATTGCATTCCGTTGCATTCCACATTCCATTCCATTGCATTGCACATTCCATTCCATTCCATTCCACATTCCATTCCAATCTACATTCCATTGCATTCCATTCCATTCCATTACACACTGCATTCCACTGCATTTAATTCCACATTCCATTCAAAATTCCATTCCATTCCACATTCCATTCCATTCCATTCCTCGTTCCATTCCACATACCATTCCACATTCCATTCCATTCCACGTTCCATTCCACATTCCATTCCCTTCCATTCCACATTCTATTCCGCATTCCCTTGCATCGCATTCCACATTCCATTGCACATTCCATTCCATCCCATTCAACATTACATTCCACATTCCATTACATTCCATTCCAAATTCCATTCCACATTCCATTCCACATTCCATTCCACATTCCATTGCATTGCATTCCATTCCACATTCCGTTCCAGTACACAATCCATTCCACTTTCCATTCTACGTTCTATTCCATTCCATTCCACTTTGCATTCCATTCCATTACATATTCGATTCCACACACCGATTCATTGCATTCCACATTGCATTCCACATTCCATTCCAAATTTCATTCCATTCTATTCAATTGCGTTCCACTTTCCATTCCATCCCACATTCCTATCCACATTCCATTCTATATTCCATTCCACATTCCATTCCATACCATTCCACATTCCATTCTACATACCATACTGCAGTCCATTCCATTCCATTCAACACTACATTCCATTCCACATTCCATTCCTCATTCCTTTCCATTCCATTCCAAATTCCATTCCACATTCCGTTCAATTCCATACCACGTTCCATTCCATTCCACATTCCATTCCTCATTCCTTTCCATTCTCTTCACATTCAATTCCATTCCACATTCCTTTCCACATTCCATTCCGCATTCCATTCCATTCCATTCCACATTCCATTCTACATTCCATTCTATTCAAATACACTTTCCATTCCACATTCCGTTCTACGTTCCAATCCAAGCTGCATACCAAATTTCATTCCATTCCATTTCACTTTCCATTCCATTTCATGCCACATTCATTTCCATTCCATTCCACATTCCATTCCATTGCATTCCATTCCGCATTCCTTTCCATTCCACGTTCCATTCCACTTTACATTCCACTTTCCATTCCACGTTCCATTCCAATCCATTCCTTTCAACATTCCATTCCATCCCATTCCACATTCGATTCCACACTCCGTTTCATTCCATTTCACATTCCATTCCACACTCCATTTCACAT
Source organism: Pongo pygmaeus (assembly GCF_028885625.2). NCBI lineage: Eukaryota > Metazoa > Chordata > Mammalia > Primates > Hominidae > Pongo > Pongo pygmaeus. The sequence continues at coordinate 12,486,660 of NC_072395.2, read as the reverse complement.
TCCATTCCATTCCAATCCATTCCATTCCACATTACTTTCCATTCCACATTACGTTCCAGATTCCATTCCACATTCCATTCCATTCCATTCCACATTCCATTCAACATTCCATTCCACATTCTATTACATTAAGTTCCACATTCCATTCCACGTTCCAATCCACATTCCATTCCTGATAACATTCCTTTCCATTACACATTTGTTTCCATGCCACATTCCATTCCGCATTCCATTCCACTTTCCATTCCATTCCATTTCATTCCACATTCCATTCCATTCCATTCTTCGTTCCATTCCACTTTACATTACACATTCCATTTCATTCCATTCCATTCCATTCCATTCCATTCCATTCCATTCCACATTCCATTCCATTCCATTCTGATGCCTTCACCATTACCTTCCATTCCATGACACTTTCCATTCCCTTCCATTCCACATTCTGTTCCACATTCCATTTCAAGTTGCATTCCACTCCGTTCCACCTTCCATTGCATTCCACGTTCCATTCCATTCCATTCCACATTTCATTCCATTCCACGTTCCGTTCCATTCCATTCCATGCTCCATTACATTCCATTCCACGCTCCATTCCATTCCACGTTCCATTCTACATTCCACTCCACTTTCCATTCCACGTTCCATTCCTTTCCATTCCACTTACCAATCCTCATTCCATTCGACATTCCATTTTATTCCGTTCCACATTTCTTTCCATATTCCAATCCACAATCACATTTCATTCCACATTCCATTGCATTACTTTCCACATTCCATTCCATTCTTTTCCATTCTATTCCTCTTTCCATTACACATTCCTTTCCATTGCATTCCAAGTTGCATTCCATCCCATTCCACATTCCATTACACATACCATTCCATTGCATTCCAAGTTGCATTCCATTCCATTCCACATTCCATTACACATACCATTCCATTTCTTTCAACATTCCAATCCATATTGCATTCCTTTCCATTCCACATATCACTGCATTTCATTCCTTTCAATTCCATATTCAATTCCATTACATTCCTCATTCCATTCCATTCAATTCACTTCCATTTGAAATTCCATTCCATTCCATTCCACATTCAATTCCATTCCATTCCATTCCATTCCACATTCCATTACATTCCTTTCCACATTCCTTTCCCTTCCATTGCACATTCCATTACATTCCTTTCCACATTCCATTCTGTTCCATTGCACATTCAATTCCAGTCCATTACATTCAATTCAACATTGGATTTCATTGATTCCATTTCACATTCCTTTCAACATTCCATTCCATTACATTCCACATTCCATTCCATTCCATTCCTCATTGCATTCCGCATAACATTCCACATACCATTCCACATTCCATTACATTCCAATCCACATTCCATTCCGTTTCATTTCACGTTCCATTCCGCATCCCATTCTATTCCATTCCGCATTCCATTACACATTCCATTCCATCACATTCAACGTCCCATTCCACATTCCTTTACATTCCGTTCCACTTTCCATTCCACTTTCCATTCTATTCCATTCCACATTCCATTCCATTCCACGTTTCATTACAGATTCCATTCCACCTTCCATTCCACGTTCCATTCCATTCCATTCCAGATTCCGTTCCCTTCCATTCCTCATTCGATTCCACAAACCATTTCATTCCATTCCACATTCCATTCTACATTCCGTTCCAGATTCCATTCCTTTCCATTGCATTGCATTCCATATTCCATTCCATTCCACATTCCATTCCACATTACATTCCACATTCGATTACATTCCATTCCACATTCCATACTACATTCCCTTCCACATTCCATTCCCTTCCATTCCACATTACATCACATTCCAATTTCCATTCCATATTCCATTCCACTTTCCATTCCAATCCATTCCACATTCCATTGCACATTCCATTCAATTCCATTCCACATTCCATTCCATTCCCCTTTACATTCAACATTCCATTCCTCATTCCCTTCCATTCCATTCCTCATTCCATTCCATTCCATATTCCACTACACATTCCATTTCCCATTCCATCCCTTTCCATTCTATTCCATTCCACCTTCCATTCCATTTCATTGCATGTTCTATTACACATTACATTCCACATTCCATTGCATTCCATTCCACATTCCATTCCATTCCATTTCACATCACATTACATTCCATTCCACTTTCCATTCCACATTCCAATGCAGTACATTCCACGTTCCTTTCCAAATTACTTTCCATTCCATTACACATCCCATTATGCTTTCTATTCCTTTCTATTCCTTTCTATTCCACATTCCATTGTCTTCCATTCCACATTGCGTTCCACATTCCATTCCACGTTCCATTCCTCGTTCCATTCCACGTTCCACTTCACTTTCCATTGCACGTTCTATTCCTCGTTCAGTTCCGCATTCCATTCCATTCCATTCCACTTTGCATTCCACATTCCGCTTCATTCCATTCCACGTTCCATTCCACATTCCATTCAATTTAATTCCACATTCCATTCCACTGCATTCCAAATTCCATTCCACATTCCGTTACATTCCATTCCATTCCACATTCCATTTCATTCCATTCTATGCCTCATTCCATTCCTTTCCCTTCTATTCCATTCCACCTTCCATTCCACATTCCATTCCACGTTCCTTTCCATCCCTTTCCACTTTCAATTCCATTCCATTCAACATTCCATTCCACATTCCATTCCATTCAATTAAAGATTGCATCCCATTCCATTCCGCATTCCATTCCATACGATTTCATTCCATTTCGCATTGCATTCCATTCCAGTCCATTTCACATTCCATTCTTTTCGATTCCATTACACATTCCATTCCACTCCACATTGCATTCCATTCCATTCCATTCCACATTCCATTCCATTCCATTCCATTCCACATTCCATTCCCTTCCATTCCACATTCCATTCCATTCCATTACATTCTACATTCCATTCCCTTCCATTCCACATTCCATTCCATTCCATTACATTCCACATTCCATTCCATTCTGTTACACGTTCCCTTCCTCATTCCATTACACATTCCCTTCCATTCCATTCCACGTTCCATTCCATTCCATTCCGCTTTCCATCAGCATACCGTTGCATTCCCTCCCACATTCCATTACGTATTCCATTACATTCCAATCCACATATCATTCCTTTACTTTCTCTTCCTTTCCACATTGCATTCCATTCCATTCCACATTCCGTTCCAATCCATTCCATTCCAAATTCCATTCCATTCCATTCCACATTCCATTCCATTCCATTTCACATCCCATTACATTCCATTCCACTTTCCATTCCATTCCACATTCCATTCAATTCCATTCCATCCTATTCCATTTCATTCCATTCCACATTGCATTCCATTCCATTCCATTCCATATTCTCTTCAACATTTCATTTCATTCCATTCCACATTCTATTCCATTCCATTCCACGGTCCATTCCACATGCCATTCCACATTCCATTCCATTCCACATTCCATTCAACATTCCATTCCGCATTTCATTCCATTCCCTCCCACATTCCATTACACATTGCATTCTATCCCATTCCACATTCCAGTCAACTTTCCATTTCGTTCCATTCCACATTCCATTCCACATTCCATTACACATTACATTCTATCCCATTCCACATTCCAGTCAACTTTCCATTCCGTTCCATTCCACATTCCATTCCACATACCATTACAATCCATTCAACTTTCCAATCCATTGCTTTCCACATTCCATTCAACATTCCATTCCATTCCATTCCATTCCAAAATCCATTCCACATTCCATTCCATTCCATTCCACCTTCCATTTCATTCCATTCCACATTCTATCCCACATTCCATTCTATTCTATCCCCATTCCATTCCATTCCATTCCATATTCCATTCCATTTCATTCCACATTCTATTCCACATTCCATTCCATTCCATTCCATACTTCATTGCATTTAATTTCACATTCGGTTAAGTTTAGTTAAACATTCGTTTCCGTTCCATTGAAGTCAAGTCCTCATTCCGTTCCATTCAATTTCTCATTCCATTCCATTCACTTCTACATTCCACTCCATTCCATTCCAATCAAGTCCACTTTCCATTTCACATTCCATTCCATTCCATATAAGTCCATATCGCATTCCATTCCATTCCATTCCACATTCCATGCCATTCCATTCTACATTCCATCCCAGATAACATTCCATTCCATATCACATTGCATTCAACGTTCAATTCCGCTTTCCATTCCTTTCAATTCCACGTTACATTCCACGATCCTTTCCACATTCAATGACACGTTCCATTCCACGTTCCATTACATTCCATTCCATGTTCCATTCCATGTTCCATTCCACTTTCCATTACACATTCCATTGAACATTCGATTACTTATTCGATTCCTTTACATTCCACATGCCATTGCAAATTACATTCTACATTCCAATCCACATTCCATCCCATTGCATTTCACATTCCATAACACATTCCATTCCATTCCATTCCCTTGAATTCCACATTCCATTCCACATTCCATTCCACGTTTCTTTCCATGTTCCTTTCCACGTTCCATTCCACATTCAATTCAGTTCCATTCCATTGCATTCCACATTCCATTCCATTCCACATTCCATTTCACTTTCCATTCCAATGCTTTCCAAATTCCATTCTATTGCATTTTTAATTCCATTCCATTGCATTCCACATTACATTTCATTTCACAATTAATTCCATTCCCCATTCCACTCCATTCCATTCCACTTTCCATTTCATTCCATTCCACGTTTCATTCCATTCCATTCTATTCCATTCCAAATTCTATTCCACATTCCATTCCATTCCATGCCATTCCACATTCCATTGCACATTTCAGTCCACACTGCTTTCCATTAAATCCCACATTACATTCCAGTATAATCCACTTTCCATTCCATTCCATTTCACATACTATTCCATTCCATTCCATTCCATTCTATTCCGTTCCATTCCACATTCCATTCCATTCATTTCCACATTACATTCCACGTTCCATTCCACGTTCCATTCCACGTTCCATTCCACATTCCATTCCAAGATACTTTCCACCTTCCATTCCACTTTCCATTCCACTTTCCATTCCTCATTGCATTCCACTTTCCATTCCTCATTCCATTCCACATTCCATTCCAAATTCCATTCCATTCCATTCCACATTGCATTGCCTTCCATTCCACATTCTTTTCCATTCATTCCACATTCCATTCCACATTCTTTTCCTTTCCATTCCAAATTCCTTTCTCTTCCATTCGACATTCCATTCCATTCCACATTCCTTTCCATTCCACATTCCATTTCATTCCATTCCATTCCATTCCAAGTTCCATTCCATTCCTTTCCACATTCCATTCCATTCCATTCCACATTCCATTCCATTCTACATTCAATTCCATTTCACGTTCCATTCCTCATTCCATTCCACATTCCATTCCGCATTCCTTTCCATTCCATTTTCCATTCTACATTCCATTCCATTCCATTCCACATTCCATTCCACGTTACTTTCCACATTCCATTCCACGTCCCATTCCACTTTCCATTCCACATTCCATTCCACACTCCTTTCCATTCAATTCTATGTTCCATTCCACAATCAATTCCATTTGTTTCCATATTCCATTCCTTTTCTCTTCGCTTTCCATTCCACATTCCGTTCCATTCCATTCCACTCCACATTCCATTCCATTCGATTCCACATCCCATTACACGTTCTATTCCACTCCTTTCCACATTCCATCCCATTCCACATTCCATTCCATTCCATTGCTCATTCCATTCCACGGACCATTCCACGTTCCATTCCATTCCATTCCACCTTCCTTTCGATTTTCCATTCCATGTTACATTCCACATTCCATTGTACATTGCATTCCACATTCAATTCCATTCCATTCCACATTCCACTGCACATTCCATTACACAGTACATTCCATTCCATTTCACATTCCATTCCATTCCATTAAACATTCCATTACACCTTCCATTCCGTCCATACCACATTCCGTTCCACGTTCCATTCCATTCCATTCCACTTTCCACTCCATGTAGCATTCCACGTTCCATTACACATTCCATTCCACTTTACATTCCATGTCCCATTCCATGTTCCATTACACATTCAATTCCAATTTCCATTCCATTCCATTGCAGATTCCATTCCATTCCATACCACATTCCATTCCATTACATTACACTTTCAATTCCATTACGTTCCATATTCCATTGCATTCAATCTCACGTTCAATTCCACTTTCCTTTCCATTCCATTCCACGTTCCACTTCACATTCCATTCCATTCCATTCCATGTTCCATTCCTTTCCAATCCAAGTTCCATTCCATATTCCATTCGATTTCATTCCACATTCCATTCCAGATTCCGTTCCATTCCTTTCCACATTGTGTCCCATTACATTCTCTTCCATTCCACTTTCCATTCTCTTCCATTCCACTTTCCATTCCCTTCCATTCCACATTCCATTTCATTCCATTCCACATTCCATTCCACATTCAATTCCACTTTCCCTTCCACAATCCATTCCACTTTCCATTCCACGTTCCATTCTATGTTGCATTCCACGTTCCGTTCCAAATTCCATTCCGTTCCATTTCAAATTCCATTCCATTTCATTCCTTTCCATTCCACATTCCATTCCATTCCATTCGACATTCCATTCCATTGCATTTCATTCCATATTCCTATCCATTCCACGTTCCATTCCACGTTCCATTCCACGTTCCTTTCCATGTTCCATTCCATTCCAATACACTTTTCATTACATTCTATTCCCCATACGATTCCACAATCCATATCTTTCCATTCCACATTCCATTCCACATTCCATTCCTCGTTCCATTCCATTTCACATTCCTTTCCATTCCACTTTCCATCCCAGATTCCATTCCAACTTCCATTCCACATTCCACTCCATTCCATTCCACATTCCATTCCACATTCTGTACAACATTCGACACCATTCCATTCCACATTCCATTCCATTGCATTCCACATTCCATTCAACTTTCCATTCCACATTCCATTCAATTCCATTCCACATTCCTTTCCATTCCACATTCCAATCCATATTCCATTCCACATTAAATTGCGTTCTATTGCATTCCATTCCATTACATTCCACATTTCACACCATTCCGTTCCATTCCATTCCACGTTCCATCCCACTTTAAATTCCAATGCATTTCACATTCCATTCCATTCCATTCCACATTCCATTCCATTCTATTAAGCATTCCATTCTATTTGCATTTCACATGCCATTCAATTCCATTCCATTCCACATTCCTTTCCATTTCCTTTCACATTCCATTCCAAATTCTGTTCCATTCCATTCTACATTCCATTATGTTCCATTTAACACTCCATTGCATTCCATTCCACTTTCAATTCCACATTTCATTCCATTCCATTCCACATTCCTTTGCCATCCACATTCAATTCCATTCCATTCCACATTCCAATTCACATTCCATTTTATTCCTTTCCATTTCATTCCATTCCACGTTCCTTGCCTTTCCATTATACATTCCATTCCACATTCCATTCCATTGCACATTCCCTTACATTCCATTCCACGTTCCCTTCCACATTCCATTCCATTCCATTCGACATTCCATTCCACATTCCAAACCATTCCATTCCATTCTACATTCCTTTCCTTTCCATTCCACATTCCTTACCATTCCATTCCATTCCATGTTCCATTCCACATTAAATTCCATGACATACCACATTCCATTCTATTCCATTACACAGTCCACTCCATTCATTTCAATTCAAGTCCAAATTCCATTCCATTCCATTCCATTCCATTCCACATTCCATTCCATTCCATTCCATTCCATTCCACATTCCATTGCATTCCATTCCATTCCACATTCAATTCCTTTCCAGTCCACAGTCATTTCCATTCCATTCCATTCCATTCCAATTTCCGTTCCTTTCCGTTCCCCATTCTGTTACACATTCCATTCCATTCCATTTCACACTTCATTCCATTCAAGTCCACATTCGATTCCATTCTATTCCACATTCCATTCCATTCCATTCCAGTCAAGTTCAGATTGCATTCCACATTCTATTCCATTCCATACCAGTCCCCATTCCATTCTTTTCCATTCCATACCACATTCCATTCCATTCCATTCCACATTTCCTTCCACATTCCATTCCATTCCATTCAATTCCACATTCCATTCTCTTCCTTTCCACATTCCGTCCCACATTCCATTCCACATTCCATTACATGATCCATTCCACGTTTCACTCCACGTTCCATTCCATGTTCCATTCCATTCCACTCCACTTTCTAATCCACGTTAAATTCCATTTTCCTTTCCATGTTCCAGTCCATTAAATTCCATATTCTATTCCCAATTACATTCCATTCCATTACACATTCCTTTACACATTCCATTCCATTCCATTCCATATTCCATTCCCTTACATTCCACATTCCATTCCAAGTTCCATTCCACGTTCCATTCCACGTTCCACTCCACATTCCATTCCATGTTCCTTTCCATTTTTCATTCCATTCCATTGCCGATTCCATTCCACATTCCATTCCATTCCTTTCCACACTCCATTCCACATGAATTTCCGTTCCATTCCACATTCCATTCCATTCCATTCCACATTCCATTCCATTCCAATCCACTTTCCATTACATTCCACATTCCATTCCATTCCTTTCCACATTCCATTCCATTTCTTTCCACATTCCGTTCCATTCTATATTCTATTCCATTCCATTCCATTCCACATTCCAATCCTTTCAAATCTTTTCCATTGCACTTTCCATTCTGTTCCATTCCACATGCCATTCCTTTCAAATCTACATTACTTTGCACTTTCCATTCCATTCTATTCCATTACTTTCCACATTCCATTCCATTGCATTCCACACACCATTCCATTCCATTGCATTCCACATTCCATTCCATTGCATTCCGTTACAGATTCCATTCCATTTCATTCCAGATTCCATTCCATATTCCATTCCATTGCATTCCATTCCATTCTGTTCCACGTTCCATTCCACATTTCATTCCACTTTCCATTCCATTACATTCCACCTTTCATTCCATTCCATTCCTCATTCCATTCCACATTCCATTACACATTGCATTCCACATTCCATTCCATTCCTTTCAACATTCCATTCAATTCCATTGCACTTTCCCTTTGACGTTCCTTTCCACTCCATTCCACTTTCCATTCCATTCCATGATGTATTCAAGTACATTCCACGTTCCATTCCACGTTCCATTCCACTTTCCATTCCATTCCATTGCACGATGAATTCCTCATTCCACTCCACATTCCATTCCATTAAATTCCACATTCCAATCGCCATTCAATTCCACGTTCCATTCCACATTCCATTCCACATTGCATTCCGTTCCATTCCATACCATTCCAAATTCCATTCCTTTCCCTTCCACATTCCATTCAATTCCATTTCTTTTCATTCCACATACGAATGCACATTCTATTCCATTCCATTCCACATCCCATTCCACATTACATTCCACATCTCATTCCACATTCCATTCCATTCCATTCCTCATTCCATTCCATTCTATCCACATTCCATTCCATTCCATTCCACTTTCCATTACAATTACCAATCCACATTCCATTCCATTCCACCTCGCATTCCATTCCATTACATTCCATCTACATTCCATTCTATTCCATTCCACATTCTATTCCATTCCATTCCATTCCACATTCCATTCTCATTCCATTTCAATCCATTTCACATACCACTACATTCCATTCAATTCCAAATTCCATTCCATCCCATTCCATTCCATTGAAAATTCCATCCCACATTCCATTCCATTAAATTCCACATTCCATTCCACATTAGATTCCATTCCATTCCACATTCCATTCCCTTGCCTTCCACCTTCCATTCCATTCTATTACAGTCCACTTTCATTTTCATTCAATTCCACATTCTGTTCCCTTGCATTCCACATTCCATTCTATTCCATTCCATTCCATTTCATTCCATATTCCATTCCATTCTGTTCCACATTCCATTCCACATTCCATTTCACATTCCATTCTATTCCTTTCCACATTCCATTTCACATTCCATTCCATTCAATTTCGCAATCCATTGCATTCCATTTAACATTCCATTCCATTCCACTTTCCATTACATTCCATTTGAATTTGCAATCCATTACATTCCGTTCCACATTCAATTCCACATTCCATTCCACATTCCATGACATTACACTGCAATTTGCATTCCGTTCCATTCCTCATTCCCTTCCATTCCATTCCACATTCCATTCCATTCCGCATTCCACATTCAATTCCCTTCCATTCCATTAAACATTCCATTCCATTCCTTTCCACATTCCATTCCGTTCATTTCCACATTGCATTCCATTTCACATTCCACATTGAATTCCATTCCATTCCACATTCCATTCTTTCCACACTCCACATTCCATTCCATTCCACATTCCAGTCCATTCCGTTCCATATTACATTCCACATTCCATTCCATTCCATTCCATTCCATATTCCATTATATTCTATTCTATTCCACATTGCATTCCATTCCATTCCATTCCACATTCCATTCCATTCCATTCCTTTCCATTCCACGTTCCATTCCAGAATCCATTCCACATTCCCTTACATTCCATTCCATTCCAAGTTCCATTCCACATTCCATTCCATTACATTCAAAATTCTATTATGTTCCATTCCACATTCCATTCCATTCCATTCCTCAATCCATTCCATTGAATTCCATTGCATTCCACATTCAATTCCATTCCATTAAGTTCCATTACACATTCCATTGCTTTCCACACCACATTCCTTTCCGTTTCATTCCACATTACATTCCATTCCATTCCACATTCTATTCCACATTGAATTCCATTCCTTTACACATTCCACTCCGTTCCACTAAACATTCCATTCTTTTTCCATTTCACTTTAAATTCCATTCCATTGAATTCCACATTCCGTTCTGTTCCCTTCCATTCCATTCCACATTCCATTCCATTCCACATTGCATTCCTTTCCATTCCGTTGCATTCCGCATTCCATTCCATTCCATTCCAAATTCCATTCCGTTCCATTCCAAATTCCATTGCATGTTCCATTCTGTTGCATTTCACCTTCCATTCCATTCCATTACACATTCCATTCTATTCCATTAAACATTCCATTCTATTTCTATTTCACCTTCCATTCCATTCCATTACATTCCACATTAAACTCCATTCCGATACATTCCATGTCACATTTCATCCCACTTTCCATTCCATTCCATTTCAATTTGCATTCCATTCCATTCCACACACCATTCCACATTCCACATTCCATTCCATTCCATTCCACATTCCATTCCATTACATTAAACATTCCATCCTATTTCCATTTCACTTTCCATTCTTTTCCATTCCATTACACATTCCGTCCCATTCCATTCCATTCCATTCCACATTCAATTCCTTTCCATTGCATTCCAAATTCCATAACGTTCCCTTACACATTCCACTCCACATTCCTTTCCATTGCTTTCGAGATTGCATTGCACATTCCATTGCATTCGATTCCACATTCCATTCCATACCATTCCACGTTGCATTCCGCATTCCTTTCCATTTCATTCCAAATTCCACTCTATTCCATTCCACTTTCCTTCCAGTTCGATTGCATTCCATTCTACATTCCAATCCACATTGTTTCCACATTCCATTCCACATTCCATGCCATTCTTTTCACTTTCCACTCCATTCCATTACATTCCACATTCCATTCAATTCCATTTCACATTCCATTCCATTCCATTCCATTCCACATTTCATTTCACTTTCCATTGCACTCCATTTCACATTCCATTCCACTCCATTCCACATTCCATTTCACATTCCTTTCCATTCCATTCCACTTTACATTCCACCTGCATTCCACATTCCATTCCAAGTTCCATTCCACATTCCATTCCATTGCATTCCACATTCCATTCCACTTTCCATTCTGCATTCCCTTCGATTTCATTCCATGTTCCATTCCACATTCGTTTCCATTCCATTCCACATTACATTCCACATTACATTGCCTAGCAATTCACAATCCATTCCACATTCCATTCCACATTCCATTCCGCTGTCCATTCCAAATTCCATTCCACATTCCAGTCCACGTTCCATTCTCATTCCATTGCATTTCTTTCCACTTTCCATTCCACATTCCATTGCAAACCAAGTCACATGCCATTCCACGTTCCAATCCATTCCATTCCATTCCATTCCATATTCTATTCCACATTCCATTCCATATTCCATTCCTCTGTCCATTCCATTCCATTCCACATTCCATTCATTTTCAATCAACATTCCATTTCACATTTCATTCCATTCCATTTCACATTCCATTCCACATTCCATTCCATTGCATTTGAGATTCCATTCCCTTCCATCCATTCGTTTGCATGTTCCGTTCCATTTTCCATTAAATTCTATTCCACATTCCAGTCCATTCCATTACTCATTCTACTCCATTCCAATCCACTTTTTATTCCAGAATTCATTCCATTCCATTCCACATTCCATTCCATTCATTCCCCGTTCCATTCCATTCCATTTCATTCCATTGCATATTCCATTCCATTCCATTCCATTCCACATTCCATTCTGCATTCCATTCCACGTTCTCTTCCATTCCATTTCTCGTTCCTTTCCACTTTCCATTCCACGTTCCATTCCATTCCATTCCACATTCCAATCGACATTGCATTCCATTCCATTCCACGTTACATTCCACATTCCTTTCCATTCCATTGCATATTCCATTCCACTTTCCATTCGACATTAAATTCCATTCTATTCCACATTCCATTCCACATTCCATTCCACATGCCATTCCCTTCCATTCCACATTCCATTTCTTTCTATTCCAAGTTCCATTCCACGTTCCGTTACACGTTTCATTCTACGTTCCATTCCACTTTCCCTTCCATTACAATCCACATTCCATTTCAAATTCCATTCCATTTCATTCCACATTCCAAACCATTCCATTCCATTCCATTCCACATTGCTTTCCTTTCTATTCCACATTCCATTCCACTTTCCATTCCAAGTTCCATTCCATATACCATTCCACGTTTTATTCCACATTCCCTTCTACTTTCCACTCCACGTTCCCTTCTATTCCAGTCCACATTCCACTACACATTCAGTTCCATTCCATTCCACATTCCATTCCATTAATTCCACATTCCATTCCATTCCATTCAACATTCCACGCCACATTGCACTCCATTCCATTCCACATTCCATTCCACATTACTTTCCATTATGTCCGTATTCCATTTCAATCCATTCCACACTCCATTCAACATTTCATTCCACATCCCATTGCATTGCATTCCACATTCCATTCCGTTTCATTCCATGTTCAATTCCAGGTTCCTTTCCACATTCCATTCCAGATTCCATTCCACTTTACGATCCATTCCATTCCACGTTCCATTCCACGTTCCATTCCTTTCCATTCCACTTTCCATTCTTCATTCCATTCCACATTCCATTCCATTCCATTCAATATTCTATTGCACATTCCATTCCACATTCCATTGTACTTTCCATTACATTCCATTCCTCATTCCATTCCACATTCCATTGCATTACATTCCACATTCCATTCCACTTTCCATTTCACTCCACTCCTCATTCCATTCCTCATTGCATTCCATTCCATTCCACATCCCATTCCGCATACCATTCCATCCTTTTTACATTCCATTCCATTCCATAACACATTCCATTCCACTTTTCTTTCCACATCGCATTCCTTCCCTTTCCATGTTCCATTCCACATTCCATTCCACCTTCCTTTCCTCATTCCATTGCATTCCATTCCACATTCCATTCCTCATTCCATTCCACATTCTATTCCACATTCCATTGCATTCCAATTCACATTCAGTTCCACATTCCTTTCCAAATTCCATTCCGCAGTCCATTTCGCAATCCATTCCACATTCCATTCCACATTCCATTCCACGTTCCATTTTCATTCCATTGCATTTCATTCCACATTCCATTCCACAATCCATTGCATTTCAATTCACATGGCATTCCACATTCCATTACATTGTATTCCATTCCTTTCCACCTTCCATTCCACATCCATTCCACTGTCCATTCTGCATTCCTTCACTTTCCTTTCCACTTTCCATTCAATTCCTATCCACATTCCATTCCATATTTCATTCCATTCCATTCCACATTCCATTCCACATTCCATTCCACATTCCATTCCATTGCATTCCACATTCCATTCCATTCCATTCCATTCCATGTTCCATTCCAATTTCTTTTAAATTCAATTCTATATTCCAGTACTTTCCAATCCACATTCCATTCAATTCCAATCCACAATTCTTTCCACATTTCTTTCCATTCCATTCCACATTCCATTCCACATTCCACTACATTCCATTCCACAATGCATTCCCTTCCATTCCATTCCATGTTCCATTCCACATTCTATTCCATTCCATTGCACATTCCATTCGACACTCAATTCCACATTCCATTCCACATTCCATTCCGTTCCATTCCACATTTCTTTTCACATTGTATCCAACGTTCCATTCCACGTTACATTGCACATTCAGTTCCATTGAATTTCACATTCCATTCCACAGTCCATTCCGTTCCTTTCCAAGTTCCATTCCACATTCCATTCCACTTTCCATTCAATTCCATTCTCCTTTCCATTCCACGTTCCATTTCATTTTATTCCACGTTCCATTCCATATTCCATTGCATTATGTTCCAAGTTCCATTCCACACTGCAATCCACCTTCCATTCCATATTCTATTGCGTTCCATTCCACATTCCATTCCACAATCCATTCCACATTCCAATCCACTTTCCATTCCACATTCCATTAAAATACCTGCCACATTCCATTCCACAATCCATTCCATTCCATTCCTCACTCCATTCCACATTCCATTCCACATTCCGTTCCATTCCATTTCACATTCCATTCCACATTCCATTCCACTTTCCATTCCGCGTTCCATTCGATTTCATTCCATGTTCCATTCCACATTCCATTCCATTCCATTCCAGTTTCCATTCCACATTTGATTGCATTTTCCATTCCACTTTACATTCCGTTCCATTCCACATTGTAATCCACAATCCATTCCATTCCATTACACATTCCATTATATTACGGTCCACATTTCATTCCACATTCCCTTCCATTTCATTCCATATTCTATTCCAAGTTCCGTTCCATTGAATTCCACGTTCCATTACACGTTTGATTCCACATTTCATTCCACATTCCATTCCACATTCCAATCCATTGCATTCCACATTCCATTTCACATTCCATTCCATTCTATTCCACATTCCGTTCTCATTCCCTTTCATTGCATTCCACATTCCATTCCACATTCCATTCTATTCAATTCCACATTTCATAACACATTCCATTCCATTGCATTCCACATTCCATTCCACTTTCCATTCCACTTTCCATTCCATGTTCCTTTCCACGTTCCATTCCACGTTCCACTCCATTCCATTCCACGTTGCATTTCATTACATTCCACATTCCGTTTCACAATCCGTTCCACATTCTATTTCACTTTCCATTCCATTCCATTCTATTCCATTCTTTTACAAATTCCATTCCATTAAATTCCACATTTCATTCGATTCAATTGCACATTCCTTTCCACGTTCCATTCCACATTCCATTCCATTTCATTCTATTCCACTTTCCATTCCATTCCATTGAACAATCCATTAAACATTCCATTTCATATTCCATTCCACTTTACATTTCATTGTATTACACATTCCAATCCATTCTATTCCTCATTTCATTCCATTCAATTCCACATCGCATTCCACTCCATTCCATTTCATTTCATTCCACATTCCACTCCATTCTTTTCCATTCCACATTCCATTACATTCCATTCCACGTTCCATTCCACGTTCCATTCCACGTTCCATTCCACGTTGCGTTCCATGTTCCATTCCACGTCCTATTTCACATTCCAATCCTTTCCATTCCACATTCCATTCCATTCCATTCCATTCTACATTCCATTCCATTCCATTCCACATTCCATTCCATTCCATTCCACATGCCATTCCACGTTCCATTCCATTCCATTCCACGTTCCATTCCACGTTGTGTTCCACATTCCATTCCACAATCCAATGCATTGAATTCCACATTCCATTCAATTCAATTTCACGTTTCTTTCCATATTCCATTCTACATTGCATTCCACATTCTATTTCACGTTCCATTCCACAATCCATTCCACATTCAATTCCAGGATAGATTGCACGTACCATTCCACATACCATTACACTTTGCATTCCACATTCCTTTCCAAGTTCCATTCTATGTTCCATTCCACATTCCATTTCATTCCATTCCAAGTTCAATTCTATGTTCCATTCCATTCCATTCGATTCAACTTTCCATTCTATATTACATTGCACATCACATTCCACGTTCCATTCCATGTTCCATTCCACATCGCATTCCACGTTCCATTCCATGTTCCATTCCACATTCCGTTCCATTCCACATTCCTTTCCATTCCATTCCACTTTCCATTCCACATTCCATTCCACTTTAAATTCCACATCACATTCCACGTTACATTCCCTTCCATTGCAGATAACATTCCACATTCAATTCCACATTCCATTCCGTTCCACTCCACTTTCCATTCCACATTCCATTCCATATTCCACTCCACATTACATTCCTCTTTCCATTCCACATTCCATTCCATATTCCATTCCACATTCCTTTCCATTCCATTCCACTTTCCCTTCCACATTACATTCTCTTTCCATTGCATTTCATTTAAAAATTGCATTTCACATTCCTTTGCATTCCTATACACAATCCATTCCACATTCCATTCCATTCCATTCCAGTTTCAGTTCCGCATTCCATTGAACATTCCCTTCCGAAGGACATTCCAAATTCCATTCCACATTCCATTCTCATTCCATTACATTTCTTTCCACTTTCCATTCCACATTTCATTAAACCTTCCATTCCATTCCATTCCACATTCCATTCCATTCCAATCAACGTTCCATTCCACAATTAATTCCATTCCATTCCACATTCCATTCCACTTTCCATTCCCCATTCCATTCCAGTCCATTTCAAATTCCATTCCATTCCATTCCATTCCATATTCCAATCCACTTTCCATTAAATTCTATTCCACATTCCATTCCACATTCCATTCCATTCGAATGCACATTTCATTCAACAATTCATTCCATTTCTTTACACTTTCTATCCCACATTGCTTTCCACTTTCCATTCCATTACATTCCACATTCCATTCCACATTTCTTTCCATAATCTATTCCACATTCCATTCCATTCCATTCCACATTCCATTCCATTCCATTCCACATTCCATTGCATTCCATTCCACATTCCATTCCATGTTCCATTCAATTCCATTCCACGTTCCATTCAACGTTCTATTCCACATTCCATTCAACGTTCCAGTCCATTCCAAACTACGTTCCATTCCACGTTCCATTCCACCGTCCATTCCACATTCCATTCCATTCAATGCCACATTCCATTCCACATTACTTTCCACAGTCCATTCCACATTTCATTCCACATTGCAGTCCATTCCATTTCACACTCCATTCCATAATACTTTCCACATTCCTTTCCACATTTCATTCCATTCCGCAATCCATTCCATTCCATTTCACATTTCAATTCGTTATATTCCACATTCCATTCCACATTCCATTCCACATTCCGTTCCATAATCCTTTGCACATTCCATTGCATTTCATTCCTCATTCCATTCCATTCCATTCCACATTCCATTCTATTTCATTTCGCATTCCATTCTGTTCAATTCCACATGTATTTCGACATTTAATTCCACATTCCATTCCACATTGCGTTCCATTCCTTTCCACATTCCATTCCACATTCCTTTCCATTGCATTCCACATTCCATTCCACATTCCATTCCACGTTCCATTCAATGTTCTATTCCACCTTCCATTCCATTCCATTCCACGTCCATTCCACTTTCCATTAAATTCAATTCCACGTTCCATTCCACATTCCATTCCATTCAATTCCACATTCCATTTCACATTCCATTAAACATTCCATTTCACATTCCATTCCACATTCCATTTCACATTCCATTCTACATTCCATTTCACATTCCATTCCATTCCATTAAACTTTCCATTTCCCATTCCATTCCACATTCCATTCAACATTCTATTTCACATTCCATTCCATTCCCTTCCAAAACTCATTCCATTCCATGTTCCCTTCCACATTCCATTGCGCATTCCACTCCACGTCCCATTCCATTACATTCCACGTTCCATTATGCATTCCATTCCATTCCAATCCACTTTCCATTCCACATTCCAATCTACATTCCATTCCTCATTCCATTCCACGTTCCATTCCATTCCATTCCACGTTCCATTCCACATTCCATTCCGCGTTCCATTGCACGTTCCTTTCTACGTTCCTTTCCACGTTCCATTCCATTCCATTCCATATTCTCTACCATTAATTTACATTCCTCTCCACACTTCCATACATTCCATTTCACATTCCATTCCCTTCCTTTCCACATTGCATTCCACATTCCATTGCTTTAAATTCCTCATTCCATTACATTCCACTCCGCATTCCTTTCCTTTATATTCCACATTTCATTGCACATTCCATTCCACATTCCTTTGCATTCCATTCCACGTTCCATTCAACGTTCCATTCCACATTCCATTCCACATTCCATTCCGTTCCATTACACATTCCTTTCCACATTTCATTTCACAATCCATTCCTCATTCCATTCCACATTCCATTCCATTGCACATTCCGTTCCATTCCATTCCACATGCCATTGCATTCCATTCCACATCCCATTCAACGTTCCATTAAATTCCATTCCACATTCCATTCAATGTTCCTGTCCATTCCAATCCATGTTTCATTCCACCTTCCATTCCACTTTTCATTCCACATTCCATTGCTCATTCCATTCCATTCGATTCCACATTCCATTCCATTCCACTCCACATTCCATTTCACATTTCATTTCACATTGCAGTCCATTCCATTCCACATTCCATTCCACATTACTTTCCACGTTCCATTCCACATTTCATTCCACATTCCAGTCCATTCCATTCCACCTTCCATTCCACTTTCCATTGCACATTCCATTCCACTTTCCTTTCTTTTCCGCAGTCCATTCCATTCCATTTCAGATTCCATTCCGTTATATTCCACCTTCCTTTCCACATTCCATTCAACTTTACATTCCACATTCCGTTCCATAATCCTTTCCACATTCCATTGCATTCCATGTCTCATTCCATTCCATTGCATTCCACATTCCATTCCATTTCATTTCACATTCCATTCTTTTCAATTCCACATTCATTTCCACATTCCATTCCACATTCCGTTCCACATTCCATTCCACTTTCCGTTCCATTCCATTCCACATTCCATTCCACATTCCTTTCCATACCATTCCACATTCCATTCCGTGTTCCATTCCATGTTGCATTCACAGTTCTATTCCAGGTTCCATTCCATTCCATTCCACGTTCCACTCCACGTTCCATTAAATTCAATTCCACGTTCCATTCCACATTCCATTCTATTCAATTCCACATTCCGTTTCACATTCCATTCCACATTCCATTTCACATTCCATTCCATTCCTTTCCACATTCCATTTCCCATTCCATTCCACATTCCATTCCACATTCCATTTCCCATTCCATTCCACATTCCATTCAACATTCCATTTCCCATTCCTTTCCATTCCCTTCCAAATTTCATTCCATTCCATGTTCCCTTCCACATTCCATTGCACATTCTACTCCTCGTCCCATTCCTTTGCATTCCACGTTCCATTACACATTCCCTTCCATTCCATTCTACTTTCCATTCCACATTCAAATCTACATTCCATTCCCCATTCCATTCCAAGTTCCACTCCATTCCATTCCACATTTCATTCCACTTTCCGTTCCATTCCAATTCCAAGTTCCATTCCACATTACATTCCACATTGCATTCCATTGTATTCCGCATTCCGTTCCACATTCCATTCCATTCCACTCCACGTTCCATTCCAAGTTACATTCCACGTTCCATTCCACTTTGCATTCCATTCCATTCCACATTACATTCCACTTTCCATTCCATTCAATTCCACGTTCCATTCCACATTCCATTGCACATTCCATTCGAATTTCTCTTCCACATTCCATTCCACGTTTCATTCCATGTTCCATTTCGTTCAAGTTCCAATTGACATTGCATTTCATTCTATTCCACGTTCCATTCCACATTCCATTCCAGTACATTACACATTCCATTCCTCATTTCATTCCACATTGCATTAAATTCCATTCCACGTTCCATTCCACTTTCAATTAGACTTTCCTTTCTACGTTGCATTCCACTTTCCATCATATTCCATTCCACGTTCCATTCCACATTCCATTCCACGTTCCATTCCAAGTTTCTTTCCACGATTCATTCCACGTTCCATTCCACGTTTCATTCCATGATCCATTCCATGATCCATTCCACACTCCATTCCATTATATTTCACGTTCCATTCCACATTCTATTCCACGTTCCACTCGAAGTTCCATTACACCTTCCACTCCATGTTCCATTCCATTCCATTCTACTCCATATTCCATTCCATTCCATTCCATTCCACATTCCATCGTATTCCATTAAACATTCCTTTCCACATTCCATTCCACCTCCCATTCCACTTTCCATTCCATTCCATTTCACATTCCATTCCCTCCAATTCCACATTCCATTCCACATTGCATTCCACATTCCATTCCATTCCATTCCACATTCCATTCCACATTACATTCCATTCCATTCTATTTCAGATTACATTCCATTCCACTTCATTCCATTCCACATTTCATTACATTCCACTCCACATAACTTTCCATTCCTTTCCACATTCCATTCCATTCCATTCCATATTCCCTTCCATTACATATTCCATTCCTTTCCGTTCCATTCCACATTGCATTCCATTCCTTTCCATGTTCCATTCCAGTCCTTCCTATTCGATTCCATTCCATTCCACATTCCATTCCATTTCACATTGCATTCCATTCCACTCCACTTTTCATTCCATACCATTCCACATTCCATTCAATTCCATTCCGCATTCCATTCCATTGCAATCCACATTCCATTCCATTCCGCCATCCATTCCATTCCATTCCATTACACATTACATTCCACATTCCATTGCATTCCACATTCCATTATATTCCATTCCAAATTCCATTTCATTCCATTCCATATTCCATTCCATACCATTCCACTTTCCATTCCATTCCATTCCTCATTTCATTCCATTCCATTCAACTTCTCGTTCCATTTCATTCCTCATTCCATTCCATTCCATTTTCCATTCCATTCCATTCCATTACACATTCCATTTCACTTTCCATTCCATTTCAAATTTCATTCAATTCCATTCCATTCCACATTACATTCAATTCCTTTCCATTCCAAATTCTTTCCATTCAATTCCACATTCCAATCTATTCCATTCCATTCCTTTCCATTCCCCATTCTATTCCATTCAATTGTACTTGCCATTCCATTACATTGCATTCCATTCCGCATTCCATTCCATTCCATTCCATTCCACATTCCATTCCATTCCAATCCACATTCCATTCCATTCCATTTGATTCCACATTCCATTCCAAATTGCATTCCATTCCATTCCATTTTCCATACCATTCTATTCCACTTTCCATTCCATTCTGTTCCATTACACATTCCATTCCATGTCATTCCACTTTCCATTCCATTCCACATTCAATTCCATTCCATTTCACTTTCCATTCCATTCCATTTCGCATTCCACAATCCATTCCACGTTCCATTCCACTTTCTATTCCACGTTGCATTCCACATTTCATTCCACTCCATTCCATGTTCCATTCCACATTGCATTACACATTCCATTCCATTCGATTCCACATTTGATTTGATTCCATTGCACATTCCTTTCCATTCCATTCCATTCCATTCCACATTCCGTTCTATTCCATATTCCAATCGATTC
Source organism: Pongo pygmaeus (assembly GCF_028885625.2). NCBI lineage: Eukaryota > Metazoa > Chordata > Mammalia > Primates > Hominidae > Pongo > Pongo pygmaeus. Next base: position 12,464,398 of record NC_072395.2, on the reverse strand, counting down.
CATTCCATTTTCCAATCCATTCCATTCCATTCCATATTCCATTCCATATTCCATTCCATTCAACATTCCAATCCATTCCAGTGCATTCTCCATTACATTCCTTTCTATTCCATTCCATTCCATTTCACATTCCATGACAAATTCCATTCCATTCCACATTTCATTCCATTCCATTACATTCCACATTCCATTCTATTCCATTCCATTCCATTCCATTCCATTCCATTCCACATTCCATTACACATTCCATTCCATTCCAACCTGTATTCCATTCCATATCATTCCATATCGTTCCACTTTACATTCCATTCCATTACACATTCCATTCCTTTCCTTTCCACATTCCATTCGTTTCCATTCCACATTCCTTTCCATTCAATTCCATTTCATTCCTTTCCTCATTCCATTCCATTTCAACAAATTCCACATTCAGTTCCACTCCATACCATATTCCACTCCATTCTCTTCAACATTCCATTCCATTCCATTCCATTTCAAATTCCATTCCATTGCATTCCACATTCCATTGCATTCCTTTCCAAATTCCATTCCATACCATTCCACATTTTATTCCATTCCATTCCATTCCATTCCTTTCCACATTTCATTCAATTCCATTGAATTCCAGATTCAATTCCATTCCATTCCATATTCTGTCCCATTCCATTCCACATTTCATTCCATTCCACATTCCATTCCACATTCCATTCCATTCCACATTGTATTCCCTTCCATTCCATTCCACATTCAATTCCATTCCTTTCCACATTCCATTACATTCCACATTGTATTCCATTCCATTCCATTCCATTCCACATTCCATTCCATTTCACTTCACATTCTGTTCTGTACAATTCTACATTCCTTTCCACATTCCATTCCATTCCATTGCACATTCCATTTCACATTCCTTTCCATTCCATTCGACATTCAATTCCATTGCATTCCACGTTAAATTCCAAGTTGCTGTCACTATTCGATTACACGTTCCATTCCGCATTCCATTCCATTCCATTCTGCATTCTATTCCTTTATACTCCACATTCCATTCCACTTTCCATTCCACTTTCCATTCCACATTCATTTTCACATTCCATTCCATTCCATTTCACATTCCTTTCCACGTTGCATTACACATTGCATTCCATCCCATTCCATATTCTGTTCCACAATCCATTCCATTCCATTCCACATTCCATTCCATTCCATTCCACATTCCATTCCATTCCATTCCTCATTCCATTCCACATTCCATTTCATTCAATTTCACCCACTCCACATTCCATTCCACATTCCATTGCACATTCTTTTCCATTCCATTCCACATTACATTCCATGTTCCATTCCACCTTCCATTCAACGTTCCATTCCATGTGCCATTCCATTCCATTCTACATTTCATTTCACTTTCCATTAAATTCAATTCCACTTTCCATTTCAAATTCCATTCCATTCCATTCCACATTCCATTTAATTCTATTTCACATTCCATTTCCCATTCCATTCCACATTCCATTCCATTCCATTCCATTCCACATTCCATTAAACGCTACATTCCATTCTATTTCACATTTCATTCCACTTTACATTTCACATTCCATTCTACATTCCATCCCATTCTTTTCAATATTCCATTCCACAATCCATTGTATCTCATTCCACATTTCATTCCTTTCAGTTCCATTCCATTCCACATTCCATTCCATTCATTTCCATTCCACTTTCCATTTCACAATCAATTTCACACCCTTCCACTTTCCATTCCATTCCATTCCAGTCCACATTCCATTCCATTCCATTCCATTCCACTTTGCATTCCATTCCATTACACATTCCATTGCATTCCACATTAATTCCATTCCATTCCACATTCAATTCCATTCCGTTTCTTTCCACGTTCCATTCCATGTTCCTTTCCACGTTCCATTCCACATCCCATTCCACGTTCCACACCATCTTCCATTCCATTCAATCCCACATTCCATTCCATTCCATTCCACATTCCATTCCATATTCCATTCCATTACAATACACATTCCATTACACATTCCATTCCATTTCATTCTACATTCCATTCCACTTTACATTCCAATCCATTCCATTCCTCATTCTATTCCATTCCATTCCACATTTCATTCCATAATCCATTACATTCCATTCCATTCCTCCTTCTATTCCATTCCGTTCCACATTCCATTCCACATTCCATTCCATTCCATTCCATATTCCGTTCCATTCCATTCAAGTCCACATTCCATTCCATTCCATTCCAGTCCACGTTCAACTTCCATATTCCATTTCATTCCATTGCACATTCCATTCCACATTTCACTCCATTCCATTCCACATTCAATTCCACATTCCATTCCATTCCATTCTATTCCACATTCCATTCCACTTTAAATTCCTCTTTACATTCCACATTCTCTCTCATTCCATTCCACATTCCATTCATTCCTATTCAACATTTCATTCCTTTCCATTCTATTCCATTCGATATTTCATTCCATTCCATTCCATTCCACAATCCATTTCACAATCGATTACATTCCAATCCACATTACATTCCTTTCCATTACAGTCCACATTCCATTCCATTCCATTGCATTCCACACTCGATTCCATTGCATTCTTTTCCATTCCAATCCATTCCACAATCCACTCCATTCCTTTCCACAGTCCATTCCATTCCATTCCATTCAATTCCACCTTCAATTCCATTCCATTCAACATTCCACTCCTTTTCATTTCACGTTCCATTAGTTTCCATTGCACATTCCACAATCCATTACATTCCATATTCCATTCCACATTCCATTAAACAGTCCATTCCACTTTCCATTCAAAGTTGCATTCCACATTCCATTCCACTTTCCATTCCACATTCCATTACATACAAGTCCACATTCCATTACATTCCATTCCACTTTCCTTTACATTCCATTTCATTCCACTTCCATTCCACTCCATACCACATTCAATTCATTTCCATTCCACGTTCCATTCCATTCCAAATTTCATTGCATTCCATTCCACTTTCCATTCCACATTCCACTCCATTCCATTCCATTCCATTCCATTCTTTTCGATTCCAAATTCCTTTCCATTACATTCCATTGTGTATTCAATTACATTCCATTCCATTTCATTCCACATTGCATTCCACATTCCATTCCATATCACTCCCCATTCCATTCCATTCCTTTCCATTCAACATTCCATTCCATTCCATTCCACTTTCCATTCCAATCAATTCAACATTCCATTCCACATTCAATTCCATTCCATTCCACATTATTTCCATTCCATGCAACATTCCATTACATTCCGCTACATATTCCATTCCATTCCATTCCATTTCAGTTTCCTTTGCACATTCCACTCCATTGCATTCAGTTTTCCATTCCACATTCCATTACTTTCCATTCCACACTGTATTCCATTTCATTCCACATTCCTTTATATTTCGTTCGACTTTCCATTTCAAATTCCATTCCATTCCAGTCCACATACCATTCCACATTCCTTTCCATTATATTCCACATTCCACTTCATTCCATTCCACATTCAATTCCATTCAACATTCCATTCCACATTCCATTCAATTCCATTCCACATTCTCTTCCATTCCTTTCCTCATTCCTTTCCATTCCATTCCACATTGCATTCCATTCCGTTCCACATTCCGTTCTGCATTCAATTACATTCCATTGCAGATTTCATTCCAAATTCCATTCTATATTCTATGTGAAATGGAATGGAATGTAAAGTGGAATGGAATATGGAATGGAATGGAATTGAATGCAATGTGGAATGGAACAGAATGGAATGGAAAATGTAATGGATTGGAATTCAATGTGGAATGGAATGCATTGGAATGTGGAATGGAATGCAATGGAATATGGAATGGAATGGAATTAAGCGTGGAATGGAATGTGGAATCGAATGGAATCGAAAGTCGAATGGAATGGAATGGAGTGTGGATTGGAAATGGAATGAGGAACGGAATGTGGAATGGAATGTGGAATGGAATGGAATGGAATGTGGAATGGAAAGTGAAATGCAATGGAATGGAAAGTGGAATGCAAAGGAATTTGGAATGGAATGGAATGTGGAATGGAACGTGGAATGGAATGTTATGGAACGTGGAATGGAATGGAATGGAAGGTAGAATGGAATGGAATGAAAGGTGGAATTGATTGAAATTGAATGTGGAATGGAATGTGGAATGGAATGCAATTGAAAGTGGAATGGACCGTGGAATGGAACATGGATTTCAGTGTGGAATGTGGGATGGAATGGAATGGAATGTGGAATGGAATGGATTGTAATGTGTAATGTAATGGAATGGAATGTGAAATGGATTCTGGAATGGAATGTGGAATTGAAGGCCGAATGGAATGGAATGGAATGGAATGTGTAATGCAACATGGAATGGAATGGAATGGAATGTGCAATGGAACGTGGAGTGGAATGGAATGGAATGTGGAAAGAAACGTGGAATGGAAAGTGTACAGGAACGTGAAAGGGAAAGGAATGCAAAATGTAATATGGAATGAAAAGTAGAATTCAATGGAATGTGGAATGGATCGTGGAATAGAATGGAATGTAATAGAATGTGGAATGGATTGGAATCAAATGTGGAATGGAATGTAGTGGCATAGAATGTGGAACGGAATGGAATGCAATGTGGAATGGAATGGAATGTGGAATGGAATGTGGAAACGAGAGCAATGGAATGCCAAATGAAATGGATTGGAATGTGGAATGGAATGCAATGGAATGTGGAATGGAATGTGGTATGGAATGGAATGTGGAATGGAAATGAAAGGAATGTGGAATGCAATGAGGAATGGAATGGAATGTGGAATGGAATATGAAATGCAATGGAATGGAATGTGGAATTCAATGTGGTATGGCAGGGAATGGAATATGTAATGGAATGTGGAATGCAATGGAAAGGAATGCGGAAACGATGGTGGAATGGAATGGAATGTGGAATGGAATGTGGAATGGAATGGAATGGAATGTGGAATGGAATGGGGAATGGAATGGAAAGAATGTGGAATGTAATGGGGAATGGATTATGGAATGGAATTTGAAATGGCATGTGGAAATCAATGGAATGGAATGTGTAATGAAATGTCGAATGGAACGGAAAGGGATGTGGAATGGAATGTGTAATGCAATGTAAAGGAATGTGGAATGGAATGGAATGGAATGTGTAATGGAAAGGAATTGAATGTGGAATGGAAATTGGAATGGAATGTGGAATGGAATGTTGAATGGGATGTGGAACGGAACGTGGAATGGAATGGAATGTGGAATGCAATGTGGAATGGAATGTGGAATATCATGTGGAATGGAATGTGAAATAGAATGGAATGGAATGGGGAAAGGAAACTGGAATGGAATGGAAAGGAATGTGGAATAGAACGTGGAATGGAATGCGGAATAGTACATGGAATTGAATGGAATGGCATGTGGAATGGAACCTGGAACAGAATGTGGAAAGGAACATTGAATGGAATGCAGGAATGGAATGCAATGCCAAGTGAAATGGAAAGGAAGGTGGAATGGAATGGAATGGAATGCTGACTGGAATGGAATGGAATGTGGAAAGGAATTTGGAATTGAATAGAATGCAATGTGGAATGGAATGGAATGTGGAAAGGAATTTGGAATTGAATAGAATGCAATGTGGAATGGAATGTGGAATGGAATGATACGTCGAATGGAATGAAAAGAAATGTGGAAGGGAATTGAATGGAATGTAGAATTTAATGTGGAAAGGAATGGAATGCTATGTGAAATGGAATGTGGAATCGAATGGAATGTGCAATCGAATGGAATGTGGAATGGAATGTTGAATCGAATGTGGAATGGAATGGAATGTTAGACGGATTGTGGAATGGAATGGAAAGGAATGGAATGTGCAGTGGAATGGAATGGAATGCGGAATGGAATGGGATGGAATGCCGAACAGAGTGGAATGGATTGGAATGGAATGGAACGCGGAATGGAATTGAATGGAATGAGAAATGGAATGTAGAATGGAATGTGGAAAAGGATGCAATGCAATGTGTTATGGAATGCAATAGAATGTGGAATGGAATGCAAAAGAATGCAGAATGGAATCTGTAATGGAATGGAATGCAAAGAGGAATAGAAAGTGGATTTGAGCAGAAGTTGGAATGGAAGGGAATGGAATGTGGAAAGGAATGGAATGGAATGGAATGTGGAATAGAATATGGAATGGATTTTAATGGAATGTGAATGGATGGTGTAGTGGAATGGAAACAAATGTGTAATGCAATGGAATGTAATGGAAAGGAACGTGGAATGGAAAGTAATTGAATATGGAATGGAATGTGGAATGGAATGGAACGGAATATGGAATGGAATGTGGAATGGAAGGGAAAGAAATGTGTAAAGGAATGTGGAATGGAATGGAAAGGAATGTGGAATCGAAAGTGGAATGGAATGGAATAGAATGTGGAATGGAATGTGGAATGGAATGGAATGTGGAATGGAACTGGAATGGAATGGAATGGAATGTGCAATGGAGTGTGGAATGGATTGTGGAATGGAATGTGGAATGGAATGTGAAATGGATTGTGGAATGAAATGTGGAACGGACTGTGGAATGGATTGTGGAATGGAAAGAGGAATGGATTGTGGAATGCAATGGAATGGAATGTGGAATCGAAAGTGGAATGGAATGGAATAGAATGTGGAATGGAATGTGGAATGGAATGGAATGTGGAATGGAATTGGGAATGGAATGGAATGGAATGTGGAATGGAGTGTGGAATGGATTGTGGAATGGAATGTGGAATGGAATGTGGAATGGATTGTGGAATGGAATGTGGAATGGATTGTGGAATGGAATGTGGAATGGAATGAGGAATGGTTTGTGGAATGGAATGTGGAATGGAATGTGGAATGGAATGAAATGGAATGTGTAATGAAATGTGGAATGGAACGGAAAGGAATGTGCAATGGAAAGTGGAATGCAATGGAATGGAATGTGGAATGGAATGAGGAATGGTTTGTGGAATGGAATGTGGAATGGAATGTGGAATGGAATGAAACGGAATGTGTAATGAAATGTGGAATGGAACGGAAAGGAATGTGCAATGGAAAGTGGAATGCAATGGAATGGAATGTGGATTGGAATGCAATGAAATATGGAATGGAATGGAATTGAATGTGGAATGGAAATTGGAATGGAACGAGGAATGGAATGTGAAATGGAATGTGGAATGGAACGTGGAATGGAATGAAATGTGGAATGGAATGTGGAATGGAACGTGTATGAAATGCAACATGGAATGGATTGTGGAATGGAATGTTGAATGGAATGTGGAATAGAATGGAATGGAATATGGAATGGAATGTGGAATGGTATGGAATGGAATGTGGAATGGAATCGAATGGAATGTGAAATGGAATGCGGAATGGAATGGAATGGAATGGAATGGAATGTGGAATGGAACCTGCAATGGAATGTGGAATGGAACTTTGAATGTAATGCTGGAATGGAATGGAAAGCCAGTGAAATGGAATGGAAGGTGGAGTGGAATAGAATGGAATGCGGAATAGAATGGAATGGAAAATAGAGTGGAATTTGGAATGGAATGGAATCCATAGTAAAATGGAATGTGAAATGGAATGATACGTGGAATGGAATGGAATGGAATATGAAATGGAACGGAATGGAATGTAGAATGGAACGTGGAATGGAATGGAATGCAATGCATAATGGAATGTGGAATCGAACGGAATGTGGAATCAAATGGAATGTGGAATATAATGTGGAATTGAACATGGAATTAAATGGAATGTGGAATTGATTTCGGAATGGAATGGAATGGAATGAAATGTGCAGTGGAATGGAATGGAATGTGGAATGGAATTATATGGAATGCGGAATGGAATGGAATTGAATGTAATGGAAAGGAAAGTGGAATGGAATGGAATGTCATGTGAAATGGAATGGAATGGAATGTGGAATGGAATGTGGAATGGAATGTGGAATGGTATGTGGAATGGAATGCAGGAAAGGAATTTAATGCTGAATGAAACGAAATGGAAGGTGGAATGGAATGGAATGGATTGGAATGTAGAATGGAATGGAATGGAATGCGGAATGGAATGGAATGGAATGTTGAATGGAATCCGGAAAGGAATGCAACGCAATGTGGAATGGAATGGAATTGAATGTGGAATGTAGAATGTAACGTGGAATTCAATGTGGAATGCAGAATGGAATGTGGAATTGAATGGAATGCAATGTGGAATGGAATGTGGAATCATATGAAAGGTGGAATGGAAGGGAATGGAATGCAATGGAATGGAATGTGGAATGGAATATGTAATTGATTAGAATGGAATGTGGAATGGAAGGTGTAGTGGAAAGGAATGAAATGTTGAATGGAATGGAATGGAATGGAAAGGAAAGTGGAATGGAATGGAATGTGGAATGGAATGGAATTCTATATAGAATGTGAAGCGGAATGGAATGGAAATAAATGAAATGAGCAATGGAATATTTGATGGAATGCAATGGAATGTGAAATGGAATGTGGAATCCAATGGAATATAATGTTGAATGGAATGGAAAAGAAAGTGTTATGGAATGGAATGGATTGTGCGATGGAATGTGGAATTTAATGGAATGGAATGTGCAATGGAAGGTGGAATGGAATGGATTGGATGGTGGAATGGAACGTGCAATGGAACGTGGAATGTAATGCAATGTAACATGGAATAGAAAGTGGAATGTTACGTGGAATTTAATGGAATGGAACGTGGAATGGAAGGTGGAATTCAACGTGGAATGGAACGTGGAATGGAATGTAATAGAACGTGGAATGGAACGTGGAATGGAAAGTGGAATGTCAGGGATTGGAACGTGGAATTCAACATGGAAAGGAAAGTAGAATTTAACGGGGAATGGAACGTGGAATGGAACGTGAAAGGAACATGGAATAGAATGGAATGGATGGTGGAATGGTGAGAAATGGCATCTGGAATGGTATGGAATGGAATAGAATGTGGACTGGTATGGAATGGAATGGAATGGAATGTGGAATGGAATGGAATCGAATGTGGAGTGGAATGGAATGTGTAATGGAATTGAATGGAATGTGGAAGGGAAGGTGGAATGAAACGTGGAATGGAGTGGAATTTGGAATGTATTGTGTGAATAGATTGGAATGGAAAGGAAGGTGGAATGGAATGGAATGCAGTGTTGAATGGAACGTCCAATGGAAAGAAGAATGGAACGTGGAATGGAATAGAATGTGGAATGGAATGTGGAATGGAACATGGAATGGAAAGGAATGTGGAACGGATTGTGGAATGGAATGGAATGGAAATTAATGTGGAATGGAATTGAACGGAATGTGAAATGGAATGGAAAGTGGAATGGAATTGAAGGAAATATTGAGTGGAATGGAATGGAATGGAATGTGGAAAGGAAGGGAATGGAATGTGCAATGGAATGGAATGGAATATGGAATGGAATGGAATGGAATGCAATGTGGAATGGAATGGAATGGAATGAAATGTGGAGTCCAATGGAATGGAATGTGGAATGGAATATGAAATGGAATGGAATGAAATGTGGAATGGAACGTGGAATTTAACGTGGAATGGAACTTGGAATGGAACTTGGAATGGAAAGTGAAATGCAATTGGAATAGAATGTGGAATGGAATGGAAAGGAATTTAAGGGAATGTGAAATGGAGTGGAATGGAATGTGGAATGGAATGGAAAGGAATGTGGAATGGAATGTAGAATGGAATGTAATGAAATGGAATGGAATGTGGAATGGAGTGGAATGTAGAATGGAATGGAATGGAATGCGTAATGGAATGTAATGGAATGTAGAATGGAATGTGGAATGGTATGCAAGGCAATGTGGAATGGAATGTGGAATCGAATGGAATGTGGATTGGAATGGAACGGAATGTGGAATGGAATTGAATGGAATGGAATGTGGAATGCCATGTGGAATGGATTGGAGAGGAATGTGGAATGGAAGTTGTAGTGGAATGGAATGGAAAGTGGAATGGAATGGAATAAAATGGAAAGAAAAGTGGAATGGAATGGAATGGAATGGAATATGGAAAGGAATGTGGAATTGAATGGAATGGAAAGTGGAATGGCATGGAATGGAATGATGAATGGAAGGAAATGGAATGTGGAATGGAATGGGGAATGCTACGGAATGGAATGGAATGGAATGTGGAATGGAATAGAATGGAATATAGAACAGCATTTGGAATGCAATGGAAAGAAAATTGGAATGGAAGGTGGAAAGTCAGGTGGCTTGGAACATGGAATGATACGTGGAAGGGAATGGAATAGAACATGGAATGGAACGTGGAAGGGAATGGAATGGAACGTGGAATGGAATGTGGCATGGAACGTGGAATGGAACGTGGAATGGAATTGAATTGAACCTGGAATGGCATGGATTGGAATGTGGAATGGAATGGAAGGGAATGTGGAATAGAATGGAATGGAAGGTGGCATGGAATGGAATTCAATGGAATGTGGACAGGAATGGAATGGAATGTGGAATGGAATTTCGAATGGAATTGAAAGGAATATGGAATAGTATGGAATGGAATGTGGAACGCAATGGAATGGAAAGTAGAATGGAATGGAACGGAATGTGGAAAGGAATGTGGAATGGAGCAGAATGGAATGTGGAGTGGAATCGAATGGAATATGGAATGGAATGGAATGGAATGTGGAAAGGAATGGAATGGTTTTGGAATGGAATTGAATGGAATTTGCAGTGGAATGGAATGGAATGTGGAGTGGAATTGACTGCATTGGAACGTGGAATTGAATGGAATGGAATGTGAAATGGAATGTAGTGGAATGTGGAATTGAATTGAATCTAATGCACCTTGGAATTGAATTCAAACGGTCGTGGATTGGAATGTAATGAACGTGGAATGGAATGGATTGGAATGTGGTAGGGAATGGAACAGAAGGTGCAATGGAATGGAATGGAATCGAATGTGGAATGGATTGGAATGTGGAATGGAATGGAAAGGAATGGAACTTGGAATGGATTGGAATGTGGATTGGAATGGAATGTGGATTGGAATTGGATGGAATGGAATGGAAAGTGGAATGGAATGGAATGGTAAGTGGAATGGAATGGATCGTAAAGTGGAATCAAATGGAATGAAACTTGGAATGGATTGGAATGTAATGTAAAATGGAACGGAAGGGAATGGAATGTGGAATGGAATAGAATGTGAAATGGAATGGGATGGAATGCAGAATGGCATGGAAAGGAATGTGGAATGGAATGGAATGTTGTATGGAATGTGCAGTGGAATGGAATGCAATGTGGAATGCACTATGGATGGAATGTTGAATGGAATGTGGAATGAAATGAAATGGAATGTGGAATGGAATCTGGAATGGAAAGTGGAATATAATGGAATGAATGCGGAATGGAACATGGAATGTAATGTTGAATGGAACATCGAATGGAACGTGAGATTGAATGACGAATTGAAAGTGGAATGGAACATTGAATGTAAAGTTGAATGGAATATCGAACAGAACGAGCGATGGAACGACAAATGGAACGTGCAATGGAATGCAGAATGAAATATGGAATGGAACGGAATGGAATCTGAAGTGCAATGTAATGGGATGTGGAATGGAATGGAATGTGGAAAGGAATGGAATGGAATGTGGAATGGAATGTGGAATGGAATGTGGAATGGAAATGAATGGAATGGCAAGCAATGTGGAATGGAAAGGAATGGAATTTAATGTGGAATTGAATGGAACGGAATGAAAAGGAATGGAAAGGAACGGAATGGAATAGAATGTGGAATGGAATGGAATGATATGTGCAGTGGAGGGGAATGAAATGGAATGTGGAATGGAATGGAATGTGGAATGGAATGTGGATAGGAATATTATGTGGAATGGAATGGAATGTGGAATGGAATGCATTGCAATGTGGAATGGATTGAAATAGAATGTGGAATGAAATTAAATGTAATGTGGAATGGATAGGAATGGAATGGAATATGGACTGGAATGGATTGATATGGGATGTCGAATGGAATGGAATGGAATGTGAACTGCAATGGAATGGAATGGAATGTTCAATGGAATGTGGAATGGAATGGAATGGAAAGGAATGGAATACGGAATGGAATGTGGAATGAAATGGAATGGAATGTGGAATGGAATGTGGAATGGAGTGGAATGTGGAATGGGATGGAATGTGGAATGTAGAATGGAATTGAATGGAATGGAAACTGGAATGGAATGTGGACTGGAATGGAATGGAATGTAACGAAATGTGGAATGGAATGTGAAATGGAATGGAATGGAAAGGAAAGTGAAATGGAATGGAATGGGATGTGGAATGGAGTGGAATGGAATTTAATGTGGAACGCAATGGAATGAAATGTGGAGAGGAGTGGAATGGAATACAAAATGGAATGGAATGTTGAGTGGAATGGAATGGAATGTGAAATGGACTGGAATTCAATGGAATGGAATGGAAAGAGAAATGGAATGGAATGGAATGTGGAAAGGAATTGAATGGAATGTGGAAAGCAATGGAATGGAATATGAAATGGAAAGTTGAATGGGAATGCAATGTGGCGTGGAGTGGAATGGAATGTGGAGTGGAATGGAATGGAATTTGGAGTGGTTTGGAATGGAATATGGAATGGAATGTGGCCTGGAATAAAATGGAATGGAATGGAATGGAATGTGGAATGGAAGGGAATGAAATGTGGAATGGAATGGAATGGAATGCAACGTGGAATGGAATGGAATGGAAAGTGGAAAGGAATGGAATGAAATGTGGCATGGAATGAAATGTGGAATGGTATGCGAAATGGAATGAAATGGAATGGACTGGAATGGAATGTGGAATGGAATAGAATGTGGAGTGGAATGGAAAGGAATGTTGGAAGGAAAGTGAAATGTAATGGAATGGAATGTGGAATGGAATGTGGAATGGAGGGAATGGAATGTGGAACGGAATATAATGGAATGTGGAATGGAATGGAATGGAATGGAATGTGGAATGGAATGCAGTAGAATGTGGAATGGAATGTGGATTGGAATGGAAAGTGGAATGGAATGGAATGCAATGGAATGGAATGTATAATGGAATTGAATGTGGAATGGAATGGAAGGAAACATGGAAAGGAAGGAGGAATGGAACGTGGCATGGAACATAGAATGGAAATTGGAATGGAATGTAATGGAACGTGGAATGTAATGGAAGGGAATGTGGAATCAAACGTGGAATGGAACAGATAGGATGTGGAATGGAATGCGAAATGCAACGGAATGGAATGTGTAATATACTGTAATGCAATGTGGAATGGAATGGAAAGGAACGTGGAATGGAAATTGTAATGAAACGTGGAATGGAACGTGGAATGGAAGGTGGAATGGAAATGGGAATGCATTGTGGAATGAAATGGAATGGAATGTGGAATGGAATGTGAAATGGAATGGAATGCAGTGGATTGTGGAATGTTATGTGGAATGGAATGTGAAATGGAATGTAATGGAATGTAGAATGGAATGTGCAAAGAAACCGAATTGCATTTGGAATGGAATGCAATGGAATGTGGAATGCAACGTGGAATGAGATGGAATGGAATGTGGAATGGGAGGTGGAAAGGAATATGGAATGGAAAGTGGAATGGAATGGAATGTGGAATGGAATGTGTAATGGAACGTGGAATGGAATGGAATGTAGAATGGATTGTGGAATGGAATGTGGAATACTATGTGGAATGCAATTTAATGGAATGTGGAATGGAATGTGAAATGAGATGGAATGGAATGTGGAATGGAATCGAATGGAGAATGGAATGGAAAGTGGAATGGCATGGAACGTAATGTGGAATGGAACGGAATGGAATGTGGAATGGAATAGAATGGGGAATTGAATGGGATGGAAATTGGTATGGCTTGGAATGGAATATCGAATGGAATGGAATGGAATGTGAAATGGAATGTGGAATGGAATGGAATGCAATAAGGAATGGAATGTGGAATGGAAGGTTGAATGTAATGTGTAATGGAATGGAATGGAATGTGGAATGAAATGTGGAATGGAATGGAGTGGAATGGAATCGAATGTGGAATAGAACGTGGATTGGAACCTGGAATGGAACTTGGAATGTTACGTGGAATGAAATGTCAAATGGAACGTGGAATGGAATGTCTAATGGAACGTGGAATGGAATGCGCAATGGAATGTGCAATGGAATGGAAAGGAATGAAATGCAATGTGGAATTGTATGTGGAATGGAAAAGAATAGAAAGTGGAATAGAAGTGAATGGAATGGAACATGGAATGGATTGGAATGTGAAGTGGAATGGAATGGAATGGAATTGGACGTGAAATGGGAAGGAAGGTGCAGTGGAATGAAATGTGAAATGGAATGGATTGGAAAGTAGAATGGAATGGAATGGAAGGTGGCATCGAATGTATGGAACAGGGAATGGAATGGAATGCAAGGTGGAATGGAATGGATAACAACGTGGAATGGAATTGAGTGTCATGGGGAATGGAATGGAATGGAATGTGGAATGGAACGGATTGGAATGGAATGTGGATTCGAATAGAATGTGGAATGGAATGGAATGTCGACTGGAATGGAAAGTGGAATGGATTTGAATGAATCGTGAAATGGATTGGAAAGGAATGGAAAGTGGAATGGAACGTGGAATCGAAAGGAAAGGAATGTGGTATGGAACATGGAATGGAATGCAATGGAATGTGGAATGCAAAGTGGAATGGAATGGAATGGAACGTGGAATGGAAGGCGGAACGGAAATTGGAATGGAATGTGGAATATGGAATGGAATGGAATGGATGTGGAATGGAATAGAATTGAATGTGTAATTGAATGGAATGGAACATGGAATGGAATGGAATCGAATGAATTTGGAATCGAATAGAATGTTATGTGGAATGGAATGCGGAATGGAATGCAATGGAATGTAGACTGGAATGGAATCCCAGGTGCAATGGAATGGAAAGGAATGTAGAATTGAATGGAATGGAATGTGGAATGCAATGTACAATGGAAGGAAATAGAATGGAATGGAATTGAACGTAGAATGGAATGGAATGGAATGTGGAATAGAATGTGGAATGGAACGGAATGGAAGGAGGAATGGAATGTTGAATGGAATGAAATGGAATGCGGAAAGTAAATTGGAATGGAATGTGGAAAGGAATGGAAGGGAAGGTGCAAAGGAATGGAATGGAATCTGGAAAGGAATGTGGAATGCAAAGAAATGGAAAGTAGAATGGAATGGAATGGAATGTGAAATAGAATGGAAAGGAATGTGGAACGGAATAAAATGAAATGTGGATTGGAAAGGCATGGAATGTGGAATGGAATGGAATGGAATGTGGAATAGAATGTGGAATGAAATGCACTCTCAAATGGAATGGAATGAAATGTGGAATTGAATGGCATATGAAATATAATGGAATGGAAAGTGAAATGCAATGGAATGGAATGTGGAATGGAATGGAATGGAATGTGGAATGGAATGTAGAATGGAATGGAATGGAATGTGGAATGCTATGGAATGGAAAGTGGAATGGAATGGAATGGATGATTGAATGGAATGTGGAATAGAATGGAATGGAATTGAATGTGGAATGGAAGGGAATGGAATGTGGAATAGAATGAAATGAAATGTGGAATGTGGAATGGAATGGAATGCGGAATGGAATGGAATGGAATGGATTGGAATGAAATGTGGAAAGGAATGGAATGGAATGTGGAATGGAATGGAATGGAACGTGTAAAGAAATGTGTAATGAAATGGAAAATTATGGAAAGGAATGTGGAATTAAATGGAATGGAATGTGGAAATAAATGGAATCGAATGGAATGTGAAATGGAAATAGAATGGAATGCTTAATGGAATGGAATGGAATGTGGAAAGTAATGGAAGGGAATGTGGAATAGAATGTGGAATGGAATGGAATGGAATGTAGAATGGAATGGAATGGAAAGTGGAATGGAATGGAATGGAATGTGTCATGGAATTTAATGGAACGGAATTGAATGTGGGATGCAATGGAATTGAATGGAATGGAAAGAGGAATACAATGGAATGGAATGGGTAATGGAATGGAAAGGAATGTGTAACGGAATGGAAAGGAATGTGGAATGCAATGTGGAATAGTATGGAATTTAATGTGGAATGGAATGGAATGCACTGTGCAATGCAATGTGGAATGGAAAGGAACGGGGGGTGGAATGAGTAAGGGAATTGAATGGAATCTGAAATGCAATGTAAGGGAATGTAATGAGGAATGGAATGTAATGGAATAGAATGGAACGAAATGTGGAATGGAATGGAATGGGATGGAATGGAATGTGGAATGGAAGGTAATGGCATGTGGAAAGAAATGGATTAGAAATTGGAATGCAATGTGGAATGGAATGGAATGGAATGTTGAACGGAATGTGGAATGGAATGGAATGGAATGGAAAGAAATGTGTAATGGAAAGGAATGGAATGGAATGTAAAATGGAAATAGAATGGAATGTTTAATGGAATGGCATGGAATGTGGAATGAAATGAAATGGAATGTGGAATGGAATGTGGAATGGAATGGAATGGAAAGTGAAATGGAATGGAATGGAAAGTGGGATGGAATCTGAAATGGTATGTAACGGAATGGAGTTTAGTGTGCAATGGAATGGAATGGAAATGAATGTGAAATGAAATAGAATCGAATGTTTAATGGAATGGAATCGAATTTGAATGGAATGGAATGGAACGTGGAAAGGCATTTGGAATGGAATGAGATGGAAAGTATAAGGGAATAGAGTGGAATGTGGAATGGAATGGAATAGAATGTGGAAAGCAAAGGAATGGAATGGAATGGAGTGTGGAATGGAATGGAATGTGGAATGGAATGGAATGG
Source organism: Pongo pygmaeus (assembly GCF_028885625.2). Lineage (NCBI taxonomy): Eukaryota > Metazoa > Chordata > Mammalia > Primates > Hominidae > Pongo > Pongo pygmaeus. Next base: position 12,447,410 of record NC_072395.2, on the reverse strand, counting down.
AATGGAACGAAAAGTGGAATGGAACGGAAAGGAATGGAATGTGAAATGGAAATAGAATGGAATGCTTAATGGAATGGAATGGAATGTGGAAAGTAATGGAAAGGAATGTGGAATAGAATGTGGAATGGAATGTGGAATGGAATGGAATGGAAAGTGGAATGGAATGGAATGGAATGTGTCATGGAATTTAATGGAAAGGAATTGAATGTGGAATGCAATGGAATTGTAAGGAATGGAAAGAGGAATACAATAGAATGGAATGTGGAATGGAATGGAATGGAATGTTGAATGTAATGGAATGGAACTTGAAATGGAACGTGGAAAGGAATGTAATGGAATGTGGAATGGATTGTGGAATGGAACGTGGAAAGGAACGGAATGGAATGGAATGGAATGTGGAAAGGATTGAAATGGAATGGAATGGAATGTGGAATAGAATGGAAAGTAATTGAATATGGAATAGAATTGAATGAAATGGAATGTGGAATGAAATGTGTAATGGAATTGAACGGAATGTGGAATGGAATGGAATGGAATTTGGAATGGAATGGAATTTGGAATGGAATGGAAAGGAATGGAATAGAATATAAAGTGGAAGGGAAGGGAATGGAATGTGGAATGGAAAGGAATGGACTGTGGAATGGAATGGAATGGAAAGGAAGGTGGAATGGAATGGAATGGAATGTGGAATGAAATGGAATCTAATGTGGAATGGAATGGGGAATGGAAAGGAATGGGATGTGGATTGGAAGGTGAAATGGAAAGTAATGGAATGTAGAATGGAATGGAATGGAATGTGGAATGGAATAGAATGGAAATTGGAATGGAATGGAATGTGAAATGGAAGGAAATGGAATGTGAATGTGATGTGGAATGGAAAGTGGAATGGAATGGAATAGAATGTGGAATAGAATAGAATGGAATGTGGAATGGAATAGAATTGAAAGGAATGTGAAGTGGAATGGAATGGAATCTGGAATGGAATCTGTAATGGAAGGTGGAATGGAATTTAACGGAATGTGGATGGAATGGAATGGAATCTGGAATGGAATGGAAGGTAATGTGGAATGGAATGGAATGGAAAGTGGAATGCAATGGAATGGAATGTGGAATGCGATGTGGAATGGAGTGGTACGGAATGTGGAATGGAACGTGGAAGTCAAAGTATTGGAATTGAATGGAATGTGGAATTGAAAGGAATGCAATTTGGAATGGTATTTAATGGAATGGAATGGAATGTGCAATGGAATGTGGAATGGAATGTGGAAAGGCATGCGGAATGGAATGTGGAATGGAATGGGATGAAATGTGGAGTGGAATGAGAAATGTAACGTGGAATGGATTGTAATGGAAAGTGAAATGGAAAGTGGAATGCAATGTGGAATGGAACGTGGAATGGAATTGAATACAACGTGGAGTTTAATGGAACGTGCAATGGAGTGGAAAGGAGCGTGGAATGGATTGTAGAATGGAATGGAATGAAATGTGGAATGGAATGGAATGGAAGGTGGAAAGGAATGTCTAATTGAATGTCGAATTGAACGTGGAATGGAATGGAATGGCATGGAATATGGAATGGAATGTGGAATGGAATGGAATGGAAGCTGTAATGTAATGGAATGGAGTGGAATGTGGAACGCAATGGAATGGAATGGTATGTGGAAAGCAACGGAATGGAATGTGGAATGGAATGGAATGGAATGGATTGGAAAGTGGAAAGGAATGTGGAATGGAAAGGAAAGGAATGTGGAATGGAATGGAGTGGAATGTGGAATGGAATGGTATGCAATGTATTGGATTGTGGAATGGAACGGAATGTGGAATGGAATGGAATGGAATGGAATGTAGACTGGAACGGAATTGGAATGGAATGGAATGGAATGTTGAATGGAATGGAATAAAATGTGGAAATGGAAAGTGGAAAGGAATGGAATGGAATTTCGAATGGACCGGAATGTAATGTGCAATGGAACGTGGAATGGAATGGGTAATGGAATCGAACGGAATGTGGAACGGAATGGAATGGAGGGTGGAATGCAAAGTTAAATGGAATGCAATCAAATGTGGAATGGAATGGAATGGAACATGGAATGGAATGGAAGGGGGTGTAGAATTTAATGGAATGGAATTTGGAATGGAATGTTGAATGGAATGGAATGGCATGTGGAATTGAATGTGGATTGAAATGGAATGGAATTGAATGGAATGGAATGGAATGGAATGTGAAATGGAGTGGAAAAGAATGTGGATTAGAATGGAAAGGAAAGTGGAATGGAATGGAATGGAATGTGGAATGGAATGTGGAAAGGAAGGGAGTGGAATGTGGAATGGAATGGAATGGAATGTGGAATGCAATGTAGTATGAATGGAATGGAAAGTGAAATGGAAGGGAATGGAAAGTGGAATGGAATGGAATGGAATGGGGAATGGAATGGAATGGAATTTGGAATGGAATAGAATGCAGTGTGGGATGGAATTGAATGGAATGTGGAATGGAATGCAAAGGAATGTGGAATGGAATGGAATTGAATGTGGAATGGAATGGAATGTGGAATGGAATGGAATGGAAGGTGGAATGGAATGGAAAAGAATGAAATGTGGAATGGAATGGAACCAAATGTGTAATGGAAAGTGGAATTCAATGGAATGAAATGGAATGGAACGTGGAATGGAATGAAATGAAATCTGGAATGGAAGGGAATGCAATGGAATGGAATGGTATGCGAAAAAGAATGGAATGGAATGTGGATTGGAATGGAATGGAATGTGGAATGGAATGCAATGAAATGTGGAATGAAATGTGGAAAGGAATGGAAGGTGGAATGGATTTCAATGGAAAGTGGAATTGAATATAATCCACAGGAATGTGGAATGGAATTGGGAATGGAATTGAATGTGGAATGGAATAAAATGTGGAATGGAAAGGAATGGAATCTGCAAAGGAATGGAATGGAATGTGGAATGGTATGGAATGGAATGGAAAGTGGAATGGATTGGAATGGAATGTGGAACGCAATGGAATGGAATGTGGAACGCAATGGAATGGAATGTGGAATGGAATGGAATGGAATGTGGAATGGAACGTGGAATGGAACGCGGAATGTAACATGGAATGGAAGGTGGAACATAATGTGGAATGGAAGGGAATGGAAATTGAAATGGAATGGAAGTTAAAGTGCAATGGAACATAATGGGAAGGAATGGAATGTGGAATGGAATGGAATGGAATGTGGAATGGAATGGAATGAAATGAAATTGAATGGATTGGAATGTGGAATGTAATCAGGAATGGAATGTGCAATGGAATGGAAAGGACTGTGGAATTGAATGGAATGCGGAATGGTACGTGGAATGTAATGTGGAATGGAATGGAATGAAAGGAAATGACGAATGGAATGTGGAATGGAATGTGGAATAGAATGGAATATGGAATGAAATTGAATGCATTGTGGAATGAAATGCGGAATGGAAAGTGGAATGGAATGGAATGGAATGTAGAATGGAATGTGGAACGCAAAGTGGAATGTAATGTAATGTGGAATGGAAGGGAATGGAATGTGGAATGGAATGTAGAAAGGAATGCGAAATGGAATGGAAGGGAATGTGGAATGGAATCTGGAATGGAATGTGGAATGCAATGTGGAATGGAATGGAATGTGGAATGGAATTGAATGGAATGTGGAATGAAATGTGGAATGGAATGTGGAATGAAATGGAATTCAGAATGGAATGCAATGGAATGGAATGTGCAATGGAATGGAATGTTGAATGGGATGGATTGGAATATGTAATGGAATGTGGAATGGAATGGAAAGGAATGCAGAGTGGAATGTGGAATGGAATGGAATGGAATGCTGAATGGTAAGAGGAATGGAACGTGGAATATAATGCAATGGAATGTGGAATGCAATGGAATGGAAAGTTGAATGGAATGAGGAAAGGAATGGAATGGAATGCAAAGTGGAGTGGAATGGAATGCAAAGTGGAAAGGAGTGGAATGGAATTGAAAGGATTGTGGAATTTATTGGAATGGAATGTGAAATGGAACGTGGAATGGAATGGAATGTGACATGGAATGGAATAGAATAGAATGGGAAATGGAAGGGAATGCATCTTAGAATGGAATGGAACGGAACGTGGAATGCAATGGAATGAAATGTGGATAGTAATGGAATTGAAATTGGAATTCAATGGAATTGAATGTGGAATGGAATGGAATGGAATGTGGAATGGAAAGGAATGGAATGAGAAATGGAATGGAATGGAATATGAAACGGAATTTGGAATGTAAGAATGCAGTGCAGGATGGAATGGAATGGAATATGGAATGGAAAGCAATGGAATGTGGAATGGAATTTAATTGAATGTGGAATTGAATGGAATGTGGAATGGAATGGAATGGAAGGTGGAATGGATTGGAAGGGAATGGAATGTGGAATGGAATTGAATGGAATCTGTAATGGAAAGTGGAATGCAATCGACTGGAATGGAATGGAATGTGGAATGTAATGCAATCTGGAATGGAATGGAATGGAATGTGGAATGGCATGAAATGCAATGTGGAATGGACTGCAGTGGAATGTGGAATGGAATGTGTAAAGGAATGCACCGGAATGTGGAAAGGAATGGAATGGAATGGTTAACAGTATTGAATGGAATGTGTAATGTAATTGAAGGGTATGTGGGAAGGAATGTGGAACTGAACGTGGAATGGAATATGCAATTGAATGGAATCTGGAATGGAATGAGAAAGGAATGGAATGGTATGTAGAATGGAACATGGAATGCAATGTTGAATGGAATGTGGAATGGAATGGAATGGAACTTGGAATGGAGTGGAAAGGAATGGAATGTGGAATGGAATGGAATGGAAGGTGGAATGGAATTGAATGGAATGTGCAATGGAATGGAATATAATGTGGAATGGAATCTGGAATGGAAAGGAATGGAAAGTGGAATGGAATATGAAATGGAATATAGTGGAATGGAATGGAATGTGGAATGGACTTTAGTGGAATGGAATGGAAAGTTGAATGGAGTTCGGAATGGAAAGGAATGTGGAATGGAAAGTGGAATTGAACGGAATGGAATATGGAATGGAATGTGGAATGGAATGTGGAATGGAACGTAGAATGCTATGTGGAATGGAATGAGGAATGGAATGTGGACAGGAATGGAATGGGATTTGGAATGGAATGCAATGGAATGTGGAATGAATAGGAATGGAATGAGGAATGGAAAGGAATTGAATGGAGTTGAGTGTGGAATGGAATGTAATGGAATGACTAATGAAACTTAGAATGGAATGAAATGGAACGCGGGATTGAATGGAATGGACTGGAATAGAACATGGATTGAAATGGAATGGAATGTGGAATTTAACGTGGAATGGAATGTGGAATGGAACGTGTAATGTGTTGGAATGTCAAAAGGAATGGGAAATGGAACGTGGAATGAAATGGAATGGAATGTGGAATGGAATGGGGAATGGAAACACGAATGGATCATGGAATGGAATGGAATGTGGAATTCAATGGAATGGCATATGCAATGGATTGTAATTCAATGTGGAATGGAATGGAATGGAATGGAATGTGGAACGAAATGTAGAATGGAATGGATTGGAATGTGGAATGGAATGTGGAATGGCATGATTAATGGAACGTGGAATGCTATGTGGAATGGAATGTGGAATGGAACGTGGAAAGGAATGGAATGTGGAAAGGAATATGTAATGGAATTGAATGCAGTGCTATCTGGAATGGAATGGAATAGAATGTGGAATGGAATGAAATGGAATCTGGAATAGAAAAAAGTAGAATAGAATGTGTAATAGAATGTAATGGAATGTGAAATGGAATGTAATGGAATGTAGAATGGAATGTGGAACGGAATGGAAAGGAATGTGAAATGGAATGGAATGGAATGGAATGTGGAATGGAAAGTGGAATGGAGTGGAATTGAATGTGGAATGCAGTGGAATGCAATGTGGAATGGAATGGAATGGAAAGAAGAATGGAGTGCGGAATGGAATGTGGAATGGAATGCGGAATGGAATGCGGAATGCAATGGAATGGAATGTGGAATGGAATGGAATGGAATGTGGAATGGAATGGGCAATGGAATGGAATGGAATTTGGAAAGCAATGCAGAATGGAATGGAAAGGAAAGTGGAATGGAAAGTGTAACGGAATGGAATGGAATGTATAATAGAATGCAGAATGGAACGGAAAGGAATGTGGAATGGAATGTGGAACAGAAAGGAATGGAATGTGGAATGGAATGGGGAATGGAATGGAAAGGAACTTGGAATGGAATGGAATGGAATGTGGAATGGGATGTGAAATTGAAAGGAATGGAATTCCTACTGGAAGGTGGAATGAAATGGAATGCATTGTGGAATGGAATGGAATGGAATGTGGAATTCAATGTGGAATGGAATGGATTGGAATGTGAAATGGAACGTGGAATGGAATATGGAATAGAATGTTTAATGGTACATGGAATGGAATGGAAAGTGGAATGGAATGGAACGGAATATGGAATGGAACGTGCAATGCAAAGAGGAATGAAACGTGGAATGTAGTGGAACGTGGAATGGATTGTGGAATGTAACTTGGAATGGAATAGAATGTGGAATGGATTGTGGAATGTAATTTGGAATGGAAAGTGGAATGGAAAGGAATGGAAGGTGGAAAGGAATGTGGAATGGGATCAAAGGAATGTGGAATGGAATGGATAGCAATGTAGAATGAAACGTGGATTCGCATGGAGTGGAATGTGGAATGGAATGTAGAATGGAATGTGGAAGGGAACGTGGAATGGAATGAAATGCGGAATGGAAAGTGGAATGGATCGTGGAATGGAATGGAATGTGGCACGGATAGTGGAATGGAAGGTGGTATGCAATGTGGAATGGAATGCAATGGAATGTGGAATGGAATGTGGAAAAAATGGAATGGAATGTTGAATGGAATGTGGAATGAAATGGAATGGAATGTGGAATGGAATGGAATGGAATCTTGAATTCAACGTTAAGTGGAATGGAATGGAATGTGAAATGGAACGTGGAATGAATTGTGGAATGGAACTTGTAATGGAATGGAAAGTGGAATGGAATTTGGAATGGAACATGGAATGGAATGTATTGTGGAATGGAATGGAATGGAATGTGGAATGGAACGTGTAATGGAAAGTGGAATGGAACGTGTAATGGAGTGGAAAGTGGAATGGATCGTGGAATGGAACTTGCAATGGAATTGAATGTTGAATGGATTGTGGAATGTAATTTGGATTGCAACGTGAAATGGAATGGAATGGAATATGGAATGGAATGTGGAATGAGATTGAATGAAATGTGGAATGGAATGGACTGGAATGTGGAATGGAAAGTGAAATCAAATCGAATGGGATGTGGAATAGAACGTGGAATGGAATGTGGAAAGGAACGTGGAATGGAATGGAATGCGGAATGGAACCTGGAATGGATCATGGAATGAAATGGAATTTGGAAAGAATTGTGGAATGGAAAGTGGTATGGAATGTGGAATGGAAAGGAATGGAATGTGGAATGGAATGTGCAATGGAACGTGGAGTGGAAAGGAATGGAATGGAATAGAATGTGGAATGGAAAGTGGAATGGAATGGAAGTGAATGCGGAATGGAATGGAAAGCAATGTGGAATGGAATGTGGAATGGAATGTGGAATGTAATGGAGTGCAACGTGGAATGGGATGGAATGCAATCGAATGGCATGTGGAATGGAATGGAAAGGGAAATGAATTGGAATACTATGGAACGTGGAATGGAATGGAATGGAGTGGAAATTGGAATGGAATGGAATGGAATGGAATGGAATGGAATGTGGAATGGAATGTAGAATGGAATGTGGAATGGAATGTGGAATGGAATGATGAATGTAATCTGCAAAGGAATGTGGAATGCAATGGAATGAAACTGGAATGGAACGTGGAATGGATGGTGGAATGGAACGTGGAATGGAAGACGGAATGGAATGTGGAATGGAAGATGGAATGGAATGTGGAATGGAATGGAATGGAATGTTAAATGGAACATGGAATGGAACGGAATGGAACGTGGAATGGAATGGAATGGAGAGTGGAATGGAATCTAATGGAATGTAGAATGGAATGGAGTGGAATGTAGTATGGAATGGAAAGGAAAGTGCAATGGAACGTGGAATGGAATGGAATGGAATGTGGAAAGGAATGAAAGGGAATGCAGAATGGAATGGATTGGAATGTGGAATGGAATGTGGAATGCAATGGAATGGAATGTGGAATGGAATGGAATGGAGTGGAATGTGGAATGGAGTGGAAAGAAATGTGGAATGGAAAGTAGAATGGAATCTGGAATGCAATGCTGAATGCAATGTGGAATGGAATGGAATGGAATGTGGAATGTAGTGGAATAGAAAGTTAATTGGAATGGAGTGGAATGGAATAGAATGTGAAATGCAAAGAAATGTGGAAGGGAATTCAATTCAATACTGGAATGGATTGGAAAGGAATGTGAAATGGAATGGAATGGAAACTGGTATGGAAATTGGAATGGAATGGAATGGAATGTGGAATGGAATGGATTGCGGAATGGAATGGAATGGAATGAAATGTGGAATGGAATGGAATGGAAACGAATGGAATGGAATGTGGAACAGAATCTAATGGAAAGTGGAATGGAATGTAATGGAAAGTGCAAAGGAATGGAAAGAAAAGTAGAATGTAACGCAATGGAAAGTGGAATGAAATGGAATGGAACGTGGAATGGGATGGAATGGAATGGAACGTGGAATGGAATGTGGAATTGAATGTGGACTGGAAAAAAATGGAATGTGGAATGGAAAGGAAGGTGCATTGGAATGTGGACTGGAAAGGAATGGAATGCGTAATGGAATGGAATGGAACGGAATGAAATGTGGAATGGAATGTTTAATGGAATGTGGAATGGAACGTTTAAAGGAATGTGGAATGGAATGTGGTATGGGAAGTAATGGCTTGTGGAATGGAATGGAATGGAATATGGAATGGTATCAGGACTGGAAAGGAATGGAATGTGGAATGGTATGGAATGGTATGAGGAATGGAATGGAATGGAATATGGAATGGAAAGTGGAATGAAATGGAATGGAATGTGGCATGGAATGAGGAATTGAATGTGGATTGGGAAGGAATGGAATGTGGAATGGAGTGGAATGGAATGTGGAATGAAATGGAATGGAATGTGGAATGGAATGGAATGGAATCTTGAATTCAACGTTAAGTGGAATGGAATGGAATGTGAAATGGAACGTGGAATGAATTGTGGAATGGAACTTGTAATGGAATGGAAAGTGGAATGGAATTTGGAATGGAACATGGAATGGAATGTATTGTGGAATGGAATGGAATGGAATGTGGAATGGAACGTGTAATGGAAAGTGGAATGGAACGTGTAATGGAGTGGAAAGTGGAATGGATCGTGGAATGGAACTTGCAATGGAATTGAATGTTGAATGGATTGTGGAATGTAATTTGGATTGCAACGTGAAATGGAATGGAATGGAATATGGAATGGAATGTGGAATGAGATTGAATGAAATGTGGAATGGAATGGACTGGAATGTGGAATGGAAAGTGAAATCAAATCGAATGGGATGTGGAATAGAACGTGGAATGGAATGTGGAAAGGAACGTGGAATGGAATGGAATGCGGAATGGAACCTGGAATGGATCATGGAATGAAATGGAATTTGGAAAGAATTGTGGAATGGAAAGTGGTATGGAATGTGGAATGGAAAGGAATGGAATGTGGAATGGAATGTGCAATGGAACGTGGAGTGGAAAGGAATGGAATGGAATAGAATGTGGAATGGAAAGTGGAATGGAATGGAAGTGAATGCGGAATGGAATGGAAAGCAATGTGGAATGGAATGTGGAATGGAATGTGGAATGTAATGGAGTGCAACGTGGAATGGGATGGAATGCAATCGAATGGCATGTGGAATGGAATGGAAAGGGAAATGAATTGGAATACTATGGAACGTGGAATGGAATGGAATGGAGTGGAAATTGGAATGGAATGGAATGGAATGGAATGGAATGGAATGGAATGGAATGTGGAATGGAATGTAGAATGGAATGTGAAATGGAATGTGGAATGGAATGATGAATGTAATCTGCAAAGGAATGTGGAATGCAATGGAATGAAACTGGAATGGAACGTGGAATGGATGGTGGAATGGAACGTGGAATGGAAGACGGAATGGAATGTGGAATGGAAGATGGAATGGAATGTGGAATGGAATGGAATGGAATGTTAAATGGAACATGGAATGGAACGGAATGGAACGTGGAATGGAATGGAATGGAGAGTGGAATGGAATCTAATGGAATGTAGAATGGAATGGAGTGGAATGTAGTATGGAATGGAAAGGAAAGTGCAATGGAACGTGGAATGGAATGGAATGGAATGTGGAAAGGAATGAAAGGGAATGCAGAATGGAATGGATTGGAATGTGGAATGGAATGTGGAATGCAATGGAATGGAATGTGGAATGGAATGGAATGGAGTGGAATGTGGAATGGAGTGGAAAGAAATGTGGAATGGAAAGTAGAATGGAATCTGGAATGCAATGCTGAATGCAATGTGGAATGGAATGGAATGGAATGTGGAATGTAGTGGAATAGAAAGTTAATTGGAATGGAGTGGAATGGAATAGAATGTGAAATGCAAAGAAATGTGGAAGGGAATTCAATTCAATACTGGAATGGATTGGAAAGGAATGTGAAATGGAATGGAATGGAAACTGGTATGGAAATTGGAATGGAATGGAATGGAATGTGGAATGGAATGGATTGCGGAATGGAATGGAATGGAATGAAATGTGGAATGGAATGGAATGGAAACGAATGGAATGGAATGTGGAACAGAATCTAATGGAAAGTGGAATGGAATGTAATGGAAAGTGCAAAGGAATGGAAAGAAAAGTAGAATGTAACGCAATGGAAAGTGGAATGAAATGGAATGGAACGTGGAATGGGATGGAATGGAATGGAACGTGGAATGGAATGTGGAATTGAATGTGGACTGGAAAAAAATGGAATGTGGAATGGAAAGGAAGGTGCATTGGAATGTGGACTGGAAAGGAATGGAATGCGTAATGGAATGGAATGGAACGGAATGAAATGTGGAATGGAATGTTTAATGGAATGTGGAATGGAACGTTTAAAGGAATGTGGAATGGAATGTGGTATGGGAAGTAATGGCTTGTGGAATGGAATGGAATGGAATATGGAATGGTATCAGGACTGGAAAGGAATGGAATGTGGAATGGTATGGAATGGTATGAGGAATGGAATGGAATGGAATATGGAATGGAAAGTGGAATGAAATGGAATGGAATGTGGCATGGAATGAGGAATTGAATGTGGATTGGGAAGGAATGGAATGTGGAATGGAGTGGAATGGAATGTGAAATGGAATGGAATGGAATGTGGAATGGAATGTGCAATGGAAAGGAATGCAACGTGGAATGAAATGTGGAATGGAATGTGGAAATTAAAGTGGATTGCAATTTCCAATGGGATGGAAAGGAATGTGGAATAGAATGCAATGTAGTGTGGAATGGAATGGAATGGAGAGCAATGTAAAATGGCATGGAATGGAATGTTTATTGGAATGTGGAATGCAATGTTTAATGGAATGAAGTCGAATGTGGCGTGGAATGAGGAACGGAATGTGGAATGGAATGGAGTGGAATGTGGAATTGAATCGAAATGAGTGGAAAATGAAAAGGAGAGGAATGTGGAATGGAATGGAATGTGTAATGGAATGTGGAGTGGAATTAAATGGAATGTGGAATGGAATGTGGAATTTAATGGAAAGGAATATAATATAGAATGTGTAATTGAATGTGGAATGGAACGTGGAATGGAATGGAATGGAACGTGGAATGGAAAGTAAGGGAACGTAGAATGCAATGCAGCAGAATGTGGAATGGAATGGAATGGAATGAAATGGAAATTGAAATGGCATGGAATTGAATGTGGTATGGAATGGAATGGAATGGAATGGACTGTGGAAAGGAATGTAATGCAATGGAATGGACTGGAATGGAATGTGGAATGGAATTTAATGGAATGTGGAATGGAAGGTGAAATGGAATGGAATGGAGTGGAATTTCAAATGTAACTTAATGGAGTGAAACGTGAAATGCAATGGAATGGAATAGAAGGCGGACAGGAATGGAATGTAATGTGGAATGGAACGTGAAATGGAACGTGAAATGGAATGTGGAATGGAATGGAATGGAACATTTAGTGGAAAGTGGAATGGAACGTGGAATGGAATGTGAAATGCAATAGAATGCAATGTGGAATGCAATGGAATGGAAGGTGGAATGGAGTGGAATGCAATGTGGAAAGGAATGGAATGGAATGTGGAAATGAATGGTACGGAATTTGGAATGGAATGTGGAATGTAGTGGAATGGAAAGTGGAATGGAATGTGGAATGGAATGGAATGGAATGTGGAATGGAAAAGAATGGAATGTGAAAAGGAATGGAATGGAATGTGGAAAAGAATGGAATGCAATGTGGAATGCAACGGAATGGAATGTGGAATGGAATGTTGAATGTAATGATTAATGGAATGTGGAATGGAATGGAATGGAATGTGGAATGGGATGTGGAATGGAATGTGGAGTGGCAAGGAAGTAATGTGGAATGGAATGTGGAAAGGAATCTGGAACGGAATGGAATAGATCATGGAAAGTGACGTTTAATGGAATGGAATGGAACACGGAAAGGTATGTGGAATGGAACGGGTAATGCAATGTGGAATAGAAAGTGGAATGGAATGAAAAGGAATGTGGAATGGAATGGAATGCAATATGCAATGAAATGTGGAATCGAATGTGGAATGGAATGTGGAATGGAAAGGAATGGAATGTGGAATGGAATGTGGAGTGGAGAGTGGAATTGAATGTGGAATGGAACGGAATGGAAAGTGAAGTGGAATTTGTAATGGAATTGTGGAAAGGAACGTGAAATGCAATCGAATGGAAAGTTTAGCAGAACGTGGAGTGGAATGGAATGGAACATGGAATGGAACGTGGAATGGAAAGTGGAATGGAATGGAATGGAATGTTTAATGGTATCTGGACTGGAAAGTGGAAAGGATTGGAATGTGGAAAGGAATGGAATGGAATGTGGAATGGAAAGTGGAATGGCGTGGTAAGGAATGTGTAATGGAATGTGGAATGGAATGTGGAATGGAATGGAAAGGAATGTAGAATGGAAAGAAGAATAGAATGTGTAATGGAACGTGGAATGGAATGCAATGCAACGCGGAATGGAACGTGGAAAGGAAAGTGGAATGGAATATGGAATGGAATGTGTAATCTATTGTGGAATGGAACGTAGAATGTAAAGGAGTAGAACGTGTAATAGAACAAGGAATTGAATGGATGGAACGTGGAGTGGATCATGGAATGCAATGTGGAATGTAATGTGGAATAGAAGGTGGAATGGAATGTAATGGAATGTAGAATTGAACGTGAAATGTTATGGAATGGAAAGTGGAATAGAATGTGGAATGGAACCTAATGGAACGTGGAATGGATCATGGAATGGAACGTGGAGTGGAAGGTAGAATTGAAGAGAATGGAATGTGGAATGAAAGGGAATGGAATGTGGAATGGAATGTGGAATGGAATGTAATGGAATGGAATGTGGAAAGGAATGGAATGTAATGTGGAATGGAAAGAATGGAATTTGTAATGGAATAGAATGGTATGGAATGTACAATGGAATGGAATGGAGTGGAATGGAATGTGGAATGGAATGGAATTTAGTGTGGAATGCAAAGGAATGGAATGTGGATTGGAAAGGAATAGAACGTGGAGTTGAATGGAATGGAATGGAGTGGAATGTGAAATGGAATGTGGAAGTGAATGTGAAATAGAATGTGGAAAGGAATGAGGAACGGAGTAAAATGGAACGTGGAAAAGAATGGAATGGAATGTGGAGTGGAATGGAACGGAAGCTGGAATGGAAAGAGGAATAGAACTTTGAATGCAACGTCGAATGGAATGTGGAAGGAATGTAGAATGAAACGGAATGGAATGTGGAATGGAATATAATGGAATGCAGAATGGAATGTGGTATGGAAAGGAATGGAACGTGAAACGGAATGTGGAATGGAATCGACTGTGTAGTGGAATGTAATTTAATGGTATGGAATATGGATTGGAATGAAATGAAAAGTGCAGTGGAATATGGAATGGAATGGAATGGAACGTGCAATGGAACATGGAATTGAACATGGAATGGAACGCGGAATGGAAAGTGGAATGGAACGTGGAATGAAATGTCGAATGGAATGTAATGGAAGGTGGAATGGAAGGGAAAGTAATGTGTAATGGAATGTGGAATGGAAGTAAATGTAATGCGTAATGGAATGTGGAAGGGAATAGAATGAAATGTAATGGAATGTGGAATGGAATGCAACGGAATGTCTAACGGAAAGGAATGGAATGTGGAATGGAATGGAATAATATGGAATGTGGAATGGAACTGAATGAAATGGAATGGAATGTGGAATGGAATGGAATAGAATGTGGAATATAATGGGATGAAACGTTGATTGGAATGTGAAATGGAATGTGGAATGGAACGTGGAAAGGAATGTGGAATGGAATGTGGAATTAAATGGAATGGAATGGGGAATGGGATGTGGAATGGAATGGGGAATGGAATGAGGAATGGAATGGAATGAAATGTGGAATCGGATGGAATGGAATGTGGAATGGAATGTGGAATGGAATGGAATGGAATGTGGAATGGATTGTGAAATGGAATGTGGAATGCACTGGAATAGAATGTGGAATGGAATGTGCAATGGAAAGGAATGGAATGTGGAATGGAATGTGGAATGGAATGTGGAATGGAACGTGGAATGGAATGTGGATCGGAATGGAATGGAACGTGGAATGGAACGTGGAATGGAATGTGGAACGGAATGGAATGGAATGTATAAGGGATCATGGAGTGGAATGGAATGGAATGTGGAATGGAATGAAATCGAATGTGGAATGACATCTGGAATGGAATGGAATGAAATTTGGAATGGAATGTTGAATTTAATCTGGAATGTATTGTGGAATGGAACATGGAATGGAAAGTGCAATGGAACGTGGAATTGAACGTGGAATAGAATGTGGAACGGAATAGAATGGAATGTGGAATGGAATGGAATGGAATGGAATGGACTGGAATGTGGAATGCAATTGAATGAAAAGTGGAATGGAATTTTGAATGGAATGGAATGGAACGGAATGCAATGTGGAATTGAAGATGGAATGGAATGTGGAATGGAATGTGGAAAGGAATGTTGAAAGGAGTAGAGTGGAATGTGGAATGGAAGGTGGAATTGAATGGAATGGAATGTGGATTGGAACGGAATGAAACGTGGACTGAAAAGTGGAATGGAACATAGAATGGAACATGGAATGGAACGTTAAATGGAAGGTGGAATGGAATGGAAATGATTGTGGAATGAAATGGAAGGCAACCTGGAATGGAACGTGGAATCTAAGTGGAATGGATGTGGAATGGAATGTGGAATGGAATGGAATGGAATGTGGAATGGAATGGAAAGGAACGTGGAATGGAATGGAATGTAACGTGGAATGGAATGGAATGGAACGTGGAATGGAAAAGAATGGAATGTGGAATGCAATGGAATGGAATAGAATGTTGAATGGAATGGAATGGAAAGGAAAGGAATGTGCAATGCAATGGAATGGAATGTGGAATGGGATACAATGGAATGTGGAAAGGAATGTGGAACGGAATGTGGAATGGAATGGGATGGAATCTGGAATGGAATGAGGAATGGAATGCAATGGAATCTAATGTAATGTACTGGAATGTGGAATGGATCGTGGAATGGAAGGTGGAATGGAATGGAATGGATTGTGGAATGGAACGGAATGGAACATGGAATGGAAAGGAATGCAATGTGTAATGGAAAGGAAAGTAATGTGGAATGCAATGGAATGATATGGAATGTGGAATGGAATGCAGTGGAATAGAATGAAATGGATAAAAATGTGGAATGGAATTTGGAATGGAAAGTAATGCAATAGAATGTGGAATGGAATTGAACGTTGAATGAAATGTGGAATGGAACGTGGAATGGAATGTGGAATGGAACGTAGAATGGAATTTGAAATGGAATTTGGAATGGAACATGGAATGGAAGGGAACGGCACGTGGAGTGGAATGTGGAATGGAACGTGGAATGGAACCTAGAATGAAATGGAATGGAATGTGGCAGGGAATGTGGAATGCGACGTGGAATAGAAGGAGGAATGGAATGGAATGGATTGTGGAATGGAATGTGCAATGAAATGGAATGGAATGTGGAAAGGAATGTGGAATAGAATGTGGAATAGAATGGAATGGAATGTGGAATAGAGTGTGGAATTGAACGTGGAATGGAACAGAATGGAATGTGGAATGCAATGTGGAATGGAATGTGGAATGGAGAGTGGAATGCAATGGGTAATGGAACGGAATGCAAAGAGAAATGGAATGGGGAATGGAATGTGTAATTGAATGTCAAATGAAATGCAACGGAATGTGGAATTGAAAGTGTAATGGATTGGCGTGGAATGGAATGGAATGTGGGAAGGAAAGTGGAATGGATTGTGGAATGGAATGTGGAATGGATTGTGGCATGGAATTTAAAGAATGTGCAAAGGAATATGGAATGGAATGTGGAATGCAATGTGGAATGCAATCTGGAATGGAAAGTGGAATGGAATGCAAAGGAATGTGGAATGGAATGTAGAATGGAACGTGGAGCAGCATGAAATGGAACGTAGAATGGAATGAAATGGAACATGGAACAGAATGTGGAATGGAACATGGAATGGAATGGAATGGAACGTTGAAAGGAAAGTGGAATGGAACGTGTAAATGTATGGAATGGTACGTGGATTGGTATGGATTGGAATATGGAATGGAATGTGGAAGGGAATGGATTGGAATGTGGAATGGAATGTGAAATGAAATGTAGACTGGAAGGTGGAATGGAATGGATTGAAATGTGCAGTGGAATGTGGAATGGAATACAATGGAATGTGGAATAGACCATGGAATGGAACGTGGAATGGAACATGGAATGCAAAGTGGAATGAAATGTGGAATGGTAAGGAATGGGATATGGAATGCAATGTTGAAAGGAAAGGAATGAAACGAGGAATGGGATGTGGAATGGAATGGAATGGAATGTTGAATGGAATGGAGTGGAACGTGGAAAAGAATGTGGAATGGAATGTGGAAGGGAATGTGGAATGGAATGGAATGGAATGCGGAGTGGAATGGAATGGAATGTGGAATGGAATGGAATGTGGAATAGAATGGAATGGAATGGAATGGGATGCGGAATTGAATGGAATGGAATGTTGAATGCAACGGAATGTAATGGAATGTAGAATTAAGTGGAATGGAATGTAGAAAGTTATGGAATAGTATGTGGAACAGTATGGAATACATTGTGGAATAGAATGTGGAATGGAATGTGGAATGGAATGTGGAAAGTAATTCAGTGGAATGTGGAATGTAACAGAATGTAATGTGGAATAGAATGGAATGGAATGGAATGTGGAATAGAATGGAAGGTAAAGGAATGGAATGCGGAATGGAATGGAACGGCATGTGGAATGCAACGGAATGGAATGAAATGTTGAATTAAATGGAATGGAATGTCGAATGGAATGGAATACAATGTGCAAAGGAATGGAATGGAACGTTGGTTATAATGTGGAATGGCATGTGTAGTGGAATGTGGAATTTAATTTAATGGAATGTGGAATATAATGGAATGGAATGTGGAATGGAATGTAATGGAATTGAATGTGGTGTAGAATGCAATGCAAAGGAATGGAATGTGGAATGGAATGGAATAGAAGGTAGAATGCAGTCTTGATTGGAATGTGGAATGGAATGTGGAATGAAATGTGGAATGCAAAGAAATGTAATGTGGAATGCAATGTGGAATGGAATGTGGAATGGAAAGTGGAATGGAATGGAATGGAAAGTGGAAGGGAACATGGAATGGAATGAAATGTGGAATGGAATGGAATGGAATGTGGAATGGAATGTGAAATGGATTGTGGAAAGGATAGTTGAATGGAATGTTGAATGGAATGGAATGGAATGTGGAATGAAATGTGGAATGGAATCTGGAATGGAATGTGGAATGGAATGTCGAAATGAACATGAAATGCAATGAAATGGAATGTGAAATGGAATGTGGATTAGAATGTGGAATTAAAGTGGAAAGGATTTGAATGGAATGTGGAATAGAATTTGGAAAGTAATATGAAATAGAATGGAATGTGGAATGGAATGGATTGGAATGTGGAAAGGAATGTGGAATGGAATGTGAAATGGAACGTGGAATGGAATGTGGAATGGAATGAAATGGAACTTGGAATGGAACGTGAAAAGGAATATGAAATCGAATGGAATGGAATGTAGAATGGAATGTGGAAAATAATGGAATGGAATGTGGAATGGAATGTGCAATGGAATGGAATGGAATGTTCAAAGGGATGTAGAATGCAATGTGTAAGGGAATGCAATGGTTGTGTCAAATGGAATATGGAAAGAAATGTCGAATGGAATGGAATGGAAGTTGGAATGGAATGGAATGGAACGTGGAATGGAACGTGGAATGGAACTCGGAAAGGAAATTGGAATGGAATGGAATGAAATGCGGAAAGTAATGTAGGATGGAATGTGGAATGCAATGGAATGAAATGGAATGGAATGGAAAGGGATTGTGGAATGGAACCTTTAATGGAACGTGGAATGGAATGTAATGGAATGTGGAATGGAACGTGGAATGGTACGTGGAATGGAACGTGGAATGGAATGAGGAATGGAATGGAAAGGAATGCGGAATGGAATGTGGAAAGGAATGTGAAAAGCAATGTGGAATTGAATTGAATGGAATGTGGAACAGAACGTGGAATTGAATGGAATGGAACGTGGAATGGAACATGAAATGGAATGGAATGAACGTGGATTGGAACGTGGGAATGAACGTGGAATGGAATGTGGAAGGGAATTTGGAATGGAATTGGAAATGGAAAGGAATGGAATGTTCAAAGGAATGTGGAAACGAATGTGGAATAGAATGGAATGGAATGTGGAATGGAATGTGGAATGGAATGTGGAATGTAATGAGGAATGCAATGTGGAATGGAATCTGAAATTGCTTGGAATGGAATGTGGAATGGAACGAGGAAAGGAATGTGGAATAGAATGGAATGGAATGTGGAATGGAATGTAGTGGGTTGTGAAAAGCAATGTGGAAAGGAATTTAATGGAATGTGGAATGGAAAGAGGAACGGAATGTGGAAAGGAATGCGGAATGGAACGGAATGGAATGTGCAATGGAATTTGGAATGCAGTCTGGATTGGAATGTGAAATGGAACGGAATGGAATGTGCATTGGAATGTGGAATGGAGAGAATGGAACGTGGGTTGGAATGTGGAGTGGCACGGATTGGAAATTGCAATGGAATGTGGAATGGAATGGAATGGAATGTGGAATGGAATGTTAAGCGGAATGTTGAATGGAATGTGGAATGGAAAGAAATGGAATGTGGAATGTAATGTGGAATGTAATGGGGAATGGAAAGGAATGTAATGTGAAATGTAATGTGGAATGTAATGTGGAATGGAAAATGGAATGGAATAGAGTGCAATGTGGAATGGAACGTGGTGTGGAATGGAATGGAAAGTGGAATGCATCATGGAATGGAAAGTGGAATGGAATGAAATGTGGAATAGACTTAACGGAATGTGGAATGGAATGTGAAAAGGAACGTGGAATTGAAGGTTGAATGGAATGGGAAAGAATATGGAATAGAAAGTGGAATGGAATGTGGAATGGAACATGGAATGCAATGCAAAGGAATGTGGAATGGAATGTGGAATAGAATGAGGAATGGAATGTGGAATGGAATGCAATGGAATGTGTAATGGAACGTGGAATAGAATGTGAAATGGAATGTGCAGTGGAATGGAATGTGGAATGGAATAGAATGGAATGTGGAAAGGAATGTTGAATGGAATGCAATGGAATGTGGCATGGAACGGAGTGGAATGTGGAATGCAATGTGGAATGTAATTTGGAATGCAACGGAATGGAATGTGGATTGCAATGTGGAATGGAATGTGAAATGGAATGTGGAATGGAAAGGAATTGAATGTGGAATGGAAAGGAATTGAATGTGGAATGGAATGTGGAATGGAACGAGCAATAGAATGGAATGCATTGTGGAATGGAAAGGAATGGAATAGTGTGGAATATGGAATGGAGTGGAATGGAATGTGGAATGGACGGTGGAAAGGAACGTGGAACGGAACGTGGAATGGAACATGGAATGGAAGGTGGAATGGAATGCAATGGAATAAGGAATGGAATGTGGAATGGAATGGAATGGTATGTGGAATGGAATGCAATGTGTAATGGAATGGAAGGGAATGGAATGGAATTTGGAATTAAAGTTGAAATGGAATGGAATGGAATGTCAAAAGGAATCTGGAAAGGAGTGGAGTGGAATGTGGAAAGGAATGTGGAATGGAATAGAATGTGGAATGAAAAGGAAGGAAACGTGGAATGGAACATGGAATGCAATGTGAAATGGAAAGTAGAATAGAATGGAATGGAATGTGGAATGTAATGTGGAATGTAAGGGAATGGTACACGGAATTGAAAGGGGAATGGAATGCATAATGGAATGTATTTGATCATGGAATGGAACGTGGAAAGGAATGGAAAGGAACATGGAATGGAATGTGGAATGGAATGAGGAATGGAATGTGGAATGATGCGCGGAATGGAATGGAATGTGGAATGGAATGTGCAGTGGAATGGAATTTGCAATGGAATGGAATGGAATGGGGAATGAAATGTGAAATGGAATGGAATGGAATGCAGCATCGAATGGAAGGGAATGTTGAATTGGATGTGGAATGGAATGGAATGGAATGTGGAACGGATTGTGGAATGGAAAGCAGAATGGAATGGAACAGAATGTGGAATGCAATGTGCAAAGGAATGTGGAATGGAATTTGGAATGGAATGTGGAATAGAACGGAATGGAATGTGGAACTGAAGGTAGAATGCAATGTGGAATGGAATGTGGAATTGAACATGGAATGGAATGGAATGCAACGTGGAATAGAATGGGGAATGGAATGGAATGCAATGTGGAATGTGGAATGGAACGTGGAGTGGAATGGAATGGAATGTGGAATGGAATGAAATGGAATGTGGAATGGAATGTGGAACAGAATGGAATGGAATGTGGAATGGAATGGAACATGGAATGGAATGTGAGATGGAACGGAATGCAATGTTGAATGCAATGGAATGGAATGTGGAATGGAATGTGCAATGCAATGGAATGGAATGTGGAATGGAATGTGAAATGGAATGTGCGAAGGAATGTGGAATGGAATGGAATGAAATCTAAAATGGAAAAAGGAATGGAATGTGTAATGGAAAGGAATATAATGTGGAATGAAATGGAATGGTATGGAATGCGGAATAGAATGTAATGGAATGGAATGGAATGTGCAATGGAATGGATTGGAATGTCGAATGGAATAGAATAGAATGTGGAATGGAATGGAATGGAATGTGGAGAGGATTGGAATGGATTGGAATGTGGAATGGAATGCAATGTAATAGAAAGAAATGGAATGCAATGTGGACTGGAATGTGGAATGGAATGGAATGCAATGGAATGAGGAATGGAATCGAACGTGAAATGGAATGTGGAATGGAATGTGGAATGGAACCTGCAATGGAAACCGGAATGGAATGGAATGGAATGTGGAAAAGAATGTGGAATGGAACGTGGAATGGAACGAGGAATGTAATGGAATGGATTGTGGAACGGAATGTGTAATGGAATGGAAGGGAAAGTGTAATGGAATGTGGAACAGAATATGGAATAGAATGGAATGGAATGTGGAATGGGAAGTGGATTGAAATGGAATGGAATTTGGAGTGGAATGGAGTGGAATGTGGAATCGAAAGTGGACTGGAATGCAATGGGATGTGGAATGGAATGTGGAACGGTATGTGGAATGGAATGTGGAATGGAACATAATGTAATGTGAAATGGAACGTGGAAGAGAATGGAATGGAAAGTGCAATGGAACATGGAATGAAATGGAGTGGTATGCGGAATTGAATGTGGAATGGAACATGGAATGGAATAGAACGTGGAATGGAATTGAAAGCAACATGGGATGGAATGTGGAATGAAATGTGGAATGCAACGTGGAATTGAATGAGGAATGGAATGTGGAATGGAAAGTTAAGAATATGGAATGGAATGGAATGGAAAGTGGAAAGGAATTTAATGGAATGCAGAATGGAATGTGGAATGGAATGGAATGGAAGGTGGAATGGAATGGAATATGTAATGGAATGGAAGTTAATGGTATGGAATCTGGAATGGAATGGAGTGTAATGTGCAGTTGAATCTGGAATGGAATGGAATGGAACATGGAATGGAACGTGGAATTCAACGAGGAATGGAAGAAGGAATGGAACGTGGAATGGAACATGGAATGAAATGTAGAATGGAATGTACTGGAATATGGAATGGAAGGGAATGTAATGTGCTATGGAATGTGGAATGGAATGGAATGAAATGGAATGGAATGTGGAATGGAATTCATGGGAATGTGTAAAGGAAAGGAATGGAATATGGAATGGAATGGGATGTTATGAAATGTGGAATGGAATTGAATAGTATGGAATGGAACGTGGAGTGGAATGGAATGTAACGTGGAATAGAATGGAATGAAACTTGCAATGGAAAGTGAAATGGAATGTAGAATGGGACGTGGAATTGAATGCTGAATGGAATGTGGCATGGAAAGTTATGGGATGTGGAATGGAATGGAATGGAATGTGGAATGGAATGGAATGGAATGTGGAATGGAATGAAATGGAATGTTGAATGGAATGTTTAATGGAATGGAACTGAATGTGGAATGGAATGGAATGGAATGTGGAAAAGAATGGAATGGAATGTGGAATGAAATTTCGAATGCAATGTGGATTGTAATGGAATGGAATGTGGAATGGAATGGAATGCAATGTGGAATGGAATGTGGAATGGAATGGAATGGAACGTGGAATGGAACGTGGAAAGGAAATTTGAATGGAATGGAATGAAATGTGGAAAGGAATGTTGAATGGAATGTGGAATGGAATGGAATGGAATGGAATGGAATGGAATGGAAAGGGGAACGGAATGTGAAATGGAACGTTTAATGGAATGTGGAATGGAATGTAATGGAACGTGGAATGGAACGTGTAATGTGGAATGGAAAGTGAAATAGAATGTGGAATGGAATGTGGAATGGAATGTGGAATGGAATGTGAAACGCAATGTGGAATTGAATGGAATGGAATGTGGAACTGAACGTGGAATTGAATGGAATGGAACATGGAATGGAACATGTAATGGAATGGAATGAAATGTGGAATGGAACGTGGGATGGAATGAGGAATGGAATGTGAAATGGAATGTGGAATGCAATGGGAAATGGAATGGAATGGAATGTGGAATGGAATGTGGAAAGGAATGTGGAATAGAATGGAATGGAATGTGGAATGGAATGTAGTGGGTTGTGGAATGCAATGTGGAATGGAATTCAATGGAATGTGGAATGGAATGAGGAATGGAATGTGGAAACGAATGTGGAATGTAACGGAATGGAATTCAATGTAATGTGGAATGGAATGAGGAATGGAATGTGGAAACGAATGTGGAATGTAACGGAATGGAATGTGCAATGGAATGTGGAATGGATTGTGGATTGGAATGTGAAATGAAATGGAATGGTACGTGGAATGTGATGTGGAATTGAATGTGGAATGGACGGAATGTAACGTGGATTGGAATGTGGAATGGAATATTGCATGGAACGTTAAATGGAAATGAATTGACTGTGGAACTGCACGTGGAGTGAAATGGAATGGGACGTGGAATGGAACGTGGAATGGAAAAGAATGGAACGGAAAATGGAATGTGGAATGGAATGTGGAAACGAACGGAATGGAATATGGAATGGAATGTGTAATGGAATGTTGAATGGAATGTGGAATGGAATGGAACTGAATGTGGAATGGAATGGAATGGAATGTGGAATGGAATGGAAAAGAAAGTAGAATGCAATATCGAAGGCAATGTGGAATGGAATGGAATGCAACGTGGAATGTAATGGAATGCAATGTGGAATGGCAGGGAATAATACAGAATGTGGAATGGAATGGAACGGGGAAAGGAATGAGGAATGGAATCTCGAATGGAAAATGGAATGGAATGGACTGTAAAGCAATGTGGAATGGAAGGTGGAATGCAATTAAATGGAATGTGGAACGGAATGGAACCTGGAATGGAAAGGAATGCAATGTGGATTGGAATGGAATGGAATGTGGAATGAAATGTAAAATTGAATGTATAATGGAATGTGGAATGGAATGAAATGGATCATGGAATGGAATGAAAGGGAACGTGGAATGGAAAGGAATGGGAAGTGGAATGGAATGTGGAATGGAACGTGGAATGGAATGTGCAATGGAATCCTTAATGGATCATGGAATGGAATGGAATGGAACGTGTAATGAAATGTGAATTGGAATCTGGAATATAACATGGAATGGAGCATGGAATGTAATGGAATACAACGTGGAATGCAACTTGGAAAGGAACGTGGACAGGAACGTGGAATGTAACGTGGAATGGAAAGGAATGGAATGCGAAATGAAATGAAAAGGAATGGAATGTGGAATGGAATGTGGAAGTGAATGAATGTGGAAAGGAATGTGGAATGGAGGGGAATGGAATGTAAAATGGAATGGACTGGAATGTGGAATGGAATGTGGATTAGAACGTGTAATGGACGGTGGAATGGAATGTGGAAACGAATGTGGAATGGAACGGAATGGAATGTGAAATAGAATGGATTGGAATGTGGTACGGAATGGAAAGGAATGTGGAATTGAATGAGGAATGAAATGGAATCGAGTGTGGAATGGAATGGAATGGAATGTAGAATTGAATGTGGGAAAGAATGTGGAATAGAATGTGGAATGGAATGTGGAATTGAACGGAATGGAATGTGAAATGGAATGGAATGGAAAGTGGAATGGGATGTGGAATGGAATGGAATGGAATGTGGAATGGAATGTGGAAATGAATTTGGAATGGAAAGGAATTCAATGTGGAATGGAGTGTGGAATTTAATGTCAAATGGAATGGAATGGAATGTGGAAAGGAATGTGAAATCGAAATGAATGCAAAGTGGAAAGGAATGGAATGGAACATGGAATGGAATGGAATGGAACGTGGTATGGAACATGGAATGAAACGTGGACAAGGGCATGGAATGTGGCATGGAATGGAATGGAATGGAATGTGGAATTTAATGGAATGGAATGTGGAATGGAATGTGGTATCGGAGGTGGAAAGGAATTTAATGGAATGTGGAATGGAATGTGGAATGGAAAGTGCAATGGAATGGAATGGAATGTGGAATGGGATGTGGAACGGAATGTGAAACAGAATGTGGAAATGAATGTGGAAAGGAAGGTGGAATGTAAGGGAATGGAATGTGAAATGCAATGGAATGAATGTGGAATGTAATGTGGAATGTCATGGAATGGAATGTGGAATGGAATGTGGAATGAAGTGTGGATTGGAATATGGAATGGAATGTGGAATGCAATGAGGAAAGGAATGTGGAAAGGAATCTGGAATGGAACGGAATGGAATGTGGAATTGAATGTGGAATGGATTGTGGAATTGAATATGTAATGGAATGGAATGCAATGTGAAATGCAATGTGTAATGGAATGTCAAATATAAAGCAAAGGAATGTGGATTTTAACGTGGAATGGAATGGAAAGGAACGTGGAATGGAATGTGTGTTGGAATGTGGAATGGAATGTGGAATGGAATGGAAAGGAATGTGCAAAGGAATATAAAATGTAATGTAGAATGGAATGTTAAATGGAACGCAATGGATTGTGGAATGGAATGTGGAAGTGAAAGTGGAACGACATGAAATGGAACGTGGAATTGAATGGAATGGAATGTGGAATGGAATGGAATGGAACAAGGAATGGAAAGTGGAATGGAACGTGGAATGGAATCTGGAAGGTAACGTGGAATGGAATGGAATGCAATGTGCAATGGAATGTGGAAATGAATTGAAAGGAATGTGCCAAGGAATATGGAATGGAAAGTGGAATGCAATGTGGAATGGAACGCAGAGGAATGTGGAATGGAATGTGGAATGGACTGTGGAATGGAAAGTTTAATGAAAAACGAAATGGAATGGAACGGAAAGCGTAATGGAACATGGAATTGAACGTGGAATGGAAAGTGGAAAGGAATGGAAAGGAAAGTAGAATGTAATGTGGAATGGAATGGAAAGGAATGTGGAATGGAATGTAGAATGCAGAATGGAATGGAATGGAATGGAATGGAATGGGAAAAGGAATGTGGAATGGAATGTGAAATGGAACGTGGAATGGAATGTGGAATGGAATAAAATGGAACTTGGAAAGAACATGGTATAGAATGCGGAATCGAATGGACTGGAATGTAGAATGGAATGTGGAAGGTAATGGAATGGAATGTGGAATGGAATGCGCAATGGAATGGAATGGAGTGTGCAAGGGAATGTAGAATGGAATGTGGAATGGAATGCAATGGTATGTCAAATGGAATGTGGAATGGAATGTGAAATGGAATATGGAAAGAAATGTCGAATGGAATGGAATGGAACGTGGAATGGAACGGAATGGAATGGAATGTAGAATGGAACGTGGAATGGAATGTGTAAAGGAAATTGGAATGGAATGGAATGAAATGTGGAAAGGAATGTTGAATGGAATGTGGAATGGAATGGAATGTAATGGAATGGAATGGAATTTGGAACGGAATGTGGAATGGAACGTTTAATGGAACGTGGAATGTAATGTAATGGAACGTGGAATGGAACGTGGAATGGTACGTGGAAAGGAACATGGAATGGAATGAGGAATGCAATGGAAAGGAATGTGGAATGGAACGTGAAATGCAATGTGGAATTGAATGGAATGGAATGTGGAATGGAACGTGGAATTTAATGGAATGGAACCAGGAACAGAACACGGAATGGAATGCAATAAATCATGGAATGTATCTTGGGATGGTACGTGGAATGGAAAGTGGAATGGAACGGAATGGAATTTGGAATGGAATGTGAAATTGAATGGAATGGAATGTGGAATGGTATGTGGAATGCAATGTAATGGAATGTGGATTTTAAAGGAATGGAATGTGGAATAGAAATTTTAATGGAATAGAATGGAATGTGCAACGGAACGTGGAATGGAATGGAGTGGAACGTGGAATGGAATTTTGAATGGAAATTGGAGTGGAACGTGGAATGTAATCTGGAATGCAACCTTGAATGAAATGTGGAATGGAACGTGGAATGGAATGGAATGGAATATGGAATGGAATGAAATAGAATGAGTAATGGAATGTGGAATAGGATGTGGAATGGAACAGAATGGAATGGAATGGTTTGTGGAATGGAATGTGGAATGGAATGTGGAATGGAAACTGGAATGTAATGTAATGGAACTTGGAATGGAAATTGGAAGGGAACGTGAAATTGAATGTGGCATGAAACATGGAATGGCATGGGCAATGGAATGTGGAATGGAACGTGGAATGTAACGGAATGGAAAGTCGAATGGAATGTGGAATGGAATGGAATGGAACGTGGAATGGAACGTGGAATGGAATGTGGAATGCAATGTCGAATATAATGGTATGTGGAATGGAATGGAATGCAATGCAATAAATGAATGGAATGGAATGCGGAATGGAATGGAATGGAATGTGTAATGGAATGGAATGTGGAATGGAGTGGCATGGAATGGAATGTGGAATGGAATGGAATAGAATACAGTGGAATAAAATGTGGAAAGGAATGGAATGTGGAAAGGAATAGAATGTGGAATGGAATGAAAAGTAATGGAATGAAATGGAATGGAATGTGGAATGCAATGTAATGGAATGTGGAAAGGAATGGAATGGAATGGAGTGGAATGGGAAATGGAATAGAATGGAATGCGGAATGCAATAGATTGTGGAATGGAATGGAATGGACTGGGGAATGTTATGGAATTTAACATGAAATGGATTAGAATGGAAATTGGAATGCAATGTAAAGGAATGTGGAATGGAATGGAATTGAATGTGGCATGGGATGTGGAATGGAACGTAAAGGAATGTGAAATGGAAAGAAATGGAATGTGGAATGGAATGCGCAATGGAATGTGGAATGGAATGTGGAACGCAATTTGCAGTGAAATGTGGAATGGAATGTGGAATGGAATGTGGAATGGAAAGTGGAATGGAAAGTGGAATGGAATGGAATAGAATGTGGAAAGGAACATGGAATGAAAAGTGGAATGGAACATGGAAAGGAACGCAGAATGTAATGTGGAAGGGGAAGTGCAATGGAATGGAATGGAAAGTGGATTGGAACATGGAATGTAACGTTGAATGGAAAATGGAATGTAACATGGAATGGAAAGTGAAATGGGATGTGCAATGGAATGTGGAGTGGAAAGTGGAATGGAAGGAAATGTAACGTGGAATGAAATGGAATGGAAAGTGGAAAGGAACGTGGAACAGAACATGGAAAGGAATGTGGAATGGAACGTGGAATGGAATGTGGAATGTAATGTGGAAGGGAATGTGGCATGGAATGGAATGGAATGGAATGGAATGTGGAATGGAAAGTGCAATGGTTCCTGTAATTGAACGCGGAATGGATTGTGGAATGGAACTGGAAGGGAATGTGGAACGTGGAATGGAATATGGAATGGAATGTGAAGTTGAATGGATTGGAATGTTGACTGGAACGTGGAATGTAATGGAATGGAATGTGGAATGGAAAGGCATGTAACGTGGAATGGGACATGGAATGGAAAATGGAATTCAACGTGGAATGGAGAGTGGAATAGAATGTCGAATCGAATGGAATGGAATGTGAAATGGAATGGAAAGGAATGTGGAATGGAAAGGAATGGAACGTGGAATGTAACGTGGAATTGAATGTGGAATGGAATGGAATGGAAGATGGAATGCAACGTGGAATGAAATGGAATGGAAAGTGGAATTGAATGGAATGGAACGTGGAATTTAATGGAAAGGAACGTGGAATGGAATGTGGAATGTAATGGAATGGAACTTGGAATGCAAAGTGGAATGGAAAATGGAATGGATCGTGGAATGGAACGTGGAATGGAATGGATTGGAATGCGGAATGGAAAGGAATGGAATGGAATGTGGAATGGAAAGGAATGCAAACTGGAATGGGACATGGAATGGAACATGGAATGCGACATGGAATGGAAAGTAGAATGGAATGTGGAATGAAATGGAAGAGAATGGAATGGAATGCGGAATGCAATGGAATGAAATTTGGAATGGAATGGAATGGATTGGAATGGAATGTGGAATGGAATGGAATGGATTGGAAAGTGAAATGTAATGTGCAACGGAATGTGAAATGGAATGTGGAATGAAATGTGGAATGGAATGAATTGGAACATTGATTGGAATGCAATGGAACGAGTAATGGAATGGAATGGAATGGAACATGGAATGGAACGTGGATTGGAGCATGGAATGGAATGTGGAATGGAATGTGGTAAGAAAAGTGGAATGGAATGGAATGGAATGTGGAAGGGAATGTGGAAATGAATGCAAAGGAATGAAAACGGAATGTGGAATGGAATGCAATGGAAAGTGGAATGGAATGTTGAATGGGATGTGGAATGGAATGTGCAATGGAATGTTGAATGGGATGTGGAAAGGAAAGTGGAATGGAATGTGGAATGCAATGTGGAAAGGAATAGAAAGAAATGTGGAATGGAATGTTCATTGGAATGCAATGGAATTTGGAACGGAATGGAATGGACTGCGGAATGGAATTTGGAATGGAATGTTGAATGGAATGTGGAATGGAATGGAATGGAATGGAATGAGGAGTGGCATGTGAATTGGAATGCAATGGAATGTGGAATGGAAAGTGGAAAGAAATGCAATGGAATGAGAATGGAGTGTGGAATTGAATGTGTAATGCAATTTGGAATGGACTGTGGAATGGAATGTCGAATGGAATGTGGAAAGGAATGCGGAATGGAATGTAATGGACTTCGGAATGGATGGTGGAATGGAATGGAATGCTATATGGAATGGAATGTGGATAGGAATGTTTAATGGAAAGTGGAAAGGAATGGAGTAGAATGTGGAATGGAATGTGAAATGGAATGTGGAAAGGAATGGAATATAATGTGGAATGTAATCTGGAATGGAATGTGGAAGGGAAATTGGAATGGAATGGAATGGAATGTGGAATGGAACACGGAATGGAACGTGGAATGGAACGTGGAATGTGATGTTCAATGGAATACGGAATGGGAAGTTGAATGGAATGGAATGGAACATGCAATTGAACGTCGAAAGGAATGGAAAGGAATGTGGAATGGAAGGTAGAATGGAATGTGGAAAGGAATGGGGAAAGGTACGTGAAATCAAATGTGGAATGGAATGTGGAAGGGAATGTGGAGTGGAATGGAATGGACTTTGGAATGGAATGTGGAATAGAATGAAATGGAATGTGGAATGGAATGAGCAAGCGGACGTGGAATGGACTAGAATGGAATGTGAAATGGATCTTAGAACGGTATGGAAAAGAACACGCAATGGAATATGGAATGGAACGTACAATGGAAAGTGGAATGTAGTGTGGAATGGAATTTGGAAAGGAATGTGCAATGGAATGTGTAATGGAAAGTGGAATGGAATGGAATGGAACGTGGAAAGGAACCTGGAAAGGAATGGAATGCCACGTGAAATGGAATGTGGAATGGAATGTGGAATGGAACATGGAATGGAATGGAATGGAATGTGGAATGGACTGGGATGGAATCTGGAATGGAACGGAATGGAATGTGGAATGCAATGGAATGAAATCTGGAAAGAAATGTGGAGTGGAATGGAATGGAATGTGGAATGGAATGTGGAATGGAATGTGAAATGGAATGCGGAATGGAATGTGGAATAAAACTTGAAACGAAACGAGGAATAGAATGGAATTTAACTTGTAATGGAATGTGGAATGGAATGTTGAATGGAAAGGAACGGAATGTGAAATGGAAAGTGGAATGGAATGTGGAATGGAATGCAATGGAATGTGGACTGAAACGGAATGTCATGTGGAACGCATTGTGGAATGGAATGTGGAAAGGAATGTCAAATGAAACGGTTTGGAAAGTGCAATGGAATGTGTAATGGAGAGCTGAATGGAATGTGGAATGGAACGGAATGGAATGTTGAATTACATGTGGAATGTAACGTGTTTTGTAATGTGGAATGGAATGTGGAATGGAGTGGAAAGTTATGAGGAATTCAATGTGAAAGGGAATTTGGAAGAGAATGGAAGGGAATCTGGAATAGAATGGAATGGAGTGTGGAAAGGAACGTGGAATAGATTGGAATGGAATCTGGAATGCAATGAGGAATGGAATGTGTAAAGGAATATGGAATGGAACAGAATGTAATATGGAATTGAATGTGGAATGGAGTGTGTAATGGAATGTGGAATGGAAAGGACAGGAATGTGGAATGGAATGTGGAATGGATTGGAATGGAATGAGGAATGGAAGGTGGAATGGAATGTGGAATGGAATGTGGAATTCTATGTGGAATGGAGTATGGAATGGAATGTGGAATGGAGTGTGGAATGGAAAGTGGAATGGAATGGAATGGAGTGTGCAATGGAATGTGGAATGTAACTAAATGGCATGGGAAATGGAGGGTGAAATGGAGGGTGGAATGGAATGTGGAGTGGAATGGAAAGGGAAGTGGAATGGAATGTGGAATGCACTGTGGAATGGAAAGTGGAATGGTACGGAATGGAATGTGGAATGGAAAGTGGAATGGAATGTGGAATGGATAGTGGAATGGAGTGTGGAACAAAATGTGGAATGGAAAGTAATGGAATGTGGAATGGAATGTGGAAAGAAATGTGGAATGAATGGAATAGATTGTGGAAAGCAACGGAATGGAATGGTAAGGAGTGTGGACTGGAAAGGAATGGAATGTGCAATGAAACCTGCAGAGGAACGCGGAATGGAACGTGGAATGGGAAGTGGAATGAAAGGTGGAATTGAATGGAATGGAAAGTGTAATTGAGTGTCAGATGGAATGGAATGGAAAGTGTAATGGAATATGGGTTGGAATGGAATGGAATGTTCAATGGAATGTGAAAGGGAACGTGGAATAGAATGTGGAATGCAATGTGGAATGGAATGTGAAATGTAATTGAATGCAATGTGGAATAGAATGAAATGGAATGGAACGTGGAATAGAATGGAATGGATTCGAATGGAATTCGGAGTGGAATTGAATAGAATGTGGAATGCAATGGAATGGAATGGAATGGAATGTGAAATTGAATAAAATGGAATGTGGACAGAAATGCAATGGAATGTGGAATGGAATGGAATGGAATGTGGAATGAAATAGAATGGATCATGGAATGAAATGTGGAATGGAATAGAATGGAACATGGAATGGAATGTGGAATGGAATTTGGAATGGAATGTGGAATGGAATGGAATGGAATGTGGAATGGAATGGAAAGGAATGTGGTTTGGAATGGAATGGAAAGTGGAATAGAATGGAATGCAATGGAATGTGCAATGGAAAGTGGAATGGAATGGAATGGAAAGTGGGATGGAATGCAATGGAACATGGAACGGAATGGAATGGAATGTGGAACCGAATGGAACGTAGAATGGAATGCAATGGAATGTGGAATGGAATGGAATGGAATATGTAATGGAATAGAATGGAATGGAATGGAAAGTAAAATGGAATGAGAATGGAATGTGAAATGGAATGTGGAAAGGAATGTGGAATGAAAATTGGAATGGAATGAAATGGAACGTGGAATGAAATGGAGTGGATCCTGGTCTGCAATGGGGAATGCATCGTGTAAGGGAACGTGTAATGTAATGAAACATGGAATGGAATGTGGAATGGAATGTGAAATGGAATGTGGAATGGAATGCTGAATGGATTGTGGAATATTATGTAATGGAATGGAATATGGAATGAAAGGAATTTGAATGTGGAATGGAACGTGGAAAGGAATGTGGAATGGAACGTGGAATGGAACGTGGAATGGAACGTGGAATGTAATGGAATGGAAGATGGAATGGAATGTGGAATGGAATGGAATTGAACTTGGAATGGAATGTGGGATGGAATGGAATGGAATGTTGAGTGGAATGTAGAATTAAATGTGGAATGGAAAGTGGAATGGATTGGAATGGAATGTGGTATGGAATGGAATAGGATCTGAAATGGAATGTGCAATGGAATGTGGAACGGAATCTGGAATGGCACGTGGAATTGAACATCGAATGGAATGGAATGGAACGTGTAACGGAATGTAAAATGGAACGGAATGGAATGAGGAAAGGAATGTGGAATGGAAAGCAGAATATAATGGAATCGAATTTGGAATGCAGTGTAGAATAGAATGGAATGGAATGTGGAAAGGAATGTGGAATGGAATGTTGAATGGAATGATTAATGGAATGTGGATTAGAATGGAATGGAAAGTGGAATGGAATGTGGAATGGAATGTGCAATGGAATGTGGAATGGAACGTAAATAATGTTTAATGGAATGTGGAATGGAATGTGGAAGGAAACTGGAACGGAATGGAATGGAATGTGGAATAGAGCGTGGAATGCAAAAGAATGGTAAGTGGAAAGGAACGTGGAATGGAACGGGGAAAGCAAAGTGGAATGGAATGTGGAATGGAATGGAATGGAATGTGTAATGGAATGGAATGCAATGTGGAATGATATGTGGAATGGAATGTGGAATGGAATGTGTATTGGAATGGAATGGAATGTGGAGTATAATGTGGAGTAGAGAGTAAAATAGAAAGTGGAATGGAACGGAATTGAAAGTGGAATGGAATTTGTAATGGAATTGTGGAATGGAACATGAAATGGAAAGGAATGGAATGTGGAGCGGAACGTGGAAAGGAATATAATGGAAGATGGAATGGATCGTGGAATTTAACGTGGAATGGAATGGAATGGAATGTGGAATGGAATGTAGAATGGAATGTGGAAAGAATTGGAATGTGGAAAAGAATGGAATGGAATGTGGAATGGAATGGAATGGAATGTGGAATGGAATGGAATTGAATGTGGAATGGAATGGAAAGGAATGTGTAATGGAATGTGGAATGGAATGGGAAATGTAAGCTGGAATGAAATCTGGAATGGGAATAAATGGAACACAGAATGGATTGAATGGAACGTGGAATTGAACGTGGAATGGAACGTGGAATGGAATTTCGGATGGAATGGAACGGAATGTTGAATGGAATGGAATGGAATGTGGAATGGAATGTGGAATGGAATGTGGAATGTATTATGGAATGGAATGGAATAGAAAGTGGAATTTAATGGGGAATGGAATGCAGTGGAATGAGGAATGGAATGTGGAATGGAATGTTGAATGGAATGGAATGGATTGTGGAAAGCAATGTGGCATGTATAGTGGAATGCAATGGATTGGAATGTGGAAAGGAATGTGGAATGGAATGGAACGTGGAATGGAGAGTTTTGTGGAACGTGCTTTGGAACGTGGGATGGAATGTGGAATGGAAAGGAATGGAATTGAATGTGGAATGGAATGGGATGGAATGTGTAATGGAATGTGAAATTGAATGTGGAATGGAATGTTGAATGGAATGCAATGGAATGAGGAATGGAATGTGGAAGGGAACATGGAATGGAGTGAAATGGAATTTGGAATACAATGTGGAATAGAATGTAGAATGGAATGTGGAATT
Organism: Pongo pygmaeus; assembly: GCF_028885625.2. Lineage (NCBI taxonomy): Eukaryota > Metazoa > Chordata > Mammalia > Primates > Hominidae > Pongo > Pongo pygmaeus. The sequence continues at coordinate 12,412,341 of NC_072395.2, read as the reverse complement.
TAATGGAATGGAATCGAATGTGAAAAGGAATCTGGAAGATTCGTGGAATGGGATGTGTAACGGAATTGAATGGAAAAAGGATTGGAATGGATTTTAATATGGAAAGGAATGTGGTAGGTAATGCAATGGAATGTGGAAAGGAAAGGAATGGAATGTGCAGTAGGATGTGGAATGGAATGTAGAAAGGAATGGAACGGAAAGTGGAATGGAAGGTGGAATGGAGTGTGGAATGGAACGTTTAATGGAACGGAATGGATTGTGGAATGCCATTTGGAATGGAATGGAATGCAATCTGGAATGCAACGTGGAACTGAATCTGGAATGCAATGTGGAACGGCAAGTGGAATGGATTGGAATGGAACGTTAAATGGCATGGAATGGAAAGCGGAATGGAACGTGGAATGGAATGGAATGGGAAATAGAATGCAACGTGGAACGGAACGTCAAACGGAATGGAATGGAACGTGGAATGGAATTTGGAATGAAATGTGGAAAATTTGTAATGTGGAAAGGAATGGAATGGAATGTGGAATGGAAGGGAATGAAAAGTGAAATCGAATGTTGATTGGAATATGGAACAGAATGGAACGGAACGTGGAATGAAATGAGGAATGGAACACGGAATGGAAAGTCGGTTGGAATGGAATGCAACGTTGAATGCAATGGAATGGAATGTGGAATGGAATGTGGAATGGAATCGAAAGGAAAGTGGAATGGAATGTGGATTGGAATGTGGAATGGAATGTGTAGTGGAATGGAAAGGAATGTGCAATGGACGGTGGTATGGAGTCTATTGAAGTGTGGAATGGAATGTGGAATGGAATGTGGAATGGAATGTTGAATGGAATGTGGAATAGAATGTAATGGAATGGAATTTATTGTGGAATGGAATGTAGAATGGAATGTGGAATGGAAAATGTAATGGAACGGAATGGAATGTGGAATGCAATGTGGAATGAAATGTGGAATCGGACATGGAATGCAATGGAATGGAATGTGGAACGGAACTTGTAATGGTATGGAAGAGAACGCGCAATGGAACGTGGAATGGAACGTGGAAAGGAAAGTGGAATCGAATGTGGAATGAAAAACGGAAGGGAATGTGCAATGGAATGAGGAATGAAAGGTTGAATGGTACGTGGAATGGAATGTGTAATGGAACGTTGAATGAAACGTGGAATGGAATGGAATGGAAGGTGGAAAGGAACGTTCAACTGAATGTAATGCAATGTGGAATGGAATGTGGAATGGAATGTGGAATGGAACGTGGAAAGGAATGGAATGAAAAGTGGAATGCAATGGGATGGAATATGGAATGGAGTGGAATGGAATGTGGAATGGAATGGATTCGAATGGAATGTGGAATGGAATGGACTGTGAAATGGAATGGAATGGAAAGTGGAATAGAATGTGGAATGGAATGCGGAAAACAATGGATTGGAATGTGGAATGGAATGGCATGGAATGTGGAATAGAAGGGAATGGAATGGAATGGATTGCGGAATGGAATGGCATGGAATGTGTAATGCAATAGTATGGAATGGAATGAGGAACTGAATGGAATGGAATGTGTAATGGAATGGAATTGAATGTGGAATGGAATGTGGAATGTAATTGAATGGAATGTGGTATAAAATGGAATGGAATGTGGAAAAGAATGGAATGGAATGAAATGTTGAATAGAATGGAATGCAATGCAATGGAATACGGAATGTAATGGAATGGAATGTGGAAAGCAATATAATGGAATGGAATGTGAAATTGAATGGAATGGAATGTGGAATGGAAAGGAATGGAATGTGGAATTGAATGGAATGGAACGTAAAAGGTAATGTGGAATGATATTTGGGATGGAATGGAATGGAATGAAATGTGGAATTGAAAGTAATGGATTGTGGAATAAAATGGAATGGAATGAAATGGAATGGATTGTGGAATACAATGGAATGGAGTGGAATGAGAAATGGAAAATGGAATGGAATGTGGAATGTAATGGAATGGAATGCTGAATGGAACAGAATGGAATGTGAAACGGAATGTAACGTGGAATGAAATGGAATGGAATGTGGATTGGAATGGAATGGAAAGTGTAAAGCAATGGAATGGAATGGAATGGAAAGTGAATTGGAATTTGGAATGGAAAGTGAAATGGAATTTGGAATGGAATGTAAAATGGAACGTGAAATGGAGTGGAAGTGAACGTAAAATTGAACGTGCAATGGAATGTAATGAGACATCGAATGGAATGTGGAATGGAACGTGGAATGTAATAGAATGCAACGTGAAATTGAAAGTGGAATTGAACGTGGAAATGAATGGAATGGAATATGGAATGGAATGGAATAGGGAATTGAAAGGAATGGAATGAGAAATGGGATGTGAAATGGAAACAGGAATTGAATGTGGAATGGAATGGATGTAACATGGAATGAAATGGAATGGAACGACGAATGGATAGTGGAATGGAACGTGGACAGCAACGTGGAATGGAAGGTGGAACGGAATGAAATGCAATGTGGATTGGAGAGGAATGCAATGTGGAATCAAATGTGGAATGGAATGGGAAGGAATATGGAATGGAATGAGGAATGCAATGTGGAATGGAATGGAATGTGGAATGGAACGGAATGCAGCGTGGAATTGAATGGAATGGAAGGGAATTCGAAATGGAATGTGGAATGGAATGTGAAACGGCATGAAATGGAACGTACGATGGAATAGAATGGAACGTGGAATGGAATGGAATGGAACATGGAATGGAAGTTGGAATGGAACGTGGAATGGGGTGTGGTATGGACTGTGGAATGGAAAGGAATGCACTGTGGAATGGAATGTGGAATGGAATTTAAAGGAATTTTCAAAGGAATATGGAAGAGAATGTGGAAGGGAATGTGGAATGGAACGCAATAGAATGTGGAATTGAATGTGAATGGAAAGTGGAATGGAAAGTGGAAAGGAATGGAATGGAAACTGGAATGGAAAGTGGAATGGAACGTTGTATGGAAATTGGAATGGAATGGAAAGGAACGCAGAATGGAATATGGAATGGAATGGAAAGGAATGTGGAATGGAATGTAGAAAGGAATGTGGAATTGAATGGAAAGGAATGGAATGTGAAATGGAATGTGGAATGCAATATGAAATGGAACGTGGAATGGAATGTGGAATGGAATGAAAAGGAACATGGAATGGAACGTGGAATGGAATGTGGAATGGAATGGAATGGAATGTGGAATGGAATGTGCAATGGACTGGAATGTGGAATGGAATGGAATGTCGAATGGAATGTGCAATGCAATGGAAAGGAATGTGCAAAGGAATGTGGAATGGAACGTGGAAGGGAATGCAGTGGTATGTCAAAGGGAATGAGGTATGGAATGTGAAATTTAATGTGGAAAGAAATGTCGAATATAATGGAATGGAACGTGGAAAGGAATGGACTGGAACGATTAATGGATCGTGGAATGCAACGCGGAAAGGAATGTGGAATGGAATGCAATGGAATGTGGAATGGAATGTGGAAAGGAATGGAATGGAATGGAATTTGGAATGGAATGGAATGGAAAGGAATGGAAAGGATTGTGGAATGCAATGTGAAATGGAACCTGGGATAGAATGGAGTATAATGAGGAATGGAAAGTGAAATATAACTGAATGGACCTTGGAATGGAACGTAGAATGGAATGTTGAATGGAATGTGGAATGGAATGGAAGGCACTATGGAATGTAAACTGGAACGCAATGGAATGGAATGGGGAATGGAATGGAATGGAATATGAAATGGAATGTGGAAAGGAATGTGAAATGCAATGTAGAATGGAATGCAATGCAAAGTGGAATGGAATGGAATGGAATGTGAAAAGCAAGGCGGAACGGAATGTGGAATGGAATGTGCAAAGAATTTTGAATGGAAGGGAATGGAATGTGAAGGAAAGAAATGTGGAATGGAATGTGGAATGGAATGTGCAATGGAATGGAATGGAATGTGGAATGGAATGGAATGAAAAGTGGAAAGTAAAGTGGAATGTATTGGAATGGGATGGGGAATGGAATGGAATGGAATATGAAATGGAATGTGGAATGGAATGTAAAATGGAATGTGGAATGGAATGGAATGCAATGTGGAATGCAATGGTATAGAATATTTAATGCAATGCGGAAAGGAATGTGGAATGGAACGTGAAATGGAATATGCAAAGAATGTTGAATGGAAGGGAATGTAATTTGAAATGTAATGTGGAATGTAATGGAATGAGATGTGGAATGGAATGTGGAACGGAATGTGCAATGCAATGGAATGGAATGTGCAATGGAATGGAATGAAAAGTGGAAAGTAAAGTGGAATGTGATGGAATGGGATGGGGAATGGAATGGAATGGAATATGAAACGGAATGTGGAATGGAATGTAAAATGGAATGTGGAATGGAATGGAATGCAATGTGGAATGGAATGGAATAGAATATGGAATACAATGCGGAACGGAATGTGGAATGGAATGTGGAATGGAATGTGGAAAGGAATGTGGAATGGAATGTGAAATGGAATGTGGAATGTGGTATGGAATGTGGAAAGGAATGTGGAATGGAATGTGAAATGGAATGTGGAATGCAATGGAATGTGGAAAGGAATGTGGAACGGTAGGTGGAAAGGAATGTGGAATGGAATGTGGAAATGAATATGGAATGGAACGGAATGGAATGTGAAATTGAATGGAATGGAATGTGGAATGGAAGGTGGAATGGAATGGAATGCAATATGGAATTTAATGTGGAATGGAACAGAATGAAATGTGGAACGAAATGTGGAGTGAAACGTAGAATGGAATAGAATGGAATGTGGAATGGAATGGAAAGGAATGGTATGGAACGTGGAATGGAATGGAATGTAAAGTGGAATGGAATGGAATGGAATGTGGAATGGAATGTGGTGTGGAATGGTAAGGAATGTGGAATGGAATGGAATGGAATGTGGAATGGAATGGAAAGGAATGTGGAATGGAATTAAATGGAACGTGGAATGGAACTTATAATGGAATGTGCAATGGAAAATGGAACGGAACGTGTAATGGAACGTGGAATGTAATGACAATGGAATGGAATGGAATGGAATGTGTAGTAGAAGGGAAAGGAATGTGGAATCGAATGGAATGGAATGGATTGGAATATGGAATGCAATGGAAATGAATGTGGAATGGAATGGAATGTAGAATGGAAAGTGGAGTGGAATATGGAATGGAATTGAACGGAATGTGGAAAGGAAAGGTATGGAATATGGAATGGAACGCAGTGGAATATGCAATGAAATGGACCATGAAATGGAATGGAATGGAATATGGAATGTGAAATGGAATGTGGAATAGGATGTTAAATGGAATGTGGAATGGATTGCGAAATTAAATGGGGAATGGAATGTGGAATGAAATGAGGAATGGAATGAAATGGAGCATGGAATGGAATGGAATGGAACGTGAAATTTAATGGAAAGAAACGTGGAATGGAAAGTGGAATGGAATGGAATGGAAAGTGGAATGGAATGGAATGCAATGTGGAATGGAATGGAATGGAATTCAGAATGGAATGGAATGGAATGTGGAATGGAATGGAATGGAACGTGGAATGGAATGGAATGGAATGCGGAATGGAATGGAATGGAATGTGGAATGGAAAGTGGAATGGAATGGAATGGAATGTGGAATGGAATGGAATAAAATGTGCAATGTAGTGGAATGGAATGTGAACTGGAATGGAATGGAATGGAATGGAACATGGAATGGAACGTGGAATGGAACTTGGAATGGAACATGGAATGAAATGTGGAATGTGGAATGGGATGGAATGGAAAGTAGAATGGAATGGAATGGAACATTGAATGGAATGGAATGGAACGTGGAATGGAATGGAATGGAATGTGGAATGGAATGGAATGGAATGTGGAATGGAAGGGAATGGAATGTGGAATGGAATGGAATGGAATGTGCAATGGAATGTGGAATGGAATTCGGAATGGAATGTAACGCAATGTGGAATGGAATGGAATGGAAAGCAATGTGGAATGGAAAGTGGAATGGAATGGAATGGAACGTGGAACGGAAGGTGTAATGGACCATGTAATGGAAAATGCAATGGAACGTGGAATGGGACGTGGAATGGATTGAGAAATGGAATGGAACGGAATGTGAAATGGAAGGGAAAGGAATGCAGAATGGAATGTGGAATAGAATGTGGAATGTAATGTGGAATGGAATGGAATGGAATGTGGAATTGAATGTGGAATGTAATGTGGAATGGAATGGAATGGAATGTGGAATGGAATAAAATGGAATGGAATGTGGAATGGAATACAATGGAATGTGAAATGCAATGGAATGGAATGTGGAATGAAATGGAACTGAATGTGGAATTGAATGCAATTGAATGCGGAATGGCATTGAATGGCATGTGGAATGGAATGTAATGGAATAGTATTTGGAATGGAATTTAATGGAATGGAACGGAATGTGGAATAGAATGCAATTTAATGGAATGCTGAATGGAATCAGGAATATAATGGAATGGATTGTGGAATGGAATGGAATGAAATCTGGAATGGAATATGGAATGGATTATGGAATGGTGTGTGGAATGGAGTGTAATGGAATGTGGAAAGGAAAGCAATGGAATGTGTAATGCAATGGAATGCAATGAAATATGGAATGGAATATGGAATGGATTATGGAATAGAATGTCGACTAAAAAGGAATGGAATTAAACAGAAAATGGATTCTAATGGAATGCAATGTGAATGGAATGGAATCGAACATGAAATGGAATGGAACGGAATGTGGAATGGAATGTAATGGAAGGCGGAAAGCAATGTGGAATGGAATCCAATGTGGAATGGAAGGTGGAATGAAATGGAATAGAATGGGGAATGGTAAGTGGAATGGAATGGAACGGAATGTAGAATGTAACGTGGAATGGAATGGCGAATGGAATGTGGAATGGAATGGAATGGAATGTGGAATGGAATGGAAAGGAATGCGGAATAGAATGGAAATGAATGTGGAATGGAATGTGGAAAGGAATGTGGAATGGAATGGAATGGAATGTGGAATGGAATGTGGATTGGAATGGAATGGAATTGAAAGTGGAATGGAATCGAATGGAATGGAAAGTGAAATAGAATTCAATGGAACGATGAATGGAATGGAAGCAAATATGGAATGGAGTGGAATGAAACGTGGAATGGAACGGAATGGAATGTGGAATGGAACGTGGAATGGAACAAGGAATGGAAAGTGGAATGGGATGTTTAATGGAATATGGAATGGAAAGTTGAATGGAATGGAATGGAACGTGGAATTGAACGTGGAAAGGAATGGAATGGAATGTGGAATTGAACGTAGAATGAAACATGTAAAGGAATGAGGAATGGAACTTGAAATGTAATGTGGAAAGGAACGTGGAAGGGAAAGTGGAATGGAATGGAATGGAATGGAAGGGAATGTGGAATTTTATGGAATGGAAAGGAAAGGAATGTGTAATTGAATGGAACGGAATGAGGAATGAAATTGTTTGGAATGTGGAATGCAATGGAATGCAACTTGGAATGGAATGTGGAATGGATTGTGCAATGGAATGAAATGGAATGTGGAATAGAATGGAGTGGAATGGAATGTGGAATGGAATTTTTAAAGGAACGTGGAACGGAAAGGAATGGAATGTGGAATGGAATGGAATGTGTAATGGAATGAAATGGAATGTGCAATGGAATGGAATGGAATGGAACGGAAAGTGAAATAGAATGTGGAACGGAATGAGAATTGGAATGCGGAACCGAATGTGGAATGAAATGTAAACGAACGTCGAATGGAATGGAAGGGAACGTGGAATGGAATGGAAAGGAAAGTGGAATGGACGGTGGAATGAACATGGAATGGAAAGTGCAATGCAATGTGGAATGGAATGTGGAATGCAAAGGAATGTAATGTGGCATGAAATGTGAAATGGAATGGGATGGAATGTGGAAACGAATGTGGAATGTAATGCAACGGAATGAGAATGGAAAGTGGAATGGAATGGAATGGATTGTGGAAAGGAATGTGGTATGGAATGGATTGGAACGTGGAATGGAATGTGGAATGGAATGCGGAATGGCACGGAATGGAATGTGGTATGTAATGTGTTGGAATGTGGAATGGAATGTGGAATGGAATTCGTAATGGTACAGAATGGAATGAGGAATTGAATGTGGAATGGAATGTGGAATGAAACGTGGAATGGAACGTGGATTTGAATGGAATGGAACATGGAATAAAATGTGGAATGGAATGGAAGGGAATGTGGAATGAAATGTGGAGTGTAATAGAAAGGAATGTGGAACGAAATGGAATGGAATATGGAAGGGAATGTGGAATGGAAGGGAATGGAATGTGGAACGGAATGTGCAATGGAAAGTGGAATGGAAAGTTTAATGGAATGGAATGGAATGTGGAATCCAACATGGAATGAAATCGAATGGAAAGTGGAATGGAAAGTGGAATGGAATGTGGAATGGACTGTGGAACGGAATGCAATGGAATGTGGAATGGAATGGAATGGGGAATGGATTCTGGAATGCAACGTGGAATGGAATGGAATGAAATGTGGATTGGAATGGAATGGAATGTGGAATGGAATGGAATGGAATGTGGAATGGAATTTAATGGACATTGGAATGGAATGGAATGGAATGTGGAATGGCAAGTGAATTGCTATGCAACGGACTGTGGAATAGAATGTGTAACGAAACGCAATGGAATGAGAATGGAACGTGGAATTGAATGTGGAATGGAATGTGGAATGTAATGTGGAATGGAACGCAATGGAATGTGGAATGGAATGTGGAATTGAATATGGAATTGAACGGAATGGAATGTGGAATGGGAAGTGGAATGAAATGCGGAATGGAAGCTGGAATGTAATGGAATGGAACGTGTAATGGAATATGGAATGGAATGGAATGGAAAGTGGAACGGAAAGGAATGGAATGTGGAATGGAATGGAATGGAATAGAATGTGGAATGGAACGTGGAATGGAATGTGGAATAGAATGTGGAATGGAATGTGGAATTGAATGGAATGGAATGTGGAATGGGATGAAATGGAATGTGGAAAGGAATCTGGAATGGAATGCAATGGAATGTGGAATGGAACGGAATGGATTGTGGAATGGAATGTGAAATGGAATATGTAATAGAACGGAATGGTATGTGGAACGGATTGTGGAAAGGAGTGTGAAATGGAATGTGTAATGGAAGAGAATGGAATGTGAAATGGAATGTGGAATCAAAAGTGGAATGGAATGGAATGGATTGTGGAATGAAATGGTATCAAATGGTATGGAATGTGGAATGGAATGGAATGGAACGTGGAATGGAACGTAGAATGGAACGTGGAATGGAATGTGTAATGCAACGCGGAATAGAATGGAAAGGAAAATAGAATGGAATGTGGGAAGGAATGTAATGGACTGTGGAATGGAATGTGGAACACAATGGAATGGAATGTGGTAGGCAATGTGGAATAGAATGTGGAATGGAATGGAAGGAATGTGGAATGGAATGTGAAATGGAATGCAATGGAATGTCAAATGGAATGAGGTAAGGAATCTGAAATGGAAAGTGGAATGGAATGAGGAATGGAATGTGGAATGTATCATGGAATGGAAAGTGGAATAGAATGAAATGCAACGTGTAACGGAATGTGTAATGGAATTCAATGGAATGCGGAATGGAATGTTTAATGGAATGCGGAATGGAATGGAGTGGAATGTGGAATGGAATGTGGAATGGAACGGAATGGAATGTAGAATGGCGAGGGGAACGAAATGAAATGGAATGTGGAATGGAATGGAATGGAATGTGGAATGGAATGTGGAATGGAATGTAATGGAATGCAATGGAATGTCGAAAGGAATACAATGGAATGGAATGGAATGCGGAAATGAGTCGATTGGGAAGTGGAATGTAACGGAATATAATGTGGAGTGCAATGGAATGGAATGGAATGGAAGGTGGAATGGAATATGAAATGAAATGAGGAATGGAACGTGGAATGGAATGAAATGGATCTCAGAATGGAGTGGAATGGAACGTGGAATGGAATGGAATGGAAGGTTGAAAGGAATGTGGAATTGAACATGGAAAGGAAAGTGAAATGGATAGTATAATGGAATGTAATGGAATGTGGAATTGAATGGAATGGAATGTGGAAAGGAATGGAATGGAATGTGAAATGGAATGGAATGGAATACGGAATGTAACGTGGAATGGATTGAAACGGAAAGTGGAATGGAACCTCTAATGGAAAGTGGAAAGCAACGTGGAATGGAATGGAATGCAACTTGGAATGGAATGTGGAATGGAATGTGGAATGCAATGGAATAGAAGGTGGAATGGAATTGAACGGACTGGAATGGAATGTGAAATGGAATGTGGAATGGAACATGCAATAGAGTGGAATGGAATGTGGAATGGAATGGAATGGAATGGAACGTGGAATGGAACGTGGAATTGAATGGAATGGAATGCGGAGTGGAACGTGGAATGGAAAGTGGAATGGAACACGATATGGAAAGTGGAATGGAAAGAAATGGAAAGTGGAATGGAATGTGGAATTGAATGAGGAACAGAACGTGGAATTCAATGTAATGGAATGTGGCATGGAATTTGGAGTGGAACGTGCAATAGAATGGAGTGTAATGTGGAAAGGAATGGAATGAGGGATGGAATGTGGAATGGAATGTGGAACGGAATGGAATGTGGAATGGAGTGTGGAATGGAAAGGAATGGAATATGGAAAGGAATGCTCAGCGGAATGTGGAATGGAATATGCCGGAATGTGGAATGGAATGTGGAATGGGAAATTGAATGGAAAGGAATGAATTGTGGAATGGAATTTGGAAAGGAATGTAGAATGAAAAGTTGAAGGGAAAGGAATGGAATGTGGAATGGAATTTGAAATGGAATTTGGAAATGAATGGAATGGAATGAGGAATGGAATGGGATGTGGAATGGAATGGAATGTTTAAATGGAATGGAATGGAATGTGGAATGGAATGTGTACTGGAATGGAACACTATGTGGAATGGAATGTGGAATGGAATGGAATGTGGAATGGAATGTTCAATGGAATGTGGAATGGAATGTGGAATTGGAATGCAATGGAATGTGGAATTGGAATGCAATGGAATGTGGAATGGAACGCGGAATGGAATGTGGAATGGAATTTGGAATTTAACGTGGAATGTAATGGAATGGATTGCGGAATGGAATATGGAATGGAAAGTGGAATGGAAATTTGAATGTAACGTGGAATGAAACGTGTAATGGAATGTGGAATGGAATGGAATGGAATGTGGAATGGAACGTGGAATGGAACGTTCAGTGGAATGGAATGGAACGTTTAATGAAATGCGGAATGGAATGGAATGGGATGTGTAATGGAATGGAATCCAAAGTGCAATGGAAAGGAATGAAATGCGGAATGGAACATGGAATAGAACGTGGAAAGCAATGTGGAATGTAACGTGGAATGGAATGTGAAATGGAAGAGAATTTAATGTGGAATTGAATGGTATGGAATGTGCAATGGAATGGAATGAACTGGAATGTGGAATGGAATGGAATGAAATGTGGAATGGAATGGAATGGACTCTAATGGAATGCGGAATTGAATGGAATAGAATGTGGAATGGAATGGAATGGAATGTCGAATGGAATGGAATGGAACGTGAAATGGTATTTGGAATGCAGGGTGGAATGGAAAGTGGAATGTAATGGAAGGGAAAGTGTAATAGGATGGAATGGAATGGAAGGTGGAATGCAATGTGGAATGGAATGTGGAATTGAATGGAATGGAATGTGGAATGGAATAGAATGGAATGTGAAATGGAATGGATCGGAATGTGGAATGAAATGGAATGGAATGGAATGGAAAGTGAAATAGAATGTGGAATGGAAAGTGGTATTGAATGTGGAACGGGAGGTGGAATTGAATGTGGAATTGAATTGAATGGATTGAGAAATGGAATGTGCAATGGAATGGTATGGAATGTGGAATGGAATGTGGAATGCAATGTGGAATGGAATGGAAAGAAATGTGGAATGGAATGTGGAATGGAACATGGAAAGGAACGTGGAATTGAATGGGGAATTGTATGGAATAGATTGCGGAATGTAATGTGCAATGGAATGGTATGGAATATGGAATGGAATGTGGAATGCAATGTGGAATGGAATGGAATGTGGAATGGAATGTGGAATGGAACGTGGAATGGAACGTGGAATGGAATGGATTGGAATGTGGAATGAAATGTGGGATGGAATGGAATGGAATGTGTAATGGAATGTGGAATGCAGTGTGAAATGAAATGGAATGTGGAATGCAATGAGGAATGGAATGCAATGGAATGTTTAAATGGAATGGTTTGGAATGTGGAATGGAATATGGTCTGGAATGGAATGCAATGTGGAATGGAATGTGGAATGTATTGGAATGGAACGTGGAATGGAACGTGGAATGGAACGTGGAATGGAACGTGGAATGAAATGTGGAATGGAATAGAATGGAATCTGTAATGGAAGAAAATGGAATGTGGAATGGAATCTGCAATGGAATGGAATGGAAAGGAATGGAATGTGTAAGGCAATGGAATGGAATGTGGAGTGGAAAGAAATGGTACGTGGAATGGAACGTGGAATGAAACGAGGAATGCAATGTGGAATGGAACGTGTAATGGAAAGTGTAATGGAATGGAATGGAATGTGGAATGATGGGAATGGAATGTGGAATGCAACGTGGAATGGAAAGTGGAATGCAACGTGGACTGGAACTTGGAATGGACTGTGGAATCGAATTGAATGGAATGTGGAATGGAATGGAAGGCAATGTCTAATGGAATGGAATGTAGTGGAATTTGGAATGGAATGGAATTGAATACGAAATATAATGGAATGGAATGTGGAATGGAATGGAATGGAATGGAATGGAATGTTGAATAGAAAGTAATGGAATGGAATGTGGAATGGAATGTCGAATTGAATGTGGAATTGAATGGAAAGGAATGTGGAATGGAATGGAATGGAACGTAGGATGATTTGGAATCGAAAGTGAAATGGAATGTGGAAAGGAACGTGGAATGGAGTGGAATGGAACTTGGAATGGAACGTGGAATTGAGCATGGAATGGAATCTGGAAAGGAATGTGGAATGCAATGGAATGCAATGTGGAATGCAATGTGGCATGGAATGTGGAATGGAATGGCATGGAATTTGGAATGGAATGTGAAATGGAATTGTATGTGAAAAGGAATGGAATGGAAAGTGAAATGGAATGGAATGGAATGTGGAATTGAATGCAATGAAACGTGGAATGGAATGTGGAATGGAATGTGGAAAGCAACGTGGAAAGGAATGGAATGTGGAAAGGAAGGTGGAATTGAATGTAACGGAATGGAGAATGGAACGTGAAATGGAACATGGAATGGAATGGAATGGAAGGTGGAATGAAATGGAATGGAAAGTGGAATGGAATCTGGAATGAAATGGAAAGGAACGTGGAATGGAACGTGGAATGGAATGCAATGGAAGTTGGAAGGGAATGGAATGGAATGTGGAATTGAATGTAGAATTGAATGGAATGGAATGGAATGGAATGTGGAAAGGAATGTGGAAAAGAATGTGGAATGGAATTGAATGGAATGCAATTGAATGTGGAATGGAATGGAATGGAACGTGGAATGGAACATAGAATGGAATAGAATGTGGGAAGGAATGTGGAATAGAATGTGGAATGGAATGTTGAATGAAATGGAATGGAACGTGGAATGGAACGTGGAATGGAATGTATTGGAAGGTGGAAGGGAATGGAATGTAATGTGGAATTGAATGTAGAATGGAATGGAATGGAATGGAATGGAATGTGGAAAGGAATGTGGAATAGAATGTGTAATGGAATTGAATGGAATGTAATTGAATGTGGAATGGAATGGAATGGAACGTGAAATGGAACGTAGAATAGAATAGAACGTGGAAAGGAATGTGGAATAGAATGTGGAATGGAGTGGAATGGAATGTGGAAGGGAAAGTGGAATAGAATGGAATATGGAAGGGGAGGTGGAAAAGAACGTGGAATGGAAAGTGGAATGGAATTGAATGTAATGTGGAATGAAATGTGGAATAGAATGCAATGGAAAGTGGAAGGGAATGTGGAATGTAATATGAAATGGAATGTGGAATGGAATGGAATGGAATGTTGAATGGAATGTGAAATGGAATGGAATGAGGAATGGAATGCAATGAAAGGCGGAATGGCTTGCAATGGAATGTGGAATGGAATGGAACACAATGGGGAATGTAATGGAATGGAATGGAATGTGGAATGGAATGGAATGGAATGCGGAATGAAATGTGGAATGGAGTGGAACGGAAAGTGAAATGGAATGTGGAATGGAATTGAATGAAATGTGGAATGGAATGGAAAGTGGAATGGAATGGAATGGAAATGAAAGTGGAATGTCATGGAATGCGGAATGGAAAGGAATGCAATGTGGAATGGAATGGAATGGAATGGAATGTAGAATGGAACGGAATGGAAAGTGGAATTTAACGGAATGGAAAGTGGAATGGAATGGAATGGAATATGAAAAGGAATGGAATGGAATTGAATGTGGAATGGAATGAAATCGAAAGAGGAGGGGAGAATAATGAAATGTGGAATGGAATTTGGATTTGAATGGAAATGAAAGGAAAGGAATGTGGAACAGAATGGAAAGTGGTGTGGAAAGGAATGTGAAATGGAATGTAATGTAATGTGGAATTGAACGTAATGGAAAGTGGAATGGAATTGAACTGAATGTGGAATGGAATGGAATGGAATGTGAAATGGAATGTGAAATGCAATGGAATGAAATGCAATGTGGAATGGAATGGAATTTACTGCAGAATGTAATATAATGGAAGCTGGCATGGAATGGAATTGAATGTTGAATGGAATCTGTAATGGAATGGTATGGAATGGAATGGAATTGAATGGAAAATGGAATTGAATGGAATGGAATGGAATGTGGAATGGATTGGAATCGAATCTGGAATTGAATGGAATGGAATGAAGAATGGAATGGAATGGAATGTGGAATGCAATAGAATTGAAGGTGGCATGGAAAGGAATGGAATCTGAAATGGAATGGAATGGAATGCAATGAGGAATGGAATGGAATGGAATATGGAATGGAATGCAATGTAGTGAAATGTGGAATGGAATGGAATTGAATCTAGAATGGAATGGAAATGAATGTGGAATGGAATGTAATGGAATGCAATGTGGAATGCAATGGACTCCAATGTGGAGTGGAATGGAATGCAATGTGAAATGGAATGGAATGGAAGGTGAAATGGAATTGAATTGAATGTACAATGGAATGGAATGGAATGTTGAACGGAATGTATAATGGAATGGTATGGAATTGAAAGGAATGTGGAATGGAATTGAATGGAATATGGAATGGAATGGAATGTAGTGAAATGTGGAATGGAATGGAATTGAATCTGGAATGGAATGGAAATGAATGTGGAATAGAATGGAATGGAAAGCAATGTGGAATGCAATGGACTGCAATGTGGAGTGGAATGGAATGCAATGTGAAATGGAATAGAATGGAAGGTGAAATGGAATTGAATTGAATGTACAATGGAATGGAATGGAATGTGGAATAGAATGTGGAATGGAATGTAATGGAATGTGGAATGAAATGGAATGGAATTTGGAATGGAAAGTGGAATGGAAAGGAATGGAATTAAAACTGGAATGGAATAGAATGGAACGTAAAAAGGAATGTGGAATGGAATGGAAAGGAATGTGGAATGAAAAGAGGAAAAGAGTGGATCATGGAAAGGAATGTGGAATGGAATGGAATGGAATGTGGAAAGGAATGGAATAGAATGTGGAATGGAATGTGGAATGGAATGTGGAATGGAAGTGAATGGAATGTGGAATGGAATGTGGAATCCAATGTCATGGAGTGTGGAATGGAATGGAATGAGAAGTGGAATGGAATGGAATGTGGCATGGAATGAAACGTGGAATGGAATGGAATGGAATATGGTTTGGAATGGAATATAATGTGCAATTGAAGGGAATGGAATGGAATGGAATGCGAAATGGAATGTGGAATGGAATGTGAAATGGAATGGGGAATGGAATGTGTAATGGAATGAAATGGAACGTGGAATGGAATGGACTGGAAAGTGGAAAGGAGTGGAATGGAACGTCAAATGCAACGTGGAATGGAACGTGGAAAGAAAAGTGCAATGGAATATGGAGTGGAATGTGAAATGGAATGGAATGGAATGGAATGGAATGGAATGGAATGGAATGGAATGGAATGAGGAACGGAATGGAGTGGAATGCAATGTGGAATGAAATGGAATGGAATGGAATGAAAAGTAATGGAATGCGGAATGGAATGTAATGGAATGTGAAATGGAATGGAAGGGAATACGGAATGGAATGGAATGGAATGTGGAATGGAATGGAATGGAATGGAATGGAACATGGAATTGAATGTGGAATGAAATGGAATGGAAAGTGGGATGGAATGTGGAATGGCATGGAGTGGAATGTAGAATGGAATGGAATGGAATGTGAAACGGAATGGAATGGAATGTGGAATGGAATGGATTGGTCGGGAAGAGAAGTTGGAAAGGAAAGTGGAATAGAGCATGGAATGGAACTTGGAACGGAATGGAATGGAATGTGGAATGCAATGGTGTGCAATGTGGATTGGAATGCAATGGAATGTGGAATGGAATGTGGAATGGAATGGAATGGAGTGTGGAATAGAATGTGGAATGGAATGTAATGGAAAGTACAATGAAATTTGGAATGGTGTGTGGAATGGAATGCAATAGCATGTGGACGGCAATGTGCAATGGATTCGAACGGAATGTGGAATGGAATGTGGAATGTAATGTGAAATAGAACGGAATGGAATGTGGAATGGAATGTGGAACGGAATGGAATGGAAAGTGGAATTCAATGTGGAATAGAATGGAAAGGAATGTTGAATGGAAAGTGCAGGTTAATGGAATGGAATATAGAATGAAATGAAATGGAATGTGGTATGGAATGTGGAACGGAATGGAACGAAATGTGGGATGGAATGTGTAATGGAATGTGGAATGGAAAGTGGAAGGGAAAGTGCAATGGAAAGTGGAATAGAACGTGGAATGGAATGTGGAATGGAATAGAATGGAATGTGGAATGGAATGGAATGGAATGTGTAACGGAACGGAATGGAATATGGAATGGAATGGAATGGAATGTGGACTGGAATGTGGAATGGAATGGAATGGAATGGAATGGAATCTGGAATTGAGGTTAGAATAGAATGGAAGGTGGAATGGAACGTGGAATGGAATGGAATGGAATTGAATGTGGAATAGAATGGAATGGAAGGTGGAATTGAACGGAATGGAATGTGGAATGGAATAGAATGGAATGTTGAATGGAATGGAATGGAACGTGGAATGGAATGTGGAATTTAATGGAATGGAATGGGGAATGGAATGGGGAATGGAATGTGGAATGGAATGTGGAATGGAAGGTGGAATGGAATGGAATGGAATGTGGAATGGAATGGAGTGGAATGTGGAATGGAAGCTGGAACGGAATGGAATGGAATGCGGAATGGAATGGAATGAAACATGGAATGGAACATGGTATGGAAAGTGTACTGGGAAGTGGAATGGAATATGGAATGCAATTGAATGGGATGTGGAATGGAATGGAATGGAATGTGGAATGGAATGGAATGGAATGTGGAATGGAATGGAATGGAATGGAACGAGGAATGGAAAGCATTAGAGTGTGTTATGGAAACGAATGGAATGTTCAATGCAGTGGAATTGTACAGAATGTGGAAAGGAATGGAAGAGAATATAATGGAATGTGCAATAGAATGGAATGAAATGGAATGGAATGGAATGTGGAATTGAAGGTGGAATGGAATTGAATGGAATGTGGAATTGAATGTGGAATGGAATTGAGTGGAATGTGGAATGGAAGGTGGAATGGAATGGAATGGAATGTGGAATGGAACGTGGAATGGAACCTGTAATGGAAAGGAATGGTATCTGGAATGGAAAGTGGAATGGAAAGTGGAATGGAACCTGTAGTGAAATTTAATGAAACGTGGAAAGGAAAGTGCAATGGAAAGGAATGGAATGTGGAATGGAATGGTGAAAGGAATGTGGAATGGAATGTGGAATGAAATGGAATGCAATGTGGAATGGAATGTGGAATGGAATGTGGAAAGAAACGGAAGTAATATCGAATTGAATGTGGAATGGAATGTGGAAAGGAAAGTGCAACGGAATGGAATGGAATGTGGAATGGAATGGAATGGAATGTGGAATGGAATCGAATGGAATGTGGAAAGTAATGGATCGTGAAATGGAATGTTGAATGCAATGTGTAATGGAATGTGGAATTGAATGGAATTGAAAGTGGATTGAAACGTGGAATGGAAAGTGGAATGGAACGTGGAAATGAATGGAATGGAATGAGGAATGAAATGGAATGGAATGTGGAATCGATTGTGGAAGGGAATGGAATGGAATGTGGAATTGATTGTGGAATGGAATGGAATGGAATGTGTAATGGAATGGAAGGGAATGTGGAATGGAATGTGGAATGGAATGGAATGGAAATCGAAATGAAATATGGAATGTAATGGGAATGGAATGTGAAATGTAATGTGGAATGGAATGTGGAATGGGGTGGAAAGGAAGATAGAATGGAATGTGGAATGGAATGGAGTGGAATTTCAAATAGAATGTGGAATGGAAAGTGGAAATGAATGTAATGGAATGGAATTTAATGTGGAATGGAATGTGGAATGAAATGTGGAATGGTATGTGGAATGGAATGTGGAATGGAACGGAATGGAATGTGGAATGGAATGTGGAATTAAACGGAATGAAATGTGGAATGGAACTTGGAATGGTATGCAACAGAACGCATAATGGAACGTGGAATGGAATGTGGCAGGGAATTTAATGAAATTTGGAAAGCAAAGTGGATTGGAATGTGGAATGGATTGTGGAATGGAATGTGGAATGCAACTTGGAAAGGAATGTGCAATGGAACGTGGAATGGAACGTGGAATGGAATGGAATGCGGAATGGAATGTGGAACGCAATGGAAGGCAACGTGGAATGGAATGTTGAATGGAATGTGGAAAGGGACGTGGAATTGAATGGAAGGGAATGTGGAATGTAACACGCAATGGAACGTGGAATGCAAAGTGGAACAGAATGTTTAATGGAATGGAATGGAATGGGGAATGGAATGGACTGGAAAGTGGAATGGAATAGAATGTAGAATGTAAAGTTGAATGCAGTGTGGAATGTAATTTGGAATGGATTGTGGAATGGAAAGGAATGATGAATGAAATGTCGAATGGAATGGAATGGAATGTGGAATGGAATGGATGGTGAAATGGAATGTTGAATGAAATGTGTAATGGAAAGTGGAATTGAATGGAATTGAAAGTGGATTGAAACATGGAATGGAAACTGGAATAGAACGTGGAAAGGAATGTAATGGAAAGTGGAAGGGAATGGAATGCAAAGTGGAATCGATTGTGGAATGGAATGGAATGGAATGTGGAATCGATTGTGGAATGGAATGGAATGGAATGTGTAATGGAATGGAAGGGAATGTGTAATGGAATGTGGAATGGAATGGAATGGAAATTGAAATGCAATGTGGAATGTAATGGGAATGGAATGTGAAATGTAATGCGGAATGGAATGTGGAATGGAGTGGAATGGAAGGTAGAATGGAATGTGGAACGGAATGGAATGAAATGTGGAATGGAATGTGGAATGGAAAGTGGAAAAGAATGTGATGGAATGGAATATAATGTGGAATGGAAAGTGGAATGAAATGCGGAATGGAATGTGGAATGGAATGCGGAATGGAACGGAATGGAATGTGGAATGGAATGTGGAATGAAACAGAATGAAATGTGGAATGGAACTTGGAATGGTATGCAACAGAACGCATAATGGAACGTGGAATGGAATGTGGCAGGGAATTTAATGGAATGTGGAAAGCAAAGTTGATTGGAATGTGGAATGGATTGTGGAATGGGATGTGGAATGGAACTTGGAAAGGAATATGCAATAGAACGTGGAACGGAACGTGGAATGGAATGGAATGGAACGTGGAATGGAATGTGAAACGGGATGGAAGACAAAGTGTAATGGAATGTTGAATGGATGTGGAATGGATCACAGAAAGGAATGGAATGGAACGTGGAATGGAATGGGATGGAACGTGGAATAAAATGGAATGGAATGTGGAATGGAAAGGAATGGAATGTGGAACGGAATGGAATGGAATGTGGAATAGTATGCAATGCAATGAAATGGAATGCAAAATGGAATAGAATAGAATGTGGAATGCAATTGAAAGGAGTGGAATGTGGGTTTGAAGGGAATGGAGTTTGGTATGGAATGGAATAGAATGGAATGTGGAACAGAAGGGAAAGGAATGGAATGGAATCCGGAATCAAATGGAATGGAGTGTGGAATGCAATATAATGGAATGCAATGTGAAATTCATTGGAAGAGAATGTGGAATGGAAGGTGGAAAGGAATGTGGAATGGAAAGGAAAGTAATGTGGAATTTAATGTGGAATGGAAAGTGGAAAGGAATAGAATGGAATGTGGAATGGAATGTGTAAAGGAATAGAAAGGAATGTGGAGTGGAACGTGGAATGGAACGTGTAAGGTAACGTGGAATGGAATGAAATGTGGAATGGAATTTAATGGAATGTGGATTGGAATGTGAAATGGAATGAGGAAAGAATGTTGAATGGAATGTGCAAGGAAACATGGAATGGAATGGAATGGAATGTGGAATGGAATGTGGTATGGATTGGAATGAAATGTGTAATGGAATGTGGAATGGAAAATGGAATGGAAAGGAATGGAATGTGGAATGGAATGTGGAATGGAATGGAATGGAATGTGGGATAGATTGGAAAGGAATGTGGAATAGAATGTGGAATGGAATGTGGAATGGAATGGAATGGAACAGAATGTGGAATGGAATGGAATGGAATGTGGAATGGAATTGAATGGAATGTGGAATGGAACGTCGAATGGATTGGCATGGAATTTGGAATGGAATGTGGAATGGAATGGAATGGAGTGGAATGGAAAGTGGAATGGAATGTAATGGAATGTGTAATGTAATGTGTAATGTAATCCGGAATGTGATGGAATGCAAAGTCGATGGGAACGTGGAATGGAAATTGGAATGGAATGTAATGGAATGTGTAATGTAATGTGTAATGTAATGCGGAATGTGATGGAATGCAAAGTCGATGGGAACGTGGAATGGAATGTGTAATGGAAAGTGGAATGGAATGTAATGGAATTTTAAACGGCACGTGGAGTGGAATGGAATGGAACGTGGAGTGGAACGTGGAATGGAACGTGGAACGGAACGTGGAAGGGAATGAAACGTGGAATGGAACGTGGAGTGGAATGTGGAACATAACGTGGAAAGGAACCTGGAAAGGAATGAAATGTGGAATGGAATGGAATGCAATGTGAAATGGAATGTGAAATGGAATGTGGAATGGAATGTTGAATGGAATGCAAAGCAATGTGGAATGGAATGTGGAATGAAATGTGGAATGGACTGTGGAAGAGAACATGGAATGGAATGGAATGGTTTCTGGAATGGAATGTGGAATGGAATGTAGAATGGGTTGTGGAATGGAATGGAATGGAATGTGGAATTGAATGTGGAAAAGAAAGTGGAATGGAATGTGGAATGGAATGGAATGGAATGTGGAATGGAACGGAATGGAATGTCGAATGAAATGTGGAATGGAACAGAATGGAAAGTGGATTGGGGTGTGAAATGGAATGTATAATGGAACGGAATGGAATGTGGAATGGAATGTGGAATGGAATGGAATGGAATGTGGAATTGGTTGTGTAATGGAATGTGGAATGGAACAGAATGGAATGTGGAATGGAATATGGAATTGAACCGGGAATATAATGTGCCATGGAATGTGGAATGGAAAGTGGAATGGAACATGAAATGGAATGGTATGGAACGTGGAATGGAATGTGGAATGGAATGGAATTGAAGGTGTAAGGGAACGGAATGGAATGTGGAATGGAAAGGAATGGAACCAGGAATGGGACATGCAAAGGAACATGGAATGTGAGGTGGAATGGCACGTGGAATGGAATGTGTAATGCAATGGAATGGATTGTGGAATGGAATGGAATGGAATAGGTAATGGAATGGAATGGAGTGGAACATGGAAGGGAATGGAAGGGAATGGAAAACGGAATGCAATGGAATGGAATGTGGAATGGAATGGAATGCAATGTAATGGAAAGTGGAATGGAATGGAATAGACTGGAATGGAAGAGAATGTGGAAGTGAATGGAACGGAATGTGGAATGGAATAGGTTGGAATGTGAAATGGAATGGAATGGAACATGGAATGGAATGGAATGGAATGGAACGTGGAATGGAATGTGGAAACGAATGTGGAGTGAAGTGGAATGGAATGTGTAATGGAATGGAATGTGTAATATAATGGATTGGAATGGAAAGTGAAATAGAATGTGGAATGGAAAGTGAAATGGAATGTGGAATGGAATGTGGAATGGAATGAAATGGAAATTGGAATGGAATGTGGAATGGAATGAAATAGTACGTGGACTGGAATGGAATGGAACGTAGAACGGAATGCAATGGAACCTGGAATGGAACGTGGAATGGAACTTGGAAAGGAAAGTGGAAAGTAAAGTGGAATGGAATGTGGAATGTAATGGAATGGAATCTGGTATGAAATGCAGAATGGAGTAAAATGGAATGAGAATGGAATGTAGAATGGAATGCAGAATGGAATGGAATGGAAAGTGGAATGCAATCTGGAATGTAATGGATTGGAATGTGGAATGGAATGTGGAATGGAATGTGGAATGGAACGGAATGGAAAGAGGAATGGAATGTGGAATGGAATGGAATGGAATGTGGAATGGAACATGGAATTAAATCCCCTGGAATATGGAATGGAATGTGGAATGAAATGTGGAATGGAATGTGGAATGGAATGTGGAAAGGAATGGAATGCAATGTGGAATGGAATGTGGAATGGAATGTGGAATGGATTGTGGAATGGAGAATGGAATGGAAAGGAAAAAAATGTGGAATAGAATGTGGAATGGACTGTGGTATGGAAATTTGAATGGAATGCAATGGAAGTTGGAATGGAGTGTTGTATGGAACTCGGAATGGAATGCAATGGAATGTGGAATGGAACGTGAAATGGCATGCAATGGAACGTGGAATGCAACGTGGAATGGAACGTAGAATGGAATGTAATGGAACGTGGAATGGAATGTGGAATGCAACTTGGAATGGAATGGAATGGAATGTGGAACTGAACGTGAAATGTAATGGAAAGTTACGTGAAATGTAACATGGAAAGTAATGTGGAATGGAATGTGGAATGGAAAGTGAAATGGAATGGAATGGAATGTGGAACAGATCGTGGAATAGAATGGAATGGAACATGGAATGGAACGTAAAACGGAACGTGGAATGGAATGTGGAATGGAACTCGGAATGGAACGTGCAACGGAAAGTCGAATGGAAAGTGGAATGGAATGGAATGGAATGTGGAATGGAATGGAATGGAATATGGAATGGAATGTGGAATGGAATGGAATGGAACGTGGAATGGAACCTCTAATGGAATGTAGAATGGAAAGTGTAATGCAATGTAATGGAACGTCTAATGGAAAGTAGAATGGAACTTGGTACTGAATGGAATGGACCGTGGAATGGAATGTGGAATGGAATGTGTAATGTAATGGAATGAAACGTGAAACGCAATGTTGTGGAATGTGGTATGGAATGTGGAATGGAATAGAATGGAATGTGGAATGGATTGTGGTATGGCATATGGAATTGAATGGAATGGAATGTGGAATGGAATGTGGAATGGTATGGAATAGAATGAGAAAGGGAATGATGAATGCAATGTGCAATGGAATGTGGAATGGAATGTGGAATGAAATGGAATGGAATGTGGAATGAAATGTGGAAGGGAAAGTGGAATGGAATGCGGAATGGAACTTGTAATGGAACGTGGAATGGAATGGAATGGAACATGGAATGGAACTTGGAAAGGAACGTGGAATGGAATATGTAATGCAAAGTAGAATGGAATGTGCACTGAAACGTGGAATGGAATGTGGAATGGAACGTGGAATGAAATGGCATGCAATGTGGAATGGAACGTGATTGGAATGGAATGTGGAATGTATCTTGCAATGCAATGTGAAATGGAATGTGGAATGGAAGTAGGAATGGAATGTATAATGGAATGTGGAATTTAACGTGGAATGGAATGGAATGGAATGTGGAATGGAACGTGGAATGGAATGGAATGGAAGTTGGAATGGAACATGGAATGGAATGTGGAATGGAACGTGGAATGGAAAGTGGAATGGAATGGAATGGAATGTGGAATAGAATGTGGAATGGAATGTGGAATGGAATGTGGAAGGGAATGTGGAATGCAACGGAATGGAATGTGGAATGGAATGTGGAAACAAATGGAATGGAATGTGGAATGGAATGTGGAATTGCATTTGGAATGTAATGTGGAGTGGAACGTGGAATGGAAGGGAATGGAATGTGGGAAGGTATGGAATGTGGAATGGAATGTGGAATGAATTGTGGAATGGAATGGAAGGTGGAATGGAATGTGGAAAGGAATGGATTGGAATGTTTAAATTGAATGGAATGGAATGTGGAATGGAATGTGGACTGCACTTGAATGCAATCTGAAATGGAATGTAATGGAATGTGGAACGGAGTATTTAATGGAAAGTGGAATGAATTGTGGAGTGGTAGGTGGAATGGTACGTGGAATTGAACGTGGAATGGAAAGTGAATGTAGCATGGAATGGAATGGAATGGAACATCGAATGGAATGGGGAATGGAACGTGGAATGGAAAGTGAATGTAGCATGGAATGGAATGGAATGGAACATCGAATGGAATGTGGAATGGAATGTGGAATGGAATGGAATGGAAAGTGGAATGGAATGGATTGGAATGTGGAATAGAATGTGGAAAGGAACGGAAAGGAAAGTAGAATGCAATATGGAATGCAAAGGAAAGGAAAGAGGAATGTAATGTGCATTGGAATGTAATGGAATGTGGAATGGATAGGAATGGAATGTGGAATGGAATGGAATGGAATGTGGTATAGAATGTGGTATGGTATTTGGCATGGAATGGAATGGAATGTGGAATGGAATGTGGGAATCGAATGTAGTGGAATGTGAAAGGGAATGTGGAATGCAATGTGGAATGCAATGAAATGCAACTTGGAATGAAATGTGGAATGGAATGGAATGCAAAGAGAAATGGAATTTGCAAAGGAATGTGGAATGGAGCCTGGAATGGAAGAGGGAATGGAATGAAATGGAATGTGGAATGGAATTGAATGGAATGTGGAATGGAATGGAATGTTTAAATTGAATGGAATGGAATGTGGAATGGAATGTATTCTGGAATGGAACACAATATGGAGTGGAATGTGCAGTGGAATGTAATGGAATGGAATGTTCAAAGGAATGTGGCAAGGAATGTGGACTGGAATGGAATGGAAAGTGGAATGGAATGTGGAATGGAATGTGGAATTGAACGTGGAATGGAACGGAATGTATTGTGGAATGGAATATGGAATGGAAAGTAGAATGGAAAGTGGAATGCAACGTGGAATGGAATGTGGAATGGAATGGAATGGAATGTGGAATGGAACGTGGAATGGAATGGAATGGAACGTTTAATGGAATGTGGAATGGAATGGAATGGGATGTGCAATTGAATGGAATGGAATGTGCAATGGAAAGAATGAAAAGAGCAATGAAACATGGAATAGAACGTGGAATACAATGTGGAATGGAACGTGGAATGGAATGTGAAATGAAATGAAATGGAATGGAATGGATTGTGGAATAGAATGGAATGGACTCTAATGGAATGCAGAATTGAATGGAATAGAATGTGGAATGTAATGGAATGGAATGTCGAATGGAATGAAATGCAACGTGGAATAGAATGTGGAATGAAATGTGGAATGGAAAGTGGAATGGAATGGAATGGAAAGTGTAATAGAATGGAATGGAATGGAATGTGGAATGCAATGTGGAATGGAATGTGGAAATGAATGTAATGGAATGTGGAATGGAATGGAATGGACTGCGGAATGCAATGGATCGGAATGTGGAATGAAATGGAATGGAATGTAATGGAAAGTGAAGTAGAATGTGGAATGGAATGTAATGTAAAGTGAAATAGAATGTGGAATGGAAAGTGGAATTGAATGTTGAATGGAACATGGAATTTAAGGTGGAATTGAATCGAATGGATTGTGAAATGGAATGTGCAATGGAATGGTATGGAATGTGGAATGGAATGTGGTATGGAACGTGGAATGGAAAGTGGAATGGAATGGATTGTAACGTGGAAAGTAATGTGTGATGGAATGGAATGGAATGTGTAATGGAATGTGGAATGCAGTGTGAAATGGAAAGGAATGTGGAATGCAATGTGGAATGGAATGGAATGGAAAGTTTAAATGGAATGGCATGGAATGTGTAATGGAATATGTTCTGGAATGGAATGCAATGTGTAATAGAATGTGGAATGTATTGGAATGGAACGTGGAATGGAACGTGGAATGGAACGTGGATTGAAATGTGGAATGCAATAGAATGGAATCTGTAATGGAAGGGAATGGAATGTGGAATGGTATGTGCAATGGAATGGAAAGGAAAGGAATGGAATGTGTAAGGCAATGGAATGGAATGTGGACTGGAAAGAAATGGATCATGGAATGGAACGCAGAATGAAACGAGGAATGCAATGTGGAATGTATCGTGTAATGGAAAGTGGAATGGAAAGGAATGGAATGTGGAATGGAAGGGAATGGAACGTTGAATGGAAAGTGCAATGCAATGTGGAGAGGAACTTGGAATGCAATGTGGAATGGAATTGAATGGAATGTGAAATGGAATGGAATGGAATGTCGAATGGAATGGAATGTAGTGGAATTTGGAATGGAATGGAATGGAATGCGAAATATAATGGAATGGAATGTGGAATGGAATGGAATGGAATGGAATGGAATGTGGAATAGAAAAGAATGGAATGCAATGTGGAATGGAATGTCGAATTGAATGTTCAATTGATTGGAAAGGAAAGGGGAATGGAATGGAATGGAAGGTAGAATGGTTTGGAATGGAAAGTGGAATGGAATGTGGAAAGGAACGTGGAATGGAGTTGAACGGAACTTGGAATGGAACGTGGAACGGAATGCAATGGAATGTGGAATGGATCATGGAATGGAATGTGGAATAGAAAGTGGAATTGAACGTGGAATGGAATGGAATGGAAGGTTGAATTGAATGCGCAATTTTATGTGGAATGGAACGTGGAATGGAATGGAATGGAACGTGGAATAGAATATGGAAAGGAATGTGGAATGGAACATGGAATGGAATGTGGAATGTAATGTGGAATGGAAAGGAATGGAAAATGGAATGGAAAGGAATAAAATGAGGAATAGAATGCAATGGAATGTGCAATGGTATGTGGAATGGAATGTGTAATAGAATGTGGAATGGAATGCAGTAGAAGGTGGAATAGAAAGTGGAATGCAATGGAATGGAAAGTGAAGGGGAACTTGGAAGGGAACGTGGAATGGAACGTGGAATGGAATGTGGAATGCAGCGTGGAATGGGATGTGCAATGGAATGTGGAATGGAATGGAATTTAATGTCGAATAGAATGGAAGTTGTAATGAAATGTGGAATGGAATAGGATGTTTAAATAGAATGGAAATCAACGTGGAATGGAATGTGGACTTGAATGGAATGATATGTGGAATGGAATGTGAAATGGAATGGAATGGAATGTGGACTGAAAAGGAATGGAACAAGAAATGGAACATGGAATAGAAAGTGGAAAGCAACGTGGAATGCAACGTGGAATGGAATGGTAAATGGAATGGAATAGAATGTGGAATGGAATGGAATGGAATGTGGAATGGAATGTGGAACGGAATGGAATGGATTGGGTAACGGAAAGGAGTGGAAAGTGAAATGGAATGTGAAATGGAATGTGAAATGGAAACTGGAATTGAATGTAGAATGGAATGGAAAGGAACATGGAAGGAAATGGAATGGAACCTATAATAGAACGTGGAATGCAACGTGGAATGGAATGAAATGGAATGTGAAATGGAAAGGAATGCAATTTGGAATTAAATGTGTAATGGAATGGAATGGAATATGGAATGGAATGTGGAACGGAATGTGGAGTGTAACGGAATGGAATGTGGAATGGAAAGGAATGGTATGTGGAATGGATTGTTTAACGGAATGTGCAATGGAATTGAATGGAATGTGGAATGGAATGGAATGGAATGTGGAATGGAATGCGGAATGGACTGTGGAATAGAATGTGGAATGGAATGGAATGGAATGTGGAATTGAATGGAATGGAGTGGAATGGAATGTGGAATGGAATAGAATGGAAACTGGTATTGAATGGAATGGAATGTGGAACGGAATGGAGTGGAATGTGGAATGGAATGCAATGGACTGTGGAATGGAAAGGAACGGAATGTGGAATTGAATAGAATTGAATGCGGAATGGAAAGGAATGGAATATGGAATGGAATGGAATTGAATAGAATTTGCACTGGAATGGAAAGGAATGGAACGAAAAGTAGAATGAAATATAATGGAATGCAATGTGGAATGGAATGTGGAATGGAATGTAATGGATTGCAGAATGGAATGGAATGAAATGTGGAATGGAATATGGAATGGATTCTGGAATGGTGTGTGGAATGGAATGGAATGGAATGTGGAATTGAATAAAATGGAAGGTGGAATGGAATGGAATTGAACAGAATGTGGACTGGAGTGGAATGAAATGAAAGAGAATGAGGTTTGGAATGGAATGGAATGTGAAATGGAATGGAATGGAATGTAGAATGGAATGGAATGGAATATGTACTAGAATATGCAATCAAATGTGGAATAAAATGAAATAGAATTTAAAATGGAATTGAATGGAATGCAATGTGGAGTGGAATGGAATGGAATGTGGAATGGAACGTGAATGGAATGGAATGAAATGTGGAATGGAATGGAATGGGGAATGGAATATGGAATGGAATGTAATGGAATGGGGAATGGAAAGTGGAATATAAAGGAAAGTGGAATGGAAGGTGGAATGCAATGGAATGGAATGTGGAATGGAATGGAAAGGAACGTGGAATGGAAAGGAATGGATTGTGGAAAGGAATGGGATGGAATGTGAAAGGAATGGAATGCAATGAGGAATGTAATGTAAATGTTATTGTAATGGAATGTGGAATGGAAGGGAACGGAATGTTGAATGGAATGCAATGGAATGTGGAATGGAAAGGAATGGAATGTGGGTGGAATGGAATGGAATGTGGAACGCAATTGATAGGAATGGAATCGAAGGTTGAATGGAATGTAATGGAATGTGGAATAGAATTTTGAACGGAATGGATTGGAATGTGGAATGGATGTCGAATGGAACGTGAAATGGAATGTTGAATGAAATGTAGAATGCAAAAGAATGGTATGTGGAAAGGAATGTGGAATGGCATGTCATGGAACGTGGAATGGAAAGAAATGGAATATGGATCGGAATGTGGAATGGAACTTGGAATGGAACGTGGAACATAATATAAAGTGTAATGGAATGGAATGGAATGGAATGGAATGTGGAATGGAATTGAATTTAATGGAATGGAATGTGGAATGGAATGAAATGGAATGGATAATGGAATGGAATGGAATGGAATGGAACGTGGAATGGAATGGAAGGGATAAATGGAATGGAATGTATCATGGAATGGAATGGAATGGAACGTGGAATGGAGTGCAATGGAACATGGAATGGAATATGGAATGGAATGGAAAGGAGTGGAATGCATAGGGGCATGGAATACAGCATGGAATGCAATGTGGAATGGAATGGAAAGAAATGTGGAATGGAATGCAGAATGTAATGGAATGGAATTTGGAAAGGAATGTGGATTGGAATGGAATGTGGAATGGAATGTGGAACGGAATTGAATGAAACATGGAATGGATTGGAATGGAATGTGGAATGGGATGTAAGAGAATGTGGAAAGTAATGGAATGGAATGTGGAATAGAATGGAATGTAATCTGGAATGCTATGGAATGGAATGAAATGTGGAATGAAAAGGAATGAAAAGGAAAGGAATTTGGAAAGTAACGGAATTGAATGTTTAAAGGAATGTGGAATTGAATGGAATGGAATGAAATGCGGAAAGGAATGGAATGGAATGTGCAAAGGAATGTGGAATGTTGTGGAATGAAATGTGGAGTGGAGAGTGGAATGGAATGGAAAGGAATGTGCAATAAAATGTAATGGAATCTGGAATGAAATTGAGTCGAATGTAATGTGGACCGTAATGGAATGGAATGGAATGGAATGGAATGGAATGTGTAATGGAATGGAATGGAATGTGGAATGGAATGTGGAATGGAAAGTGGAATGGAATGTGGAAAGGAACAGAATGGAACGGGGAATGGAATGTGCAATGGAATGGAATGTGTTGTGGAATGGAATGTGGAATGGAATAGAATGGAATGGTATGTGGAATGCAAAGCAATGGAATGGAGTGGAATGTTGAATGGAATGGAATTGAATGTGGAATGGAATGGAACGGAATCTGGAATAGAAAGGAACGGAATGGAATGGAATGGAATGTGGAATGCAATGTGGAAAGTAATGGAATGGAATGGAATGAAATGTGGAATGGAATGGAATGGAATGTGGAATGGAATGGAATTTTGAATGGAATGGAATTGAATGGAATGAAATGGAATGGAATGGAACAGAATGGAATGGAATTGAATGGAATGGAATGGAATGTCTAATGGAATCCGGAATGGACTGTGGAATGGAACGAGGAATGGAATGGAATGGGGAATGCAAAGAGGAATGTAATGGAATGGAATGTGGAATGGAATGGAATGGAACGTGGAATGCAGCGTGGAATGGAATAGAATGGAACGGAATGGAATGTGCAATGGAATGTGGAATGGAAGTCGGAATGGAATGGAATGGAGTGGAATGTGGAATGGAAGGTGGAATGGTACGTGGAATGGAATGCAATGGAACGTGGAGTGTAATGTGGACTGGATTGGAATGGAATGTGGAATGCAATGGAAAGGAAAGTGGAATTGAATGTGAAATGGATTGGAAAGGAATGTGGAATGGAACGGAATGGAATGTGGAATGTATTGGAAAGGAATGTGTAATGGAATGCATTGGATTGTATAATGGAATGGAATGGAAAGGAATTTGTAATGGTATGGAATTGACTGGAATGGAATGTGTAATGGAAAGGAATGGAATGGAATGGAATGTAGAATGGAATGGAATGGAATGTCGAATGGAATATGGAATGGAATGGAAAGGAATGGAAAGGAATGGAATTTTGAATGGAATGGAATCTAATGTTGATGGAATTTAACCGGCATTGTAATGGAACGTGGAATGGAATGTGGAATGGAATGGAATGGAATTGAAAGGAATGTGGAATGGCATGTGAATTGAAATCCAACCGATTGTGGAATAGAATGTGCAATGAAACGCAATGGAATGAGAATGGAATGTGGAATAGAGTGTGGAATAGAAGGGGGAATGAACTGCGGAATGTAATGTGGAATGGAACGTGGAATGGAATGGAATGTGGGATGGAATGTGGAATGGAATGTGGAATGGAATGGAATTGGATGTGGAATGAAATGTGGAATGGAACGTGTAATGAAATGGAATAGAATGTGGAAAGGAATGGAATGGAATGTGTTATAGGTTCTGGACTGGAATGGAATGCAATGTGGAATGTAATGTGGCATGGAATGGAATGGAATGTGGAATGAAATGTGGAATGCAATGGAATGGAATGTGGATGGAATGTGGAATGGAATGTGAAATGGAATGTGGAATGGAATGCAATGGATTGTGGAATGGAACGTGGAATTGAATACAGAACGGAACGGAATGGAATGTAAAATGGGAAGTGCAATGGAATGCGGAATGGAACCTGGAAACTAACGGAATGGAACTTGTAATGGAATATGGAATGGAATGGAATGGAAATTGGAATGGAAAGGAATGGAATGTGGAATGGAATGGAATGGAATGTGGAATGGAATGTGGAATAAAATTGTAATGGAATGTGGAATTGAATGGAATGGAATGTGGAATGTAATATTGAATGGAATGGAATGGTATGTGGAATGCGAAACGGAAAGGAGTGCGGAATGGAATGTGGAATGGAACAGAATGGAATGTGCAATGAAATGTGGAATCAAAAGTGGAATGTAATGGAATAGATTGTGGAAGGCAATGGAATGGAATGGTATGGAATGTCGAATGGAATGGAATGGAATGTGGAATGGAACTTGCAATGGAACGTGGAAGTGAATATGGAATGCAACGTGCAATACAATGGAGTGGAAAGTGGAATGGAATGTGGGATGGAATGCAATGGACCGCGGAATGGTATCTGGAATGGAATGTGGAATGGAATGGAAAGGAATGTGGCAGGCAATTTGGAATGGAATGTGGAATGGAATGGAAGGAATGTGGAATGGAATGGAATGGAATGTCAAATGGAATGTGGAAAGGAATCTGAAATGGAAAGTGGAATGGAATGTGGAATGGAATGTGGAATGTAACGTGGAATGGAAAGTGGAATAGAATGGAATGCCACATGGAACGGAATGTGGAATGGAATGGAATGGAATGCGGAATGGAGTGTGGAATGACATGAAATGGAATGTGGAATTGAATGGAACGGAATATGGAATGGAATGTAGAATGGAATGCAATGGACCGTGGAACGGTATCTGGAATGGAATGTGGAATGGAACGGAATGGAATGTGGCAGGCAATGTGGAATGGAATGTGGAATGGAATGGAAGGAATGTGGAATGGAATGGAATGGAGTGTCAAATGGAATGTGGAAAGGAATCTGAAATGGAAAGTGGAATGGAAAGTGGAATGGAATGTGGAATGTAACTTGGAAAGGAAAGTGGAATAGAATGGAATGCCACGTGGAATGGAATGTGGAATGGAATGGAATGGAATGCGGAATGGAGTGTGGAATGACATGAAATGGAATGTGGAATTGAATGGAACGGAATATGGAATGGAATGTGGAATGGAAAGGAATGCAATATGGAATGGAATGTGGAAAAGAAAGTGGAATGGACTGCAATGGAATGTGGAATGGAACGCGGATTGGAATGGAATGGAAAGTGGAATTGAACATGGATTGTAAACTGGAATGGAATGGAATTTAATGTGGAATGGAATGGAATGTGCAATGGAATGTACAACTGAATGAGGAATGGAACGTGCAATGGAACGTGGAATGGAATGGAAGGAAATGAGGAATGGAATATGGAATGGTATGGAATGGAGTCTGGAATGGAGTGTAGAATGGAATGTGGAATGGAATGTGGAGTGGAACGGAATGTGGAATGGAATGGAAGGTGAAATGGAATGTGCAAAGGAATGGATGGAGAGGAATGTGTATTGGAATGTGGAATGCAATGGAAAGAAATGTGGATGAAATGGAATGGAATGGGGTATGGAATGGTTTTCGATGTAGAATGGAATGTGGAATGAAAGGGAATGGAAAGAAATTGAAAGTGGAATGGAATGGAATGGAATGTGAAATGCAATGGAATTTAATATGGAATTGAATGGTTTGGAATGTGGAATGGAATGGAATGGATTGGAAAGTGGAATGGAATGGAATGGACTCTAATGGAATGCGGAATTTAATGCAATAGAATGTGGAATGGAATAGAAAGGAATGTCGAATGGAATGGAATGGAATGTGGAATGGAAAGTGGAATGCAATGTGGAATGGAAAGTGGAATGTAATGGAATGGAAAGTGTAATAGAATGGAATGGAATGGAATGTGGAATGCAATGTGAAATGGAATGTGGTATTGAATGGAAAGGAATGGAATGTGGAATGGAATGGATTGGAATTTGGAATGAAATGGAAGGGAATAGAATGGAAAGTGAAATAGAATGTGGAAGGGAAAGCGGAATTGAATGTGGAACGGAACTTGGAATTGAATGTGGAATTGAATCGAATGGATTGTGAAATGGAATGGGTAATGGAATGGTATGGAATGGGGAATGGACTGTGGAATGCAATGTGGAATGGAATGGAAAGAAACGTGGAATGGAATGTGGAATGGAACGTGGAAAGGAACGTGGAATTGAACAGGGAATTGAATGGAATAGATTATGGAAAGTAATGTGCAATGGAATGGTATGGAATATGGAATGAAATGTGGAATGCAATGTGGAATGGAATGGAATGGAATGTGGAATGGAATGTGGAATGGAACGTGGAATGGAACGTGGAATGGAATGTGGGATGGAATGCAATGGAATGTGTAATGGAATGTGGAATGCAGTGTGAAATGGAATGGAATTTGGAATGCAATGTGGAATGGAATGGAATGGAAAGTTTAAATGGAATGGTTTCGAATGTGCAATGGAATATGGTCTGGAATGGAATGCAATGTGGAATGGAATGTGGAATGTGCTGGAATGGAACGTGGAATGGAACGTGGAATGGAACATGGAATGAAATGTGAATGGAATAGAATGGAATCTGTAATGGAAGGGAATGAAATGTGGAATGGAATGTGCAATGGAATGGAAAGGAAAGGAATGGAATGTGTAAGGCAATGGAATGGAATGTGGAGTGGAAAGAAATGGAACGTTGAATGGAACGCGGAATGAAACGAGGAATGAAATGTGGAACGGAACGTGTAATGGAAAGTGAAATGGAATGGAATGGAATGTGGAATGGAAGGGAATGGAACTTGGAATACAACGTGGAATGTCATATAATGGAATGTGGAAAGGGAAGTTAACGGAATGTGGAATGAAATGGGTAGTGGAACGTGCAATGGAACGTGGAAAGGAATGGAATGGATTGTGGAATTGAACGTGGAATTGAAGGTGGAATGGAAAGCAATGGAACGTGGAATGGAATGTGGAATGGAATGGAATGGAAGGTAGAAAGGAATGTGGAATGCAATGGAATGCAATGTGGAATGGAATGTGGCATGGAATGTGGAATGGAATGGAAAGGAATTTGGAATGGAATGTGGAATGCTATTGAATGTGAAAAGGAATGGAATGGAAAGTGAAATGGAATGGAAAGGAATGTAGAGTGGAATGCAATGGAATGGGGAATGGAATGTGGAATGGAATGTGGAAAGGAAAGTGGAAAGCAAAGTGGAAAGGAATGGAATGTGGAATGGAAGGTGGAATGGTACGTAACGGAAGGGAGAATGGAACGTGCAATGGAACATGGACTGGAATGGAATGGAAGGTGGAAAGAAATGGAATGGACTGTGGAATGGAATGTGAAATGCAATGGAAAGGAACGTGGAATGGAACATGGAATGGAATGTAATGGAATGTGGAATGGAAGGTGGAATGGATTGGAATAGAATGTGGAATGGAATGGAATGGAAGGGAATGTGGAGAGGAATGGAAAGGAATGGAATGTGGAATGGAATGGACTCGAAAGGAATAGAATGGAATGTGGAATGGAACGGAATGCAATGTGGAATGGTTTGGAATGAAATGTGGAATGGCATGTGGAATAGTATGGAATGGAATGTGGAATGAAAGGGAACGCAATGGAATGTGGAATGGAATGGAATGGAATGTGGAATGCAATGGAACGGAATGTGGAATGGAAAGCAACGGAATGGAATGTGGAATGCAATAGAATTTAGTGTGAAATGAAATGGAATGCGATGCAGAATGGAATGTGGTACGGAATCTGGAATGGAATGTGGAACGGAATGGAATGGAATGGAATGTGTAATGGAATGGAATGGAATGGAGTGTGTAATGGAATGGAATTGAATGTGGAATGGAATGGAATGGAAGGTGGAATGGAATGGCATGAGGAATGGAATGGAATGCAATGTGGAATGGAATAGAATGGAATGCAAAGAGGTATGGAATTTGGAATGGAAAGTGGAATGGAATGGAATGGAATAGAACGTGGAATGGAATGGAATGGAATGTGGAAAGAATGGTATGGAATGGAATGTAGAATGGAAACGAATGGAATGGAATGGAATTTTGAATGCAATGGAATGGAATGTGGAATGGAATGTGGAATGGAATGGAATGTGGAATGGAATGTAATGAAATGTCGAGTGGAAAGGATTGCAATGGAACGTGGAATGCAATGGAATGGAATGGAATGGGATGGAATGTGAAATGGAACGGTATGAAATGCGGAATGAAATTGAATTGAATGTGGAATGGAATGGAACGGAATGTGGAATGGAATGGAATGGAAAGTGGAATGGAATTTGGAATGGAACATGGAAAGGAATGAAATTGAATGTGGAATGGAATGTGGAACGGGACCTGGAAAGGAATGGAAAGAAACGACATGGAAAGGGGAATGGAAATTGGAATGGAACGTGTAATGGAATGGAAAGGAACGGAATGGAATGTGAAATGGAATGGAATGGAATGTGGAAAGAAATGGAATGCAAAGCAATGTGAAATCAAATGGAAAGGAAAGTGGAATGCAATGGAATGGAATTGTATGGAATGTCGAATGGAATGGAATGGAATGGAATGTAGATGGAATGGGATGCAATGTGGAATGGAATGTGGATTGTAATGGATAATGGAATGGAATGTGGAATTCAATGGAATGGAATGTGGAATGGAATGGAATGGAATGTGGAACGGAATGGAATGGAATTTGGAAAAGTATAAGTAATGGATCGTGTAATGGAATTGAATGGAAAGTGGAATGGAAGGTGGAAAGGAACGTGGAATGCATCGTGGAATGGAATGGAATGGAACGTGGAATGGAATGGAACTTGGAATGGAATGGAACGTGGAATGGAATGAAAGGGAACATTGAATGGAATGGAACGTGAAATGGAATGGAACGTAAAGTGGAATGTAATGGAACGTGGAGTGGAGTGCAATAGAACATGGAATGGAATGTGGAATGGAATGGAAAGGAATGGAATGCATAGTGGTATGTAATACAGCGTGGAATGTAATGTGGAATGGAATGGAAAGGAATGTGAAATGGAATGTGGAATGTAATGGAATGGAATTTGGAAAGGATTGTGGAATGGTATGGAAGGTGGAATGCAATGTGGAACGTGGAATGGATTGGAATGGAATGTGGAATGGGATGTAAGAGAATGTGGAATGTAATGGAATGGAATGTGGAAAGGAATGAAACATGGAATGCAATGTGGAACGTGGAATGGATTGGAATGTAATTTGGAATGGGATGTAAGAGAATGTGGAATGTAATGGAATGGAATGTGGAATGGAATGGAATAGAATGTGGAATGGAATGGAATGGAATGAAATGTGGAATGAAAAGGAATGAAATGGAATGGAATGTGGAAAGTAACGGAATTGAATGGGGAAAGGAAAATGGAATTGAAAGGAATGGAATGGAATGCGGAAAGGAATGCAATGGAATGTGGAATGGAATGTGGAATGTAGTTGAATGGAATGTGGAATGGAGAGTGTAATGGAATGGAAAGGAATGTGGAGTGAAATGTAATGGAATCTGGAATGGAATTGAATCGAATGGAATGCGGACTGGAATTTAAAGGAATGGAATGAAATGGAATGTGGAATGGAATGTGGAATGGAAAGTGGAATGGAATGTGGAAAGAATAGAAAGGAATGGGGAATGCAATGTGCAGTGGAATGGAATGTGTTGTGGATTGGAACGTGGAATGGAATGGAATATGGAATGGAAAGGAATAGAATGGAATGGAATGTTGAACGGAATGGAATTCAATGTGAAATGGAATGGAGTGGAATCTGGAATGGAATGGAATGGAATGGAATGTGAAATGGAATGTGGAAAGGAAATAAATGGAATGGAATGGAATGTGGAATGGAATGGAAAGTTGAATGGAATGTTGAATGGAATGGAATTGAATGGAATAAAATGGAATGGAATGGAACAGAATGGAATGGAATTGAATGGAATGGAATGGAATGTGGAATGCAAAGTGGAATGTAATGGAATGGAATGTGGAATGGAATGGAATGGAATGTGGAATACAGCATGGAATTGAATAGAATGGAATGTGGAATTGAATGTGGAATGGAATGTGGAATGGAACGTGTAAAGGAATGGAATGCAATTTAATGTGGAATGGAATGTGGAATGGAATGAGGAATGGAACGTGGAATGGAATGTGGAATGGAACGTGGAATGGAATGGAATGGAATGGAATGGTACGTGGAATGCAGTGTGAAATGGACTGGAAAAGAATGTGGAATGGAACGGAATGGAATGTGGAGTGTAATGTGGAATGGATTGGAAAGGAATGTGTAATGGAATGTAATGGATTGTATAATGGAATGGAATGGAAAGGAATGTGGAATGGTATGCAACGGAATGGAATTGAATGTCTAATGGAAAGGAATGGAATGGAATGGAATGTGGAATGGAATGGAATGGAATGTCTAATGGAATATGGAATGGAATGGAAAGGAATTGAATGTGGAATGGAATGGAATGGATTGGACTGGAATGGAATGGAAAGTAGAATGAAATGGAATGGAATGTGGATTGAAATAGAATGGAATGGAATGGAATTGAATGTGGAAAGGAATGGAATGTGGATTGGAATGGATTGTGTAAAAGAATGGAATGGAATGTTCAGTGGTATGTGGAATGGAATGGAAATGAATGTGGAGTGGAGTGTGGAATGGATTGTAATGGAATGGAATGGCATTGATTGTGGAATGGATTGGAATGGAATGTGGAATGGAATGGAATTCAATGTGGAATGTAATGTGGAAAGAATGGAATGGAATGTGGAATGGAATGTGGAGTGGAATGGAATAGAATGGAATGAAATGGAATGTGAAATGGAGTTGAATTTAATGTGGAATTGAATGGAATGGAATGAAATGTGAAATGGAATGAAATGGAGTGTGAAATGGAGTTGAATTTAATGTGGAATTGAATGGAATGGAATGAAATGTAAAATGGAATGCAATGGAATGTGGAATGGAATGGAATGGAATGTGGAATGGAATGTGGAGTGGAATGTAATGTAATGGAATGGAATGTGGCATGGAATGTAATAGGATGTGGAATGCAAAGGATTGGAAAGAAATGTGGATTGCAAAGGAATGGAATGCAATGGAATGTCGAAGGGAATGGAATGGAATGTGGAAGGGAATTGAATGGAATGGAATGGAATGTGGAATGGAAGGTGGAATGTAATGGAATGTTAAATGGAATGGAATAGAATGTGGAATGGAATGGAAAGGAATGAGGAAGGGAATGGAATGGAATGGAATGTGGACTGGATTGGAATATAATGGAATGGAATGTGGAATGTAATGGAATGGAATCTGGAATGGGATGTGGAATGAAATGTGGAATTGAGTGGAATGGAATGTGGAAAGGAATGGAAAGAAGGGTTGAATGCAACGGACAGGAATGTGGAATGGAATGGAATGGAATCTGGAATGCAATGGAATGGAATGGACTGTTGACGGGAATGAAATATAATGGAATGGAATGTGGAATGCAATTTGGAATGGAATGTGGAAGGAATGGAATGTTGAATGAAATGGAATGGAATGTGGAAGGGAATGGAATGGAATGTGGAATGGATGGGAATGTAATGGAATGTGGATTGCAATGGAAAGAAAAGGAGTGGAACGTGGAATTGAATGGAATGGAATGTGGAATTTAACGGAATGGAACGTGGACTGGAAGGGAATGCAATATAATGGAATGTGGAATGGAAGGTAATGGAGAGTTTTGGAATGTGGAAGGTAAAGGAATGGAATATGGAATGGAATGGGAAAAGGAATGGAATGGAATTTGGAATGGAATGTGGAAAGTAATGGAATGGACAGTGTAATGGAACGGATTGTAATGTGTAATGGAATGAGGAATGCAATGGAATAGAATGGAATGGAATGTGCAATGTCGAATGGAACAAAATATGGAATGGAATGTGGAATGGAATTGAATGCAATATGGAATGGTATGGAGTGGAATGTGGTGGAATGGAATGTTGAATGGAGTGTGAAATCTAATGGACAAGAATGTTGAATGGAAAGTAATGGAATCTAGAATGGAATGGAATGTGGACTGGAGGAGAACAGAATGGAATGGAATGTGGAAAGGAATGTAATGGAATCTGCAATGGAAGGTGGAATGGAATATGGAAAGGAATGTGGAATGGAATGGAATGGAAAGGAATGGAATGGAATGTGGAAGGTAATGGAATGGAATTTGGAATGGAATTGAATTGAACGAGTGGAATGGAATGGAATGTGTAATGGGATGTGGAATGGAATGGAAATAATGTGGAATGGAAAGTGGAATGGAATGGAATGGGAAGTGGAATGGAATGTGGAATGCAATATGATGTGGACTGGAATGGAATGGAATGGAATGGAGTGTGGAATGGAAAGCAATGGAAAGTGGATTGGAATGGAATTGAATGGAATGGAATGGAATGTGCAATGGAATGTGGAATGTGGAATGGAATGGAATGTGGAATGGAATGTGGAATGGAATTGAATGCAATGTGGAATGGTATGGAGTGGAATGTGGAATGGAATGCGGAATGTAGTGGAATGTAATGTAGAAAGGAGTGTGGAATGAAATGGACAGGAATGTGGAATGGAATGGAAAGGAATCTGGAATTGAATTGAATAGAACAGAATGTGTCCTGCAATGGAATGGAATCGAATGTAATGTGGAATGGAATGGAGTGGAATGTGGAATGGTATCTGGTAAGGAATGTGGAATGGAATGGAAGGGATTGGAATGGAAAGGAATGTGGAATGTAATGGAATGGAAGTTGAAATGGAATGGAATTTAATGGAATAGAAAGGAATGTGGAATGGAATGTAGAATGGAATGGAATGGGATGTGGAATGGAATGTGGAATGGAATTGAATGGAATGGAATGTGGAATGGAATTTGATAGGGAATCAGGAATGGAATGTGCATTGGAATGTAATGGAATGCATTAGAATGCGGAATGGAATGGAATTGAATGTGGAATGGAATGGAATGGAATGTGGAATATATTGCAATGAGGAATGGAATGGAATGGAATGGAATGGAATGGAATGTGGAAAAGAATGTGGAATGGAGTCTGGAATGAAATGAGGAAAGGAATGGAATGGAATTGAATTTAACATGGAATGGATTGGGATGGAAATTGGAACGGAATGAAATTTTACGTGGAATGAAATGGAATGGAATGGAATGAGGAATGGAATGAAATGGAATGGAATGCAATGGAAAGTGTAATTTAATGTGTAGTGGAATGGAATTGAATGGAATGGAATGTAGAATGGAATGGAATGGAATGGAATAGAATTTGGAATGAAATCTGGAATGGAATGCAATGTCTAATGGAATGAGTAATGGATTGGAATGGAGTGGAATGTAATGGAAGGTGGAATGGCATGGATTAGAATGGAATGGAATGTGGAATGGAAAGTGGAATGGAATGGAATGGAATGTGGAATGGAAAGTGGAATGGAATGGAATGGAATGTGGAACAGAACCGAATGGAATGTGAAATGGAGTGGAATGTAATTGAAAGTAGATTACAATGGAATGGAATCGAAAGGAATGTTTAAAGGATTGGAATGTGGAATACAATAAAGGTAATGGAATGCAAAATGGAATGGAATAGCATGTGGAATGGAAGGGAATGGATTGGAATCGAATGTGGAATGAAATGGAATGGAATGTGGAATGGAATGGAAAGGAAAGTGGAAAGCAACGTGGAAAGTAATGGAGTGGAACGTGAAAGGGAGTGGAAAGCAATGTGTGATGGAATGAGGAACGGAACGGTATGGAATGTGGAATGGAATGAGGAATGGAATAGAATGGAATGTGGAACGGAATGTGGAAATGAATGTAATGTGGAATGGAAAGTGGAATGGAATGGAAACGAAAGTGAAATGGTATGGAGTGGAATGTGGAATGCAATGTGGAATGTAGTAGAATGGAATGTGGAATGGAATGGAATGGGAGGTGCAATGGAATGGAATATGGAATGGAATGGAATGGAACGTGAAATGGAATTGAGAATGAAATGTGGAAAGGAATGGAATGGAATTGAATGTGGATTGGAATGGAATGGAATGTGTAAAGGATTGGAATGCAATGTGGAATGGAATGGAATGGATGGTGGAATGGTATGGAATGTAATGGAATGGAACTTGGAACGGGATGCAATGAAACAGAAAGGGATGTGGAATAGAAAGTGGAATGAAATGGAATGGAATGGAATGGAATGGAATGTGAAATGGAATGTAGAATGGAATCTGGAATGGAACGTGGAATGGAATGGAATGGAATTGAAAGGAATGTGTAATGGAATGGAAAGGAATGTGTAATGGAATGGAATGGAATGTGGAATTGAATGGAATGTAATGGAATGGAATGTGGAATGGAAAGTGGAAGGGAATGCAATGGAATGGAAAAGAATGGGGGATGGAAATTGGAATGCAATGGAATGGAATGTGGAATGGAATGCAATGGAATGTAAAATGCACTGGAATGTAATGGAATGTGGATTGCAGTGGAATGGAATCAAATGGAATGCGCAATGGAATGGAATGAGGAATGGAATGGAATGGAATGGAATGTGGAAACGAAGGGAATGGAATTTAATGGAATGTGGAATGGAATGGAAAGGGATATGGAATGCAATGTGGAATGGAGTGGAAAGGAATGTGAAATGGAAGGTGGAAAGTAGTAGAATGGAAGGCGGAATGGAGTGGAATGTTATGTGTAATGGAATGAGGAATGGAATGGAATAGAAAGGAATGGAATGTTGAATGTAATGTAATGGAATATGGAATGGAACATGGAATGGAATGGAATGAGGAATGGAATGTGGATTTTAATGGAATGTTAAATGGAATGGATTAGAAAGTGGAATGGAATGGAATGGAATGTGTGATGGAATGAATGGAATGTAGAATGGAATGTGGAATGGAATAGAATGGAATGAGGACGGGAAGGGAATGGAATGGAATGGAATGTGGACTGGAATGGAATGGAATGGAATGGAATGTGGAAACTAATGTAATGGAATGTGGAATGGAATGTGGAATGGAGTGGAATGTGGAAAGGAATTGAATGGAGTGTTGAATGTAATGGACAGGAATGTGGAATGGAATGGATTGGAATCTGGAATGGAATGGAATGGAATAGAATGGACTGTGGACTGGAATTTAATGTAATGTAATGGAATGTGGAATGGAAAGTGGAATGGAATGTGGAATTGAATGGAATGGAATGTGGAATGGAATGGAATGGAATGGAATTTAAAATGGAATGGAATGGAATTTAAAAAGGAATGGAATGGAATGTGGAATGGAAGGGAATTCAATGTAATAGAAAGTGGAATGGGAGGCAATGGAATGTATTGGAATATGGAAAGGAATGGAATGGAATATGGAATGGAATGTGGAAAGAAATGGAATGGGATTTGGAATGGAACATGAAAAGTAATGGAATGGATAGTGAAATGGCACGCATTGTAATGTGTAAAGGAATGAGGAATGGAATGGAATAGGACGGAATGGAATGGGGAATGTGGAATGGAATGAAATGTGGAGTGGAATGTGAAATGGAATTGAATGCAATATGGAATGGTATGGAGTGGAATGTGGAATGGAATGTGGAATGTAATGGAATGGAATGTGGAATGGAGTGTGGAATCTAATGGACAGGAAAGGTGAATGAAAAGTAATGGAATCTGGAAGGGAATTGAAGGAAATGGAATGGAATGTGGACTGGAATAGAATGGAATGTGATGGAATGTGCAACGGACTGGACTGGAATGTGCAAAGGAATGTGGAATGGAATGTGGAATGGAATCTGGAAAGGAATGTGGAATGGAACAGAATGGAATGAGGAAGGGAATGAAATGGAATGGAATGTGGACTGGAATCGTTAGGAATGTGGAATGGAATGTGAAATGGAATTGAATGGAATATGGAATGGAATGTGGAATGGAACTGAATGAGGATTGCAATGGAATGGAATCCAATGGAATGTGGAATGGAAACGAATGCAATGTGGAATGGAATGTAGAATGGAATGGGATGGAATGTGGAATGGAATGTGAATAGGAATGGAATGTGGAATTGAATGTGGAACTCAATGGAATGGAATGTGGAATGGAATGGAATGGAACGTGGAAAGGAATGTGGAATTCAATGGAATGGAATGTGGAATGGAA
Source organism: Pongo pygmaeus (assembly GCF_028885625.2). NCBI lineage: Eukaryota > Metazoa > Chordata > Mammalia > Primates > Hominidae > Pongo > Pongo pygmaeus. The sequence goes on along the minus strand of NC_072395.2, from coordinate 12,367,799 downwards.
TGGAAAGGAATGGAATGTGGAATGGAATGTGGAATGGAAAGTGGAATTGAATGGAATGGAATTTGGATGGTAGAAATAATGGAACGTGGAATGGAATGGAATGGAACGTGGAATGGAACGTGAAATGGAACGTGCAATGGATCGTGGAATGGAATGGAATAGAACGTGGAATGGAATGGAAAGTGGAATGGAATCGAATGGGATGTGGAATGGAATAGAATGGAAAGCGGAATGGAATGGAAAGTGGAATGGAATAAGGAATGGAATGGAATGGAATGTGGAATGGAATGGAATGGAAAGTTGAATGTCATGGAATGGAAAGTGGAATGGAATGGAAACTTGAATGGTGTGGAATGGAAAGTGGAATGCAATAAGGAATGGAATGGAATGGAATGTGGAATGGAGGGAGGAATGGAACGTTAAGTGGAATGTAATGGGTCGTTTATTAGATCGTCTACTGGAAGGTGTAATGCATCGTGGAATGAAATGGAATGGAACATGGAATGGAATGGAAAGTAGAATGAAATGGAACGGAACGTGGAATTGAATGGAACGTGGAATTGAATGGAATGGAACATAGAATGGAATGGAATGGAAAGTGGAATTGAATGGAATGGAAATTGGAACGGAATGGAACATAGAATGGAGTGGAATGGAACGTGGAATGGAATGTGGAGTGGAATGGAAAAGAATGGAATACAAAGTGGAATGGAACACAGTGTGGAATTCAATGCGGAATGGAATAGAATGCAGATTGGGATGTGGAATGTAATGGAATGGAATTTGGAATGGAATGTGGAATGGAATGGAATCTGGAATGGAATGTGGAATAGAATGCAATCTGGAATGGAATGTGGAATGGAATTGAATGGAATGTGGAATGGAGTTTAATGGAATGGAATGAAATGTGGAATGGAATGTGAAAAGGAATGTGAAATGGAATGGAATGTGTAATGGAATGCAATGGAATGGAACGTGGAATGGAACGCGGAATTGAATGTGGAAAGCAAAGGAATGGAAAGGAATGGAATGTGAAATGGAATGGAATGGAATGCAAAGGAATGAGGAAAGTAATGGAATGGAATGTGGAATGGAATGTGAAATAGAATGAAATGGAATGTGGAATGGAAAATGGAATGCAATGTGGAATGGAATGTATTGCAATGGATTGGAATGGAAAGTGGAATGGAATGTGGAATTGAACGTGGAATGGAATGGAATAGAATGTGGAATGGAATGTGCAATGGAATGGAGTGGAATGTGGAATGGAATGTGCAATGGAACGTGAAATGTCATGGAATGTAATGTGGAATGGAATGTGGAATAAAATAGAATGGAATGGAATGGAACGTGGATTGCAATGTGGAATGGAATAGAATGGAATGGAATGTGGAATGGAAAGGAATGGAATGGAATGTAATGTGGAAAGGAATGGAATGGAATGGAATGGAATGTGGCATGGAATGGATTGGAATGGAATGGAATGGAATTTAGAATAGAATGGAATGAGGAATGGATCTTAATGCAATGTGGACTGGAATGCAATGGAATGTGGAATGCAATGTGGAATGTAATGTAATAGAATGGAATGGAATGGAATTTGGAATGGAATGGAAAGTGGAATGGATCAGAATGCAATGTGGAATGGAAAGTAGAATTGAATGGAACGGAATGGAATGGAATGTGGAATGCAATGTGGAATGGAACGTGAAATAGAAAGTGGAATGGAATTGAATGGAATGGAAAGGAATTAGAAATGAAATGTGGAATGGAATGGAATGGAATGTGGAATGGAACGTGGAATGGAATATAACGTGGAATGGAATGTGGAATAGAATGTGGAATGGAATGGAATGGAATGTGCAATGGAATGTGGAATGGAATGGAATGGAATGGAACGTGGAATGGATCGTGGAATGGAATGTAGAATGGAACCTGGAATATAATGTGGCATGGAATGGAATGTGGCATCGAAAGTGGAAAGGAATGGAATGAAATGTGGAATGGAATGGAATGCAATGTGGAATGGAATGGAATTGAATGTGGAATGAAATGTGGACTGGAATGGAAGGCAATGTAGAATGGAAAGTGAAATGGAATGGAATGGAATGTGGAATTGATTCTATAATGGAATGTGGATTGGAAGGTGGAAGGCAATATGATTGATCGTGGAATAGAAAGTGGAATGGAAAGGGGACTGGAATGCAAAGGAATGTGGAATGGAATGGAATTGTATGTCGATTAGAATGTGGACTGTAATGGAATGCAATGTGGAATGGAATATGGAATGGAATCGAATGGAATGCAGAATGGAATGAGGAATGGAATGTGGAATGGAATGTGGAATGGAACTGAATGGAATGTGGAATGGACTGTGGAATGGAATGCAATCGAGTGCGGAATTTGATGGAATGGAATGTACAATGGAATTTAATGGAATGAGGGATGGAATGGGATGGAATGGAATGGAACATGGAATGGAATTGAATTGAATGTGGAATGCAATGGAAATGAATGTGGAATGCAATGTGGACTGGAATGGAGGGCAATGTGGAATGGAATGTGAAATGGAAGGGAATGGAATGTGGAATGGATTCTATAATGCAATGTGGAATGGAAGGTGGAATGCAATAGAATTGATCGTGGAAAGGAAAGTGGAATGGAAAGTGGACTGGAATGCCATGGAATGTGGAATGGAATGGAATGGAATGTCGATTAAAATGTGGACTGTAATGGAATGCAATGTGGAATGGAATGTGGAATGTAATGCGGAATGGAATGACGAAAGGAATGAGGAATGGAATTTGGAATGGAATGTGGAATGGAACTGAATGGAATGTGGAATGGAAAGTGGAATGGAATGTGGAATGGAATGTAATGGAATGTGGAATTGGATGGAATGGAATGTGAAATGGAATGGAATGGAATGGAATGAGGGATGTAATGGAATGGAATGTGGAATGGAATTGAATGGAATGTGGGCTGGAATGGAATGCAATGTGGAATGGAATGTGAAATGTAATGGAATGGAATGTGGAATCGATTCTATAATGGAATGTGTAATGGAAGGTGGAATGCAATAGAATTGATCATGGAATGGAAAGTGGAATGGAAAGTGGACTGGAATGCAATGGAATGTGGAATGGAATGGAATGGAATGTCGATTAGAATGTGGACTGTAATGCAACGCAATGTGGAATGGAATGTGGAATGGAATCGAATGGAACGCGGAATGGAATGAGGAATGGAATGTGGAATGGAATGTGGAATGGAGCGGAATGGAATGTGGAATGGAATGTGGAATGGAATGTGGAATGGAATGTGGACTGGAAAGTGGAATTTAATGTGGAATGGAACGTAGAATGGAATGGAATGGAACGTGGAATGGAACTTGTAATGGAACTTGGAATGGAACCTGGAATGGAACGTGGAATGGAATGTGGAATTGAACGTGGAATTGAATGGAATGGAACACGGAATGGAATGTACAATGAACGTGGAATGGAAAGTAGAATAGAATGGAATGGAACGGAACGTGGATTGGAATGGAATGGAAACTGGAATGGAATGTGGAATGGAATGGAATGGAATGTGGAATACAATGTGTAACAAAATGGAAAGGAATCAGGAATGGAATGGATTGGAATGGGATGGAATTCGGAATGGAATGGAATGGAACGTGGAACGGAATGTGGAATGGAAAGGAATGGAGCGGAATGGAAAGTGGATTGGGGTGTGAAATGGAATGTATAATGGAACGGAATGGAATGTGGAAAGGAATGTGTAATGGAGTGTGGAATGGAATGTGGAATGGAATGGAATTGAATGTGGAATGTGGTGTGTAACGGAATGTGGAATGGAACGGAATAGAATGTGGAATGGAGTATGGAATACAACTTGGAATGCAATGTGGAATGGAAATTGGATTGGAAATTGGAGTGGAACATGGAATGGAATGGTATGGAACGTGGAATGGAATGTTGAATGCAATGGAATGGAAAGTGTAAGGGAATGGAATGGAATGTGGAATGGAAAGGAAATGAAGGAGGAATGGGACATGGAAAGGAACATGGAATGTGACGTGGAATGGCAAGTGGAATGGAATGTGTAATGCAATGGAATGGAATGTGGAAGGCAATGGAATGGAATGTGGAATGGAATGGAATGGAGTGGAAAGCGGAATGGAATGGAATGGAATGGAATGTGGAATGGAATGGAATGGAATGTGGAATGGAAAGGAATGGAACGTGGAATGAAATGTGGAATGGAATGTGAAATTTATTTTGTAAAGGAATGGAATGGAAAGTGGAACAGAATGGAATGGAATGGAATGTGGAATGGAATGTGGAAACGAATGTGGAATGAAGTGGAATGGAATGTGTAATGGAATGGAACGTAATGTGTAATATAATGGAATGGAATGTAAAGTTAAATAGAATGTGGAATGGAAAGTGAAATGGAACTTGGAATGGAATGTGGAACGGAATGAAATAGAACGTGGACTGGAATGGAATGGAACGTAGAATGGAATGGAATGGAACGTGGAATGGAATGTGGAATGGAACTTGGAATGAAACATGGAAAGTAAAGTGGAATGGAATGTGGAATGGAATGGAATGGAGTCTGGTGTGAAATGTGGAATGGAGTACAATGGAATGAGAATGGAATGCAGAATGTAATGGAATGGAAAGTGGAATGGAATCTGGAATGGAATTGATTGGAATGTGGAATGGAATGTGGAGTGCAATGTGGAATGGAACAGAATGGAATGTGGAATGGAATGTGGAATGGAATGGAATGGAATGTTTAATGGAACATGGAATTAAATCGACTGGAACGTGGAATGGAAAGTGGAATGAAATGTGTAATGGAATGTGGAATGGAATATGGAAAGGAATGGAATAGAGTGTGGAATGGAATGTGGAAAGGAGTGTGGAATGGAATGGAATGTGGAATGCATTGTGGAATGGAATTTAATCGAATGTGGAATGCAAACTGGAATGGAATGCATTGTGGAATGGAAAGTGGATTGTAACGGAATGGAATGTGGAAAGGAATGTGGTATGGAACGTGGAATGGAATGCAATGGAATGTGGAATGGAACGTGAAATGGAATGCAATGGAACGTGGAATGAAAAGTGGAATGGAACGTGGAATGGGATGGAATGGAACGTGGAATGGAAAGTGGAATGCATCTTGGTATGGAATGGAATGGAATGTGGAACTGTCCGCGAAATGTAATGCAAAGTTACGTGGAATGTAACGTGGAAAGGAACATGGAATGGAATGTGGAATGGAAAGTGAAATGGAATGGAATGGAAAGTGGAATGGATTGTGGAATAGAATGGAATGGAACATGGAATGGAACGTAGAATGGATCGTGGAACGAAATGTGGAATGGAAAGCGGAATGGAAAGTGCAATGGAAAGTGGAATGGAAAGTGGAATGGAATGGAATGGAATGTGGAATGGAATGGAATGGAATATGGAATCTAATGTGGAATGGAATGGAATGGAACATGAAATGGAATATGGAATTTAACATCTAATTGAATGTAGAATGGAACGTGGAATGGAATGGAATGGAACGTCTAATGGAAAGTAGAATGGAACGTGGAATGGAAAGGAATGGACCGTGGAATGGAATGTGTAATATAATGGAATGGAACGTGTAATGCAATGGAGTGGAATGTGGTATGGAATGTGGAATGGAATGGAACGGAATGCGGAATGGATTGCGGTATGGCATGTGGAATGGAATGGAATGGAATGTGGAAAGGAATGTGGAATCGTATGGAATAGGATGAGAAAGGAAATGGGGAATGCAATGTGCAAGGGTATGTGGAATGGAATGTGTAATGAAATGGAATGGAATGTGGAAAGGAATGGGGAGTGGAATGGAATCTAAACTGGAATGGAATGTGGAATGGAATGTGGAATGGGATGTGGAAGGGAAAGTGGAACACAATGCGGTATGGAACATGGAATGGAACGTAAAATGGAATGGAATGGAACATGGAATGGAAGGTGGAATGGAACTTGGAATGGAATGTGTAATTCAACGTAGAACGGAATGTGCACTGAAACGTGGAATGAAATGTGGAATGGAACGTGGAATGGAATGGCATGCAATGTGGAATAGAACTTGATTGGAAGGGAATGTGGAATGTATCGTGGAACGTAACGTGAAATGGAAAGTGGAATGGAAGTTGGAATGCAATGTACAATGGAAAGTGGAATGTAACGTGGAATAGAATGGAATGGAAAGTGGAATGAAACGCGGAATGGAACGGAATGGAACGTGGAATGGAACATGTAATGGAATGTGGAATGAAACCTGGAATAGAATGGAATGGAATGTGGAATGGAATTTGGAAGGGAATGTGGAAGGGAATGTGGAAGGCAACGGAATGGAATGTGGAATGGAATGTGGAATGGAATGGAATGGAATGTGGAATGGAATGGAATGGAATGTGGAATGGAACGTGGAATGGAAAGGAATGAAAGGGAATGGGGTGTGGAATAGAATGTGGAATGAAATGTGGAATGGAATGGAAGGTGGAATGGAATGTGCAATGGAACGTATTGGAATGTGGAATGTAATGTGAAACGGAATGTGGAATGGAACAGAATGGAATGTGTAATGCAATGCGGAATGGAATGGAATGGAATGTGGAATGGAATTGAATGGAATATGGAATCTAATGTGGAATGGAATGGAATGGAATTGGAATGGAATATGGAATGGAACCTCTAATGGAATGTAGAATGGAACGCGGAATGGAATGTAATGGAACGTCTAATGGAAAGTAGAATGGAACGTGGAATGGAATGGAATGGACCATGGAATGGAATGTGGAATGGAATGTGTAATGTAATGGAATGGAACGTGAAATTCAATGGAGTGGAATGTGGTATGGAATGCGGAATGGAATGGAATGGAATGTGGAATGGATTGTGGTATGGCATGTGGAATTGAATGGGACGGAATGTGGAATGGAATGTGGAATTCTATGGAATAGAATGAGAAAGGGAATGAGGAATGCAATGTGCAAGGGAATGTGGAATGGAATGTGGAATGAAATGCAATGGAATGTGGAAAGGAATGTGGACTGCAATGGAATCTAAAGTGGAATGGAATGTGGAGGGGAATGTGGAAGGGAAAAGGGAATGGAATGCAGAATGGAACGTGGAATGGAAACTGGAAAGGAATGGAATGGAACATGGATTGGAACGTGGAATGGAACGTGGAATGGAATGTGTAATGCAGCATAGAATGGAATGTGCACTGAAACTTGGAATGGAATGTGGAATGGAATGTGGAATGGAACATGGAATGGAATGGCATGCAATGTGGAATGGAACACAATGGAAGGGAACGTGGAATGTATAGTGGAATGTAACGTGAAATGGAATGTGGAAAGGAAGTTGAAATGGAAAGTACAATGGAATGTGGAATGTAACGTGGAATGCAATGCAATGGAACGTGGAATGGAACCTCTAATGGAATGTAGAATGGAACGTGGAATGGAATGTAATGGAATGTCTAATGGAAAGTAGAATGGAACGTGGAATGGAATGGAACGCACCGTGGAATGGAATGTGGAATGGAATGTGTAATGTAATGGAATGGAACGTGAAATTCAATAGAGTGGAATGTCGTATGGAATGTGGAATGGAAAGGAATGGAATGTGGAATGGATTGTGGTATGGCATGTGGAATTGAATGGAATGGAATGTGGAATGGAATGTGGAATGGTATGGAATAGAATGAGAAAGAGAATGGAGAATGCAATGTGCAAGGGAATGTGGAATGGAATGTGGAATGGAATGTGGAAAGGAATGTGGACTTGAATGGAATCTAAAGTGGAATGGAATGTGGAGAGGAATGTGGAAGGGAAAATGGAATGGAATGCACAATGGAACGTGGAATGGAACGTGGAAAGGAATGGAATAGAACATGGATTGGAACGTGGTATGGAACGTGGAATGGAATGTGTAATGCACCATAGAATGGAATGTGCACTGAAACGTGGAATGGAATGTGGAATGGAATGTGGAATGGAACGTGGAATGGAATGGCATGCAACGTGGAATGGAACACAATGGAAGTGAATGTGGAATGTATCGTGGAATGTAACGTGAAATGGAATATGGAATGGAAGTTGAAATGGAATGTACAATGGAACGTGCAATGTAACGTGGAATGCAATGGAATGGAAAGTGGAATGGAACGTGGAATGGAATGGAATGCATAGTGGAATGGAACGTGTAATGGAATGTGGAATGGAACGTGGAATGGAACGTGGAATGGATAGGAATGGAATGTGGAATGGAATTTGGAATGGAATGTGGAAGGGAAACTGGAAAGGAATGTGGAAGGCAACGGAATGGAATGTGGAATCGAATGTGGAATGGAATGGAATGGAATGTGGAGTGGAATGTGGAAATGAATTTGGAATGGAATGTGGAATGGAACGTGGAATGGAAAGGAATGGAATGTGGAATGGTATGGAATGGAGTGTGGACTAGAATGTGGAATGAAATGTGGAATGGAATGGAAGGTGGAATGGAATGTGGAATGGAATGGATTGGAAGGTTTAAATGGAATGGAATGGAATGTGGAATGTAATGTGGACTGCAATGGAATGCAATCTCTAATGGAATGCAATGGAATGTGGAACGGAATGTTTAATGGAAAGTCGAATGAATTGTGGAGTGGAATGTGGAATGGAACGTGGAATGGAATGGAATGAATCGTGGAAAGGAACATGGAATGGAACGTGGAATGGAAGGTGAATGTAGCGTGGAATGGAATGGAATGGAACATGGAAGGGAATGTGGAATGGAATGTGGAATGGAATGGAATGGAAAGTGAAATGGAATGGATTGGAATGTGGAATAGAATGTGGAAGGGAACGGAATGGAATGTGGAATGCAATATGGAATTGAAGGGAATGGAAAGTGGAGTGTACTGTGGAATGGAATGCAATGGAAAGTGGAATGGATTAGAATGGAATGTGGAATGGAATGGAATAGAACGTGGAATGGACTGTGGAATGGAATGTGGAGTGGCATGTGGAATACAAATGAATGCAATGTGGAATGGAAAGAGGAATGGAATGTGAAATGGAACGTGGAATGGAAAACAATGTGGAATGGTACGTGAAATAGACAAGAATGGAAAGAGGAATGCAACGTGGAATGGAATGTGGAATGGAAAGTGAAATGGAGTGGAATAGAAAGTGGAATGGATAGTGGAATGAAATGGAAAGGAAAATGGAATGGAACGTACAATGGAATGTGGAATGGAATGTGGAATGGAATGTGGAATCGAATGTGCAATGGAACGTGGAAGGGAACGTGGAATGGAACGTGGAATGGAATGGAATGGAACGTGGAATGGAAAGTGGAATTGAATGTATAATGTAATGGAATGGAATGTGGAATGCAATGGAATGGAATGTGGTATGGAATGTGGAATGGAATGGAATGGAATGTGGCGTGGAATGTGGCATGGGATTTTGCATGGAATGGAATGGAATGTGGAATTGAATGTGGAAACGAATGGAGTGGAAAGTGGAATTGAATGTGGAAACGAATGGAGAAGAATGTGAAAGGGAATGTGGAATGCAATGTGGAATGGAATTTTGAATGAAATGGAATGGAATGTGGAATGGAATGGAATGTAATGTGGAATGGACTTTGGAAAGGAATGGAATGGAATGTGGAAAGGAATGTGGAATGGAATGTGGAATGGAATTGAATGAAATGTGTAATGGAATGTGGAATGGAATGTAGAATGGAACGTGCAATGGAATGTGGAATGGAACGTGGAATGGAATGGAATGAAACAAAGAATGAAACATGGAATGGAAAGTGGAATGGAATGTGTAATGGAACATCGAATTGAGTGTGCAATGGAACGTTGAATGGAAAGTGGAATGGAATGTGGAATGGAACATGGAATGGAATGGCATGGAATGTGAAATGGAACTTGATTGGAATGGAACATGGAATGTAACGTGGAATGTAACGTGGAATGGAATGTGGAACGGAAATTGGAATGGAATGTAAAATGGAATATGGAATGGAATGTGGAATGGAATGTAATGGTAAGTGGAATGGATAGGAATGCAAAGTAGAAAAGAATGTGGAATGAGATGGAATGGAATGTGGAATGGAATGTGGAATGGAAAGGAATGGATTGTGGAATAGATTGTGGAATGCAATGTAGAATGGAACGGAATGGAATGTGGAAAGGAATGTGGCATGGAATGTGGAATGGAATGGAATGGAAGGTTTAATGGAATGTGGAATGGAATGGAATGAAATGCATAATAGAATGGAATGGAAATTGGAATGGAGCGGAATGGAATGTGGAATGGAAGGCAATGCAATGTGGAATGGAATGTTGAAAGGAATGTGGAATGGAATGTGGAAAGCAAATTGGAAAGGAATGGAAAGTGGAATGCAACGTGGAATGCAATGGAATGGAAGGTGGAATGGAATGGAATGGAAAGTGGAGTGGAATGGAACATGGAATGGTAAGAGTAATGGAATGGAATGGATGGTGGAATGGAAAGCAATGGCATGTGGAATGGAAAATGGAATGTATTGTAATGGAAAGGAATGTGGAATGGAATGTGGAATGGAAAGTAAAACGGAAAGTGTAATGAAATAGAATGTGAAATGGAATGTGGATTAGAATGGAATGGAAAGTGGAATGGAACGTGGAATGGAATGAAGAATGGAAGGTGGAATGTAATGTGGATGGAATGGAATGGAATGTGGAATGCAATGATGAATGACATGGAATTGGAATGGAAAGGACCTTGAATGGAAGGTGGAATGGAAAGTAGAAAGGAACGTGGAATGGAATATGCAATGCAATGTAGAATGGAATGGACTGCAAAGTGGAATGGAATGTGGAATGGAATGTGGAATGGAACGTGCAACGGAACATGGAATGGAAAGTGGAATGGAATGGAATGGAACATGGAATGAAATGTGGAATGGAATGGAATGGAATGTGTAATGGACTGGAATGGAATGTGCAATGGAAAGGAATGGAATGTGGAATGGAAAGGAATGGAATGTGGAAAGAATGTGGAATGGAAAGTGGAATGGAATGGAATGATATGGAATGTGGTATAGAATGGAATGGAATGGAACGGAACTTGGAATGGAATGGAATGGAATGGAATATGGAATGGAATGGAATTGAACATGAAATGGAATGGAATGGAATGTGGAATGCAAAGGAATGGAATGTACAGGAAGGTGGAATGGAATGAAGTGGAACGTGGAATGGAGTGGAATGGAAGGTGGAATGGAATGTGAAGTGGAATGTGGAACGGAACGTGGAATGGAATGAAGTGGAAAGAGGAATGGAATGGAATGGGACGTGGAATGGAATGGAATGGAACGTGGAATAGAACGTGGAGGGTACGTGGCATGTAACATGGAATGGAATGGAATGGAATATTGAATTGAACGTGGAATGAAATGGAATGCAATGGCACATGGAATGGGAAGTGGAATGCAACGTCCAATGGTAATTGGAATGGAACGTTGAATGGAATGGAATGGAACGTGGAATGGAATGTGGAATGGAATGTGGAACGTAATGGAATGCAATGTGTAATGGAAAGGAAAGGAATGTGGTATGGAATGTGGAATGAAATGTTTAATGGAATGGAATGGAATGTGAAAGGGAATGTGGAATGGAATGTGGAATGGAAAATGGAGTTGAATGTGGAATGTAACGTGGAATGGAAAGTGGAATGAAATGTGTAAAGGAAATGAATGGAAACTGGAATGGAATGGAATGGAAAGTGGAATGGTATGTGTAATGGAAATGAATGGAATGTGCAATGGAATGTGTAATGGAATGGAATGCAATGTGGAATAGAATGTGGAATGGAATGGAATGCAATCCGAAATGGAATGGAATGGAATTGTATTCAATGTCGAATGGAATGGAATGGAATGTATCGTGGAATGGAAGGGGGAATGGAAAGTGGAATTGAATGTGGAATGGAATGGAACGGAATGTGAAATGCAAGGGAATAGAATGTGTAATGGAATGCGGAATGGAGTGGAATTGCATGGAATAGAATATGCAATGGAATGGAGTGGAATATGGAATGGAAAGGAATGCAATGTGGAATGGAAATCAATGGTGTGGAATTTGGAATGAAAAGGAATGGAATGGAATGGAATGTGGAATTTGATAGAATGCAAAGGAATGCATAATGGTATGGAAAGGAATTTGGAATTGAATGGAATGGAATGGAATGGAATGTGGAATTGAATGGAATGGGAAGTGGAATGGAATAGAATGTGAAGTGGAATGGAATAGAATGTAATGTGGAATGGAATGGAATGGATTGGAATGGAATATGAAATGGAATGGAATTGACTCTAATGGAATGCGGAATTGAATGGAATAGAATGTGGAATGGAATGGAATGGAATGTGGTATGGAATGGAATGGAACGTGGAATGGAATGTGGAATGTATTGGAATGGAACGTGGAAAGGAACGTGGAATGGAACGTGGAATGAAACGTGGAATGAAATGTGGAAAGGAATAGAATGGAATCTGTAATGGAAGGGAATGGAATGTGGAATGGAATGTGCAATGGAATGGAATGGAAAGGAGTGGAATGTGTAAGGCAATGGAATGGAATGTGCAGTGGAAAGAAATGGAACGTGGAATGGAACGCGGAATGAAACGAGGAATGCAATGTGGAATGGAACGTGTAATGGAAAGTGGAATGGAACGGAATGGAATGTGGAATGGAAGGGAATGGAACGTGGAATGCAATGTGGAATGGAAAGTGGAATGCAACACGGAGTGGAACTTGGAATGAAATGTGGAATGGAATTGAATAGAATGTGGAATGGAATGGAATGAAAAGTCGAATGGAATAGAATGTAGTGGAATTTGGGTTGGAATGGAATGGATTGCGAAATATAATGGAATGGAATGTGGAATTGAATGGAGTGGAATGGAATGGAATGTGTAATAGAAAGGAATGGAATGGAATTTGGAATGGAATTTCGAATAGAATGTGGAATTGAATGGAAAGGAATGAGGAATGGAATGGAATGGAACGCCGAATGGTTTGGAATGGAAAGTGGAATGGAATGTGGAAAGGATCGTGGAATGGACTGGAATGGAACTTGGAAGGGAACGTGGAATGCAATGCAATGGAATGTGGAATGGATCATGGAATGGAATGTGAAACGGAAAATAGAATTGAACGTGGAAAGGAATGGAATGGAAGGTTGAATGGAATGTGGAGTGGAATGTGGAATGGAACGTGGAATGGAATGTGGAATGGAATGGAATGGAATGTGGAATGGAATGTGGAATGGAATGTGAAATAGGACGTGGAATGGAATCTGGAATGTAATGTGTAATGGAAAGGAACGGAAAATGGAATGGAAAGGAATAGAATGAGGAATGGTATGCAATGGAATGTGGAATGTAAAGTGGAATGGAATGTGAAACGGAATGTGGAATGGAAAGTGGAATGGAATGCAATGGAATGTGGAATGGAAAGTGGAATGGAATGGAATGTAAAGTGAAATGGAACTTGGAAGGAAACGTGGAATGTAACGTGGAATGGAATGTGGAATGCAGCGTGGAATGTTGAATGGAGTGTGAAATGGAAAGGAATGGAGTGTGGGAAGGAATATGGAATGGAATGGAATGGAGTTCGTAATGGAATGTAGAATGGAATGTGAAATGCAATGGAATTGAATGTAGAATTGAAAGTGTAATGGAATGTAAAGGGAAGTGGAATGGATAGTGGAATGGAAAATGGAATTGAATGGAATGCAATGTGAAATGGAATGTGGAGTGGAATGAGGAAAGTAATGGAGAGGAATGTGGAATGGAATGTGGAATGGAATGGGGAATGGAATGGAGTGGAATGTGAAATGGGATGTGGAATGTAATGTGAAACGGAAACTGCAATTGAAAGTGGAATGGAAGGGAATGGAACGTGGAATTAAATGGAATGGAACATGGAATGGAACGTGGAATGGAACGTGGAGAGCAACGAGGAATGGAAGGTGGAATGGAATGAAATGGAATGTGAAATGGAGTGGAATGCAATTTGTAATCAAATGTGTAATGGAATGGAATGGAATATGGAATGGAACCTGGAATGGAACGTGGAGAGCAACGAGGAATGGAAGGTGGAATGGAATGAAATGGAATGTGAAATGGAGTGGAATGCAATTTGTAATCAAATGTGTAATGGAATGGAATGGAATATGGAATGGAATGTGGAACAGAATGTGGAATGGAATGGAATGGAATGTGGAATGGAAAGGAATGGTATGTGGAATGGAAAGTTTAATGGAATGTGGAATGGAATGGAATGGAATGTGGAATGGAAAGGAATGGTATGTGGAATGGAATGTTTAATGGAATGTGGAATGGAATGCAATGGAATGTGGAATGGAAAGGAATGGAATGTGGAATGGAATGGAAAGAAATGTGGAACGGAATGTGGAAAGGAATGTGGAATGGAAATTAATGGAATGTGAAATGGAATGGAATGGAATGTGGAATGGAATGTGTAATGGAATGGAATGGAATGTGTAATGAAATGTGGAAAAGAATGTTAAACGGAACGGAATGGAATCTGGAATGGAGTGTGGAATATAATGTGGAAAGGAACTGAATGGAATGTGGAACAGAATGTGGAATGGAATGTGGAATGGAGTGGAATGGAATGTGGAATGGAATGGAATGGAATGTGAAATGGAATGGAATGGAATGGAATGTGGAATGGAACGGAATGGGGTGTGGAATGGAATGGAATAGAATGGAATGGAATGCAAAATGGAATGTGGAATGGAACGTGGAACGGCATGAAATGGAACGTGGAATGGAATGGAATGGAACGTGGAATGGAATGTGGAATGGGATGGAATGGAATATGGAATTGAATGGAAAGGAATGCGGAATGGAATGGAATGAAACGTGGAATGAAATGAAATGGATTTTGGAATGGAACGTGGAATGGAACGTAGAATGTAATGGAAAGGAATGTGCAATGGAATGTGGAATTTAATATATAATGGAATGCAGAATGGAAAGAACGGAATGTGGAAAGGAATGGAATGGAATATTGAATGGAATGGAATTGAAGGTGGAATGAAATATGTAATGGTATTTGAACTGAAATGGAATGGAATGTTGAATGGATTGTAAAGGAATTGTATGGAATGTGGCATGGAATGGAATGGAAGGTGTAATGGAATGTGGAATGGAATGGAATGGAACTAGGAATGGAACATGGCATGGAACGTGGAATGGAATGTGGATTGGAATGTGGAATGGAATGAGGAATGCCATGGAAAGCAATGTGGAATGTAAAGGAATGGAATGTGGAATGGAATGTGGAATGGAATGTGGAATGGAATGTGGAATGGAATGTGGAATGTTATGGAATGGAATGTGGAAAGTATTGGAATGGAATGTGGAATGGAAAGAGGAATGGAATGGAATGGAACATGGAATGGAACGTGACAAGGAATGTGGGATGCAACGTGAAATGGAAAGTGCAATGTAACGTGGAATGGAACGTAGAACAGAATGAGGAACAGAATGGAATGGAATGTGGAATGGAAAAAATGGAATGTAGAATGGAATGTGGAATGGAATGGAATGGAACGTGGAATAGAATGGAATGGAATGTGGAATGGAATGGAATGGAATGGGATGTGGAATGGAATGCAATTGATTGGTATGTGGAATTTAATGCAATGGAAATTGGAATGGAATGGTATGTGGAATGGAATGTGGAATGGAAAGAATGGAAAGTGGAATGGAATGTGGAATGGTATGGAATGGAGTGGAATGGAAAGTGGAATGGAATGGAATGCAACGAGCAATGGAATGGAATTGAATGTGGAATGGAATGGAATTAGAAGTGGAATGGAATGGAATGGAATGTGGAATGGAATGGAATGGAATGTGGAATGGAATGGAATGGAATGGAATTGGAAGTGGAATGGAATGGAATGGAGTGTGGAATGGAAAGGAATGGAATGTGGAATGGAATGTGGATGGAAAGGATAGAATGTGGAATTGAATGGAATGGAATGTGGAATGGAAAGAATGGAATGTGGAATGGAATGTGGAATGGTACGGAATGGAATGGAACGGATTGTGGAATGGAATGAAATGGAACGTGGAATGGAATGGAATTGAAAGTGGAATGGAAAGAGGAATGGAATGGAATGGAACAGAGTGGAATGTGGAATAGAATGAGGAATGGATGTGGAATGCAATGGAATGGAATGTGGAATGGAAGGGAATGGAATGTGGAGTGGAATAGAATGGAATGGATTGGAATGTGGAATGGAATGCAATGGAATGTGGAATAGAATAGAACGGAGTGGTATGTGCAATGGAAAGTGGATTGGAATGTGGAACTGTATTGAATAGAACGTAGAATGGAAAGAAATGGAATGTGGAATGGAATGCAATGGAATGTGGAATGAAATGGTACATGAAATGGAATGGAATGGAATGTGGAATGTGATAAGTAATGTGGAATGGAATGTGAAATGGAATGTGGAATGGAACGAGGAATGCAATGTGACACGGAATGGTGAATGGAATGTGAAATGCAATGTGGAATGGAATGTGAAATGTAATGAAATGGAGCGTGGAGTGGAATGAATGGAACGTGGAATTTAATAGAATGGACCGTGGAAGGGAAAGAGGAATGGAATGGAATGGAATGTGGAAAGGAATGGAATGTAATGTGGAATGGAATGGAATGGATTTTTGAATTGTATGGAATGGAATGTGGAAATGAACGTGAAATGTAATGGAAAGTTACGTGGAATGTAACGTGGAAAGGAACGTGGAATGGAATGTGGAATTGAACGTGAAATTGAATGGAATGGAATGTGGAATACATGGTGGAATAGAACGGAATGGAACATGGAATGGAACATAGAATGGAACGTGGAATGGAATGTGACATAGAAAGTGGAATGGAATGGAATGGAATGAGGAATGGAATGGAATTGAATGTGGAATGGAATGGAATGGAATACGGAATCTAATGTGGAATGGAACGGAATGGAACATGGAATGGAATATGGAATGCAACCTCTAATGGAATGTAGAATGGAACGTAGAATGGAATGTAATGGAATATCTAATGGAAAGTATAAAGGAACGTGGAACGGAATGGAATGAACCGTGGAATGGAATGTTGAATGGAATGTGTAATGTAATGGAATGGAACGTGAAATGCAATGGAGTGGAATGTGGTATGGAATGTGGAATGGAATGGAATGGAATGTGGAACGGATTGTGGTATGCCATGTGGAATTGAATGGAATGGAATGTGGAATGGAATGTGGAATGGCATGGAATAGAATGAGAAAGGTAATGGGGAATGCAATGTGCAACGGAATGTGGAATGGAATGTGGAATGAAATGGAAAGGAATGTGGAAATGAATGTGGAGCGAATGGAACCTAAGTGGAATGGAATGTGTAATGGAATGTGGAATGGAATGTGGAAGGGAAAATGGAATGGAATGCGGAATGGAATATGGAAAGCAACGTGGAAAGGAATGGAATGGAACATGAAATGGAACGTGCAATGGAACGTGGAATGGAATGTGAAATGCAACATAGAATGGAATGTGCACTGAAACGTGGAATGGAATGTGAAATGGAATGTAGAATAGAACGTGGAATGGAATGGCATGCAATGTGGAACGGAACATGATTGGAAGGGAATGTGGACTGTATCGTGGAATGTAACGTGAAAAGGAATGTGGAATGGAAGTTGAAAGGGAATGTACAATGGAATGTGGAATGTAACGTGTAATGGAATGGAATGGAAAGTGGAATCGAACGTGGAATCGAATGGAATGGATTGTGGAATGGAACGTGAAATTTAATGTGGAATGGAACGTGGAATGGAAAGTGGAATGTAGTGGAATAGAATGTGGAATGGAATGAGGAATGGAATGTGGAAGGGAATGTGGAAAGTAATGTGGAAGACAAAGGAATGGAATGTGGAATGGAAAGTGGAATGGAATGGAAGGGAATGTGGAATGGAATGTGGAAATGAATTTGGAATGTAATGTGGAATGGAACGTGGAAAGGAAAGGAATGAAATGTGGAATGAAAAGGAATGAAATGGAATGGAATGTGGAAAGTAACAGAATTGAATGTGGAAAGAAAAGTGGAATTGAATGGAACGGAATGGAATGCGGAAAGGAATGCAATGGAATGTGGAATGGAATGTGAAATGTAGTGGAATGGAATGTGGAAAGGAGAGTAGAATGGAATGGAAAGGAAGGTGGAATGAAATGTAATGGAATCTGGAATGGAATTGAATCGCAAGGAATGTTGACTGGAATGGAATGGAATGGAATGGAATGGAAAGTGGAATGGAATGGAATGGAATGTGGAATGGAAAGTGGAATGGAATGTGGAAAGGAATAGAATCGAATGGGGAATGGAAGGTGGAATGGAATGTGGAATGGAATGTGGAATGGAAAGTGGAATGGAATGTGGAAAGGAATAGAATCGAATGGGGAATGGAATGTGCAATGGAATGGAAGGTGATGTGGAATGGAAGGTGGAATGGGATGGAGTGGAATGGAATGTGGAATAGAAAGGAATGGAATGGAATGGAATGTTGAATGGCGTGGAATTGAATGTGGAATGGAGTGGAATGGAATCTGGAATGGAATGGAATGGAATGGAATGTGAAATGGAATGTGGAAAGGAATGGAATGGAATGGAATGGAATGTGGAATGGAATGGAAGGCATTGTGGAATGGAATGGAATGTTGATATGAAAGGAATTGAAAGAATGAAATGGAATGGAATGGAACAGAATGCAATGGAATGGAATGGAATGGAATGGAATGTGCAATGCAAAGTGGAATGGAATGGAATGGAATGTGGAATGGAAGGGAAAGAATGTGGAATACATCGTTGAATGGAATAGAATGGAACGGAATGGAATCTTGAATGGAATGTGGAATGGGATGTGGACAGGAAGGTGAAACGGAATGGAATGGAATGGAATGTGGAATGGAATGTGGAATGGAACTTGGAATGGAATGGAACGTGGAGAGGTATGTGGAATAGATTGGAATGGAATGTGGAATGGAATGGAATGGAACGTGGTATGGAATGTGAAATGGATTGGAAAGGAATGTGTAATGGAAAGGAATGGAATGTGGAATGGAATGTGGAATGGATTGGAAAGGAACGTGTAATGGATGTAATGGATTGTGTAATGGACTTTATAATGGAAAGGAAGGGAAAGGAATGTGGAATGGTATGGAATGGAATGTAATTGAATGTGTAATGGAAAGGAATGGAATGGAATGGAATGGAATGGAATGTGGAATGTAATGGAATGGAATGGAATGGAATCTGGAATGGAATGGAATGGAATGTCGAATGGAATATGGCATGGAATGGAATGAAATGGAATGGAAAGAATGGAATATGGAATGGAATGGAATGGAATGGAATGGAATGGAATGGATTGGAATGGAATGGAATGTGGAATGGAATGGAATGGAATGTGGAATGAAACGGAATGGAATGGAATGGAATGGAATGTGGAAAGGAATGGAATGTGGATTGGAATGGATTGTGTAAAAGAATGGAATGGAATGTTTAATGGTATGTGGAAAGGAAAGGAAATGAATGTGGAATGGAATGGGGAATGGATTGGAATGGAATGGAATGGAATGGATTGTGGAATAGATTGGAATGGAATGTGGAATGGAATGAATGGAATGTGGAATGTAATGTGGAAAGAATGGAATGGAATATGGAATGGAATGTGGAGTGGAATGGAACAGAATGGAATGAAATGGGATGTGAAATGGAGTTGAATTTAATGTGGAATGCAATGGAATTGAATGAAATTTGAAATGGAATGGAATGGAATGTGGAATGGAATGGAATGGAATGTGGAATGGAATGTGGATTGGAATGGAATGGAATGTGGCATGGAATGTAATATAATGTTGAATGAAATGGATTGGAAACAAATGTGGAATGCAAAGTAATGGAAAGTAATGGAATGTGGAATGGAATGGAATGGAATGCAACAGATTGTGGAATGGAAAGTGGAATGTAATGGAATGTTAAATGGAATGGAAAAGAATGTGGAGTGGAATGGAATGGAATGAGGAAGGGAATGGAATGGAATAGAATGTGAACTGGAATGGAATGTAATGGAATGGAATGTGTAATGTAATGGAATGGAATGTGGAATGGAATGTGGAATAGAATGTGGAATTGAGTGGAATGGAATGTGGAAAGGAAGGGAATGAAGTGTAGAATGCAATGGACAGGAATATGGAATGGAATGGAATGGAATCCGGAATGGAATGGAATAGAATGGACTGTGGACTGGAAAGGAATGTAATGCAATGGAATGGGTAATGGAATTTGGAATGAAATGTGGAATGGAATGTGGAATGGAATGTGGAACGGAATGGAATGTTGAATGAAATGTAATATAATGTGGAATGGAATGGAATGGAATGTGGAATTGATGGGAATGTAATGGAATGTGGATTGCAATGGAAAGAAATGTAATAGAATGTGGAACTGAATGGAATGGTATGTGGAATGGAAGGGAATGCAATATAATGGAATGTGGAATGGAAGGGAATGGAGAATATTGGAATGTGGAAGGGAATGGAATGGAATATGGAATGGAATGTGAAAAGGAATGGAATGGAATTTGGAATGGAACGTGGAAAGTAATGGAATGGATAGTGTTATGGAACGGATTATAATGTGAAATGGAATGAGGAATGCAATGGAATAGAAAGGAGTGGAATGTGGAAAGTGGACTGGAAAGAAATGTGGAATGGAATGTGGAATGGAATTGAATGCAATAGGGAATGGTATGGAGGGGAATGTGGAATAGAATGTGGAATGTACTGGAATGGAATGTGGAATGGAGTGTGGAATCTAATGGACAGAAATGTTGAATGGAAAGGAAAGGAATCTGGAATAGAATTGAATGTGGAGAGGAGGAGAACGGAATGGAATGGAATGTGGAATGGAATGCAATGAAATGTGTAATGGAATGTGGATTGGAATGTGCAATGGAATCTGGAAGGGAATGGAATGGAATGGAATGGAACGGAATGGAATGTGGAAGGTAATGGAATGGAATGTGGAAAGGAATTGAATTGAATGAGTGGAATGGAATGGAATGTGGAATGGGATGTGGAATGGAATGGAAAGAATGTGGAATGGAAAGTGGAATGGAAAGGAATGGGATGTGGAATGGAACGTGGAATGCAATATAACGTGGACTGGAATGGAATGGAATGGAATGGAATGTGGAATGGAATGCAATGGAATGTGGATTGGAATGGAATTGAAGGGAATGGAATGTGGAATGTGGAATGGAATGGAATCTGCAATGGAATGTGGAAAGTGGAATGGAATGGAATGTGGAATTGAATGTGGAATGGAAATGAATGCATTGTGGAGTGGTATGGAGTGGAATGTGGAATGGAATGTGGAATGTAGTGGAATGGAATGTAGAATGGAGTGTGGAATGTAATGCACAGGAATGTGGAAAGGAATGGAAAGGAATCTGGAATGGAATGGAATGGAACAGAATGTGGCCTGGAATGGAATGGAATGGAATGGAATGTGGAATGGAATGGAGTGGAATGTGGAATGGAATGTGGTAAGGAATGTGGATTGGAATGGAATGGATTGGAATGGAAAGGAATGAGAAATGTAATGGAATGGAATTTGAAATTGAATGGAATTTAATGGAATAGAATGGAATGTGGAATGGAATGTGGAATGGAATGGAATGGGATGTGGAATGGAATGTGGAATGGAATTGAATGGAATGCAATGTGGAATGGAATTTGGTATGGAATCTGGAATGGAATGTGCAATGGATTGGAATGGAATGGATTTGAATGTGAAATGGAACGGAATTGAATGTGGAATGGAATGGAATGTAATATGGAATGGATTGCACTGAGGAATGGAATGGAATGGAATGTAATGGAATGTGGAATGGAATGTGGAATGGAATGGAATGGAACGGAAGGGAATGGAATGGAATGGAATGTGGAAGTGAATGTGGAATGGAATCTGGAATGAAATGAGGAAACGAATGGAATGGAATCGAATTTCATGTGGAATAGATTGGAATGGAACGTGGAATGGAATGGAATTTTATGTGGAATGGAATGGAATGGAATGGAATGTGGAATGGAATAGAATGGAATGTGGAAAGGAATGGAATGGAATGAAATGGAACGGAATGGAAAGTGTAATTTAATGTGTAGTGGAATAGAATTGAATGGAATGGAATGTAGAATGGAATGGAATTGAATGGAATGGAATGAAGAATGGAATGGAATTGAATGGAATCGAATTTGGAATGCAATCTGCAATGGAATGCTATGTGTAACGGAATGAGTAATGGATTGGAATGGAGTGGAATGTAATGGAATGTGGAATGGAATAGAATAGATTGGAATGGAATGTGGAATGGAAAGTGGAATGGAATGGAATAGAATGTGGTACAGATCGAATGGAATGTGAAATGGATTGGAATGTAATTGAATGTACATTGCAATGGAATGGAATAGAAAGGAATGTGGAAAGGATTCGAATGTAGAATACAATAAATGTAATGGAATGCAAAATAGAATGGAATAGCATGTGAAATGGAAGGGAATGGATTCGAATGGAAGTGGAATGAAATGGAATGGAACCAGGAGTTGAATGTGGAATGGAATGGAATGGAAAGTGGAAAGGAACGTGGAAAGTAATGGAATGGAACGTGAAATGGAGAGGAAAGTAATGTCTGAAGGAATTAGGAATGGAATGGTTTGTAATGTGGAATGGAATGAGAAATGGAATGGAGTGGAATGAGGAATGGAATGTGGAAATGAATGGAATGTGGAATGGAATGTTGAATACAATGTAATGTGGAATGGAACGTGGAATGGAATGGAAAGGAAAGTGAAATGGTATGGAGTGGAATGTGGAATGGAAAGTGGAATGTAGTAGAATGGAATGTGGAATGGCATGTAATGGAATGTGGAACGGAAGTGAAGGGAACGTGGAATGGAATCGGGAATGAAATGTGGAAAGGAAAGGAATGGAATTGAATGTGGAATGGAATGGAATGGAATGGATGGTGGAATGGAATGGAAAGTAATGGAATGGAATGTGGAATGGAATGCAAAGAAAGGGAAAGGAATGTGGTATGGAAAGTGGAATGTAATGGAATGGAATTGAATGGAATGGAATAGAATGTTTAATGGAAAGTAGAATGGAATCTGGAATGGAATGTGGAATGGAAGGGAATGGAATGGAAAGCAATGTGTAATGGAATGGAATGGAATGTGGAATTGAACGGAAGGGAATGGAATGGAATGTGGAATGGAAAGTGGAATGGAATGCAATGGAATAGAAAAGAATGTGGGAAGGAAATTGGAATGCAATGGAATGGAATGTGGAATGGAATGCAATGTAATGTGGAATGCACTGGAATGTAATTGAATGTGGATTTCAATGGAAGGAAATATAATGGAATGCACAATGGAATGGAATGAGGAATGGAATGGAATGTGGAATCGAAGAGAATGCAATTTAATGAAATGTGGAATGGAATGGAAAGGGATATGGAATGGAATGTGGAATGGAATGGAATGGAATGTGAAATGGAAAGTGGAAAGTAATGGAATGGAAGGTGGAATGGATTGGAAGGTTATGTGTAATAGAATGAGGAATGGAATGGAACAGAAAGGAATAGAATGTGGAATGGAATGGAATAGAATATGGAATGGAACGTGGAATGGAATGGAATATGGAATGGAATGTGGAATGGAATGTGGAATGTAATGGAATGTTAAATGGAATGGATTAGAATGTGGAATGGAATGGAAAGGAATGTGTGATGGAATGAATGGAATGTGGAATGGAATGTGGAACGGAATGGAATGGAATGTTGAACGGAATGGAATGGAATGTGGAATGGAATTTGGAATGGAATGTGGAATGGTGTGGAATGTGGAAAGGAATTGAACGGAGTGTAGAACGTAATGGACTGGAATGTGGAATGGATTGGATTTGAATCTGGAATTGAATGGAATATAATTGACTGTGGACAGGAATTTAATGTAATGGAATGGAATGTGGAATGGAATGTGGAATAGATTGTGGAATAGAATGGAATGGAATGTTGAATGAAATGGATTGGAATGTGGAATTGAATGGAAGGGAATGTGGAATGGAATGGAATGGAATGGAATGGAATTTAAAATGGAATGGAAAGGAATGTGGAATGGAAGGGAATTCAATGTAATGGAAAGTGGAATGGAAGGCAATGGAATATACTGGAATGTGGAAAGGAATGGAATGGAATATGGAATGGAATGTTGAATGAAATGCAATGGAATTTGGAATGGAATATGGAAAGAAATAGAATGGATAGTGAAATGGAATGGATTGTAATGTGTAAAGGAATGAGGAATGGAATGGAATGTGGAATGGAATGGAATGTGGAATGTGGAATGGAATGAAATGTGGAATGGAATGTGGAATGGAAGTGTACGCAATATGGAATGGAATGTGGAATGTAATGCAATGGAATGCTGAATGGAATGTCAAATGGAAGGTGAAATGGCATGGAATGGAATGTGGAAGGGAATGTGGAATGTACTGGAATGCAATGTGCAAGGGAATGGAATGGAATGTGGAATGGAATGGAATGGAATGGGATGCTGAATGAAATGGAATGGAATGAAATGGAATGTAGAATGCAATGTGGAATGGAATGGAAAGAAATGGAATGTGGAATGGAATGGAATGGAATGCAACACGGAGTGGAATTTGGAATGGAAATTGGAATGGAATCTGGTATGGAATGGAATGTGGAATGGAAACGAGTGGAATGGAAGGAAAGTGGAATGGAATGGAATGGAAGGGAGTGGAATGTGGAATGGAAGGGAATGGAATGTGGAATGGAATGGAAATTAACATGGAATGGAATGGAATGCAATATAATGTGGAATGGAATGGAATGGAATGCGGAATGGAATATGGAATGGATTTTAATGCAATCGAAGTTGGAATGGAATGAAAAGGAATGTTGAATGGAATGGAATGAAATGAAATGTGGACTGGAATGGAATGGAACGTGGAATGAATGGGAATGGAAAGGAATGGAATGTGGAGTGGAAGAGAATTGAATGGGGAATGGATTGCGGAATGGAATGGAATGGAATGGAACGTGGAATGGAAGGCAATGGAATGTGGAATGGAATGGAATGGAATGGAATGGAATGTGGAACGGAATGGAATGGAATGTGGAATGGAATGGAATGGAATGTGGAAAGGAATGGAATGGAATGTGGAATGGAATTTAATTTAACATGGAATGGAATGGAATGGAATGTGGAATGGAATGGAATGTGGAATTGAATGTAATGGAATGTGGAATGAAATATGAAATGGATTGGAGTGGAATGGAAGGTGGAATGGAATGGAAATTAATGTGGAATGGAATGGAATTGAATTAAATGTGGAATAGAATGGAATGGAATGTGGAATGGAATGGAATGGAATGAGGAATGGAAAGTCTAATGGATCTAGTAATGGAATGGATTGGAACACAATGGAATGTGGAACGGAATGTGCAATGGGAGGTGGAATGGAATGTCTCGGAACTAAATGTAAAGTGGAATGGAATGTGGAATGGAAGGTGGAATGAAATAGAATGGAATGGAATGGAATAACAAAAGCAATGTCTAATGGAACGTGGAAGAGAATGGAATTTAATGTGGAATGGAATGTGGAGTGGATTGGAATGGAATGTGGAATGGAAGACAATGGAAAGTGGAATGGAACCTGGAATGGAATGGAATGGAATGAGGAATGGAATGTGTAATGGAATGGAATGGAATGTGGCATGAAACGGAATGGAATGGAATGGAATGTGGAATTGAATAAAATAGAATGGAATGTGGAATGGAAAGAGCAACGGAATGTGGAAAGCATTGGAATGGAAAGGAATCGAATGTGGAATGGTACGGAAAGGAATGGAATGGAATGTGGAATATAATGGAATGCAATGTGAAATGGAATGGAAGGCAATGTGGGATGGAACGTGGAATGGAATGTGGAATGGAATGGAATGCAATGGATTGGAACAGAAAGTGTAATGGAATGTAGAATGGAACGTGGAATGGAAGAGAATAGAATGAGGGATGGAATGTGGAATGTATTGCAATGGAATGTTGAATGGAATGTGCAATGGAAGGTGAAATGGCATGGAATGCAATCTGGAATGGAATGTGGAATGGACTTGAATGCAATGTGGAAGTGAATGGAATGGAATGTGGAAAGGAATGGAACGGAATTGGATGTGGAATGAAATGGAATGGAAAGGAATGGAATGTTGAATGAAACGTGGTATTGAATGGAAAGAAATGCAATGTGGAATGGAAAGGTATGGAATGCAATGTGGAAGGGAATTTGGAATTGAACTTGGAATGGAAAGTGGTATGGAATGGAATGTGGAATGGAAACGAATGGAATGAAATGGAAAGTGGAATGGAATGAAATGGAATGTGGAATGGAATGGAATTGAAGGGAATGGAATGTGGAATGGAATGTGGAGTGGAATGGAATGTGAATTGGAAATAGAATGGAATGTGAAACGGAAATATAATGCAACGTGGAATGGAGTGGAATTGAATGTGGAACAGAGTGGAATGGAATGTCAAATGGAACGTGGAAGGGAATGGAATGTGTAATGGAATGGAATGGTATGTGGAATGGAATGGAATGGAATGTCAAACGTAATGGACAGGAATGGAATGTGGAATGCAATGGATTGGAGTGGAAAGGAATGGAATGGAATGGAATGTGGAATGGAACGGAATGAAATATGGAATGGAATGTGGAAATGAATAGAATGGTATGTAGAAAGGAATGTGGAATTGAATGGAGTGGAACGTGGAATCGAAGGGAACGGAATGTGGAATGGAATGGAATGTGAGGTGTTATGGTATGAGGAATGGAATGGAATAGAATGGAAAGGAATTTGGAATGTAATGGAATGTAACGTGGAATGGGAAGTGGAATGGAATGGAATGGAATGTGGAATGGGAAGTGGAAAGGAATGGAATGGAATGTGGAATGGAATGGAATGGAATGTGGAAAGGAAATTGGAATGGAATGTGGAAAGGAATGGAGCGGAGTGTGTAATGGAATATGGAATGGAATGTGGAATGGAGTGGAATGGAATGTGGAATGGAATATGGAGTGCAATGGAATGGAATGTGGAATGGAATGCAATGGAAAGTGAAATGGAATGTGAAATGGAAAGTGGAATGGAATGGAAAGGAAAGTGGAATGGAATGAGGAATGGAGCGTGGAATGCAATGCAATGTAATGTGGAATGGAACATGGAATGAAACGTGGAATTGATCGTGGAATAGAATGAGTTATCGAATGTAGAATAGAGTGGAGTGGAACGTGGAATGGAAAGAGGAAAGGAACGTAGAATGGAATGGAATGGAACGTGGAATGGAAAGTGGAATGGAACGTGGAATGGAACATGGAATGGAAGGGAATGGAAAGTGGAATTTAATGGAATGGAACGTGGAACGGAATGGAATGGAATGTGAAATGCAATGGAATGGAATGTGAAACGGAATGTGGAATAGAACGTGGAATAGAATGGAATGGAATGGTATGTGGAATAGAATATGGAATAGAATGGAATGGAATGCTATGTGGAATGGAATGGAATGTGGAATGGAATGGAAAGTGGAATGGAATGGAATGGAACGCAATGCAGAATGGAATGGAAGGGAAAGGGGAAATGAATGGAATGGAATAGAATAGAATGTGGAATGCAATGTTTAATGAAATGGAACGGATAGTGGAATGGAACGTGGAATGGAATGTGGAATGGAATGTGGAAATGAATGTGGAATGGAATGGAATGTGGAATGGAATGGAATATGGAATGGAACGTGGAATGGAATGGAAAGGGATGCAGAGTGGAGTGGAATGAAATGGACTGTGGACTGAAATAGAATGGAAAGGAACGGATTGTGGAATGGAATGTGGAATGAAATGTGATGGAAAGGAATGTGGAATGGAATGTGGAACTGAAAATGTAATGCAATTTGCAATAGAATGGAGTGGAATGGAATGGAATGGACTGGAATGTGGAAAGGAATGGGATGGAATGTGGAAAGGAACGGAATATGCAATGGAATGGAATGGAATGGAATGGAATGGAATGGAATGGAATGGAATGGAATATGGAATGGAATGGAATGGAATGAATTGTGGAATGGAATGGAATGTATTGTGGAATGGAATGGAACGGAATGGAATATAATGTGCAATGGAATCTGGAACGGAATGTGGAATGGAATGCAAAGTGGAATGGAATGGAATGGAATGGAATGGAAAGTAATGTGGAATGGAATGGAATGGAATGAAATGTGGAATGGAATGTAGAATGGAACTTGAAATGGAAAGTGGAAAGTAATGGAATGGAAAGTGGAAAATAATGGAATGGAAAGTGGAATGGAATGGAATGGAACGTGGAATGGTATGGAATGGAAAGTGTAATGGAATGGAACGTGTAATAGAGTGAATTGGAAAATGGAATGGAAAGCGGAATTGAATGGTATGGAATGTGGAATGCAATGTGGAAAGGAATGGAATGGAATGTGGAATGGAATTTGGAATGGAATGCGGAATGGAATGTGGAACGGAATGGAATGTGGATTGGAAGGAGGAATGGAACGTGGAAGGGAACCTGGTATGGAATGGAATGGAACGTGGAATGGAATGAAAAGTGGAATGGAATGGAATGGAAAGTGAAATGGAATGGAATGGAACGTTGAATGCAAAGGATAGTTGAATGGAGAGCAATGGAACGTTAAATGGAATTTGGAATGGAATGGAATGGAATGTAAAAAGTAATGGAGTGGTATGTGGAATGGAAAGTGGAATGGTATCTGGAATGTAACTTGGAATGGAATAGAAAAGAATGTGGAATTGAATGTGGAATGGAATGGAATGGAATGTGGAACGGAATGGAATGGAATATGGAATGGAATGAGGAATGGAATGTGGAGTGGCATATGGAATGGAACAGTGTGCAATGTGAATTGGAATGTGGATTGGAATGTGAAATGGAATGTGGAAGGAATGCAGTGTGGAATGGAACGTGTATTGGAATGGAATGGAACATGGAATGGAACGTGGAATGGAATGTGGAATGGAAAGTGGAATGGAATGGAATGCAACGTGGAATGGATCGTGTAATGGAATGGAATGGAACATGGAATGGAATGTGGAATGGAACGTGGAATGGAATGTGGAATGCAATGTGGAATGGAATGTGGAATGGAATGTGCAAAGGAATGTGAAATGGAATGTGGAATGGAATGGAATGGAAAGTGGAATGGTACATGGAATGGAACGTGGAATAGAATGGAGTGGAATGTGGAATGGAATGTAGAATGGAATGTGGAATTTAATGTGGAAGATAATGTGGAATGGAATTGAATGGAAAGTGGAATGGAAAGTGGAAAGTAATGTGGAATGGAATGTGGAATGGTACAGAATTAAATGTGCAATGGAATGTGGAATGGAATGAGGAATGGAACGTGGAATGCAATGGAATAGAAAGTGAAATGTGATGGACTGGAATGTGGAATGGAACGTGGAATGGAATGTGGAAGGGAGTTTGGAATGGAACGTGGAATGGAAAGTGGAATGGAATGGAATGGAATGGAATGTGTAACGGAATGGAATGGAATGTGGAATAGAATGTGAAAAGGAATGTGCAGTGGAATGGAATGGAATTTGGAATGGAGTGGAATGGAATGTGGAATGGACTGTGGAATGGAATGGAATGGAATTTGGAATAGAATGTGTAATGAAATGGAATGGAATGTGAAATGGAATGGAATGCAATGCGAAATGGTACGTGGAATGGAACGTGGAATGGAACTTGAAATGGAATGTGGAATGGAATGGAAAAGAATGAGAACGGAATGGATTGGAATGTGGAATAGAATGTGGTATGGAATGGAATTGAATGTTGAATGGAATAGAATGGAATGGTATGGAATGTGGAATAGAATGGAAAGGGAGGTGGAATGGCACGTAGAATGGAATGGAATGGAACATGGAAAGGAATGCGTAATGGAATGAGGAATGGAACGCTGAATGGAACGTGGAATGGAGTGGAATGGAACGTGGAATGCAATGTGGAATGGAATGTGGAATGGGACGTGGAATAGAATGTGGAATGGAATGTGGAATGGGACGTGGAATAGGATGTGGAATGTAATTTGGAATGGAAAGGAATCAAAAGTGGAATGGAAAGGAATGGAATGTGGAATGGAATGCAATGGAATGTGGAATGGAATGTGGAATAGAATGGAATGGAAGGCGGAATAGTATGTGGAATGGAATGGATAGCAATCCGGAATGGAATGGAATGGAATGGTATAGAATGTGGAATGGAACGTGGAATGGAATGGAATGTGGAATGGAATGGAATGGAATGTGCAATGGAATATGGAATGGAATGTGGAATACAACATGGAATGTAAGGTGGAATTGAATGGAATGGAGTGTGGAATGGAATGTGGAGTGGAATGGAATGGAATGTGGAATGGAATGGAATGGAAAGTGGAAAAGAAAGGAATGAAA
Organism: Pongo pygmaeus; assembly: GCF_028885625.2. Lineage (NCBI taxonomy): Eukaryota > Metazoa > Chordata > Mammalia > Primates > Hominidae > Pongo > Pongo pygmaeus. The sequence continues at coordinate 12,337,016 of NC_072395.2, read as the reverse complement.
CGAGGAATGGAACATGGAATGGAACGTGGAAAGCAACGTGGAATGGAACATGGAATGTAATGTGAAATGCAATGGAATGGAATGTAATGTGGAATAGAATGGAACGGAAAGTGGAATGGAATGGAATGGCGTGGAATGTGGCATGGAATGGAATGGAATGGAAAGGAATGCGGAATGCAATGGAATGAAATGTGGAATGCAATGGAATGGAATGGAATGGAATGGAATATAATGGAATTTGGAATAGAATGGAATGGAATGTGTAATGGAATGGAATGGAATGTGGAATGGAATGTGGAAAAGGATGTGGAATGGAAAGTGTAAAGGAAAGTGCAATGGAATGGAATGGAATGTGGAATGGAGAGTGGAATTGAATCGAATGGAACATGGAATGGAAAGTAGAATGGAAAGGAGTGGAACGTGGAATCGAACATGGAATGGAAAGTCGAATGGAATGGTCAATGGAATTTGGAATTCAACGTGGAATGGAATGGAAAGGAAAGTGGAATGGGACGTGGAATATACTCTAATGGAATGGAATGGAATGTGGAATGGTATGTGGAATGGACTGTGGAATGGAACGTAGAATGGAACGGAACGGAATGTGGAATGTAATGTGGAATGGAATATGCAAAGGAAAGTGGGACGGAATGGAATGGATTGTGGAAAGGAACGTGGAATTTAATGGAAAGGAACGTGGAATGGAACCTGGAATGGAACGTGGAATGGAACGAGCAATGTAATGAAGAATGGAATGTGGAATGGAATGTGGAATGGAATGGAAAGGAATGGGGAATGGAATGTGCAATGGAATGTGGAATGGAACGTGGAATGTAATCGAATGTAACGTGGAAAGGAACATGGAATGAAAGGTGGAATGGAAAGGGCAAAGGAATGTGTAATGTAACGTGGAATGTAATGCAATGGAAACTGGAATGGAACTTGGAATGCAATGTAAGGGATTGTGGAATGGAATCTGGAATGGAATGTGCAATGGAACCTGGAATGGAAAGTGGAATGGAACGGAATGGATTGTGGAATGGAATGTGGCATGGAATGGAATGGGATGTGGAATGAAACGTGGAATGGATTGTGTAATGGAATGGAACGGAATGTGGAAATAATGTAATGGAATGTGGAATGGGATACGCACTGGAATGGAACGGAATGTGGAATGGAATGGAATGTGGAAAGGAATGAATGGAATGTGGAATGGAATGTAATGGATTGTAGAAAGCAATGTGGAATGGAATGTAGAATGGAATGTGGAATGGAACGGAATGGAATGCAGAATGGTATGTGGAATGGAATGTGGAATGGAAAGTGGATTTGAAAGGAATGGAATGTCGAATGGAACGTGGAATGTAATGGAATGGAATGTGGAAGGGAATTTGGAATGGAAAGTGGAATGGAGTGGAATGGAATGTCGAATGGATCGTGAAATGAAATGGATTGGAACATGTAATGGAACTTGCAGTGGAAGGTGGAATGGAACATGGAATGGAATGTGGAATGCAGCGTGGAAAGGAATGTGGAATGGAACCTGTGATGGAATGGAATGGAAGATAAAATGGAACGTAGAATGGAATGCAATGGAACGTGGAACAGAATGTGGAATGGAATGAGGAGAGGAATGTGAAATGGAAAGTGGAATGGAAGGGAATGGAACGTGGAATGGAATGTGGAATGAAATGTGGAATGCAAAGGAAAGGAATGTGGAAGTGAATGTGGATTGGAATAGAAAGAATTCCGAAATATATAGGAATGGAATGGTGTGGAATATAGAATGGAATGGAATGGAAGGTGGAATGGAATGTGGAATGGAACATGAAATGGAATGTGGAATGGAAAGGAATGGAATGGAATGTGTAATGGAATGTGTAATGGAAAGCGGAATGGATTGGAATGGAATGGAATTGAAAGGAATGTGGAATGAAATGGAATAGAATGGGGAATGGAAAGGAATGGAATGCGAAATGGAATGGAATTTTATGGATTGTTAAATGGAATGTAATGGAATTGAATGGAATGTGGAATGCAATGTAATGGAATGCAATGGAATGTCGAAAGGAATGCAATGGAATGGAAAGGAATGCGGAATTGAATTGATTGGAAAGTGGAACGCAATGGAATGGAATGTGGAATGCAATGGAATGGAATGGAATGGAAGTTGGAATGGAATATGAAATGGAATATGGAATGGAACGTGGAATAGAATGAAACGGAGAGTGGAATGGAACGCCTAATGGAAAGTGGAATGCAACATTAAATGGAATGGAATGGAACGTGATATGGAATGTGGAATGGAAAGTGGAATGCAATTTAAAAGAAGGTGGAATGGAATTGAATGGAATGGAATGGAATGTGAAACGGAATGTGGAATGGAAAATGGAATGGAATGGAATGGAACGTGGAATGGAATGGAATGGAATGGAACGTGGAATGTAACGTGGAATGGAATGGAATGGAATGTGGAGTGGAACGTGGAATGGAATGTGGAATGGAACGTGGAATGGAAAGTGGAAGGGAAGGGAATGGAATGTGGAATGGAATGTGGAATTGAATCTGGAACGTAATGTGGAATTCAATCTAATGGAATGTGGCATGGAATGTGGAGTGTAATGCGGAATGGAATGGAGTGGAATGTGGAATGTAATGCGGAATGGAATGGAATGGCATGCGGAGCGGAATGTGGAAAGGAATGTGGAATGGAATGGAATGTGGAATAGAGTATGGAATGGAAAGGAATGGAATGTGGAATGGAATGCTCAATGGAATGTGGAATGGAATATGTCGGAACGTGTAATGGAATGTGGAATGGAAAGTTGAATGGAAAGGAATGGAATGTGGAATGGAATGTGAAATGCAATGTAGAATGGACAGTGGAATGGAATGGAATGGATTGTGGAATGCAATGTGGAATGGAATGTGGAAATGAACGTGGAATGGAAGGTAGAAAGTAATGGAATCGAATGTGGAATGGAGTGGGGAATGGAATGGAAAGGAATGTGCACTTCAATTTGCAATGGAATGGAAAGGAATGTGGAATGCAAAGGAACGTGGAAAGGAATGTGGAATGCAACATAATGGAATGTGGAATGAAATGTGGAATGCAATGAAATGCAATTTGGAATGAATGTGGAATGGAATGGAATGCAATGAGGAATGGAATGTGCAAAGGAATGTGGATTGGAGCGTAGAATGGAAGACGGAATGGAATGGAATGGAATGTGGAATGGAATGTGGAATGGAATGGAATGGAATGTAGAATTTAATGGAATGTGGAATGCAACGGAATGTTTAAATGGAATGGAATGGAATGTGGAAAGGAATGTTTACTGGAATGGAACACTATGTGGAATGGAATGTGGAATGGAATGTTGAATGGAATAGAATTAAATGTGGAATGCAATGTAATGTGGAATGGAATGAAATGTTTAAACAGAATGGAATGGAATGTGGAATGGAATGTGTACTGGAATGGAACACTATGTGGAATGGAATATGGACTGGAATGGAATGGAAGGGAATGTGGAATGGAATTTTCAATGGAATATGGAATGGTATCTGGAATGGAATGTAATGGAAAGTGGAATGGATTGTGGAATGGAAGGTGGAATGGAACGTTCAATGGAATGTGGAATGGAATAGAATGGAATGTGGAATGGAATGTGGAATGCAACATGCAATGGAATGGAAGGCAACGATTATTGAAATGTGGAATGGAATGGAACGGGATGTGTAAAGGAATGAAATGGAACGTGCAATGGAAAGGAATGAAACGAGGAATGGAACATGGAATAGAACGTGGAATGCAACGTGGAACGGAACGTGGAATGGAATGTGAAATGGAATGGAATTTAACGTGGAATTCAATGGTATGGAATGTGGAATGGAATGGAATGGATTGGAATGTGGAATGGAATGGAATGGAATGGAATGTGGAATGGAATGGAATGGTCTCTAATGGAATGCGGAATTGAATGGAATGGAATGTGGAATGGAATGGAATGGAATGTCGAATGGAATGGAATGGAACATGGAATGGAACGTGGAATGAAATGTGGAATGGAAAGAATGGAATGTGGAATGGAATGTGGAATGGTATGGAATGGAATGGAATGTGGAATGCAATGTGGAATGGAATGTGGAATTGAATGGAATGGAATGTGGAATGCAATTGTATGGAATGTGGAATGGAATGGATCAGAATGTGGAATGAAATGTAATGGAATAGAATGGAAAGTGAAATAGAATCTGGAATGGGAAGTGGAATTGAATGCGGAACGCAACGTGAAAATGAATGTGGAAATGAATCGAACGGATTGTGAAATGGAATGTGCAATGCAATGGTATGTAAAGTGTAATGGAATGTGGAATGCAATGTGGAATGGAATGGAAAGAAATGTGGAATAGAATGTGGAATGGAACGTGGAAAGGAAAGTGGAATTGAATGGAGAATTGAATGGAATTGATTGTGGAATGTAATGTGCAAAGGAATGGTATGGAATATGGAATGAAATGTGGAATGCCATGTGGAATGGAATGGAATGGAATGTGGAATGGAACGTGGAATGGAAAGTGGAATGGAATGGATTGGAATGTGGAATGGAATGTGGGATGGAATGGAATGGAATGTGTAAAGGATTGTGGAATGCAGTGTGAAATGAGATGGACAGTGGAATGCAATGTGGAATGCAATGGAATGGAATGTGGAATGGATCACGGAATGGAATGTGGAATGCAAAGTGGAATTGAACGTGGAATGGAATGGAATGGAAGGTTGAATGGAATGTAGAATGGAACGTGGAATGGATCGTGGAATGGAACGTGGAATGGAATGTGGAATGTAATGTGGAATGTAAAGGAATGTAACATGGAACGGAAAGGAATAGAATGAGTTATGGAATGCAATGGAATGTAGAATGGAATGTGAAATGGAATGGAATGGAGTGTGGAATAGAATGTGGAATGGAATGGAATGGAATCCGGAATGGAATGTAACAGAATGGTAAGGAATGAGGAATGGAAAGCGGAAGTGAATGTGGAATGCTATGGAATGGAATCTGGAAGGGAATGTGGAATGGAACGGAAGGGAAGGGAATGGAAAGTGGAGTGGAATGTGGAATTGAATGAGGAACGAAACGCGGAATGGAACGTGGAATGGAAAGGAATGTGAAATGGAATGTGGAATGGAATGGAATGGAATGTACAATGGAATGTGGAATGGAACGGAATGGAATTTTTAAAGGGAATGCAAAGGAATGTGTAATGAAATGCAGACTGGAATAGAATGCAATGTGGAATGCAATGTGGAATCCAATGTGGAACGGAATATAATGGAATGTGGAATGGAAAGTTAATGGGAAATGGAATGAAATGTGTAGCGGAACGTGTAATGGAATGTGGAAAGGAATGGAATGGATTGTGGAATTGAACATGGAATGGAAGGTGAAATAGAAAGTAATGGAACGTGGAACGGAATGTGGAATGGAATGGAATGGAATGTGGAAAGGAATGTGGAATGGAATGCAACGCAATGGGGAATGGATTGTGGCATGGAATGTGGAATGGAATGGAATGGAATTTGGAATGCAATGTGGAATGGAATTGAATGTGAAAAGGAATGGAACGGAAAGTGAAATGGAATGGAATGGAATGTGGAATGGAATGCATTGGAATGTGGAATGGAATGTGGAATGGAATGTGGAAAGGAACGTGGAAAGGAATGTAATGTGGAATGGAAAGTGGAATGGAAAGTAGAATGGAACGTGCAATGGAACATGGAATGGAACGGAATGGAAAGTGGAATGAAATGGAATGGAATGTGGAACGGAATGTAGAATTGAATGGAATGGAATGGAATGGAATGTGGAATGCAATATGGAATAGAACGTGGAATAGAATGTGGAATGGAATTGAATGGAATGGAATATAATGTGGAATGAAATGTGGAATGGAAAGGAATGGAACATGGAATGGAACGTGGAATGGAATAGAACGTGGAATGGAATGTGGACTAGAATGTGGAATGGAATGGAATGGAATGTGCAATGGAATGTGGAATGGAATGTAATAGAACGTGGAATGGATCGTGGAATCGAACGTAGAATGGAAAGTGGAATATAATGTGGAATGGAATGGAATGGAATGTGGCATCGAAAGTGGAAAGGAATGGAATGAAATGTGGATTGGAACGGAATGGAATGTGAAATGGAATGGAATTTAATGGAATTTGGAATGGAATGGAATTGAATGTGGAATGGAATGTGGACTGGAATAGAAGGCAATGTGGAATGGAATGTGAAATGGAAGGGAATGGAATGTGGAATCGATTCTATAATGGAATGTGGAATGGAAGGTGGAATGCAACAGAATTGATCGTGGAATGGAAAGTGGAAAGGAAAGTGGACTGGAATGCAATGGAATGTGGAAAGGAATGGAATGGAATGTCGATTAGAATGTGGACTGTAATGGTATGCAATGTGGAATGGAATGTGGAATGGAATCGAATGGAATGTGGAATGGAATGAGGAATGGAATGTGGAATTGATTATGGAATGGAACTGAATGGAATGTGGAACGGAATGTGGAATGGAATGTGGAATTGGATGGAATGGAATGTGGAATGGAATGGAATGGAATGAGGGATGGAATGGGAATGGAATGAGATATGGAATGTAATGGAATGTGGAATGGAATTGAATGGAATGTGGAATGGAATGGAATTGAATGTGGAATGGAATGTGGACTGGAAGGGAATGCAATGTGGAATGGAATGGGAAATTGAATGGATGGAATGTGGAATCGATTCTATAATGGAATGTGGAATGGAAGGTGGAATGCAATAGAATTGATCATGGAATGGAAAGTGGAATGGAAAGTGGACTGGAATGCAATGGAATGTGGAATGGAATGGAATGGAATGTCGATTAGAAAGCGGACTGTTTTGTAAAGCAATGTGGAATGGAATGTGGAATGGAATCGAATGGAATGCGGAATGGAATGAGGAATGGAATATGGAATGTAATGTGCAATGGAACGGAATGGAATGTGGAATGGAATGTGGAATAGAATGTGGACTGGAAAGTGGAATGTATTGTGGAATGCAACGTGGAATGTAATGGAATGGAACGTGGAATTGAAAGGAATGGAACATGGAATGGAATGTGGAATGGAACATGGAATGGAAAGTAGAATGGAATGGAATGGAATGAAAGGTGGAATGGAATGGAATGGAATGTGGAATGGAATGTGGAATGGAATGGAATGGAATGTGGAATGGAATGTGGAATGGAATGGAATGGAATGTGGAATAGAATTTGTAACAGAATGGAAAGGAAACAGGAATGGAATGGATTGGAATAGGATGGAAATCGGAATGGAATGGAATGGAACGTGGAATGGAATGTGGAATGGAATGGAACGGAATTCAATTTAATGTGGAATGGAATGTGGAATGGAGTGGAATGCGATGGAATGTGGAATGGAATGGAATGGAATGGAATGGAACGTGGAATGGAATGGATTGGAATGGAATGTGGAATGGAATGGAATGGAATATGGAATGGAATGGAATGGAATGAGGACTTGAATGGAATGGGAAGTGGAATTTACTGGAATGGAATGTGGATTGGAAAGAATGGAATGGAATGGAAGGAGGAATGGAATGTGAAATTGAATGTGGGTTGTAATGGAATGGAAGGTGGAATGGAATGTGAAACGGAATATGGAATGGAACGTGGAATGGAATGAAATGGAACGTGCAATGGAATGGAATGGAAAGAGGAATGGAGTGGAATGGAACGTGGAATGGAAAGTGGAATGGAAAGTCCAATGGTAAGTGGAATGGAACGTGGAATGTAAAGGAATGGTACGAGTAATGTAAAGCAATGGAATGTGCAGTGGAATAGAAAGGAATGTGGTATGGAATGTGGAATGGAATGTGGAATGAAACGGAATGGAATGTGGAAGGGAATGTGTAATGGAATGTGCAAAGGAACTTGGAATTGAAAGTGGAATGGAACGTGGAATGGAATGTGGAATGGATAGGAATGGATTCTGGAATGGAATGGAACGGAATGGAATGTGTAATGGGATGGAATGGCATGTGGAACAGAATGTGGATTGGAATGGAATGGAATCCGGAAAGGATTGGAACGGAATGGTATGGAATGTGGAAAGGAATGAAATGGAATGGATCATGGAATGGAATTTGGAATGTAAAGTGGATTGGAATGTGGAATTGAATGGAATGGAATGTGGAATGCAAGGTAATAGAAGGCGGAATGGAATGTGGAATGGAAAGGAATGAAATGGAGTGGAATGGGGAATGGAATTGAAAGGAATGTGGAATGGAAAGGAATGCAATGTGGATTGCAATGGAATGGTATGTGGAATGGAAAGGAATTCAATGTGGAATGGAATGAAACGGTGTGGAATATGGAATGAAAAGGAATGGAATGGAAGGTAATGTGGAATGGAATAGAATGGAATGTGGAATGGAATGGAATCGAATGTGGAATGGAATGGAATGCAGAATGGTATGGAATGGTATTTGGAATGGAATGTAAGGCAATGGAATGGAATGTGGAATTCAATGGAATGGGAAGTGGAAAGGAATGGAATGGATTGTGGAATGGAATGCAATGGAAGGTGCAATGGAATGTGAAATGGAATGTGGAATGGAACGTGGAATGGAATGGAATGGAATGCGGAATGGAATAGAATGGAATGTGGAATGGATTGTAATGGAATGGGATGTGGAATGGAATGGAATGGAATGTGGAATAGAAGGGAATGGAATGTGGAATGGAATGAAATGGAATGGATTGGAATGTGGAATTTAATGCAATGGAATGTGGAATGGACTGGCATGTGGAATGGAATGTGGAATGGAAAGAATGGAATGTGGAATGGAATGTGGAATGGTATGGAATGTAATGGAATGGAATGTGGAGTGGAATGGAATGGAACGTGGAATGGAATGGAATGGAATGTGCAATAGAAGGGAATGGAATGTGGAATGGAAAGGAATGGATTGGACTGTAATATGGAATTTCATGCAATGGAATGTGGAATGGAATGGTATGTGGAATGGAATGTGGAATGGAAAGAATCGAATGAGGAATGGATTGGAATCGAATGTGGAATGGAAAGAATGGATTGTGGAATGGAATGTGGAATGGTACGGAATGGAATGGAATGGAAAGTGGAATGGAATGGAATGCAACGTGGAATGGAATGGAATTGAATGTGGAATGGAATGGAAAGGAATGAAATTGGAAGTGGAATGGAACGGAATGGAATGTGGAATGCAAGGAAATGGAATGTGGAATGGAATGTGTAATGGAAAGAACGGGATGAGGAATTGAATGGAATGGAATGTGGAATGGAAAGAATGGAATGTGGAATGGAATGTGGAATGGTATGGAATGGGATGGAATGGATTGTGGAATGGAATGGAATGGAACATGGAATGGAATGGAATGGAATGTGGAATGGAATGTGGAAAGGAATGGAATTGGATGGGGAATGGAATGGAATGTGGAATGGAAGGGAATGGAATGTGGAATGGAATGGAACGGAATGGATTTGAATGTGGAATGGAATGCAATGGAATGTGGAATGGAATGGAATGGATAGGAATGTCGAGTGGAATGCAATGGAATGTGGAATGGAATTGAAGGGAATGGTATGTGCAATGGAATGTGGATTGGAATGTGGAACTGTATTGAATAGAAAGTGGAATGGAAAGAAATGGAATGTGGAATGGAATGCAATGGAATATGCAATGAATTGGTACATGAAATGGAATTGAATGGAATGTGGAATTGAATATTACTGAAGGCTAAATGGAAAGGAATGGAATGTGGAATGGAATGGAATGGAATGGAATGTGGAATGATATGTAGAATGGAATGAAATGGAACGTGGAACGGAAAGTGGAATGGAACATGCATTGGAAAATGCAATGGAACGTGGAATGGGAAGTTGAATGGATTGAGTAATGGAATGGAATGGAATGTGGAATGGAATGTGGAATGGAGTGCAGAATGGAATGTGGAATAGAATGTGGAATGGAATGGAATGGAACGTGGAATTGAATGGAATGGAGAGGAATGGAATGTGGAATGGAATGGAATGGAAAGTGGAAATAAATGGAATGGAATGTGCAATTGTATAGAACTGAATGCTAAATGGAAAGGAATGGAATGTGGAATGGAATGGAATGGAATAGAATTTGCAATGGAATGGAAAGAAAGGAACGAGATGTTGAATGAAATGGAATGTGGAATGGAATGGAAAATGGAATGAAATGAATGTGGAATACAATGCAAAGGAATGTGGAATCGAATGTGGAATGGAATGGAAACATAAGTGAAAAGGAATGTGGAATGGAATGGAAAGTGGAATGGAATGTGGAATGGCAAGTGGAAAGGAATGTGGAATAGAATGGAATGGAATGGAATGCAATGCAATGTGGAATGGAAAGGAATGTGGAATGGAATGGAATGGAATGGAATGGAACAGAATGGAATGGAATGTGGAATGCAATGTTGAATGGAATCTGCAGTGAAATGTGGCACGGAATGGAATGGAATTGAATGGAAATTTGTACGGAATGGAATGGAAAGTGGAATGCAATGAGGAATAGAATGGAATGGAATGGATTGTGGAATGCAATGGAATGTAATGGAAAGGAACGGAATGTGGAATGGAATGTGGAATGGAATGTGCAATGGAAAGAAATGTGGAATGAAATATGTAATGGAATGTAATGCAATGGAATGGAAAGTGGAACGGAATCTGGAACGGAATGTGCAATGGAATATGGAATGGAATGGAATGGAATCTGAAATGGAATTTGGAATGGAAAGTGCAGTGGAATGTGGAATGGAATGGAATGTGGAATGGAAAGTGGAAAGCAATGGAACAGAATGTGGAATGGAATGGAATTTAATGTGGTATAGAACGTGGAGTGGAATGGAATGGAATGCAATTGAATGTGGAATGGAACACGGAAAGGAATGTAATGGAATGTGGAATGGAATGTGCAGTGTAATGGAATGGAATGGAATGTGGAATGGAATGGAGTGGAATGTGGAATGGAATGGACTGGAATGTGGAATGGAATGGAATGGAATGAGGAATGGAACGTGGAATGGAATGGAAAGGAATGTGGAATGGAACGTGGAATGGAATATAATGGAATAAAATGGAATGTGGAAACGAATGTGGAAAGGAAATTGGAAAGGAATGGAATGAAATGGAATGGGTTGTGTAATATGTTGCGGAATGGAACAAGGAATGTAATTGAATGGAATGTGGAATGGAATGAAAATTGGAATGGAATGGAATGGAATGAAATGGAATGGAATGGAATGTGCAATGAAAGGGCTGAAATGAGGAATGGAATGTGGAATGGAATATGGAATGGAATATAGAACGGAATACAATGGAATGTGGAAAGCAACGGAATGGAACTTGGAATGGAATGGAATGGAATGTGGAATGGAATGGAATGGAAGCCAATGTGGAAAGGAATGGAATGGAATATGGAATTGAATGGAATGGGATGTGGTGTTGAATGGAATGGAGTGAAATGTGGAATGGAATTGAATGGAATGTGGAAGTGAAAGGAATTCCATGTTTATATGAATAAAATGGATCATGGAATGGAATGTGGAATGGAATGGAATGGAAAGTGGAATGGAAGGGAATGGAATGTGGAATGGAACGTGGAATGGAATGGAATGGAATGGAATGAGGAATGGAATGGAATGGAATTGAATGGAATGAGGAATGGAATGGAATGGAATGGAATGTGGAATGGAAGGAAATGGAATGTGAAATGGAACGTAGAATGGAATGGAATGGAATGGAATGAGGAATGGAATGGAAAGGAATGTGGAATGGAACGTGGAATGGAATATAATGGAATAAAATGGAATGTGGAAACGAATGTGGAAAGGAAATTGGAAAGGAATGGAATGAAATGGAATGGGTTGTGTAATATGTTGTGGAATGGAACAAGGAATGTAATTGAATGGAATGTGGAATGGAATGAAAATTGGAATGGAATGGAATGGAATGGAAGGGAATGTGGAATGAAAGGGCTGAAATGAGGAATGGAATGCGGAATGGAATATGGAATGGAATATAGAACGGAATACAATGGAATGTGGAAAGGAACGGAATGGAACTTGGAATGGAATGGAATGGAATGTGGAATGGAATGGAATGGAAAGCAATGTGGAAAGGAATGGAATGGAATATGGAATTGAATGGAATGGAATGTGGTGTTGAATGGAATGGAGTGAAATGTGGAATGGAATTGAATGGAATGTGGAAATGAAAGGAATTCAATGTTTAATTGAATAAAATGGATCATGGAATGGAATGTGGAATGGAATGCAATGGAATGTGGAATGGAAGGGAACGGAATGTTGAATGGAACGTGGAATGGAATGGAATGGAATGGAATGAGGAATGGAATGGAATGGAATGGAATGGAATGTGGAAAGGAAGGAAATGGAATGTGGAATGGAACGTGGAATGGAATGGAATGAGGAATGGAATGGAATGGAATGGAATGGAATGTGGAATGGAATGGAATGGAATGTGGAATGAAATGTGGAACGGAATGGAATAAAAGGAGGAATGGAACGTGGAACGGAACGTGCAAAGGAATGTGGAATGGAACGTGGAATGGAATGGAATAGAATGTGAAATGGAATCGAATGGAATGTTGAATGGAATGGAATGGAATGTTGAATGGAATGGAATGCAACGTGGAACGGAATGGAATGCAATATGGAAAGGAATGTGTAATGGAATGGAATGGAATGTGTAATGGAATGTGGAATGGAATGGAATGGAATGTGGAATGGAATGTTGAATGGAATGGAATGGAAAGTGGAATAGAATGTGGAATGGAATGTGGAATGGATCATGGAATGGAATGGAATGGAATGTGGAATGCAATGGAATGTGGAATGCAATGGAATGGAAGGTTTAATGCAATGTTGAATGGAATGTAAGGGATCGTGGAATGGAACGTGGAAAGGAAAGTAGAATGGAATGTGGAATAAAATGGAATGGAATGTGAAATGGCATGGAAAGGAGCATGGAATGGTATGGAATGGAATGATTAATGGAAAGTTGAATGGAATAGAATGCAATGTGGAATGGAATGTGGACTGGAATGGAATGGAATGTGGAATGGAATCTGCAATGGAATGTGAAATGGAAAGGAATGGATAGTGTAATCAAATGTTTAACGGAAAGAAATGCGGAATGGAATGTGGAATGGAATGGAATGGAATGAAAGGCAATGTGGAATGGAATTGAATGGAATGCACTGTGGAATGGAATGGAATGTAATGGGGAATGGAATGGAATGGAATGTGGAATGGTATGGAATAAAATTTGCACTGGAATGGAATGGAATGCAATGGAATATGAAACGGAATGGAATGGAATGTGGAATGGAATGGAATGGAATGGGGAATGGAATTGAATGCCATGTGGTAGGGAATGGAATGGAATGTGGAATGGAATGCAATGGATTGTGGAAAGGAATGGAATGGAATGGAATGTGGAATGGAACGTGGAATGGAATGGAATGCTATGGAAAGGAATGTGGATTGGAATGGAATGCAATGTGGAATGGAATGGAATGGAATGTGGAATGGAATGTGGAATGGAATGGAATCTGAAATGGAATTGAATGCAATGTGGAATGGAATGTGGAATGGAATTTGGAATGGAATGGAATGTGAAATGGAATTGAATGGAATGTGGAATGGAATGTGGAATGGAATAGAAGGAAATGTGGAATTGAATGTGTAATGGAACTCTTTGGAATGTGGAATGGAATGTGGAATGGAATGTGGAGTGGAATGGAATGGAATGGAATGGAATATGAAATAGAATGGAATGGAATGCGAAATGGAATGGAATGGAACGTGGAATGAAAGGTAGAATGGAATGGAATGAAATGTGGAGAGAAATGTGGAATGGAATGGAATGGAAAGTGGAAAGGAACGTTGAATGGAACGTGGAATGCAATATGCAACGGGATGGAATGGAATGGGGAATGGAATGGATTGGAATGCAATGTGGAATGGAATCGAATGAAATGAGGAATGGAATTGAATGGAATGGAATATAATGGAGTTTGAAATGGAATGGAATGGAATGTGGAATGGAAGGGAATGAAGTGGATGGTGGAATGGAATTGAATGGAGTATGGAGTGCAATGTGGAATGGAACGTGAAATGGAATGGAGTGGAATGTGGAATGGAACGGAATGGAAAGGAATGTGGGATTGAATGTGGAATGGAATGGAATGGAATGTGAAATGGAATCGAAAGGAAAGTGGAATGGAATGGAATGAAATGTGGAATGGAATGTGGAATGGAATAGAATGCAACGTGGAATGGAACGGAATGCAATGTGGAAATGAATGTGGAATGGAATGGAATGGAATGTGGAATGGAATGTGGAATGGAATGGAACGGAATGTGGAATGGAATCTGGAATGGAATGTAATGGAAAGTGGAATGAAACATGGAATGGAATGTGGAATGGAAAGTGGAATGGAATGGAATGGACTGTGGAATGCAATGGAATGGAATGTTTCATGCAATGTGGAATGGAATGGAATAGATCGTGGAATCGAATGTGGAGTGTAATGTGGAATGGAATGGAATGGAACTTGGAATGGAACGTGGAATGGAAGTTGTAAAGTAATGTGGAATGGAATGCGGAACGGAATGGAATGGAACGTTGAATATAATGTGGATGGAATGTGGAAGGGAATGGAATGGAATGTGGAATGGTAGGTAGAATGGAACGTGGAGTGGAACGTGGAACAGAAAGTGGAATGGAATGTGGAATAGAAAGGAGTGGAATGTGAAATGGAATGGAAAGGAACATGGAATGGAATGGAATGGAATGTGGAATGGAATGTGAAATCGAATGGAATGCAATGTGGAATGGAATGGAATGGAATGTGGAATGGAATCCGTAATGGAATGTCAATTGGAAAGCAATGGAAAGTGTAATCGAATGTGGAATGGAATGGAATGTGGAATGGAATGTGGAATGGAATGGAATGGAATGCAATGTGGTATGGAATGGAATGTGGAATGGAATGGAATGGAATGTGGAATGGAATGGAATGGTATTTGGACTGGAATGGAAAGGAATATGAAATGGAATGGAATGGAATGTGGAATGGAATGGAATGTGGAATGGAATCGAATTGAATTTGAACTGGAATGGAATGGAATATGAAATGGAATGTAATGGAATGTGGAATGGAATGGAATGGAATGTGGAATGCAATGGAATGGAATGTGGAATGGAATGGAATGGAGTGTGGAATGGAATGGAATGGACTGTGTAATGGAATGGAATGGCATATGGAATGGAATGAGGAATGAAATGGAATGGAATGTGGACTGGATTGGAATGGAATGGAATGGAATGTGGAATGGAATGGAATGGAATGTGGACTGGAATGGAATGGAATGGAATGGAATGCAGAATGGAATGTGGAATTGATTGGAATGGAATCTGGAATGTAATGTGGAATGGAATGGAAAGGAATGTGTAATGGAATGTGGAATGGAATGGAATGGTATGGAATGGAATGTGGAGTGGAATGGAATGGAATGTGCATTGGAATGGAATGGAATGTGGAATGGTATGTGGAATGGAATTTGGAATGGAATGGAATGGAATTTGGAATGAAATGTGGAATGGAATGGAATGTGAAATGGAATGAAATGGAATGTGGAAAGGAATGTGGAATGGAATAGAAGGAAATGTGGAATATAACGCGGAATGGAATGTGAAATGGAACGGAATGGAATGTGGAATGGAATGGAATGAAATGTGGAATGGAATGTGAAACGGAATGGAATGGAATGTGGAATTGAATGGAATGGAAAGTGGAATGGAGTGGAATGGAATGTGGAATGGAATGGAATGGAATGTGTACTGTAATGAAATGGAATGGAATGGAATGTGAAATGGAATGGAATGGAATGTGCAATGGAATTGAATGGACTGTGGAATGGAATGGAATGGAATGTAGAATGGAATGTGGAATGGAATGGTATTTAATGTGAAATGTAATGTGGAATGGAATGGAAAGTGGAATGGAATGGATTGGATTGTGGAATGGAATGGAATGGAATGGAATGTGGAATTGAATATAATGTGTAATGGAATGGTATGGAATATGGAATGGAATGCAATGGATTGGACTGGAGTGGAATCTAATGGAGTGGAATGGAATGCAGTGGGGTGTACTGGAGTAACCTTGAGTGGATTGGAGTAAAGTGGAAAGAAACGGATTAGAATGAAGTACATTGGAATGGAGTGGAGAGGTTTTGAGGGGACTGTAGTGGATTGAATCTAAAAGGAATGAAAAGAATTGGAAAGTAGTGGAGTGGAGATTGTTGTGGTGTCATGGAAGGGATTTGATGGAATGTCGATGAGTGTATTAGTGAGGAGTGGAATTGAGTGGAGTGGAATGGAGTGGAGAGGAGAGGAATGTCATGGAATGGAGTAGAATGAAATGGAAAGGAGTGGAGTGGAAAGGAATGGAATGGACTGTAGTGCAGTGGAGTGTAATGGGGTGGATTGGACTGGAATGGAGTGCAATGGAATGGATTGAAGTGGAATGAAGTGGAGTGGAATGGAAGGGAATGGAATTGAATGGAGAGGAGTGGCGTGGAGTGGAGGGAAAAGGAGTGGAGTGGAATGGAATGGAGTGGAGTGGAATGGAATGGAGTGGAACGGAATCGAATGTAATGGAATGGATTGAAGATGAATGGAGTGGAGTCGAGTAGAATGGAGTGGAGTGGAGTAGAATGGAATGGAATGGAGTGGACTGGAACTGATTTGAGTGCAGTGGAGAGAAATGGAGTTGAATGGAGAGAAATGGAATGTAGTGGAATGGATTTGACAGGAGTAGAATGGAGAAGAGTGGAATGGAATGGAATGCAGTGGAATGGATTGGATTGGGTTGGAGTGGAATGGAGTGGAATGGAGTGGAAATTATTGGAATGTAATGGAGTGGAGTGGAAAGGAATGGAATGGAATGGAGTGGATTTGTGTGGAGTCAAGTGGAATGGAATGGAATGTAATGAAGGGGAAGGGAATAGAATGGAGTGGAGTGGAAAGGAATGGCATGGAATGGAGTGGAGTGGAGTGAAGAGGAGTGGAGTAGATTGGAAAGGAGTGTTGTGGACCGGAATGTAGTGGAATGGAATCTAATGCAGAGGAATGGAGTGGAATGGAATGGAATGGAGTGGAATGGAATAGAATGGAATGGACTGGAGTGGAGTGGAATGGAGTGGAATGTAGTGGAATGGAGTGGAATGAAACTGAGTAGAGTGTAATGGAATGGAATGAAAGGGAATGGAGTGCAGTGGATTGGATTGGAGTGGCGTGCAGAGGAATGGCAACAAACTGAATGGAGCAGAATGAAATTGAAAGGATTGGAGTGGAGTGGATTGGAACAGAATGGAATGGAGTCGAGTGGAATAGAATGGAATGGAATGCACTGGAATGGAGTGGAATATAATTGAGTGGAGTTAAGTGGAATGGAGTGGAATGTATGGGAATGGTGTGGAATGGAATTGAATTAAGTGAAATGGAATAGAATGGAATGGAGTGGAATGGAATGCAATGGAGTAGACAGGAGTGGAATCTAATGGAATGGAATGGTATGGAGTGGGGTGTAATGGAGTGGAGTTGAGTGGATTGGAGTAAAGTGGAAGGAAACAGAGTGGATTGGAGTAGAATTGAATGGAGTGGAGTGGATTTGTGTGGAGTGCAGTGGATTGGAGGGAAATGGAATGAAATGGATTGGAATGGAGTGAAGAGGAGATTTGTGGGTTGACATGGAATGGATTTGATGGAACGCAGTGAGTGTAATAGAGTGGAGTGGAATGGAGTGGAGTGGAATGGAGTGGAGTGGAAAGGAATGTCATGGAATAAAGTAGAATGAAATGGAATGGAGTTGAGTGGAAAGGAATAGAATGGAGTGGAGTACAGTGGAGTGGAGTGGACTGGAAAGGAGTGCAATGGAATGGATTGGAGAGGAATGGAGTAGAGTGGAATGGAATGGAATGGAGTTGAGTGCAGAGGAGTGGCGTGCAATGGAGTGCAATAGAGTGGAGTGGAATATAGTGGATTGGAATGGAATGCAGTGGAATGGAATCGCATGGAATGGAATCGCATGTAATGGAATGCAGAGGAGTTGAATGGAGTGGAGTCGGGTAGAATGGAGTGCAGTGGCATAGAATGGAATGGAATGGAGTGGACTGGAGTTGAATTGAGTGGAGTGGAGAGGAATGGAGTTGAATGGAAAGAAATGAATTATAGTGGAATGGATTTGACTGGAGTAGAATGGAGAAGAGTGGAATGGAATGGAATGGAGTGGAATGGAATGGAGTGGAATGGAGTGGATTGGAGTGGAAAGAATTGGAATGGAATGGAGTTAAGTGGAAATGAATGGAATGGAATGGAGTGGATTTGAGTGGAGTGAAGTGGAATGGAAGAGAATGGAATGAATGGGAATTGAATAGAATGGAGTGGAGTGAAATGGAATGGCAGCGAATGGTGTGGAGTGGAGTGGAGTGGAGTGGAGTGGAGTAGAGTGGAAAGGAGTGTTGCGGACTGGAATGTAGCGGAATGGAATCTAATGCAGAAGAATGGAGTGGAATGGAATGGAATGTAAGGGACTGGAGTGAAGTGGAATGGAATAGAGTGGAGTGGAACGAAACTGAATGTAGTGGAAGGGAATGGAATGAAAGGGAATAGAGTACAGTGGAATGGATTGAAGTGGTGTGGAGAGGAATGGCCTCGAAATGAATGGAGCAGAATGAAATGGAATGCATAGGAGTGGAGTGGATAGTGACGGAAGGGAAAGGAGGTGACTGGAATAGTGTGGAATGAAATGCAATGGAATATAATTGAGTGGAGTTAAAGGGAATGAAGTGGAATGTACGGGAACGGTGTGGAATGGAATTGAATGAAGTGAAATGGAATGGAATGGAATGGAGTGGAATGGAATAGAATGGAGTGGACTGGAGTGGAACCTAATAGAGTAGAATGGAATGGAGTGGGGTGTAATCGAGTGGAGTTGAGGGGATTGGAGTAAAGTGGAAAGAAACGGAGTAGAATGGAGTAGAATGGCATGGAGTGGAGTGGATTTGCGTGGAGTGCCGTGGATTGGAGGGAAATGGAATTTAATGGATTGGAATGGAGTGGAGTGGAGATTGGTGGAGTGTCATGGAACCGATTTGATGGAATGGAGTTGAGAGTAATAGAGTGGAGTGGAATGGAGTGTAGTGGAATGGAGTGGAGTGTAAAGGAACGTCATGGAATGGAGTAGAATGCAATGGAATGGAGTGGAGTGGAAAGGAATAGAATGGAGTGGAGTGCAGTGGAGTGGAGTGGAGTGGACAGGAATGGAATGGAGTTGAGTGGAGAGGAGTGTCGTGGAATGGAGTGAAATGGAGTGGAGTGGAATGGAATGGAGTGGAGTGAAATGGAATGGAGTCGAATGGAGTGGACTGGAATTGAATTGAGAGGAGTGGAGAGGAATGGAGTTGAATGGAAAGAAATGGACTGTAGTGGAATAGATTTGACTGGAGTAGAATGGAAAGAGTGGAATGTAGTGGAATGGAATGGAATAGGATGGAGTCGAATGGAGTGGAGAGGAGTGGAAAAGATTGGAATGGAATGCAGTTGATTGGAAAGGAATAGAATGGAATGGAGTGGATTTGAGTGGAGAGAAGTGGAATGGAATGGAATGGAATGAAGGGGATTGTAATAGAATGGAGTGGAGTGGAATGGAATGGCATGGAAAGGAGTGGAGTCGAGTGGAGTGGAGTGGAGTAGAGTGGAAAGGAGTATCGCGGATTGGAATGTAGTGGAATGGAATCTAATGCAGAGGAATGGAGTGGAATGGAATAGAATGGAGTGGAATGGAATAGAATGGAATGGAATGGACTGGAGTGGAGTGGAATGGACTGGAGTGGAGTGGAATGAAACTGAGTGGAGTGTAATGGAATGGAATGAAAGGGAATGGAGTGCAGTGGAATTGATTGGAGTGGCGTGGAGAGGAATGGCATCGAACTGAATGGAGCAGACTGAAATGGAATGGATTGGAGTGGAGTGGCTAGGAATGGAATGGAATGGAGTCGAGTGGAATAGAGTGGATAGGAAAGCAGTGGAATAGAGTGGAATATAATTGAGTTGAGTTAAGTGGAATGGTGTGGAATGTACGGGAACGGTGTGGAAAGGAATTGAATGAAGTGAAATGGAATGGAATGGAGTGGAATGTAATGGAATGGATTGGACTGAAGCTGAATCTAATGGAATGGAGTGGGGTGTAATGGAGTGGACTTGAGTGGATTGGAGTAAAGTAGAAAGAAGCGGAGTAGAATGGAGTAGAATGGAAAGGAGTGGGGTGGATTTGAGTGGAGTGCAGTGGATTTGAGCGAAATGGAAAGAAAAGAATTGGAATGGAGTGGAGTGGAGATTGGTGGGGTGTCATATAATGGATTTGATGGAATGGAGTTGTGTGTAATAGTGAGGAGTGGAATGGAGTGGAGTGCAATGTAGTGGAGTGGAAAGGAATATCATGGAATGGATTGGAATGCAATAGAAAGGATTGGAGTGGAAAGGAATAGAATGTAGTAGAGTGCAGTGGATTGGAGTGGAGTGGATTGGACTGGAATGGAGTGCAATGGAATGGATTGGACTGGAATGAAGTGGAGTGGAATGGAATGGAAGGGAATTGAGTGGAGAGAAGTGGCGTGGAATGGAGTGAAATGGAGTGGAGTGGAATGGAGTGGAGTGGAGTGGAATGGAATGGAGTGGAATGGAATCGAATGAAATGGAATGGATTGGAGTTGAATGGAGTGGAGTCGAGTAGAATGGAGTGGAGTGGAATAGAATGGAATGGGATGGAGTGGATTGGAGTTGAATTGAGTGGAGCGGAGAGGAATGGAGTTGAATGGAGACAAATGGAATGTAGTGGAATGGATTTGACTGCAGTAGAATGGAGAAGAGTGGAAGAGAATGTAATGTGGTGGAATGGATTGGAATGGGATGGAGTGGAATGGAGTGGAGTGGAGTGGAAAGGACTGGAATGGAATGGAGTTGAGTGGAAAGGAATGGAATGGAATGGAGTGGATTTGAGTGGAGTGAAATGGAATGGAATGGAATGGAATGAAGGGGAATGGAACAGACTGGAGTGGAGTGGAATGGAATGGCATGGAATGGAGTGGAGTGGAGTGGAGTGGAGTAGAGTAGATTGGAAAGGAGTGTTGCGGACCGGAATGTAGTGGAATGGAATGTAATGCAGAGGAATGGAATGGAATGGAATAGAATGGAATGGACTGGAGTGGAGTGGAATGGAATGGAATGAAAGGGAATGGAGTGCAGTGGAATGGATTGGTGTGCCGTGGAGAGGAATGGCATTGAACTGAATGGAGCAGAATGAAATGGAATGGATCAGAGTGGAGTGGATTTAACGGAATGGAGTGGAGTCGAGTGGAATAGAGTGGAATGGAATGCAGTGGAATGGAGTGGAATATAATTGAGTGGAGTTAAGTTTAATGGAGTGGAATGTACGGGAACTGTGTGGAATGGAATTGAATGAAGTGAAATGGAATGGAATGGAATGGAGTGGACTGGAGTGGAATCTAATGGAGTGGAATGGAATGGAGTGGGGTGTAATGGAGTGGAGTGAAGTGGATTGGAGTAAAGTGGAAAGAAACGGCGCAGAATGGAGTAGAATGGAATGGAGTGGAGTAGATTCGAAAGGAGTGCCATGGATTGGAGCGAAATGGAATGAAATGGATTGGAATGGAGTGGAGTGGAGATTGGTGGAGTGTAATGGAATGGATTTGATGGAATGGAGTTGAGTGTAATAGAGTGGAGTGGAATGGAGTGGAGTGGAGTGGAGGTGAAAGAAATGTCATGGAATGGAGTAGAATGCAATGGAATGGAGTGGAGTGGAAAGGAATAGAATGGAGTGGAGTGCAGTGGAGTGGAGTGGAGTGGACAGAAAAGGAGTGCAATGAAATAGATTGGAGTGGAATGGAGAGGAGTGGAATGGAATGGAATGGAATGGAGTTGAGTGGAGAGTAGTGGAGTGGAATGGAGTGGAGTGGAATGGAATGGAATGGAGTTGAGTGGAGAGTAGTGGAGTGGAATGGAGAGGACTGGAATGGAATGGAATGGAGTTGAGTGGAGAGTAGTGGAGTGGAATGGAGTGAAATGGAGTGGAGTGGAATGGAATGGAGTGTAGTGGAATGGAATGGAGTGGAATGAAATCGAATATAATGGAATGGAGTGGATTTGAATGTAGTAGAGTCGAGTAGAATGGAGTGGAGTAAAATAGAATGGAATGGAATGGAGTGGAATGCAGTTGAATTGAGTGGATTGGATAGGAATGGATTTGAATGGAAAGAAATGGAATGTAGTGGAATGGATTTGACTGGAGTAGAATGGTGAAGAGTGGAATGGAATACAGTGGAATGGAGTGGAGTGGAGTGGAAAGGATTGGAATGGAATGGAGTAGAGTGGAAAGGAATGGAATGGAATGGAATGGATTTGAGTGCAGTGAAGTGGAATGGAATCGAATGGAATGAAGGGGAATGGAATAGGATGGAGTGGAGTGGAATGGAATGGCAAGGAATGGAGTGGAGTGGAGTGGAGTAGAGTGGAAAGGAGTGTTGTGGACTGGAATGTAGTGGAATGGAATCTAATGCAGAGAAATGGAGTGGAATGGAATAGATTGGATTGGAAGGGAGTAGAGTGGAGTGGAATGGAGTGGAGTGGAGTGGAATGATACTGAGTGGAGTGGAGTGGACTGACACTGAGTGGAGTGTAATGGAATGAAATGAAACGGAATGGAGTGCAGTGGAATGGATTGGAGTGGCGTGGAGAGGAATGGCATCGAACTGAATGGAGCAGAATGAAATGGAATGGATTGGAGTGGAGTGGATTGGAACGGAATGGAATGGAGTCGAGTGGAATAGAGTGGAATTGAATGTAGTGGAATGGAGAGGAATATAATTGAGTGGAGTTCAGTGGAATGGAGTGGAATGTACGGGAATGGTGTGGAATGGAATTGAATGAAGTGAAATGGAATGGAATGGAATGGAGTGGACTGGAGTGGAATCTAGTGAAGTGGAATGGAATGGAGTGGGGTGTAATGGAGTGGAGTTGAGTGGATTGGAGTAAAGTGGAAAGAAAAGGAGTAGAATGGAGTAGAATGGAATAGAGTGGAGTGGATTTGAGTGGAGTGCAGTGGATTGGAGAAAAATGGAATGAAATGGATTGGAATGGAGTGGAGTGGAGATTGGACTGGTATCATGGAATGGACTTGATGGAATGAAGTTGACTGTAATAGAGTGGAGTGGAATGGAGTGGTGTGGAATGGAGTGGAGTGGAAAGCAATGTCATGGAATGCAGTAGAATGCAATGGAATGGAGTGGAGTGGAAAGGAAAGGAATGGAGTGGAGTGAAGTGGAGTAGAATGGAGTGGAGTGGACTGGAATGGAGTGCAATGGAATGGATTGGAGTGGAATGGATTGGAGTGGAATGGAATGGAATGAAGCTGAATGGAGAGGAGTGGCGTGGAACGAAGTGAAATGGCGTGGAATGGAATGGAATGGATTGGAATGGAATGGAAAGGAGGGGAATGGAATCGAATGTAATGGAATGGAGTGGAGTTGAATGTAGTGGAGTCGATTAGAATGGAGTGGAGTGGAATAGAATGGAACGGAATGGAGTGGATTGGAGTTGAATTGAGTGGAGTGGAGAGGAATGGAGTTGAATGGAAAGAAATGGAGTGTAGTGGAATGGATTTGACTGGAGTAGAAAGGAGAAGAGTGGAATGGAATGGAATTGAGTCGAATGGAATGAAATGGAATGGAGTGGAATGGAGTGGAGTTGAGTGGAAAGGATTGGAATGGAATAGAGTTGAGTGGAAAGGAATGGAATGGAATGGAGTGGAGTTGAGTGTAGAAAGTTGAATGGAAGGGAATGGAATGAAGGGGAATGGAATAGAATGAAGTGGAGTGGAATGGAATGGTATGGAATGTAGTGCAGTGGAGTGGAGTGGAGTGGAGTGGAGTGGAGTGGAGTGGAGTGGAGTAGAGTGGAAAGGAGTGTTGCAGACAGTAACGTAGTGGATTGGAATCTAATGCAGAGGAATGGAGTGGAGTGGAATAGAATGGAATAGAATGGAATGGACTGGAGTGGAATAGAGTGGAGTGGAGTGGAATGAAACTGAGTGGCATGGAATGGAAAGGGATGAAAGGGAATGGAATGCAATAGCATGGATAGAAGTGGCATGGAGAGGAATGGCATCGAACTAAATGGAGCAGAATGAAATGTAATGGGTTGGAGTGGAGTGGTTTGGAAGGGAATGGAATGGAGTCGAGTGGAATAGAGTGGAATGGAATGCAGTGGAATGGAGTTGAATATAATTGAGTGAAGTTAAGTGGAATGGAGTGGAAAGTAAGGGAACGGTGTGGATTGGAATTGAATGAAGTGAAATGGAGTGGAATGGAATGGAGTGGAATGGAATGGAATGGAGTGGAATCTAATGGAGTGTAATAGAATGGAATGGGGTGTAATGGAGTGGAGTTGGGTGGATTGGAGTAAAGTGAAAAGAAACGGAGTAGAATGGAGTAGAATGGAATGGAATGGAGTGGATATGAGAGGAGTGCAGTGGATTGGAGCGAAATGGAATGAAATGGATTGGAATGGAGAGGAGTGGAGATTGATGGGTTGTCATGGAATGGATTTGATGGAATGGAGTTGAGTGTAATAGAGTGGAGTGGAATGGATTGGAGTGGAATGGAGAGGAGTGGAAAGGAATGTCATGGAATGGAGTAGAACACAATGGAGTGGAGTGGATTGGAAAGGAATAGAATGGAGTGGAGTACAGTGGAGTGGAGTTGAGTGGAGGGAACAGGAATGATGTGCAATGGAATGGATTGGAGAGGAATGGAGTGGAGTGGAATGGAATGGAATGGAGGTGAGTGGAGAGGAGTGGAGTGGAATGGAGTGAAAAGGATTAGAGTGTAATGGAATGCCGTGGAGTGGAATGGAATGGAGTGGAATGGATTCGAATTTAATGGAATGGAGTGGAGTTGAATGGAGTGGAGTCGAGTAGACTGGAGTGGAGTGGAATAGAATGGAATGGAATGGAGTGGACTGGTGTTGAATTGAGTGGAGTGGAGTGGTATGGAGTTGAATGGAAAGAAATGGAATGTATTGGAGTGGATTTGACTGAAGTAGAATGAAGAAGAGTGGAATTGAATGGAATGAAGTGGAATGGAATGGAATGGAATGGAGTGGAATGGAGTGGAGTGGAGTGGAAAGAATTGGAATGGAATGGAGTTGAGTGGAAAGGAATGTAATGGAATGGAGTGGATTTGAGTGGAATGAAGTGGAATGGAACGGAATGGAATGAAAGGGAATGGAATAGAATGGAGTGGAGTGGAATGAAATGGCATGGAATGGAGTGGAGTGTAGCGGAGTGGAGTGGAGTACAGTGGAAAGCTGTGTTGCGGACTGGAATGTAGTGGAATGTAATCTAATGCAGAGGAATGGAGTGGAATGGAGTAGAATGGAATGGAATGGACAGGAGTGGAGTGGAATGGATTGGAGTGGAGTGGAATGAAACTGAGTGGAGTGGAACGGAATGGATTGAAAGGGAATGGAGTGCAGTGGAATGGATTGGAGTTGCGTGGAGAGGGATAGCATCGGACTGAATGGAGCAGAATGAAATGGAATGGATTGGAGTGCAGTTATTGGAATGGAATGGAATGGAGTCGAGTGGAACAGAGTGGAATGGAATGCAGTGGAATGGAGTGAAATATAATTGAGTGGAGTTAGGTGGAATGGAGTGGAATGTACGGCAATGGTGTGGAATGGAATTCAATGAAGTGAAATGGAATGGAATGTTATGGAGTGGAATGGAATGGAATGGAGTGGACTGGAGTGGAATCTAATGGAGTGGAATGGAATGGAGTGGGGTGTAATGGAGTGGAGTTGAGTGGATTGGAGTAAAGTGGAAGGAAAAGGAGTAGAATGGAGTAGAATGGAATGGAGTGGAGTGGATTTGAGTGGTGTGCAGTGGACTGGAGCAAAAATGGAATGGAACGGATTGGAATGGAGTGGAGTGGAGATTGGTGGGGTGTCATGGAATGGATTTGATGGAATGGAGTTGAGTGTAATAGACCGGAGGGGAATGGAGTGGAGTGGAATGGAAAGCAATGTCATGGAATGGAGTAGAATGCAATGGAATGGAGTGGAGTGGAAGAATAGAATGGAGTGGAGTGCAGTGGAGTGGAGTGGACTGGAATGGAGTGCAATGGAATGGACTGGATTGGAATAGAGTGGAGTGGAATGGAATGGAGTGGAGTGGAGTGGATCGTAGTGGAATAGAATGGAAAGGAGTAGAGTGGAAAAGAATGGACGGGAGTATAATGGAGTGCAATTTAGTGGAGTGGAGTGGAGTGGAATGGAATGGAGTGGAGAGGAATGGAGTGGAATGGAATGGAGTGGAGAGGAATGGAGTAGAATGGAACGGAGTGTAATGCATGGAAGTGGAGTGGATGGCAGTAGAGTGCAGTTGAATGGAATGGAATGGAGTGGAGTGGAATGGAAAGGAATCGAGTGGAATGGAGTGGAGTGGAGTGGAATGGAGTGCAGTGGACTGGAGTGGAGTGCAATGGACTGAAGTGGAGTGCAGTGGAATGCAATGCAGTTTAATGGAATTAAAGGGAATGGAATTGAGTTGAGTGGAATGGGTGGAATGGATTGAAATGGAGTGCAATGGATTGGAATGGAATCGAATGGAATGGAGCAGAGTGGAGTGGAGTTGAAGAGAATGGAATGGAATGGAGTGGAATGGAGTGGCATGTAGTGGAGTAGAGTGGAATGGAGTTGAGTGGAAGGCAATGGAAAGGAGTGGAGTGCAATGGAGTCAAGTGGAATATAATAGAGTGGAATGGAATGGAATGGAGTGGAATGGAATGGAACGGAATGGGGTGGAGTGCAATGGAATGGAATGAAATGGAGTGGCTTGGAGTGGAGTGGAGTGTAATGGAATGGCATGTAGTGGAGAGAAATGGAGTGGAGTGGAATGCAGATGAGTGGAGTACATTGGAGTGGAATGCAGATAAGCGGACTACATTGCAGTAGAAAGGAATGGAGTGGAATGGTGTGGAATGGAGTGGAGTGGAATGCAGTGGAATGATATGAAATGGGATGGAATGTAGGAGAGTGGAATGGTATGAAATGGAATGGAATGTAGGAGAGTGGAACGGAATAGGGTGGAATGGATTGTGATTAAGTGGAGTGGAGTGGAATAGAATATAGCGGAGTGGAGTGCAATGGAGTGGAGAGGATTGGAGTGGACTGAAGTGGAATGGAATGGAATGAATTGGGGAGGAATGGAGTGGAATGGAATGGATTGGAATGAAGTGGAGTGGGTTGGAGTGGAGTGCATTTGAATGAAATGGAATGAAATGAAGTTGAGTGGAATGAAATGCAGTGGAATGGAATGGAATGGAGTGGAAGAAATGGAGCGGAATGGAAAGGAATGTAATGGAATGGAGTGGAGTGGAATTGAGGGGAGTGGATTGTAATGGAGTGGAGGGGAATGGAATGGAATTGTACAGAGTGGAGTGGAATGGAATGGAGTGGAGTGGAGTGGAATGGAGAGGAGTGGAATGAAATGGAACGTAATAGATTGGGATGGAGTGGAATGGAGTGGAGTATTGAGGAATGGAGTGTAAAGGAATGGAGTGGAATAGAATGGAGTGGAGTGGCGTGGAGAGGAATGCCGTGGAGTGGAGTGCAGTGGAGTAGAAAGGAGGGTAGCGGATTGGAGTGCAGTGAATTGGAATGAAATGGAATGTAATGGAAAGGGATGGAGTGGAATGGAGAGGAGTGGTGAGGAAAGGAGTGTAATGGAATGGAAGGAACCGGAGTGTAAAGGAATGGAATGGAATGGAGTGTAAAGGACTGAAATGGAGTTGAATGGCGTGGGGTGGACTGTAATGGGGTGGAATGGAATGGAATGGAGTGTAATGGAATGGAGTGAAGTGGAGTGCAGTGTAGTGCAAAGGCCTGGAATGGAGTAGAGTGGAATGGAATGGAGTGAAATGAAATGAAATGGATTGGAATGGAATGGAATGGCATGGAATGGAGTGGATTGGAGTGGAATGGATTGCATTGCAGTGAAAAGGAATGTAATGGAATGGAAAGAAATTTAATGGAATGGAGTGGAGTGGAGTGTAATGGAATGGAATTGATTGGAAAGTAGTGGAGTGGAGTGGAATGCAATGGAGTGGAGCAGAATGGATTGGAATAGACTGGAGTGGTGTGCAGTGGAACGGAATGTTATGGACTAGAGTGGAGTGGAGTGGACTGGAATGGAGGGGAAGAGAGTGCAAGGGAGTGAAATGGAATGGAGGGGAAGATAGTGCAAGGGAGTGAAATGGAGTGGAGTGGAATGGAGTGGAATTGACTGAAATATAACGGAAAGGAAGGGAATGGAGTGGAATGGGGTGGAATGAATTGGAATGGAGTGGAGTGGAGTGTAATGCAATGTAGTTTAATGGACTTGAAAGGAGGGGAGAGGAATAGAGTTTAGTGAAGTGGAATGGAATGGAATGGAGTGGAGTGGAATGGAGTGGAATGGTACAGATTGGAATGGAGTGGAGTGAAGTAGAGTGTATTGCAGTGGAATGAAGGGGAATGGAATGGAGTGGAGTGGAATGGAATGTCATGGAGTAGAGTGGAATGGAGTGGAGTGGAGTGGAATGGAGTGGAATGGAAAGGAGTGGAATGGAGTGGAATGGAGTAGAATGGAGTGGAGTGAAGTGGAATGGAGTGTAGTGGAGTGGAGTGGAATGTAGTGGAGTGGAGTGTAAGGAAATGGAGTGGAGTGGAGTGTTAAGGAATGCAATGCAATTGTATGGAATGGAATGGAGTGGAATGGAAAGGTGTGGAGTGGAATGGAGTGCAATGGAATGGAGTGGATTGGAGTGGAGTGGAAAGGAAAGGATTGGCCTGGAAAGGTGTGGAGTGGAATGGAATGGAATGGAGTGGATTGGAATGGAATGGAATGGAGTGGAATTGAGGGGAACGGAATGGGGTGGAATTTAATGGAATGGAGTGCAGTGGAGTGGAGTAGACAGGAATGGAATGTAGTGTAATGCATTGGAATGGAAAGGAGTGAAGTGCAGTGCAATGGAATGCAATGCAGAGAGATGCAGTGCAGTGGACTGGAATGGAGTGGAAGGGAGTGGAATGTACTGGAGTGGAATGGAGTGGAACGGAATGGAACGGAATATAGTATTGTGGAATGGAATGGAGTGGAATGGAGTGGAGTGTTGTGGAGAGGAGTGGAATAGAGTGGAGTGGAATGTTATGTTTTGGAGTGGAGTGGAATGGAATCGAATGGAGTAGAATGGAAGGGAATGGAATGGAGTGGAATGAAATGGAGTTGAGTTGAATGCAGTGTAAATGAATGGATTGGAGTGAAGTGGAGTGGAATGGAAAGTAATAGATTGGAGTGAAATGGTGTGAAATGGAATGGAGTGGAATGAATTTTAGTGGAGTTGAGTGGAGTGTAGATCTGTTCAATGGAATCGAATGGAAAGGAGTGGAGTGGAATCGAATGGAGTCGAGTGGAATGGCATGAAATGGAGTGGAGAACAGCAGAGTGGATTGAAGAAGAGTGGGGTGGAGTGGAGTGGAATGGAGTGGACTGGAATGAAATGGAATAGAGTGGAGTGGAATGTAGCGGAGTGTTGTTGAATGGAGTTGAATGGAATGGAATTGAATGGAATGGAGGGGAGTGGATTGGAGCTTAGTGGAGTGGAGTATGTGGAATGGATTGCAATGGAGAAGAATGGAATGAAATAGAATGCAGAGGAGTGGAGTGGAATTGAGTGGTTTGGACTGGATGTAGTCGAGTGGAATGGAATGGAATGGAATATAGTGGAGTGGAAAGGAGTGGAGTGGAATGAAGAGGAGTGGAGTGCATTGGAGTGGAATGGAATGGAATGTAGTGGAGTGGAGTGGAGTGCAGTGCAAGCAAAAGGAATGGAATGGAATGGATTGGAGTGGAAAGGATTGGAGTGGAGTTGAATGGAAAGGAATGGAATGGAGAGGAATGGAATGGAGTGGAATGGAGTGCAGTGGAGAGGAATGGAATGGACTAGACTGGAATGGCGTTTAATGGAATAGAGTGGAGTGGATTGGAGTGTAATGCAATGGAATGAAATGGAGTGGAATGGAGTGGAATTGAATGGAGTGAAATAGACGGGAATGGAGTGGAATGGATTGGAGAGGAGTGGAATAGAGTAGAATGGACTGGAATTGAGTGGAATGGAATGGCATGAAATGGAGTGCAGTGGAGTGAAAAGGCCTGGAATGGAGTAGAATGGAATGGAATGGAATGGAATGAAATGTAATGGATTGGAATGGAATGGAATGGCACGGAATGCAGTGGAGTGGAGTGGAATGGAATGGACCAGATTTCAGTGGAAAGAAGTTGAATTGAATGAAATGTAATGGAAAGGAATTAAATGGAATGGAGTGGAGTTGAGTGTAATGCAGTGGAATTGATTGGAATGTAGTGCAGCAGAGTGGAATACAATGGAGTGGAGCGGAATGGATTGAAATCGATTGGAGTGGCATGCAGTGGAATGGAATGTTATGGAGTGGAGAGGAGTGGAGTGGACAGGAATTGAGTGAAATAGACTGGAATGGAGTGAAATTGAATGGAGTTGAATGGAGTAGAATGGATTGAAATGGAATGGAATGGAGTGGAGTGGAGTGGAATGCTGTGGAGTGGAT
Source organism: Pongo pygmaeus (assembly GCF_028885625.2). NCBI lineage: Eukaryota > Metazoa > Chordata > Mammalia > Primates > Hominidae > Pongo > Pongo pygmaeus. Next base: position 12,306,083 of record NC_072395.2, on the reverse strand, counting down.
TGGAATGGAGTGGAGTGGAGTGTTATAGAATGGAGTTGAATGGTATTGAAAGGAGTGGAGAGGAATAGAGTATAGTGAAGTGGAATGGAATGGGATGGAGTGGAGTGGAAGGGAGTGTAACGGCATGGTTTGGAATGTAGTGGAGTGAAGTTGAGTGGATTTCAGTGGAAAGAAGAGGAATGAAAGGGAGTGAAGTGGAATGGGATAGAGTGGATTGGAGTGGAATGGAATGGCGTGGAGTGGAGTGGAGTGAATTGGAGAGGAGTGGAATGGATTGGAAAGGAATATAGTGGAATGGAAAGGACTGGAGTGGAGTGGAGTAGACTGGAGTGGAATGGAATAGAGTGGAGTGGAATGGCATGGAATGGAATGGAGTACAGTGAATTGCAGTGAAATGGAGTTCAGTGGAGTAGAGTGGATTGGAATGGAGTGGAATGGAGTGGAATGCAGTGGAGTGGAATGGACTGGAATGGAATGGAATGGAGCGGAGTGAACTGGAATGAAGTGGAGTGGAGTGGAGTGGAATGGAGTGGGGTGCAGTGTAATGAAAAGGAGTGGAGTGGAGTGGAATGGAGAGGAATGGAAAGGAGTGGAGTGGAATGGAGTACAACGAAATGGAATGGAGTGGAATGCAGCGTAATGAAATGGATTGGAGTGGAGTGGAGTGGAATGACGCGGAATGGCCGTGAATGGAAAGGAATGTAGAGGAATGCACTGAAATGGAGTGGAGTGGAATCGAGTGGAAGGGAATGGAGTAGAGTGTAATGGAATTGACTGGAGTGGACTGGAGTGGGGTTTAAAGAAGTGGACTGGAGTGGAATGGAATGAAGTGGAGTGGAGTGGAATGGAATGTACCATAGTGAAAAGGAATGGAACGGAATGGAGTGGAAGGGAATGGAGTGGAGTGGAGTGGGGTGCAGTGGAATTGAATCGAGTGTAGTGGAATGGAGTGTAGGGGAATGGAGTAGAGTGTAGTGGAAAGGAATGTGGTGGAATAAAATGCAATGCAATTGAATAGAGTGCCGTGGATTGGAATGAGTGGAATGGATTGGAATGGAGTGGAGTGGATAGGAATTGAATGGAATGAAATGAAGCAGAGTGGAGAGGAATGGAGTGGAGTGGAATGGAGTGTAGTGGAGTGAAATGGAATGGAATGGAGTAGAGTGGAATGGACTCGAATGCATAGGAGTGGAATGGTGTGGAATTGAGTGGATGTAGTGGAATGTAATGGACAGGAATGGAATGGAATTGAGTGGACTGGAATGGAATGGATTGGAGTGGAATGGAATGTGTTGGAGAGGAGTGGATGGACTAGAAATGGAATGGAGTGGAATGGTCAGGAATTGAGTGGATAGATTGCATTGTAGTAGGATTGAATAGAATAGAATTGAGCGGAATGGAATGGAATGGAGCGGAATGGAACGGAATGGAACGGAAAGGAACGGAATGGAACAGAATGGAATGGAATGGAATGGAATTGAGTGGAGTGGAGTGGAATGCAATGGAATTGAGTGGAGTGGTGTGGAAAGCAATAGAATGGATTGAATTGGAATGGACTGGAATGAAATGGAGTGGAAAGTTGTGGATTTGAGGGGATGGAGTGGAGTGTTGTGGAATGGAATGGAATCGGAATTGAGATGAGTTTAATGGCATGGAGTGGAGTGGAATGGAATGTCGTCGAATGGAATGGAATGGAGTGAAATGTAATGAAATGTAACGTAATGGAGTGGAGTGGAGTGGATTAGAATGGATTGAAGTGCAATGTAGTGGAGTGGAATGGAATGGATTGGAATGGTGTGGATTGGAGAAGTATTTAGTGGAGTGGAGTGGAGTGGAGTTGAATGGAATGGAATAAAATGGAGTGGGATGGAATGGAATGGAATTGAAACTAATAGAATGGAATGCAGTGTAGTAGTGTGTAATGGAGTGGAGTTGAGTCGAATGGAGTGGAGTGGAATAGAATGGAATGGAGTGGAATGGAATTTAGTGGAGTGGAGTGCAATGCAGTGGAGTGGAGAGCAATGGACTGGAAAGAAGGGGAATGTAGTGGAATAGAGTGGAGTGGAATGGAGTGGAATGGAGTGCAGTGGGGTTGTATGGAATGGAGTGGAGTGGATTGGAATGGATTGGAATGGAGTGGAATGGAATGGAAAGGAATGGAGTGGAAAGAATGGAGAGGAGCGGAATGGAGAGCAATGGAGTGCAGTGGAGTGGAGTGGAATTGAATGGAATGAAGTGGAGTAGAGTGGAAAGGAGTGGAGTGGAATGGAATTGAGAGGAGTGAAATATAATGCAGTGGAATGGAATTGATTGTAATGGAATGGAGTGGAGTGGAGTTTAATGGAATGGAGTGGAGTGGAGTCGAGTCGATTTGAATGGAGTGGAATGCAATGAAATGGAATGGAGTGGAAAAATGGAGTTGAGTGGAAAGGAGTGCAATGGAGTGGAGTGGTGTGGAGTGGAATTGAGTTGAAAGAAGTGGAGTTGAGTGGAAAGGATTGGAGGGGAATAGAATGGATTGGAGTGAAATATAATGAAGTGGAATGGAATTGAATGTCATGGAATGGAGTGGAGTGGAGTGGAATGGAGTGGAGTGAAGTGGAATGGAGTGCAATGGAATAAAATGGCGTGGAATGGAGTGAAGTGGACTGGAATGGAGTTCAATGGAATAAAATGGCATGGAATGGAATGGAGTGGAGTAGAGAGGACTGGAATGCAGAGGAATGGAGTAGAATGGAGGGGAGTGAAATGGAATAGAGTGGAGTGGACTGTTATGGAATCGAGTAGAGTGGAGTTTAATGGAAAGGAATGTAGTGCATTGGAGTGGAGTGCAATGGAGTTGAATGGAGTGGAGTAGAGAAGAATGGAGTTGAATGGAGTGGAATAGAATGGTGTGGAGTTGAATGGAATGCAATTGAATGGAATTGAGCGGAGTGGAATGCAATGGAGTGGAGTGGAATGGAGTGGAGTGGATGAAGTGGAGTGCAGTGGAATGCAATGAAATGGAATGGAATGTAGTGGACTGGAATGGAAGTGGTCTGGAATGAATTGGAATGGAACGGAGAGGAGTGAAGTGGAATCCAAAGGATTGAAAAGTACTGGACTGCAGTGGACTGTAACGTAGAGGAATGGAGTGGAATAGAGTGGAGTGGATTGGAGTGGAATGGAATGGAATGGAATGGATTGGAGGGGAGTGGAATGGAGTGAAGTGGAGTGCATGAAGTGGAGTGCAGTGGAATGGAATGGAGTGGAATGGAGTGGAGTGGAATGGAATGTAGTGGAGTGGAGTGGAGGGGAATGGAGTGGGGTGGACTGGAATGGAGTGGAGTGGAATGGAATGGAGTGGAATTGAATGGAATATAACGCAATGGAGTGGAGTGAAGTGGAGTGGAAATGAGTGGAGTGGAGTGGAAAGGAATGGGGGAGAGTGAGAGGGAGTGGAATGGAATGGAGTGGAGTGAAGTGGAGTGTAATGGAATTGAATGGAGTGGAGTGCAATGGAGTGGAATGGAAAAGAGTGGAAAGAAGCGGAATGAAGTGGAATCAAAAGGAATGGACTGGCAGGGAGTGGAATGGAATGAAATGGAATGGAGAGGAATGGAATGTCATGGAATTTAGTGGATTGGAGTTGAAAGGCATGAAAGGGACTGGAGTTGAATGGAATGGAGTGGAATTAAATTGAATGGATTGGAATGGAATGGAAGGGCATGGAATGGAGTGGACTGGAGTGAAAGAAGTGGAATGGAATAGAATGGAATGGAATAGAGTGGAGAGGAAAGAACTGTAGTGGAGTGGAATAGCGTGGAGAGTAATGGCATGCAATGTACTGATGTGGAGTGGAGTGGAATGGAGTGGAGTAGAGTTGGAATGGAGTTGAATGCAATGGAATGGAATGGGGTGGAGTGGAATGAAGTGGAGAGGAATGGAGTATAGTGGAATGGAATGGAATGGAATGGAGTGCAATGGAATGTAAAGTAATGGAATTGAGGGGAAGGCAGTGTAATAGATTGGAGTGGAGTAGAATAGAGTAGAGTGGAATGGAATGGAAAGGAATGGAACGGAGTGGAGTGGAATGGAGGGCAGTGGAATAGAGTAGAGTGCAGTGGAGTGGAAAGGAATTGTGTGGAGTGGCATGGAGTGGAGTGGATTGGAATGGAATGGATTGGATTGGAATACAGTGGACACAAGTGGAGTGGAATGGAGTGGAGTGGAAACGAGTGGAGTGGAGTGTAAAGGAGAGGAATGCAATGGAGTTGAATGGAATGGAGTGTCATGGAGTGGAGTGGAGTGGAATGAAATGTAGTAGACTGGAATGGAGTGAAATGGAATGGAATTGGATGGAATTGAGCGGAGTTTAATGCAATGGAGTGTAGTGGATTTGAGTGGAGTGGATGAAGTGGACTGCAGTGCACTGAAATAGAATGGAATGGAATGGAGTGGAGTGGAATGGAAGTGATGTGGAATGGAATGGAATGTAGTGGAGTGCAGTGGAATGCAACGGATTGAAAAGGACAGGACTGCAGTGGACTCTAATGGAGTGAAATGGATTGGAATGGAGTGGAGTGGATTGGAGTGGAATAGAATAGAATGGAATGGAGTGGAGGGCAGTGGAGTGGAGTGAAATGGAATGAAGTTGAGTGGATTAAGGGGAATGCAGTGGAATGGAAAGTGATGGAATGCAGTGGGGTGGAATGGAATGGATTGGAGCGGAATGGAATGTAGTGTAATGGAGTGGAGTGGACTGGAATAGAGGGGAGTGGAAATGAATAAAGTGGAATTGAATGGAATGGAATGGAGTGGAGTGGAGTGGAAAGGACTGGAAAGCAGTGTAATAGAATGGAATGGAGTGGAGTAGAGTGGAATGGAGTCGAGAAGGGTGGAGTGGAGTGGTGTGGATATGAATGGAATTGAGTGGAATGGAGTGCAGTGGAGTGGAATGGAGTGGAGTGGAGAGGAATGAATTGGAATAGAATGGTACGGAATGGAATGGAATGGAATGTACTTGAGTGGAGTGGAATGGAATAGAATGGAAAGAAGTGTAGTGGAATGGAGTGGTGTGGACCAGAATGGATTGGAGTGAAATGGAATAGAGTGGATTGGAATGGAATGGAATGGATTGGAGGGGAATGCAGTGGAGTGGAGTGGAATGGAGTGGTGTGGATTGGAAAGGAAAGAATGTAGTGGAGTGGAGTGGAATGGAGTGGAGTGGAATGGAGTTGAATGGAAAGATATGGAAAGGAGTGGAGTGGAATGGAGAAGAGTGGAATGGGGTAAAGTGGAATGGAATGGAATGCAGATGAAGAGAATGTAATGGAATGAATGGAAAGGAGTGGAGTGGAGTGGAATGGAGTGCATTGGAATGGAGTATAGAGGAGTCAAAAGGGATGGAATGGAATGGAGTGGACTGGAAAGCAGTGGAGTGGAGTTCAGTGAAGAGCAATTTAACGTGTTGAGGTGGAGTGGAGTGGAGTGGATTGGAATGCAAAGGAATGGAATGGAATGCAGTGGATTGTAATGGAGTGGAGTGGAAAGGAGTAGAGTGGAATGGAATGGAATGCAGTGGAATGAAATGGGAAGGAGAGGTATGGAATGGAATGGAGTGCAGTAGAAATGAGAGGAAAGGATTCCAGTGGAGTAGAGTGGAGTGGAGTGGAATGGAAAGTAATGGAATGCAGAGGAATGGAACGGAATGGACTGGAGTGGAAAGCAATGGCTTGGAAAGGATTGGAGTGGAGTGGAGAGGAGTGGAGAGGAATGAAAACTAATAGAATGGAATGGAGTGGAGTGGAATGTAGTGGAATATTATTGAGTGGATTGGATTGGAATGGAGTGGAGTGGGTTGGAGTGGAATGGATTGGCGTGGAGTGGAGTGGACTGGAATAGAATGGAATGGAATGGAATAGAGTGGAATGGAATTAAATGGAATGGAGTGGAATGGAATGGAATGGAATGGAATAGACTGGAGTGGAGTGGAATGAAATGGAATTTAGTGCTCGGAATGGAATGGAATGGATTGGTATGTAATGGAATGGATTGGAGTGCAGTGGACTAGAATGGAGTGAAGTGGAATGGAATGCAGTAGAGTGGAGTGGAATGGAGTGGAGTGGAGATGAATGGAGTGGAGTGGAATGCAATGGAATGGAATGGAGTGGAGTGGAGTGGAATTGAGTGGAATAGAGTGGAATGGAGTTGAATGGAAAGGAATGGAATGGAATGGAGTGCAGTGGAGTGCAGTTAAGTGGAATGGAGTAGAGCAGAATGGATAAAAATGGAGTGCAATGGAATGTAATGGAATGGAATGAAAAGGAGTGGAGAGGAATGGAGTGAAAAGGAATGGAGAGGAATAGAGTGGAGTGGTATGGAGTGGGGTGGAGTGGAATAGAGTGGAGTGGAGTGGAATTGAATGGAATGGAGTGAGATAGAATGGAGAGGATTGGAGTGGAATGGAGTGGAAAGTAATGTAGTGGGATGGAATGGAGTGTAGTGGAGGGGAGTTGAGTGGAGTGGAGAGGAACGGAGAGGAAAGGAAAGGAATTGAGTGCAAAGGAGTGCAATGGAGTGGAAGGGAACATAATTTAATGAAATAGAATAGAATGGAGTGGAACTAAATCTAATGGAGTGGAATGGAGTGGAGTGGAGAGCAGTGGCGTGGAATGGAATGGAGTTGAGTCAATTGGAGTGGAATGGAATGAAATGGAGTGGATTAAAGTAGAGTGGAACGGTATGGAATGGAGTGGAGTGGAATGGAATGGTATGGAATGGAGTGTAATTGACTGGAGTGGAGTGGATTGGACTGAAGTGGAATTTACCGGAGTGGAGTGGATTGGATGAGAGTTGAGTGGAATGGAATGGAATGCTGTGGAATACAATGGAAAGTCGTGAAATGGAATTCAGTGTCACAGAATGGAGTAGAGTGGAGTGGTGTGGAGTAGAACGGAGTGTAGTGGAATGGAATAGATTGGAATCAATGGAAAGCGGTGGAATGGAATGGATTGGAATTCAGTGGAGTGGATTGGAATACAATAAAATGGAGTGGAGTGGAATGGAGTGGAGTGGAGTGGAATGGAGAGCAGTGAAAAGGAGTGTAATTGACTGGAATGGAGTGTAGTGGATCGCAGTGTAATGGAATGGAATGGAGTTGAGTAGAGTGGACTGAAAGGGAGGTGAAGGGAGTGGAATGGCATGGAATAGATTGGAGTGGAATGGAGTAGAACGGATTGGGATGGAATGGAGTGGAATGAAATTGAGCGGAGTGGAGTGAAGTGGAGTGCAATGGAATAGATTGGAGTGCAATGGACTGGAGTGGAAAGGAATGGAGTGGAATGCAGTGGAGTGGAATAGAGTGGAGCCGAGTCGAATGGCATAGAATAGAGTGGAGTGGACTGCGTTGGGATGGAATGGAATGCAGTGGAGTGGAGTGGAAAGGAGTGGAGTGGAATAGAATGGAATACAGGGGAATGGAGTGGATTGGAAAGGCGTAGAATGGAATGGAGTGGAATGGAGTTGAATGGAGTGGAGTCGAGTGAAATGGCTGGCAATGGGAGGAAACGAAATTGTATGGAGAGGAATGGAATGGAATGGAATGGAACGGAGGGGAATGGAGTGGAATGGAGTGTATTGGAATGTAGTGGAGGGCAGTGGGATGGAAAGGAATGGAATGGAGTGAGGTGGAGTGGAATAGAATGGAATGGAATGGAGTTGAATGGAGTGGAGTGCAGTAGAATGGAGTGGAGTGTGCAGGAATGGAGTGGAGTGGAATTGCTAGGAGGGGAGTGGAGTGGTAAGTAATGGAATGTATTGGAGCTTGTTGGAAGGGAATGGAGTGGGGAGGAATGGTGTGGAAAGGAATGTAGTGGAATTGAATGGAGTGAAATGGAATTGAATGGAGTGGAGTGGAATAGAGTGGAATGGAGCGGAATGGACTGTAATGGAGTGGGAATTGAATGGAATGGAGTGCAGTGGAGTGGACTGGAATGGAATGGAATTGAATGGAATACAGTGGAGTGGAGAGGAATGGAGTGGAGTGGAGAGGAATGAAGCGGAATGGAATGGAATTTAATGGAATACAGTGGAGTGGAGAGGAATGGAGTGGAGTGGAGAGGAATGAAGCGGAACGGAATGGAAAGGACTGCAATGTAATGGAGTGGAATGGAATGGAATGGAGCAGAATGGAATGCAATTAATTGGAATGGAATGGAGTGGAGTCCTGTAGAGTGGAGTGGAGTGGAACGGAGTGGAGTGGAATGAAGTGGACTGGAATGGAGAAGATTGGAATGGAAGGGAGTGGAGTGGAATGGAATAGAGTGGAGTGGAGTGCAATGGGGTGGAGTTGTGCTGAATGGAGTGGAGTGTAGGGCAATGGAGTTCAATGGAATGAAATGGAATGGAGTGGAGTGAAATGGACTGGAGTAGAATGGAGTAGAAGGAAATGTAATGTAATGGAATGGAGTGGAATGGAATGGAATGGAGTGGGGTGGAGTGGAATAGAGTGGAGTGGAGGGTAATGGATTGGAGTGGAGTTGAATGGAATGGAGAACAGTTGAGTGGAATGGGGTGGGGTGGTGTGGTATAGAGTGGAGTGGAATGGAATGAAAAGGCATGGAGTGGAGTGTAGTGGAATGGAGTGGAGAGTAGTGGAATGGAGTTGAATAGAATGGAATGGAATGGAGTGGAGTGGAGTGGACTGGAGTAGAATGCAGTAGAGGGGAATGAAATGGAATGGAATGGAGTGGAATGGAATGGAAAGGAATGGAAGAGTGGAGTGTGGTGTAATGGAGTGGAGTGGAGTGGAATACAGTGGAGTGCAGTGGAATGGAGTGGAATGGGTCAGAGTGGAGTTGAGTGGAGTTGAATGAAATTGAGGGGAGTGGAGTTCAGTGGAGTGCAGTGGAGAGGAGAGGAATGGAATGGAGAGGAATGGAATGGGGTGGAGTGGAATGGAATTGAGAAGAGTGGAATGGATTGGAATGGAATGGTGAGGAGTGGAGTGGAGTGGAGTGGAATGTAAGGGAGTTGATTCGACTGGAGTGGAGTGGAGTGGAGTGGAACAGAGGGGAAATGGATAGAATTGAATGAAATTGATTGGAATGGAGTGGTAGGGAACATGAATGAAATGGAATAGAATGGAGTAGAATGGAATGGAATGGAGTGGAACGGAATGGAATGGAGTCGAGTGGAGTGGAATGCAATGGATTGGAGTGAAATGGAATGGAGTGGAATGGAATGAAATTTACTGGAGTGGAGAGGAGTGGAGTGGAGTGGAGTGGAATTATTTACTAGAGTGGAGTGGAGTGGAGTGGAATGGAATGGAATGGAATGCATGGAATAGAATGGAATGTTGTGGAATTAAATGCAATGTCATGGAATTGAGTAGAGTAGAGTGGTGTGGAATGGAGTGGAGTAGAAAGGGGTGTAGTTGAATGGAAAGGATTGGAAAGAAATTGGGAGTGGTGGAATAGAATGGATTGGAATTCAATAGTGTGGATTGGAATGGAATGGAATGGAGTGGAATGGAATGGAGAGGAGTGGAATGGAGTGGAGTGGAGTGGAATAGACAGCAGTGGAGCGGAGTGGAATTGAATGGAATGTAGAAGAGTGGATTGCAGTGGAATGGAAATGAATGGATTTGAGTAGAGTGGACTGTAATGGAGGTGGGTGGAGTGGAATGGAGTTGAATGGAGTGAAGTCGAATGGAGGGGAATTTATTGGAATGGAATGGAGTGGAATGAAATGGAGTGCAGTGGAGCGAAGTGGAGTGGAATGGAATGGATTGGACTGGGAGGGATTCGAATGGAATGGAGAAGAGTGGAGTGGAGAGTAAAGGAATGGAATGGATTAGAGTGTAGAGCAGTGGAATGAAATGGAATGGTGTGGAGTGCAAAGAAATGGTATGGAATGGAATGAAGTGGAGTGGAGTGGAATGTAGTGGAGTGGAATGGAGTGCATTGGGGTGGAATGGAGTGGAATTCAGTGGAGTGGAATGTAGCTGAGCGGAGGGCAATGGAATAGAATGGAATGGAGTGGCTTGCAGTGGTACGGAATGGAATGGAGTGGAGTGGAGCAGACTGGAATGGAGTGGAATAGAGTGGAATGGAGTGCAGTTGAATGGAGTGGAATGGAATTGAATGGAATGAAGTTCAGTGAAATTCAATGGACTGGAGTGTAGTGGAGTGAAGGGGAGTGGAAAGGAGTAGAGAGGGCTGGAAAGGAATGGAGTGTAGTGGAGTAGAATGGAGGGGACTGTACTGGCATGGAGTGGAATGGAATGGAATGGAATGGATTAGAGTCGAATGGAGTGGAATAGAATGGAGTGGAATGGAGTTGAATGGCGTGGAGTGCAGTGAAGTGGAGGGCAATGGGAGGGAATGGATTGCAATGGAGTGGAGTGGAATGGACTGAAATGGAATGGACTGGAATGGAGTGGAATGGAGTGGAGATGAGTGAAGTGTAAGGAAGAGGAATGAAGTAGAGTGGAATGGAGTGCTGTGGAAAGGAATGGAATGAAATGGAGTTTAGTGGATTGGAGTGTAGAGGAATGGAGTGCAGTGGACTGGAAAGGAGTGGAGAGGAATGGAATGGAGTGGAATGGAGTGGAATGGAATGGAGTGGATGGAATGGAATGGAGTGAAGCTGAATGGAATGGATTGTAATGGGTGGGAGAGGAGTTGAATGGAGTGAAGTAGAGAGGAATGGAGTTGAATGGAGTGGAATGGAATGGAGTGGATGGGAGTGTAACGGAGTGGAATGGATTAAGGTAGAATGGAATGGAATGGAGTGGAATGGAATGAAATTTAATGGATTGGAGTGGAGTGTCATGGAGTGGACTGAAGTGGACTGAACTGGAGTGGAGTGCAATGGAATGCAATGGAATGGAATGGAGGGGAATGTAATGGAATAGAATGGAATGGAGTGGATTTGAGTGTAGTGAAGTGGAATGAAATGGAATGGAATGCAGTGGAATGGAATTGAATGGAGTGGAGTGAAATGGAATGGCATGGAATGGAGTGGAGTGCGGTGGAGTTGAGTGGAATAGAGGGTAGTGGACTGGAAGGGAGTAGGATGCAACCAAATGCAGTGGAGTGGAATGGAATGGAATGGAATGGAACGAAATGAAGTGGAATAGAGTGAATTGGAATGGAATGGAATGGAGTAGAGTGCAATGGAATGGAATGAAATAGAATGGAGAGGGTGGAGTTGAGTTGAGTGGAATGGAGCATAGTGGACTGGAATACAGTGGGATGGAATCAAAAGCAATGGAATGGAAAGGGATGGAATGGAATGGAATGGAATGAAATGGAGGGTAGTGAAGAGGAATGGAGTGAAGAGGAATGGAATGGAATGGAGTGGAGAGGAATGGAATGAAATGAAATGGAATGGTATGCAGTGCAATGGAGTAGAACGGAATGCAGTGGAGGGGAGTGGAGTGGAATGGAACGGAATGGATTGGAGTGTGATGGAATGGAGTGTAGTGGGGAGGAACGGTGAGGAATGGAAAGTAGTGGAATGGAATGGAGTGGAATGGAGTTGAATGGAGTGGAGTGGAATAGAGTGGAATGGAGTGGAATGGACTCTAATGGAGTACAACAGAATGCAATGGATTGTAGTGGAGTGGAATAGATTGGAATGGAGTGGAATGGACTCTAATGGAGTACAACAGAATGCAATGGAGTGTAGTGGAGTGGAGTGGAATGGAATGGAATTGAATGGAATAGAGTGGAGTGGAGTGGAATGGAGTGGAGGAGAACGGAGTGGAATGGAGTGTAGTGTAGGGAAGTGGAATAGAATGGAATAGAGTCGAATGGAATGGAATGAGTAGGAATGGAATGGATTGCAGTACTGTCGAGTGAAGTAGAATAGAATGGAATGGAGTGGAGTGGAATGGTGAGCAATGGAATCGCGTGGAATGGAGTGGAATGCAGAGGTGTCGATTTGAGTGGAGTGGAGTGGAGTGGAATGGAGTTGAATGGACTGGAGTGGAGTGGAATGGAGTGGAGTGAAGTGGATTGGAGAGGAATGGAATGGAGTGGAGTGGAGTGGAATGGAGTGGAATGGAATGGCTTGGAATAGAATGGAATGGAGTAGAGTTCACTAGAGTGCAGTGGAATAGAATGGAATTGAGTTGAATGAAGTGGAGTGGTACGTAACGGAGAGTAGTGGAATAGGATGGAAAGGAAGGGAGTTGAGTGGAATGGAGTGGAGTGGAGTGGAATGGATTGGAGTGGATTGGAATGGAGAGGAGTGGAATGGAATGGAGTGGACTGGAAGGGAGTGGAATGGGGTGGAGTGGTGTGGAATGTATTGGAGTGGAATGGAATGAAAAGGTATGGAGTGGATTTTATTGGAAAGGAGTGGTGTATAGTGGAATGGAATTTAATGGAATGGAATAGAAAGGAGTGGATTGGAATCGACTGGAGTAAAAAGGGGTAGAGGGCAAAACAATGAATTGGAATGGAGTGGAATGGAATGGAATGGAATGGAAAGGAATGGAGTGGATTGGAATGGACAGGAGTGGAATGAGATACAGTGGAGTGTAGTGGAATGGAGTGGAATTGGGTGGAGAGCAGTGGTGTGCAGTTGAATTTAATGGAGTGGAGAGGAGTGCAGTGGAGTGCACTACAATTCTAGATGAATAAAATGGAGTGGAATGGAATGGGTTGGAGTGGAATCGAATTTAGTAGAGTGGATTGGAGTGGAATGGAATGGAGAGGAGTGGAGTGTGGTCGAGTGGAATTGAATGGAATTGATTGGAGTGGAGTGGACAGGAGTGGAGTGGGGTAGAGTGGAGTGGCATTAAGTGGGGTGCACTGGAATGGAATGGAGTGGAATGGAATGGAGTGGAATGGAATGGAGTGGAGTGGAGTGGAAAGGAGTGCAGTGGAGTAGAATGAAGTGGGGTGGAGTGGAATGGAATGGATGGGATGGAATTGAATGGATTGGATTGCAATGGAGAGGAGTGGAATGGAGTGGAGTGGAGAGCAGTTGAGATAAATGGAATGGAGTGGAGTAGATTGGAATGGTGTGGATTGGAATGAAATAGAATGAATTGGAATGCAATGGAGTGGAAAGAGTGGAGTGGAGTGGAATATAGAAAAATGGAATGGAGTAGAATGGAATGGAATGGAGTGGAGTGAAGTGGAGTGTAAAGGAGTAGAGTGAATGGAGTGGAGGAGAAGTGAGTAGAGTGGAGTGGAGTGGAGTGTAATGGACTGGAATGGAGTGGACTTGAATGTAGTGGGATCAAATGCAGTGGAATGTTGGGGAATGGAATGTAATGGAGTGTAGTGGAGTGGATTGGAGTGGAAGGGAATGGAAAGGAATGGAATGGAATTGAATGGAGTGCAATGGAGTGGAATGGACTGGAATGGAATGAAATGTATTGGAGTGGAGGGGAATGATATGGAGTGGAATGGAATGGAATGGAAGGAAGTGGAGTTGAATGGAGTAGAGTGGAGTGGAATGGAATGGAATGGATTGGAGTGGAAGTGTGTGGAAAGGAGTGGAATGGAGTGGAATGGAATGGAGAGGAGGTGAATGGCATGGAATGGATTGGAGTGGAGAGGAGTGGAATGGAGTGGTAGGGAATGGTTTGTAATGGAATGGAATGGAGTGGAGTGCAGTGGAACGGAATGGAATGGAGTGGAGTTTAGTAGACTGAATGGAGAGGAATGGAGTGGAATGGAGTAGAGTGGAGTGGAGTGCAATGGAGTGGAATGGAATATAATGGAATGGAGTAGAGTGGAGTGGAGTGCAATCGAGTGGAATGGAATGGAATGGAATGGAGTAGAGTGGAATGGAATGGAGTGGAATGGAGTGGAATAGATTGGAGTGCAATGGAATGTAGTGGAGTAGAGTGGAATGGAGTGCAATGGAATGGAATTTACTGGAATGGAGTGGAATGGAATGGAATGGAATGCAGTGGAGTGGAAAGGAGAGGAGTGCAATGGAGTGGAATGGAGTGGACTGGAGTGCAGAGGAGTGCAGTGGAAGGGAATGGAACGGAATGTAGTGGAGTGGAGTGGAATGGAGTGGAATGCAATGGACTGGAGTGGAATGGAATGGAATGGAGTGAAGTGGAGTGGAATGGAGTGGAGTGAAATCAACTAGAGTGGAATGGAATGGGATGGAATGGAGTGGTGAGAAGTTGAATGGAATGCTGTAGAGTGGAATGGAGATGTATGGAATGCAATGGAATGGAATGGAGTTGATTGGAGTGGACGGCAATGTAGTAGAGTGGAATGGAATGGAAGGGAGTGGAGTGGAATGGATTGGAGTGGAATGGAGTGGAATGGAGTGGAGTGGAGTGGAGTGAAACGGAAGAGAATGGAGAGGAGTGGAATGGAATGGGATGGGATTGAGTGGATTTGAGTGCAGTGGAGTGGAATGAAATGGAATGGAGTGGAATGCAGTGGAATGGAATGCAGTGGAATGGAATGGCATGGAATGGAGTAGAATGTAGTGGATTGAAGTGTAGTTGAGAGGAATGCAGTGTAGTGCACAGGAATGGCGTGGATTGGAATCTAATGCAGTGGAATGGAATGGAATGGAATGGAGTGGAGTAGAATGGAATGGAGTGAAGTAGAATGGATAGGAATGGAGTGCACTGGAAAGGAGTGGAGTGGAATGGAATGCAATTGAATGGAATGTAATGGAATGGAGTGCAGTGGAACGGACTGGAGTGGAATGGAGTGGAGTGGAATGGAGTGGAGAGGAGCGGAGTGGATTAGAGTGGTATGAAATGGATTGGAGTGGAATGGAATGGTATGCATTGGAATGAAGAGGAATGGAATGGAATGGAATGGAATGGAGTGGATTTGAGTGTAGTGGAGAGGAATGGAGTGGAATGGAATGGAATGGTGAGGAATGGAATGGAAAGCAATGGAGTGGAATGGAATGGAAGGGATTGGAATGGAATGGAGTGGAATGGAATGGAATGCAGTGGATTCGAGATCAATGGAATGGAGTGGAGAGGAGTTAAGTGGAATTGAATTCAATGGGACTCAGTGTAATGGAATGGAATGGAGTTGAGTTGAGTGGAGTGGAGTGAAGTGGAGTGGAATGGAGTGGATTGAACTTGAATGGATTGGACTAAATGGAATGGAATGGAATGGAATGGAATGCAAGGAATTCAGTGGATTGGAATGGAATGGAATGGAATGCAGTACAACGGAGTGCAATGCAGTGGAGTGGAGTGGAATAGAGTGTACTGGTGTGAAATGGAGTGGAATGGAAAAGAATGGAGTGTTGTGTAATGGATTGGAGAGTAAAGAAGTGCAATACAGTGGACTGGAATGGAGTGGATTGCAGTGGAATGTAGTGGAATGGAATGGAGTGGAATGGAATGTGGTGGATTGGAGTGGAGTGGATTGGAGTTCAGTGGAGTGGAATGGTGTGGAATTAACAAGAGTGGAGTGTTAAGGAGTGGAGTGAAATCGAATGGAGTGGAGTGGAGTGGAATGGAGTGGATTGGAACGAATTGGAGAGGAGTGAAACTGAATGGAAAGGAGTGAAGTGGAACGGAGTGGACAGGAATGGAATGGAATGAACGGGAGTTGAGTGAAGTGCGATGGAATGGAGTAGAATGCGGTGGAGTGGTGTGGAATGGAATGGAGTGGAATGGAATGAAAAGGAATTTAGTGGATTGTGGTAGAATGAAGTGGAGTGTAGAGGAATGCAGTTGAATGGAATGGAAAAGAATTGAGTGGAGTGGAATTGGCTGAAGAAGAGTGGAGTGGAATTGGCTGAAGATGAATGGAGTAGAGGGAAATGCAATGGAATGGAATGGGCTGGAGTGGAATGGAATGGAATTGAATGGAATGGAGTGGAGGAGAATCGAGTGGAGTAGAGTGTAATAGAGTGGAGTGCAGTGCAATTGAGTGGAATAGGGTGGAGTGGAGTGGAGTAGAGTTGAAAGGAATGGAGTGGAGAGGAGTGCAGTGGAGTGCAGTGGAATGGAGGGGAATGGAACGGAGTGGAATGGAATATGGTGGAGTGGAAAGGAATATAGTACAGTGGAATGGAGTGGAGGAGAATGGAGAGGAGTGGCGTGTAGTCGAGCGGAATGGAATGGAGTTGATTCGAGTGGAGTGGACAGGGGTGTACTGTGGTGGAGTGGAGTGGTATGAAGTGTAGTGTACTGAAATGGAGGGGAGTGTAATGGAATGGATTGGAATGAAATGGAATGGAATGGAATGGAGTGGATGGACTGGAGTGGAAGGGAGTATAGTGGAATGGAATGGAATGGAAAGGAAATGAATGGAGTGGAATGGAATGGAATGGAATGGAGTGGAGTGGATGTAGTGGAAGTGAATAGAGTAGAATGGAATTGAATGGAGTGGAATGGAATGGAATGTATTGGAAGGGAATTGAGTGGAGTGGAGTGGAAATGAGTGCAGGGGAGTGGAATGAAGTGGAGTGGAGTGGAATGAAATGGATGGAATGGAATAGAGTGTATTGCAACGGAGGGGAGAGGAATGGACTGGAGTGAATCACAGTGGAGATAAATGAAATGGAGTGGAGTAGATTGGAATGGTGAGGTTTGGAATGAAACGGAATGGAATGGAATGCAATGGAATTGAAAGAGTGGAGTGGAGTGGAGTGTGGAGGTAAAGTGAGTAGAGTGGAGTGGAGTGTAATGGACTGGAATGGAATTGACCTGAATGTAGTGGAATCAAATGCAGTGGAATGGTGGGGAATAGAGTGTAGTGGAGTCGAAGGGAGTGGAATGGACTGGAATGGAGTGGAATGCAATGGAAAAGATGGAATGGATTTGAATGTAAAGGAATGGGGTGGAATCGAATGGAATGGACTGGAATGGAATGGAAAGGAATGGAGTGGAGTTAATGGAATGGAAAGGAATGGAGTTGAGTGAAGAACATTGGAGTGGAATGGAGTGGAGTCTACTGGAAGGTAGTGGAGTGGAGTGGAATGGAATGTAATGGACTGGAATAGAAAGGAGTGGAATGCAATGGAATGGAATGGAATGGAATGGAATGGAATGGAATGGAATGGAATGGAATGGAATGGAATGGAATGCAATGGAATGGAATGGAATGGAATGCAATGGAATGGAATGGAATGCAATGGAATGGAATGGAATGGAATGGAATGGAATGGAATGGAATGCAATGGAATGGAATGGAATGGAATGGAATGGAATGCAATGGAATGGAATGGAATGGAATGGAATGGAATGGAATGGAATGGAATGGAATGGAATGCAATGGAATGGAATGGAATGCAATGGAATGGAATGGAATGCAATGGAATGGAATGGAATGCAATGGAATGGAATGGAATGCATTGGAGTGGAATGGAATGGAATGGAGTTGAGTGGACTGCAAAGGAGTGGAGTGGAATGGACTGGAATGGACTGGAATTGAATGGAGTGTAATGGAATGTCATGAAGAGGAATGGATTGGAATGGCATGGAATGGAGTGGAGTGGAGTGGAAGGGAGTGGAGTTGATTGGAAAGGAGTGGAATGGAATGGAATGGATGGGATTTGACTGTAGTGGAATGTAGTGGAACGGATTGGAATGCACTGGAGTAGATTGCAATGGAATGGAATGGAATGTATAGGAGTGGAATGGAATTGAGTGGATTGGAGGGGAGTGGAATATAGTAGAGTGGAGTGGATGGAGAGGAATGCAATGGAGTGGAATGGAACGAAGGGGGTTGGAGAGGAGTAGAGTGGAATGGAATGTATTGTAGAGGAATGGAATTGAGTGGAGTGTAGTGGAATAAAATGGAATAGAGTGGAAAGTAATGGAATGGAAATGAGAGGAATGGAATAGAGTGGAGTTTAATGCAGTGCAATACAATGGAGTCGAACGCAGTGGAGTGCAGTGGAATGCAATGGAATGGAGTGGAGTGTATTAGAGTGGACTGGAATGGAGTGGAATGGAGTGGAATGGAGTGGACTGGAATGGAGTAGACAGGAATGTAGTGGAACCGAGTGGAGTGGAGTGGAGAGAAATGCAATCATGTTGATTGGAATGGAACAGATTTGAGTGGAGTGGAACGTAACAGAATGGACTGGACTGGAATGGAATGGAATGGAGAGGAATGGAATGAAATATAGTGGAATGGAATGGAATGGAATGGAGTGGAGTTGAATGTAGTGAAATGGAGTGGAGTTCAGTGGAGTGGAATGAAATGGAATTGAATTTCGTGGAGTGGAATGGAGTGGAATGCAATGAAGTGGAATGGAGTATTGTGCAGTGCAGTGGCTTGCAGTGGAATGAAATGCAATGGAGTTGAGTGCAATGGAATGGAGTGGAATGGAATGGAGTTCAGTGGAGAGCAGTGGAGTGGAGTGGAATGGAGTTGAGTGGACTGGAATAGAGTGGAGTGCAATGTAATGGAGTGGAAAGGAATGGAGTGGAATGGAGTGGAGTGTAATGGATTGGAGTGGGATGAAGCAGAGTGGAATTGAAGGGAATGGAGGGGAATGGTATGGAATGGAATGGAATGGAGTGGAGTGGACGGTAATGGAGTGGAATGGAGTGGAGTGGAGTGGAGAGGAATGGAGTGGAATGGATTGGAGTGTAGTGGAGTGGAACGTATTGGAGTGTATTGGAACGGAGTAGAGTGGACTGGAATGGAACAGAATTGAGTGGAATGGAATGGAGTTGAGAGGAATGGAGAAAAGTGGAATGGATTGGAATAGAGTTTAGAGGAGTGGAGTGGACTGGAATGGAGCGGAGTGGAGTGGAATACATGGAAAGAAATGAAATGGAATGCAATGCAGTGGTGTGGAATGGAACGGAGTGGAGTAGAATGGAGAGGAATGGAATGTAGTGGAATGATTTGGAGTGGATTAGAGTGGAGTGGAACGGAGTAGACTAGTATGGAGTGCAATGGAATGGAGTGGATTGGAGTGTAATAGAATGGATTGGAGTGGAGTGGAATGGAATGTTTTGGAATGGAGGGGAACGGAGTGGAATGGAGGGGAACAGAGTGGAATGGAGTGGAACGGAGTGGAATGGAGTGGAATGGACTGGAGGGGAGTGGAAAGGAATGGAATGGAATGGAATTGACTACAGTGGAGTGGAGTGCACAGGAATGGAGTGGAATGGAATGGAAGGGAATGGAGTGGACTGCAATGGAATGGCATGGAATGGAGTGTAGTGAAGAGGAATGGAATGGAGTGGAGTGGGAAGGAGTAGAATAGAATGCAATTGAATGGAGTGAAGTGGAGTGGTATTCAGTGGATTGAAGTGGAATGGAGTGGAATGGATTGGAGTGGAGGGGAGGGGAGATGAATGGAATTGAATGGAGTGGAGTGCAATGGAATCGAACGGAACGGAATGGAGAGGTGTGGAATGGAGTGGTGTTCGGCGGAATGGAGAGGAATGGAAAGGAGAGAAATGAAATGGAGTGGAATGGAATGGAGTGGAATGGAGTGGAGTGGAAAGTAATGGATTAGAGTGGAAATGAGTGGAATGGAATGGAATGGAGTGCAGTGGACTGTCATGGAATGGAATGGAGTGGAATGGAATGGAAGAGAATTGAATGGAGTGGAATGGACGGGAATGGAGAGGAATGGAGTGGAGTGGAATGCAGTGGAATGGACTGGAATGGAGTGGAATGGAATGGAATGGAATAGAATGGAGTGGATTGGAATGGACTGGAATGTAGAGTAATGGAATGGAATGCAATTGAGTTGAATGGAATGGAAAAGAATGTAATGTAATGGCACAAAAGGGAGTGGACTGGATTGGAAAGGAATGGAGTGTAGTGGAAAGGACTGGAATGAAATGTAATGCAGCGGAGTGGAGTGGAATTGAGTGGAATGAATTGGAATGGAGTGGAGTGGAATGGAATGCAATGGAATGGAATGGAGTGGAATGCAGTGGAATGGAGTGCAGTGGAATGGAGTGGAATTGAATGGAGTGGAATAGAGGGGAAAACTGTCGAGTGGAATGGAGTGCAGTAGAGTGGAATGTAAAGGGATGGAGTGGAAAGAAATGGAGTGGAGTCGAGTGGAGTAGAGTGGAGTGGATTGCAATGGAGTGTAATGGAGCAGAGTGTAGTGGAATAGAGTGGAATGGAGTTGGGTGGAAAGGAGTGGAGAGGAATGGATTTGAGTGAAATGGAATGGAGTACAATGGAATAGAGAGGGATGGAGTGGAGAAAACTGGAGGGCAATGGGATCTTGTGGAATGGAGTGGACTGGAGTGGAATGGAATGGAAGGGAATGGAATGGAATGGAGTGCAGTGGAGTGGAATGGAGTGGAATGCATTTAAATTGAGTGGATTGGAACGCAACGGAATGGAATGGAGTGCAGTGGAGTGGAAAGGAGTGGAGTGGAGTGGAATGGAGTGGAGTGAAGTGGAATGCACAGCAGTGGGGTGGAATGGAGTGGAATGGAAAAGAATGGAGTGGAATGGAATGGAGTGGAGTGGAGGGGAGTGGAATAGAATGGCAGGGAGTGTACTAGAATGGATTCGAGTGGAGTGGAAGGAGTCAAAGGGAATGGAGTGGAATAGAATGCAGTGCATTGGTGAGCAGCGGATTGGGCTGGACTGGAATAGTGTGGAATTCACTGGAGTGGAGAGGATAGCAGTGGAATGGAATGGAATGGAGTGGAGTGGAGTGGAATGGACTGTACTGTAGTTGAGTGGAAGGAATGAAGTCATATGGAGTGGAGAGGAATGGAGTGGAAATGAATGGAGTGAAGTAGAGTATTGCAAAGGAATGGAGTGGAATGGAATGGGGCGGAGTACAGTGCATTGGAATGGAATGGAGTGGAGTGGACAGGAATGGAATGGAGTAGAGTGGAATGGAATGGAATGGAATGGAATGGAATGGAATGGAATGGAATGGAATGCACAGGAATGGAATGGAGTGGAGTGGAATGGAATGGAATGGAATGGAATGCAGTTGTGTGAAGTAGATTCGTTTGGAGTGCAGTGGAATGGTGTGGACTGGACGGGAAAGGAGTGGAGTGGATTGGAATGGACTGGAATGTAAAGGAATGGAATGGAGTGGAATGGAATGGAATGGGGTGGAGTGGAGTGGAATGGCATTGAATGGAGTGGAGTGGAGGGCATTGAAATGGAATTGAATGGACTGTAGTGTAGTGGAGTGGACTGGATTGGAGTGGAATGGAGTGTAATGGTGTGGAATGGAGTGGAATGGAATGGAGTGGAACGGAGTGGAATTGAATAGAATGGGATGGAGTGAAGTGGAATGGAATGGAGTGGAGTGGAATGGAATTGAGTGCAGTGTAGTGGAATGGAATGGAATGGAGTGGAAAGGATTGAAATGGAATGGAGTGGAATGGAATGGAATGGAATGAAGTGGAATGGATTGGAGTTGCACGGAATGGAGCGCAATGTAACAGAGTTTAGCTGAGTGGGTTGGAATGGAAATGAATGGAGTGCGGTGGAATTGAGTGGAATAGAATGGATCGGAGTGCAGTGGAGTGGAATGCAGTGGAATGAATTGCAGTCGAGTGGAGTGGAATGGAATGGAGTGGAGTGGAATGAAATGGAGTTGAGAGGAGTGGAGTGGAGTTGTGTGGATTGGTGTGGAGTGGAATGGAATCGAGTGGATTGGAATGCAATTGATTGGAGTGGAGTGGAGCTGAATGGTGTGTAGTGGAATGGAATGAAATGGAATGGAATGGAATGGAATAGAGTAGAGTGGAATGGAGTGGAGTGGAATGAACTACAGTGCAATGGAATGGAATGGAGCAGAGTGGAATGGAGTGGAGTGGAATGGAATGGAGTGGATTGGAGTGGGAAGAAGAGAAATGGAATAAAATGGAATGGAGTGAAGTGGAGTGGAAAGGAGTCGATTGGAGTGGAATGGAGTTGAAAGGATTTGAGAGGTGTGGAAGGACATTAATGGAATGGAGTGGAGTGCAGTGGAGAGCACCGGAATGGAAAGGAATGGAAACGAGTGGAGTGGAATGGAGTGGAATTCAGCGGAATGGAGAAGAGGGGAATAGGGTGGAATGGAAAGGAGTGGAGTGGAGTGCAGTGGAATGGAATGGAGTAGAGTGGAAATGAGTGGATTGGAATGGAGTGGAGTGGAGTGGAAGGTAATGATATGGAATGGAGTGGTATTGAATGGAGTGGAACAAAATGGAGGGGAATGGACGGGAATGGGGTGGTATGGAGTAGAGTGGAGTGGAATGCCGTGGTATGGACTAGAATGGAGGGGAATGGAATGGAACGCAATGAATTGGGGTGGAGTTGAAAGGACAGGAATGGAGTAGAATGGAATGGAATGGAGTGGAGTTGAACACAGTGGAAAGGATTGGAATGGAGCAGAGTGGAGTGGAATGGAATGGAATGGAATGGAGCGGAGTGGAATGGAATAGATTGTAGTGGAATTGATGGGAATAGAGTGGAATGGAGTGGAAATGTTTCGAGTGGAGTGGAGTGGAATGCAGTGGAAAGGACTGGAATAGAGTGGAATGGATTGTGACGCAATGAAGTGGAGTGGAAAGGATAGGAATGGATTGGATTGTGGAGGAATGGAGTGGAGTGGGGAGGAATGCTGTGGAATGGAAAGTATTGGAATGGAATGGAGTGTAATGGAGTTGAATGGAGTGGAGTGGAATAGAGTGGAATGGAGAGGAATGGACTGTATTGGAGTGCATTGTAATGGAATGGAGTGTACTGGAGTTGAGTGGAATGGAATGGAATTAAATGGAATAGAGTCCAGTGTAGTGGAATGGAGTGGAGAGGACAGGAATGCAGAGGAATGGAGTGGAATGGACTGGAGTGCAGTGTACTGGAATGGAATGGAATGTAGATGAATGGAATGGAATGAATATGAATGCAATAGAATGGAGTATTGTGGAGTAGTGTGGAGTGGAATAAAGTGGAGTGGAATGGTCTGCAAAGGAATGGAGTGGCATGGATTGGAACAGAGGGTTGTGGAGTGGAGTGGAGTACAGTGGAGTGAAACGGAGTGGAGTTGACTGGAGTGGAGTGGAATGGAGTGGAGTGGAGTGGAGTGGAATGTAGTGGAGTGGAATGGAAAGAAGTGGAAGGGACTGGAATCGATTTTAGAGGAGTGGAGTGGACTGGAATGGAATGGAGGGGACTGGAGTGGAAAGAAATTATATGGAATGGAATGCAGTGGTGTGATATCGAGTGGAGTCTATTAGAATGGAAAGGAAAGGGATGCAGTGGAATGAACTGGAGTGGAGTAGAGTGGAGAAGAGTGGAATGGAATATAGTAAAATGTAGTGCAATGGAATAGAGTGGAGTGGAGTGTAATGGAATGGAACAGAGTGGAGTGGAATGGAATGGAGTGGAATGGAGTGGAATGCAGTGGAATGGAGTGGAGCAGAGAGGAATGGAGTGGAATGAACTGGAGTGGTGTGCAAGGAATGGAATGGAATGGGATGGAATGAAATTGACTGCAGTGGAGTGGAAAGCACATGAATGGAGTGGAAGAGAAAGGAAGGGAGTAGAGTTGAATGTAACGGAATGGAGTGGAATGGAATGGAATAGCATGGAATGGAGTGAGGTGATGTGGAAAAGAATGGAGTGGAGTGGATAGGAGGGGAATGGAATGGAATGGAATGAAATGCAGTGAAGTGGAGTTCTATTGAGTGGAGTGGAGTGTAATGGAGTGCAATGGATTGGAGTGGAGTGGAGGCGAGATGAAAGGAATGGAATGGAGTTGAGCGGAGTGCAGTGGAATCGATTGGAATGGAACAGAGTTGTGTGGAAAGTAGTAGAGTACAGTGGAATGCAGAGGAATGGAATGGAGTGGAATGGAATGGAGTTGAATGGAGTGGAGTGGAGTAGAAAGGAATGGAGGAGAGTGGAACTGAATGGAATGGAATTCAGTGAAGTGCAGTGGAGTGCAATTGAATGGAAGGGAGTGGGATGGAATGGATTGGAATGGACGGAAATGGAGTGCAAAGGAGTGGAGTGAGGTGGAATGCAGTGGAGTGGACTGGAATGGAGAGGATTGGAATGGAATGGAATGGAATGGAGTGGATTGGTATGGGCTTGAATGGAGTGGAAAGGAATGGAATGGAGTGGAGTTGAATGGAATGGAGAGGAAGGGAATGTAATGGCATGGAAGCGAGTGGAGTGGAGTGGAAAGGAGTGGAGTGGAGTGGTAAGGACTGGAATAAAATGGAATGCAGTGGATGGGATGGAATGGAGTGGAATGTATTGGAATGGAGTGGAGTGGAATGCAATGCAATGGACTGGAGTGGAGTGAAGTGGAATAGAGTGGAGTGGAATGGAGAGGAGTAGAGTGGAATGGAGTGGAAAGCTGTCGAGGGTAATGATCTGGAGTAGAGTGGAAAGGAGTGAAATGAAATGGAATGGAGTCAAGTGGAGTAGAGTTGAGTGGAATGGAATGGAGTGGAATTGAGCAGAGTGTAGTGGAATGCAGTTGAATGGAGTGGGGTGGTATGGAGTGGAGAGGGATGGATTGAGGTGGAATGGAATGGAGTATAGTGGAATGGAGAGTGGTGGAGTGGAGTAGACTGCAGTGGAATGGAATGGTTTGGAATGGAATGGAGTGGAGTGGAGTGGAGTGGAATGGAATGGAGTGGAGTAGACTGGAGTGGAATGGAATGGTTTGTAATGGAATGGAGTGGAGTGGAATGGAATGGAATGGAATGGAGTGGAGTAGACTGGAGTGGAATGGAATGGTTTGGAATGGAATGGAGTGGACTGGAGTGGAAAGGAATGGAATGGAATGGAATGGAATAGAATGGAATGGAATGGAATAGAATGGAATGGAATGAAATGGAATGGAATGGAATGGAATAGAATGGAATGGAATGAAATGAAATGGAATGGAATGGGATGGAATAGAATGGAGTGCAGTGGAGTGGAATGGAGTGGAATGGATTGGAATTCAGTGGAGTGGAATGCAACGGAATGGAATGGAATGCAGTGGAAGCGAATGGAGTGGAGTGAAGTGGAATGGACTGGAATGCTTTGGAATGAGTGGAATGGAAAAGAATGCAGTGGAGTGGAATGCAGTAGAGTGGAGGGGAGTGGAATGGAATGACATGTAGTTGACTGAAATGGGGTCGAGTGGAGTGCAAGGAGTCGATTTGAAAGGAGTGGTATAGAATGCAGTTCATTGTGACGAGTGGAGTGGAGTGGACTACAATGGTGTGGAATGGACTGGAGTGGAGAGGAGATTAGTGGAATGGAATGGAATGGAGTGGAGTGGAGTGGAATGGAGTGGAATGGAGTAGAATGGACTGCCTTGTAGTGGAGTGGATGGAATGGAATGGAATGGATTGGAGTGGAGTAGTTCAAAGGAATGAAGTGGAATGGAGTGGGGTGTAGTGGAGTGCAGTGGAATGGAATGGAATGGAATGGAATGGAGTGGTGTGGACTGAAATGGAATGGAATGGAGCGGTGTGGACTGAAATAAAATGGAGTGTAGTGGAATGGAATGAAATGGAAGGGAGTTGAGTGAAGTGGAATCGAGGGGAGTGAAGTGGAATGGTGGGGACTATACAAGAAAGGAGTAGAGTGGAGTGGAATGCACTGGAATGGAAGAGAATGGAATATAATGGACTGGAATGGAAAGGAACCGCGTGGAGTGGAGTGGAATGACATGGAATGGCAAGGAATGGAATGGATTGGAATGGAGTGGAATGGATTGGAATGCAGTGGATTGGAATGGAGTGGAATGGACTAGAGTGGAATGGAGTGGAGTGGAGTTGATTTTAGTGGAATGGAATGTAGTGCAATGGAATGGAGAGGGGGGTAGTGGAGTAGAGTAGAGTGGAATGGAATGGAGTGGAATAGAAAGGAGTGTTGTGGAGTGGAATTGAATGGAATGGAGAGGAATGGATAGGATTGAAAATGACTGTAATGGAAAGGAGTGGAGTGGAATGGAGTGCAATCGAATGGAATAGAGTGGAGAGAAGGGCAGTGAAAAGGAATGAAATGGAGTGGAGTGGAGTGGAGTGGACAGGATTGGAGTGGAATGGAGTGGAATGGATTGCAATGGAATGGAGTGGAATGTAAAGGAGAGGAATGGAGTGCAATTGAATAGAAAGGGATGGAGTAGAATGGAATGGAATGGAGTGGAGTGGACTGGAGTGGAACGGAGTGGAGTGGAATATAATGGAGTGAAGTGGAAAGAAATTGAGTGGCGTGTAGTGGAATGGAATGGAATGGAATGGAGTGGAAAGGAATGGAATAGGATGGGGTGGAATGGAACGGAATCGAATGAAGTGGAATGGATTGGGGTGGACTGGAATGGAGTGAAATGGAATGGAGTTGAATTGAGTGGGTTGGAAGGCAAATGAATGGAGTGGAGCGCAGTTGAGTGGAATAGAATGGAGTGGAGTGGAGTGCAGTGGAGTGCAGTGGAATGGAATGCAAGGGAATGGAATGGAGTGGAGTCGAATGGAATGGAGTTGTGAGGAGAGGAGTGGAGTGGAGTGGAATGGAGTGGAGTGGACTATAATGGAGTGGATTGGAATGCAATGCAGTGGAGTGGAGTGGATTGTAATGGAGTGTAGTGGAATGGAATGGAGTGGAATGGAATGGAATGTAATGGACTGGAGTGGAATGGAGTGGAGTGGCATGAAGAAGAGTGCAATGGAACGGAATGCAGTAGAGTGGAATGTAATGGAATGGAATGGAGTGGAGCAGAATGGAGTGGAATGCATTGGAGTGGAGTGGAAAGGAGTGGAATGGAATGAAATGGAATGGAGTGAAATGGAGTGGAATGGAGTGGAGTGGAGTGGAATGGGGTGGAATGCATTTGAGTGGTGTGGATGGACATTGATGGAATGGAGTACAGTGGATTTGAGAGGAGTAGAGTGGAATGGAATGGAAACGAGTGGAGTGGAATGGAGTGGAATGGAGCGGAATGGAGAGAAATGGAATGGACTGGAATGGAAAGGATGGGAGTGGAGTGGAATGCAGTGGAGTGGAATGCAGTGGAGTGCAGTGGAATGGAATGGACTAGAGTGGAATTGAGTGGATTGGAATGGAATGTAGTGGAGTGAAGGATAATGGATTGGAATAGAGTGTAATGGAATGGAGTGTAACGGAATGGAATGGAATAGATGGGAATCGAGTGGAATAGAGTGAAGTGGAGTGGGATGGAGTTGAGTGGAGTGCAATGCCGTGGAGTGGACTGGAACATAGTGGAATGGAATAGAAAGCAATGAACTGGAGTGGAGTGGAAAGGACTGGAATCTACTGGTATGTAATTGAATAGAGTGGAGAGGAATAGAGTGGAGTGGATTGGAATGCAGTGAAGTGGAGTGGAATGTAATGGAATGGAATGGAGCAGTGTGTAATGGAATAGAGTTGAGTCGAATGGATAAGAATAGAGTGGAATGGAGTGGAAAGGAGTCGAGTGGAGTGGAGTGGAGTGGAGGAGAGTGGAATACAATGGAATAGTGTGGAATGCAATGGAGTGGAGTCGAGTGGAGTAGAGTGGAGTTGAATGGAGTCGAGAGGATTTTAGAGGAGTAGAATGGAGTGGAATGGAACAGAGTGGAATGGGGTGGAATTGAGTGGAATAGAGTGGAATGGAGTAGGGTGGAATGGAGCAGAGAGGAGTGAACTGGAGTGGAATGGAATAGAGTACAATGGAATGGAGATAGGTGGAGTATAGTAGAGTGGAGAGGAATAGAATGCAGTGGAATGTAATGTAGAGGAGTGGAGTGGAATGGAATGGAGTGGAATTGAAAGGAATGGAATGGAATGGAGTGCAGTGGAGTGGAATGGAGTGGAATGCAATGGAATTGAGTGGATTGGAATGCAACGGAATGGAAAGGAGTGCAGTGGAGTTGAATGAAGTCGATTGGAGTGGAATAGACTTGAGTGGTGTGGAAAGGAGTGAAATGGAAAACAATGGAGTAGAGAGGAATGGAATGGAGTGGAGTGGAAAAGAATGGAATGGAGAGGAATGGAATGGAGTCGAGTGGAGTAGAACGGAGTGGAATGGAATGGAGTGGAATGGAATGCCGTGTACTGTAGAGGATTGGAATGGAGTGGAGTGGAATGACGTGGAATGGAATGGAGTGCAGTGGAGAGGAGTGGAATGGAATGTATTGGTGTGGAGTAGAGTGGAATGGAGTGGAAACAACTAGAATGGAGTGGAGTGGAGTGGAGTGTAATGGAATGGAATGGAGTGAAGTCGAATTGAGTGGATACGAATGGAGTGGAGTTGAATGGAGTGCAATGGAATTGAATGTAATGGAGTGGACTGGAGTGTAGTATAGTGGAAAGGAATGGAATGGAATGGAATGGAATGGAATGGAATGGAGTGGATTGGAATCGTATGAAGTGGACTGGAATGAAATGGAATGGAGTTGAGTGGAGTGGAGTGGAATGGAATGGAGTGGAATCTCACACAATGGAATGGAGCAGAATGGAGTGGAATGTAGTGGAATGGATTGGGATGCAGTGGAGTGGAGAGGAATGGAATGGAATGGAGCGGAGTGGAGTGGAATGGAGTGGGAAGGACTAGAGTGGAATGTAGTGGAATGGAGTGGATTGGAGTGGAATGGAATGGATTGCAATGGAATGGAGAGTGGTGGAGTGGAGTATAGTGGAGTGGAATGGAATGGCATGGAATAGCATGGAGTGGGGTGGAGTGGAAGGGAATGGAAATGAGTGTAAGGAATGCAGTGCAGTGGAAGGAGTGCAACAGAATGGAGTGGAGAGGAGTGCTGTGAAATGGAATGGTATGGATTGGAGCGTAGTGGAGTGGACTGGAATAGAGTGGAATGGAGTGGAACGTAATGGAGTGGAATGGAGTGGAATTGAATGAAATGGAATGGAGTAGAGTGGAATGGAGTGGAGTGGAGTGGATTAGAGTGGAGTGGAATGTCATGGAGTGGAGTGGAATGTCATGGAGTGGAGTAGAATGGAATTGAGTGGAGGGAAGTGGAATGGAATGGAATGGAGTGCAAAGGAATGCAATGGAATGGAGTGGAATGGAATGAAATTGAATAGAGTGGAATAGAGTGGAGTGGAGTGGAATCGAGTGCAATGGAATGGAGTGGAATGGAGTGCGTTGGAATGGAAATTAATTTAGTGGAGTGGAATGGATGGGAATGGAAGGGAGTGGAACGGAGTGGATTTATATTGGAGTTCAGTGGAGTGGAGTGGAGTGGAATGTAGTAGAGTGGAATGTAATGGAGTGGACTGGAATGGAATGGAATGCAGTGGAGTGGAATGAAGTAGAGTGGAATGGAATGGAATGGAGTGGAATGGAATGTAATGGAATGGAGTGGAGTGGAATGGAGTGGAGTGGAGTGGAATGGATTGCAGTGGATTGATATGGACTGGAAAGGAGTGAAATGGAATGGAGTGGAATGGAATGGAATGGGATAGAATGGATTGGATTGGGGTGGAATTGAAGGGAATTCAATGGAATTGATCGGATTGGAATGGAATGGAATGGAGTGGAGTGCAGTGGAGTTGAATGGAGTGGAGTGGAGTGGAATGGATTGGAGTGATGTGAGATGGCATGGAATGGAAAATATTGGCGGGGAGTGGAATGGAGTGGAATTGAGTGGAGTGGAATGTAATTGAAAGGAGTGGACTGTAATTGAGTGGAGTGGAGTGGAATGTATTGGAATGGAATGGAGTGAAATGGAGTGCAGAGATAGGAGTGGAGTGGAGAGGAGTGGAGTGGAAAGGTGTGGAATGGATTGGAGTGCAGTGTAAAGGAGTGGAATGGAATGGAATGGAGTGGAGCAGAGTGGAATGGAGTGGAGTGAACTAGACTGGAGTGGAGTGGAGTATAATGGAATGGAATGGAGTGGAGTGGAATGGAGTGGAAAGGAAAGGAGAGGAGTGGAGTGGAGTGCAATGGAACTAAGTGGAATGGAGTGGACTGGACAGTAGTGCAGTGTAATGGAATGGAATGGAATGCAATGGAATGGAATGGAATGGAGTGGATTGGAAGGGAATGGAGTTGAGCGGAATAGAATGGAATGGAGCTCAGTGGAGTGAAGTGGAGTGTAGTA
Source organism: Pongo pygmaeus (assembly GCF_028885625.2). Taxonomy (NCBI): domain Eukaryota; kingdom Metazoa; phylum Chordata; class Mammalia; order Primates; family Hominidae; genus Pongo; species Pongo pygmaeus. Next base: position 12,276,130 of record NC_072395.2, on the reverse strand, counting down.
GAATGGAGTGGAGTGTACAGGAAAGGAGTTGAGTGGAGTGGAATGGAATGGAGTGGAATGGAACGTAATGGAGTGGAGTGGAGTGGAATGGCATGCGATGGAATGGAGTGGAGTGGAGTCGAAAGGATTGGAATGGATTGGAATGCAATAGAGTGGAGTGGAATGGAATAGAATGGAGTGGAGTGGAGTGGAGTGGAGTGGAAAGGAATATAATGTAATGTAATAGAGAGCGGTAGAGTTGAGTAGAGTGCAGTGGAATGGAATGGAGTGGAATGGCATGGAGTGGAGTGGATTGGAAAGAATGGAATGGAGAGGAAAAGAAAGGAATGGAAATGAATTTAACGGAATGGAGTGGAATGGAATGGAGTGCAATAGAATGGAGTGGAGTGGAGTGCAGTGTAGTGAAATGGAATGGTATGGAGTGAAGAGTGGTGGAGTGGACTAGAATAGGGTGGAATGGAGTTCATTGCAGTGGAATGGAATGGAGTACAATGAAGTGGAATGGAATGGAGTGAAATGGAGTGGAATTGAATGGATTGGAATGGAGTAGAGTGGAATGGAATAGAGTGGAGTGGAGTGGAGTTGAATGTAATGGAGTGGAGTGGAATTTAAATGAGTGGAGTGTAGTGGAATGCAATGGAATGGAGTGGAAAGGAATGCAATGGAATGGAGTGGAATGGAATGGAGTGGAATGGAATGGAAAGAAGTCGAATGGAGTGAATTGGAATGGAGTGGATTGGAGTGGGTTGGAATGAAAAAGAATGAAGTGGAGTGGAATGGAAGGGAGTGGAACCGATCTGATTGCAGTGCATATGAGTGGAGTGCAGTGGAATGGAATGCAATGGAGTGGAGTGGAATGGAATGAAGTGGATTGGAATGGATTGGAGTTGACTGGAGTGGAGTGGAGTGTAATGGAGTGGAGCGGACTGGAATGGAGTTCAGTGGAATAAATTGTTTTGAGTGTAGTGTAGTGGAGTGGAGTGGAGTGGAATGGAATGGAGTGGAATGTAATTGAATGGAATGGAACAGAGTGGAATGAATTAGAGTGGAATGGAATAGAACGTAGTGGAATGGAATGAAATGGAATGGAGTGGAGTAGAATTGAGTGGACGGGAGTGGAATGGATTGCAGTGGAGTGTAACGGACTGGAATGGAGTTGAATGCAATGGAGTGGAAAAGAATGGATTGGAATGGAAAGGAATGGATTGGAATGGAATGCAATGGAATGGAATGGAATAGAATAGAATGTAATGGAGTGGGGTGGAATGGCGAGGAATGCATTGGAATTATTCAGATTGGAATGGAACGGAATGGAATGGAGTGCAGTGGAGTGGAATAGATTGGAGTGGAGTGGAATGGAGTGGAGAGGTGTGGAATGGAATGGAATGGAAAATATTGGCAGGGGGTGGAATGGCGTGGAGTGTAGTGGAGTGGAATGGAATGGAGAGGACTGGAAATGAGTGGAGCGGAGTTGAATGGAGTGGAAAGAACAGGACTGGAGTGGAGTGCAGTGGAGTGGAATGGAATGGAGTGGAGTGGAAAGGATTGGAAAGCAATGGAGTGGAGTGGAGTGCAATGGAACTGAGTAGCACGGAGTGGACTGGAGTATAGTGCAATGGAGAAGAATGGGATGCAGTGGAATGTAATGGAATGGAATGCAATGGAGTGGAATGATATGGAATTGAGTGGAATGGAGTGGAATGACATGCAATGGAATGGAGTGGAGTGGAGTTGAATAGAATGGAATGGATTGGAATGCAGTGGAGTGGAGTGGAGTGGATTTGAATAGAATGGAATGGATTGGAATGCAGTGGAATGGAGTGGAATGGAATGGAATGGGGCGGAGTGGACGGGAGTGGAATGGAATGAAAAGCAATGGATTGGAGAGGGTTGGATTTCAGTGGAATGGAATGGAGTGAAATGGCATGGACTGGAGTGGGGTGGAAAGGTATCGAATGCAGTGGAAAAGAAGGGAATGGAAATGAGTGTAATGGAATGGAGTGGAGTGGAAAGGAGTGCAATAGAGTGGACTGGAGTGGAGTTCAGTGAAATGGAATGGTATGGAGTGGAGGGAAGTGGAGAGGAGTGGAATGGGGTGGAATAGAGTGGGATGGAGTGGAATGGAATGGAGTGGAAAGGAACGGAATTCAATGGAATGGAATGGTGTAGAGTGGAATGGAACGGAGTTGGGTGGAGTGTGGAATAGAATGGAGGGGAATGGAATTGAGTGGAGTGTAGTGGAATGGAATCGAATGGAGTGGAAAGGAATGCAATGGAAAAGAGTGGAATGGAATGAAATAGAATGGAATGGAATGGAATGGATTGGAGTGGAATGGAGTGCAATGGAATGGAGTGGACTGGAGTGGGTTGGAATGGAAATGAAAGGAGTGGAGTGGAATGGAGTGGAAAGGAAGGGAATGGAATGGAGTGGATTGGAGTGGAGTGGAGTGGAGTGGAGTGAAAAGGAATGGAATATATTGGAATGGAGTGGAATGGGGTGGAATGGAATGGATGTGATTGGAATGGATTGGAAAGGAATGGACAGTAGTGCAGCAGAATGTAATGGAATGGAGGGTACTGGAGTGCAGTGGACGGGAATGAAGTGGAAGGGAGTTAAATGGAGTGTAATGGAGTGGTATGGAATGGAATGAAGTGGAGTGGAGTGGAGAATAAAGGAGTGAAAGGGAGTGGGATGGAATGGAATGGAGTAGATTGGAATGGAGTGGAGTGGAAAGGAGTAGAATGGAATGGAGTGGAATTAAATGTATTGTAGTGGATAGGAATGGAGTGGAATGGAATGGAATGGAGTAGAGTGCAAAGGAATGGAGTGAGGTGGACAGGAGTGGGATTGAGAGGAGTGGAAATGAGTGTAGTGGATTGGAATGGTATTGAATACAGTGGAGTGGATTGCAATGGAATGGAATGGAGTGAAATTAAATGGATTGGAAAGTATTGGAATGGAATGGAGAGGAGTGGAATGGAGTGCAATAGAATGGAGTGGAGTGGAGTGGAGAGGAATGGAATGGAATGGATTAGAGTGGAATGGAGTGGAATGGAATGGAGTGGAATGGAGTGGAGTGGACTGGAATGGGGTGGAGTGCAATGGAATGGACTGGAATGGACAGGAATGGAATGGAATGGAGTGGAATGGAGTGGAGTGAAATGGAGTAGAGTGGAACGGAATGGAATGGAGTAGAATGGAATGGAATGGAGCGGAATAGAATTAAATTGAATGAAGTGGATTGGAGTGGAATGCAGTGGAGTGGAATTGACTGCAGTGCAGTGGAATGGAGTTGAATGGAATGGAGTGGAAATAAATGGAACGGAGTGTAGTGGAGTGGAGTTCAGTGGAGTGGAATGAAATGGAGTGGAATTGATTAGAATTGAATGGAGGGGAGTGCAGTGGAATGGAATGGAGTGGAGTGGTGTGGACTGGAATAGAGTGGAATGGACTGGAATACAGTGGAATGGACTGGAATGGAGTGGAACTGAGTGTAGTGGAATGGAGTGCAGTTGAATGGAATGGAAATGAATGGAATGGAGAGGACAGGAGTGGAATGGAATGGAATTTAGTTGTATGGAGTGGAATGAAGTGGAGTGCAGTGTAATGGAATTGAATGGAATAATATGGAGTCTAATGGCATGAAGTGGAATGAAATGGAATTAATCGGAGTGCAGTGCAGTGGAGAGGAATGTAGTGGAGTGGACTGGAATGCAGTGGAGTGGAAGGAATTGATTGGAATGTAATGGAATGTAACGGAATGGTGTGGAGTGTAGTGGAATGGTTTAGAGTGGAGTGGATTGGAGTACAGTGGAATGGAGTGGAATGGTGTGATGTGGAAAGGAATGCAATGTAGTGGAGCAAAGTGGAGTGGAATGGAATGGAATGCAATGGAGTGGAATGGAGTGAAATGTAATGGAGTCAAATGGAGTGGAATGGAGTGTATGGAGTACATTGCAGTGGAATGGAATTGAATAGAATGGAGTGGAGAGGAATGGAATGGAGTGGAGTGGCAGGGAATGGAGTGGAGTGGAGTGGAATGGAATGGAGAGGAGTAGAAAGGATTGGAATGCAATTGCATGAAATGAAATGGAACGGAATGGAATGGAGTGGAGTGGAGTGGAATGGAGTGGAGTGGAGTGGAATGGAATGGAGTGGAATGGAATGTAATGCAAAGGAATGGATTTGAGGGGAGTGTAATGGAGTATAGTGGACTGGAATGGATTGGAGTGGAGTGAAATGAAATGTAGTGGAGTGGAATGAAGTGGAATGAAACGAAGTTGAATTAAATGGAATGAAGTGGAGGGGAGTGGAGTGGAATGAAATTGAATGGAATATAACGGAATGGAGTGGAGGGGAGTGGAATGGAGTGGAGGGGAAGTGAGTTAAGTGAAATGGAGTAGAGCGGAACGGAAAGGAATGGAGTGCAATGAAATGGATTGGAATGGAGTGGAGTGGATTGGAAAGGAGTGGAATGGGTTGGAATGGAGTTGGATGGAGTGGAATGGAAGGGAATGGAGCAGAGTGCAGTGGAATGGAGTAGAGTGGAATGGAATGGAATGGAGTCGTGTGGAATGGAATGAAATGGAATGGAGCAGAGTGGAGTGGAATGGAGTGGAGTGGAATGCAGTGCAGTGGGGTGAAATGGAATGTATTGGACTAGAGTGCAGTGGGATGGAATGTATTGGAGTGGTGTGTCATGGTGTGGATTAGAGTGGACTGGAATGGAGTGGAGTGAAAAGGAATGGAATGGAACAGAAAGGAATGTAATGGATGGGAGTGGAGTGGAGTGCAATGGAGTGGAGTGGAGTTTCAAGGATTGTAATGGAATGGAATGAAGTGTAGTGGAATGGATTGGAATCGAATGCAGTCGAGTGCAGTGGAATGGAATGGAATGGAGTCGAGTGTAATGGAGTGGACCAGAATGCAGTGGAAAGGACTGGAATGGAGTGGAATAGACTGCAGTGAAATGGATTGGAATGGAATGGAATGCAGTGGGGAGGAGTGAAGTGTAATGGAGTGAAATGGATTCAAACGCAGTGGAGTGGAGTGGAGTGGAGAGGAATGCAGTGGAATGGAGTGGAGGGCAGTGGAGTGGAATGGAATATAGTGTAGTGGAGTAGAGTTTAGTGGAATGGGGTGGAGTGGACTGGAGTGGAGTTGAGTGAATGGATTAGAGTGGAATGGAAGGGAATGGAATGGTGTGGAGTGGACGGGAATAGAGTGGAGTGGAAGGAATCGAGTGGAATGAAATTTAATGGAATTGAAAGGAATGGATTGGAGTGGAGTGGAGTGGAGTGGAATGGAGTGGAGTGAAGTGGAATGGAATGGAATGGAGTGGAGTGGAGTGGAAAGGATTGGAGTGGAGTGGAACAGACTTGAATGGATTAGAATGGAATGGAGTTGAGTGGAATGGAATGCAGTGGAATGCAGTAGAGTGGAATGGAATGGAATACAGTTGAATGGAGAGGAATGGACTGGAGTGGAGTGCAATGTAGTGGAATGGAGTGGAATGGAATGGAATGGAATGCAATGGAAGCTGAGATTGTGCCACTGTGCTCCAGGTTGCCCGACAGTGGGATATATTCTTGAATGATAGGAATGGAATGGAAGGCAGGGAAATGAATGGAATGGAATGGAATGGAATGGAATGGAATGGAATGGAATGGAATGGAGTGGAGTGGAGTGGAATGGAATGGAATGGAATGGAATGGAATGGAATGGAATGGAGTGGAGTGGAGTGGAGTGGAATGGAATGGAGTGGACTGGAGTGGAATGGAGTGGAGAAGAGTGGAATGGAGTGGAATGGAATGGAATAGATTGGAAAGGGGTGGAGTGGAGTGGAATGGACTGGAATGCAGTGGAGTGGTGAGGAATGGAGATTAGTGGAATGGAATGGAATGAAATGGAATGTAGTGGAGTGGAATGCAGTGGAAAGGAGAGGAGTGGAGTTGAATGGAGTTGAACGGAGTGGAATGGAGTGGAATGCAGTGGAGTGGAGTGGACTGGAATCGAGTGGAATGGAATGGAGTGGATTGGAATGGAGTGGAATGGAGTTGAGTGGAGTGGATTAGAGTGGAGTGGAATGGAATGGAATGGAATGGAGTTGAATGGAATGGAGTTCAGTGGAGTGGAAAGGAGTGTGTTGGAGTGGAGTGGAATCGAGTGGAATGGAGTGAAAAGGAATGGAATGCAGTGGAATGGAATTGAAAGTAGAGAAGTGTAATGGAAGGGACTGGAGTGGATTGGATTTTGGGTGGAATGGAATGGAATGCAATGGAATAGATTGGAGAAGAGTGGAATGTAGTGGAGTGGAGTGTAATGGAGTGTATTAGAGTGGAACGGAATGGAATGGAATGGATCAGAGTGAAGTGCAATGGAGTGGAGTGGAGTGGAGCGGGTTGGAGTGGAATGGAATGGAATGGAAATCAATGGAGTGGATTCGAACGGATTGGAGTGGAGTGGAATGGAATGTAAAGTCTTGCAGTGGAAAGGAATGGAGTGGAGTGGAGTTCAGTGCATTGGAATCGAGTGGGATGGAAAGGAGTGGAGTAGAGAGGAATGGATGGAAAGGGAATGGATTGGAGTCGAATGGATTGGAATGGAGTGGATTGAAATTGAATAGAATGGAATGGAGTGGAGTGGGGTGGAATGGAGTGGAGTGAAGTGGAATGGAATTCAGTGGAGGGGAATGGAGTTCAATGGAATGGAGTGATGTGGAGTGACATGGAATGGAATGAAGCTGAGTGGACTGGATTGGAATGGAATGGAGAGGAATGAATTCGAATGGAGTGGAACTGAGGGGAGTGGAGTGGAGTGGAGTGAAATTCTGTGGAATGGACTGGAATGGAGTGTACTGGAATGGAATGGATTGGAATGGAATTGAATGGAATATAATGGAGTGGACTGGAGTCGAATGGAGTGGAGGCGAGTGCAATAGAGTGGAATGGAATGGAAAGCAATGGACTGGGGTGAAGTAGAGTGGAATGGAATGGACTGGATTGGATTGGATTGGAGTGGCGTGGAGTTGAGTGGCATGGAATGGAATTCAGTAGAATAGAATGGAATGGAGTGGAACGGAATGGAATGAAATGGAATAGAGTGAAGTGGAGTGGAACATATTGGAGTGGAGTGTAATGGAGTGGAGTAGATTGGAACGGAATGGAATGAAATGGATCCAAGGTGAGTGCAATGGAGTGGAGTGGAGCGGAGTGGAGAGGAATTGAATGGATTGGAATAGAGTGAAGTGGATTGGAGTGGAATGGAATGGAATGGAATGGAATGGTGTTGAGTGGAATGGAGTGGAGCGGAGTGGAATGGAATAGATTGGAATGGAATGGAGAGGAGTGGACTGGAATACATTGAAGTGGAGTGGAGCAGAACGGCATGGAGTGGAGTCAAATGGAGTGGAATGGAATCGACTGGACTGCATTAGAGTGGTGTTGAATGGAGTGGAATGGAGTGGAGTGGAATGGAATGGATTGTAGTGGGGTTTAATGGAGTGGAATAGAGTGGGATGGAGAGGAGTGCAGTGGAGTGGAAAGGAATGGAGTGGATTCAAATTGAATAAAACGGAATGTAATGGAGTGGAGTGGAATAGAGTGGAGTGGAATGTAATGGAGTGGAATGGAAAGAAATGGAATGGCATGGAGTGGAGTGGAATGGCGTGGCGTGGAGAGGCATGGAGTGGAGTGGAGTGGAGTGGAGTGGAATGGAATGGAACGGAATGGAATGGAGTGGAGTGGAATGGAGTAGAGTGGAGTGGAATTGAGTAGAGAGGAATGTAGTGGAATGGAATGGAGTAATATAGATTGGAATGGAATGTTATGGAGTGGAGTGGAATGGATTGGAGTGGAGTGGAATGCAGTTGAGTGGAATGGAGTGGAGTTTAGTGGAGTTGAGTGGAATGAAATGGAGTGGAGTGTAATGGAGTGGAATGGAATGGAATAAAATGGAATGGAGTGGAATGGAATGCAAGAGGAAATTGTGCCACTGCACTCCTGGTTTTCTGACAGTGTGTGACATTCTCGAAAGAAAGGAATGGAATAGAGTGCAGAGGAATGGACTGGAATGGAATGGAGCGGACTGGAATGGAATGGAGTGGACTGGATTGGACTGGACTGCAGTGAAGTGGAGTGGAGAGGAATGTGGAGGAAAGGAATGGGATGGAATGGAATGGAATGAAGCAGTGTGGTGTGGAGTGGAGTTTATTGCAGTGGAATGCAGCAGAATGGAATGGGATGGCGTGGAATGGAGTGTAGTGGAGAGGTGTGGAATGGAGTGGAATGGAATCGGAAGTAATGGAATGTAACAGACCGGAGAAGAATGGAGCGCATTGGAGCTGAGCAGAAGGGAACTTAAAGAACGGAACGGAACGGAATGGGAGCTGATTGTGCCACTGCATGCCAGGCTGGGTGACTGAGTGAGATACTCTAGAAAGAAAGGAATGTAATGGAATGCAGTGGAATGGAATAGAGCGGAATGGAGTGGAGTGGATTGGGTTGAAGTGGAGTGGAGTAGAACGGAGAGGAATGGAATGGGATGGAATGCAATTAAATGAACTGGAGTAGATTGGGGTACAGCGGAGTGCAGTGGAATGGAGTGGAATGAAACGGAATGCAGTGAAATAGAGTGGAGTGGAATGCAATGGAGTGAAAAGGAGTGGAATGAAGTGGAATGGAATGGGATGTAATGAAATGTAGTGGAGTGGAATGGAATGGATGGAATGGAATGGTATGGAATGGAATGGAATGGAAGCGGAGATTGTGACACTGCGCTCCTGGCTGGGTTACCGTGTGAGACATTCTCAAAAGAAAGGAATGGAATGGAATGCAGTGGAATGGACTGGAATGGAATGGAGTGGACTGGAGTGGGGTGAAGTGGAGTGTAGAGGAATGTAGAGGAATGGAATGGGATGGAATGGAATGGAATGAAGTGGTGTGGAGTGGTTTGGAGTGTATTGCAGTGGAATTGAGTAGAATGGAATGGGATGGAGTGGAATGGAGTGTAGTGGCGAGGTGTGCATTGGAGAGGAATGGAATCGGAAATAATGGAATGGAATGGAGTGGAGTGGAACGGAATGTAATGGAGCAGAGTGGAGCACAGTGGAGCTGAGCAGAAGGGAACTTAATGGAAGGGAACAGAATGGAATGGGAGCTGATTGTGCCACTGCGTGCCAGGCGGGGTGACAGAGTGAGATACTCTTGAAGGAAAGGAATGCAATGGAATGCAGTGGAATGCAATAGAATGGAATGGAGTGGAGTGGAGTGGGTTGACGTGGAGTGGAGTGGAATGGAGAGGAATGGAATGGGATGGAATGGAATGAAATGAAGGGGAGTGGAGTGGGACACAGGGGAGTGCAGTGGAATGCAGCGGATTGAAATGGGATGGAGTGAAATAGAGTGGAGTGGAGTGCAATGGAGTGAAGAGGAGTGGAATTAAGTGGAATGGAATCAGATGTATTTTAATATAGTGGAGTGGAGTGGAGTGGAACAGAGTGGAATGGAATGGAACATAATTGAATGGAATGGAAAGGAAAGGAATGGAATGGAATAGAATGCAATGGAATAGAAAGGAATGCAATGGAAAGTTGACTTGTAATGTGAGATGAGTTTCTGCCGCTGCAGTCCCGCCTGGGTGACACAGTGATATCCTGTCGAAAGAAAGTAATGGAATGCAATGGAGTGAAATTGAGTTGAACGGAAAGGAGTGGAGAGGAGTGGAGTGTAGTCGAGTGGAATGGAGTGGTGTGGAATGCAGTTGAATGCAATGGGATGGAGTGGAATGGAATGGAGTGTACTGTTGTGGAGTGGATTGAAATAGAATGCAATAAAATGAGATGGAATGGCATGCAATCTAATGGTGAAAATAAGTGTGAGCTGAGATTGTGCCACTGAACTTCAGGTTGGTGACACAGTGAGATCCTGTGGAAAGAAAGGAAGGGAATGATATGGAGTGGAATGGAATAGAGTGGAGTGGAATGGAGTGGAGTGGAATGGAGTGGAGTGGAGTGCAGTGGAATGGACTGGAGTGGAATGGAATGGAATGGAATGGAATGGAATAAAGAAATATGTGCTGACATATTGTCACAGCACTGCAGCCTGTGTGACAGAGGGAGATCCTGTCAAAATAAAGGAGTGGAATTGATGGGATTGGAATGGACTGGAATGGAATGGATTGGAGTGGAGTGGAATGGGGTGGAATGGAATGGAGTGGAGAGGAGTGAATTGAATGGAGCGGAGTGGAGTCGAATGGTGTAGAAAGGAATGGAGTGGAATGAAGCTGAATGGGGTAGAATGGAGTGGAGTGGAGTGGAGTGCAATGGACTAAAATGGAGTAGAGTGGAATGGAGTGGAATCGAATGGAGTGGAGTAGAGTGGAATGGAGTGGAATGGACGGGAATGGAGAGGAGTGGAATGGAGTGGAGTGGAATGGAAAGGAATGGATTCGATTGGAATGGAATAGAATGGAGTGGAGCGGAATGCAATGAAGTGGAGTGGAGTGGAGTGGAATCAAGTGGAATGGAATGAAATGCAGTGGAATGGAATGGAGTGGAAGGTACTGAAGTGGAATGGAATGGAGTGGAGTGGATAAGAATGGAATGGAATCCAATGGAGAGTAGTGGAATGGAGTGGAGTGGAATGGAGTAGAGTGGAATTGAGTGGAGTGGAATGGAGTGGCATGGAATGAGGTGGAATGAAGTGGAATGGAGTGGAGTGGAATGTAATGTAATGAAATGGAGTGGAGTTGAGTGGAGAGGAGTGGAGGGGAGGGCAGTAGAGTGGAACGGAGTGTAGTGGACAGGAATGGAGTGGAATGCAATGGAATGGAATGGAATGGAGTTTGGTGTAGTGGAGTGGATTGGAGTGGAGTGGAATGGAATGGAGTGGAGTGGAATGGAGTAGAGTGGAGCGGATTGAAATGCAGTGGAATGGATTGGAGTGGAGTGGAATGGAATGGAGTGGAGTGGAATGGAGTAGAGTGCAGTGGATTGGAAGGCAGTGGCGTGGAGTGGAGAGCAATGGAGTGGAGAGGAACAGAATGGGATGAAATTTAGTGAAGTGTAATGGAGTGGAGTGGAGTGGAACGTAGTAGAATTTAACGGAGTGGATTGGAATGGAGTGGATTGGAGTGGAGGGGAGTGGAGTGGAATTCAATGGAGTGGAATGGAGTGGAGTGGAATGGAGTGGAATGGAATGGAATGGAGTGGAGTGGAATGGAGTGGACTGGAATGGAGTGGAATAAAATGGAATGGAATCAAATGGAGTGGAGTGCAATGGAGATGAGTGGAGAGGAATGGAGTGGAGTGGAATAAAACGGAAAGGAATGGAGAGGAGTGGAGTGGAATGGAGTAGTATGAAGTGGAGGAGAGTGATGTGGAGAGGAGCGGAATGGAATGGAATTGAATAGAGTGGAATGGAATGGAGGGGACTGGATTGAAATGGAATGGAATGCAATAGAAAGGAATGGAATGGATTTGGGTGGAGTGGAGTGGAGTGGAATGGAATGGATTGGAGTGGAATGTAGTGGAGTGGAGTGGAGTGGAATGCAGTGGAGTGGAGAGGAGTGGAATGGAATGGAGAGGAACAGAATGGGTTGGAATTTAGTGAAATAGAATGGAGTGGAGTGGAGGGGAAAATAGTGTAATTGAATGGACTGGAATGGAATGGAGTGGATTGAAGTGGAGTGGGCTGGAGTGGAATTCAATGGAGTGGAATAGACTGGACAGGAATGGAGTGGAATGGAGTGGAATGGAAAGGAATGGGATGGAGTGGAATGGAGCCGAATGGAATGGAGTGGAATGAAATGGAATGGAATGAAATGCAATGGAGTGAAGTGGAATGGACAGGAGTGGAGAGGAATGAAAGGAGTGGAGAGGAATGGAGTGGAGTGGAATGAAACGGAATGGAATGGAGAGGAATGGAGTGAAATGGAGTAAAATGGAATGGGGGAAGGAAGTGGAGTGGAGTGAAATGGAATGGAATGGAATGGAGTGGATTGGAATGGAGTGGATTGGGGTGAAATTGAGTGGAATGGAATAGAATGGAATGAAGTGGAGTGCAATGGAGTGGAATGGAGTGGAATGCAATGCAATGGAATGTCGTGAATTGGAGTGGAATGGAACGGAGTGCTCTTGAATGGAATGGAAGGGAATTTAGTGGAATGGAATGGAGGGCAGTGGAGTGGAATGTAGTAGTGTGTAGTGGAATGCCCTGGAGTGGAGTGGAATCGAAAGAAATGGAATGGAATGTAGTGGAGTGAAGTGGAAAGGAGTGGAGAGTAGTGGAATACAGTCGAATGTAATGGAGTGGAGTGGAGTGGTGTGGATCGCAATGGAATGGAGTGGCCTGGAATGGAATGGAATGGAGTCGAGTGGAATGGAATGGAGTGGATAGCACAGGAATGGAATAGAATGGAGTGGAGTGGAGATGAGTGGAGTGCATTAGAATGTAGTGGAGTGGAGTGGAAAGCAATGGAATGGAGTGGAGTAGAAAGGAACGAAATGTAGTGGAATGGAGTGGAATGGAATGGAGTGGAATGGAATGCAGGGGATTGGAGTGGAATGGAATGAAGTGGAATGGAATGGAGTGGAATGCAATGGAGTGGAGTAGAGTGGAAAGGAGTGGAATGGAATGCAATTAATTGGAGTGGAATGGAATGAATTGGAGTGGAATGGAGTGGAATGGCGTGGAATGGAGTGGAGTGGAATGGAATAGAATACAGTGGAGTGGAGTGGAATGTAATGGGGTGGAATGGCGTGGAATGGAGTGGAGAGGCTTGGAGTGGAGTGGAATGGAGTGGAGTGGAGTGGGGTGGAGTGGAAAAGAACGCAGTGAAATGGAATGGAATGGAATGGAATGGAATGGAGTGGAATGGAATGCAAGCTGAGATTGTGCCAATGCACATCAGGCTGAGTGACAGAGTGAGATACTCTCGAAAGAAAGCAATGGAATGGAATGCAGTGTAATGGAAAAGAATGGAATTTAGTGGATTGGAGTGGAGTGTAGGGGAGTGAAGTGGACTGGAGTGGAATGGAGAGGAATGGAATGGCATGAAGAGGAGTGGAGTGGGGTGGAGTGGAGTGCAGAAGAATGGAGTGGAATGGAATGGGATGCGGTGAAATGGAGTGGAGTGGTGTGCAGTGGAGTGGCATGAAGTGGAATGGAGTGGAATGGAATGGGATGTAAGGGAACGTCGTGTTGTGGATTGGAGTGGAACTGAAAGTAAGAGAACATAACGGAGTGAAGCGAAATGGAATGGAACGGAATAGAACGGAATGGAATGGAACGTAACCAGAGTTGAGATTGTGCAAGTGCGCTCCAGGCTGGGTGACAGAGTGAGATACTCTTGAAAGAAAAGAATGTAATGGAATGCAGTGGAATGGTATGGACTGGAATGGAGTGGAGTGGGGTGAAATGGATTGAAGTGGAGTGTAGTGGAGTGAAGTGGAGTGGAGTGGAATGGAGAGGAATAGAATGGGATGGAATGGAATGGAATGAAGTGGAGTGGAGTTGGGTGAAGTGGAGTGCAGTGGAATGTAGACGAATGGAATGGGAGGGAGTGGAATTGAGTGCAGTGGAGTGCAGTGGAGTGGATAGGAGTCGAATGGAGTGGAAAGGAATCAGCTGTAATGGAATGTAGTTGAGTGGAAAAGAGTGGAGTTGAACGGAGTGGAATGGAATGGAATTGAATGGAAAGGAATGGAATGGAATGGAACGGAATGGAATGGAACGGAATGGAATGGAGTGGAATGGAATGGAATGGAACGGAATGGAGTGGAACGGAATGGAATGGAATGCAATGGAATGGAATGCAATGGAATGGAATGGAATGGAGTGGAATGGAATGGAATGGAATGGAATGGAATTTAATGGAAAGCTAAGGAATGCAACGGAATAGAATGCAATGCAGTGAAAAGTTGACATATAATGTGAGCTGAAATTGTGCCACTGTACTCCAGCCTGCGGGACGCAGTGATGTCCTGTCAAAAGAAAGTAATAGAACACATTGGAGTGAAATGGAATGTAATGGGTTGCAGTGGCGTGGAGTGAAGTGGAGTGGAGTGGAATAGAGTTGAATGGAACGGGATGGAGTGGAATAAATTGGAGTGGAGTGGAGTGCAATAGAATGGAATGGAATGGGTTGGGATGGAATGCAATGGAATGGTGAAAAGAAATGTGAGCTGACATTGTGACAATGCACTCCAGCATTTGTGACAGAGTGATATCCTTTCGAAAAAAAGGAATGGAACGGAATGGAGAGGAATGGAGTTGAGCGCAGTGTAGTGGAGTGGAATGGAATGGAATGGAATGGATTGAAAGGGAAGGGATTGGAGTGGAATGGAGTGGAAAGGATTGGAATGGAGTGGAGTGGAGTGGTGTCGAGTGGAATTGAGAGGACTGAAGTGGATTGGAGTGGAATGAAATGGAGTGGAGTGGTGAGGAGTGGAAAGGAAGGGAATGGAATGGAGTGGATTGGAATGGAATGGAGTGGAGTGGAGTGAAATGGACAGGGGCGGAATGGAATGGAATGGAATGGAATTAAGAAATGTGAGCTGATATTGTACCACTGAACTTCAGTCTTTCTCACAGAGTGAGGTCCTATGGAAAGAAATGAACGGAATGGAATGCAGTGGAATGCAATGAAATGGAGTGGAATGGAGTGGTGTGGAGTGGAATGGAGAGTAGTGGAATGGATTGGAGTGGAATGAGGTGAAATGCAATGGAGTATTGTGGAATAGAGTGGAGTGGAAAGGAGCGGCATGGAATGAGATGAAAGGGAATGGTATGTCATGGAATGGAGTGGACTTAAGTGGAGTGGAGTGGAAGGTAGTGGAGTGGAGTGGAGTGGAATAGAATAGCATAGAGTGGAAGGGAATATAGTGAATGGGAGTGGAGTGGAGTGGAATGGAATGGAATGGAACAGTATGGAATGGAAAGGAGTGGAATGGAGTGGGGTGGAATGGAATGGAATGGAGTGGAAAGGAATGGAGTGTAGTTGAGTGGAGTCAAGGGGAGCAGAGTGGAGTGGAATGGAGTGGAATGGAATGGAGTGGATTGAAGTGGAATGCGATGGAATGGAGTGGACAGGAATGCAGAGGAATGGAGTGGAATGGAGTGGAATGGAGTGGAGTGGAATGGAGTGGAATCGAATGGATTGGAATGGAATGGAGTGGAATGGGGTGGAGTGGAATGGAGTGGAATCGAATGGACTGGAATGCAATGGAATGGAATGGAATGGAATGGAGTCGACTGGAATGGAATGAAGTGGAAAGCACAGGAATGGAATGAAATGGAGTCGAGTGGAGAGGAGTGGAGTGGAGTGGAGAGGAGTGGAGTGGATTGGAATGGAGTGGAGTGGAGTGGAATGGAGTGGAATGGAATGGAATGAAGTGGAATGCAATGGAATGGAATGGAGTGGAGTGGAGTTCAGTGGAAGGGAGAGGAGTCGAATGGAGTGGAATGGAATAGAATGGAATGGAGTGGAGTGGAATGGAATGGAATGGAGTGAAGGGGAGTGGAGTGGAAAGTAGTGGAATGGAGTGGAGTGGAGTGGAATGGAATGGAATGGAATCAGGTGGAATAGATTGGAATAGAATGGAAGGGAATGGAGTGGAAGGAAAGGGGTGTAATGGATTGGAGTGTAATGGAGTGGAATGCAGTGGAGTAGAGTGGAGTGGAATGGATTAAAATGGATTGGAATGGATTAGGATGGAGGGGAATTGAATTGAAAGGAATGCAGTAGAATGCAACGGAAAGTAATGGAGTGGAGTGGAGTGGAATGGAGGGGAGTGGAGTGGAATGGAGTGCTGTGGAGTGGAATGGAGTGGAATGGGGTTGAGCGGAGTGGAATGGACTGGAATGGAATGGAATGGAATGGAAAAGAATGGAGTGGAGTGGAGAGGAATTGAGTGGAGTGGAATTGAATAAAGCAGATTGGAGTGGAATGGAATGAAGTGTAATTGAGTGGAGTTGAATGGAGTCTAGTGGAGTGGAATGGAGTGGAGTGGAGTGGAATGGAATGGAGTGGAAAGGAATGGAATGGAATGGAATGGAATGGAATGGAATGGAATGGAAAGGAATGGAATGGAAGGGAGTGGCATGGAGTTGAGTGGAGTAGAGAGGAATGGAATGGAGTGGAATGGACTGGAGTGGATTGGAGTGAAGTGGAGTGAAGTGGAGTGGGTTGGAGTGGATTGGATTGTAGAGGAGTGGGGTGGAGTGAACTGGAGTGGAGTGGAATGGAATGGAAGGGAGTGGAATGGAGTGGAATGCAGTGGAGTAGAGCGGAGTGGAGTGGAGTGAAGTGGAATGGAATGAGTGGAGTGGAATAGAATGGAATGGAATGGAATGGAGTGGAATGCAGTGGAGTGGATTGGAGTGGAGTAGAGTGGAGTGGAGTGGAGTGGAATGAAGTGGAGTGTAATGTTGTTGAATGGAAAGGAGTGGAACTGAATAGAATGGAAAGGAGTGGAACTGAATAGAATGGAGAGGAGTAGAATGTAATGGAATGGCGTGGGGTTTAGTGGAGTGGAGTAGAGTTGAGTGGAGAGGAATGGAGTGGAATGGAGTGGAAAAGACTGAAATGGAGTGGAATGGAATGGAATGGAGTGGAATGGAATGGAATCCAGTGGATTGTAGTGGGGTGGAATAGAGTGGAGTGAAGTGGAATGGAGTATAATGGAATGGAAAGTAATGGAATGCAGTGGATTGGAGTGGAGTGGAGCAGAGCGGAACGGAATGGAATGGAATGGAAGAGAATGGATTGGAATGTGAGCTGAGATTTTGCCACTGCGCTCCAGGCTGTGTGACAGAGTGAGATACTTTCGAAAGAATGGAATGCCATTAAGGCAGTGGAAAGGAATGGATTGAAATGGAGTGGAATGGAGTGGATTGGAATGGAGTCAAGTGGAGTAGAGGGTAATGGAGAGGAATGGAATGGGATGGAATGGAATGGAATGAAGTGGAGTGGAATGGGGTTGAATGGAGTGCAATGGAATGGAGCGGAACAGAATTGGATGGAGTGGAATGGAGTGCAGTGGAGTACAGTGGAGTGGAGAGGAGTGAAATGGACTGGAATGGAATAGGATGTAATGGAATGTAGTGGAGTGGAACGGTGCGGAATGGAATGGAATTGAATTGAATGGAATGGAATGGAATGGAGAGGAATGCAATGGAATGCCACTGAATGCAGTGTAATAGAATGCAATACAATGGATTGACGTATAATGTGAGCTCATATTGTGCCACTGCACTCCAGCCTGGGTGACACAGTAAAATTCTCTCGAAAGAAAGGAAAGGAATGCAATGGAGTGCAATGCAATGGAATGGAATGGAATGGCGTGGAGTGGAGTGGAGTTGATTATAGTGGAATGGAGTTGAATGGAAAGGGATGGAGTGGAATGGAACGGAGTGTATTGGAGTGGAGTGAAATAGAATGGAATGGAGTGGGATGGAATGCAATGCGATGGAATGGAATGCAATGGAATGGGGAAAAGAAATGTGAGCTAAGATTGTGCCACTACACTCCAGCCTTTATGACAGAGTGAGATCCTGTGGAATGAAAGGAATGGAATAGAATGGAGTGGAATGGAATAGAATGGAGTGGAATGGAACACAATGGAGTGGAGTGGAGTGAAACAGAATGGAGTGGAATGGAATGGAGTGGAGTGGAAAGGAATGGAGTGGAATGGATTATAGTGGAGTGGAATGGAGTGGAATAGAATGGAGTGGAATGGAATGGACTGGAGTGGAATAGAGTGGAGTGGAATGGAGAGAATTGGAGTGGAGTGGAATGGAGAGAATTGGAGTGGAGTGGAATGGAATGAAGTGGAATGGAATATATTGGAATGGAATGGATTGGAATGGAATGGAATGGAATGAAGAAATCTGTGCTGAGATTCTGCCACTGCACATCGGACTGGGTGTCAGAGTAAGTTCCTGTCAAAGAAAGGAATGGAATGGAATGAGATGGAATGGATTGAATGGAGAGGAGTGGAGTTTGGTGGAGTGTGAAGAAGTGGAACGGAATGGGATGAAAGGGAAAGGTGTGGAGTGGACTGAATGGAGTGGAGTGGAATGGATTGGACTGGAGTTGAGTGGATTGGAGTGGTGTGGAATGGAATGGAATGGAGTGGTGTGGAATGGAATGGAATGGAATGGAATGGTGAAATGATATGTGAGCTGAGATTGTGCCACTGCACTCCTGGCTGGTTGACCAAGTGAGATACTCTCAAAAGAAAGAAATGGAGTGGAATGCAGTTGAATAGAATGGAATGGAATCGAATGGAATGGAGTGGACTGGAGTGGAGTGAAGTGGACTGGAGTGGAATGGAGTGGAACGGAATGGGTTGTATTGCAATGGAATGAAGTGGAGTGGAGTGGGTTGGAGTGAAGTTCAGTGGAATGGACAGGAATGGAGTGGGATGGAGTGAAATGCAGTGGAGTGGAGTGGAGAGGATTAGAATGGATTGTAATGGAGTGGGATGGAATCGGATGTAATGGGATGTAATGGAATGTAGTGGAGGGGAGTGGAGTGGAGTGGAGTGGAACGGAGTGGAATGCAACGGAACGGAACAGAACAGGACTGAACGCAACAGAACGTGACGGAACGGAACAGAACAGAACGGAATGGAGAAATGTGCGCTGAGATTGTGCCACTGCACTAGAGCCTGTGTGACAGAGGGATATCCTGTCGAAAGAAAGGAGTGGAATGGAATAGAATGGAATTGAATGGAATAGAATGGAATTAAATGGAATGGAATGGACTGGAGTGCAGTGGAATGGTATTGAGTGGCATGGAATGGAATGGAATGGAATGGAATGGAATGGAATGGAGCCGATTGTAGCAGTGCAGAAAGGAATGCAATGGAAGGGAACGAAATGGAATGGAATGTTACCTGAATTTGTGCCACTGCCCTCCAGTCTGGGTGACAGAGTGAGATACTCTCAAAAGAAAGGAATGGAAGGGAATGCAGTGGAATGGAGTGGACTGGAGTGGAGTTTAGTGGAGTGAAGTGGAATGTAATGGAAAGGAGTGGAATGGAATGCAGTGGAGTTTAGGGGAATGGAGTGGGCTGGAGTGGAATGCAGTGGAGTAGAGTGGAGTTGAATGGAATGGAATGGAATGGAGTGGAGTGGAATGGAGTGGAGTAGAGTGGAGTGGAATGGAATGGAATGGGTTGAAGTGTAGTGGAGTGGAGTGGAGTGGAATGGAATGAAATGGAATGGACTGGAGTGGAATGAAGTGGAGTGGATTGGAGTGGAATGCAATGGAATGGCAAGGAATGGAATGGAACGGAGTTGAGTGGAATGGAGTGGAATTGAGTGGAATGAAGTGGAATGGAACGGAATGGAATGGAGTAGAGTGGAGTGGAGAGCAGTGGAGTGGAATAGAATGTAATGTAATGGAGTGGAATGGAATTGAAAGGAAGCTGAGTTTGTGCCACTGCATTCCAGGCTGGGTGACAGAGAGAGATACCCTAGAAAGAAAGGAATGCAATGGAATGCATTGGAATGGAATGGAAAGGAATGGAGTGGACTGGACTGGGGAGGAGTGGACTGAAGTGGAGTTGAGTGGAATGGAGACGAATGGAATGGGATGGAATGGAATGGTATGAAGTGGAATAGAGAAGAGTGGTGTGGAAAGAGGTGGAATGGAGCAGAATGGAATGGAATGGAGTGAAATGAAGTGGAGTGGAGTACAAGGGAGTGGAGAGGAGTGGAATGGATTGGAATGGAGCCGGATATAATGGAATGCCGGTGAGTGGAGTGGAACGGAATGGAATGAAACAGAGTGGAGCAGAGCGAAGTGGAGTGGAATGGAATGGAACGGAACAGAAGGGAGCGGGAGCTGAGATTGTGCCCCTGCACTCCAGGCTGAGAGACAGAGTGAGATACACTCGAAAGAAAGAAATGGAGTGGAATGCAGTGGAATACAATGGAATGGAATGCATTGGAGTGGAGTGGAATGGAATGAAGGGGAGTGCAGTTGAACGGAGAGGAATGGAATGGGACAGAATGGAATGAATTGACGTGGAGTGTAGTGGGGTGGAGTGGAGTGCACTGGAATGGGATGGAGTGGAATGGAGTGGAGTGGAGTGGAGTTAAATAGAATGGAAGGGAATGGGATGGAATGGAATGCAATGGAATGATGAAAAGAAATGTGAGCTGAGTTAGTGTCACTGCACTCCAGCCTTTGTGACAGTGAGATTCTGTGTAAAGAAAGGAATGGAATGGCATGGAATGGCATGGAATGGAATGGAATGGAATGGAATGGAATGGAGTGGAGTGGGGTGGAGTGGATTGTAGTGGGGTGGAGTGGAATGGAGTGGGGTGGAGTGGAATGGAGTGGAGTGGAGTGGAGTGGACTGGAGTGGAGTGGAGTGGAGGGGAGTGGAGTGGAGTGGAGTGGAATGTAAGGGAATGGAATGGAGTGGAGTGGAGTGGAGTATATTGGAATGGAATGGACTGGAATGGAATGGAATGGAATGAAGAAAAGTGTTCTGGGATTGTGGTAATGCACTACAGCCTATGTGACAGAGGCAGATATATTCGAAAGAGACTAGCAGAATGGAAGGGATTGGAATGTAATGGAATGGAATGGATTGGAGTGCAGTGGAGTGGTATTGAGTGTAGTGGAGTGGAATGCAGTGGAATGGAATGGAAAGGTGAAGTGAAATGTGAGCTGAACTGTGCCTATGAGCACCACCCTGGGTGACAGAGTGAGATCCTGTCAAAAGAAAGGAATGGAATGGAATGGAGTGGAATGGAATGGAATGGAGTAGAGTGGAGTGGAGTGGAGTAGAGTGGAGTGGAGTGGAGTGGAAAGGACTGGAAAGGAATGGAATGGAATGAAAGAAGTGGAGTGGACTGCAATGTAATGGAGTGGAGTGGAGAGGAGTGAAGTAGAGTGGAGAGGAGAGGAATGGAGTGGAATGGAATCGGATGTTACGGAATTTAGTGGAGTGGAGTGGAATGGAATGGAACAAAACAGAATTGAATGGAAAGGAATGGAGAAAAGTGTGCTGAGATTGTCCCACTGTGCTACAGCCTGTGTGACAGAGGGAGATACTGTTGACAGAAAGGAGTGGAATGGAAGTGATTGGAATGGAATGGAATGGAATGGATTGGAGTGGAGCAGAGCAGAATTGAGGGGAGAGGAGTAAATTGCAGTGGAATGAAATGGAAAGGAATCTAATGGAATGGAAAGGAATGGTATGTTGAAATGAAATGTAAGCTGAGATTGTGCCACTGCACAACACCCTGGGTGACAGAGTGATATCCTGTCAAAAGAAAGGAATGGAATGGAAAGGAGTGGAATGGAATGGAATGGAGTTGAGTGGAGTGGAGTGGAGTGAAGTGGAAAGGAGTGGAATGGAATGGATTGGAATGGAAAGGAGTGGGGTGGACTGGAATGGAGTGGAGTCGAGTGGAGTGGAATGGTTTGGAGTGGAATGGAGTGGATTGGATTGGAGTGCAGTGGAGTGGAATAGAATGGAATAGAATGGAATGGAATGATGAAATAAAATGTGAGCAGTGATTGTGCCACTGAGTTCCAGGCTGAGTGACAGAGTGAGATACTATTGAAAGAAAGGAATGGAATGGAAAGCAGTAGAATAGAATAGAATAGAATGGAATGGAATGGAATGGTGTGGACTGGAGAGGAGTGGAGTGGAGTGAAGTGGAGTGGAGTGGAATGGAGACGAATGGAAGGGGATGGAATGGAATGGAATGAAGTGGAGTGGAGTGGGATGAAGAGGGGTCCAGTGGAATGGAGCAGAATGGAATGGGACGGAGTGGAATGGACTGGAGTGAAACGCAGTGGAGTGGAGAGGAGTGGAATGGAATGGAATGGAATGGAATCGGATATAACAGAATGTTGTGGAATGGAGTCGAATGGAATGGAATGGAATGGAATCGGATGTAACAGAATGTTGTGAAATGGAGTCGAGTGGAATGGAATGCAACGGAGAGGAGCGGAGTAAGAGCAAAACGGAATGGAGTGGAATGGAACAGAACGGAGTGGTATGGAACGGAATGGAACAAATGAAATTGGAGCTGAGATTGTGCTACTGCATTCCAGGCTGGGTATCAGAGTAAGATACTATCGAAAGAAAGGAATGAATGGAATGCACTGAAATGGAATGGAATGGAGTGGGGTGGAGTAGACCGGAGCGGAGTGAAGTGGAGTGGAGTGGAGGGGAATGGTGTGGAAATGAAAGAAACGGAATGGAGTGGAGTGGAGTGAAATGGAACAGAGTGGAGTGGAATGGTGTGGAATGGAATGGACTGGAAAGGAGTAGAATAGAATGGAATGGAAAGTAGTGGAATGGAGAGGAGTGGAGAGGGGTGCAGTGGAGAGGATTGTTGTATTGTGGAGAGGGGTTGAGTGGAGAGAAGTGGAGTGGGGTGTAGTGGAGTTTACAGAAGTGGAAGGTAATGGAATGGAATGGAATGGAATGGAATGGAATACAGTGGAATGAAAAGGAGTGTAGTGAAGTGGAATGGAATGGAGTTCAGTGGAGTGGAGTAAAGAGGAACGGAGTGGAGTGGAATAGAATGTAGTGGAGTGCAATGGAGTGGAGTGGAATGGAGTGGAGTGTATTGGAGTGGAGTGCAGAGGTGTGGCATGGAAAGGTATGGAATGTATTGTAGTGGAGTGGAAAGGAGAGCAGTGGAGTGTAATGGCGTGGAATGGAAAGGAGTGGAGTGGAATGCAGTGAAGTGGAATGGAATGGCATGGAGTGGAATGATGTGGAATGGAATGGCATGGAGTGGAATGATGTGGAATGGAATGTAGTGGATTGGAGTGGAATGGAATGGAATGGAATGGAATGTAGTGGAATGGAGAGGAGTGGAGTGGAGTGGAGGGGAATGGAGTGGAGTAGAGTGAAATGCAATGGAGTGTAGTGGAGGGGAATGTAGTGGAGTGGAGTGGAATAGTGTGGAGTGGAGTGGAATGTAATGGAATGGAATGGAATGGAGTGGAGGGGAATGGAGTGGAGGGGAATGGAGTGAAGTGGACTGGAGCACAGTGGAGTGGAGTGGAATAGAATGGAGTGGAGGAGAGTGGTGTGGAATGTACTGGAGGGGAGTGAAAAGGAGTGGAGTGAAGTCGAGTGCAGTGGAAAGGATTAGAGAGCATTGGAGTGGAGTGATGTGGAATGGAATGGAATGGAGTGGAGTGGAATGCAGAGGAGTGGCATGGAATGGTATGGAATGGAATGGATTGGAGTGGAATGGAGGGAGTAGAATGGACTGCCGTGCAATGGACTGGAGTGGAATAGAGTGCCATGAAATTGAATTGAATGGAATGGATTGGAATGAAGTGGAGTAGAATGAAATGGTATGGAATGGAGTGGAGTGGAGTGGGGTTTATTGGATAGAAGTTAAGTGGCGTGGAGTGGATTTTACTGGAGTGGAAATTAAAGGAATGGAGTGGTATAGAGTGGAGTGGAATGCAGTTGAGTGGAGTAGAATGGAATGGAGTGGACTGGAGTGGAATAAAGAGGAGTGGAGTGGAGTGGAATGGACTGGAGTGGAATGGAATAGAATGGAATGGAGTGGCGTTGAGTACAGAGGACTGGAATGGAGTGGAGAATAATGGAGTTGAGTGGAATGGAATGGAATGGAATGGAATGAAGTAGAGTGGAATGGAAGGGAGTTGAGTTCAGTAGAGTGGGGTGGAGTGGGGTGGACTTGAGTGCAGTGGAATGGAGCTGAATGGAATGGGATGGAGTGGAATGGAGTGGAATGGAATGGAATGGAATGGAGTGGAGAGCAGTGCAATGGAATGAAATGACATGGATTGGAGTGGAACGGAATGGAGTGGAGTGGAGTGAAATATACTGGAATGGAGTAAGATGGAAGTGAATGCAATGGAATGCTGAAAAGAAATGTGAACTGAGATGGTGACACTGCAATCCAGCATTTGTGACAGAGTGAGATCCTGTGGACAGAAAGGAAATGAGTGGATTGGAATTGATGGAATGGAGTGGAGTGGAATGAAAAGGAACAGAATGGAGAGGAGAGGTGTGGAGTGCAGTGGAGTGGAGTAGGGTTGAGTGGAGAGAAGTTAAGCATGGTGGAGTGGAGTTTACAGGATTCAAAAGTAATGGAATGGAGTGGAATGGAATGGAAAAGAGTGGAAAGGAATGTAGTGGAGTGGAGTGGTATGGAATGGATTGAACTGGAGTGGAGAAAAGAGGAATGGAGTGGAGAGGAATGGAGTGTATTGGAGTGGAATGGAGTGCAATGTATTCGAGTGGCGTGCAGAGGAGTGGCATGGAATGGAATTGAATGGATTGTAGTGGAGTGGAATGGAGTGTAGTGGAATGGAATGGGATGGAATGGAATGGGATGGAAAGGAATGGAGTGGAGTGGAATGGAATAGAATGGAATGGAGTGGAATGGAGTGGAGACAAATGGAGTGTAGTAAAATGGAATGGAACGGAATGGAATGGAATGGAGCAGAGTGGAATGGAAGGGAGTGCAGTGGAGTGGTGTGCAGTGGAGTGCAAAGGAATGGAGCTGAAATTAATGCGATGGACTGGAAAAGATTAGAATGGAATGGAATGTAGTGGAATGCAGTGAAATGGAATAGAATGAAGTGTAGTGGAGTGGAATGGAGTGTGGTGGAGTGGAATGCAGTAGAATGAAATGGAAAGGAATGCAATGGAATGGACTGGAATGGAATGCAATAGAATGGAATGGAATGGAATAGAATGGAATGGAACAGAATGGAATGGAATGCAATGGATTGGAATGGAATGCAATGGAATGGAATGGAATGGAATGGAATGCAATGGAATGGAATGGAATGCAATGGAATGGAATGGAATGGAATGCAATGGAATGGAATGGAATGCAATGGAATGGAATGGAATGGAATGGAATGGAATGGAATGGAATGGAATGGAGTACACTGGAATGGAGAGGAGTGGAATGGAGTAGAGAGGAATGGAATGGAGAGGAGTGGAATGGAATGGAATGGAATGAATGGAGTGGAATGGAATGGAATGGAATGGAATGGAATGGAATCGAATCGAATCAAATGGAGTGGAATGGAGTGGAGAGGAGTGGAATGGAATGGAATGAAACGGAATGGAATGTAGTGAAGAGGAGTGGAATGGAGTGGGGTGTAGTGGAATGAAGTGGAGTGTAGTGGAATGCAGTGGAGGGGAGTGGAATGGAATGTAGTGGAATAGAGAGGAGTGGAGTGGAATGGAGTGGAGTGGAGTGAAATGCAATGGAGTCTAGTGGAGGGGAAATGAGTGGAGTGGAGTGGAGTGGTGTGAAGTGGGGTGGAGTGGAATGTAATGCAATGGAATGGAATGGAGGGGAAAGGAGTGGAGTGGAATGGAGCAGAGTGGAGTGGAGTAGAATAGAATGGAGTGGAGGAGAGTGGTGTGGAATGTACTGGAGTGGAGAGAAAAGGAGTGGAGTGAAGTCGAGTGGAGTGGAAAGGATTGGAGTGAAGTGGAGTGGAGTGTAGTGGAATGGAAAGGAATGGAGTGGAGTGGAATGCAGAGGAGTGGCATGGAATGGTATGGAATGGAAATAATAGAAGTGGAATGGAGGTAGTAGAATGGACTGCCGTGCAATGGACTGGAGTGGAATAGAGTGGCATGGAATTGAATGGAATGGAATGGAGTGGAGTGGAATGAAATAGAATGGAATGGAGTGGGGTGGAGTGGAATGGAGGGGAGTGGGGTTGAGTAGATAGAAGTTAAGTGGGGTGGAGTGGATATTAGTGGGGTCGAAAGTAAAGGAATGGAGTGGAAAGGAATGGAATAGAGTGGAATGGAGTGGAGTGGACTGGAGTGGAATAAAGAGGAATGGAGTGGAGTGGAATGAATTGGAGTGGAATGCAAGAGAATGGAACGGAGTGGACTTGAGTGGAGAGGACTGGAATGGAGTGAAATGGAGTGGAGAGGAATGGAGTGGAGTGGAATGGAATGGAATAGAGTGGAATGTAAGGGAGTGGAGTTCAGTGGAGTGGAATGGAGAAGAGTGGACTTGAATGCAGTGGAATGGAGCTGAATGGAATGGGATGGAGTGGTATGGAGTGGAATGGAATGGAGTGGAATGGAGTGGAGTGCAGTGTAATAGAATTGAATGACATGGATTGGAGTGGAACGGAGTGGAATGGAGTGGAGTGGAGTGAAATATAATGGAATGGATTCAGATGGAACTGAATGCAATGGAATGCTGAAAAGAAATGTGAAATGAGATGGTGACACTGCAATCCAGCATTTGTGACAGAGTGAGATCCTGTGGACAGAAAGGAAATGAATGGAATTGAATTGATGGAATGGAATGGAATGGAGTGGAGTGGAATGAAATGTAATGGAATGGAGTGGAGAGGAGTCGAGTCGAGTAGAGTTGAGTGGAGAGAAGTTAAGTGTGGTGGAGTAGAGTTTACAGGAGTCAAAAGTAATGGAATGGAGTGGAACGGAATAGAACAGAGTGGAAAGGAATGTAGTGGAGTGGAGTGCTATGGAATGGATTGGACTGGAGTGGAGTAAAGAGGAATGGAGTGGAGAGGAATGGAGTGTATTGGAGTGGAACGGAGTGGATTGTATTGGAGTGGCGTGCAGAGGAGTGGCATGGAATGGAATTGAATGGACTGTGGTGGAGTGGAATGGAGTGGGGTTGAATGGAATGGGATGGAATGGAATGGAATGCAGTGGAATGGAATAGAATGGAATGGAGTGGAGTGGAGTGGAGAAGACTGGAATGGAGTGGAATGGAGTGCAATGGATTGGAGACAAATGGAGTGGAGTATAATGGAATGGAATGGAATGGAATGTAGTAGAGTGGAATGGAAGGGAGTAGAGTGGAGTGGAGTGGGGTGGAGTGGAGTGCACAGGAATGGAGCTGAATGTAAAGCGATGGAGTGGAAAGGAGAGGAATGGAATGGAATGGAGTGGAATGCAGTGGAATGGAATGGAATGAAGTGTAGTGGAGTGGAATGGAGTGTGGTGGAGGGGAATGGAGTAGAATGGAATGGAATGGAATGGAATGGAATGGAATGGAATGGAATGGAGGGCAGTGGAATGGAAAGGAGTGGAAAGGAGTAGAGAGGAATGGAATGGAATGGAGTGGAATGGAATGGAGTGGAGAGGGGTGGAATGGAATGGAATGGAATGGAAAGCAATGGAATGGAGAGGAGAGGAGTGGAATGGAGTGTAGTGTAGTGGAATGTAGTGGAGTGTAGTGGAATGTAGTGGAGTGGAGAGGAATGGAATGGAAAGTAGTGGATTGGAGAGGAGGGGAGTGGACTGCAGTGGAATGGAGTGGAGTGGAGTGAAATGCAATGGAGTGTAGTGGAGGGGAATGTAGTGGAGTGGAGTGGAGTGGTGTGGATTTGGTGGAGTGGGATGTAATGGAATGGAATGGAATGGAGGGTAATGGAGTGGAGTGGAATGGACAGAGTGGAATGGAGTGGAATAGAATGGAGTGGAGGAGAGTGGAGTGGAATGTACTGGAGTGGAGTGAAAAGGAGTGGAGTGAAGTCGAGTGAAGTGGAAAGGAATGGAGTGCAGTGGAGTGGAGTGAAGTGGAATGGAATGGAATGGAGTGGAGTTGAATGCAGAGGTGTGGCATGGAATGGTATGGAATGGAATGGATTGGAGGGGAATGGAGGGAGTAGAATGGAATGGAATGGAATGGAATGGAAAGAAATGGAATGGAATGGAATGGAATGGAATGGAATAGAATGAAATGGAATGGAACGGAATGGAATGGAGTGCAGTGGAATGGAGAGGAGTGGAATGGAGTAGATAGGAAAGGAATGGAATGGAGTGGAATGGAATGGAATAGAATGGAATGCAATGGAGAGGAGTGGAATGGAATGGAATGGAATGGAAAGGAAGGGAGAGGAGTGGAATGCAGTGGAGTGCAGTGGAATTTAGTGGAGTGTAGTGGAATGTAGTGGAGTGGAGTGAAATGAAATGGAATGGAATGGAATGCAGTGGATTGGTGTGGAGTGGAGTGGATTGGAGTGGAGTGGAGAGGAGTAGAGTGGAGTGGAGTGCAATAAAATGGAATGAATGGTATGCAGTGAAGTGGAGTGGAGTGGAACGGAGAGGAATGGAATTGAGTGCAATAGAATGGAGTGGAGTGTTGTGGAATGAAATGGACTGGAGTGGAGTAAAATGGAATGGAGTACAGTGGAATGAAGTGGAATGCAATGGAGTGTAGTAGAATGGAGTGGAAAGGGATGGAGCGGAATACAGGGGAATGGAGTGGAATGGAGTGGAGTGGAGTGGAATGGCGTGGAATGGACTGGAATGGAGTGGAATTGAATGGAATGGAATAGAGTGGAGTGGAGTGGGAAGTAGTGGAATGTAGTGAGGGAAACGAGTGGCATGTAATGGAATGGCATTTAATGCAGTGGGGTTGAGTGGAATGCAGTGGAGTGTATTGGAGTGGAGTGCAGAGGGGCTGCATGGAATGGAATGGATTGTAGTGGAGTGGAATGGAGTGCAGTGGAGTGTAATGGCGTGGAATGGAAAGGAATGGAGTGGAATGGAGTGGAGTGGAATGGAGTGGAGTGGAATGGAATGGCATGGAGTGGAATGTTGTGGATTGGAATGGAGTGGAGTGGAATGGAATGGAATGGAATATAGTGGAATGGAGAGGATGGAGTGGAGTGGAGTGGAATGTAGTTGAGTGGAGTGAAATGCAGTGGAGTGTAGTGGGGGGGAATGTAGTGAAGTGGAGTGGTGTGGAGTGGGTTGGAATGGAATGTAATGGAATGGAAAGGAATGGAGAGGAGGGGTATGGAGTGGAGTGGACTGGAGAAGAGTGGAGTGGAGTGGAATAGAATGGAGTGGTGGAGCGTGGTGTGGAATGTACTGGAGTGGAGTGAAAAGGAGTGGAGTGAAGTTGAGTGGAGTTGAAAGGATTGGAGTGCAGTGGAGTGGAGTGACGTGGAATGGAATGGAATGGAGTGGAGTGGAATGTAAAGGAGTGGCATGGAATGGTATGGAATGGAAGGGATTGGAGTGGAATAGAGGGAGTAGAATGGACTGCCGTGTAATGGACTGGAGTGGAATAGAGTGGCGTGGAATTGAATGGAATGGAATGGAATGGAATGAAATGGAGTGGAGTGGAATGAAATGGAATGGAATGGTGTGGAGTGGAATGGAGTGGAGTGTGGTTGAGGGGAAAGAATTTAAGTGGGGTGAAGTGGATTTTACTGGAGTCAAAAGTAAAGGAAACGAGTGGAACGTAATGGAACAGAGTAGAATGGAATGGAGTGGAGTGGAAAGAAATGGAGTGGACTGGAGTGGAGTAAAGAGGAATGGAGTGGAGTGGAATGGAATAGAAGGGAATGGAGGGGAGTTGAGTGGAGAGGAATGGAATGGAGTGGAATGGAGTGGAGAGGAATGGAGTGGAGTGGAATGGAATGGAATGGAATTGAATTGAACGGAATGGAATGGAATGGAGTAGAGTGGAATGTAAGGGAGTGGAGTTCAGTGGAGTGGACTGGAGTGGGGTGGACTTGAGTGCAGTGGAAAGGAGCTGAATGGAATGGGATGGAGTGTAATGGAGTGCAAAGGAATGGAATGGAGTGGAATGGAGTGGAGTTCAGTGTAATGGAATGCAATGACATGGATTGTAGTGGAAGGGAAAGGAATGGAGTGGAGTGGAGTGAAATATAATGGAATTGAATAAGATGGAATTGAATGCAATGGAATGCTGCAAAGGAATGTGAGCTGAGATGGTGACACTGCATTCCAGCATTTGTGACAGAGTGAGATCCAGAGGACAGAAAGGAAATGAATGGAATGGAATTGATGGAATGGAATGGAATGGAGTGGAGTGGAAAGAAATGGAATGTAATGGAGTGGAGAGGAGTGGAGTGGAGTAGGATTGAGTGGAGAGAAGTTAAGTGTGGTGGAGAAGAGTTTACTGAGTCGAAAGTAATGGAATGGAGTGGAATGGAATGGAAAAGAGTAGAGAGGACTGTAGTGGAGTGGAGTGGTATGGAATGGATTGGACTGGAGTGGAGTAAAGAGGAAAGGAGTGGAGAGGAATGGAGTGTATTGGAGTGCAATGGAGTGGAGTGTATTCGAGTGGCATGCAGAGGAGTGGCATGGAATGGAATTGAATGGATTATAGTGGAGTGGAATGGAGTAGAGTGGAATGGAATGGGATAGAAAGGAATGGAGTGGAGTGGAGAGGACTGGAATGGAGTGGAATGGAGTGGAATGGAGTGGATACAAATGGAGTGGAGTATAACGGAATGGAATGGAATGGAGTAGAGTGGAACGGAATGAAGTGCAGTGGAATGGAGTGGGGTGGAGTGGAGTGCAGAGGAATGGAGCTGAATGTAATGCGATGGAGTGGAAAGGAGTCTGGTGGAGTGGAATGGAGTAGATTGGAATGGAATGGAATGGAGTGCAGTGGAATGGAGAGGAGTGGAATGGAGTAGAGAGGAATGGAATGGAATGGAGTGGAATGGAATGGAATGGAATGGAATGGAGTGGAGTGGAATGGAATGGAATGGAATGGAGTGGAATGTAATGGAATGGAATGGAATGGAATGAAACGGAATGGAATGGAATGGAATGGAATGGAGTGGAGAGGAGTGGAATGGAATGGAATGGAATGGATTGGAGTGGCATGGAATGGAATGGAGTGGAGATCAGTGGAATGGAGTGGAGTGCAGTGGAATGCAGTGGAGTGGATTGAAATGGAATGGAATGGAATGGAGTCGAGTGGTATGGAGTGGAATGGATTGGTGTGGAGTGGACTGGAGAGGAGTAGAGTGCAGTGGAGAGCAATAAAATGGAATGAATGGTATGGAGTGGAGTGGAATGGAGTGGAGTGGAGTGGAACGGAGAAGAATGGATTGGAGTGGAATGGAATGGAGTGGAGTGGACTGAAGTTGAGTGGAGTGGAGTGAAATGAAATGGAGTGGAATGGAATGGTGTGAAATACAAGGGAATGGAGTGGAATGGGGTAGAGTGGAGTGGAATGGCGTGGAATGGACTGGAATAGAGTGGTATAGAATGGAATGGAATGGAGTGGAGTGGAGTGGGAAGTACAGGAATGTAGTGAGGGAAATGAGTGGAGTGGAAAGGAATGGCATTGAATGGTGTGGGCATGAGTGGAATGGAGTGGAGTGCCTAGGAAAGGAGAGATATAGAATGGAATGGAATGGAATGGAGTGGAAAGGAGCGGAATGGAGTGGAAAGGATTGGAATGGAGTGGAATGGAATGGAATGGAACGGACATGAGTGGACTGAAATGGAATGGAACGGAGTGGAGGGGAGTGGAATGGATTTAGTGGAATCGAGTGGCATGAAATGTAATGGAGTGGAGTGGAGTGGACTGGAATAGAGTGAAATGCAGTTGAATGGAGAGGAATATAGTGGAGTGGAATGGAGTGTAATAGAATGGAATGGAATTGAGTAGAGAGGAATGGAAGGGAGTGGAGTGCAATGGAAGGGAGTGGAGTGGATTGGAATGGTGTGGAGTGGAGTGGAATGGAATGGAGTGGATTGTAGTGGAATGGAATTGAATAGAGTGGAATGCAATGGTAAGGAGTGGAATGGAATGGAATGGAGTGGAATGGAATGGAATGGAGTGGAATGGAATGGAGTGGATTGCAGTTGAGTGGACTAGAATGGAGTGAAATGGAGTGGAATGGAGTGGAAAGCAGGGGAGTGGAATGGAGTGGAATTGAATGGAATGGAATGTAGTAGACTGGAATGGAAGGGAGTAGAGTGGAGTGCAGTGGAGTGGGGTGGAGTGGAGTCCAGTGGAATGGAGCAGAAGGGAAGGGGACGGAGTGGAATGGATTGGAATGGAATGGAATGTAGTCGAAGGGAGTGGAATGGCATGGAATGGAGTGGAATGGAAAGTAATGGAGTTTAGTGGAGTGGAATTGATTGTGGTGGGGTTGATTGGTGTTGAATGGAATGGAAAGGAATGGAATTCAGTGGACTGGAATGGAGTGGACTGGCATGGAGTACAGAGAAATGCAATGGAATGGAGTGGAATTGAATGGAATGGATTGGAGTGGAAAGGAGTGGAATGGAGTGGATTGGATTGGAATGGGGTGGGGTTGAGAGGAATGGAATGGAGTGGAGTGGTATGGAGTGGAGTGGAATGCAGTGGAGTGGATTGAAGTGGAGAGGAATGAAATGGAATGGAATGGAATGGAGTGGAGTGGAATGGAGTGGAGTGGAGTGGGATGGAGTGGAGTCCAGTGGAATGGAACAGAATGAAAGGGGACGGAGTGGAATGTAGTGGAATGGAATGGAGTGTAGTCGAAGGGAGTGGAATGGCATGGAATGGAGTGGAATGGAGTGGAGTGGAATGGAATGGAGTGGAGTTTAGTGTAGTGGAATTGAGTGTGGTGGGGTTGATTGGTGTTGAATGGAATGGAAAGGAATGGAATTCAGTGGACTGGAATGGAGTGGACTGGCATGGAGCACAGAGAAATGGAATGGAATGGAGGGGAATTGAGTGGAATTGATTGGAGTGGAGAGGAGTGGAATGGAGTGGATTGGATTGGAATGGGGTGGAGTGCAGTGGAATGCAATGAAGTGGAGTGGTATGTAGTGCAGTGGAATGCAGTGGAGTGGAGTGAAGTGGAGTGGAATGAAATGGAATGGAATGGAATAGAGTGGAGTGGAATGCAGTAGAGTGGAGGGGAATGGAGAGGAATGGAAGGAAATGTAGCGGAGTGGAGTTGAGTTTCATGGAGTGGCATGTAATGGATTGGAATGGAATGGAGTGGAGTTGAAAGGAGTGGAGTGGAATGGAGTGGAGTGGAATGGAATGGAATAGAATGGAGTGCAGTGGAAGTTAGTGGAATGGAGTGGATTGGATTTTAGTGGAATGGAGTGGAGTGGAGAGGAATGTAGTGGAGTGGAGTGGAATGGAGTGTATTGGAGTGGAGAGGAGTGGAATAGAATGGAGTGGAAAGGAATGGAAAGGAGAGGATTCGAGTGGAATGGTATGGAATTTAGTGGAGTGAAGTGGAATGAAGTGGAATGGAAAGGAGTGCAATGGAGTGGAGTGGAGTAAAACGGAATGAAGTGGAGTGGAATAGTGTGGAAAGGAATGGACTGGAAAGGAGTGGAATGGAATGGAATGGAATGTAGTGGAATGGAGAGGAGTGGAGAATAGTGGAGTGGAGTGCAAAGGAGGTGAGTGGAGTGGAATGGAGTGGAGTGGAGTGGAATGCACTGGAGTGTAGTGGAGGGAAATGGAGTGGAATGGAGTGGAGTGGATTGGAGTGAAATGGAAAGGAATGAAACGGAATGGAAAGGATTGGAGTGGATTTGAGTGGAGAGGAGTGGAGTGGGGTGGAGTGGACTGGAATAGAATGGAGTGGAGAAGAGTATTGTGGAGTAGAGTGGAGTGGAGTGGAATGGAGTGGAATGGTGTTGAGTGGAGTGGAAAGGAGTGGAAAGGAGTGAAGTGGAATGGAATAGAATTGAGTCTACTGGAGAGCAGAGGAATGGCATGGAATGGTATGCATTGGAATGGACTGGAGTGGAATGAAATGGAATGGAATGGATTGGAGTGGAGTGGAATGCAGTGGAGTGGAGGGGACTTGAATGAAGTGGAATGCAATGGAATGGAATGGAAAGAAATGGAATAGAATGGAATGAAATGGAATAGAATGGGTAGGAGTGGAGTGGAGTGGAGTGGAGTGGAATGCACTAGAATGCAAAGGAATTGAATGGAATGAAATGGAATGGAATGGATAGGAGTGGAGTGGAATGGAGTGGAGTGGAGTGGAATGGAATGGAATGGAATGGAATGGAGTGGAGTGGAATGGAATGGAATGGAGGGGAGTGTAGTGTACTAGAATGGAATGGAGTAGAGTCGATTGGAGTGGAGTGGAGTGGAATGGAATGGAATGAAATGGAGTGGGGGGAATGGAGTGGAGTGGGGTGGAATGGAGTCAATGGAATAGAGCGGAAAGGAATGGAGTGAAATGCAATGGAATGAAGTGGAATAGCTTGGAATGTAGTGGATTGGAATGGAATGGAATTGAATGGAATGGAATGAAGTGTAATGGAGTGGAGTGGAATGGAGAGGAATGGAATGGGATGGAATAGAATGGAATGAAGTGGAGTGGAGTGGGGAGGAGTGGAGTGGAATGGAGCGGAATGGAATGGGATGGAGTGTAATGGATTGGAGTGGAGTGCTGTGGAGAGAAGAGGACTGGAATGGAGTGGAATTTAATAGGATGTAATGGAATGTGGTGGACTGGATTGGAGTGGAGTGGAATGGAGTGGAATCGAATGGAATTGAATGGAAAGGAATGGAATGGAATGGAATGGATTGGCATGGAATGGAATGGAATGGAATGGATGGGAGTGCAGTGGAGTGGAATGGAGTGGAATGGCGTGGAATGGAGTGGAGTGGAATGAAATGGAATGGAATTTAGTGGACCAGAGTGGAATGGAGTGGAGTGGAGTGCAGTGTAATGGAACAGAATGAAATGGATTGGAGTGGAACGGAATGGAATGGAGTGGTGTGGAGTGAAATATAATATAAAGGAATGGGATGGAATGGAATGCAATCGAATGCTGAAAAGAAATGTGAGCTGAGATGGTGGCAGTGCAAACCAGCATTTGAGACAGAGTGAGATCCTGTGGAAAGAAAGGAATTGAATGGAATGGAATGGAGTCGAATGGAATGGAATGGAGGGGATTGGAGTGAAGTTGAGTGTAATTTAGCTGTGTGTAACGGAATGGACTGGAGTGGAGTTGGGTGGAGTGAAATGGAGTGGAGTGGAATGGAGTGGAATGTAATGGAATGCAGTGCAATTGAACGGAATGGAATGGAATGGAGTGGAGGGGAGGGGAATGGAGAGGAATGGAATGGAGTGGAATGGAGTGGAGTAGAGTGAAGTGGAGTGGAGTGGATTGGAATAGAATGGAGTAGAGTGGAATGGAGTGGAATGCAATGGAGTGTAGTGGAATTGGCATGTAATGGAAGGGAATGCAGTGGAGTGGAGTGGTATGGAGTGGAATGGAATGTAGTGGAAACAGGGGAATGGAGTGGAATGGAGGGGTGTGGAGTGGAATGGAGTAGAATGGAATGCAATGGAGTGTAATGGAATGGAAGGGAATGGGGAGGAGTGGAGTGGGGTGTACTGGAATGTAGTGGAATGTAATGGAATGGAGTGGAATGGAATGGAATGGCATGGAATGGAGTGTAGAGAAGTTGAATGGAGTGGAGTGGAGTGGAAAGGAGATGAATAGAATGTAAAGGAATGGAATGGAGAGAAGAGGATTGGAATGGAGTGGAATGGATTCGAATGGAGTGGAGTGGAGAGGAATGGAATAGAATGGAATGGAATGGAGTAGGGTGGAACGAAATGTAATGGAATGGAGTGGAGTGGAGAGCAATGGAGTGGATTGGAGAGGAATGGAATGGAATGTAGTGGAGTGGAACGGAGTGGAGTGGAGTGGAAGGGCGTGGAATGGAATGGTGTGGAATGGAATGGAGAGAGCGGACTGTAGTGCAGTGGAATGGAATTCATTGGAATGGAATGGACTGGAATGGAATGGAGTGGAGGGGAGTGCAGTGGAATGGAAAGGAATAGAATGGAGTGGAGTGGAGTGGACTGGAATGGAGTGGAATGGAGTGGAATGGAAAAGAATAGAGGGGAGTGGATCAGAATGTAATATAACGGAATGGAAGGGAGTAGAGTGGAATGGAAGGGAGTGGAGTAGAATGTAGTGTAGAGGAGTGGAATGGAGTGAGGTGGAGTTGAGTGGAATGGAAAGAAGTGGAGTGGAGTGGAGTGAAGTGGTATGGAATGGAATGAAGTGTAGCAGAGTGCAGAGGAATGGCATGGAATTGTGTGTAATGGAATGGACTGGAGTGGAATGGAGGGAATAGAATGGAGTGCCTTGCAGTCGTCTGGAGTGGAAAAGAGTGGCATGGAATTGAGTGGAATGAAATGGAATACAGTGGAGTGGAATGAAATGGAATGGAATGGAGGGGAATGGAGTGGAATGCAGTGGAGTAGAATGGACTGGAATGCAATACAATGGAATGGAATGAAATGGAATGGAATGGATAGGAGTGGAGTGGAGTGGAGTGGAATGGAGTGTAGTGGAATGGAATGGAATGGAGTGGAATGGAATGGTATGGAATGGATTGGAATGGAATGGAGTGGAGAGTAGTGGAATGGAACAGAATGGAGTGGAGTGAATTGGAGTGGAGGGGATTGGAGTGGAACGGAATGGAATGGAACGGAGTGGAGTGGAGTGGAGTGGGGTGGAATGGTGTGGAATGGAATAGAGTGGAAAGGAATGGAGTGAAATGGAATGGAATGGAATGAAGTGGAATGGCGTGGAATGTAGTGGATTGGAATGGAATGGAATTTAATGGAATGGAATGAAGTGGAATGGAGTGGAGTGGAGTGGAGAGGAATGCAGTGGAAAAGAGTGGAATGGAGTGGAGTGGAGTGGATTGGAATGGAATGGAGTGGAGTGGAGTGGAAAGGAATGGATTGGAATGGTGTAGAATGGAATGGAAACGAATGGAATTGAAGCAGAGTTTGTGCCATTGTGCTCCAGGCTGTGTGATAGAGTGAGATACTCTCAAAAGAAAGGAATTGAATGGAATGGAGTGGATTGGAGTGGAGTGAAGTAGAGTGAAGTGTAGCGGAGTGGAATGGAGAGGAATGGAATGGGATGGAATGCAATGGTATTAAGTGGAGTGGAGTGGGTTGGGGTACAGTGCACTGGAATGTAGAGGAATGTAACGGGAGGTAGTGGAATGGAGTGGAGTGGAGTGCAGTGGATTAGAGAGGAGTGTAATGGAGTGGAAAGGAATAGGATGTAATGGAATGTAGTGGAGTGGAGGGGAACGGAATGGAGTGGAAAGGAGCAGAGAGGAGCAGAGGGTAACGGAACGGAACGGAATGGAAAGGAACAGAATGGAAAGGAACAGGAGCAGAGATTGTGCCTCTGCACTCCAGGATGGGTGACAGAGTGATATACTCTCGAAAGAAAGGAAAGGAGGGCATTGAAGTTGAATGGAATGGAATGGAGTGGAGAGGAATGGAGTGAAGTGGAGTGGAGTGGAATGGGGAACAATAGAATGGGATGCAATAGAATGGAATGAAGTGGAGTGGAGTGGGATGGAGTGGAGTGGAGTGCTATGGAGCAGAATGGAATGGGATGGAGTGTAATGGATTGGAGTGGAGTGCTGTGGAGTGGAGAGGAGTGGAATGGAGTGGAATTTAATCGGATGTAATGGAATGTGGTGGAGTGGATTGGAATAGAGTGGAACGGAGTGGAATGGAATGTAATGTAATGAAAGGGAATGGAATGGATTGGCATGGAATGGAATGGAATGGAATGGAATGGAATGGAATGGAATGGACGGGAGTGCAGTGGAGAGGAATGGAGTGGAATGGAGTGGAATAGAGTGGAGTGGAATGGAATGGAATGGAGTTTAGTGGAACAGAGGGGAATGGATTGGAGTGGAATGGAATGGAGTGGAGGGCAGTGTAATGGAATGGAATGAAATGGATCGGAGTGGAACGGAATGGAATGGAGTGCAGTGGAGTGAAATATAATGGAAAGGAATGGGATGGAATGGAATGCAATGGAATGCTGTAAAGAAATGTGAGCTGAGATGGCGGCGCTGCAACCCAGCGTTTGAAACAGAGTGAGATCCTGTGGAAAGGAAGGAATTGAATGGAATGGAATGGAGTGGAGTGGAGTGAAGTTGAGTGGAATTTAGTTATGTGGAATGGAACGAACTGGAGTGGAGTTAAGTAGAGTGAAATGGAGTGGAGTGGAATGAAGTGGAAATGAATGGAATGCATTGCAATAGAACAGATTGGAAAGTAATGGAATGGAGAGGAATGGAATGGAGTGGAGTGGACGGGAAAGGAGAGAAATGGAATGGAGTGGAGTAGAGGGGAGGGGAGTGGAGTGGAATGGAATGGAGTAGAGTGGAATGGAGCAGAATGCAATGGGGTGCAGGAGAATAGGAGTGTAATGGAAGGGAATGCAGTGGGGTGGAATGGAGTGGAATTAAATGGAGTGCAACACAGGGGAATGGAGTGGAATGGAGGGGAGTGGAGTGGATTGGAGTAGAATCGAATGGAATGGAGTGAAATGGAGTGGAATGGAACAGGGAGGAGTGGAGTGGGGTGTACTGGAATGTAGCGTAATGGAATGAAATGGAGTGGAATGGAATGGAATGGCATGGAATGGAGCGTAGTGCAGTTGAATGGAGAGGAGTGGAGTGGAAAGGAGATGAATAGAATGTAAAGGAATGGAATGGAGTAGAGAGAATTGGAATGGAGTGGAAAGGATTCCAATGGAGTGGAGTGGATTGAAATGGAATAGAATGGAATGGAATGGAGTAGGGTGGAATGAAAAGAAATGGAATGGAATGGAGTGGAGTGGAATGGAGTGCATTGGAGTGGATTGGAATGGAATGTAGTGGAGTGGAACTGAGTGGAGTGGAGTGGAAGGGAGTGGAATGGAATGGCGTGGAATGGAATGGAGAGAGTGGACTGTAGTGGAGTAGAATGGAATTTGTTGGAGTGGAATGGACTGCAATGGAATGGAATGGAGGGGAGTGCAGTGGAATAGACAGGAATAGAATGGAGTGGAGTGGATTGGAAAGTAATATAACAGAATGGAAGGGGGTAGAGTGCAATGGAAGGGAGTGGAGTGGAATGGAGTGGAGTGGATTGGAATGGAGTGGAGTAGAGTGGAGGGGAATGGAGTGGAGTATATTGGAGTGGAATGGAGTGGAGTGGAGTGAAATGGAAATGAATGGAGTGGAATGGAATGGAAAGGAGTGGAATGGAATGGAGTGGAATGGAATGGAGTGGAATGGAATGGAATGGAATGGAATGGAATGGAACGGAGTAGAGTGTTGTGGAATGGAGTGTAGTGGATTGGTGGAGAGTGGAATGGAATGGAATGGAGTGGCATGGAATGGAGAGGACTGGACTCCTGATTAAAGGAATGGAATGGAGTGCAGTAGAATGGAGTGGAATAGAGTGGAGTGGAATGGAAGGGAAAGGAGTAGAATGGAATGGAATGACATGGATGGATTGGAAGGGAGTGAAGTGGAATAGATTGGAGTGGAGCAGAATGGGATGGAATGGAATGGTGTGGAGTGGAGGGCAATCGAGTGGAGTGGAATGAAATTTAATGGAACGGAAAACAGTAGAGTGGAATGGAGTGGAGTGGAGTGGAATGGAGAGGAATGGAAAGGATTTGAATGGAGTGGAGTGGAGTGGAGAGGAGTGGAAAGGAGAGGAATGGAATGGAATGGAATGGAGTGGAGTGGAGTGGAATGGAGTGGAGTGGATTGCAATGGAATGGAATAGAGTGGAGTGGAGTGGAATAGAGTGCACTGGAATGCAGTCCACTAGAGTGGAATGGAATGGAATGGGGTGGAGTGCAATGGAGCGGAGTGGAGAGGAATCGAGTGGAATGGAATGGAGTGGAATGGAATGGAGCACAGTGGAGTGCAGTGGAGTGGAGTGGAATGGAATGGAGTAGAGTTGAATGGATTGGAAGAGAATGGAGTGGATTGGAGGGCATTGGCATGGAATGGAAAGGAGTGGAGTGGAGTGGAGACATCAGGAATGGAGTGGAATGAAGGGGAATGGAGTGTAGTGGATTGGAATGGAAAGAAATGGAGTAGAATGGAATAGAGTAGAATGGAAAGGAGTGGAGTGCAGTGGACTGGAATGGAATGGTGTGGAATGGAATGGAAATTAGTTTAGTTGAGTGGAATAGAATGGATTGGGAATAAATGGAGTCGAGTGGAATGGAGTGGAGTGGAGTGGAGTCGGGTGGAATGGAAGGGAGTGGAATGGAATAGAGTGGTGTGGAAAAGAGTGGAACTTCATGGTATGGAATGGAGTGGAAGGGAATGCAACGGAATAAAACGTAGTTGAGTGGAGTGGAGTGGAGTGGAATGGAATGGAAGGGAATGGAATGGAGTGGAGTGGACTGGAATGGAAAGGAATGGAGTGGAGTGGAATGGAATGGAGTGGAGTGGAATGGAATGGAGAGGAATGGAGTGGAGTGGAATGGATTGGAATGGAATTCAGTGGAATGGAACGGAATGGAGTGGAGTGGAATGGAATGGCAGGGAATGGAGTGGAATGGAGTGGAGTGGAGAAGAATTGAGTGGAATTTAATGGAGAGGAGTGGAATTGAATGGAATGGATTGCAGTGGAGTGCAATGGGGTGGATTGGAGGGGAATGGAGTGCACAGGAATGGAATGGAATGGAATGGAATGGAATGGAATGGAACGGAATGGAGAGGAGTGGAAAGGAGTGGAGTGCAGTGGAGTGCAATGGAATTGAGTGGAGGGGAGTGGAGTGGAATTTAATGGAATAGATTGATATGAAATGGAATGGAGTAGAACGGAGTGGAAAGGAGTGGAATGGTGTAGAATGGAGTGGAATGGATTGGAGTGGAATGGAATGGATTGAAGTGGAGTGGAGTGAAACGATATGGAACGGAGGGGAGTGGAAATGAGTGGAATTGGATGTAGTGGGATGGAGTGGAATGGAGTGGAGTGGAGTGGCGTGGAATTGAGTGGAATAATCTGGAATTGAGTGGAATGGAATGGAATGGAGTGGAATGGAATGAAATGGAAGAGAGTGGACTGGAATGGAATGGGGTTGAATGAAATGGA
The DNA here is from genome assembly GCF_028885625.2 of Pongo pygmaeus. NCBI lineage: Eukaryota > Metazoa > Chordata > Mammalia > Primates > Hominidae > Pongo > Pongo pygmaeus. Next base: position 12,235,446 of record NC_072395.2, on the reverse strand, counting down.
ATGGAATGGAGTGGATTGGAATGTAGTGGAGTGGAGTCGATTGGAGTGAAGTGGAATGAAGTGGTGTGGAGTGGAGTGGATTTTAGTGGAGTGGCATTGAATGGATTGGAATGGAAGGGAGTGGAGTGGAATGGCATGGAGTGGAATGGAAAGGAGTGCAGTGGACAGAAGTGGAGTGGAAGGGAATGGAGTGGAGAGGAGTGCAGTGGAGTAGAATGGAATGGATTCGAGTGGAGTGGAGTGGAATAGAATGGAATTTAGTGGAATGTGTTGGAATGGAGGAGAGTGGAATCGAGTGGAGTGGAGAAGAATGAAGTGGAATGGAATGGATTGGAATGGAATGCAATGGAGTGGAGTGGAATGGAATGGAATGGAGTGGAGTGGAGTGGAGACTAGTGAAGTGGCATGAAATAGTTTGGAGTGGAATGATCTGGAATGAATTAGCATTGAATGAAATGGAGAGGAATGGAATGGAATGGAGTGGAGTGGAATGGAATGGAATTGAGTGCAGTGGAATGGAATGGATTGGAATTGAATGGAGTGGGGTGGAATAGAGTGGAGTGGAGTGGATTGGAGTGAATTGGAATGAAATCGAGTGGAGTTGAGTGGAGATTAATGGAGTAGCAAGAAATGGATTGGAACGGAATGGAGTGGAATGGAATGGAGTGGAGTGGACTGGAATGGAGTGCTGTGGAATGGAATGGAATTCAGTGAAATTGAGTAGAGTGGAGTGGAGTGTACCAGAATTAAATTGAATGGAATGGAATGGAGTGGAGTTTAGTGGAGTGGAGTGGAGTGGAATGGAATGGAGTTTAGTGGAGTGGAGGGGAGTGGAATGGAGTGGAATGGAATGTAATGGCATGGAATGGAATCTGAGATTCTGCCAATGCTCTCCAGGCTGTGTGACAGAGTGAGATACCCTCAAAAGAAAGGACTGAAATGGAATGCAATGGAATGGAATGGAATGGAATGGAATGGAATGGAGAGTACTCGAGTCGAATGGAGTGAAGTGGATTCGAGTGGAATGGAGATGAGTGGAATTGGATGGAATGGATTGGAATGAAGCGGAGTGGAGAGGGGTAGAGTGGAGTGCAGTGCAATGGAGTGGAATGGAATGGGATGGAGTGGAATAGAGTAGAGTGGTGTGCCGTGGAGTAGAGAGGAGTGGAATGGAGTGGCCTGGAACAGGATGTAATGGAATGAAGTGGAGTGGAGTAGAGCAGAGTGGAATGGAATGTAATTGAATGGAGGGGAATGGATTGGAGTGGAATGGAATAGAATGGAATGGACCAGTGTTGAATGGAGTGGAATGTAATGGAGTGGAAAGTAGTGAAGTGCAGTGGAATGGCACGGAATGGCATAGAGTGGGATGGAATAAAATGGAGTACAGTGGAATGGAATTGAATTGTATAGAGTGGAGTGGAGTTGAGTGGAATAGAATGGAGTGTAGAGGAGTGGAGTGGACTGCAATGGAATGGAATCGAATTGAGTGAAATTGAGTGGAGTGGAGTGGAGAGGAGTGTAATGGAATTAAATTGAACGGAATGGAATGGAGTGGAGTTTAGTGGAGTGGAGTGGCGTGGACTGGAATGGAGTTTAGTGGAGTGTAGTGGAATGGAATGTAATAGCATGGAATGGAATGGAGTGGAATCTGAGACTCTGCCACTGCTCTCCAGGCTGTGTGACAGAGTGAGATACTCTCAAAAGAAAGGACTGAAATGGAATGGAATGGAATGGAGTGTACTCGAGTCGGATGGAGTGAAGTGGAGTGGAGTGGAATGGAGAGGAATGGAATTGGATGGAATGGATTGGAATGAAGCGGAGTGGAGAGGGGTTGAGTGTAGTGCAGTGCAATGCAGTGGAATGGAATGGGACGGAGTGGAATGGAGTAGAGTGGTGTGCCGTTGAGTAGAGAGGAGTGGAATGGAGTGGCCTGAAACAGGATGTAATGGAATGAAGTGGAGTGGAGTGGAGCAGAGTAGAATGGAATGTAATTGAATGGAGTGGAATGGATTGGAGTGGAATGGAATAGAATGGAATGGACCAATGTTGAATAGAGTGGAATGGAATGGAGTGGAAAGCAGTGAAGTGCAGTGGAATGGAATGGAATGGCATAGAGTGGAACGGAATAAAATGGAGTACAGTGGAATGGAAATTAATTGTATAGAGTGGAGTGGAGTTGAGTGGAATGGAATGGAGTGTAGAGGAGTGGAGTGCAGTGCAATAGAATGGAATTGAATTGAATGGAATGGAGTAGAATGTTGTGGAATGGAGTGGAATGGAGTGGAGTGGAGTGGAATGGAATGGAGTGGATTGGAATGGCGTGGATTGGAGTGGAAAGGAATGAAATAGAATGTAGTGTAATGGAATGGAATGGAATGTTATGGAACCTGAGAGTGTGCCACTGCACTCCAGGCTGTGTGACATAGTGATATTCTCTTGAAAGAAAGAATGGAATGGAATGCAGTGGAATGGAATGGAATGCAGTGTACTGGAGATGAGTGGAGTGGAGTGAACTGCAGTGGAGAGGAAAGGACTCGAATGAAATGGGACATAAAGGAATGGAATGAACTGGAGTGGAGTGGGGTGTAGTGGAGTGCCGTGGAATCGAGCAAAATGGAATGGAACGGAGTGAAATGGAATGGAGTGGAGTGCAGTGGAGTGGAGAGCAGTGCAATGGTTTGTACTGAAATCGGATATAATGGAATGCGGTGGAGTGGAAAAGAATGAAAGTGAAAGGAACGGAGCGGAGAGGAGTGGAGTGGAACAGAACGGAAAAAACAGCAGCTGAGATTGTGCAACCTCGCTCCAGACTGGGTGACAGAGTTAGATACTATCAAAAGAAAGGAATGGAAGTGAACACAGTGGAATAGAGTGGAATGGAATGGTTTGGAGAGGAGTGGAGTGGAGTAAAGTGGAGTTTAGTGGAATAGAGAGGAATGGAATGGAATGGTATGGAATGAAGTGGAGTGGAGTGGGATGAAGTGGATTGCAGAGAAATGGAGTGGAATGCAATGGGATGGAGCAGACGTGAGTGGAGTGGAGTGCAGTGGAGTGGAGAGGATTGTAAAAAAGTGGAAAGGCATCGTATGTAAAGGAATGTATTGAAGTGGAGTTGAGTGGAGTGGAAGAGAGTGGAATCGTATGGAATTGAATGGAATAGAGCAGAATGGAATGGAGTGGAGTGGAGAGGACTGGAATGGAGTGGAAAGGAATGCAGTGGAGTGGAGAGGAATGGAATGGAATGGAGTGGAGTGGAATGGAATGGAGAGGAATTGAGTGGGAGTGGAGTGGAGTGGAGTGGAGTGGAATGGAATGGAATATAGTGGAGTTTAATGGAATGGCATGGAATTGAGTGGACTGAAGTGGAGTAGTGTGGAGTAGAGTGGAATGGAGTGGAGTGAACTGGAGTGAAATGGAATAGAAGGGAGTGGAATATAATGGAAGGCAGTGGAATGGAACGGAATTGAAAGTAGAGTGGAGTGGAACGGAGTGCAGTTGGTTGGAATGGAATGGAGTGGAGTGGAATGGAATGCAATAGAATGGATTGGAGTGGAGGGGAGTGGAGTGGAGTGGAAGGGAGTGGAGTGGAGTGTAGTGCGGTGGAATGGAATGGAATTGAATGGAATGGAAAAGAATGGAGTGGAGTGGGATGGAGTGGAGTGGAGTAGAATGGAGTGGAATGGAAGAGAGCAGAATGCGATGGAGTGAAGTGGAGTGGAGTGGCATGGAATGGAATGGAAAGGAGTGGATTGGCATGAAGTGGAATGGAATAGAGTGGAACTGAGTGGAATGGAGTGCATTGGAGAGGAGAGGAATGGAGGGGCATGGAAAGGACTGGAGTGAAATGGAATGGAATGGAATACAATGGAGTGGAGTGGAGTGCAGTGGAATGGAATGGAGTGAAGTGGAATGGACTGGGGTGGAGTCAATTGGAGTGCAATGTAATAAAACGGGGTGGAGTGGAGTGGAGTTTGGCGGTGTGGCAATGAATGGATTGGAATACATTGAAGTGGAATGCAGTGGAGTGCAGTGGAATGGAATGACATTGAACGGAGTGGAATGCAATGGAATAGACAGGAGTGGAATGCAATGTAATGGAGTGGAGTGGAGTGGAGTGGGGTGGACTGGAATGGAGTGGAATGGAAAGGAGTCGAATGGAATGGAATGGAATGGAATGGAGTGGAGCAGAGTGGAATGGAAAGGAACGGAATGCAATGGAGTGGAGTGGAAAGGAGTGGGGTGGAGTGTCCTGCACTGGAGTGAAATGGAATGGAGATGAGTGGAGTGCAAAGGGGTGCAGTTGGGTGGAATGCAACGGAATGGAATGGAGTGTGGCGGAATGGAGTGGAGTTCGGGGGAATGGTGTTTAATGGACTTGAGTGGAGTACAGTGGAATGTTGTGGAATGGAAAGGAGTGGAATGAAATGGAATCGAATGGAGTGGAGAGGAATGCAAAGGAATGGAACAGAATGGAGCATAGTGGACTGAAGTGGAGTGGAGTGGAATGGAATGGAATGCAATGGAGAGGAGTGGACTGTAATAGAATGGAATGGAGTGGTGTGGAACGGATTGGACTTTAATGGAGTGGAATTCAACAGAGTGGACTGGAGTGGAGGGGAGAGGAGTGGAATGGAATGGACTGGAATGTAGTGGAGTGGAGTGGAGTGGAATGGAGAGGAATGGAATGGAATGGAATGGATTGGAATGATGAAGAGTGGAATGGTGTGAAGGGGATTGCAGTGGAATGTAGCGGGATGGAATAGGATGGAGTGGAACGGACGGGAGTGTAGTAGAGTTGAGTTTAGGTAATAGTAATGGAGTGGCATGGAATTGGATATAGTGGAATGTAGTGTAGTGAAGTTGAGTGGAATGAAGAGGAAAATAATGGAATAGAATGGAATGGAGTGGAATGGAAAGATGGAATGGAGTGGAGTAGAGTGGAATGGAGTGGAATGAAATGCAGTGGAGTGGCGTGGAGAGAAATGGAATGGAATGGAATGGAATGGAATGGAGTGGAGCGGAGTGTAATAGAGTGGAGTGGAATGGAGTGGAATGGAATGGAATGGAGTGGAGTGGAATGGAGTGGCATGGAGTAGAATGGAGTGGAAAGGAATGGAGTGCAGTGGAATGTAGGGAAATTGAATGCAGTGGAGTGAAAAGGATTGCAATGGAATGGAGTGGAGTGGAGTGCACTGGAAAGGAATGGAATGGAGCAGAGTGGAGTGGGTTTGAATTGAGTGGAATGGAGTGGAATGGAGGAGAGTGGAGTGGAATAGATTGGAATAGAGTGGAGTTGAGTGGAGCAGAATGGAATGGCTTGGAATGGAATGCAGTGGAATGGATTCGAGTGGAGTGGAATGCAATAGAGTGGAGTGGAGTGGAATGGATTGCAGTGCAGTGGAAAGGAATGGAGTGGTATGGAGTGGAGTAGAATGTAATGGAGTGGATTGGAATGGAATGGAATGGAATGGAATTTAGTGGAGGGGAGTGGAGTGGACCAGAATGGAGTGGAGTGGCATGGACTGGAGTGGAATTGAATGGAATGGAATGGAATGGAATGGAATGTACTGCAGTGAAGTGGAATGAAGTGGAGTGGAGTGGAATGGAGAGGAGTGGAATGTAATGGATTGGAATAGAGTGGAGTGGATTGGAATGGAGTGCAGTGGAGTGTAATGGAGTTGAAGGTAATGGAAAGGAGTGGAGTGGAGTGCAATGCAATGGAGTGGAGTGGAGTGAGAGTGGCATGGAATGGAATGGAATAGAATGGAGTGGATTGGAATGGAGTGGAATGCAGTGGAATGGAATGGAATGGAATGGAGGGGAGTGGAGTGGAAAGGAGTGGATTTTAATGGAGTGGAGTGGAGTGGAATGGAATGGAATGGAGTGCAGTGGAATGGAGTGGAGTGGAATGGATTGGCGTGGAATGGAATGGAATGGAATACAGTGGAGTGGAATGGAGTAGAGTGGAATGAAATGTAGTTGAACAGAAGGTAAAGGTATGGAGTGGACTAAAATGGACTGTAGTGGAGTGGAGTGGAATGGAGTGGAGTGGAGTGGCATGGAATGGAATGGAATGGAGTGGAGTGGAATAGATTGGAGTCGAATGGAGTGGATTGTATTGGAGTGGAGTGGAGTGGAACTGAATGGAGAAGAGTTCAGAGGAGTAGATTGAAGTGGAGTGCAGAGGAATGGAATGGAGTGGAATGGAATAGAGTGGAGTCTAATGGAATTTAATGAAATAGAATGGAGTGGAGTGGAATGGAGTGTAGTGGAATGGAGTGGAAAGGAATAGAGTGGAATGGAGTGGACTGGAGTGTAATGAATGGAATGGAACGCAGTGGAGTGGAGTGGAATGGAATGGAGTGTAGTGGAGTGGAGAGGAGAGGAATTAAACTGAATGGAATGGAATGGAATTAAGTGAGGTGGAATGGAGTCGAGTTGAGTATAATGGAAGGGAATAGAATGGAGTGGAATAGAATAGAGTGGAGTGCAGGGGATTACAGTGGAATGGAATGGCAAGGAATAGAATGGAAAGGAATAGAATCGAGTGGAGTGGAATGGAATGGGCTGGAATGCAGAGGAATTGAGTGGAATGGAGTGGAAAGGATTGGTGTGGAACGGAGCGGACTGGAATGGATTGATATGGAGTAGAGAGGAAAGGAGTGGAGTGGAATGGCATGGAATAGAGTGAAGTGGAAAGGAATGCAGTGCAATGTAGTGGAATGGAGTGAAGTGGAGTGGAATGGAGTGGAGGGTATGGGAGTGGAATGGAGTTGAGTAGAATGGAGTGTAGTGGAGTGGAATGGAGTGCAGTGGAATGGAGTGGAGTGTAGTTGAATGGAATGGAATGGAATGAGGTGGAGTGGAGTGGAAGGGAATTGAGGGGATTGGCATGGAATGGAATGGAGTGGAGTGGAATGGAGTGTAAGGGAATTGAGGGGATTGGCATGGAATGGAATGAAGTAGCATGGAATGGAATGGAATGGAATGAAATGTAGTGGAATGGAATTGAGAGGAGTGGAAAAGAGTGGAATGTAATGCAGTGTAGTGGCATGGAGTGGAATGGAATGGAGTGTAGTGGAGTGGAATGGAGTGGAGTGGAGTGTAATGGAGACGAGTGGATTGAGTGGAGTATAATGGAGTGGAATGTACTGGAATTGAGTTTAATGGAGTGGAGTGGAGTGTAATGGAGTGGAATGGAGAGAAATGGAATGGAATGCAATGGGGTGGAATAGGGTGGAAGGTAACGGAGTGGAATGGAGTGGAATGGAGTGTAGAGGAATGGAGTGGAGTGGAGTAGAGTGTAGTGAAATGGAAAGGAGTGTATTGCAGTGGAGTGAAGTTGAATGAAATGGATTGGAATGCAACGGAGTGGAGTAGAATAGAGTGGAGTGGAGTAGAATGGAGGGAATGGAATGGAGTGGATTGCCGAGGATTGGAGCAGAATTGAATGGCGTGGATTGGAACGTATTGAAATGAAATGGAGAGGAGTGGAGTGGAGTGGAATGCAATTCAAAGGAATGGAGTGGAATTGAATGGAATGGAAAGGAGTGGAATGGAGTGGACTGGACTGGAGTGGAATGTAGTAGAATGGAAAGGAATTGAGAGGGAAGCAATGGAATTGAGTGGCATAAAATGGGATGGAGTGAAATGTAATAGAATGGAGGGGAGTGCAGTGAAATGGAGTGGAGTGGAGTCAAATGGAAACGAGTGGAGTGGAATGGAATGGAATGGAGTGTAGTTGAATGGACTGGAAAGGAATGGAGTTGAAAGGAGTGGAACGGAGTGGAATGGATTGGAGTGGAGTAGAGTGTAATGGATTGGAATGTACTGGAATGTAGTGGAATGGAGTGGAGTGGAGTCTAATGGAGTGGAATGGACAGTAATGGAATGGAAAGTTATGGAATGGAAAGGGGTGAAATGGAATGGAATGGAATGGAATGCAATGAAATGGAGTTGAGTGGAATGGAATGTAGTGGAATGGAGTGGAATGCATTGGAAAGGACAGGAATCGAGAGGAAAGGAATGGAATTGAGTGGCATAAAATGGGATGAAATGAAATTGAATGGAATGGAATTGAATGGTGTGGAGTGGAGTATAAAGGAGTGGAGTAGAGTAGAATGGAGTTGAAGGGAATCAAATGGAAAGGAGTGGATAGGATTGGAGTGGAATGGAGTGTAGTGAAGAGGAATGGAGTGGAGTGGAGTGGAATGGAGTGGAATGGATTGGGATTGAGTGGAGTGGAATGGAGGTGATTGGGGTGGAGTGGAGTTGAGTGGAATGCTATGGAATGGAGTGCAGTGGAATGGAGTGGTGTGGAGTGTAATATGGAGGAAGGGGATGGAGTGGAAAGGAATGGAGTGGAGTGGAGTGGAGAGGATTGGAGTGGAGTGGAGAGGATTGGAATGGAGTGGAATGGAGTGGAGTGGAGTGGAATGGAATGGAGTGCAATGGATGGAATGGAATGGATTGGAATGGAAAGGAATGGAGTAGAGTGGAGTCGAGTGGAAAAGAGTGGAGTGGAGAGGGGAGGAATGGAGCAGTGTGGAGTGAAATGGAGTGGAGTGGAGAGGCGTGAAATGGAGTGGAGTGGAAAGGAGTGGAATGGAATGGAGTGGAGTGGAATGGAGTGCAATGGAATGGAATGGAGGGGGATGGAATGGAATGGGGTGGGATGGAATAGAATGGAGTGGAATGGATGGAATGGAATGGAATGGAATGGAACGGAGTGGAGTGGAGTCAAGGGGAGAGGAATGCCATGGAGAGGAGTTGAGTGGAGTGGAGTGAGATGGAATTGAGCGGAGTGGAGAAAATAGTGTGGAATGGAATGGAATGGATTGGAATGGGATGTAGTGGAATGGAAAGGATTTGAGTGTAATGCAGTGGAATGGAATGGAATGGAGGGGAATGGACTGCAATTGAATGGAGTGGAATACAGTGTAATGGATTGGAGTGGAGTGGAATGGAGTGGAATGGAGTGGATTGGAGTGGTGTGCAATGGAGTGGAGTGGATTGGTGTGGAATGAAGTGGAATTGAATAGTGTGGAATGGAATGGAGTGGAGTGGATTGGTGTGGAATGAAGTCGAATTGAATAGTGTGGAGTGGAATGGAATGGAATGGAGGGAATGAAATGGAGTGGAATTGAATGGAATGGAATGTAGTGGAATGGAATGGAGTGGAGTTTAATGGAATAGAATGAATTGGAATGGAATGGATTTAAAGGGAATGGAGGGGAGTGGAGTGGAATGGAATGGAATGGAATGGAGTAGAGTTTAATGGAATAGAATGAATTGCAATGGAATGGAATGGATTTAAATGGAATGGAGAGGAGTCGAGTGGAATGGAATGGAATGGAATGGAATTTAAAGGAATGGAAAGGAACGGAATCTGAGATGGTGCCACTGTGATCCAGGCTTGGTGACAGAGTGAGATACTCTCGAAAGAAGGAAATGGAATGGAATGCAGTGGAATGAAATGGAGTGGAATGGAATGGACTGGAGTGGAGAGGAATGGAATGGAGTGGAGTGGAGTGGAATTTAGAGGAATGAAATGGGATGAATGGAATGGAATGAAGTGGCGTGGAGTGGGGTGGAATGGAGTGCAGTGGAATGCAGCGGATTGGAATGGGATGGATTGGAATGGAGTGGAGTGGTGAGGAGTGGAATGGAGTGGTGTGGAATCAGATGTAATGGAAAGCAGTGGAGTGGAGTGGAGTTAAATGGAACAGAATGGAACAGAGCAGAGCATAGCCTAATGGAATGGAACGCAATTCAATGGAATGGAACGGCATCTGAGATTGTGCTACTGTGCTCCAGGCTGGGTGACAGAGTGAGATAATCTAAAAAGAAAGGAATCTATTGCAATGCAGTGGAATGGAATGGCATGGAATGGAGTGGAGAGGAGCGGAGTTGAGAGGAGTGAAGTGAAGTGGAGTGGAATGGAGAAAAATTCAATGGAATTTAAGGGAAAGGAATGGAATGGAATGGAACAGAAAGGAATAGATTGAAGTGGAGTGTAGTTCGGTGGAGTGGAGTGCAGTGGAATGGAGCAGAATGGAATTAGAAGGAGTGGAATTGAGGGGAGTAGAGTGCAGAGGAATGGAGATTAGTGGAATGGACTTTAAAGGAATCAGACGAAATGAAGTAAAGATTAGTGGAGAGGAGTGGAGTGGAATGGAGTGAAATGGAATGGAATTCATTGGAATCGAATGGAACGGATGGAATGAAGTGGAAAGGAGTGGAGTGGATTGTAACGTAATGGAGTGGAGAGGAATGGAGTGAACGGAATGGAGTGGAATGGAGTGGATTGGAATGGAGTGGAAAGGAATGGAATGGAGTGCAGTGGAATGGAATGGAGTGGCGTGGAGCAGAATTGATTTAAGTGGAGTGAAATGAAATTGAATGTAATGGAGTTGAGTGGATTGGAGAGGAGTGCAGTGGAGTGAAATGGAATGGAGTGGAGTGGAGGAGAGGGGAGAGGATTGGAATGGAATAGAATGGAATTGAATGGATAGGAATGGAATGGAGTGGAAAAAATGGAGTGGAGTGGAGTGGAATGGAGTGGAATGGAATGGAGTGGAATGGATTGGAGTGGAGTGGAGTGGAATGCAGAGGAATGGTCTGGAATGGAGTGGAATGGAATGGAGTGGAATGGAATGGAATAGAATGGAGAGGGAGGGAATGGACTGGCATGGAGAGAAGTGGAAGAGAGTGAAGTTAAGTGGAGTGGATTGTAGTGGAGTGGAGTGGAATGGAATGGAATGGAAAGAAATGGAGTGGAGTGGAATGGAGTGGAGTGGAGTGAAGTGAAATGGAATGGAGTGCAGAAGAGTGAAGTTGAGTGACAAGGAATATAAGGGAATGAAGTGGAGTGGAATTGAGGGCAGTGGAATGCAGTGTAGTGTAATGCAGTGGCGTGGAAAGTGGTGGAAAGGAATGGAATGTTGTGGAGTTGAATGGAATGGAATGGAGTGGAGTGGTGTGGACTGGAGGGTACTGGAATGGACTGAAGTGGAATGGAATGGAATTGAGTGGAGTGGAGTGGACTGGAGGGTACTGGAATGGACTGAAGTGTAATGGAATGGAATGGAGTGGAGTGTAATGGAGTGGAGGGGATTGGAATGGAATGGAATAGAAGGGAGTGGAGTGAAATGGATTGGATTGGACTCGAGTTGACTGGAATGGAATGGAGTGGAGTGGAGTGGAGAGGAGTGGAATAGAATGGAAAGGAATGGAATGGAATAGAGTGGAATGGAGTGGAGAGGGATGGAATGGAGTTGAATGGAATGGAGTGGAACAGAATGGAGTGGAATGGACTGGAATGGACTAGAGTGGAGTGGAGTGGAATGGAGTGGAGTGGCATGGAAAGGAATAGAATGGAGTGGAGGGGAATGGAGTGGAGTGGAATGGAGTAAAGTGGAATGGAGTGGATTGGCATGGAAAGGAATAGAATGGAGTGGAGGGGAATGGAGTGGAGTGGAATGGAGTAAAGTGGAGTGGAGTGGAGTGGATTGTAAAGGAATGGAATGGAGTCGATTGAAATGGAGTGGAGGGAAGCTGATTGGAGTGGAGTGGAATGCAATGGACTGGACAGGAGTTGAATGAAACGGAGTTCTGCAGATTGGAGTGAATTGGAGTGGAATGGCGTGTAGTGGAATGGAATGGAGTGGAGTGGAAAGTAATGTAGTGCAATGGATTGGAAAGTAATGGAATGGAGTGCAGTGGAGTGGAATGGACTGGAGTGGAATGGAAGGGAGTTTTGTGTAATGGAATGCAGTGGGATGGAATGGAGTGGAATGGTGTTAATTGGAGTTAAGTGAGGTTGAATGGCGTTCTATGGAATGAAAAGGAGTGGAGTGGAGTGGAATGGATATGATTGGAATGGAAGGGAATGAAATGGAATGGAGTAGAGTAGAGTGGACTTTAGTGTAGTGGAGTGGAGAGCATTGGAGTGGAATGTAATGGAATGGATTGAAGTGGACTGGAGAGCATTGTAGTGGAATGGAAAGCAGTGGAGTGAAGAGGAGTAGAGTGAAGTGGAATTGAATGGAGAAGAGTGGAATCCAGTGGAATGGAAGGGAGTGGAGTGGAGTTGAGTGGAGTGCAGTGGAAAGGAATGGATTGGAATGGAGTGGAGTGTAATGGAATGGAGATACGTGGAGTGGAGCAGAGTGGAGTGGAGTGGAAAGGAGTGAGTGGAATTGAATGGAGTGGATTGGAATGGAATGGAGTGGAATGGAATGGAAATTAGTTGAATGGAGTGGAGTGGAATGGAATGGAGTGTAGTGGAATGGAAAGGAATGGGATGGAATGGAGTGGAGTGGAATGGAATGGATTGGAAAGGAATGTAATGGAATGGAATGGAGTGGAGTGGAGAGAAATGCAGTGAAGTGGAGTGGAATGGAGTGGAATGGAAAGGACTGGAAAGTAATGGAGTAGAATAGAATGCAGCAGAGTGGAATGGAGTGGAGATGAATGCAGTGGAGTGGAGTGGAATGGAGCAGAGTGGAATGGAATGGTGTGGAGTGGAATGGAATGGATTGGAATGGAATGAAAGGTAATGGAATGGAGTGGAGTAGATTGCAATGGAGTGCAGTGGAGTGGATTGGAGTGTAGTGGAATGGAGTGGAATGGACTGCAGTGGAATGGAGTGGAATGGAATGGAGTGGAAAGGAATGGAATGGAATGTAGTGGAGTGGAATGGAGTGGAGTGGAATGCAGTGGAGTGGAATGGAGTAGAGTGGAATGGAATGACATGGAGTGGAATGGAATGGAATGGAGTGGAATGGACAAGAATGGAATGAACTGGAGTGTTATGGAATGGAGTGGAGCGAAGTGGAATGGAAAGGAGTGGAGTTGAATGGAATGGAACGGAATGGAGTGGAGCGGAGTCGAATGGAGTGGAGTGGAATGGAGTGTAGTGGACTGGAAAGGAGTGGAGTGGAAAGGAATGGAGTGAAATGGAAAGGAATGCAAAGGAATGCAATGGAGTGGCATGGAATGCAGTGCAGTGGAGTGGATTGAAGTGTAGTGAAGTGGAATGGAATGGAATGGAGTGGAATTGAATGGAAAGAAATAGAGTGGAATGGAATGGAGTCGAGTGGAATGGAATGGAATGGACTGGATTGGAGAGGAGTGGAGTAGATGCGAATGGAATGGAGAGGAGAGGAATGAACTGGAATGGAATGGAGTGGATAGGACTAGAGTGGAGTGGAGTGCAGTGGAATGGAATGGAATGGGAAGGAATGGAGTGCAGTTGAATGGAATGGAGTGGAGTGAAATGTAATGGAATTGAATGGAATGGAATGGAGTAGATAAGGGTGGATTGCAGAGGTGTGGAAAACAGTGGAGTGAAATGGAATGGAGTGGAGTGGAGTGGAGAGGATTGGAGTGGATTTGAGTTGAGAGGATTGGCGTGGATTTTAGTTGATCAGAGTAGATAGGAGTGGAGTATAACAGAGTGGAGTGGACAGGAATTGAGTGCAGTGTAATGGGACGGAATGGAATGGAATGGAATGGAATTGATTGGAATGCGGTGGAATGGAGCACAGTGGAATGGAGTAGAGTGGAATGGAATGGAATGGAGTGGAATGGAATGGAAAGTTGTGGAATGGAAATGAATGGAATAAACATGAATGGATTGGAATGGAGTGGAGTGGAGTGGAATAGAAATAAGGGGAGTGGAATGGAATGGAACGGAATAGAGTGGAGTGGAGAGGAATGGAGTGGAGTGGAGTGGAATTGAATGCAGTGGAGTGTACTGTAATGGAGTGGAATGGAATGGAATGGAATGGAATGGAATGGAGTGCAGTGGAATTCAGTGGCGTAGAGAAGAATGGAGTGGAATGGAAAGGAACGGAATAGAATGGATTGTCGTGGAGTGTCGTGGAATGGAATGGAATGCAACGGAATGCAATGGAATGGAGAGGAATGGAGTGGAATGAAATGGAGTGGAAGGGCGTGGAATGGAGTGGAGTGGAGTGAAGTGGAATTCAGTGGGATGGACAGGAATGGAGTGCAATGGAATGGAATGGAGTGTAATGCAATGGAATGGAATGCAGTATTATGGAATAGAGAGGAGTGGAACGCAGTGGAGTGGAGTGAGTGTGAGTGAAGTGAAATGAAATACAATGGAGTGGAGTGGAGTTTAGAGGAGTTGCATGGAATGGATTGGAATAGAATGGAGTGGAGTGGAATGCAGTGGAGTGGAAAGGAGAGGAGTGGAAAGGAATGACAAGGAATGGAGTGAAATGAAATGCAATGCAATGGAGTAGAGTGGAATGATATGGAATGGAGAGGAGTGGAGTGGTGTGGAGTGGATTGGAATCATGTGGCATGGAGTGGAGTGGAGTGGAATGGAATGGAATGGAATATTATGTAATGGAGAGGAATGGAAAGAAGTGGACAGGAGAGGAATGGAGTGGAATGGAATGGAAAGGTCTGCAGTAGATTGGAATGGAATGGAGTGGAGTGGAGTAGAATGGAATGGAAGGGAGTTGAGTGGAATGGAGAGGAGTGAAATGGACAGGAATGCAGTGGAGTGGAGTGGAGTGAAATGGAATGGAATGGAATGGAGAGGAAGGGAATGGAATGGAGTGGAGTGTAATTGAATGGAGTGGAGTGGAGTGGAGGTGAGTGGAATGGAGTCGAGTGTTCTGGAATGGAGTGGAATGTAATGGAGTGGAGTGGAATGCAATGAAATGAAATAGAGTGCAGTGAAGTGGAATGGAGTGGCATGCAGTGGAATGGAGTGGAGTGGAGTGAAATGGAATGGAATTGAATGGAGTGGAGTGGAGTGAAGTGAAGAGGAATGGAGTGGAGTGGAGTGGAATGAAATGGATTGGAGTGGAGTGGAGTGGAGCGGCGTGCAGTGGAATGGAATGGAATCAAATTTAATGAAACGGAATGGAATGGAGTGGAGAGGAATGGAGTGGAGTGTGTGGAGTGGAATGGAATGGAATGGAGTGGAGTGGAGTGGAGAGGAGTGGAATGCAGAGGAATTGAAAGGAATGGAGTGGAATGGAATGGAATGGAGTGGGAAGGAATGGAATGGAATAGACAGTATTGGAATACAATGGAGTCTACTGGAGAGGAATGGAGTGGAGTGGAGTGGAAAGGAATGGAACGCAAAGAAATGTAATGGAGTAGAATGGAGTGGTCTGAAGTGGAGTGAAGTGACATGGAATAGAGTGGACTTGAGAGGAACTGAGTGGCTTCGAGTGTAACGGAATGTAGTGGATTAAAATTGAGTGGAGTTGAATGCAGTGCAGTGGCATGGAGTGTCATGGAAAGGAGAGGAATGGAATGGAATGTTGTGGAGTTGAATGGAATGCAATGGATTGTTGTCTAGTGGAGTGGAGTGTATTGGACTGTTATGGAGTGGAATGGAAAGGAAAGGGGTGGAATGGAGTGGAATGGAATGGAGTGGAATGAAACGTAATAGAATGCAATGTGGTGGAGTGTACTGGAATGGAGTGGACTGGAGTGGAATGGAGAGGAGTGGAGAGGAAAGTAGGGGAGGAAAAGCAGTGGAATGGAATGGTGTGGAGTGGAGTAGATGGGAGTCGATTGTAGTGGAATGGAATGAAATGGAATGGAGTGGAGTAGAATGGAGTGGAGTAGGGTGGAATGGATTTGAATTAAATGAAGCAGAATTGAATGGAGTGGAATGGAGTGGAATGGCGTGCACTGGAGTGGAGTGGAATGGAGTGGAGTGGAGTGGCATGGAATGGAATGGAATGGAGTGGAATGGAATGGAGTGGATTTGAATGGATTGGAGTGGAATGGAGTGAACTGGAGTGGAGTGGAGTGGAATGTAATAGAATGGAATGGAGTGGAGTGGAATGGAATGCAGTGGAGGGGAGTGCAATGGAATGGAATGGAGTGGACTGGAGTGGAAAGGAAAGGAATGGAGTGGAGTGGAGTAGAGTGGAATAGAATTGAGTGGATAGGAATGAAGTGGAATTCAATAGAGTGGAGTGGAGTGGAATGCAGTGGAATGGATTCGAGTGCAGTGGAATGGAGTAAAGTGGAGTGGAATGAAATGTAATTAAATGGAATAGAATGGAGTGGAAAGTTGTGGAGTGGAATAAAATTGAGTGCAGTGGAGTGGAGTGGAATGGAGTGGACTAGAGTAGAATGGAGTGCACAGGAGTGGAATGGAGTGGAACGGTATGGAATGGAGTGGAGTGGAGAAGAATGGACTGGAATATAGTGGAAAGGAGGGGAATGGAGTGAAGTGGAATGGAGTGTAATGTAATGGAAACGAATGGAGTGGAAAGGAATGAGATGTATAGGAGTGGAGTGGAGTGTAGTCGAGTGGAGTGGAGTGGAATGCAGTGGAGTGGAGTGGACTGGAAACAATTGGAATGGAATGGAAGAGAGTGGAATGTAATGTAATGGAATGGAATGGAACGCAATGGACTGGATTTTGGTGCAATGGAGTGGAGTGCAGGGGAATGGAGTGTAGTGGAGTGGAATGGAATTGGATGGCATGGAATGGAGTGGAGTGGGACGGAATGGAATGTATTGGAGTGCACTGGTGTAGACTGTTGTGGAATGGAATGGAATTGAATAAAAAGGAATAGAATGGAATGGAATGGATTGGAGTGGAATCTACTGCAGTTGAACGGAGTAGAGTGGAATGGAATGGAATGGAGGGGAATGGAATGGAAAGGAATAGAATAGAATGCAGTGCAGTGGAGTGGAATGGTGTGGATTGGAGAGGAATAGAGTGAAATGGAATGGAAAGGAATGCAATGGAATGGAATGGAGTTGACTGGAGCAGAATGGAATGGAATGGAATGTAGTTGAGTGGAGTGGAGTGGAATAGAATGGAAAGGAGTGGAGTGGAAAGGAGTGGACTCGTATGGAGTGGAATGGAGTAGAATGGAGTGACATGGAAAAGAGTGGAATGGAATAGAATGGAATGGAGTGGAGTGGAATGAAATGGAATAGAATCGAATGGAGTGGAGTGAATAGGAGTGCAGTTGAGTGGAGATGAATGGAGTGGAGAGGAGTGGAATGAAATGGAGTGGTGTGGAGTGGAATGGAATG
Source organism: Pongo pygmaeus (assembly GCF_028885625.2). NCBI lineage: Eukaryota > Metazoa > Chordata > Mammalia > Primates > Hominidae > Pongo > Pongo pygmaeus. Next base: position 12,218,388 of record NC_072395.2, on the reverse strand, counting down.
GAGTGGTGTGGATTGTAATGGAATGCAGTGATTTGGAATGAAATGAAATGAAATGAGGCGGAGTGGAATGTAGTGGTTTGGAGTGTAGTGGAGTGGAATGCAATGGAGTGGAGTGGAGTGGAATGAAATGGAATGCAATGCAGTGGAGTGGAGTAGAATGAAATGGAATGCAATGGAGTGGAGTGGAGTGGTGTGGAGTGGAATGAACTGCAATTGAGTGGAATACAATGGCGTGGAAGGGAATGGCATGGAATGGAATGGAATGGAATGGAGAGGAGTTGAATGGAGTGGACTGGAGAGGAATGGAGTCGAAAGGAATGGAATGGAATTGAGTAGAGTGGAATGGAATGGAATGGAATATAATGGAATGGAGAGGAGTTGAATGGAGTGGACTGGAGTGGAATGGAGCGGAATTGAATGGAATTGAGTAGAGTGGAATGGCATGGAGTGGATTGGAGTAAAGTGGAGTGGAGTGGAATGGAGTGGGTTGGAGTTGAATGGAATAGAGTGGAGTGGAGTGGAATGGAATAGAGTGGAGTGGAGTGGAATGGAATGGAATGGAGTGGAGTGGAATGGAAGCGTATGGAGGGGAATGGAATGGAGAGGAGTGGGACTGAGTGGAATAGAATGGAGTGGAGTGGAGTTAAATAGAATGATAAGGAGTGAAATGGAATGGAATGGAATGCAGTGGAGTGGAGTGGAATGGAATGGGGTTGAGTGGAGTGGAACGGAATGGAATGGAGTGCAGTGGAGAGTTATAGAATGGAGAGCAGTGGAATAGAGTTGAGTGGAATGGAATGTAAGGGAGTGCAGTGGAATGGAATGGAATGGAGTGCAGTGGAAATGAATAGAGTGCAATGGAATGGAATTGAGTGGAATGGAGTGGAGAAGAGTGATTTAGAATGAATTGAAATGAAATGGATTGGAGTGGAATGGATTGCAGTGGAATAGAGTGGTGTGGAGTGGAGTGGAGTGGAATTCAATGGAGAGTAGTGGAGTGCAATGAAATGGAATGGAATGGAGTGGATTGGAGTGGAGTGGTGTGGAGTGGAGTGGACTGCAATGGAGTGGAATGGAATGGAGTGGAATGGAATGGCATGGAATGGAATGGAATTGCATTGAATGGAATGGAATGGAGTGGAGTGCAATGGAATAGAATATAATGGAATGGAGAGAAGTGGAATGGAGTGGAATAGAGTAGAATGGAGTGAATGGAATGGAATGGTGTAGAGTGGAATGCAATGGAGTGTGGTAGAGTAGAGTGGAGTGGAGTGGAATGGAGTAGAGTGCAGTGGAATGGAAAGCGGTGGAGTGGAGTGGAAGGGAAAGGAATGGAGTGGAGCGGAATGGAATGGTATGGAGGGGAATGGAATGGAAAGCCATGGAATGGAGTGGAATGGAATGGTGTGGAGTGGAATAGAATGTTATGGAGTGAAACGGAATGGATTGGAATGCAGTGGAGTGGAGTGGAACGGAATAGGGTGGAGTGAAGAGGAAAGGAGTTGAATGGAATGGAATGGAATGGAGTGGGTGGAATGGAGTGGAGTGGAAAGGAGTAGTGTGTAATGGAAAGGAATGCAGGGTAATGGAATAGAATGGAATGGAATGGAATGAAAAAGAATGGAGTGGAGCCAAATGCCATGGAGTGGAGTGAAATGGAGTGGAGTGGCACAGGAATGGAGTGGAGTGGAGTGGAGTGGACTGCAATGGTGTGGACTAGAATGGAGTGGAATGGAGGGGATGGGAATTGAGTGGAGTGGCCTGAAATGGAATGCAATGGAATAGAATGGAATGGAGAGGAGTGGAATGGAGTGAAACGGAATGCAATGGAATATAATGGAATGGAGAGGAGTGGAATGGAGTGGACTGGAGTGTAATGGAGTGGAAAATAATAGAATGGAGTAGAGTGGAATGCAATGGGGTGGATTTGAGTGGAGTGGAGTGAGGTGGAGTGGAATAGAATGGACTGGAGTGGAATGCAAAGGATTGGAGTGGAATGGAATGGAATGGATTGGATTGGAGTAGAAAGGAATGTTATGGAGGGGAATGTAATGGAGAGGTGTGGAATGGAGTGGAATGGAATGCAGTGTAGTGGAGTGTAGTGGAATAGAAAATTATGGAGTGGAATGGATTTTAATGGACTGGAATGGAATGCAGTAGAGTGGGGTGGAATCGAGTGGAGTGGAGTGGAGTGGAATGAAATGGTATGGAACGTATTGTAGAAGAGTGGAATGGAATGGAGCGGAGTGGAATGGAGTTGAATAGAATGGAATGTAATGGAGTGGGGTGGAATAGAGTGGAATGGAGGGGAATGGAGTGGAGTGGAGTGGAATGTTGTGGAATGTAGTGGAATGGAGTACAAGGGAATGGAATGCAATGGAATGGAATGGAATGGAATGGACTAGAATGGAGTACAGTGGAGTGGAAAGGAGTGGAATGGAAAGGATTGAAATGTAGAGGAATGGAGTGGAATGGAGTGTTGTGGAGTGGAATGGATTGAGTGGAGTGGAGTGGATTGTAATGGAACGGAGTGGAGTGGAATGGAGTGGAACGGAATGGAGTGGAATATAGTGGAGTGGAGAGGAATGGAATGGTGTGGCATGGAAGGGAATATAATGGAAAGGAATGGAATGGAACGGAACGGAATGCATTGGAATGCAATGGAATAGAATGCAATGCAATGGAAAGTTGACATGTAATGTGAGCTGAGATTGTGCACTGCACTACAGCCTGGGGGACACAGTGATATCTTCTCCAAAGAAAGCAGTGGAATGCAAGTGAGTGAAACGGAATGGATTGCAATGGAATGGAGTGGAGTGGAGCAGAGTGAAGTGAAGTGGAGTGGGGTGCAATGGATTCGAATGGAATGCGATGGAATGGAGTGAAATGGAGTGGAGTGGAGTAAAAGAGAACAGCATGGAATGGGATGGAATGGAATGCAATGGAATGGTGAAAAGAAATCTGACCTGAGATTGATCCACTGTACTCCAGAATTTGTAACACAATGAGATCCTATGGAAAGAAAGAAATGGAATATAACGGAATGGAATGGAGTGGAATGGAGTGGAGAGTATTGGAGTGGAGGGAAGTGGAGTTGGTTGGAATGGATCGGACGGGAGTGGAATGCAATGGAATGGAGGGGAATGGAGTGGAATGGAATGGAGTGGATTGAAGTGGAAAGGAGTGTAGTGCAGTGCAATGGAATGGAATAGGGTGAAATGGAGTGGAATGGATTGGAGTGGAGTGGATTGGAGTGGAGTGTAATGGAGTGTAGTGGAGTGGAAATTAGTTGAGTGGAGTGGAGATTAATGGAGCGGAGTGCAGGGGAATTGAGTGGAATCGAGTGTAGTGGAATGGATTGGAGTCGGGTGGAGTGGAATGGACTTGAAAAGAATGGAGTGGAATGGACTGGAATGGAATAGAGTAGAATACAGTGGAATAGAAAGGAATGGAATGGAATAGAATGGAGTGGAGTGGAATGGAGTGGAATGGAATGGAATAGAGTGCAGTGGAGAGGCATGGAATGGAATGGAATGGAGTGGAGTGGAGTGGATTTGTGTGGAAAGGGGTGGAGTGGAATGGAGTAAAATGGAATAGGACATAAAGGAGAGAAGTGCAGTGGATTGGAGTGGAATGGAGTGGAATGGAATGGAGTTGAAAGGAATGGATTTCAATGGAGTGGAATGGAATTGAATGGAATGCAATGGAGTGGAGTGGAGTGCAATGCAATGGAAGAGAGTGCAGTGGAATGGAGTGGAGTGGAATGGAGTGGATTGGAGGGAAGTGGAGTGGAGTGGAATGGAATGGAACAGAATGGAATGGAATACAATGGAGTGGAGTGGAGTGTGATGGGATGGAATGGAATGGAATGGAGTGGAGTGGAGGTGAGTGGAATGGAGTGGAGTGGAGTGTGATGGGATGGAACGGAATGGAATGGAGTGGAGTGGAGGTGAGTGGAATGGAGTGGAATTGAATGTTGTTAAAAGGAATGGAATTTTATAGAGTGGAATGGAATGGAATGAAATGGACTGGAGTGCAGCGGAATGGAATGGAATGGAATGGAATGGAATGGAATGGAATGGCATGGAACAGAATGGAATGGATTGAAGTGCAGTGAAGTGGAATGAAATGGAAGGGAGTGGAGTGGAATGGAATGGAGTGTAGGGGAGTGGAGTGGAGTGGCATGGAATGGAATGGAATGTAGTGAAAGTGAATGCAATGGAGTGGAGTGGAGTGTAATAGAATGGAATGGAATGGAGCATAGTTGAATAGAGGTGAGTGGAATGGAGTTGAGTGGACTCAAATGGAGTGGAATGGAATGGAGTGGAATGGAATGGAATGAAATGGAATGGAATGGAGTGCAGTGGAGTGGAATGGAGTGGTATGGAGCGGAATAGAGTGGTGTGGAGTGAAATGGAATGGAAAGGAATGGAGTGTAGTGGAGTGGAGTTGAGTGGAGTCGAATTGAATGCAGTGGAGTGGAGGGGCGTGCAGTGGAATGGAATGGAAGGTAATGGAATTTAATGGAATGAAATGGAATGGATTGGAGAGGCATGGAATGGAGTGGAGTGGAGAGGAATGTAGAGGAGTGGACTGTAATGGAGTGGAATGGAATTGAATGGAATTGAGTGTGATGGAATGGAATGGAATGGAGAGTAGTGGAATAGAATGGATTGAAGTGGAGTGGAATGGAGTGGAGTGGAGTGGAATGGAATGGAAAGGAAAGAAATGGAGTGGAGTGGAATGGAGTGGAGTGTAGTGGAGTGAAGTGAAATGGAATGGAGTGGAGTTGAGTGGAATTGAGTGGCATGGAATGTAATGTAATGTAGTGGAGTGTAATTGAGTGGAGTGGAATGCAGTGGAATAGAATGGAATATTGTAGAGTTGAATGGAAAGGAATGGAGTGGTGTGTAGTGGAGTGGAGGCGATTAGACAGTTATGGAGTGGAATGGTACGGAATGTGGTGGAATGGAGTGGAATGTAATTGAATGGAATGTAATGCAATGGAATGGAAAGGGGTGGAGTGGAGTGGAATGGAGTGGACTGGAGTAGACTGGAGTTTAATGGAGTGGAATGGAATGGAATGGAGTAGTGTGGAATGGAATGGAGGGGAGTAGAGAGGAGTGGAATGGAATGGAGTGGAGAGGACTTGAGTGGAGTTGAAAGGAGAGGAATGAAACGGAATGGAATGGAGTGGAGTGGAATGGAGTGCAGTGGTTTTGAATGGAGTTGAATGGAATGAAGCAGAATTGAATGGAGTGGAATGGAGAGGAATGGGGTGGACTGGAGTGGAGTGGAAGGGAGTGGAGGGGAGTGGTATGGAATGGAATGGAATGCAGTGGAATGGAATGGACAGGAGTGGAATGGATTGGAGTGGAAAGGACTGAAGTGGAGTAGAGTGGAATGTAATGTAATGGATGGAATAGAGTGCAGTGGAAGGGAGTGGAGTGGAGTGGATTGGAATGGAATGGGATGGAAAGGAGTGGAGTGCAGTGGAATGGAATGGACTGGAATGGAATGGAGTGCAATGGAATGGAGTGGAGTGGAGTGCAGTTTAGTGGAATGGATTTCAATGGAATTGAATGGAGTAGAATGGAGTGGAATGAAATGGAATATAATGGAATAGAATGAAGTGGAATGTTGTGGAGTGGAATGGAATTGAGGGCAGTGGAGTGGAGTGAAATGGAGCGGACCTGAGTGGAATGGAGTGCAGTGGAGTAGAATGGAATGGAGTGGAATGAAATGGAATGGAAAGGAGAGGAATGGAAAGGAACGGCATGGAATGCAGTGGACTGGAGTGGAATGGAGTGGAGTGGAGTGGAAAGGAGGGGATTGGATTGGAGTGGAATGGAGTGGAATGGAATGGAAAGGAATGGAGTGGAATGGAATGGAAAGGAATGGAGTGGAATGGAAAGGAATTGATATGAGTGGAGTGCAGTGGTGTCGAGTTGAGTGGAGTGGAATGCAATGGAGTGGAGTGGATTGGAATTCAGTGGAATGGAATGGAACAGAGGGGAATGGAATGGAATGGAATGGAGTGGATTCGGGTAGAATGGAGTGGAGTGGAAGGGAATGGAGTGTAGTGGAATGGAATGGAATGGAATGGCTTTTAAGGGAGTGGAGTGGAATGGAGTGCAGTGGAGTGTAGTGGCGTGAAACAGAAAGGAATGGATTGTCCTGGAATAGTTTAGAGTGGAGTGGAAAGGAATAGAATGGAAAGGAATGAAGTGGAATCCAGTGCAGTGGAATGGAGTAGAGTGGAATGGAAACGAATGGAATAGAATGTAGTTCAGTGGAGTAGAATGGAGTGGATTGGAGAGGAATAGTTAGAAATGGAAAGGAATGGAATGCAATGCAATGGAATGGAGTTGAGTGGAGAGGAATGGAATAGATTGTAGTTGAGTGGAGTGGAGTTGAGTGGAATAGAATGGAATGGAGTGGAAAGGAAAGGAGTGGACTCCAATGGAGTGGAATGGAGTGAAATGGAGTGGCATGAAAAAGAATGGAATGGAATGGAATGGAGTGGAATGGAATGGATTGGAATGGAATGAAATGGAATGGATGGAAGTCGAATGAAATGGAACAGAATGGAATTGAGTGGACTGGATAGGTGTGCACTGGAGTGGAGAGGAATGGAGTAGGGATGAGTGGAATGAAATGTAGTGGTGTGGAGTGTAAGGGAATGGAATGCAGTGGAATAGAATGAATGGAGTGCAATGGAATGGAATGGAGTGGAATGGAACTCAATGGAATGGAATGGAGTGGAATGGAATGGAATGGAGAGCATTGGAAAGGAATAGAGTGGAGTGGAATGGAGTGGAGTAGACCAAATTGGAATGAAGTGAAATGAAATCGTGTGTATTGGAGTCCAGTGGGGTTTAGAGGAATTGCATGGAAGGGATTGGAACAGAATGGAGTATAGAGGAATGGACTGGAGTGGAATGGAGTGGAGTGGAGTGGATTGCAGTGGAATGGAGTGGAGTAGGGTGGAGTGGAGCGGAATGCAATGGAGTGGAGTGGAGTGGAGTGGAATGAAATAGAATGGAATTGAATGGAGTGGTGTGGAGTGGACTGAAATGGAGTGGAATGGAATGGAGAGGAATGGAATTGAATGGAATGGAATGGTGTGGAGTGGGGTGGAATGGAATGGAATGGAATACAATGGAATGGAGAGGAGTGGAACGGAGTGGACTGGAGTGGAATGGAGCGGAATGGAGTGGAATGGAATGGAATTAAGTAGTGTGGAATGGAATGGAGTGGAGTGGAGTAGATTGGAGCGGAGTAGAATGGAGTGGAGCGGAATGGAATAGGATGGAGTGAAGTAGAATGGAGAGATATGGGGGGAATGGCGTGGACAGCAGTGGAACTGAGTGGAATGGAATGTAGTGGAGTGGAGTGGAGTGGAACAGAATGTTATGGAGTGGAAAGGAATGCAATGCAAGGCAGTGGAGTGGAGTGGAAGGGAGTGGATTTGAGTGGAATAGAGAGGAGTGGAATGGAATGGAATGGAATGGAGGGGACTGGAGTGGAAAGGAATGGACAGGAGTGGAATGAACTTAAATGGAATGGACTGGAATGCAATGGAGTGGAGTGGAATGGAGTGGAGTGGAAAGGAGTAGTGTGGAATGGAAAGGAATGGAGTGGAATGGAATGGAATGGAGTGCAATGGAATGGAATGTAATAAAAAGAAGTTGAGTGGAGTGAAAGCCGTGAAGTGGAGTGAAATGGAGTGCAGGGGACTGGAATGGAGTGCAGTGGATGTAGTGGAGTGGACTGCAATGGAGTGGAATGGAATGCAGCAGAGTGGAATGGAATAGAATGGAATAGAGTGGAGTGGACTTCAATGGAATGGAATGGAATATAATGGAATGGAGATGAGTGGAATGGAGTGGACTAGATTGGAATGCAGTGGAATGGAATGGAATGTAGTAGAGTGGAATGGAATGGAGTGGACTTGGGACAAGTGGAGTGAGGTGGAGTGGAATAGAATGGAGTGGAGTTGAATGCAATGGAGTGGAGTGGAATGGAATGGAATGGATTGCAGTGGAGTGGAAAGGAAAGGTATGGAGAGGAATGGAATGGACAGGAGTAGAATGGAGTGGAATGGAATGCAGTGGAGTGGAGTGGAGTGGAATAGACTGTTACGGAGTGGACTGGAATTTAATGGACTGGAATGGAATGCAGTGGAATGGAGTGGAATCGAGTGGGGTGGAGTGGAATGGAGTGGAGTGGAGTGGAGTAGAATGGAATGGAATGGAGTGTAGTAGAGGGGAATGGAATGGAGTGGAGTGGAACGGAGTTGAATGGATTGGAGGGAATGGAGTGGAGTGGAATGGAGTGGAATGAAGGGGAATGGAGTGTAATGGAGTGGAGTGGAGTGCAATGTAGTGGAATGGAGTGAAATGGAGTGGAACGGAATGGAACGGACTGGAATGGAGTGCAATGGAGTGGAATGGAGCAGAATGGAATGGAGTGGAATGTAGGGGAATAGAGTGGAATGGAGGGGAGTGGAATGTAATGGATGGAGTGGAGTGGATTTAACGGAATGAAGAGGAGTGGAATGGAGTGGAATGGAATTAGGGGAATGGTGTGGAATGGAATGGAGTATAATGGAGTGGAATGGACGTGAGTGGAATGGAGTTGAATGTAATGGAGTGGAATGCAATGGAGTGGAATGGATGGAATGGGATGGAATGGAATGGAATGGAACGGAGTGGAGTGAAGTCGAGTGAAGAGGATTGGATTGGAGAACAGCGGAATGCAGTGGAGTGGAGAGAATGGAAAGTAATGGCGTGGAATGGAATGGAATGGAATGGATTGGAATTTAATACAGTTGAGTGGAATGGAGTGGAATTGAGTGGCATGGAGTGGAATGAAATGGAATGGAATGGAGTGGAAATGAGTAAAATGGAATGGATTGGAATGGAGTGAAATGGAGTGGAGTGGAGTGGAGTGGAGTGGAAAGGAGTGGCGTGGTGTTGAGTGGACTGGAGTGACGTGGAACGCAGAGGAGTGGGGTGCAATGGAGTGAAGTGGAATGGAGTGGAATTGAATGCAGTGGTATGGAATGCCATGGAATGGAATGCAACGGAGTGGAATGAATTGCAGTGGAATTGAATGGACCAGAATGGAGTGGTATGGAATGGAAAGAAGTGGAATGTAGTGGAGTGGAGTGGAAAGGAGTGGAATGCAATGGAGTGGAGTGGAATGGAGTGGAAAGGAATGGATTGGAATGGAATGGAGTGGAGTGGAGTTGAGTGAAATAGAATGAAATGGAATGGGATGGAATGAAATTCAATGGAATGGTGAAAAGTAATGTGAACTTAGATTGTAATACTTCACCCTACTCTTTCTGACAGAGTGAGATCCTGTGGAAAGAAAGGAATGGAATGAAATGAAGTGGAATGGAATGGAGTGGAGTGCAGCAGAATGGAGAGGAGTAGATTGGCCTGGAGTTGAGTGGAATAGAGTGGAGCGGAGTGGAATATGGTGGAGTGCAACGGAGTGGAGTGGAGTGGAATGTAGTGGAGTGGAATCGGATGTAATGGAATGTAGTGCAGTGGAGTGGAGTGGAATGGATTGAAATGGAATGGAATGGAATGGAACGGAGTGGAATGGAATGCAATTCAATGCAATGGAATGCAATGGAATATAATGCAATGCAATGGAAATTTGACAAGTAATCTCAGCTGAGATATCGCCACTACACTACAGCCTGGGTGACACAGTGATATCCTTTGGAAAGAAAGGAATGGAATGCTATGGAGAAAATTGGAATGGAACGGAATGGAGTGGAGTGGAATGGAGTGGTGTGGAATGGAATGGATTGGAGTTGAAAGGAACAGAAAAGAATCGAAAGGAATGGATTGGAGTGGAGTGGAGTGGAGGGAAGTAGAGTGTACAGGAACGGAGTGAAATGGAATGGAATGGAATGGTGTGGAGTGGATTGGAATGGAGTGGAGTGGAGTGGAATGGAGTTGACTGGAATATAATGGAAAGGAATGGAGTGGAGTGGAGGAGAACAGAGTGGAGTGGAGTGGAATGCAGTGGTGTGGAGTAGAATGGAATGGAATTGAATGGAATGGAGTACAGTAGCATTGACTGGAGTGGAGTGGAGTGGAGTGGAATGGGACGGAGTGGAGTGGAGTGGAGTGGAGTAGAGTGGAATGGAAAGGAATGGAATGGAATGGAATAGAGTGGAATGGAGTGTAGGGTAATGTAATAGAGTGAAATAGAATGGAATGCAGTGGAATGGAATGGAATGGAACGGAGTGGAGTTGGATGAACTGGAGTGGGGTGGAATGGATTCGAGTGGAGTGCAATGGAATGGAAGGGAGTGGATAGAAATGTAGTGGTGTGGAATGGAGTGGAATGGAATGTAATGGAATGGAGTGAAAAGGAATGGAATGGAATGTACTGGAGCGGAAAAGATTGGAATGGAGTGGAGTGGTGTGGAGTATAGTGGTGTAGTGCAGTGGAATTTACTTGAGCGGAGTGGAGTGGAGTGGAATCTAGTGGAGAGGAGTTAATTGGAGTGTAGTGCAGCGGAATGGAGTGGAGTGGAGTGGATCAGAGCAGAGTATAGTGGAATGGATCAGAGCAGAGTATAGGGGAGTGGAATGGAATGGAACGGAGTGGAATGGAATGGAACAGAGTGGTATGGAATGGAACGGAGTGGAATGGAATGGAACGGAGTGGAATGGAATGGAACGGAGTGGAATGGAATGGAATGGAATGGAGTGGAATTGAGTAGAGTGGAGTGGAGTGGAGAGGAATGGAGTGGAGTGGAGAGGAGTGGAACAGTGTGGCATGGAAAGTAATATAATGGAAAGGAATGGAATCGAATGGAATGCAATGGAATAGAATACAATGTAATGGAAGGTTGACATGTAATGAGAGCTGAGACTGTGCCACTGCAAAGTGGTATCTTCTCAAAAGAAAGTAGTGCAATGCAAGTGAGTGAAACGGAATGGATTGCAATGGAATGGAGTGAAGTGGAGTGGAGTGAAGTGGAGTGGAGTGGGGTAGAATTGATTCGAGTGGAATGCGATGGAGTGGAATGGAATGGAGTGGAGGGGAGTGGAGTAGAGTGAAACAGAATGGCAAGGAATGGGATGGAATGTAGTGCAATGGAATGGTGAAAAGAAATCTGAGCTGAGATTGAGCCAATATACTCCAGCCTTTGTAAAAGAATGAGATCCTATGGAAAGAAAGAAATGAAATATAATGGAATGGAATGGAGTGGAATGGAGTGGAGTGTCTTGTAGTGGAGGGAAGTGTATTGGGTTGGAATGGAGTGGACAGGAGTGGAATGGAATGGAATGGAGGGGAATGGAATGGAATGGAGTGGAATGGAGTGGAGTGGAGTGAAGTGGAATGGAGTGTAGTGGAGTGGAATGAAAGGAATAGGATGAAATGGGGTGGAATGGATTGGAGTGGATTGGAGTGGAGTGTAATGGAGTGTAGTGAAGTGGAATTCAGTTGAGTGGAGTGGAGTTTAATGGAGCAGAGTGCAGGGGAATTGAGTGGAGTAGAGTGTAGTGGAATGGATTGGAGTCGAGTGTAGTGGACTGGAGGGGAATGTAATGCAGTGGAATGGACTGCAATGGCGTGGAATGGAATAGAGTGGAAAGCCATGGAGTAGAATGGAATGGAATGGAATAGAATGGAATGGAGTGGAATGGAATGGAGTTGAATGGAATGGAATAGAGTGCAGTGGAGAGAAATGGAATAGAATGGAATGGAGTGGAGTGGAGTGGAGTGGAATGGAGTGCAGTGCAATGGAATGGAATGGAATCAGACATAAAGGAATGAAGTGAAGTGGAGTGGAGTGGAATGGAATGGAGTTGTAAGGAATGGAATTTAATGGAGTGGAATGGAATTGAATGGAATGGATTGGAGTGGACTGGAGTGGAAAGGAATGGAAGGGAGTGGAGTGGAGTGGAATGGAGTGGAGTGGAATGGAGTGGATTGGAGGGGAGTGGAGTAGAGTGGAGTTGAATAGAATGGAATAGAATGGAATGGAATGGAATGGAGTGGAGTGGAGTGTAATGGAATGGAATGGAATGGAGTGGAGTTTAGTGGAGGTTAGTGGAATGGAGTGGAGTGGATTGGAATGGAGTGGAATGGAATGGAATGCAGTAGAATGGAACAGAGTGGAAGGCTGTGGAGTAGAATGGAATGGAATGGAATTGAATGCAATATAATGGAATGGAATGGAATGGAATGGAGTGGAATGGAGTGGAATGGAGTGCAGTGGAATGGAATGCAATGGAATGCAATGGAGAGGAATGGAGAGGACTGGAATGGAATGGAGTGGAGTGGAGTGGAGGTTAATGAAATGGAGTTGAGAGCAGTGGAGTGGAATGGAGTGGCGTTGAGTGGAATGGAGATGAGTGGAGTGAAATGGAATTGAAAAGAATAGAGCCGAGAGGAATGGAGTGTAGTGGAATGGAGTGGAATGGAGAGGATAGGAGTGCAATGGAATGGAACGGAATTGAACGGATCGGAATGGAATGGAGTGGAGAGGAGTGGAGTGGAGTGGAATGGGGTGGAATGAAATGGAATGGAATGGATTGGAATGAAGTGGAGTGGAGCGGAGTGGAATGCAGAGGAATGGACTGCAATGGAGTGGAATGGAATGGAGTGGAATGGAATGGAATGGAATGGAGAGGAATGGAATGGAATGGAGAGGGATGGAACGGAATGGAAAGGAGAGAAGTGGAATAGAATGGAGAGAGGTGGAGTGGAATGGAGCGGAGTGGAATGGAATGGAATGGAATGGAAAAAAATGGAGTGGAATGCAGTGCAGTGGAGTGAAGTGAAATGGAATGGAGTGGAGTTGAGTTAGGTTGAGTGGCATGAAATGTAATGGAGTGGAGTGGAGTGGAATTGAGTGGAGTGGAATGCAGTGTAGTGTAAAGGAGTGGCATGGAATGGGGTGGAATGGAATGGAATGTTTTGTATTTCCATGGAATGGAATGTAGTGGAGTGCAGTGTATTCAACTGGACTTCAGTGGAATGGAATGGAATGGGGTTGAATGGAGTAGAGTGGAATGTAATAGAATGGAACGGAAAGGGGTGGAATGGAGTGGAATGGAATGGAGTGGAGTGCAGTGGCATGGAAAGGAATGGAATGGAGTAGAGTGGAATGGAGTGGAGTCGAATGGAGTAAAGTGGAGTGGAGTGGAGTGGAGTGGAGTGGAATGGAATGGAATGGAAGGGAGTGGAATAGAGTGGACTGCAGTGGAGTGGAGTGGAGTGGAATGGAGTGGAGGGTACTGGAGTGAAATGGAATGGATTGGAGTGGATTGGAGTGGAGTAGAGTGGAGTTGAAAGTAATGGAATTTAATGGAATGGAATGAAGTGGAATGTTGTGGAATGGAAAGGATTTGAGATCAGTGGAGTGGAATGGAATGGAGTGGACTGGCGTGGAATGGATTGGAGTGGATTGGAACGGAGTGGAATGGAGTGGAAAGGAATGCAATGGAATGGAATGGAATGGAAGCTGAGATTGTGACACTGCACACCAAGCTGGGTGACACAGTGAGATACTCTCGAAAGAAGAGTTTGGAACGGAATGCAGTGGAATGGAATGGAGTGGAATGGAGTGGACTGGAGAGGAGTGGACAGGAATGAGGTGGAATGGAATGGAATGGAGAGGAATGGAACAGGACATAATGGAATGGAATGAATTGGAGTGGAGTGGAGTGAGGTGCAGTGGAATAGCGTGAAATGGAATGGCATGGAGAGGAATGGAGTGAAGTACACTGTAGTGTAGCAGAGAGGAGTGGAATGGAGTGTAATGCAGTGGACCGAAATCGAATGTATTCGAATGTATTCAATTGCAGTGGATAGGAACGGAAAGGCACAGAATGGAATGGTATGGAAAGGCAGCTGAGACAGTGTCACTGCACTCCAGGCTGGGTGACAGCTTGAGATGCTCCCGAAAGAGAGGAATGGAAATTAATGCAGAGGAAAGAAACGGAAAAGAATGTAGTGGAGTGGAGTGGGGTGAAGTGTAGTGGAGTGGAATGGAGAGGAATGGAATCCGATGGAATGGAGTGGAATGCAGTGAAGTGTTGTGCAGTGAAGAGGATTGCAGTGGTAAGGAATGGAATAAAATGGGATGGGGTGTAATGGAGTGGAGTGGAGTGGAATGGAGGGAAGTGGAGTGGTTTGGAATGGAGTGGACTGGAATGCAATGGAATGGAATGGACGAGAATGGAACAGAATGGAGAGGAATGGAATGGAATGGAGTGTATTGGAGTGGAGTGTAATGAAGTGTAGTGGAGTTGAATTTAGTTGAGTGGAGTGGAATGAAGTGGAGTGGGGTTCAATGGCGTGAAGTGCAGGGCAATGGAGTGGAGTGGAGTGGAATGCATTGGAGTCGAGTGAAGTGGACTGCAGTGGAATGGAATGCAGTGGAATAGACTGGGATAGAGTGGAATGGAATAGAGTAAAAGGTCATGGAGTAGAATGGAAGGGAATGGAATGGAAAGGAATGGAATGGAATGGAATGGAGTGGAATGGAGTGGAATGAAATGCAATGGAGTGGAGTGGAGTGAAATGGAATGGAATGGATTGGACTGGAGAGGAGTGGAGGTGAGTGGAATGGAGTGGAGTGGGGCGGAGTGGAATGGAATCGGATGGAATGGAATGAAGTGGAGTGTAATGGAGTGGAACAGAGTGGAATGGATTGGAGTTATATGGAATGGAATATTATGGAGTGGAATGGAATATTATGGAGTAGAATGGAATGGAATGGAATGGAATTGAATGGAATGGAGTGGAGTGGAATGGAATGGAAAGGAAGGGAGTGGAGTGGAATGTAGTGCAGTTGAATGGAGTGGAATAGATTGGAGTGTAGTGGAGTGGAGTAGCATGGATTTGAATGGAATGGAGTGGAAGGCAATGGAATGGAGTGGAGTGGAGTGTAATGGAGTCAAGACGAGTGGAGTGGAGGTGAGTAGAATGGAGTAGATTGGACTGGAATGGAGTGGAATGGAATGGAATTGAGTGGAATAGAATGAAAAGGAGTGGAATAGAATGGAGTGCAGTGGAGTGTAATGGAGTGTCATGGAGCGGAATGGAGTGGAGTGGGGTGAAATGTAATTGAATGGAGTGGAGTGGAATGGACTGGAATGGAGTGGAGTGGAGTGCATTGGGGTGTAGCAGCGTTCAGTAGAATGGAATAGAAGAGAATGGAATTTAATGGAAAGGAATGGAATGGAGTGGAGAGGAATGGAGTGGAATGGAATGGAATGGAATAGAATGGAATGGAGTGGAATGGAATGGAATGGAATAGAATGGAATGGAATGGAATGGAATGGAATGGAGTGAGATGGAATGGAAAGGAATGGAGGGTAGTGGAATAGAATGGATTGATGTGGAGTGGAATGGAGTGGAGTGGATCGGAATGGAATGAAATGGAAAGAAATAGAGTGGAGTGGAATGTAGTGAAGTGGAATGGAGCTAAGTGAAATGAAATGGAGTGGAGGTAAGTGGCGTTGAATGTGATGGAATGTAATGGAATGTAGTGGAGTGGAATTGAGGGGAGTGGAATGGAGTGGAGTGGAATGAAGTGGCATGGAATGGATTGGAATGGAATGGAATGTTGTGGAGTTCAATGGAATAGAATGGAGTGTAGTGGAGTGGAGTGGAGGTTATTGACCTGGAATGGAGTGGAATGGAATGGAATGGAGTGGAATGGAATGGAGTGGAATTTAATGGAATGGAATGGAATGGGGGGAGAGGAGTGGTAAGGAGTGGACTAGAGTGGAATGGAGAGGAGTGGAGTGGAATTGAGGGGAGTGGAGAGCAGTGGGATGGAATGGAGTGCAGTGGAGTTGAGTGAAGTCGATTAGAGAGGAATGGAATGGAGTGGAGTGGAATGGATTGGAGTGGGGTGTAACAGAGTTGAATGGAAAGAAGCAGAACTGAATGGAGAGAATGGAGTGGACTGGAGTGGCAAGGAATGGAATGGAATGGAGTGTAGTGGAATGGAGTGCAGTGGAATGGAGTGGAGTGGAATGGATTGGAGTGGAATGGAATAAATTTGTGTGGAGTGCAGTGGAATGGAATGGAATGGAATGGAATGAACTTGAGTGGAAAGGAGTCGACTGGAGTGGTGTGAAATGGAATGGAATGGAATGGAGTGGAGTGGAGTGAATTGGAATGGAATAAAGTGGAAAGGAATGGAGTGAAATGGAATGAAGTGGAGTGGAGTGGAATGGACAGTGGAATGGAATGCAATGGAATGGGGTGGAGTGGAATGGACTGGAATGGAGAGGAATGGAATGTAAAGGATTTTAATGGAATGGAAGGGCATAGAAGGGAGTGGAGTGGAGTGTAATGGAATGGAGTGGAGTGGCAAGCAGTGGAAAGGAATGGAATTGAAAGGAATGTGGTAGAGTGGACTGGAATGGAGTGGAACGGATTGGGATGAAGTGTAGTGAAACCGACTGGAGTGGAGTGCAATGGATTGGAATGGAATGGAGTGGAGTGGTGTAGCAAGGAGTGGAGTGGATTGGAATAGAGTGGAGTGGGTTGGACTGGAATGAAATGGAGTGGAATGGAGAGCAGTGGAATGGAATGGAATGGAGTGCAGTGAAGTAGAGTGGAGTGGAACGCAGTGTAGTGGACTGGAATAGAGAAGAATGGAATGGAGTGGAATGGAATGGAGGGGAATGGAAAGGAGTGGAGTGAAGTGCAATGGAGAGAAGTGTAATGGAATGGAGTAGAGTGGAAGGAGTGGAATGGAATGGAGTATAGTGCAGTGGAGTGCATAGGAATAGAATCAAATGGAATATAGAGGAGTGAAATAGAATGGAGATGAGTGGAGAGGAGTGGTTTGGAGTGGAGTGGAATGGAATGGAAAGAATGCAGTGGCACTGAACGGAATGGAATGGAATAGAGTGGAATGGACTGGAGTGGAGTGGAGTGGAGTGCATTGGAATGGACTGGAGTGGAGAGGAAAGGAGTGGAATGGAAAGGAGTGGAAAGGAGAGGAGTGGATTGGAGTTGAGTGCAGTGGAATGGAATTAAATGGATTGGAGAGGATTGGAATAGAATGGTGTGGAGTGGAATGAAATGGAATGGAATGCATTTGAGAAGGTTGGAGTGTAGTGGATTGGAATGTAGTGGGGTGGAGTGAATTTGAGAGGGGAATAGTGGAGAGGAGTGGAGTGCAATGGAGTGGAGTGGACTGTAATGGAGTGGAGTGGAATGGAATCGAAATGAATGGAGTGGAGTGGAGTGGAATGTAGTGGAATGGAGTAGAATGGAATGGAATGGAGTGGAGGGGAGTGGAATGGAGTGGAGTGGAATGGACTGGATTGGCGTGGAATGGAATGGAACTGAATGGAATGGAATAGAATGGAGTGTAGTGGAATGGAGTGGAGTGTAGTAGAATGGAGTGTATGTAATGGATGTAATGGAACGGAATGGAATTTAGTGGAGAGTAGTGGAATCGAATGGAAAGGAAAGCAGTAAAGTGGAATGGAGTGGAATGGAATGGAGTGTAATGGAGTGGAATGGAGTGAAGAGGAATGGAGTGGAATGTAATGGAATGGAGATCAAAGGAATGGAATGGAGTGGAAAGGAATGGAATGGAGTAGAGTGGAAAGGAATGGAGTGGAATGGAATGGACTAGAGTGTAATGGTGTGAAGTGGTGTGAATTGGAGTGAAGTGAAATGAAATTGATTGGAGTGGATTGGAGTGGAGTTTAGAGGAGTGACATGGAATGGGTTGGAATAGAATGAAGTGGAGTGGAATAGCGTGGAGTGGAATGCAGTGGAGTGGAATGGAATGGAAATAAAAGGAGAGAAATGCAATGGAATGGTGGGAAGTTGAAAGGAAATAAATGGAGTGCAGTGGAGTGGAGTGATGTGGAATGGAATGGAATGGAATGGAATGGAAAAATGTTTGCTTCGATTGTGCCACTGCAGAATATGCTGTGTGACAGAGGGAGATCCTGTCTAAAGAAAGGGGTGGAATGGAAGGGATTGGAATGGAATGAAATGGAATGGATTTTAGTGGAGTGGAGTGGAATTGAGTAGACTGAGGTGCAGTGCAGTGGAATGTAATGGAAAGGAATGGAATGGAAATGTGAAATGAAATGTGAGCTGAGATTGTGCCACTGTACACCAGCCTGAGTGACAGAGTGAGATCCTCTCAAAAGAAAGTAATTGAATGGACTGTACTGGAATGCAATGGAATGGAGTGGAGTAGAGTGCCATGGAGTGGAAAGGAGTGGAATGGAATGAGATAGAATGGAGAGGAGTGGAGACGACTGGAATGGAATGGAGTGGAGTGGAGTGGAATGGAGTGGAGTAGAGTGGAATGGATTGGAATGGAGTCGAGTGGAGTTCAGTGGAATGCAATGGAATGGAAAAAAAATGGAATGGAATGGAATGGAATGGTGAAATGAAATGTGAGCTGAGATTGTGCTTCTCTGCTGCACACTGGGTGACAGAGTGAAACACTCTCGAAAGAAAGGATTGGAATGGAATGCAGTGGAATTTAATGAAATGAAATGGAGTGGAGTGGACTGGAGTGGAGTAGAGTTGATTGGAGTAAGTGGAGTGGAATGGAAAGGAGTGGAAGGAATGCAGAGGAATTGAAAGCAGTAGAGTGCACTGGAATGGACTGGAGAGGAGTAGAGTGGAAAGAATTGGAATGGAGTGGAGTGGAGTGCAGTGAAATGGAATGTAGTGGAGTGGGGTGAAATTGAATGGAGTGGAGTGGAATGGAATGGAATGGAATGGAATGGAATTGCATGGAGTGTAGTGGAATGGAGTTGAGTGGATTGGAAAGGAATGGAATGGAGTGGAGTGGAGTGAACTGGAGTGGAGTGGAAAGGAATGGAATGGAATGGAGTGGATTGGAATGGAATGGAACGGAGTGGATTGGAGTGGAATGGAGTGGAGTGGAGTGCAGTGGAGTGGAGTGAAATGGAATGGAGTGGAGTGGATTGGATTCGAGTGGAGTGGAATGGAATGGAATAGAGTTGAGTGGAATGGATTGGATTGGATTGGTCTGGATTGGAATGGAATTCAGTGGAATGGAATGGAATGGAATGGAGTGGAGTGGAGTGACATGGAATGGAGTTAAGTTAAATGGAATTGAATGGCATGGAGTGAAGGGGAATGGAATGGAAAGTAATGGACTGGAGTTGAATCAGGTGAAGTGGAATGGAGTGCAATGGAATGGACTGAAATGGAATCTAGTGGAGTGGAATGGAGTAAAATGGAATGGAATGGAATGGAACGGAATGGAGTGGAATACAGTGGAATGGATTGGAAAGGAATGGAGTGGAGTGGAGTGGAATGGAATGGAATCAAAGGTAGTGGAGTGGAATGCAGTGGAATGGAGTGGAGTGCAGTTGAGTAGAGTGGAATGGAGTGGAATGGAGTGGAATAGGGTGAAATGGAATGGAGAAGAACGGAATGGAATGGAGTGGAATTCAATGTAATGGAATGGATTGGAAAGGAATGGAGAGGAGTGGAATGGAATGGAATGGAATGGAGTGGACTGGACTGGTATGGAATGGAATGGAATGGACTGGAGTGGAATGGAGTGGAATGGAATGGAGTGGAACTTATCAGAATTTAGTGGAATGGAGTGGAATGGAGTGCGATGGAGTGGAGTGGAATGGAAAGAAATGGAATTGAATGGAGTGGAGTGGGTGGAATGGAGTGGATGGGAATAGAAAGGATTCTAGTGAAGTGGAATGGAACGCCATGGAATAGAATGGATTGGAGTGGAATGGAGTGGCGTGGAGTGGGGTTCAATGGAATGGAGTGCAGTGGAGTGGAGTGGAGTGGTATAGAATAGAACGGAATGGAATTGAGTGGATTTGAGTGGAATGGAGTAGAGTAGAGTGGAGTGGAGTGGAATGGAATGGAGATGAGTGGAATGGAGTGGAATAGAATGGAGTGGGCTAAAATGGAGTGGAGTGGAGTGGAATGGAATGGATTTAAGTGGAATGGATTGGAATGGAATGGAGTGAAGGGGAGTGGAAAGGAAAGGAACAGAGTGGAGATGAATGGAGTGGACTGCAATGCTGTGGAATGTAAAGGAGTGGAATGGAATGGAGTGAAAGGAAGTGGAGTGGAGTGGAATGGAGTGCATGAAAAGGAATGGAATGGAATGGAGTGGAATGGAATTGAATGGAATGGAATGGTATGGTGTGGAATGGAATGGAATGCAGTGCAATGAAGTGGAATGGAATACAGTGCAGTGGAGTGTAGTGGAGTTGAGTATAGCGGAGTGGAATGAAGTGGAGTGGGGTGAAATGGAATGCAGTGGAGTGTGGTGGAATGGAATGCAATGGAGTGGAATTGAATGGAATGGAATGGATTGCAAGGGAATGGAGATGAGTTAATGGAGTGGAATAGAATGGAGTCGAGAGTACTGGATTGGAATGGAATGGAATGGAGTGGAGTGGAATGGACTGGAGTGCAGTGGAGTATAGTGGAACGGAATGGAATGGAGTGGAATGGAATGGATTGGAGTGGAATGGAATGGAATGGACTGGAATGGAGTGGAGTGGCGTGTAATAGTGTGGGTTGGAATGTAATGCTGTTGAGTGGAATGGAATTCAATGGAACAGAATGGAGTGGAGTGGGGTGGAATGTAATGGAGTTTAGTGGAATGGGGTGGAGTGCAGTGGAATGGAATGCAATGGAATGGAAAGGAGTGAAGGAGAACGGAGTGGAGGGAAGTGGAGTTGAATGGAATGGAGTGGAGTGGAGTCAATTGGTGTGGAGTGGAATGGGATGGAATGGAATGGAGTGGATTGGAGTGGAAAGTAGTGGGGTGGAGTAGAGTGGAGTGAAATGGAATGGAGTGGAGTGGAATGGAGTGGAGTGGAGTGGAAACGAATGGAATGGAGTTGAGTGGAATGTAGTGCAGTGGAATGGATAGGACTGGAATGGAATTCAGTGGAATTCAATGGAGTGGAGTGTACTGGAGTGGAGTGGAGTGAAGTGGACTGGAATGGAATGGATTTAAGTGGAATGGAGTTAAATGGAATGGAGTGAAGGGCAGTGGAATAGAATGGAATGGAATGGAGTGGAGTGGAATGAATTGGGGTGGAGTGGGGTGGAATGGAGTGGAGTGGAGTTCAATGGAATGGAGTGGATTGGAGCGGTTTGGAAAGAAGTGGAGTGGAGTGGAATGCAGTGGAATGGAATGGAGTGCAATGCAATGGAGTGGAGCTGAGTGGAGTGGAATGAAGTGCAATGGAATACAATGAAATGGAGTGGAATGGAAAGGAATGGAATGGAATGGAATGGAATGGAATGGAATGGAATGGAATGGAACGGAATGGAATGAACTGGAATATAATGGAATGAAGAAATGTGTGCTGAGATTGTGCCACTGTGGAACAGCCTGTGTGACAGAGGGAGATCCTGTCGAAGGAAAGTCGTGGAACGGAAGGGATAGGAATGGAATGGAATAGAATGGATTGGAATGGAGTGGAGTGGAATTGAGTGGAGTGGAGTGGAGTGCAGTGGAACGTAATGGGAATAAATGGAATGGAAATGTGAAATGAAATGTGTGGTGGGATTGCGCCACTGCACACCAGTCTGGGTGACAGAGTGAGATACTGTCAAAAGAAAGGAATAGAATGGAATGGACTGGAATGGAATGAACTGCATTGGAGTGGAGTGGAGTGGAAAGGAGTGGAATGGAATGGGATGGAATGGAAATGAGCTGAGTGAACTGGAATGGACTGGAGTGGAGTGGATTGGAATGGACTGGAGTGGAGTGCAGTGGAATGGAATGGAATGGAATGGTGAAATGGAATGTGAGCTGAGATTGTGCCACTGCACTCCAGCCTGGGTGAGAGAGTGAGATACTATCAAAAGAAAGGAATGGAACGGAATGCAGAGGAATTTAATGGCATGGAGTGAACTGAAGTGAACTTGAGAGGAGTGGAGTTAGTGGAGTGGAGTGGAAAGCAATGGGATGGAATGGAAAGGGGTAGAGTGGACTGGAATGGAGTGGAGTGCATTGGAGTGGAATGGATTGGAATGGAGTAGAGTGCAGTGCAATGGAATCGAATGGAATGGAATGCAATGGAATGGAATGGAATGGAATGGTGAAATGAAATGTGAGCTAAGATTGTGCCACTGCGACCCAGGCTGGGAGACAGAGTGAGATACTCTCAAAAGAAACAAAAGGAATGGAATGCGGTGGAATGGAATGGAATGGAATAGAATGGAATGGCGTGACTTGGAGTGCAGTCGAGTGAAGTAGAGTGGACTGGAATGGAGAGGAATGGAATGGAGTGGAATGTAATGAAATGAAGTGGAGTGAAGTGGAGTAAAGTGGAGTGGAGTGCAAAGGAATGGAGAGGAATGGAATGTCATGGAGAGGAATGGAGTGGAGTGGAGTGAATTGGAAAGGAGTGGAATGGAATTGGATTGAATGGAAAGGAGCTGGGTGGACTGGAATGGACTGGAGTGGAGTGGGTTAGAATGGACTGGAGTGGAATGCAGTGGAATGGAATAGAATGGAATGGTGAAATGAAATGTGAGCTGAGATTATGCCACTGCGCTCCAGCATGGGTGACAGAGTGAGAAACTATCAAAAGAAAGGAATGGAATGGAATGCAGAGGAATTTAATGGAATGGAGTAGAGTGGAGTGAACTGAAGTGAACTGGAGTGGAGTGGAGTTAGTGGAGTGGAGTGGAAAGGAATGGGATGGAATGGAAAGGAGTAGAGTGGACTGGAATGGAGTGGAGTGCATTGGAGTGGAATGGATTGGAAAAGAGTAGAGTGCAGTGGAATGGAATCGAATGGAATGGAATGCAATGGAATGGAATGGAATGGAATGGAATGGAATGGAATGGAATGGTGAAATGAAATGTGAGCGAAGATTGTGCCAGTACAACCCAGGCTGGGTGACAGAGTGAGATACTCTGAAAAGAGAGGAATGGAAAGGAATGCAGTGGAATGGATAGCAATGGAATAGAATGGAATAGCGTGAGGTGGAGTGCAGTCGAGTGAGGTGGAGTGGACTGGAATGGAGAGGAATGGAATGGAGTGGAATGTAATGGAATGAAGTGGAGTGGAGTGGAGTGGGGTGGAGTGGAGTGCATTGGAATGGAGAGGAATGGAATGTCATGGAGAGGAATGGAGTGGAGTGCAGTGGAGAGGAACAGATTGGAACGGAATGGAACGAAACGGAACAGAATAGAGAAATGTATGCTGAGATTGTGCCACTGCACTACAGCCTATCTGAAAGAGGGATATCCTGTCGAAAGAAAGGAGAGGAATGGAATGGAATAGAATGGAATGGAATGGAGCAGATTGGAGCAGAGCGGAATGGAATGGAACGGAACGGAGCGGAATGGAATGTGAGCTGAGATTTTGCCACTGTGCTCCAGGCTGGGTGACAGAGAGAGACACTCTCGAAAAAAAGGAAAGGAATGGAATGCAGTGGAATTGAAAGGGAAAGGTGTGGAGTGGAGTGGAGTGGAGTGAAGTGGAGTGGATTAGAATGGAGAGGAATGGAATGGGAAGAAATGGAATGGAATGGGAAGAAATGAAATGGAATGAAGCGGAGTTGAGTGGGGTGGAGTGGAGTGCAGTGGAATGGAGGGGAATGGAATGGGATGGAGTAGAGTGGAGTGCAGTGCAGTGAAGTGGAGAGGAGTGGAATGGAGTGGAATGGAATCGGGTGTAATGGAATGTAGTGGAAAGGACTGGAGTCCAGTGGAACTGAGTGGAATGGAATGGAATTGAATGGCATAGAATGGAATGTGATGGAATGGAATGGAATGGAGTGGAGTAGAGAGGAGTTGAGTGAAATAGAATGGAATGGAATGGGTTGGAATGAAAAGCAAAAGAATGATGAAAAGGAGTGTGAGATGAGATTGTACCACTGCACTCCAGACTTTCTGACAGAATGAGATCCTGTGGAAACAAAGAAATGGAATGGAATGTAGGGGAGTAGAATGGAGTGGAGTGGAGTGGAATAGAGGGGAGTACAGTGGACTGGAGTGGAGTGGAGAGGAGTGGAAGGGAGTGGAGTGGAATGGAGTGGTAAGGAATGGAGTGCAGTGGAGTGGAATGTAGTGGACTGGAATCGGATGTAATTTAATGTTGTGGAGTGGAGTGGAGTGGAGTGGAACAGATTTGATTGGAATGGAATGGAATGGAATTGAGGGGAGTGGAGTGGAGTGAACGGATTGGAATGGAATGTAAAGAAATGGAATGGAACGGACTGAAATGCAATGGAATGCAATGGAATGCAATGGAATAGAATGCAATGCAATGGAAAGTTGACATGAAGTGAGCTGAGATTGCGCCAGTGAACTACAGCCTGGGAGACACAGTAATATCCCATCGAAAGAAAGGAATGGAAAGCAATGGAGTAAACCGGAATGGAATGGAATGGAATGCAGTGTAGTGGAGTGGAGTGGAGTGGAATGGAGTGGTGTGGAATGGAATAGATTGGAGTTGAAAGAAACGGAATGGAATGGAATGAAATGGATTGGAGTGGAGTGGAGTAGATGGAGGGAAGTGGAATTGAGTGGAATGGAAAGTAAAGGAGTGGAATGGAAAGGAATGGAGTGGAATAGAGTGGAATGGAATGGAATGGAATGCAGTGGAGTGGAGTGGAGTGGAATGGAGTGGTGTGGAGTGGAATGGAGTGGTGTGGAATGGAATGGACTGGGGTTGAAAGGAACAGAATGGAATGGAATGGAATGGAATACATTGGAGTGGAGTGGAGGGAAGTGGAGTGGAGTGGAATTTAGTGGAATGAAATGGAATGGAGTGGAATGGAGTGGAATAGAATGGAATGGAGAGGAATGGAGTGGAATGGAATGCAATGGAATGGAGTGGAGTGGAGTGGAATGGGGTGGAGTGGAGTGAAATGGAGTGGTGTCGAGTGGAATGCAATGGAATGGAATGGAATGGAGAGGAATAGAATAACTGCAGTGGAGTGGAATGGAATGGAGTGAAGTGGAGTGGAGTGGAGTGGAATGGAATGGAATGGAATGGAATTGAATGGAACGGAATGGAATGGAATGGGATGGAGTGGAATGGAATGGAGTGGAATGCAACGGAGGGAAGTGGAATGGAGTAGAGTGGGGTGGAATGGAGTAGAGTGGGGTGGAAAGGAGTGGAGTGGAGTGGAATGGAATGAAATGGAATTGAGTGGAAAGGAGTGGAGTGGAGTGGAATGGCGAGGAGTGGAGTGGAGTGGAATGGAGTGGAGTGGAGTGGTGTGGAGTGGAGTTGAGTGGAGTGGAGTGGATTTAATTGAGTGGAGTGGATTGGAGTCTAGTGGAATGGAGTGGAGTGGAGTTTAATGGAGTGGAGTGGAGGGTAATGGAGTGGAGTGGAATGGAGTGGAGTGGAATGGATTGGAATGGAGTGTAGTGGAGTGGACTCGAGTGGAGTGGAATGGAATGGAGTGGAATGGAAAGGAGTGGAATGTAATGGAGTTGAATGGAAAGGAATGGAGTGGAAGGGAATGGAATGGAGTGGAAATGACTGGAGTGGAGTGGAGTAGAGTGGAGCGGAATGGAGTGGAGTGGTATTAAATGGAGTGGAGTGAATCAGAGTGGAAAGGAGGGTCATGGAAAGGAATTGAATGGAAAGGAATGGAATAAAATGGAACGGAATGCAATGGAATGCAATGGAATAGAATGAGATGCAATGGAAACTTGACACATAATGTGAGCTGAGATTGTGCCACTGCACTACAGCCTGGGTGACACAGTGATATCCTGTCGAAAGAAAGAAGGGGAATGTAAGTTAATGAAATGGAATGGACTGGAATAGAAAGAAGTGGTCTGGAGCGGAGTGAAGTGGAGTGGAGTGGACTGGAATGGATTCCAATGGAATGCGAGTGGAATGGAATGGAGTGGAGTGTAGTGGAGTGAAGTGTAATAGAAAGCATGGAATGGGATGGAATGGAATGCAATTGAGTGGTGAAAAGAAATGTGAGCTGAGATTCAGCCAATGTACTCCAGCCTTTGTGACAGAGTGAGATCCTATGGAAAGAAAGGAATGGAATGGAAAGGAGTGGAGTGAAGTGGAGAAGAATGGAGTTGAGTCGTGTGGAATTGAATGGAGTGGAGTGGAGTGGAGGGGAGTGGAGTGGAATGGAGTGGAATGGAATGGAGTGGAATGGAGTGCAATGGAGTGGAGTGGAGTGGATTGAAGTATAGTGGAGTGGAATGGAATGGAATTGAACGGAATGGAATAGAGATTAATGTGGAATAGAGTGGATTGGAGTGGAATGGATTGGAGTGGAATGGAGTGGAGTGAAGTGGAGTTGAATGGAATTCAGTGGAAAGGAATGGAAAGGAACGGAATGGAATGGAATTCAGCGGAATGGAATGGAATGGAATGGAATGGAATACAATGGAATGGAATGGAATGGAATGGAATGGAATGGAATGGAATGGAATGGAAGCTAAGATTGTGCCACAGCTCTCCATGCTGTGTGACTGAGTGAGATTTTCTTGAAAAAAAAGAATGGAATGGAATGCAGTGGAATGGAATGGAATGGAATGGAAGGGAATGCAATGCAATGGAATGGAATGGAAGGAAGATTGTGCCACAGCTCTCCATGCTGTGTGACTGAGTTAGATTTTCTTGAAAGAAAAGGAATGGAATGGAATGCAGTGGAATGGAATGGAATTGAACGGAATGGAGTGTACTGGAGTGCAGTGCAGTGAAGTGCAGTGGAATGTGGAATGGACTCAAAGGCAGAGGAATGGAATGGGACGTAGTTGGATGGATTGAAGAGGCGTGGAATGGGCTGGAGTGTAGTACACTGGAAAGGAGTGGAATGGGATGGATTTGAATACAGTGGAGTGGAGTGCAGTGGAGTGGAGAGGAGTGGAATGGAGTGTATTGGAATCAGATGTAATGGAATGTACTGGAGTGGAGTGGAGTAGAATGGAATGGAGTGGAGAGGAGTGTAGCGGAGCAGAACGGAATGGAACAGAATGGAACAGCAGCTGAGATTGTGAAACCACACTCCAGACTGGTTGACAGAGTGAGATACTCTCGAAAGAAAGGACTGCAATGGAATGCAGTGGAATGGAATGGAAAGCAATGGATTGGAGTGGAGTGCAGTTGAGTGAAGTGGAGTGGAATGGAAAGGAATGGAGTGGAGTGGAGTGGAATGGAGGGGAGAGGAATGGAGTGTAGTGAAATGGAATGGAACGGAATTTAGTGGAGTGGATTGGAATGGAGTGTAAAGGAATGGAGTTAAGTGAAATGCAGTGGAATGCAATGGAATGAATGGGAGTGGAAAGGAATGTAATGGACTGGAGTTGAAAGGAATGTACTGGAATGGATTTGAACGGAGTGGAATGGTATGGAATGAAATGGAGTGCAGAGGAGTGCAATGGAGTGAAATGGAATGGAATGGAGTGGAAGGGAATGGAATGGAACGGAGTAGAGTGGAATGGAATGGAGTGGAATGGAATGGAATGGAATGGAATGGAATAGAATGGAATGGAATGGAATGGAATGGAAGGGAGTGGGATGGAGTGGAGTTTAGTGGAGTGAAGTGCAATGGAGTGGAATGGGGTGAAATGGACTGGAGTAGAGTGAAGTGGAATAGAATGGAATGGAGTGGAATGGAATGGAAACGAATGGATTGGAAGGAAATGGAGAAGTGTGCAATGGAGTGTAATGGAATGGAGCAGAGAGGACTGCATTGGAATAGATGGAATGGAGTGGAGTAAAACGAAGTGGATTGGAGTGGAGTGGAATGAAATGGAATGGAGTAGAAAGGAATGGAAGGGAGTGGAATGGAGTGGAATGGAATAGAGTGAAGTTTAGTGGAGTGGAATGGAGTGGGGTGGAGTGGAAAGGAATTGAATAGAATGGAGTGGAATGGAGTGGAGAGGAATGGAATGGAGTGGAGTTGAGAGAATTGGAAGGCAATGGAATAGAGTGAATTGGAGTGGAATGTCATGTATTGGAATGGAGTGGAGTACAGTGGAATGGAGTAGAGAGGAAAGGAGGGGAATGGAAAGGAATGGAATGGAATGCAGTGTAGTCTAGGGGAATGGATTGGAATGGCATGCAGTTGAGGACAGTGGAATGGAACGTAAAGGAGTGGTGTGCAGTGGACTGGACTGGAATGGAGTAGAATGGAGTGGAATGGAGTTTAGTGGAATGGAGTGGAATGGAATGGAATGGAGTGGACTGGAATGGAATGGATTCGCATGGAATGGAGTGGAGTGCAGTAGAATGGAATGGAATGCAGTGGAGTGGAATGGACAGGAGTTAAGTGGAATGGAATGGAATGGACGGCAATAAAATGGAATGGATTCGCAGAGAGTGGAATGACATGGAATGGAGTGGAGAGGTGTGCAATGGAAGGGAGTGGAGAGGAAAGGAGTGGAAAAGAATGGAATGGAATGGAATGCGGTTCAGTGGAGTGGAATGGACCGGAGTGGAGTATAGAGGAATGGAATGGCGTGGAGTGGAATGGAGTGGACTGGAGGGTAATTGATTGGAATGGAGAGGAATGGAGTGGAATGCAGTCAAACGCACTGGAATAGAGTGGAATGGAGTGGAATGGAATGGATTGCAATGGAATGGAATGGAAAGGAATGGAATGGAATGGAATGGAATGGAATGGAATGGAAAGGAACGGAACGGAACGGAATGGAATGGAATGGAATGGAATGGAATGGAATGGAATGGAAAGGAACGGAACGGAACGGAATGGAATGGAACGGAACGGAACGGAATGGAATGGAATGGAATGGAATGGAATGGAATGGAGTGGAGAGGAGTGGAATGGAATGGAATTGACTGGAATGATATGGAATGGATTGGAATGGAATGCAATGGCATGGAATGGGGTGTAGTGGAGTGGAAGAGAGTGAAGTGGAGTGTAAATGAGTGGAATGGAATAGAGTGGAGTGGAGTGGAATATTGAGAAATTGACAGAAACGGAATGGAGTCTAGTGGAATGGAATGGAAAGGAATGAAATGGAATGGAATGGAATGGAATGGAATGGTGTGGGGTGGACTGCAATGGAGTGGATTGGAATGGAGTGGAATGGAATGGAATGGAGTGGAGTGGAATGGAGTGGAGTGGAGAGCAATGAAGTGGAATGGAATGTACTGCAATTAAATGGAATGGAGTGGAACGGAATGTATTGGAGTGTAATGGATTGGAATGGAATGTAGTGGAGTGCAGTGGAATGGAAAAGAATGGATTGGAGTGGATCGGAGGGGACTGGAATGGAGTGTAATGGAGTGGAGTGGAATGGACAGGATTGGAGTGGAATGGAGTGGAATGAAATAGAATGGAATGGATTTGAGTGGAGTGGAGTGGAGTGCAATGGATTGCAATGTAGTGGAGTGGAGTGGAATGGAATAGAACTGCATAGAGTGAAGTGGAGTGGAATGGAGTGGAGTAGAATGGTTTGGAGTGAAGTGGAATGGAATGGAATGGAGTTGAGTGGAAAGCAGTGGAATGGAGTGGAATGGAGTGAAATGGAATGGAGTGGAATGGAGAGGAGTGGAGTGGAGTGGGGTATAGTGGAGTGGAATGTAATGGAGTGGAGTGGGAAGGATTGGAATGGAATGCAGTGGTGTGCAGTGCAGTGGAATGGAATGGAGTGGAATTGAGTGGAATGCAGTGGAATGGAGTGGAGTAGAATGGAATGGAAAGGAATGGAATGGAGTGGAATTGAGTGGAATGCAGTGGAATGGAGTGGAGTAGAATGGAATGGAATGGAATGGAATGGAGTAGAGTGGAATGGAATGGAGTGGAGTGGGTTGGAGTGAAGTGGAGTGGAATGGAGTTTAGTACAGCAGAATGGAATGGAGTGGAGTGGAGTGGAATGGAATGGAATATATTGGAATGGAATGGAATTGAGTGGGGTGGAATGGAAAGCAAAGTAGTGGAATGGAGTGAAATGTAGTAGAGTGGAGTATAGTGGAAAGAAAGGAATGGAGTGGAGTGGAGTGAAGGGGACTAGAATCGAGTGTAATGGAATGGAATTGAATAGAGAGGATTGGAATGGAGTGGAGTGGAATTGAGTAGAGTGGAATGGAATGGAATGGCCTGGAAAGGAATTGACAGGAATGGAATGGAGTGGAGTGGAGTGGAATGGAGTACAAAGGATTGGAATGGAGAGATGTGGAGTGGAGTGGAACGGAATGCAGTGGTGTGGAATGAAATGGAATGGAATGCAGTAGAGGGAAATGTAGTGGAATGGAATGGAACAGAGTAGATCGGATTGGAAAGGAGTACAGTAGAATGGAATGGAATGGAGTGGAGTGGAATGGAATGGAATGGAATGGAGCAGAGTAGAGTCGAATGGATTGGAGTGGAATTCAGTGTAGTGGAGTGAAATGGAATAGAATGGAGTGGAGTGGAATGGAATGGAGTGGAACGGAGTGGAGTGGAGTGGATGGAGCGGAGTGCAATGGAATGGAATGGAGTGGAGTGGAATTGAATAGAGTGGAGTGGAATGGAATGTAGTGGACTGGAGTTGAGTGGAATGGAATGGAGTGGAGTTCAATGGAATGGAATGGAGTGGAGTGGAATTGAATAGAGTGGAGTGGAATGGAATGTTGTGGACTGGAGATGAGTGGAATGGAATGGAGTGGAGTGGATTGGAACAGAGTTGACTGGACTCTAATGCAGTGGAATTGAATGGAATGGAATGGAATGGAGTGGAGTTGAATGGGGTTGAGTGGAGTGGAGTGGAATTCAGTTGAATGGAAAGGAATGGAATGGAGTGGAGTGGAATGGAGTGGAGTGGAATGGAGTACAGTGCATTGGAAGGGAATGGAGTGGAATGGAACTGAATGAAATGGATTGAAATGGAGTGGAGTGGATTGGAAAGGAGCGGAGTGGAGTGGAATGGAGTGGAATGGAGTGGAGTGGAGTGGAATGGAGTGGAATGGAGTGGACTGGAGTGGAATGGAATTGACTGGAATGGAATGTAGTGGAGTGGAATGGAGTGAAGTGCAGTGTAGTGCAGTGGAGTGGAATGGAGAAGAGTGGAATGGTGTGAAGTGGAATGGTGTGGAGTGGAGTGCAGGGGCGTGGTATGGAATGGATTGTAGCAGAGTGGAGTGGAAAGAAATGGACTGGAATGGAATGGGATGGAGTGGAATGGAGTGTACTGGAGTGGAATGGAGTGGACTGGAATGGAATGGGGAGGAATGCAATAGAGAGCATTGGAATGGAGTCGAGTGAAGAAGAGTGGAATGGAATGGAATGGAGTGGAGTGAGGTAGAGAGGAGTGGAATGGAATGGAATTGAGTGGAGTGCAGTGGAGTGGAATGGAGTTGAAAGGAATGGAGGGGAAATAAACGGAACAGAGTGGAGTGGAGTGGAATTCAATTCAATGGAGTGGAGTGGAGTGGAGTGGAATGGAGTGGAGTGCAATGGAATGGAAAGGAATGGAGTGGAGTGGAGTGCACTGGAAAGGAATATATTGGAGTGGAGTGGAGTGGAATGGAGTTGAGTGGATTGGAATGGAATGGAGTGAAGTGAAGTGGAATTTAATGCAATGGAGTGGAGTAGAGTGGAATGCAATGGAGTGGTGTGGAGTGGAGTGTAATGGAATGGAATGGAATCGAGCGGAGTGTAGTGGAATGGAGTGGGGTGGAGTGGAATGGAATGGAGTGGAGTGGTTTGGAAGGGAGTGGAGTGGATTGGAAGGGAATGGACTGTAATGGAGTGGAGAGGTGTCGAATGGAATGGAACGTAGCTGAATGGCATTGAGTGGAGTGGAGTGGAATGGAGTGGAATGGTTTGGAATGAAATTGAGTGGAGTGCAGTGGAATGGAATCAGATAGAGTGCAGTGGAGTGTACCGGAGTGGAATGGAGTTTACTGGAGTGGAATGGAGTGGAGTGGAATGGAATGGAGTGGATTGGAATGGAATGGAATGGGGTGTTGAGTAGAATGGAGCTGAATGGATTGGAATTGCTTGGAGTGGAGTGAAATGGAATGGAATGGAATGGAATTGAATGGAGTGGACTCCAATTGAGTGGAGTCGAGTGGAGTGTTGTGGAGTGGAATTGAGTGGAAATGATTGGAATAGAATGGAATGGAGTGGAGTGGAGTTGAGTAGAGTGGAGTGGAATGGAATGGAGTGGATAGGAACAGATTGAAATAAAATGGAGTTCAGTGGAATGTAGTGGAAGGGAATATAAGGGAGTGGAGGGGAGTGGAGTGGACTGGAATGGAGTGGAAGGGAGTTGAATGCAGTGGAATGGAGTGGAGTGGAATGGAGTGGAAAGGAGTGCAATGGAGGAGAGTGAAGTGGATTGAAGTGGAATGGAAAGGAATGCAGTGCAGTGAACATCAGTGAACTGGAATGGAGTGGAGTGGACTGGAATGGAGTGGAGCGGAATGGAGTGGAATGGAACGGAGTATAATGGAATGGAATGTAATGGAGTAGAGTGGAAAGCAATGGAATGGGGAGGAGTGGAGTGGAGTGGACTCGAAAGGAATGGATTGGAGTGGAACGGAATGGAGTGGAAAGGAATGGAATGGAATGGAATGAAATTCCGTGGAATGGAGTGGAATAAAAGGAGTGGAGTGGATTGAAATGCAATGGAATATAGTGGAGTGGAATGCAATGGAGGGCAGTGGATTGGAGTGGCCTGCAATGGAGTGGAATGGAGTGGAATGGAGTGGAGTGGAATGGAATGGAATGGAATGGAATGGAGTAGAGTTGAGTGGAATGGAGTGGGGTGTAGTGGAGTGGAGTGGAATGAACTGGAGTTGAGTAAAACGGAATGGAGTGGAATGGAAAGAAACGCAATGGAATCAATGGAAAGGAATGGAGTCGAATGGAATGGATTGGAGAGGAATGGAGTGCAATGGAATGGAGAGGAATGGATTGAGGGGGAATGGAATGGAATGGATTGGAGTAGAATGGATTGGAATAGAATTGAATGGAATGGAGTAGCGTTGAATGGAATGCAGTGGGTTGGAGTGGAGTTGAGTGGAGTGGATTGGAAAAGATTGGAGTGGAGAGAAATGAAATGGAGTGGAGTGGAGAGGAATAAAATGGAATGGAGTGGAGTGGAATGGAGTGCAATGGAATGGAGTCGAGTGGAGTGAAGCAGAATGGAATGGAATGGAGTGGAGTGGAATGTAGTGGAATTTAATGGAGTGGAATGGAGTGGAATAGAGTGGAATGGAGTGGAGTGGAATTGAGTGGAATGGAATGAAATGAAATGGAATGGAGCGGAGTGGGGTGGAATGGAGTGGAAAGGACTGGAGTGGAATGGAGGGGAATGCAGTGGAATTGAGTGGAGTGGAGTGGAAAGGAGTGGAATGGACTGGAATGGAGTAATTCCACTCCACTCCATTTCCCTTCAGTTCACTCCTTTACATTCCATTCCAGTCCATTCCACTCCATTCCATTCCACTCCACTCCATTCCAGTCCACTCCACTCCATTCCACTCCAATACACTCCACTACCTTCCATTCCACTCCACTCCATCCATGGCACTCCACTCTATTCCTCTCTATTTCATTCCACTCCATTCCACACCACTCAACTGCATTCCACTCCCCTCCTCTCCTTTGCATTCCATTCCATTCCACTTCATTGCATTCCATTCAATTCCACTCTACTCCATTCCACTCCACTTCACTCAATTCCAATAGACTCCATTCCACTCCGCTCCACTCCACTACATTCCTTTGCATTCTGCTCCATTCAATTCCACTCCACTCCATTCCATTCAATTCCATTCCATTGCACTCCACTCCACTCCACTCCATTCCACTCCATACCACCTCATTCCACTCCACTCTATTCCACTCCATTCAAGTCCATTCCATTCTACTCCAGTACAATCAACTCACCTCCCCTCCATTCTATTCCATTCCATTACTCTCTACTCCACTCCCTTTGAATCCATTCCACTCCTCTCCACTCCATTCCATTCCATTCCACTCCCCTTCAATGCACTCCATTCAAGTCAATTCCACTCTATTCCAGTCCAATCAACTCCACTCCACTCCATTCCATTCCATTGCACTCCACTCCAATCGATTCCAATCCATTCCACTGCTCTCCATTCCACTCCTCTCCACTCCACTCCATTCAACTGCATTCCATTTAATTCCATTCCATTCGATTCCACTCCATTCCAGTCCACTAAACTCCATTTGACTCCACGCCACTCCATTGCTCTCTACTCTACTCCATTCCATTCCACTCCACTCCACTAAATTCCATTCCACACCATTCAACCACTCCACTCTATTCCATCCCATTCCACTCCACCCAGTCCACTCAAGTCCATTCCAGTACACTCCTCTCCATTCCTCTCCACTCCTCTCCTCTCCACTGCATTCCATTCCACTCCAATCCATTCCATTCCATTACATTACACTGCAATGCCCTCCGTCCACTGTAATGCACTCCATTCCACTCCATTGCATTCCACTCCATTTCACTCAAGCCCGCTACATTCCATTCCATTTCATTCCATTCCACTCCACTCCATTCGAAAGCATTCCACTGCATTCCACTCCACTCCTCTACATTCCATTCCATTCCATTCCATTCCATTCCATACCACTCTAATCCAATCCATTCAACTCCACTCCATTCCTTTACATTCCACTCCATTCCACTCCACTCCATTCCTTTCCATTCCATTGCTCTCTATTCCATTACACTCCAATCCATTGCATTACACTCCATTCCATTCCATTACACTAAATTCCATTCCATTCCACCCCATTCCATTCCATTCCACTCCACTCCACTCCATTCCACTCCACTCCACTTCATTCCCTTCCACTCCACTCCTCTCTACTCAAATCCACCCCACTCCATTCCACTCCTCTCCTTTCAATTCCTTTCCATTCAGTCCCAATCCACTTCACTCCATTCCACTTAATTCCACTATATTCCATTCCACTCCATTTCACTCCACTCCACTCCATTCCACTCCACTCCATTCAATTCCATTCCATTCCATTCCACTTCATTCAATTGCACTCCACTCCACTCCTTTCCAGTCAACTCTACTCCAGTAAACTCCACCCCACTCCACTCCACTACATTATTTTCTACTCCACTCCATTCAATTTCACTCCACACCCTTTCATTCTATTACTTTCCGCTGCCCTCCACTCCATCCACTCCATTCCACTCCATTCCTCCCTACTCCGTGCCTTTCCATTCCTCAACACTCCACTCCATTCCACTCCACTCAATTCCACTCCACTCCACTCCATTGCATTCCATTCCATTCCATTCCACTACACTACACTCAATTCCAGTCCATTCCACTCCATTCCACTCCACTCCACTACATTCCATTCTGTTCCTTTCCATTCCAATCCTTTCCATTCCACTCCATTCTACTCCAATACGCTCCATTTCATTCGATTGCATTCCATCCCACTCCATTCCATTCCAATCCACTCAAATATGCTCCATTTCATTCCATTCCATTCCATCTCACTCCATTCCTTTCCATTCCACTCCACTCCACTTCATTCAATTGCCTACCATTCCATTCCACTCGATTCCATTCCATTCCTCTCTCCTCCATTCCATTCCAATCCACTCCATTCCATTACACTCCACTCCGTTCCACTCCACTTCATTACATTCCTTTCCATTCCACTCCATTACTTTCCACTCCACTCTATTCCAATCCATTCCATTCCACTGCACTCCAGACCTCTCCACTCCACACCACTCCATTCCACTCCATTCCATTCCACTCCCTTCCATTCCATTTAGCTCCACTCTACTCCACTCCATTCCATTATACTCCATTCCACTTCAATCCATTCCATTCCACTACCTTCCATTCCTTTCCATTCCACTCCATTCCATTCCATTCCACTCCACTCCAATCCTCTCCACTCCACTCCTCTCCACTCCATTCCACCCAACTCCATTCCACTCCATTCTGCTCCATTCCATTCCTTTCTATTCCACTCCACTACATTCAATTCCTTTCCATTCCACTATACTGCACTCCACTCCACTCCATTACAATTCATTCCATTTCATTCCACTCCATTCCATTCCTTTCCACTCTACTCCATTCCATTCAAGTACACTCCATTCCATTCCATTCCACTTTGCTAAACTGCACTCCATTCCACTCCATTCCATTCCATTACAATCTTTTCCACTCCACTCCACTCCATTCCACTGCACACCACTTCACTCCACTCCATTCCAGTCAACTCCACGCCATTCCACACCACTCCACTCCACTCCACTACATTCCATTTCACTCCACTCCATTCCATTCCACTCCACTCCAATACATTCCATTCCATTCCGCAGCACGCACCCTCCATCCACTAAACTCCACTCCATTCCACTCCAATCCACTCCACCCCATTCCATTCCATTCCACTCTACTCCACTACATTTCACTCCACTCAGTTCCACTATACTCCACTCCATTCCTTTCGATTCCATTCTGCTCCACCCAATTCCTTTACATTCAACCCCACTCTGCTCCATTCCACTCCTCTCCAATCCCCTCCACTCCACTCAGTTCCATTCCACTCTGCTCCATTCCACTCCCCTCCATTCCCCATCACTCCACTCAATTCCATTCCATTCCATTCCACTCCATTCCATTCCACTCCATGCCATTCCACTCCAATCCATTCCAGTCCATTCCATTCCACTCCACTCCACACCACCCCTTTCCACTCCATTCCATTCCACACCACCCCATTCCACTCCATTCCATTCTATTCCACACCGCTCCAATCCATTCCACTCCACTCCATTCCACTACACTAAACTCCATTCCATTCCATTCCACTCCACTCCATTCCACGTCACTTTGCTACATTCTAGTCCACTCCATTAATTCCAATCCACTCCACTCCATTCCATTCCAGGCCACTCCACTCCGTTCCATTCCAGTCCACTCCACTCCGTTCCATTCCATTCCATGCCACTTCACTCCACACCATCCACTCCACTCCAGTCCATTCCAATCCATTTCTTTCCACTCCATTCCGCTCCATTCCATTCCAATCCACTCCACTCCATTGCAAACCATTCCAATGCATTCCACTCCACTCCTCTACTTTCCATTCCATTTCGCTACATTCCATTCCGTACCACTCTAATCCAAACCATTCCACTCCACTCAGTTCTATTCCATCAACTCCATTGCACTCCACTCCATTCCATTCCATTCCATTGCACTCCATTCCATGCTACTCAACTCGATTCCATTCCACTCCACTAAATTATATTAAACTACATCCCATTCCTTTTCTTTCCACTCCATTCCATTCTGTTCCACTGCACTCCACACCATTCAATTCCACTCCACTCCATTCCTATCCACTCCACTCCTCTCCCCTCCAATCCACCCCACTCGACTCCACTCCACACCATTCAATTCCACTCCACTCCATTCCTATCCACTCCACTCCTCTCCCCTCCAATCCACCCCACTCCACTCCACTCCACTCCAATCCTCTCCATTCCATTCCATTCCAATCCACTACACTCCATTCCATTTAATTCCACTGCATTCCATTCCACTCCATTCCATTCCACTCCATTCCAATCCACCCCACTCCATTCCAGTCCACTCCATTCCACTCCTCTCCACTCCATTCCATTCTATTCCATTCCACTCCATTCAATTACACTCCACTTCACTCCATTCCAGTCCAATCCACTTAATTCCACTCCACTCCACTCCACTCCACTACATAACATTCTACTAAACTCCATTCAATTCCACTCCACTACACTCCATTCTATTCCATTCCGCTGCACTCCACACCATCAACTCCAGTTCACTCCATTCCACTCCATTCCTTTCCAGTCCATTCCACTCCACTCCACTCCATTCCATTCCACTACACTCCACTCCATTGCACTCCACTCCATTCCACTCCAGTCCACTCCATTCCATTCCATTCCATTCCACTCCATTCCAATCCATTCCACTCCATTCCACTCCACTCCACTAAATTCCATTCCGTTGCATTCCATTCCAATACTTTCCACTCCACTCTACTCCATTCCGCTCCACTCTGCTCCATTCTATTACATTCCATTACACTCCACTCCATTCCATTCCATTCCAATCCTTTCTACTCCACTCCACTCCATTCCACTCCACTCTACTCCACTCCTTTACATTCCATTCCATTCCACTCCATTCCACTCCACTCAACTCCATTCCAGTCCGATCCACTTCATTCCATTCCACTCCACTGCACTCTACTACGTTCCATTCTACTCCACTCCATTCCATTCCACTCCACTCCATTCCATTTCATTCCACTTCATCCCACTCCAACAACTACACTCCACTCTATTGCACCCCATTCCATTCCACTGCATTCCACTCGTCACCATTCCATTCCATTCCACTCTTCTCCATTCCACTCCACTCCATTCTTCTCCACTCCCTTCCATTCCTTTCCATTCCACTACATTTCATTCCACTAAACTACATTCCATTCCACCACATTCCATTGCACTCCACTCCATTCCATTCCACTCCCCTCCATTCCGTTCCATTCCATTCCACTGCACTCCCCTCCACTATACTCCAGTCCACCCCATTCCATTGCACTGCATTCCACTCCACTCCTTTTCATTCCACTACATTCCTTTCGGTTCCATTCCACTCCCTTCCATTACATTATAATCCACTCTATTCCATTCCATTTCAATCCACT
Organism: Pongo pygmaeus; assembly: GCF_028885625.2. Classification (NCBI taxonomy): domain Eukaryota; kingdom Metazoa; phylum Chordata; class Mammalia; order Primates; family Hominidae; genus Pongo; species Pongo pygmaeus. Next base: position 12,179,695 of record NC_072395.2, on the reverse strand, counting down.
CCACTCATTTCCCCGTCTCTTCATTCTACTCCTCTCAACCAAACTCCATTCCATTCCACTCTACTCTTTTCCATTCCTTTCCATTCCGCTCCTTTCAAATCCACTCCACTCCATTCCATTCCACTCTTTTTCATTCCACTCCACTCCATTCAATTCCACTCGTGTCCACTCCATTTCACTCCACTCTATTCGATTCCAATCCCTTAAAGTTCACTTCATTCCATTCCTCTCCACTCCACTCCACTCAATTCCATTCCGTTTAATTCCACACCTTTCCATTGTACTCCATTCCACTTCACTCCTCTCCATTCCAGTCAACTCCACACCATTCCACTCCACTCCACTCCAATGCATTCCATTCCACACCACTGCATTCCATTCCACTCCACTCCAATCCATTCCATTCCATTCCACTGCACTCCACTCTATGTGCTCCACTCCACTCCACTCCATTTCACTCCATTCTATTCCACTCCATTCCACTCCACTCCATTCCATTTCATTCCACTCCACTCCATTCCATTCCACTCCATTACATTCCACTCCAATGAATTCCAATTCATTCCATTCCACTACACACCACTCCACTCCACTCCACACCACTCGATTCCACTGCATTCCTTTCCATTCCACTCTACTCTATTCCATTACACTCCACTCCATTCCACTACACTAAAGTCCATTCCATTCCCTTCCGTTCCACTCCGTTCTACTCCACTCCACTCCATTCTAGTCCACCCCACTAAATTCCATTCCACTCCACTCCATTCCATTCCACAACACTCCCCTCCAACCACTACACTCCACTTCATTCCACTCTATTCTATTCCACTGCAATTTGCTCCATTCCATTCCATTCCATTCTACTACACTCCACTCCATTCCAAACCATTCCACTGCATTCCACTCCACTCCTCTACATTCCATTCCATTCCATTTCACTCCGTTCCACTCCATACCACTCTGCTCCACTCCATTCCACTCCAGTCCTCTCCATTGCATTCCATTCCATTCCACTCCATTACATTCCATTCCATTCCTCTCTACTCAATTCCACTCCACTCCATTCCATTCCACTCCTTTGCACTCCATTCCATTCCACTCAACTCCATTCCATTCCACTCCAATAAGTTCCATTACACTACATGCCATTCCATTCCATTCCCCTCCATTCCATTCCATTACACTCCACTCCTTTCCATTCCACTCCATCCCTTTCCTTTCCACTCCACTCCTCTCCACTCCAATCCACCACAAACCATTCCAGTTTACTCCTCTCCATTTCATTCCATTCTGATCCAATCCACTCCCCTCCAATGCATTTAATGTCACTCCATTACTTTCCACTCCATTCCATTCACCTCCACTCCATTCCATGATTCCCCATTCCATTCCACTCCACACCATTCCATTCTATTCCATTCCACTCCATTCAATTCCATTGCACTTCAATCCATTCCATTGCACTCCACTTCATTACACTCCACTCCACACTACCACATAACATTCTACTCCAATCCATTCAATTCCACTCCACTCCACTCCATTCTATTACATTCCGCAGCACTCCACTCCATCCACTCCAGTCCTCTCTGTTCCATTCCATTCCTTTCCACTCCATTCCACTACACTCCATTCCATTCCATTCCACTACACTCCTCTCCATTCCACTCCACTCCATTCGAGTCCACTCCACTCCACTCCACTCCGTTCCATTCCATTCCTTTCCACTCCACTCCCCTTCACTACAATCCATGCCACTCCATTCCACTCCTCTCCACTAAATTCCATTCTGTTACATATCATTCCAATCCTTTCCACTCCACTCCACTCCATTCCACTCCACTCTTCTGCATTCCATTCCCTTCCATTTCCCTCCACTCCATTCCATTCCATTTCACTGCACTCCATTCCATTCAATTGCCTTCCATTCCATTCCACACCATTCCATTCCATTCCACTCTACTCCAATCCATTCCATTCTACTCCACTCCATTCCACTCCACTCCATTACATTCCTTTCCATTCCTCTCCATTCCATTCCACTGCACTCCATTCCAGTCCATTCCACTGCACTCCACTCCACTCCACAACACTCCATTCCACTCCATTCTAGTCTACTCCATTCCACTCTACTTCATTCCATTCCATTCCGCCCTACTCCACTCCACTCCATTCCATTGCACTCCATTCCACTCCACACCATTCCATTCCACTACATTCCATTCCATTCCATTCCTCTCCGTTCCGTTCCATTACACTCCATTCTCTTCCGTGTCACTCCACTCCACTCCTTTCAACTCCACTCCTCTCCCATCCTGTCCACCCCACTCCATTCCACTCCACTCTGCTCTATTCCATTCCTTTCCATTCCACTCCACTCGATTCCATTCTACTCCATTGCATTCCATTCCATTCCACTATACTCCACTCCAGTCCTCTCCATTACATTATATTCTTTTCCACTGCACTCCACTCCATTATATTCTAATCCATTCGACTCTAATCCATTCCATTCCCCTCCACTCTGTTCCGCACCGTTCCTTTTAATTCCATTCCTTTCCATTTTACTCCATTCCAGTCCACTCCACTCCATTACTCTCCATTCCCTTCCACTCCATTCAATTCCATTCCTTTCCACTGCATTCCATTTCACTCCACTCCATTCGTGTCCACTCCACTCCATTCCAATCCACTCCACTCCACTCAGTACATAACATTCCACTCCATTCCGTGCCATTCCACTCCACTCCATTCCATTCCACTCCACTGCAGTCCACTCCATCCACTCCACTCCACTCAACTCCACTCCATTCCACTCCACTCCATTCCATTCCACTCCACTCCACTTCATGCCATTCCATTAAACTGCACTCCACTCCCCTCAACTCCATTCCCTTCCACTCCACTCCCTTCCATTCCACTCCAATCCACACCATTACAAACAATTCCACTCCAATCCACTCCACTCCACTGCTTTCCATTCCATTCCATTCCATTCCATTCCATTCCATTTCACTCTACTCCATTTCATTTTGCTGCACTCCAATCCATTCTATTCCCCTCTTCTAAACTCCTTTCCACTTCAATCCACTCCATTCCTTTCCATTCCATTCCAATGCTTTCTACTCCAGTCTACTCCATTCATTCCACTCCACTCCACTCCAATACATTCCATTCCATTCCACTTCATTCCACTCCACTACACTCCATTCCATTCCATCCCACTCCACTCCAATCCATTCCATTCCACTGCACTCCACTCCATACCACTCCACTACACTCCATTCGAATCCATCCATTCCACTTCACTCGATTTCAATCCATTCTGCTCCACTCCACTCCACTCCATTCCATTGCACTCCATTCCTCTCCACTCCATTTCATTACACTACATTCCATTCCATTCCATTCCACTCCACTCCATTCCATTCCATTCCATTCCATTCCATTCCATTCCATTCCACTCCACTCCATTCCATTCCATTCCACTCCATTCCATTCCATTCCACTCTAATCCATACCATTCCATTCCACTCCACTCCACTCCTTTCCACTCCACTCCTCTCCACTGCAATCCTCCCCACTCCTTGCCACTCCACTCCGCTCCATTCCTTTCCATTCCATTCCATTCCACTCCACTCCATTCCATTCAATTCTGCTATGCTCAACTCCACTCCACTGTACTCCACTCATTCCATTCCATTCCAGTACATTCCAGTCCATTCCATTCTGATCCATTCCACTCCACTCCTTTCCATTACACGGCACACCACTCCACTCCATTCCATTTAATTCCACTGCATTCCATTCTACTCCATTCCACTCCTCTCCACTCCATTCCATTCCACTCCATTGCACTCCACTCCACTCCTTTCCATTACAATCCCTTCCACTCCATTACATTCCACTCCTCTCCATTGCACTCCACTCCAGTCCATACTTCTTCACTCCACTGCACTGCGTTACATTCCAATCCACTAAATTCCATTCCATTCCATTCGACTGCAATCAACTACATCCATTAAACTCCACTCCATTCAACTACATTCCTCTCCACTCCATTCGACTCCACTCCATTCCATTCCATTCCACTACACTCCACTCCATTCCATTCTACTCCATTCCACTACACTCCACTCCATTCCATTCCAATCCATTCCACCCCATTCCACTCCAATCCACTCCATTCCTTTCCATTGCATTCCCATCTTTTCCACTCCACATCACTCCATTCCTCTCCACTCCACTCCACTCCATTAAATTCCATTACATTCAACTTCATTCCATTCAACTCCACTCCCTTCCAGTCCACTCCACTCCATTCTACTCCACTCCACATCACTCCACTACATTCCATTCCTCTCCACTCCATTCCATTCCTCTCCCCTCCCCTCTATTCCATTCCACTGTACTTCACTCCATTGACTCCACTCCAATCCATTCCACTCCATTCCATTCAACTCCATTCCACTGCACTTCATTCCATTCCATTCCTCTCCACTTCACTGCATTCCACTCCACTCCATTCCACTCCACTCCGCTCCTTTCCAGTCCATTCCATTCCACACTACTCCATTCTCTTCCATTCCATCCCACTGCACTCCATTCCATTCCATTAACCTCTACTCCATTGCACTCCTCTCCACTCCATTCCTTTCCATTCTATTCCACTCCACTCCATTCTAATCCATTCCCCTCCATTCCACTACACTCCACTCTATTCCGTTCTATTCCATTACAGTCCACTATATTGCGTTCCATTCCACTCTACTCCATTCCACTGTACTGCATTCCACTTCACTCCATTCCAATCCTTCATTTCCACTCCATTCCATTCCATTCCACTCCATTTCAGTCCAATCCAATCCATCAAACTCCATTCCATTCCCGTCCACTCCATTCCATTCAACTCCCCTCCATTCCAATCAATTCCATTCCACTGCACTCCACTCCACTCCAATCCACTCCATTCCATTCCACTGCACTCCACTCCACTCCACTCCAATCCACTCCATTCCGTTCCACTCCATTGCACTCCACTCGACTCCATTCCATTCCAATCCGTTCCACTCCACTCCATTTCAGTCCACTCTTTTCCATTCCACTTCACTGCACTCCACTGCATTACATTCCAATCCCCTAAATCCCATTCCATTGCATTCGACTGCAATCCACCCCATCAAATCCACTCCACTCCATTCAACTGCACTCCTTTCCACTGCATTCGACTCCACTCCATTCCATTCCATTCCACTCCACTCCACTCCACTCCATTCTCCTCCATTCCACTCCACTCCACTCCATTCCATTCTGTTCCAGTCAACTTCAGTCCACTCCATTCCAATCCATCCATTCCACCCCATCCCACTGCAATCCAAACCATTCTGTTACATTCCATTCTAATCTTTTCCACTCCACTTCACTCCATTCCACTCCACTCCACTCCGTTCCATTAAATTCCATTGCATTCCACCTCATTCCATTCCAATACACTCCATTCCAGTCCACTCCACTCCATTCTTTTCCACTCCACTCCATTCCAGTTCACTCCACTCCATTCTCTTCCACTCCACTCCACTCCAGTCCATTCCATTCCACTCCTCTCCATTCCATTCCACTCCACTCCACTCCAATCCATTCCATTCCACTGCACTTCGCTCCATCAACTCCACTCCACTCCATTCCGGTCCACTCCATTCCACTCCACTCCATTCCATTCCATTCCTCTCCACTTCACTGCATTCCACTCCACTCCTTTCTACGCTACTCCGCTCCTTTCCATTCCATTCCATTCCACTCCTCTCCACTCCCTTCCATTCCATTCCACCGCATTCCATTCCATTCACCTCTACTCCATTGTCTTCCACTCCGTTCCATTCAGTTCCATTCTTTTCCACTCCTCACCACTCCATTCCAAACCATTCCACTCCATTACACTCCACTCCACTCTGTTCCATTCTATTCCATTCCAATCCACTCCATTGCATTCCATTCCCCTCTACTCCATTCCACTGTACTCCATTACACTCCACTCCATTCCAATCCTTTCCATTCCTCTCCCTTCCATTCCACTCCGCTCCAGTCCAGCCCACTTCACTCCTCTCCACTCCACTAAACTCCATTCCATTCCACTCCACTCCATTCCATTCCAGTCCCCTCCATTGTTTCAATTCCATTCCACTGCACTGCACTGCACTCCACTCCACTACAATCCACTCCAGTCTGTTGCACTCCATTCCATTCCACTCCATTCCATTCCACTCCATTGCATTCCATTCCATTCCACTCCACTCCATGACATTCCATTCCACTCCATTCCATTCCATTCCATTCCACTCCACTCCATTCCATTCCCATACACTCCCCTCATTTCCAGTTCTCTCCATTCCACTCCTCTCCACCACACTCCATTACATTCCACTCTACTTTGTTCAATTCCTTTCCATTCCACTCCATGCCACTCTACTCTACTACACTCCACTCTTTTCCATTCCATTCCACTCCATTCCTTTCCTTTCTAATCTACTCCACTTCCTTCCACTCCAATGCACTCCACTCCATTCGATTCCAACTGATTGAAGTCCACTCCATTCCATTCTTCTCCACGCCACTCCACTTCATTCCGTTTAATTCAACTCCATTCCATTCCACTCCATTCCACTCCACTCCACTCCATTCCAGTCCACTCCACTCCACTCCATTCTACTTCACTCCACTCCATTCCATTCCACTCCACTTCATTGCATTGCACTCCACACAATTCTTCTCCACTACACTCCATTCCATTCCATTCGACTCCATTCCATTCCACTCCAATCCACTCCAGTTCACTCCACTCCATTCCACTCCACTCCACTCCATTCCAGTCAACTCCACTACATTTCACTCCACTCCAATCCATTCATTTCCACTCCCGTCCACTCCATTCCACTCTACTCCATTCCACTCCACTATGCTCCATTCTATTCCATTCCATTCCACTCCACTCCACTGCTTTCCAGTCAACTCCACTCCATTTCACTCCACTCCAATCCATTCCTTTCCACTCCCATCCACTCCATTCCACTCTACTCCATTCCACTCCACTACACTCCATTCTATTCCATTCCATTCCACTCCACTCCACTCCATTACAATCCATTCTACTCCATTCCACTCCGTTCCATTCCAGTCCACTACAATCCATTGCACTCCACTACATTCCATTTCACTACACTCCATTACATTCCACTCCTCTCCATTCCATTAAAGTCCTTTCCACTGCACTCTTCTCCTCTCCAATCCATTCCATTCCATTCCACTCCACTCCACTCTATTCCACTCCTCTCCATTCCATTCCATTCCAGGGCAATCCAGTCTATTCCATTCCAATCCATTCCATTCCATCGCATTCCATTCCACTCCATTCAATTCCACTCCACTCCTCTCCATTCCATTTAATTCCATTCCGTTCAATTCCAATCCAGTCAACTCCACTCCAATCCTTTCCATTCCAGTTCACTCCACTGTATTCCATTCCATTTAATTCCACTACATTACATTCCACTCCATGCCACTCCATTCCACTCCATTCCTCTCCACTCCATTCCATTCCATGCCTGTGAACTCCACACCATTCCACTGCACTCCATTCCATTCCACTCCACTCCATTCCAATTCCATTCCCTTCCTCTGCACTCCACTCCATCTACTCCAGTCCAAACCATTCCACTCCATTCAATTGCACTCCACTTCAGCCATTTCCACTCCACTCCGCTTCACTCCAATCCACCCCACTGCAATCCACTCCAATCAGTTCCATTCCATTCCATTACATACTACTCCACTCCACTCCATTACATTCCATTCCACTCCAATCCACTCCACTCCACTCCATTCCATTCCATTCCACTGCACTCCACTCCATTCCATTCCAATCCATTCCATTCCACTCAATTCCATTCCACTCCACTCCACTCCACAGCAATCCATTCAATTCAACTCCTTTCCATTCCACTCCATTCAACTCCAATCCATTCCTCTACAATCCATTCTACTCCACTCCTTTCCATTCCACTCCACTCCACTGCATTCCATTCCAATTAATTCCACTTCATTCCATTCCACTGCATTCCACTCCACTCCAATCCATTCCACTCCACTCCTTTCCATTCTGTCCCACTCAAGTCCACTCCAATCCACTCCTCTCCATTCCACTCCACTCCACTCCATTCCTATCCATGCCATTCCATTTCTCTGCATTCCACTCCAATCCAATCCAATCCAGTCCACTCCACTCCCTTCCACTCCACTCCACTGCACACCGCTATATTATATTCCACTCTAAGCCATTCCATTCCACTCCACTCCATTCCATTCCATTCCTCTGCACTCCAGTCCATACACTCCACTACCCTCTATTCCACTTCCCTCCATTCCGCTCCACTCCTTTCCACTCCCTTCCGATCCACTCCATTCCATTCCATTACACTACACTACACTTCATTCCACTCCACTCCATTCCCGTCCACTTTACTCGATTTTATTCCATTCCATTCCATCCCTCTTCACTCCGTTCCAATCCATGACACTCCATTCCACTCACCTCCACTACATTCCGTTCCATTCATTTCCAATCCTTTCCACTACACTCCTCTCCATTCCACTCCATTACACTCCATTACATTACATTCCTTTCCATTCCACTTCATTTCATTCCACTCCACTCCATTTCAGTCCACTAAATCCACTCCACTGCATTCCAGTCCGCTCCACTCAACTCGACTCCATTCCATTCCGCTCCACCTAATTCCACTCCATTCCACTTTACTACATTCCATTCCACCCCACTCCTTTAATTCCACTGCACTCCATTGCATTCCATTCCACTGCACTCCATTCCATCCACTCCACTCCACTCCATTCCACTCCGTTCCATTCCACTCCGTTCCATTCCACTCCATTCCACTCCACACCATTCCATTCCATTCCACTCCACTCCACTCCACTGCATTCCACTTCATTCCATTCCACTCCACTCCAATCAATTCCATTCCACTCCATTCCACTCCACCCCATTCCATTCCATTCCACTCCACTCCACTCCACTGCATTCCACTTCACTCCATTCCACTCCACTCCAATCAATTCCATTCAATTACATTACACTCTACTCCATTCCATTCAATTCCACTCTACTCCATTGCATTCCACTTCACTCCATTCCATTCCATTTCATTCCTATCCACTCTGCTCCAGTCCACTCCTATCCATTCATCTCCATTCCACTGCACTCCATCCCATTCCTTTCCATTCCATTCAAATCCACCCAATTCCAATCCATTCCTCTCCGTTCCAGTCCACTCCACCACATTCCATTCCATTCCATTCCAATCCACTCAATTCCACTCCATTCCACTACACTCCATTCCACTACACTCCATTCCATTCCTTTCCATTATACTCCATTCCATTCCAATCCAATCCATTCCAGTCCACTCCACTCCTCTCCACTCAACTCCATTCCATTCCACACCATTCCATTCCGTTCCACTCCACTCCATTCCATTCCAATCCACTACATTCCATTCCATTAAAATCCATCGCACCCCAATCCACTCTACTCCACTCCACTCCATTGCATTGCAGAACATTTGACTCCACTCCATTCCATTCCACTACATTCCGTTCCATTCCACTCCACTCCATTCCATTCTTGTCCACTCTACTGCATTCCATTCCACTCCAATCCACTCCTTTCCAGTCCACTCCACTCCACCCCATTCAATAACATTCGAGTCTACTCCATCTCATTCCATTCCATTCCACTACATTCCATTCCATTCCATTCCAGTCCGTTGCATTGCTTTAAACTCCACAACACTGCATTCCATTCCAATCCACTCCTCTCATTTCCACTTCTCTACATTCCATTCCTCTCCACCAACTCCATTCGTTTCCACTCTACTCCATTCCAATCCATTCCTTTCCACTCCATTCCACTTCACTGCATTCCACTCCATTCCACTCTACTTCTTTCCATTCCGCTCGATTCCAATCCATTCCACTCTGCTCCGTTACATTCCACTCCACTCCTCTCCATTCGTCTCCATTCCATTTAATCCATGCTATTAAATTCCACTCCATTCCATTCCACTCCATTCCATTCCACTCCACCTCATTCTTCTGCACTCCATTCCATTCCATTCCACTCCATTCCATTCCACTCCACTCCATTCGAGTCCACTCCACTCCACTCCATTGCACTCCACTACACTCCAATACATTCCACTGTAGTCCAATCCACTCCCCTCCACTCCTTTCCATTCGATTATATTCCATGCCAATCCATTCCACACCACTCCAATTCATTCCACTCCACTCCACTCCATTCCATTCCGTTCCACTCCACTGCACTACACTCCACTCAACTCCGTTCGCTTCCACTTCACTCCATTCCATTCCACTCCACTCCTCTCCATTCCATTCCATTCCATTCCACAACATTCCATTCCACTCCACTCCATTCCAGTCCACTCCACTAAACTCCAATACATTCCATTCCATTGCATTCCATTCCATTCCATTCCACTCCACTCCATTCCATTCCATTCCGTTCCACTGCAATCCACTCCATCCTCTCCTCGCCACTTCACTCAACTCAATTGCATTTCACTCCACTCCATTCCATTCCACTCCAATCCATTCCATTCCATTCCACTGCAGTACAGTCCACTTCACTCCACTCAACTCCATTCCCTCCCACTCCACTCCATTCCATTCCAATCTGATCCAATCCATTCCACTCCACTCCATTCCATTCCATTCCACTCCATTCCATTCCACTCCACTCCATTCGAATCCACTCCACTCCATTCCAGTCCACTACACTACACTCCAATACATTACATTCCACTGTATCTCATTCCATTCCACTCCACTACATTTCATTCCGTTCCATTCCATTCCTCTGCAATCCACTCCATCCTCTCCACTCCACTCCACTCAACTCCGTTGCATTTCACTCCACTCCATTCCTTTCCACTCCAATCCATTCCATTACATGCCATTCTACTGCACTCCACTCCACTCCAGTCCACTCAACTCCGTTCCCTTCTACTCCATTCCATTCCATTCCACTCCACTCCATTCCATTCTGTTCGATTCCATTCCTCTGCAATCCACTCCTTCCTCTCCACTCCACTCCACTCAACTCCATTTCATTTCACTCCACTCCATTCAATTCCACTCCAATCCATTCCATTACATTCCATTCTACTGCAGTCCATTCCATTCAAGTCCACTCAACTCCATTCCCTTCTACTCCATTTCATTGCATTCCACTCCAGTCTACTCCATTCCAAACCATTCCACTCCATTCCTCTCCACTCCACTCCATTCGATTCCATTTCATTCCACTCCATTCCATTCCATTCCACTCTACTCCATTCCATTCCACTCTACTCCATTCCATTCCATTTCACTATACTCCATTCCATTCCCCTAAACTCCATTCCATTCCATTCCTCTCAACTAAACTCCATTCCACTCCGCACCATTCTATTCCATTTCATTCCATTCCAATACTTTCCACTCGCCTCGACTCAAATCCACTCCTCTCCACTCCACATCAGTACATTCCATTCCATTCCATTCCACTCCATTCCACTCCACTCAAATCCATTCCAGTCTACTACACTTCATTACACTCCACTCCACTCCGCTACATGGCATTCCATTCCTCTCCATTCCATTCCACTCCACTCCTTTCCATTCCATTCCATTGCACTTCATTCCATTCTGTCGACTCCACTGCACTATGTTGCACGCCATTCCATTCCACTCCATTCTACTCCTCTCCATTCCATTCCTTTCCACTCTACTCCATTCCACTTCACTCCATTCCACTGCACTCCATTCCATTCCTTTCCATTCGACTCCAAGGCATTCCACTCCCTACATTCCATTCCAGTCCATTCCCTTTCAGTTCACTCCATTCCATTCCACTCCACGCCATTCCATTCCATTCCATTCCACTGCCCTCCACTCCACTCCACTCCACTCCACTCCATTTCATTGGTCTCTATTCCACTCCCCTCCATTCCTTTCCACTGCATTCCATTCCACTCCATTCCACTCAATTCCATTACGTTCCACTCCACTCCACTCCATTGCATTTCAATCCACTCATTTCCACTTCTCCCCATTCCACTACTCTACACCCCACTCCATTCCATTCCACTCTATTCCGTTCCATTCCTTTCCATTATACTCCATTCCACTCCACGCAACTCTATTCCTTTCCATTCCTTTCTATTCCACTCCACTGCATTCCATTCCACTCTACTCCACTCCATTCCACTCCACTCCACACCACTCAGCTCCACTCCATTCCGTTTAATTCCTCTACCTTCCATTCCACTCCATTCCAATCCACTCCACTCCATTGCAGTCCACTCCACATCATTCCACTGCTGTCCACTCCACTACATTCCATTCCACTCCACTCCATTCCATTCCACTGTATTCCAATCCATTCCATTCTATTCCACTGCACTTCACTCCACCCACTCCAATCCACTGCACTCCATTCCACTCCACTGCACTAAACTCCATTCGATTTCAAACCATTAAAATCCACTCCACTCAACTCCACTCCATTACGTTTAATTCCACTCCATTCCATTCCACTCCCTTCCAATCCACTCCACTCCATTGCAGTCCTCTCCACACCTTTCCACTCTACTCCACTCCAATACATTCCAGTCCACTCCACTCCATTCCTTTCCACTTCACTCCAATTCATTCCATTCAATTCCGCTGCATTCCACCCCATCCACTCCACTCCACTCCACTCCGTTCCACTCCATTCCATTGCATTCCATTCCACTCCACTCCATTCCGTTCCAACCCATTCCATTCCACTCCATTCCATTCCATTCTACTCCACTCCATTCCATTCCATTCCACTCCACTCCACTCCTTTCCACTCCACTCTTCTCCACTGCAATCCACCCCTCTCCATTCCACTCCACTCTGCTCCATTCCATTCCTTTTCATTCAATTCCACTCCACTCCATTCTTTTTCATTCCACTGTACTCCACTCCACTCCCCTCTACTCCACTCCATTCCGTTCCTTTCCACTGCACTCCAATCCATTTCATTCCAATCCATTCCACTCCACTTCTTTCCATTCCACTCCAGTCATCTCCACTCCGTTCCATTTAATTCCTCACCATTCCATTCTGCTCCATTTCACTCCACTCCACTCCATTGCATTTAATTCGACTCCATTCCATTCTGCTCCATTCCACTGCACTCCACTCCATTTCTTTCAACTTCATTACACTCCACTCCACTCCATTCCATTCCATTTCAATCCATTCCATTCCACTGCACTCCATTCCACTCCACTCCACTCCATTCCGCTACACTCCAACACACTCCACTACATTACATTCCAATCCAATCCACTCCATTCCAGTCCACTCCAGTCCATTCCATTCCATTCCATTCCACTGCAATCCACTCCAACCAATCCACTCCACTCCATTCCAATGCATTCTTTTGCACTCCATTTCCCTCCATTCCTTTCCATTCCATTCCATTCCATTCCACTCCACTACACTCTAATCCATTTCATTCCTGTCCATTCCACTCCACTCCACTCTCTTCCATTCCATTCCTTTCCGTCCTTTCAACTCCACTCCACTCCATTCTATGCCACTCCACTCCATTACATTCCATTACTGTCCACTTCTTTTCATTCCACTCCACTCCATTCCAGTCCACTCCACTACATTATTCTCCACTCCAATCCACTACATTCCTTTCCACTCTACTCAATTCCATTCCATTCCACTCTACACTATTCCACTCCACTCCATTCCACTACACTACATTCCATTCCTTTCCAGTTAACTCCATTCCTTTCCACTCCACTCCATTCTAATCCGCTACACTCCAGTCCACTCAACTCCATTCCATACCACTCCACTCCGTTCCATTCCAATCCACTACATTCCATTCTATTCCAATCCATCACACTCCAATCCACTCCACTCCCCTCAGACCATTCCATTCCACTTGACTGCATTCCATTCCATTCCATTCCACTCCACTCCACTACATTACATACCACTCCACTCCACTTCTTTCCACTCAACTCCACTCCAATCCACCCCACTCAATTCCGTTCGAGTCTACTCCATCCCATTCCATTCCATTCCACTACATTCCATTCCTGTCCGTTGCATTCCTTTCCACACCACTCCACTCAATTCCATTCCAATACGCTCCTCTCATTTCCACTTCTCTCCATTCCATTCCTCTCCAACAACTCCATTCCATTTTACTCTATTCCGTTACACTCAATTCCTTTCCACTCAATTCCACACTGGTGCACTTCAGTCTAGTCCAATCCACTCAACTCCACTTCATTTCATTCCATTTCATTCCACTGCACTCCAATTCATTCCATGCCAATCCATTCCACTCTACTCCATTCCGTTACGTTCCATTCCACTCCATTCTCCTCCATTCAACTCCACTCAATTCCACTCCATTCCACTTAATTCCACTGCATTCCAGTGCACTCCAGTCCACTCCATTCCATTCCATTCCACTACACTCCAGTCCTTTAGATTCCAATGCATTCCACTCTGCTCCATTCCATTCCACTCCACTCCATTCGACTCAATTCCATTCCATTCCATCCCAATCCATTCCACTCCACTCCATTCCATTCGATTGAATTCCACTCCATTCTACTCAATTCCATTCCACTCCACTCCATTCGATTGAATTCCACTCAATTCCATCCCAATCCGCTCCACTCCACTCAATTCCATTCAATTGAATTCCACTCCATTCCATTCCAATCCATTCCACTCCACTCCATTCCATTCAATTGAATTCCACTCCATTCCATTCCAATCAATTCCACTCCACTCCATTCCATTCCATTCCATTCCACTCCACTCCACACCATTCCCATTCACTCCACTTCTTTCCAATCCATTCCAATCCTTTCCACTACACTCCACTTTATTCAACTCCACTCCATTCCATTCTATTACATTAATTTCCGTTCAACTCTATTCCATTCCATTCCTTTCTTCTCCACTCCACTGCATTCCATTCCATTCCACTACATTCCTTTCCACTCCATTCCATTTCACTCCATTCCATTCCATTCGTTTCCATTCCACTGCACTCCACTCCATCCACTCCACTCCATTCTACTCCATTCCATTCCATTCCACTCCACTCCTTTCCATTCCATTCGTCTCCACTCCACTGCATTCCACTACAGTCAATTCGACTCCACTCTATTCCACTCCACTCCGCTGCATTGCATTCCATTCCATTCCACCTCACTCCAGTCCACTGCATTCCACTCTATTCGATTCCACTCCACTCCACTCCATTCCAATCCACTCCATTCCACTCCACTCCAGTCCATTCCATTCCGTTCCAATCCATTCTACTCCACTCCATTACATTCCTTTCCACTCTACTCCATTCCACTCCACCCCATTCCACTCTACTCTTCTCCATTCCTTTCCACTCCTTTCCATTCCATTCCACTCTACTCCATTCCTCTCCACTCCATTCCACTCCACTCCATTCCATTCGTTTCCATTCCACTCCACTCCATTCCACTCCACTCCTCTTCACTCCACTCCACTCTAGTCCATTCCAATGCATTCTACTCCACTCGATTCCATTCAATTCCAATCCACTGCACTCTACTCTACTCTTATACACTCCACTCCACTCCATTCCATTCAACTCCATTCCACTCCGTTCCATTCCATTCCTTTAGGATCCACTACTCTCCATTCCATTCCTTTAGGCTCCACTTCGCTCCATTCCATTGCACTCCATTACAATCCTCTCCATTCCATACCACTATGTTCCATTCCTTTCCATTCCACTCCATTGCATTCCATTCCACTCCAATCCACTACGTTCCATTTCACTCCACTCCACTCCTTTCCACTCCATTAAACTCCACTCCACTCCACCCCAACCCGTTCCATTCCACCCACCTCCTTTCCGTTCCCTTCCAGTACATTTCATTCCACTCCACTCCTTTCCCCTCCATACCTGTCAATTCCTTTCTATTTCATTCCTGTCCACTCCACTCCACCCAACTCCATTCCATTCCAGTCCCCTGCACTCCACTCCACTCCATTCCACTCCACTACAATCCACTCCACCCCATTCCATTCCTTTCCATTCAATTACATTCAACTCCACTACATTCCACTTCACTCCATCCCGCTCGTCTCCAATCCATTCCATTCCATTCCATTCCAATCCATTCCATTACACTCCATTCCATTCCTTTCCACTCTACTCCATTCCACTCCACTCCATTCCATTTCATTACATTACATTCAACTGTATTCCACTCCACTCCACTCCATTCCATTCCACTCCACATCACTCCACCCGACTCCACTCCATTCTCTTCCATTCCATTTCAATTCACTCCATTGTACTCCACTCCACTCCCTTCTGCTCCTCTCAAATGCATTCCGTTCCACTCCTTTCCACTCCATTCCATTGCTTTCGACTCTACTCCATTCCACCCCACTCCACTCCATGCCACTCCACTCCACTCAATTCCACTCCATTCCATTCCACTACATTTCACTCCACTCCAGTCCATGCCTTTCCACTCCACTCCATTCAATTCCACTCCACTCCACTCCATTCCACTGCATTCCATTCCATTCAACTGCACTCCACTCCCTTCCTTTTGAATCCATTCTGCTCCACACCATTCCATTCCACTCCACTCCACTCCATTCCACTCCACTCCATTCCATTTAATTCCACTCCATTCTTTTCTTCTCCGTTTCACTTCACTCCAGTCCATGCTATTCCACTCCACTCCACTCCATTCCTCTCCACTCAATTCCACTGCACTCCGCTGCATAAAATTCTATTCAACTGCACTCCACTCTATTTCTTTCCTATCCATTCCACTGCACACCATTTCTCTCTACTCCACTCCACTCCACTCCATTCCATTTAATTCCACTCCATTCCTTTCCACTCCGTTTCACTCCACTCCATTCCATTCCACTCTATTTCATTCCATTCCACTCCACTTCACTCCACTCTACTCCATTCCATTTAACTCTACTCAATTCCTTTCCACTCAGTTCCACTCTGCTCCACTCCATTCTACTCTACTCCATTCCATTCCTTTCCTGTCCACTCCACTACATTCCATTCCACTCCATTCCACTCCATTCCAGTCCACCCCACTCCACTCCACTCCATTCCATTCCATTGCACTGCAATCCACTCCACTCCACTCTATTTCATTGCACTCCCTTCCACTCTACTCCATTCTATTCCATTCCACTCCACTCCAATCCATTCCATTCCTTCCTATCCATTCCACTCCTCTCTACTCCACTGCACTCAACTCCATTCCATTCCACTCCATTCCATTCCACCAGACTACACTCCATTGCACTCAACTCTATTCCACTCGATTCCACTCCACTGCACTCCAAACCTTTCCATTCCATTCCACTCCTTTCCAATGCACTACCCTCCATTCCACTCCCCTCCACTCCATTCCATGGCATTACACTCCTCTCCTTTCCATTAGATACCACTCCTCTCCTTTCCATTAGATACCATTCCTCTCCATTCCATTACACTCTATTCCAGTCCATTCCTCTCTGCTCCACTCCTTTCCAGTCCACCCCAATCCATTCCAATCCACTCCTCTCCACTTCGTTGAACTCCATTCTGTTCCGTTTCATTCCACTCCACTCCATTCCATTCCATTCCACTCCTTCTATTGAGTTCAACTCCACTCCACTCCACTGCAGTCCACTCTGATCCAATCCATTCCTTTCCACTCCATTCAACTCCACTCCAGTCCACTCTGATCCAATCAATTACTTTTTTCTCCATTCCACTCCACTCAAGTCCATTCCATTCCAGTCCACTCCACTCAAGTCCATTCCACTCCTTTCCCCTCCACTCCTCTCCATTCCATTCCACTCCACTCCACTCCTTTCCATTCCACTCCACTCCACTCCTGTCCATTCCACTCCATTCCCCTTCACATCACTCCATCCATTCCACTCCACTTCACTCCACTGCAGTCCATTCCACTCCATTCCACTCTACTCTACTCCTCTCCACTCCACTTCACTCCAATGAAATCCACGCCAGTCCACTCCACTCCTTTCCATTCAACTCCACTCCATTCCATTCCACTCCATTCCATTCCATTGCCTTCCACTTCACTCCAATCCACTCCATTTCATTAACCTCCCCTCCATTCTTTTCCTTACCACTAAATTCCACACCACATCACTCCACTGCACTCCACTACCCTCCTTTCTACTCCACTCCACCCAACTCCGTTCCATTCCACTCTCCTCCATTCCACTCCCTTCCAGTGCACTCCATTCCACTCCACTCCTTTCCTCTCCATCCATTTCCATTCCATTCCATTTCTTTACAGTCCTCTCCACTCCACTTCATTCCATTCCATTCCAGTCCCCTGCACTCCAATCCACTCCGTTCCACTCCAATCAATCCATTCCTTTCCGTTCCGTTACATTGCATTCTGCTACATTCCACTCCACTCCACTCCATTCCACTTCACTCCAGTCCATTCCATTCCATTCCATTCCTTTCCATTCCATTCTTTTCCTCACCACTCCGTTCCTGTCCACTCCATTCCAGTCTTCTCCATTCCATTCCATTCCATTCAACTCTTTTCCACTCCACTCCACTCTATTCCACTCAACTCTCTTCCATTCCATGCCATTCCATTCCATTCCACTCTATTCTATTCCACTCCCTTCCATTCCATTCCTCTCCTATCCATTCCATTCCAGTTCTTTCCACTCCACTCCATTTCATTCCATTCCATTATATTCCATTCCATTCCTCTCCTGACCATTCCATTCCAGTTCATTCCACTCCACGCCACTTCAGTCCATTCCATTCCATTACATTACATTCCTCTCCATTCCAATCCATTCCACTCCATTCTGACACACTCTACTCCATTCCACTCCAATACCCTCCATTCCTCTCCATTCACTTCCACTCCATATCTTTCCATTCCACTCTACTCCATTCCACTGAATTCCATTTCATTCCACTCCATTCCACTCCACTCCACTGCAATCCACTGTACTCCTCTCCACTCCAATCCATTCCATACCATTCAATTCCTTTCAATTGCATTTCATTCCATTCCACACCACTACATTCCAAACCACTCCACTCCACTCCACTCCTTTCCATTCTATTCCACTCCATTCCATTCCATTCCTTTATTTCCACAGGATCTCAATCTGTAACAAAGCTGGAATGCAGTGGCACAATCTCATCTCACATTTCTTTTCACCTCCCCATTGCATTCCATTCCATCCCTTTCCATTCAATACTATTTCACTCCACTGCACTGCACTCCACTCCATTCCATTCCTCTCTATCCCATCCATTCGACTCTATTCCCATCCACTCCACTGCACTCCACTCCACTCCATTCCATTCCATTCCATTTTATTTCACTCCATTGCATCCCACTCCTTTCCTTCAACAGGATATCACTGTGTCACTGAGGCTGGAGTGCAGTGGCAAAATCTCAGCTCACATTACATGTCACTTTCCATTGCATTGAATTCAATTCCATTGCATTCCTTTGCATTCCATTCCATTCCATTTCATTCATTTGCATTCAATTGCAGTCCGCTCTTTTACACTCCACTCTACTCCACTACATTCCATTATATCTGTTTCCATTCCACTCCATTACACTCTTCTCCACTTCATTCCTTTCCATTCCCCTCCATTCCATTGCAGTTCACTCCACTCCTCTCCACTCCACTTCTTTTCATTCCATTCCATCTGATTCCATTCCTCTTCATTCCACACCACTCCATTTGACTCCACTCCACTATAGTCCACTCCAATCCATTCCACTCCAATACATTGTCTTCCATTCCTTTATTTCGACATTATCTCACTCTGTCACTCAGCCTGGAGCACATTGGCACAATCTCAGCTTCCACTCCATTCCATTCATACCCACTGCACTCCACTCCACTCCACTCAGCGCCACTCCACTCCACTCGACTCCAATCCATTCCAATCCAATTCACTCCATTCCATTCTACTTCACTGACTCCACTCCTCTTCACATCACTCCAATAAACTTCATTCTACATCTTTGGAATGAAGTGGAGGGGAATAGAATGTAGTGGATTGGATTGGGATGGAGTGTAGTAGAGTGGAATGGAAAGGAATGGAGTGGAATGGCGAAGAATTGAATGGAGTGGAGTGGAGTGGAATGGAATGGAATGGAGTGGAATGGAGTGGAGTGGAGTGGAGTGGAATGGAATACAGCGGAGTGGAATGGATTCTAATTGAAAGGAGTGGAGTGCAGTGGAATGGAATGGAATGGAGTGGAATGGAGTGGAGTGGACTGAAATACAGTGGAATGGACTGTAATGGGGTTGAAGGGATTGGAGTGGAATGGAGTGGAATGGATTGGATTGGTGTGGAATGGAGTGGAATGGAATGAAATGGAATGGCGTGCAGTGGACTGGAATGGATTAGAGTGGAATGAAATGGAGTGGAGTGGAATGAAGTGGAGTGGAATGGAGTGGAATGGAGTGTAGTGAAGTGGAATGGAGTGGAGTGGAATGCAGTGCAGTGAGATGTAATCGAATGGAATGGGATGGAGTGGAATGGAAAGGAGTGGAGTGGAGTGGAATTCAGTGGAGAGGAATGGAATGGAATGAAAAGGAGTGGAGTAGAGTGGACTTGACTGGAGTAGAATGGATTCGAATGAATTCGGATGGAGTGGAATGGAATGGAATGGAGTGGAGTGAAATAGTATGGCATGGAAATTGATGGAATGGAATGCAATGGAAAGGTGAAAAGAAATGTAAGCTGACATTGTGCCACTGCACTCCAGCCTTTGTGACAGAGTGAGACACTATGGAAAGAAAGGAATTGAATGGAATGGAATAGAGTGGAACGGAATGGTGTGTAATGGAGTGGATTCGAGTAGACTGGAGTAGAATGGAGTGGATTTGAATGGAATGGAATGGAATGGAGTGGATTGGAGTGAAGTGGAGTGGAATAGATTGGAATGGAATGGAGTAGAATCTAATGGAATGGAATGGAATGGAGTGGAGTGCAGTGGAATGGAGTGGAATGTAATGGATTGGAGTGGACTGGAGTTGAATGGAGTGGAGTAGAGGGGAATGTAATGGAATTGAATTGAATGGAGTTGCATGGAATGGAGTGGAATAGAGTAGGGTGGAGTAGAGAGGAATGATATGGAATGGAATGGATTGCAGTGGAGTAGAATGGAGTGGAGTGGAGTGGAATGGAAAGGAGTGGAATGGAGAGGAGTGGAGTGGAACTCAGTGGAGTGGAGTGGACAGGAATGGATTAGAATGGAATGAAATGGAATGGAATGGAATGGAATGGACTGGAGTGGATTGGGATGGAATGGAGTGAAGTGGAGTGAAATGCAGTGGAGTGGAATGGAATGCAATGAAATGTAATGGAGTGCAGTGGAATGGAGTGGAGTGGAATGGAATGGAATGGAATGGAATGGGTTGCAGTGGAGTGGAGTGGAGTGGAGTGGAATGGAATGGATAGGAATGAATGGAGAGGAGTGGAGTGGAATGGAACGCAGTGGAGTAGAGTGGAGTGGGGTGGAATGCAATGGAATGGAATGGAATGAGGTGGAATGGAATGGAGTGGAATGGAATGAAATGGTATGGAGAGAAGTGGAGTAGAATGGAGTGGATTGGAGTGGAATGGAATGGAGTGGAATGGAGTGGCAGAGAATGTAGTGGAATTTAATGGAATGGAGTGGAGTGGAATGGAATAGACTGAATTGGAGTGGAGGGGTGTTGTGCGGAGAGGAATGGAATGGAATGTAGTGGAGTGGAGTGGAGTGGAATGGAATGGAGTGGAGTGTTTTGGAATGGAGTGGAGTGGAGTGGAGTGGAGTGGAGTCGAGTGGATTGAACTAGAATGGAGTTGAATGGAATGGAATCGGGTGGAATGGAGGGGAGTGGAGTGGAATGGAGAGGAGTGGAGTGGAATAGAATGGAATGGAATGGAGTCGAGAGGAATAGAGTGGAGTGGAGTGGACAGTAATGGAGTGGAGTGGATTGGAGTCGATTGGAGTGGAGTGGAATGGAATGGAATTGAATGGAACACAATGGAGTGCAATAGATTGGAGTGGACTGGGATAGAATGGAGTGGAATGGAATGGAGCATAATATAATGGAGTGGAGTACAGTGGAAAGAAGTGGAGTTGAGTGGCATGGCATGGAATTATATGGAACAGCGTGGAGTGGAAGTAGTGGAGTGGAATTGGCTGGAGTTTGATGGAGTGTAGGGCAGGGAAATGGGGTTGAGGGGAGTGGAATGGAATGGAATGGGGTGCAGTGGTATGGGGTGGAGTGGATTGGAGTGGAGTGGAATGGAATGGAGTGGAGTGGATTGGAGTGGAATGGAATGGAATGGAGTGGATTGGAGTGGAGTGCAATGGAGTGGAATGGAATGGAGGGGAATGGAATGGAGGGGAATGGAATGGAGTGGAATGGATTTTACTGGAGTGGAGTGGAGTAGAGTGCAGTGGAATGGAATGGAATTGAATGGAATGGAATGAATTAGAATATTGAGGAGTGGAGTGGAGTGTAGCGGAGTGGAGTTGAATGAAGTTGACTGGAGAGGAATGGAGCGGAGTGGAGAGGAATGGAATGCAGTGAAATATAATGGAAACGTATGGACAGAATGGAGTAGAATTCAGTGGAGTGGAGTGGAATGGAGTGGAGTGCAATAGAGTGGCAAAGAATGGAGTGGAATGGATTGGAATGGAGTGGAGTGGAATGGATTGGAGTGGAGTTGAGTGGAATGAAATGAAGTGGAATGGAGTGGAAAGGAATGGAAAGGAATGGAATGGAATGGAATGGAAAGGAATGGAATGGAATGGAATGGAATGGAATGGAATGGAATGGAATGGAAAGGAATGGAGCGGAATAGAGTGGAGTGGAGTGGAATGTTGTGGAATGGAATGGACTGTAGTGGGGTGGAATAGAATGGAATGATGGAATGGAGTGGAGTGGAATGGATTGGAAGGAATGGAGTGGAGTGGAGTGGAGTGGAATGGATTGGAAGGAATGGAGTGGAGTGGAGTGGAGTGGAATGGAATGTAATGGAGTTGTGTGAAATGTAGTGGAATAGGCGGAGGAGCCAAGATGGCCGAATAGGAACAGCTCCGGTCTACAGCTCCCAGCGCGAGCGATGCAGAAGACGGGTGATTTCTGCATTTCCATCTGAGGTACCGTGTTCATCTCACTAGGGAGTGCCAGACAGTGGGCGCAGGTCAGTCGGTGAGCGCACCGTGCGCCAGCCGAAGCAGGGGCGAGGCATTGCCTCACTCGGGAAGCACAAGGGGTCAGGGAGTTCCCCTTCCAGGGGTGACAGACGGCACCTGGAAAATCGGGCCACTCCCACCCGAATACTGTGCTTTTCCGACGGGCTTAGGAAACGGTGCCCCAGGAGAGTATAGCCCGCACCTGGCTCAGAGGGTCCTACGCCCACGGAGTCTCGCTGATTGCTAGCACAGCAGTCTGAGATCAAACAGCAAGGCGGCAGCGAGGCTGGGGGAGGGGCGCCCGCCATTGCCCAGGCTCGCTTAGGTAAACAAAGCAGCCTGGAAGCTTGAACTGGGTGGAGCCCACCACAGCTCAAGGAGGCCTGCCTGCCTCTGTAGGCTCCACCTCTGGGGGCAGGACACAGACAAACAAAAAGACAGCAGTAACCTCTGCAGACTTAAATGTCTCTGTCTGACAGCTGTGAGGAGAGCAGTGGTTCTCCCAGCACGCAGCTGGAGATCTGAAAACGGGCTGACTGCCTCCTCAAGTGGGTCCCTGACCCCTGACCCCGAGCAGCCTAACTGGGAGGCACCCCCCAGCAGGGGCAGACTGACACCTCACACGGCCGGCCAGGTACTCCAACAGACCTGCAGCTGAGGGTTCTGTCTGTTAGAAGGAAAACTAACAGAAAGGACATCCACACCAAAAACCCATCTGTGCATCTCCATCATCAAAGACCAAAAGTAGATAAAACCACAAAGATGGGGAAAAAACAGAGCAGAAAAACTGGAAACCCTAAAAACCAGAGTACCTCTCCTCCTCCAAAGGAACGCATTTCCTCACCAGCAACGGAACAAAGCTGGACGGAGAATGACTTTGACGAGCTGAGAGAAGAAGGCTTCAGACGATAAAATTACTCCGAGCTACGGGAGGATATTCAAACCAAAGGCAAAGAAGTTGAAAACTTTGAAAAATATTTAGAAGAATGTATAACTAGAATAACCAATACAGAGAAGTGCTTAAAGGAGCTGATGGAGCTGAAAACCAAGGCTCGAGAACTACGTGAAGAATGCAGAAGCCTCAGGAGCCGATGCGATCAAATGGAAGAAAGGGTATCAGCCCTGGAAGATGAAATGAATGAAATGAAGCGAGAAGGGAAGTTTAGAGAAAAAAGAATAAAAAGAAATGAGCAAAGCCTCCAAGAAATGTGGGACTATGTGAAAAGACCAAATCTACGTCTGATTGGTGTACCTGAAAGTGACGGGGAGAATGGAAACAAGTTGGAAAACACTCTGCAGGATATTATCCAGGAGAACTTCCCCAATCTAGCAAGGCAGGCCAACATTCAGATTCAGGAAATACAGAGAATGCCACAAAGATACTCCTCGAGAAGAGCAACTCCAAGACACATAATTGTCAGATTCACCAAAGTTGAAATGAAGGAAAAAATGTTAAGGGCAGCCAGAGAGAAAGGTCGGGTTACCATCAAAGGGAAGCCCATCAGACTAACAGCGGATCTCTCGGCAGAAACCCTGCAAGCCAGAAGAGAGTGGGGGCCAATATTCAACATTCTTAAAGAAAAGAATTTTCAACCCAGAATTTCATATCCTGCCAAACTAAGTTTCATAAGTGAAGGAGAAATAAAATACTTTACAGACAAGCAAATGCTGAGAGATTTTGTCACCACCAGGCCTGCCCTAAAAGAGCTCCTGAAGGAAGCGCTAAACATGGAAAGGCACAACCGGTACCAGCCACTGCAAAATCATACCGAAATGTAAAGAACATCGAGACTAGGAAGAGACTGCATCAACTAACGAGCAAAATATCCAGCTAACATCATAATGACAGGATCAAATTCACACATAACAATATTAACTTTAAATGTAAATGGACTAAATGCTCCAATTAAAAGACACAGACTGGCAAACTGGATAAAGACTCAAGACCCATCAGTGTGCTGTATTCAGGAAACCCATCTCACGTGCAGAGACACACATAGGCTCAAAATAAAAGGATGGAGGAAGATCTACCAAGCAAATGGAAAACAAAAAAAGGCAGGGGTTGCAATCCTAGTCTCTGATAAAACAGACTTTAAACCAACAAAGATCAAAAGAGACAAAGAAGGCCATTACATAATGGTAAAGGGATTAATTCAACAAGAAGAGCTAACTATCCTAAATATATATGCACCCAATACAGGAGCACCCAGATTCATAAAGCAAGTCCTGAGTGACCTACAAAGAGACTTAGACTCCCACAAATTAATAATGGGAGACTTTAACACCCCACTATCAACATTAGACAGATCAACGAGACAGAAAGTCAACAAGGATACCCAGGAATTGAACTCAGCTCTGCACCAAGCAGACCTAATAGACATCTACAGAACTCTCCACCCCAAATCAACAGAATATACATTTTTTTCAGCACGACACCACACCTATTCCAAAATTGACCATATACTTGGAAGTAAAGCTCTCCTCAATAAATGTAAAAGAACAGAAATTGTAACAAACTGTCTCTCAGATCACAGTGCAATCAAGCTAGAACTCAGGATTAAGAATCTCACTCAAAACCGCTCAACTACGTGGAAACTGAACAACCTGCTCCTGAATGACTACTGGGTACATAACGAAATGAAGGCAGAAATAAAGATGTTCTTTGAAACCAACGAGAACCAAGACACAACATACCAGAATCTCTGGGATGCATTCAAAGCAGTGTGTAGAGGGAAATTTATAGCACTAAATGCCCACAAGAGAAAGCAGGAAAGATCCAAAATTGACACCCTAACATCACAATTAAAAGAACTAGAAAAGCAAGAGCAAACACATTCAAAAGCTAGCAGAAGGCAAGAAATAACTAAAATCAGAGCAGAACTGAAGGAAATAGAGACACAAAAAACCCTTCAAAAAATAAATGAATCCAGGAGCTGGTTTTTTGAAAGGATCAACAAAATTGATAGACCGCTAGCAAGATTAATAAAGAAAAAAAGAGAGAAGAATCAAATAGATGCAATAAAAAATGATAAAGGGGATATCACCACCGATCCCACAGAAATACAAACTACCATCAGAGAATATTACAAACACCTCTATGCAAATAAACTAGAAAATCTAGAAGAAATGGATAAATTCCTCGACACATACACCCTCCCAAGACTAAACCAGGAAGAAGGTGAATCTCTGAATAGACCAATAACAGGAGCTGAAATTGTGGCAATAATCAATAGCTTACCAATCAAAAAAAGTCCAGGTCCAGATGGATTCACAGCCGAATTCTACCAGAGGTACAAGGAGGAGCTGGTACCATTCCTTCTGAAACTATTCCAATCAATAGAAAAAGAGGGAATCCTCCCTAACTCATTTTATGAGGCCAGCATCATCCTGATACCAAAGCCTGGCAGAGACACAACAAAAAAAGAGAATTTTAGACCAATATCCTTGATGAACATTGATGCAAAAATCCTCAATAAAATACTGGCAAACAGAATCCAGCAGCACATCAAAAAGCTTATCCACCATGATCAAGTGGGCTTCATCCCTGGGATGCAAGGCTGGTTCAATATACGCAAATCAATAAATGTAATCCAGCATATAAACAGAACCAAAGACAAAAACCACATGATTATCTCAATAGATGCAGAAAAGGCCTTTGACAAAATTCAACAACCCTTCATGCTAAAAACTCTCAATAAATTAGGAATTGATGGGACATACCTCAAAATAATAAGAGCTATTTATGACAAACCCACAGCCAATATCATACTGAATGGGCAAAAACTGGAAGCATTCCCTTTGAAAACTGGCACAATACAGGGATGCCCTCTCTCACCACTTCTATTCAACATAGTGTTGGAAGTTCTGGCCGGGGCAATTAGGCAGGAGAAGGAAATCAAGGGTATTCAATTAGGAAAAGAGGAAGTCAAATTGTCCCTGTTTGCAAATGACATGATAGTATATCTAGAAAACCCCATTGTCTCAGCCCAAAATCTCCTTAAGCTGATAAGCAACTTCAGCAAAGTCTCAGGATACAAAATCAATGTGCAAAAATCACAAGCATTCTTATACATCAATAACAGACAAACAGAGAGCCAAATCATGAGTGAACTCCCATTCACAATTGCTTCAAAGAGAATAAAATACCTAGGAATCCAACTTACAAGGGATGTGAAAGACCTCTTCAAGGAGAACTACAAACCACTGCTCAAGGAAATAAAAGAGGATACAAACAAATGGAAGAACATTCCATGCTCATGGGTAGGAAGAATCAATATCATGAAAATGGCCATCCTTCCCAAGGTAATTTACAGATTCAATGCCATCCCCATCAAGCTACCAATGACTTTCTTCACAGAATTGGAAAAAACTACTTTAAAGTTCATATGGAAGCAAAAAAGAGCCCGCATCGCCAAGTCAATCCTAAGCCAAAAGAACAAAGCCGGAGGCATCACACTACCTGACTTCAAACTATACTACAAGGCTACAGTAACCAAAACAGCATGGTACTGGTACCAAAACAGAGATATAGATCAATGGAACAGAACAGAGCCGTCAGAAATAATGCCACATATCTACAAGTATCTGATCTTTGACAAACCTGACAAAAACAAGAAATGGGGAAAGGATTCCCTATTTAATAAATGGTGCTGGGAAAACTGGCTAGCCATATGTAGAAAGCTGAAACTGGATCCCTTCCTTACACCTTACACAAAAATCAATTCAAGATGGATTAAAGACTTAAATGTTAGACCTAAAACCATAGAAACCCTAGAAGAAAACCTAGGCATTACCATTCAGGACATAGGCATGGGCAAGGACTTCATGTCTAAAACACCAAAAGCAATGGCAACAAAAGCCAAAATTGACAAATGGGATCTAATTAAACTCAAGAGCTTCTGCACAGCAAAAGAAACTACCATCAGAGTGAACAGGCAACCTACAGAATGGGAGAAAATTTTCGCAACCTACTCATCTGACAAAGGGTTAATATCCAGGATCTACAATGAACTCCAACAAATTTACAAGAAAAAAACAAACAACCCCATCAAAAAGTGGGCGAAGGACATGAACAGACACTTCTCAAAAGAAGACATTTATGCAGCCAAAAAACACATGAAAAAATGCTCACCGTCACTGGCCATCAGAGAAATGCAAATCCAAACCACAATGAGATACCATCTCACACCAGTTAGAATGGCAATCATTAAAAAGTCAGGAAACAACAGGTGCTGGAGAGGATGTGGAGAAATAGGAACACTTTTACACTGTTGGTGGGACTGTAAACTAGTTCAACCCTTGTGGAAGTCAGTGTGGCGATTCCTCAGGGATCTAGAACTAGAAATTCCATTCGACCCATCCATCCCATTACTGGGTATAAACCCAAAGGACTATAAATCATGCTGCTATAAAGACACATGCACACGTATGTTTATTGCAGCATTATTCACAATAGCAAAGACTTGGAACCAACCCAAATGTCCAACAATGATAGACTGGATTAAGAAAATGTGGCACATATACACCATGGAATACTTTGCAGCCATAAAAAATGATGAGTTCACGTCCTTTGTAGGGACATGGATGAAATTGGAAATCATCATTCTCAGTAAACTATCACAAGAACAAAAAACCAAACACCGCATATTCTCACTCATAGGTGGGAATTGAACAATGAGAACACATGGACACAGGAAGGGGAACATCACACTCTGGGGACTGTTGTGGGGTGGGGGGAGGGGGGAGGGATAGCATTGGGAGATATACCTAATGCTAGATGACGAGTTGGTGGGTGCAGCGCACCAGCATGGCACATGTATACATATGTAACTTACCTGCACATTGCGCACATGTACCATAAAACCTAAAGTATAATAATAATAATAATAATAATAATAATAATAAAAGAAAAAAAAATAAAATAAAATAAAATAGTCTGAGGTTAAGTATACACTAAATATAGGTTAGTTTCTTTTCATAGAAATATTTTATAATTCAAAGTAATTTTTCGGATAAAATATTGGATGTTTCCTTTTATATATGAAATAGAAAAAATGTTTTTACCCTAAAAAAAAAAAAAAAAAAGAAATGTAGTGGAATAGAATGGGGTGGAATTCAGTGTAATGGAGTAGGGTGGAGTGCAGTAGAGTGGACTGGAGTCGAATGGAACGGAATGGAATGGAACCTGAGATTGTGCCACTGCCCTCCAGGATGAATAACTGAGTGAGATACTGTCGAAAGAAAGGAATGGAATGGAATTCACTGGAATGGAATGACATGGAATGGATTGGAGTATAGTGGACTGCAGTGGAGTGGAGTGAAGTGGAGTGGAGTGGAATGGAGAGGAATGGAAGGGGGTGGAATGGAATGGAGTGAAGTGGAGTGGAGTGGAGTGCAGTGGAATAGATCAGAAAGGAATGTGATGGAGTGGAGTGGAGTAGATTGGAGCGCAGTGGAGTGGAGAGGAGTGGAATTCAGTGGAATGGATTCGGATGGCATGGAATGTAGTGCACTAGAGTTACGTGGAGTGGAAAGGAGTGTAATGGAATTCAATGGAATGGAATGGAATTGAATGGAATGGTATTGAATGGAAAGCCATGGAATGCAGTGGAATAGATTTCAATGCAATGGAAAGTGACATGTAATGTGAGCTGAGATTGTGCCACTGCACTCCAGCCTGGATGTCAGTGATATCATGTAGAAAGAAAGGAATGTAATGCAATGGAGTGAAATGGAATGGAATGTAGTGGAGTGCAGTACAGTGGAGTGGATTGGAATGGAGCCAAAAGGAATGGGATGGAGTGGAATGAATGGAGTGGAGTGCAGTGGAGGGGAGTGAAATGGCATTGAATGGAATGGGATGGAATGGAATGCAATGGAAAAGTGAAAAGAAATATGAGCTGAGATTGTGCCACTGCACTCCATCTTTTGTGACAGGGTGATATCCTGTGGAAAAAAAGGAATGGAATGAAATGGAGTGGAATGGAATGGAGTGGAGTGGAGAAGTGTAGAGTGGTGTGGAATGAAGTGGTGTCGAAGGGAATGTATTGGAATTGAAACGAATGGAGTGGAATGGATTGTAGAGGAGTGAAGAGGAGGGGAGTGAAGTGGAGTGGAGTGGAATGGAATGGAATGCAGAGGAATGGAGTGGAATGCAATTGAATGGAGTGGAGTGGAGTGGAATGAAGTAAGGTGGAGTGCAATTGAGTCTAATGGAGTGGAATGGAGTGGAGTGCAATGGAGTGCAGTCGAGTGGAATGGAATGGAATGGAATGGAGTGGAATGGAGTCGAGTGTAATGCAGTGGAGTGGAGTGGAATGGAATGGAGTGGAATGGAGTGGAGTGGAAAGGAATGGAATGGAATGAAGTGGATTGGAGAGGATTGTGGTGGTGTAGAGTGGAATGGAATGGATTAGAGTGGCATGGAATGGAATGGAATGGAGTGGAATGGAGTGGGGTGGAGTGGATTGCTGTGGAATTGATTGGAATAGAATGGGATGGAGTGGAATGGAGTGGATTGGAGTGCAGTGGAGTGGAGAGGAGTGAAATTCAGTGTAATGGAATAGGATGGCATGGAATGTAGTGGACTGGAGTTACGTGGAGTGGAAAGGAGTGTTTTGGAAATGAAAGGAATTCAGTGGAATGCAATGGATTGGAATGGAAAGCAATGGAATGCAATGGAATGGAATTCAATGCATTGGAAAGTGACATGTAATGTGAGCTGTGATTGTGCCACTGCACTCCAGCCTGGATGACACAGTGATATCCTGTAGAAAGAAAGGAATGGAATGCAAGAGAGTGAAATGGAATGGAATGGAATGGAATACAGTGGAGTGGAGTGGAGTGGAGTGGAGTGGATTGGAATGGAGCCGAATGGAAGGGGATGGAGTGGAATAGAATGGGGTGGAGTGTAGTTGACTGGAGTGAAATAGTATTGAATGGAATGGGATGGAATGGAATGAAATGTAACGGTGAAAAGAAATGTGAGCTGAGATTGTGCCACTGCACTCCATCTTTTGTGATAGAGTGAGATACTCTCGAAAAAAAAGAATGGAAAGGAATGGAGTGGAATTCAAAGGAGAGGTGTGGAGCGGAGTGGAGTGCAGAGGTGTGGAATGGAGGGGTGTGTAAGGGCAAGTATTGGAGTTGAAACGAATGGAATGGAATGGATTGGTGAGGAGTGAAGTGGAGAGGAGTGAAGTGGAGTGTAATGGAGTGGAGTGGAGTGGAATGGAATGGAATGGAGAGGAATGGAGTGGAATGCAATTGAATTGAGTGGAGTGGAGTGGAATGGAGTAGGGCGGAGTGGAATGGAGTCGAATGGAGTGGAAGAGAATGGAGTTGACTGGAATGGATTGGAGTTGAATGGAGTAGAGTGGAACGGAATGGAATGAAGTGGAATGGAATGGAATAGAGTGGAGAGGAGAGCAGTGCAATGGAGTGGAGTCGAGTGGAATGGAATGGAATGGAATGGAATGGAGTGGAGTGGAATGGAGCAGATTGGTGTGGAGTGAAGTGGAACTGAAAGGAGTGGAGTGGAGTGGAATATAATGGAATGGAATGAAGAGGACTGGATAGGATAGGGGTAGAGTGGAGTGGAATGGAATGAAAAGGACTGGATAGGATAGGGGTAGAGTGGAGTGGAATGGAATGGATTAGAGTGGCAAGTAGTGGAATGGAAAGGAATGGAGTGGAATGGATTGGAATGGAATGGAGTAGTATGGAGGGGAATGGAGTTGAATAGAGAGGAGTGGAGTGGAATGGAGTGGAATAGACTGGAATGGAGTGGAATGGAATGCAGTGGAGTGGAACGGTATGCAGTGGAATGGAATGGAATGGAATGGAATGGAATGGAGTGGAGAGGAGTGGAGTGGAATGGACTGGAATGGAGAAGAACGGAATGGAATTGAGTGGAATGGAATGGAATGGCATGGAATGGAGTGGAGTGGAATGGAATGGAGTGGAGTGGTGTGGAAGGGAGTGGAATGGAATGGATTGGAGTGGATTGGAGAGGAATGGAGTAGAAAGGATTAGAATGGAGTGGAGTGGAGTGGTATGGAATGGAATGCAGTTGAGTGGACTGGAATGGAGTGGAGTGGAATGGAGTCAAGTGGAGTGGAATGCAATGGAATGGAGTGGAATGGAATGGAGTGAAGTGTAGTGGAATGGAGTGGAATGGAATGGATGAGAAAGGAATGGAGTGGAGAGGAGTGGACTTGAATGGAATGCAATGTAGTGGAGTGGATTGGAGTGGAGTGGAATAGAATGGAATGGAGTGGAGTGGAATGGATTGGATTGGAATGGAGGGGAATGGAATGGAGTTGACTGGATTTGACTGGAGTGGAGTGGAGTGGAATGGAATGGAGTCGAGTGGAATGGAATGAAATGGAATGTGTTGGAGTGGAGTGGAGTGGAATAGAATGGAATGTAGTCGAGGGGAATTGAGTAGTCTGGAATGGAGTGGAATGGAGTGGAATGGTGTGTCATGGGAAGGAGTGGAATGGAACGGAATGGAATGGAGTGTAGGAGAATGGAATGGAGTGGAATGGAATGGAATGGAAGAGAGTGGAATGCAGTGGAATGAAACGAAATGGAAAGGAATGTACCGCAGTAGATTGTAGTGGAGTGGAGTGGAGTTGAATGGAGTCAAATGGAGTGGAATGGAACGGAGTGGAGTGGAGTGGAATGGAATGGAATGAAGTGGAATGGAGTAGAATGGAATGGAATGGAATGGAATGGATTGGAATGAAAATCAATGCAGTGGAGTGGATTAGAGGGGGATAGAATGGAATGGAGTGGAGTGGAATGGAGTGGAATGGAATGGAGTGGAATGGAGTTGAATGGAGTGGTGTGAAGTGGAGTGGAGCGGAGTGGAAATGAGTGGAATGGAATGGAGTGGAATGGAGTGGAATGGAGTGGTTTGGAGTGGAGTGGAGTGGAATGGACTGGAGTGTAATGGACTGGAGTGGATTGGAGCGGACTGCAGTGGAGTGGAATGCAATGGAAGGGAATGGAAGCTGAGAATGTGCCACTGGGCTTCATTCTGAGTGACAGAGTGAGCTAATGTCAAAAGAGAGGAATGGAATGGAATGAATTGAAATGGAATGGAAAGGAAAAGAGTGCAGTGGACTAGAGTGGAGTGGAATGAAGTGGCATAGAGTGGAATGGAGAGGAATGGAATGGGATGGAATGGAATGGAATGCACTGGAGTGGGATAAAGTGTAGAGGATTGGAATGAAGTAGAATTGAATCAGATGTAATGGAACGTAGTGGACTGGAGTGGAGTGGAAAGGAGTGGAATGGAATTCAATGGAATGGAGTGGAATGAAATGGAATGGAATGCAATAGAACGCATAGGAATAGAATGCAATGCAATGGAAAGTGACATGTAAAGCGTGCTGAGATTGTACTACTGCACTGCAGCCAGGGTGACAGAAATATCCTGTTGAAAGAAAGGAATGGAATTCAATGGAGGGAAAAGGAATGGAACGTAACGGAATGGAGTGGAGTGGAGTGCAGTGGAGTGGATTGCAATGGAGTCAAATGTAAAGTGCTGGAGTGGAATGGAATGGACTGGAGTGCAGCAGAGTGGAATGAAAAAACATGGAATGGAAAGGGATGGAAAGGAATGCAAAGGAATGATGAAAAGAAATATGAGCTGAGATTGTGCCACTGCACTCCAGCATTTGTCACAGAGTGAGATCCTGTGGAAAGAAAGTAATAGAATGGAATGGAGTGGAAAGGAATGGAATGGGGTGGAGTGGAGTGGAGAGGAGTGGAGTGCTAAGGAATGGACTGGTGTGGAATGGAATGGATTGGAGTTGATAGCAGTGGAATGTAATAGAATGGAATGGATTGGAGTGGAGTGCAGTTGAGTTAAGTAGAGAGGAGTGGAAAGGAATGGAATGGAGTTGAAAGGAATGGAATGGAGTGGAGTGGAGTACAATGGAGTGGGGTAGAGTGGAATGGAGTTGAATGGAATGGAGGGGAGTGGAGAGGAGTGTAGTGGAATGCATTGAAATGGAATTGAGTGGAGTGTAATGGAATGGAGTGGAGTGGAATGGAATGTAGATGAGTCTAGTGGAGTGCAGTGGAGAAGAACGGAGTGGAGTGGACTGGAATGGAGTGGAGTGGAATGGAATGGAGTGGAATGGAAAGGAATGGAATGCAGTGAAGTGGAATTGAGTAGAGTGGAATGGAATGGAATGGAGTGAAATGGAATGGACTGGGAAGAATGGAGTGGAGTGGAGTGGAATAGAGTGAATGTATTGGAATAGAGTGGACTGGAGTGGAATGGAATGAAATGGAGCAGAGTGGAATAAAATGCAGTTGAGAGGATTGGAGTGGAGTGGAATGGAGTGGAGTTGACTAGAATGAACTGGAGTGGAAAGGAATGGTGTTGAATGGAAAGGAACGCAACGGAGTGGAGTGGAATTGAGTGGACTGCAATGGAGTAGAGTAGAAAGGAATGAAATGGAGTGGACTGGAATGCAATGGAAAGCATGGAGTGGACTGGAGAGGAATAGAGAGGAATAGATTGGAATGGAGTGGAGTGGGGTGGAATGGAATGGAATGGATCAGAGTGGATTGGAATGGAATGGAATGGATCAGAGTGGATTGGAATGGAGTAGAATAGAAAGGAATGCAATGGAGTGGATTGGAATGCAATGGAAAGAATTGAGTGGTGTGGAGTGGAAGGGAGCGGAGTGGATTGGAATGGAGTGGAGTGGGACAGAATGGAAAGGAGTGGATTGCAATGGAATGGAATGGAATGCAATGGAGCGGACTGGAATGGCATGAAGGAGAGTGGAATGGAATGGAATGGAATAGAATAGAATGAAATAGAATGGAATGCAATGGAATGGAGCAGAGTAGAGTGGAAAGGAGTGGGGTGGAATGCAGTGGATTGGAGTGGAATAGAATGGAATGGAGTGGAGTGAAATGGAGTGGAATGGAATGGAGTGGAATGGAGGGGAGTGGAGTGGATGGAGTGGTGTGCAGTGTAATGGAATGTAATGGAGTGGAGTGGAATGGAATGTACTGGAGTGGATTGTAGTGGAATGGAGTGGAGTGTACTGGAATGGAGGGCAGTGCAATTTAATGGAATGGAATGGAGTGGAGTATAATGGAATGGCATGGAGTGGAAGGGAATGTAGTGGAGTGAAGTGGAAAGGACAGAAATGGAATGAAGTGTAATAGAATGGAAAGGAATGGAATGGAGTTTAGTGGAGTGGAAGAGATTGGAATGGATTGGAATTTAGTGGAGTGGAGTTGAATGGAATGGAAATGAATGAAGTGGAGAGGAGTGGAATGGAGTGAAGTGCAGTGGAAAAGAATGCAATTGAGTGGAGTAGAATGGAGTGGATTAGAGTGGAATGGAGTGGAATGCAATGGAGGGGAATTAAACCTAATGGAGTGGAGCGGAGTGGAATGGTATGGAATGAAGTGGAGTGCAATGGATTGCTATCGAATGTAGTGGAGTCCAGTGGAATGGAATGTAATGGAGTGGAGTGGAGTGCCGTGGACTGGAACGGAGTGGAATGGACTGCAATGGAGAGGAAGGAGTGGAGGGGAATGGAGTGTAATGGAATGGAATGGAATGGAAAGGAATGGAATGGAATGGAATGGAATGGAGTGGAGTGAAGTAGAATGGAGTGGAATGGAGTGGAATGGAATGGAGTACAGTGGAATGGAATGGAAAAGAATGAAGCCAAGCAGACTCGAATGGATTAGAGTGGAATGGAGTTGAATGGAGTGGAATGCAATGGAATGGGGTGGATTGGAATGAAGTGGAACGGAATGGAGTGGAAAGGAGTGGAGTGGAGTGCAGTGGAAAGGAATAGAGTGGAATGGAGTGGAGTGGAATGGAATGGAGTGGAGTGGAAGGGAGTGGAGTGGAGTGGAGTGGAATGGAGAGGAGAGGACTGGAAAGGAGTCGAGTGGAAGGAGTGGTGTGGAATGGAATGGATTGGAATGGAATGGAGTGGAGTGGAGTGGAATGGAGTGGAATGATGTGCAATGGAGTGGAGTGAAATGGAATGGAATGGAACGGAGTGGAGTGGAGTGGAATGCAATGGAGTGTAATGGAATGAGATGGAGTGGAATGGAGTGGGTTGGAAGAAATGGAGTGGAATGGAATGGAGTTGGGTGGAATCGAGTGGAGTGGTGTTGAATGGAGTGAAATGGAAAGGACTGGTATTAAATGCAGTAGAGTGGAGTATAGTGGAGTGGAGTGGAGTGCAATGGAATGGAGTGAATTGGAATGGAATAGCATGGAGTGCAGTGGAATGAAATGTAATGGATTGGAGTGGATTAGAGTGGATTGGAATGCAGTGGAATGGTGTGGAATGGAATGGAAGAGAGTGGAGTGGATTGGAGTGGAGTGGTGTGGAATGGAGTGGAGTGGAATGGAATGGAGTGGAATGGAGTGGAGTGCAGTGGATTGGAGCGAAGTGGAATTAAATGGAGTGGAGTGGAGTGGAGTGGAGTGGAGTTTCGTGAAGTGGCATGGAGTGGTTTGGAATAGAATGGAGTGGCATAGAATGGAGTGGAGTGGAATGGAGTGGCCTGGAATGGAGTGGAATGGAATGGCATGGAATGGAGTAAAGAGGAATGGAATGGAATGGATTGGATTAGATTGCAGTGGATTGGAGTAGAGTGGGCTGGAATGGAGTGGAATGGAATGGAATGGAATCGAATGGAATTAAATAGAATGGAATGGACTGGAGTGGAGTGGAATGTGATGGAAAGGAGTGGAATGGAATGGAGTCTAATTGAATGGAATAGAATGGAATGGAGAGGAGTGGAGTGGTATGTAATGGAAAGGAATGGAAAGGAATGGAGTCAAAAGGAATGGAACAGATTGGAATGGACTGGAGTGGAGTGGAATGTAATGGAAAGGAATGGAATGGAATGGATTGGAATGGAATGGAGTGGATTGCAGTGGAGTGGAATTGAATGGAAAGCAGTAGATTTTAATGGAGTGGAATGGAATGGAGTGGATTGGAATTGAATGGAATGGAGTAGAATGGAGTCAACTGGAATGGTGTTCAATGGAGTGGTGTTGGGTGAAGGGGGTGGAGTAGAATGGAATGGAATGGAGTGGTGTGGGGTGAGGTAGAGTGGAGTAGAATAGAGTGGAGTGGAGTGGAGTGGAGTGGAGTGGAATGGAATGGAAGCTGAGATTGTGTCACTGAACTCCAGGCTGAGTGACAGAGTGAGAAGCTCTCGAAAGAAATAAATGGAAAGTAATACAGTGGAATGGAATGGAAACGAATTGAAGGTACTGGAGTGGAATGGAATGGATTGGAGTGAAGTGGTGTGGAGTGGAATGGAGAAGAATGGAATGGGATGGAATCGAATGGAATGAACTAGGGTGGAGTGGGATGGAGTGTAGTGCAGTGGAAGAGGGCGGAATGGAATGGGATGGATTGGAATGTATTGGAGTGGAGAGCAGTGGAGTGGAGAGGAGTGGAATGGAGTGGAATGGAATCAGATGTAATGGAATGTAGTGGAGTGGAGTGGAGTGGATTGGAAAGGAGTGTAATGGAATGTAATGGAATGCAATGGAATGGAATGGAATGGAAAGCAATTTAATGCAATGCAATAGAATGCAATGCAATGGAAAGTGACATGTAATGTGAACTGAGATTGTGCCACTGCACTCCAGCCTGTGTGACACAGTGATATTCTGACGAAGTAAAGAAATGGAATGCAATGGAGTCAAAAGGAATGGAATGGAATGGAATTGAGTGGAGTGGAGTGAAGTGGAGTGGAGTGGATTGCAATGGAGTTGAGTGGAATGGCATGGAGTAGAATGGAATGGATTGGAATGCAGCTGATTGGAATGAAATAGTATAGAATGGAATGGGATGGAATTGAATGAAATGGAATGGTGAAAAGAAATGTGAGCTGAGATTGCGCCACTGCAATCCAGCTTTTGTGACAGAGTGAGATCCTGTGGGAAGAAAGGAATGGAATGGAATGGAGTGGAATGGAACGGAATGGAGTGGAGTGGAGTGGTGTGGAATGGAGTAGATTTGGGTGGAAAGGAAAAGAATGCAATGAAATGGATGGGAGTAGAGTGGAGTGGAGTGAATTGGAGGGAAATGGAATGGACTGCAGTGGAGTGGAATGGGGTGGAGGGGAATGGAGTGGAACAGAATGGGATGGAGTAGAATCGAATGGAATGGAGTGTAGTGGAGTGTAGCGGAGAGAAGTGGGGTGCAGTGAAGTGAAATGTAGTGGAATGGAATGGGATGGAATGGAATGGAGTGGAGTGGAAGGAGTGGAATGGGGTGAAGTGTAGTGGAATGGAATGGAATGGAATTGAAAGGAGTGGAGCGGAAGGAGTGTAGTGGGATGAAATAGAGTGGAATGGAATGGGATGGAATTAAATAGAGTGGAGTGGAGTGGAGTGGACTGCAGTGGCATAGAAAGGGATGTAATGGATTGGAATGGAGTGGAGTCGAATGGAATGGAAAGGGACGGAATGGAATGGATGGGAGTGGAGGGGATTGGAGTGGAGTGGAATGGAGTGGAGTGGAATGGAATGGACTGGAGTGGACCGGAGTTGAGTGGAGTAGGGTGGCGTGGAATGGAATGAAATGAAATTTGAGGGAATGGAATGGAGTGCAGTGGAGTAGGGGAGAGTTGAGTTTAGTGGAGTGGATTCTAATGGAAAGGAATGAAATTGAATCTGGTGGAGTGGATTGACATAGATGGAGTCAAATGGAATGGAATGGAATGCAATGCAATGCAATGGAATGGAATGGAATGCAATGCAATGGAAAGGAATGGTGAAACGAAATGTGAACTGAGATTCTGCCACTGCACTCCAGCCTGGGAGACATATTGAGATACTTTTGAAAGAAAGGAATGGAATGGAGTGGAATGGAATAGAATGTAATGAAGTGGAGAGGAGTGGAGTGGAGAGGAGTGGAGTGGAGAAGACTAAAATGGAATGTTATGGAATGCAATGGAATGGAATCGAATGGAATGGAATGGAGAAATGAAAGGTGAGCTGAGATTGTGCCACTGCACTCCAGCCTGGGGGACTGAGAGAGATCCTGTCGAAAGAAAGGAATGGATTGCAATAGAGGGGAATGCAATGGAATTGAATAGAAGAGAGTGGAGTGGAGTGGAGTGGAGTGCAGTGGAGTGGAGTTCAGTGGAATTGAAAGGAATGCTAACGGATAGAGTGTAATGGAATGGAGTGGAGTGGAGTGTGATGGAGTGGAGTGGAGTGCAATGGAATGGAAGTAATTGAATGGAATGGAGTGTAGAGGAGTGGAGTGGATTGGAGGGGAGTGTAATGGAATGGAATGGAATGGACAGAAATGGAGTTGAGTGGAGTGGAGTGGGGTGGAATGGAATGGAATGGGATGGAATGGAATGGAGTGGAGTCTAGTGGAGTGGAGTGGAATAGAATGGAATGTAATGGGATGGGGTGAAATGGAACTGAGGGGAGTGAGAAGGAGAGGAGTGGTGTGGAGTGGAGTGGAATGGAGTGGCAAGGAATGGGATGGAATGGAATGGAGTGAAGAGTAATGGAGTGGAGTACAGTGGAGTGGAGGTGAATGGAATAGAATGGAATGGAATGGATTGGAATGGAATGGAAAGGAATGGCGAAATAAAATGTGAGCTGAGATTGCGCCAGTGCACTCCAGCCTGGGTGACAGGCGACATATTGTAGAAAGAAAGGAATGGAATGAAATTGAGTGCAGTGGTGTGCTGTCAGTGGAATATTGTGTCGTGTTGTGCAGTGGAATGGAGTTGAATGGATTGGGATAGAATGGAAAGGAGTAGAGTGGAGAAGAGTGGAGTGGAATTCAGTCGAATAGAATTGGATGGAATGGAATGGAATGGTGTGTAGTGGAGTGGAGTGGAGTGGAAAGCAATTGAATGGAATGTAATGGAATGGAAAGGAATGATGAAATGAAACGTGAGATGAGATTGTGCCACTGCACTACAGCCTGCATGATGGAATGAGATCCTATTGAAAGAAAGGAATGGAATGGAATAGAGTGGAATGGAATAGAATGGAATGGAGCGGAGTGGAGTGGACAAGAGTGGAGTGGAGTGGAATGGAGTAGAATGGAATTGGATGGAATAGAAAGTAAGGGAGTTGAGTGGGATTATCTGGAGTGCAATGGAATGGGATGGAATGGAATGTAGTGGAGTGCAGTGGAATGGAGTGGAGTGGAATGGGATGGAATGGAATGGAAAGGAATGGTTAGATGAAGTGTGAGCTGGGATTGTGCCACTGCACTCCACCCTGAGTGACTGAGTGAGATCCTTTCGAAAGAGAGGAATGGAATGGAAGGAAGGGGAATGGCATGGAATGGAACAGAACGGAACGGAATGGAACAGAGCAGAATGGAATGGAATGGAATGGAACGGAATGGAGTGGAGTGGAGTGGAATGGACTGGAATGAAATGGGATGGAATGGAATGGACTTCAGTGGATTGGAGTTGTGTGGAGTGGACAGGCATGGAGTAGAATGGAGTGGAATGGAATCGGAGAGAAGGAAATGGAAAGGAGGAGAGTGGAGTGGAGTGCAGTGGAGTGGAGTGCAGTGGAGTGGAATGGAATGGGATGAAATGGGATTAAATAGAGTGAAGTAGATTGGAGAAGAGTTGTGTGGAATGGACTGCCGTGGAGTAGAATGGAGTGGAATGGAAACGTATAGAATGGAATGGAGTGGACTGGAGTGGAATAGAATGGAATGGAATGGAATGGAATGGAATAGAATGGAATAGAATGGAATGGAGTTGAGTGTAGTTTAGTGGAGTGGAGTGGATTGTTATGGAATGGAATGAAATGCAATGGAATGGCGAATTGAAATGTGACCTTTCATTTTTCCACTGCACTCCAGCCTGGGTGTCAGAGAGA
Organism: Pongo pygmaeus; assembly: GCF_028885625.2. Lineage (NCBI taxonomy): Eukaryota > Metazoa > Chordata > Mammalia > Primates > Hominidae > Pongo > Pongo pygmaeus. The sequence continues at coordinate 12,138,415 of NC_072395.2, read as the reverse complement.
GATCCTGTCGAAAGAATGGAATGTAAGGGAATGGAGTGGAATAGAATGGAATGGAATAGAGTGGAGTGGAATGGAATGGAATGGAATGGAATGGAATGGAATGGAATGGAATGGAATGGAATGGAATGGAATAGAGTGTAAGGAGTGGAGTGGAGTAAACTGGAGTGGAGTGGATTGGAGGGGAATGGAGTTGAATGGAATGAGATGGAGTAGAATGGAATAGAGTAGAGTGGAGTGGGGTGAAGTGAAACGGAGTAGAATGGAATGGAGTGGAGTGGAGTGAAGTGAAATGGAGTGGAATGGAATGGGATGGAATGGAATGGATTGGAGTGGAATGGATTGGAGTAGAATGGAATGGGATGGAATGGAGTGGAATGGAGTGGAAAGGAGTGGAGTGAAATAGAATGGGATGGAATGGAATGGGGAGGAGTGGAGTGAAGTGGAGTTGAATGGAGTGGAAAAGAGTGAAGTGGAGTGGACTGGAGTGGAGTGAAGTGAAATGGAATGGATTGGAATGGTGAAATGAAATCTGAGCTGAAAATGTTCCACTGCACTCCAGCACTGGTGACAGGTGAGATCCTGTCAAAAGAAAGGAATGGAATGGAACAGAGTGTAATGGAATGGAATGGAATGCAGTGGAGCAGATTGGAGTGGAATGGAGTGTACTGGAAAGAAGTGGAATGGAATGAGATGAAGCGGATTGGAGTTGAGTGGAGTGGAGATGAGTGGAGTGGAGTTGACTGTACTGGAATGGAAAGGGATGGAATGGAGTGGAGTGGACTGGAGTGGAGTCACATGGAATGGAATGGAATGGAAGGGAAGGGAAGGGAATCGAATGGAATGGTAAAATGAAATGTGAGCTGAGATTTTGCCACTGCACTCCAGCCTGGGTGACAGAGTGAGAGCCTGTTGAAAGAAAGGAATTGCATGTAATGGAGTGATATCGCATGGAAAGGAATGCAATGAATTGGAGTGGAGTGGACTGGAGTGGAATGCAGTTGAAAGGAATGAGATGGAATGGAATGGAGTGAAGTGGAAAATAGTGGAGTCTTGTGGAGTCAAATGGAGAGGAATGGAACGGGATGGAATGGAGTATTTAAATGAAAAATGAGCAGAATTTGTGCCACTGCACTGCAGCCTGTGAGACAGAGAGATCCTGTCGAATGAAAGCAATGGAATGGAATAGAATGGAATGGAGTACAGTGGAGTGGAGTGGAGTGGACTGGAGTGGCGTGGAATGGAATGGAATGGAATGGAATGGAATGGAATGGAATGGAACGGAATGGAATGGAATGCAGTGGAGTGGAATGGAGTGGAGTGGAGTGTGGTGGAGTGGTGTGGAGTGGAATGCAATGGAATGGAATTTAATGAAACGGAATGGAGTGGAATGGAATGGAATGAAATGGAATGGAGAGGAATGGAATGGAATAGGGTGGAGTGGAGGATTTAGGAGTGGAATGGAATGGGATGGTATGGAGTGGAGCGGAGTCGTGTGGAGTGGGATGGAGTGCAATGGAATGGAATGGCATGGCATGGCATGGCATGGCATTGCATGGCATGGAATGGAATGGAATGGAACAGATTGGATAGAAGAGGAGTGGAGTGGAATGTAGTGGAGTGGAGTGGAGTGGACCGCAATGGAATGGAATGGAATGGAATGGAATGGAATGGATTGGAATGGTGAAATGAAGTGTGAGCTGAGATTGTGCCACTGCACTCCAACATGGGTGATACAGTGAAATCCTGTCGAAATAAAAAAATGCAATGGAATGCAGTGGAATGGAATGGAGTGGAATGCAGTGGAGTGGAGAGGAGTGGAATGAAGTGGAATGCAGTGGAGTGGAGTGGATTGGAGAGGGACGGAATGGAATGGACTGGAGTGGAGTGCCATGGACTGGAGTGGGGTGACATGGAATGGAGTGGACTTGAATGGAATGGAGAGGAGTGGAATGGAATGCAATGGAATGGAATGGAGTGGAGTGAAGTGGAGTGGGGTGGGGTGGAGTGGGGTGGACTGGAGTGGAGTGGAATGGAATGGAATGGAATGGAATGGAATGGAATGAAATATAAGGAATGGTGAAGTGAAATGTGAGCTGAGATAGTGCCACTGGACTGTATCCTGTGACAGAGTGATATAATCACAAAAGAAAAGAATGGAATGCAATGGAGCGGAATGGAATGGAATGGAACGTAATGGAACGAAATTGAGTATAGTGTAATGGAGAGGAGTGGGCTGCTGTGGAATGGAGTGGAATGGAATGTACCAAACTACTGTAAAATTGAGTGGAGTGGTTTGGAGTGGAGCGGAGTGGAGTGGAATGGGTTGCAATGGAATGGAAGGGAATGGAATGGAATGGAATGGAATGGTGAGATGATGTGTGAGCTGAGACTGCCACTGCACTCCAGCCAGAGTGACTGAGTGAGATCCTGTCGAAAGAAATTAATGGAATGGAATGGAGTGAAATGGAATGGAATGGAATGGAGTGGAGTGGAGTGGAGTGGAGTGGAGCGGGCTGGAATGGAGTGGAGTGTAATGGAGTGGAATGAATTAGGATGGAATGGAAAGGAGTGGAGTGGAGTGGAGTTGTATGGAGTGGATTGGGGTGGAGTAGAATGGAGTGTAATGGAATCGGAAAGAATGGAATGGAGTGGAGTGGAGTGGAGTGGAGTTGACAGGAATGCGATTCAATGGGATAAAGGAATGGAGTGGAGTGGAGTGGACTGGAGTGAAGTTGTGTGGAGTGCACTGGTGTGGAGAAGAACGGAGTGGAATGGAAATGTATAGAATGGAATGGAGTGGAGTGGAGTGGACTGGAGTAGAGTGGAGTGGAATGGAGTGGAGTGGAGTGGACTGGAGTAGAGTGGAGTGGAATGCAGTGGTATGCAATGGAATGGAATGGAATGGAATGGAATGGAGTTGAGTGGATTGGAGTGGCATGGTGTTGAGTGGATTGTTATGGAATGGAATGGAACAGAATGGAATGGAAAACAGAGGAATGGTGAAATGATATGTGAGCTCAGATAGTTCCACTGCTCTACAGCCTGGGTGACAGAATGAGATCCTGTGGAAAGAAAGGAATGGAAGGGAGTGGAGTGGAATGGAATGGAATGGAATGCAATGGAATGCAGTGGAGTGGAGTGGACGGGAATGGAGTGTAATGGAATGTGCAGGAGTGGAATGGAATTGAGTCGAGTGGAGTGGCCTGGTGTGATGTGAAATGGAGTGAAATGGAATGGGATAGAATGGAATGGAGACGAGTTTAGTGGAGTGGAGTTGAATGGAATGGAACAGAATGGAGGGGAGTGGAATGGAATGGAATGGAATGGAGTGGAATGGAATGGAATGCAACTGAATGGAATGGTGAAAAGAAATGTGAGCTGAGATTGTGACACTGCACTCTAGCCTGGGTGACAGCCTCAGATCCTGTCTAAAGAAAGGAATGTAATGGAATGGTGTGGAATGGAATGGAATGGAGTGGAGTGGAGTGGAGTGAATTGGAGTGGTATGTAGTGGAATGGAATGGGATGGAATGGAATGGAAGGGAGTGGATTGAAGTGGAGTGGGTTAGAGTGGAGTCGAGTGGAATGGAGGTGAATGAAGTGGGTTGGAATGGCATGGAGTCAAGTGCAGTGTAGAGTGGAAAGGAGTGGAATGGATTGGAATCGAATGGAATGGAATGGAATGGAATGGTTAAATGGAATGAGACCTGAGATTGTGCCAGTGTACTCCAGCCAGTATACAGAGTGAGATCCTGTCGAAAGAAAGAAATGGAACGGAATGGAGTGGAATGCAATGCAATGGAATGGAGTGGAGTGGACTGGAGAGGAGTGGAGTTCAATGTAGAGGAGTTGAGAGGAGTGGAATGGAGTGGGAAGGAATGGGGTGGAATGGCATGTAGAGGAGTGGAGTGGAGTGAAATGGAGTGGAATGAAATGGAATGGAATGGGATGGATGGTTATGGAGTGGAGAGGAGTGGAGTGGAGTGGAGTGGAATGGAGTAGAAAGGAATGGAATTAAATGCAATGCCATGGAATTGAATAGAATGGATTGGAATGGAATGGAATGAAATGCAATGGAAGGCAATGGAATTTTGAAATAAAATGTGAGCTAAGATGGCGCTACTGCACTCCCGCCTGGGTGAGAGAGTGAGAACTTGTCGAAAGACTGGAATGGAATGGAATGCAGTGGAGTGCAGTGGAGTGAAGTGGAATGGAGTTGAATGGAATAGGATGGAGTGGAATGGAAAGGAGTGGCTGGAGTGGAGTGGAGTGGAGCTGAATTGATTGAAATGAAATAGGATGGAATGGAGTTGAGTGGAGTGGAGTGGAGTTGAATGGAATGGAATGGAATGGAATGAAGTAGAGTAGAGTTTAGTGAATTGGAGTGAAGTGGAGTGGTGTGGAGTGGAGTGGAGTGGATTGGAATGGACTTGAATGGAATGGAATGGAGAATGGAGTGGTGTGGAGTGCAATTGAATGGAGTGGAGTGGAGTTGAGTGGAGTAGAATGGAATGGGGTGGAATGCAATGGAATGGAATGGAATGGAATGGAATGGAATGGAATGGAATGGAATGGAATGGAATGGAATGGAATGAAATGCAATGCAATGGAATTGAATGGTGAAATGAAATGTGAGCTGAGATTGGGACATTGCACTTCAGCCATGGTTACAGCATGAGATCCTGTCGAGTGAAAACAAAGGAATGGAATGGAATGGAATGGAATGGAGTGGAGTGGAGTGGAGTGGAATGGACTGGAATGGACTGGAATGGAATGGGATTGACTGGGATCGAGTGTAGTGGAGTAGAGTGGAGTGGCATGGAGTGGAATGGTATGAAATGGAATTGAATGGAAAGGAATGGAGTGGAATAGAGGCGCATGGAATGGAAAGGAGTGGAGTGGAGTGATGTGGAATGGAATTAAATGGATACAAAGGAATGGAATTCTGAATAGAAATGTGAGCTGAGATTGTCCAACTGCAATCTAGCCTGGGTGACAGAGTGAGATAATATCCAAAGAAATGAAGGGAATGGAATAGAGAGGAAGAGAAATGAATGGAGTGGAGTGGAGTGGAGTGGAGGGGATTGGAGTGGAGTGGAGTGGAGCAGAGTGGAGTGGAGTAGAATGGAGTTGAATGGAATGTGATCGAATGGAGTGGAGTTCAGTGTAGAAGAGTGGAGAGGAATGGGATGGGATGGAATGGAATGGGGTGGAGCAGAGAGGAGAGCAGCGGGGTGGAATAGAGTAGAGTAGAGTGGACTGGAGCAGAGTGGAGAGTAATGGAGTGGAACGCAAAGGGATGGAATGGAATAGTATGGACTGGAATGGTGAAATTAAATGTGAGCTGAGATTGTGCTACTGCACTCCAGCCTTAGTGCAGAGTGAGATTCTGTCGAGAAAACAAATGGAATGGAATGGAATGGAGTGGAATGGAATGGAATGGAATGAAGGAATGGAATGGAATGGAATAGAGTTGAGTGGAGTGGAACGGAATGGAATGGAATGGAATGGAATGGAATGGAATGGAAAGGAATGGAAAGGAATTGAATGGAATGGAATGGAACGGAATGGAATGGAATGGAGTGTAATGCAATGGAGTGAAATGGAATGAAAGTAATTGAATGGAAAGGAGTGGAAAGTAGAGGAGTTTAATGGAACGGAACGGATTGGAGTGGAATGGAGTGGAATGGAATGGAATGGAATGGAAAGGTGAAATGAAATGCGAGCTGAGATCATGTGACTGCACTCCACCGTGGGTGACAGAGTGAGATCGTGTCGAAAGAAAGGAATGGAATGGAATGGAGTAGAAATGAATGGAATGGAGTGGAGTGGAGTGGAGTGGAGTGGAATGGAGTGGAATGGAATGGGATGGAATGGACTGCAGTGGAGTGGATAGGAGTAGATTGGAGTGTAGTGGAGTGGAATGGAGTGAAATGGAATTGAGTGGAGTGGAGTGGAGTGGAGAAGAATGGAGTGGAATGGAATGGAATGGAATGGAAAGGAATGGTGAAAAGAAATTCGAAGTGAGATTGTGCCACTGCACTCCAGCGTGGGTGACAGAGTAAGATCATGTTGAAAGAAGGGAATGGAATGGAATGGAGTGGAATGGAATGAAATTGAATTGAATGAAGTGGAGTTGAGTGGAGTGGAGTAGATTGGAGTGGAGGTGAATGGATTGGAGTGGAATGGGATGGAATGGAATGGAAGGGTGTGGATTTGAGTAGAGCAGAGTGGAGTGGAGTGGAGTGGAATGGAGTGGAATGGAAAGGGATGGAATGTAATGGAGTTCAGTGTAGTGGAGTGGAGTGGAGTGGTATGGAGTGGAATGGAATGGAATGGAGTGGAGTTGAGGGGAGTGGAGTGGAGTGAAATGGAATGGAATGGTGAAATGAAATGTGAGCTAAGATTGTGTGACTGCAATCCAGCCTGGGGGACAGATTGAGATCTTTTTGAAAGAATGGCATGGAATGGAATGCAGTCGAATGGAATGGAATTTAATGGAGTGGAGTGGACTGGAGTGGAATTTAGTTGAGTGGAGTGAAAAGGAATAAGATGGAATGGAATGGAATGGAGTGCGGTGTAGAGGAGTGGAGTGGTGTGAAATGGAATGGATTGGCATGGATCTTAATGGAGTGGAGTTTTTTGGCGTGGAGTAGTGTGGAGTGGAATGGAATGGAATGGAATGGAAAGGAATGAAATGGCATGGTGACATGAAATGTGAGCTGAGATTGTGCTACTGCACTCCAGCCTGGGTGACAGAGTGAGATCCTGTCGAATGAAAGGAGTGGAATATAATGAAGTGGAATGGCATGGAATGTAATGTCATGGAATGGAATGGATTGGAGTGGAGTGGAGTGGAGTGGAGTGGAATGGAGTGGAATGCAATGAAATGGATTGAAATGGAATGGAATGGAATGGAGTGGAGTGGATTTTAGTGGGTTGCAGTGGAGTGGAGTGGATTGAAGTGGATTGGAGTGGAATGGAGTGGAATGGAATGCAGCTGAGTGGAGTTAAGCAGACTGGAGTGGAGTGGAGTGGAATGGAATGGAACGGTGAAATGAAGGGTGAACTGAGGTTGTGCCACTGCACTGCAGCCTGGGTGTCAGAGTGAGATCCTGTTGAAAGAAAGGAATGGAATGGAATGGAGTGGATTGGAATGGAATGGAGTGGAGGGGAGTGGAGTGGAGTGGAATGGAGTAGAATATAATGGGATGCAGTGGAATGGAATGGGGTGAAGTGGAGTGGAGTGGAGTGGACTGGAGTGAACTGGAGTGGAATGGAATGGGATGGAATGGAATTGAGTGGAGTGTTTTGGAGTGGAGTGGAGTGGAATGGAGTGCATGGAATGTAATGGAATGGAGTGGGGTGGAGTGGAGTGGAATGGAGTGGAGTGGAATGGAGTGGAGTGGAATGGAGTGGAGTTTAGTGGTATGGAATGGAATAGAATGCAATGGAATGGAATGCAATGGAATGCAATGCAATGGAATGGTGTAGTGAAAAGTGAGCTGATATTGTTCCGCTGCACTCCAGCCTAGGTTACAAAGTGAGATGCTGTCGAAAGAAAGGAATGGAATGGAAAGAAGTGGAATCGAATGGAATGCAGTAGAGTGTTTCATGCACGTCTGTGTGAAGAGACCACCAAACAGGCTTTGTGTGAGCAACACGGCTGTTTATTTCACCTGGCTGCAGGTGGGCTGAATCCGAAAAGAGAGCCTTCGAAGGGACATAGGGTATGGGCCGTTTTATAGGATTTTGGAAGGTAATGGAAAATTACAATCAAAAGGGGTTTTTCTCTGGTGGTCAGGTGCAGGGTTCACAAGGTGCTCAGTGGGTGAGCTTCTGAGCCAGGAGAAGGAAATTCACAGGGTTAATCACTCAGTTAAGGTGGGGCAGAAAGAAATCACAATTTTGGAATGTCATCAGTTAAGGCGGGGCAGGGCCTTTTTACTTCTTTTGTGATTCTTCAGTTACTTCAGGCCATCTGGATGTATATGTGCAAGTCATAGGATATGCGATGACTTGGCCTGGACTCAGAGGCCTGACATTCATGCCTTCTTATATTAATAAGAAAAATAAAACAAAATAGAGTTGAAGTGTTGGGGCGGCGAAAATTTTTGGGGGGTGGTATCTAGAGAGAATGGGCGATGTTTCTCAGGGCTGCTTCAAGCGGGATTAGGGGCGGCGTGGGAACATAAAGTGGGAGAGATTAAGCTGAAGGAAGATTTTGTGGTAAGGAGTGATATTATGGGGTTGTTAGAAAAAACATTTGCTGTGTAGAATTATTGGTGATGGCCTGGATATTGTTTTGTATGAATTGAAAAACTTAAAGGAATAAGAGAAGGAGAAAAACAGATATAAAAGTTCTAAGAATTGGGAGGACCTGGGACATCTGATTAAGAGTGCCTAAGGAGATTCAACATAGTCCTGCCAGCAAAGATTATTTATTTACTTCAAGAGTTAAGAGTGGCAGTTTGGGGATAGCACAAGGAGATATCAGCTGGGATGGCTTGGAGAAACAGTGGAAACCGGCAGTGTAAACAAGAGCAGAGCATGTACGAGTAGTTGAGAATGGAGAATAGGAGTATGACTAGACTGAAAATAGTAGGGATGCCAAGTTCTTTGGGGTCACAGTCTAAGTTGGTCCGGTGTCTGGAATGAGACTGAGGACTAATAAAAAGGAGCTCAAATGGGCTGTACCTTGCAGCAGTCCGAGGACAGGCCTGAATTCTGAGAAGCAAAAGTGGTAAAAGTATTTTCCAGTCCTTTTTAAGTTGGTGGCTGAGCTTGGTGAGGTGTGTTTTTAAAAGACCTTTAGTCTGTTCTACTTTTCTTGAAGATGGAGGACCGTAAGGGGTATAAAGGTTTCACTGAATACTGAGAATCTGAAAAACTGCTTGGCTGGTTTGACTAATAAAGGCTGGTCTATTATCAGACTGTATAGAGGTGGGAAGGCTAAACTGAGGAATTATGTCTGACAGAAGGGAAGAAATGAGAGTGGTGGCCTTCTCAGAACCTATAGGAAACGTCTTTACTTATTCAGTGAAAGTGTCTATTTAGACTAAGAGGTATTTTAGTTTCCTGACTCGAGACATGTTGAGTAAAGCTAATTTGCCAGTCCTAGGTGGGGGCAAATTCTCGAGCTTGATGTGTAGGGAAGGGAGGGGGCCTGAATAATCCCTGAGGAGTAGTAGAATAGCAGATGGAACACTGAGATGTTATTTCCTTGAGGATAGATTTCCACAATGGAAAGGAAATGAGACGTTCTCAGAGGCGGGCTAGTAGTTTGTACTATAGCATAGCCTGCCTTTGCTGGTGTGTGGCGATTAGGCCTTGTGGAATTGCCATCAATAAATCAAGTGTGATCATGGTGAGGAACAGGAAAGAAGGAAATATGGGGAAATGTGGTGAACATCAGGTGGATCAGGGAGATACAGTCATGGGTGTCAGGTGTGGTATCAGGAATAACGTGAGAGGCCAGATTGTAGTCCGGGCCAGGAACTTGTAATTGTGGGTAATTGTGGGACTTAACAAAGAGTGAGTACAGCTGAAGTAGTCAGGGAGCAGAAAGTATATGTGTCAGGTATGAGGAAGAAAATAGATTTTGGAAGTTATGAGAAATGTAGAGCATGAGTTGAGCATAGCTTGTCATTTTTAGGGCCTCTAACAGTATTAAAGCAGCGGCAGCTGCTGCATGCAGACATGAGGGCTAGGCTAAAACAGTAAGGTCAAGTTGTTTGGACAGAAAGGCTACACGGTGTGGTGCTGGCTCTTGTGTAAGAATTCTGACCACACTAATCTTGCCTAGGAAGGAAAGGAGTTGTTCTTCTGTAAGGGATTGAGGTTTGGGAGATCAATCGGACATGATCAGAAGGGAGAGCATGTGTGTTTTTATGAGAATTATGCCGAGATAGGTAACAGATGAGGATGAAATTTGGGCTTGACTGAACTAATGGGGGCTGTCTGTGAAGCCCTATGGCAGTACAGCCCAGGTAATTTGCTGAGCCTAATGGGTGTCAGTGTCAGTCAAAGGGAAGGAAAAGAGAGGCTGGGATGAAGGGTGCAAAGAAATAGTTAAAAAAAGCCTGTTTGAGATCCAGAACAGAATAATGGGTAGTAGAGGGAGGTATTGAGGATAGGAGAGTATATGTGTTTGGCACCACTGGGTGGATAGGCAAAACAATTTGGTAGATAAGGCACAGATTCTGAACTAACTCGTAAGACTTGTCTGGTTTTAGGACAAGTAAAATGGGGGAATGGTAAAGAGAGTTTATAGGTTTTAGAAGCCCATGCTGTAGCAGGCGAGTGATAACAGGCTTTAATCCTTTTAAAGCATGTTGTGGGATGGGATGTTGGCATTGAGCGGGGTAAGGGTGATTAGGTTTTAATGGGATGGTAATGCGCATGTGATCGGTTGCCAGGGAAGGAGTAGAGATGTCCCATACTTGTGGGTTAAGGTGGGGGGATATGAGAGGAAGACGTGAAGGAGGCTTTGGGTTGGGGAGAAGTGTGGCAATGAGTTGTGGCTGTAGTCCAGGAATAATCGGGAAGTAGATAATTTGGTTAAAATATCTCGGCCTAATAAGGGAACTGGGCAGGTGGGGATAACTAAAAAAGAGTGCATAAAAGAGTGCTGTCCAAGTTGGCAACAGAGTTGGGGAGTTTTAAGAGGTTTAGAAGCCTGGCCATCAATACACACAAGAGTTATGGAGGCAAGGGAAACAGGCCCTTGAAAAGAAGGTAATGTGGAGTGGGTAGCCTCCGTATTGATTAAGAAGGAGATGGACTTACCCTCCACTGTGAGAGTTACCCAAAGCTTGGCGTCCGTGATGGTCTAGGGGGCTTCTGAGGTGATCAGGCAGTGTCAGTCTTCTGTCGCTAAGCTGAGAAGATCTGGGAAGAAGTCAGAGAGCCTTGGGCCAGAGTTCCAGGGGCTCTTGAAGTGGCTACCAGGTGAGTTGAACCGTCCGATTTTCAGTGGGGTCCCGCACAGATGGGACACGGCTTAGGACGAATCCCGGGCTGAGGGCATTCCTTGGCTTGGTGGTCAGGTTTTTGGCACTTGTAGCAAGCTCCTGGGGGACGAGGTTCTGGAGGAACGCCTGGCTGCTGAGGTTCAGGCGCTTGGAAGTTCTTGTGTGCTGGAGATGTGGCTGGGGTTTGTCTCACAGTGGAGGCAAGGAATTGCAACTTTTTTCTGTTATTGTACACCATGAAGGTGAGGTTAATTAAGTCCTGTTGTGAGGTTTGAGGGCCAGATTCCAGTTTTTGGAGTTTTATTTAATGTCGGGAGCAGATTGGGTAATAAAATATGTATTGAGAATAAGACGGCCTTTTACCTTTTAGGGTCTAAGGCTGTAAAGCATCTCAGGGTTGCTGCCAAACGAGCCATGAACTGGGCTGGATTTTTATATTTGATGAAAAAGAGCCGAAACACTATCTGATTTGGGATAAAGAAAAAGGAGCATTAAACTTGACTATGCCTTTAGCTCTAGCCACCTTTTTAAGAGTAAATTGCTGGGCATGAGGGGGAGGGCTAGTCACAAAACCAAACTGTAAGCCAGACCAGGTGTGAGGAGGGAAAGCAATAAAAAGACTACAGGTGGAGGAGCGGAGGCTGAGGAAGAATTGGGACCTAGCTTGGGCTGGCAAGGAGGGGAGAGGTCAGATGTGTCTGTAGAAAAGGAAGATTAGAAAGACCCAGCGACACCTAGGGGATGGGATTGAGGGGACAGGAGGGAGGGAAAGAAGGAAGATTTGGGACGAGTTGCACTGGGCACAGAGACTAGGAAGGGACTGATGTGTAAAAGAATGCCTGGACGTCAGGCATCTCAGACCATTTGCCCATTTTACGGCAAGAATTATTCAGATCTTGTAGGATGGAAAAATTGAAAGTGCTGTTTTCCGGCTATTTGGAACTACTGTCGAGTTTGTATTGAAGTCAAGTGGCATTGCAGAATAAAATAAGGCATTTAGGTTTTAGGTGACGTGTGAGTTGAAGAGGTTTTAAGTTTTTGAGAACACAGGCTAAGGGAGAAAAAGGAGGAATAGAAGGTGGAAACTTGCCCATTGTGAAGGAGGCAAGCCCAGAGAAAAGAGTACAGACACGGAGAAGGGGTGGGGGTTCTTGCCCTCCAGAAAAGCAGAGAAGGATTTGTAACACGGAAATAAGGGATTGGGGCACAGAGATAAGAGGTCAGGTTGGGGAAATAAGGTATTGGGGTGCAGGGATAAGAGGTTGGGGTGTGGAAAAAGCGATTGTGGGGTTCTTGCCCCCAAGGAAAGCAGGACTTGCTGCTAAGGGTGAAGGAGAAGGGGTTGAGGGGTACTTGCCCCTGCCCTAGGAAAGTGGGACTTGCCGCTAAGGGTGAAGGAGAAGGGGTTGAGGGGTACTTGCCCCTGCCCCAGGAAAGGCAGAGAAGGGGTAGAGACAAGGAGAGAAGGGGTTGGGTCACTTGCCCCTTCCCCAGAAAAGTGGGACTTGCCGCTAAGGGTGAAGGACAAAGGCAGGAGTCCCTGCGTTGTCTGACACCCTTGAAACGTGGGTGTATAATCAGAGAGGCGACCCTGCAATGATTAAACAACAAGGGAAGGCTGCCTTCCCAGTCCGTGACCAGCGCCGGAGTTTTGAGTCCACGGATAAAACGTGTCTCCTTTGTCTCTACCAGAAAATGAAAGGAATTGAAATTAAGAGAAGGGAGAGATTGAAGTTTGGCTCCAAGATTGAAAGGAGAAAGAGGTTGAGGGATAGTGAGGGAGGTTGGAGAAGAGAGTAAAAAGAGGCCGCTTACTGGATTTGAAATTGGTGAAATGATTCTTGGGCTGGTCAGACTGAGGACCTGAGGACATAGGTGGATTTTTCTTATGGAACAAAGAGCAGGAGGATGGGGGATTGACCTCCCAAGGGAGGTCCCCTGATCCGAGTCACGGAACCAAATTTCATGTGCGTCAGTGTGAACAGACCACCAAGCAGGCTTTGTGTGAACAACAAGGCTGTTTATTTCACCTGGGAACAGGTGGGCTGAGACCAAAAAGATAGTCAGAGAAGGGAGATGGGGTGGGGCCGTTTTATAGGATTTGGGAAGTTAATGGAAAATTACAGTCAAAGGGGGTTGTTCTCTGGTGGACAGGGGTAGGGATCACAAGGTGCTCAGTGGGTGAGCTTCTGAGCCAGTAGAAGGAAATTCACAGAGTTAATCACTCAGTTAAGGTGAGACAGGAAAAAGTCACAATGGTGCAATCTCATCAGTTAAGGCGGGGCAGGGCCTTTTCACTTCTTTAGTGATTCTTCAGTTACTTCAGGACATCTGGGTGTACAGGTGCAAGTCACAGGGGATGCGATGGTGTGGCGTGGGCTGAGAGGCCTCACAGAAGGAGGTGGAGTTGAGTGGAGTGGAGTGGAGTGGAGTGGAGTGGAGTTGAGTGGAGTGGAATGGAATGGGATGGAGAGGAATGGAATGGAGTCGAGTAGAGTAGAGTGGAATCGAATGGGATTGAATGGAGTGGAGTAGAGTGAAGTGAAGTGTAACGCAATGGAATGCAGTGGAGTGAAGTGGAGGGGAATACAATGGAATGGAATGCAAGGGAATGGAATGGTGAAATGAAATATGAGCTGAAATTGTGCCACTGCACTCAAGCATGCGTGACAGAGTAAGATCATGTCAAAAGAAAGGAATGGAATGGATTGGAGTGGAAAGTAATGGAATGGAATAGAGTGGAGTGGAGTGGAGTGGACTGGAGTGGAATGGAGTGGAATGGGGTGGAATATAATGGGATGGAAAGGAATGAAGTGGAGTGGAGTGGAGTGGAGTGGAGTGGAGAGCAATGAAGTGGAATGGAACGTGATGGAATGAAATGGAGTGGAGTGGAGTGGAATGGAATGGAATGGAAAGGAGCAGAATGGAGTGGGGTGGAGTGGGGTGGAGTGGAATGGAATGGATTGGGATGGAATGGCGTGGCGTGGAGTAGAGTGGAGTGGATTGGAGTGCAATGGACTGGAAGGGAATGGGATGGAATGGAAAGGAGTGGAGCTGAGTGGAATGGAATGGAAAGGTGCAGAATGGAGTGGGGTGGAGTGGAGTGGAATGGAATGGAATGGAATGGACTGCAATGGAATGGAATGGTGAAGTGAAATTTGAGCTGAGATTGTGCCACTGCACTTCAGCCTGGGTGAAAGACAGAGATAATGTCGAAAGAAAGGAATGGAAGGGAATGGAGTGGAATGGAAAGGAACGCAATGGAGTGGAGAGGAATGGAATGGAGTGGAATAGACTGGAGTGTAGTGGAGTAGAGTGGAGGGGAATGGAGTGGAATGGAATGGGATGGAGTGGAATGGAATGGAGTGGAGTGGAGTGGAGTGAAGTGAAATGGAGTGGAAAGGAATGGGATGGAATGGAGTGGAGTACAGTGTAGTCGAGTGGAGTAGAGTGGAATGGAATGGAGTACAGTGCAGTCGAGTGGAGTGGAGTGGAATGGAGTGGAATGGAATAGGATGGAAAGGAATGTAGTGAACTGTAGTGGAGTAGAGTGGAATGGAATGGTACAGAATGGATTGGAATGGGATGGAATGGGGAAATGAAATGAGAGCTGAGATTTCGCCACTGAACTCCAGCCTGAGTACAGAGTGAGATCCGGTCGAAAGAAAGAAATGAAATGTAATGGAGTGGAATGGAATGGAATGGAATGGAGTGGAGAGAAGTGGAGTGGAGTGGACAGGAGTGGAGAGGAGTGGAATGGAACGGAAAGGAATGGGATGTAATGGGATGGAGTGGAGTAGATTGGAGTTCAGTGGAATGCAGTGGAATGGAATGAAATAGAATGTAATGGAGTGGAGAAGAGTGGAGTGGAGTGGAGGAAAGTGGAGTGGAATGGAATGGAATGCAATGGAAAGGAATGGAATGGAATGCAATGGAAAGGAATGGAATGGAATGCAATGGAATGGAATGGAATTGAACGGAATGGAACCTAACGGAATCTTGGAATGAAATGTGATCTGAGATGGTGCCACTGAACTCCAGCCTGGGTGACAGAGTGAGATCCAGTAAAAGAAAAGAATGGAATGGAATGGAGTAGAATGGAATGGAACAGAGAGAATGGGAGTAGAGTGGAGTGGAACGGAATTGAATGGAATGGGATGGAGTGGAATGGAAAGGAATGTGTTGGAGTGGAGAGGAGTGGAGAGGAGCTGAATGGAGTGGATTGGAATAGGATGGAATGGAGTGGAGTGGAGTGGAATAGAATGGAATGGAGTGGACTGGAATGGAATGATGTGGAGTGGAGTGCAGTGAGGGGAGTGGAGTGTAATGGAATGGAAGGGAATTTGATAGAATGGAATGGAATGGAGTGAAGTGGAGTGGAGGGGAGAGGAATGGCAAGGAGTGGAGTGGAGTTCAGCAGAGTGGAAGGGAATGGAATGGATTGGAATGGTATGGAATGGAATGGAATGCAATGGAAAGGAATGGAATACAACGGAATGCCGTGGTGAAATGAAATGTAAGCTGAGATTGTGCCACTGCACTCCAGCCTGGGTGAGAGAGTGAGATCCCGTCAAAAGAAAGGAATGGAATGGAATGGGTTGGAATGGAATTGAATGGACTGGAATGGAGTGGAGTGGAGTTGAGTGGAGTGGAATGTAGTGGAATGGAATGGGATGGAACGGAATGGAATGGAATGGATTGGAGTGGAGTGGAGTTGAGTGGAGTGGAATGTAGTGGAATGGAATGGTATGGAACAGAATGGAATGGAATGGATTGGAGTGGAGTGGATTGGAGCGGAGTGGAGTGGAATGGAGTGGAATGGAGTGGGATGGAACAGAATGGAGTGGAGTGGACTGGAGTGGAGTAGAATGGAATGAAATAGAATTGGATTGAATGAAATGGAACGGAATGGAGTTGAGTGGATTTGAGTGGAGTGGAGTGGAATGGAATTGAGTGGAAAGGAATGGGATGGAATGAAATGGAGTGAAGTAGAGTGGAGTGCAGTTGAGAGGAATGGAGTGGAATGGAATGAAGTGGAGTGGAGTGGAATTGAGTGGAATGGAATGGCATGGAGTGGAATGGAATGGAGTTGAATGGAGTGGAGTGGAGTGGAAGGGAATGGAATGGAACGGAATGGAGTGCAATGCAATGCAGTGGAACGGAATGGAATGGAATGGAATGCAATGTAATGGAATGGTGAAATGAAATGTGAGCTGAGATTGTGTCATGGCACTTCAGCCTCGGTAACAGCATGAGATCCTGTCAAAAGAAACGAATGGAATGGAATGGATAGGAATAGAATGGAGTGGAGTGGAGTGGAGTGGCATGGAGTGCAGTGGAGTGGGGTGGAGTTGAAAGGAGAAGAATGGAATGGGATGGAATGGAATTGAATGGACTGTAGTGGAGTTGAGAGTAGTGGAGTGGAGTGGAATGCAGTGGAATGGAATGGGGTTGAATGGGATCGAGTGGAGTGGAGTGGGGTGGAGTGGAATGGAGAAGAATGGAATGGGATGGAATGGAATGGAGTGGAGTGGAGTTGAGTGGAGTGGAGTGGAGTGGAATGCAGTGGAATGCAACGGGGTGGAATGGGATCGAGTGGAGTGGAGTGGACTGGAATGGAATCGAAAGGAATGTAGTGGAGTGGAAAGGAATGGAATGGAATGGAATGGAAAGGAATGGAGTGGAGTGGAGTGGAATGGAATGGAATTAAATGGAATGGAATGGAAAAGAATTGTGAAATGAAGTGTGAGGTGAGATTTTGCCACAGCATCCCAGCGTGCTTGAGAGTGTGAGATCCTGTCGAAAGAAAGGAATGAAATGGAAGGAATTGGAATGCAATGCAATGGAGTGGAGTGGAGTGGAGTGGTGTGGGGTGGAGTGGAGTGGTGTGGGGTGTAGTGGAGTGGAGTGGAATGGATTGGAATTGAAAGGGATGGAATGGAATGGAACGGTGATTAGTGGGATGGAGTGGAGTGGAGTGGAGTGGAGTGGAAAGGAATGGAATGGAATTTAGTGGAGTAAATTGGAGTGGAATGAAATGGACAGGAATCAATGGAATGGAATGGAATGGAAAGGTGAAATGAAATGTGAGGTGAGATCGTGTGAATGCACTCCAGCCTGGGTGACAGACTGAGACCCTGTCAAAAGAAATGAACGGAATGGTATGGAGTGGAATGGAATGGAATGGAGTGGAGTGGAGCGGAATGGAATGGAGTGGAATGGAATGGGATGTAAAGGAAAAGAATGGAGTAGATTGGAGTGGAGAGGAGTGCAGTGGAGTAGAGTGGAGTGGAGCGGAGTGCAGTGGAGTAGAGTGGAGTGGAATGCAGTGGAATGGAATGGGATGGAATGGAATGGTGTGGAGTGGAGTGGAGCGTGTTGGAGTGGAATGGAATGGAATGCAATGGGATGGAATGATACGGAGTGGAGAATAGTGGAGTGGAGTGGACTGGTGCTGAATGGAATGGAATGAAGTGGAGTGGAGTGGAGTTGAGTGGAGTGGACTTGTATGAAATTGAATGGAATGGAAAGGAATGGAATAGAATTGTGTGGAGTGGAATGCAATGGAATGGAATCGTGAAATGAAAGGTGAGCTGAGACTGTGCCACTGCACTGCAGCCTGGTTGGCAGAGTGACATCCTGTCAAAAGAACGGAATGGAATGGAATGCAGTGTAATGGACAGCAATGAAGTACAATGTAATGGAATGAAGTGGAATGAAATGGAGTGGAATGGAATGGTGTGGAGTGGGGTGGAGTGGGATGGAGTGGAATTGAGTGGAATGGAATGGGATGGAATGGAATGAAATGGAGTGGATTGGATTGGAGTGGAGATGAATGGAATGGAGTAGAAATGAAAGGGCGGGAAGGTAATGGACTTAAGTGGACTGGAGTGGAGTGGAATGGAGTGGAGTGGGGTGGAGTGGAGTGGAGTCGAATGGTATGGAATGGAATGGAATCGATTGGAATGGAATGGTGAAACGGAAAGTGAGATGAGATTGCGCGACTGCAATCCAGCCTGGGTGACAGAGTGCGATCCTGTCGAAAGAAAGGAATGGAATGGAATTGAGTGGAATGGAATGGGATTGCACGGAGTGGAGTGGAGTGGAGTGGAATGGATTAGGTTGCAATGGAATCGAATGCAGTGGAGTGGAGTGGAATAGAATTGGTTGGAATGGAATCGAATGCAGTGGAGTGGAGTGGAGAGGAATGGAATGGAATGGTCTGGAATGGAAAGGATTGAAATGGAATGGTGAAATGAAATGTGAGCTGAGATTGTGTCACTTCATTCCAGCTTGGGTGACACAGTGAGATTCTGTCGAAAGAAAGGAATGGAATGCCATGGAATGGAGTTGAGTAGAGTGGAATGGAGTGGAGTGGAGTGGAGTGGAGTTTAGTGGAATTGAGTGGAATGGAATGGGGTGAAATGTAATGGAGTGGAATTTAGTGGAGTGGACTGGAGTTAATTGGAGTGGAAAGGAGTGGAAAGGAATGCAGTGGAGTGGAGTTAAGTGGAGTGGACTGGAGTGGAATGGAATTGAATGGAAAAGAATTGTATGGGATGGAATGGAATGGAATGGTGAAATGAAATTTGAGTTGTGATTCTGCCACCGTACTCCTGCCTGGGAGACAGAGTGAGATGCTGTCGAAAGAAAGAATGGATTGAATTGGAATGGAATAGAGTGGAATGAAATGGATTGGAGTGGACTGGAGTGGAGTAGAGGGAGTAGAGTGGAGTGGATTGGAATGGAGTGGAATGGGACGGAATGTAATGCAATGAAATGGTGTGGAATGGATTAAAGTGGAGTGGAATGGAAAAGAGTGGAATGGAAAGAGAAGGAAAGGAATGGAGTGGAGTGGACTGCAGTGGAGTGGAGAGGAATGGAGTGGAAAGGAATGGAATGGAATGGAGTTGAGGGGAGTGGAGTGGAGTCAATAGAATGGAATGGAGTGAAATGCAATGGAGTGGTGGGGAATGGAATGGAATATAATGGAATGGAATGGAAAGGAATGGAATGGTGAAATGAAATGTGAGCTCAGTCTGTCACATGGGATCTCACTCTGTCACCCAGTCTGGAATGTAGTGGCAGAATCCCAGCTCATATTACAATTCACCATTTCATTCCATTCTGTTCCATTCCATTCCATTCCACTCCAATACACTCCCCTCCAATCCACTCCACTTCATTCCATTCCATCCCATTCCATTCCACTCCACTCCACTCCACCCCACTACACAATTCCATTCCATCCCACTCCATTCTATTCCAGTCCACTAAACACCACTCCACACCACTCCACTCCAATCTACTCCATTCCATTCCATACCATTCCATGCCACTCCATTCCTGCCCATCCCATTCCTTTCCACTCCAATCTACTCCACGCAACTCCTCTGCACTCCAGCCCATTTCTTTAAATCCCATTCCATTCCACTCCATTCCACTCCACTCCAGTCCACTCCACTCCATTCCATTCCATTCCACTCCTCTCCACTCCACTCCACTACATTCCATTCCTTTCTTTCTACAGGCACTCACAATGTCACCTAGGCTGCAGTGCAGTGGCACAATCTCAGCTCACATTACATTTCACCATTTCATTCCGTTCCATTCCATCCCTTTCCATTCCACTCCATTCCACTCCAATTAACTCCACTTCGCTCCACTCCATCCCACTCCATTCCATTCCATCACATTCCATCCCATTGCATTCCACTCTAAACCACTCCACTCCACTCCAATCCACTCCACTCCATTCCATTCCATTCCACGCCATTACATTCCCTTCCTTTCTTTTGACAGGATATCACTCTGTCACCCAGGCTTTACTGCAGTGACACAAGTTCAGCTCACATTTCATTTCACCATTCAATTCCATTCCATTCCATTCCATGACATTACATTCCTCTCTGCTCCTCTCCTCTCCACTGCACTCCACTCCATTCCTTTCCACTCAATTCCACTCCACTCCATTCCATTCCACTCCATTCCATTCCATTCCATCCTATTCCATTCCACTCCATTCCTCTCTACTCTACTCCAGTAAAATCGGCTCCACTCCACTACACTCCACTCCATTCCTTTCCATTCCATTCCACTCCACTCCTCTCCACTCCAATCCATTCCAAACCATTCCATTCCAATCCACTCCAGTCCACTCCACTGCACTACACTCCATTTGGCTCCAAGTCAGTCCATTCCATCCCATTCCTTTCCACTCCATTCCACATCACTCCACTGCACTCCACTGCACTCCATTCCACTCCATTCCATTCCGTTCCCTTCCATTCCTTTCCATTCCTTTCTTTAGACAGGATCTCATTCTGTCACCCAGGCTGGAGTACAGTGGCACAAACTCAGCTCACATTTCATTTCAACATTCCACTCCATTCCGTTCCATTCAACTCCACTCCACTACATTCCATTCCATCCCATTCCATTGCACTCCTTTCCACTACAGTGCACCCCACTCCACTAAACAACACTCCACTCCACTCCATTGCATTCCATTCCATTCCATTCCACTCAATTCCACTCCATTCCTTTCTTTCGACAGGATCTCACGCTGTCACCCAGTCTGGAGTGCAGTCACACAATCTCAGCTCACATTACATGTCACCATTTCTTTCCATTTCATTTCATTCAATTCCATTCCATTCCATTTCATCAGACTCAACTCCACTGCACTCCACTCCACTCCAATGCATTCCATTCCACTCCACTCCACTCTACTACACTCCATTCCATTCCATTCCATTCCATTCCATTCCATTCCACTCTATTCCATGCCATTCCTTGCTGTCAACAGGATCAAACTCTGTAACCCAGGCTGTCGTGCCATGACAAAATCTCAGCTCACATTTCATTTCACGATTCCATTCCATTCCATTCCATTCCATTCCATTCCATTCTATTCTATCCCATTCCATTCCACTCCATTCCACTCCACACAACTCTACCGCACTCCACTCCACTCCATTCCATTCCAATCCATCCCATTCCATTCCAATCCACTCCACTCCACTCTTCTCGACTCCACTCCACTCCACTTCATTCCATTCCATTCCATTCCATTGCGCTCCATTCCTTTCCATTCATTTCATCGAAACCATCTCACTCTGTCACCCTGGCTATTTAACAGTGGCACAAACTCAGCTCACATTTTATTTCACCATTCCATTCCATTCCATTCCATTCCACTCCACTCAATGCCAATCCACTCCACTCCACTTGATTCCACTCCATTCCATTCCATCCCATTCCATTCCATTCCATTGCACTCCACTCCACGACATTCCACTCCTGTCTACTCAACTCCACTCCATCCCATTCCATGCCATCCCATTCCACTCCATTCCACTCCACTCCACTCTACTCCAGTCCACTCCACACCACTCCACTCCACTCCATTCCATTCCATTCCAGTCCAGTCCAATCCAATCCACTCCACTCCAATCCACTCCATTCCATCCCATTCAATTCCACTCCACTCCACTCCATTCCACTCCACTCCAGTCCATTCCACTCGGCTCCACTTCAGTCCATTCCATCCCATTATATTCCACTCCATGCCACTCCACTACACTCCACTGCATTCCACTCCACTGCATTACATTCCATCACATACCATTCTACTCCACTCCACCCCACTCCACTCCATTCCATTCCATTCCATTCCACTCTGTTCCATGTCATTCTTTTCTTTCAACGTGATCTCACTCTGTCACCCAAGCTGGAGTGCAATGGCACAATCTCAGCTGACATTTCATTTCACCATTCCATTCTATCTCAGTCCATTCCATTTCATTCCATGGGATTCCATTCCATTCCACTCCATTCCACTCCACCACATTACAGTCTACTCCACTCTATTCCAACGCATCCCATTCTGTTACACTACACCCCACTCCACTCGAATCCACTCCATGCCATTCCATTCCACTCAATTCCATTCCATTCCTTGCTTTCAACAGGATCTCTCTCTGTCACCCAGGCTGGAGTGCAGTAGCACAATGTCAGCTCACATTTCATTTCAGCATTACATTACATTACATTACATTACATTACATTACATTACATTACAAATTACATTTTATTCCATTCCATTCCATTCCACTCCATTCCATTTCACTCCACTTCACTTCACTCCACTACATTACACTCCAACCCATTCCATTCCACTCCACTTGACTCCACTCTATCCCATTCCATTCCATTCCGCTCCCTTCCACTCCACTGCACTCCACGCCGTTCCATTCAATTCCATTCCATACCAATCCACTCCACTCCATTCGACTCAACTCCACTGCACTCCACTCCACTTCATTCAATTCCATTCCATTCCATTCCACTCCTTGCGTTTCCATTCCTTTCTTTCGACAGGATCTCATTCTGTCATCAAGGCTGGAATGCAGTGCCACAATCTCAGTTCACAATTTATTTAAGCATTCCATTCCGTTGCATTCCATTCTATTCTATTGCATTGCATTCCTTTCCATTCCATTCCATTCAATTCCGTTCCATTCCATTCCATTCCACTACACTACACTCCACCCCATTCCATTAAATTCCATACCATTCCTTTCCACTCCTTTCCACTAAACTACACTCCACTCCACTCCATTTCATTCTACTCCATTCCAAACCATTCCATTCCATTCCTTTCTTTTGATTGCATCTCATGCTGTCACTCAGGCTGGAGTGCAGTTGCACAATCACAGCTCACATTTCATTTCACCATTCCGTTTCTTTGGATTCCATTCCCTTCCATTCCATTCCCTTCCATTCCATTCCATTGCATTCCATTCCACTGCACTGAACTCCACTACACTCCACGCCATACCACTCCACTACAATCTACTCCACTCTACCTCATTCCATTCCATCCAATTCCATTCCACTCCATTCCACTACACTCCTATCTGCTCTAGTCCATTACATCTTATTCCATTCCACACCATTCAGCTCCTCTCCACTCCAATCCACTCCATCACTCTCCTTTCGATTCCACTGCATCCCATTCCTTTCAACTCCATTCCACTCCACTCCACTCCATTGCATTCCATTCCATTCCATTACACTCTATTCCATTACACAACATTCCATTCCATTCCATTCCTTTCTTTTGACGGGATCTCACTTTGTCACACAGGCTGGATTGCAGAGGCACCATCTCAGCATATGTTTCATTTCAAAATTCCATTGCATTCCATTCCATTCCATCGCATTGCTTTCCATTCCGTTACAATGCATTCCACTCCATTCCATTCCTTTCCTTTCCATTCTACTCCACACTACTAAGCTCCACTCCTCTCTTCTCCACTCCATTCCATTCCATTCCCTTCCATTCCACTGCATTCCACACCATTCCTCTCCATTTCACTCCACTACTCTACATCCCGTTACAGCACATTACTTTCCACTCCATTCCACTCCACTCCACTCCACTCCAATTCACTCCACTCAACTCCATTCCATTTCAATCAATACTATTCTTTCCATTGCATTCTATACAATTCCATTCCTTTCATTTCCATTCCATTCCATTGCACACCACTCCACTCCACTCCGTTCCATTCCACTCCTTTCCACTCCACTCCAATCCACTACATTCCACTCCACTCCACTCTATTCCATTCTTTTCTATCCCGTTCCATTTCACTCCATTCAACTCCACTCCACTCCAGTCCAATCTACTCCACACAACTCTAATCCATTCCATTCCTTTCGGTTCCATTCAATACCATTATATTCCACTCCATTCCACTCCAATCCACTGCAATACATTCAACTCCACTCCATTCCACTCCACTCACCTCCACCCCACTCCATTCCATTCTACTCCACTCCACTACACTACACTCCATCCCATTAAATCCCATTCCAGTCCTCTCCACTCTAGTCCACTCCATTCCATTCCATTCCTTTCAATTTCACTGCACTAAACTCCTCTCCACTCCACTGAACTCCAGTCCATTCCATTCCATTCCACTCCATTCCCCTCCACTCCACTGCACCCCACTCCATTCCAGTCCTTTCCATTCCATTACATTCCATGCCACTCCACTCCACTCCACTCCACTTCATGCCACTTCACCCCATTCCATTCCATTCCATCCCATTCCTTTCCACTCCATTCGAATCCACTCCCGTATACTCCAATCAACTCCACTCCAATCCATTCCATTCCATTCCACTCCGTTCCATTCCATTCCTTTCTTTTGACAGGATCTCAATCTGTCACCCAGGTATGATTTCATTGGCACAATCACAGCTCACGTTTCATTTCACCATTCCATTCCATTCCATTCCATTCTGTTCCAATCCATTCCACTCCGCTGCACTCAACTCCACTCCACTGTATTCCATTCCACTACATTCCACTCCACTCCACTTCATCCACTCGACTCCATTCCACTCCACTCTACTCCATTCCATTCCACCCCATGCCTTTCCACTCCATTCCATTCCACTCCACTCCACTCCACTCCACTCCATTTCATTCCTTTCTTTCAACAGGATCTCACTCTGTCACCCTTGCTTCAGTGCAGTGGCACAATATCAGCTCACCTTTCATTTCACCATTCCACTCCATTGCATTCCATTGCATTCCATTCCATTCCATTCCATTCCATTGCATTCCATGCCATTCCATTCCATTCCATTTCATTTCATTTCTTTCCATTTCATACAAGTCCACTCCACTCCACTCAATTCCACTCCATTGCATTCCATTCCATTCAGCTCCATTCCACTCCAATCCACTCCACTCCATTCCATTGCACTACCTCTTATTCCATCGTTCTCTGTTCCACTCCACTCCACTCCACTGCATTCCATTCCATTCCATTCCATTCCACTCCATTCCTTTCCATTACTCTCTTATGAAAGGATCTCACTCTGTCACAGAGGCTGGAGGGCAGTGATACAATCTCAGCTCACATTTCATTTCACCATTCCATTTAATTCCATACCATTCCACTCCATTCCACTCCAATCCACTCCACTCCTATCCACTCCATTCCATTGCCTCACATTCCATTCCACTCCAATCCACTCCACTCCACTAGATTCCATTCCATCCCATTCCATTCCTCTGCATTCCAATACACTCTATTCCACTCCACTCCAATCCACTCCATTCCTCTCCAATCCACTCCACTGCCCTCCACTTCATTGCATTCCATTCAATTCCATTCTATTCCCCTCTATTCCTTTCCATTTTCTTTCCACAGGATCTGACTCTGTCACCCAGGCTAAAGTGCAATGGCACAATCTCAGCTCACATTTCATTTCACCATTCCATTCCATTGCAATCCATTCCATTCCATTGCAATCCATTCCATTTCACTCCATTGAATTCCATTCCATTCCATTCAATTCCATTCCATTCCATTCCATTCCATTGCACACCACTCCACTCCATTCCATTTCATTCCACTCCATTCCACTCCACTCCACTAAAGTCCACTCCAATCAATTCCATTGCATCGCATTCCATTACACTACATCCCACTCCACTCGACTCCACTCCATGCTGTTCCATTCCACTCCATTCCATTCCCTTCCTTTCTTTCGACAGGATCTCTCTCTGTCACCCAGGATGGAGTGCAGTAGCACAATCTCAGCTCACATTTCATTTCACCATTCCATTCCACTCCATTCCATTCCATTCCATTCCATTCCATTCCAATCCATTCCATTCCACTCCACTACACCTCACTCCACTACGTTACACTCCATCCCATTCCATTCCACTTCAGTCGACTCCACTCTATCCCATTCCATTTGATTCCATTCCACTCCATTCCACTCCACTCCACTCCACTCCATTCCATTCCACTCCATGCCATTCCATTCCTTTCTTTCGACAGGATCTCACTCTGTCACCAAGGCTGGAATGCAGTGCCACAATCTCAGTTCGCATTTTATTTAACCATTCCATTCTGTTGCATTCTGTTTCTTTCCATTGCATTGCATTCCTTTCCATTCCATTCCCTTGAATTCCGTTCCTTTCCATTCGATTCCATTCCATTCCACTCCACTCTAGCCCTCCCCACCCCATTCCATTCCACTCCATCCCATTCCGTTCCGCTCCATTCCAGTACACTACACTACACTACACTACACTAGACTACGCTCCATTCCATTCCCCTCCATTCCACACGATTCCATTCCATTCATTTCTTTCAATAGGATCTCATGCTGTCATTCAGGCTAGAGTGCAGTGGCACCATCATAGCTCACATGACATTTCACTATTTCATTCCTTTGGATTCCATTCCATTCCATTCGATTGCATTGCATTCCATTCCTTTCCACGCAACTGAACTCCACTACACTCCATGCCATTGCACTCCACTCCACTGCACTCCAACTCATTCCATTCCATCGAATTCCATTCCACTCCATTCCACTACACTCCACTCTACTCTAGTCCATTTCGTCCTATTCCATTCCACTCCATTCATCTCCTCTACACTGCATTCCACTCCACTCTGCCACATTCCTTTCCATTCAACTCCATCACATTCCACTCCACTCCACTCCACTCCAATGCATTCTATTCCATTCAATTACACTCCATTCCATTTCATTCCTTTTTTTCGACAGGATCTCCCTCTGTCACACATGCTGGAGTGCAGAGGCACCATCTCAGCTCACGTTTCATTTCAAAATTCCATTGCATGCCATTCCATTTCATTGCATTGTTCTCCATTTCATTCCATTGCATTCCATTCCATTACATTCCTTTCCACTCCATTCCACTACATTCCACTACACACTACTCCATTCCACCTCACTCCTCTTCACTCTCTTGCACTCCATTCCATTCTATTCCATTCCATTCCACCACATTCCACACCATTCCTCTCCACTCCACTCCACTCTACTACATCCCATTACTCCCCATTACTTTCCACTCCATTCCAGTCCACCCCACTCCACTCCACTTCACTCCACTCCTCTCCACTAAACTCCATTCCATTCCATTCAATCCCATTCCATTCCATTTCATTCCACTCTATTCCAATCCACTCCACTCCATTCCACTCTATTCCATTCCATTCCATTGCAATGCACTCCATTCTATTCCATTCCTTTCGTTCGAAAAGGTCTCACTCTGTCACCCAGGCTGGAGTGCAGTGGCACAATTACAGCAGACATTTCATTTCTCTCCATTCCATTCCTTTCCATTCCTTTCCGTTCCATTCCACTACACTCTAATCCACTCCATTCCATTCAATTCCACTCCACTCCGTTCCACTCCACTTCACTCCATTCGTTTCCATTCCATTCCATTCCACTCCATTCCACTCCACTCCACTACCCTCCACTCCACTCAATCCCATTCCACTCCATTCCATTCCGCTCCATTCCACTCCATTTCACTCCAATCCATTCTATTCCGTTCCATCCCATTCCATTCCAATCCATTCGACTCCACTCCACTTCATTCCACTCCACTCCATTCCATTCCTTTCCATTGCACTCCATGCCATTACATTCCTTTGTTTTGACAGTATCTCACTCTGTCACTCAGGCTGCAGTGCAGTGGAACTGTCACAGCTTACATTTCATTTCACAATTCCATTCCGTTAGATTCCATTCCTTACCTATCCATTCCATTGCATTCCATTCCATTCCATTGCAATCCATTCCATTCCGTTCCACTCCACTGAACTCCACCATACTCCACGCCATTACACTCCACTCCACTCCACTCCACACCCTTCCATTCCATCCAATTCCATTCCTCTCCATTCCACTCCATTCCACTACACCCAACTCCACTCCAGTTCATTCTGTCCTATTCCATTCCACTCCATTCAGCTCCTCTCCACTCCACTGCACCCCCTCCTTTCCATTCCACTCCACTCCATCCCATTCCATTCAACTCCATTCCACTCCACCCCACTCCACTCCACTCCATTGCATTCCATTCCATTCCATTCCGCTCCACTCCATTGCATTCCATTCCATTCCATTCCGCTCCATTCCATTCCATTGCATTCCTTTCTTTCAAAAGGGTCTCATTCTGTCACCCAGGCTGGAGTGCAGTGGCACCATCTCAGCTCACGTTTCATTTCAAAATTCAATTTCATTCTCTTCCTTTCAATTCCGTTACATTCCATTGCATTTCATTCCATTCCATTATACCCCATTCCATTCCATTCCACTAAAATCCATTCCATTCCACTCCACTCCATTCCACTCTACTACATCACATTACTCCCCTTTCCTTTCCATTCCATTACACTCTGCTTCACTCCACCCCACTCCTCTCCACTCCACTCCACGGCATTCCATTGCATTCCATTCCAATCCGTTCCATTCCGTTACATTCTTTCAACAGGATCTCACTGCGTACCCAGGCTGGAGTGCACTGACACAATCTCACCTCACATTTCATTTCACCATTCTATTCCATTCCATTCCACTCCACTACATTCCTTTCCATCCCATTCCATTCCACTCCATTCCACTCCACTTCACTTCTCTCAACTCCACTCAATTCCTTTCCACTCCATGCCATTCCATTGCAATCCATTCCCCTCAACTCTAGTCCATTCCACTCCACTCCACTCCATTCCACCCTACTCCTCTCCATTCCACTCCACCCCACTCCTCTCCACTCCATTCCATTCCATTCCATCCGATCTCATTCCAATCCACTCCACTCCATTCCAATCCACTCTACTCCACTCAATCCCACTCCATCCCATTCCATTCCACTCCAATCCACTCCACTCCACTCCACTCCATTCCACTCGACTCCACTGTAATCCACTGGACTTCATTACATTCCACTTCATTGCATTCCATTCCATTCCATTCCACTCCACTCGACTTCACTCTACTCTGCTCCATTCCATTCCATCCATCTCATTCCCTTCCATTCCATTCGAATCCATTCCTTTCTTTAGACAGGATCTCACTCTGTCACCCAGGCTGGAGTGCAGTGGCACAATCTCAGCTGACATTTCATTTCACCATTCCATTCCATTCCATTCCACTCCACTCCTCTCCATTCCCCTGAACCCCATTCCATTCCATTTAATGCCATTCCATTCCACTTCATTCCACTCCATTACACTCCTCTCCACACCACTCCATTCCATTACATTCTGTTGCAATCCACTCCATTCTATTCCATTCCTTTTGTCCGACATGGTCTCAGTCTGTCATCCAGGCTGGAGTGATGTGGCACAATAACAGCTGATATTTCATTTCATCATTCCATTCCATTCGACACCATTCTATTCCATACAATTCCACTTCATTCCGTTACATTCCATTCCTTTCCTTTCCATTCCATTCCATTCCATCCCTTTCCTTTCCTTTCCATTCCATTTCTTTCCATTCCATTCCATTCCATTCCACTCCATTCCACTCCACTCCACTCGACTCCTCTCGATCCCATTCCATTCCTTTCCATTCCATTTCATTCCACTCCATTCCATTCCATTCATTTCTTTCGACAGGATCTCACTCTGTCCCCAAGGTTGGAATGCAGTGCCGCAATCTCACTTCACATTTTATTTCACCATTCCATTCCGTTGCATTCCATTCCATTCCATTGCATTGAATTCCTTTACTTTCCATTCCATTCCATTCCATTCCATTCCATTCCATTACAGTCCACTCCAGTCCGCTCCAATCCACCCCATTCCATTCCATTCCATCCCATTCCATTGCACTCCATTCCCCTCCACTCCGCTCCACTCCACTCCATTCCATTCCACACAATTACATTTCATTCCGTTTTTTTGACAGGATCTCATGCTGTCACACAGGCTGCAGTGCAGTGGCGCAATCACAGCTCCCATTTCATTATACCATTCCATAAAGATGGATTCCATTCCATTCTATTGCATTCCATTCCATTCCATTCTTTTCCATTCCACTCCACTGATCTCCACTGCACTCCACGCCATTCCACTCCACTCCACACCACTCAACTTCATTCCATTCCTTCCAATTCTATTCAACTCCATTCCACTCTATTCCACTACACTACACTACACTACACTACACTCCATTCCATCCTATTCCTTTCCACTCCATTCAGCTCCTCTCCATTCCACTCCACCTCACTCCCATGCATTCTACTCCATCCCATTCCATTCAACTCCATTCCATTCCACTGCACTCCACTCCACTCCCCTCCATTGCATTCCATTCCATTCCATACTTTTCTTTCTACAGGCTCTCACTCTGTGACCCAGGCTGGAGTGCAGTGGCACCATCTCAGCTCACATTTCATTTCAAAATTCCTTTGCATTCCATTCCATTTCATTCCATTCCATTCCTTTCCATTCCATTCCACTGCATTCTAATCCAATCTACTCCACTCCTCTACAATCGATTCCACTACATTCCATTGTATTCCATTACATTCCACTCCATTCCACTCCATTCCACTCCACTCCAATACACTCCACTCCATCCTATTACACCCCTTCCTTTCCACTCCATTCCACTCCACTGCACTCCACCCCATTCCACTTCACCGCACGGCATTCCATACCATTCCATTTCATTCCATTCCACCGCATTGCTTTCCATTTCTTTCTTTCAACAGGATCTCACTCTGTAACCAGGCTGGAGAGCAGTGGCACAATCTCAGCTCACATTTCGTTTCACCATTCCATTCCATTGCATTCCATTCTATTCCATTCCATTGCACTCCACTGCACTCCACTCCACTCTACTACGTTCCTTTCCAGCCCATTCCATTCCACTCCATTCCATTCCACTCTGCTCCACTCCACTCAAGTCCTTTCTCTTCTGTCCCATTCAATTCCACTCCATTCCACTACACTCCACTCCAATCCACTACAATCGACTCCATTCCATTCCAGTCCATGCCTTGCCATTCCACTAAATTCCACTCAACTCTACTCCACTGCACTCCATTCCACCCCACTCCTCTCCAATCCACTCCATCTCACTCCTCTCCACTCCACCCCATTCCATTCCATCCCATCCCATTCCACTACACTCCTTTCAATTCCACTCAACTCCATTCCACTCCATTCCATTCTCTTTAATTCCATTCGACTCCATGCCACTCCACTACACTACACTGGATCCCATACCTTGCCAATCCATTGCACTCCTTTCCACTCCACTCGATTCCACTCTACTCCGCTCTGATACGTTTCATTCCAACCTATTCCATTCCACTCCATTCCACTCCACTCCAATGTACTCCATGCCACTACACTCCATTCCAATCCATACCGTTACATTCTGCTGCATTCCATTCCATTACTTTCTTTCGACAGGAACTCATGCTATCACACAGTCAAGAGTGCAGTGACACGACCTCAGCACACATTTCATTTCACCATTTCATTCCGTTGCTTTCCATTGTATTCCATTC
Source organism: Pongo pygmaeus (assembly GCF_028885625.2). Classification (NCBI taxonomy): domain Eukaryota; kingdom Metazoa; phylum Chordata; class Mammalia; order Primates; family Hominidae; genus Pongo; species Pongo pygmaeus. Next base: position 12,107,053 of record NC_072395.2, on the reverse strand, counting down.
CATTCCATTCCCTTCCATTCCATTCTATTCCACACCCCTCCACTCCACTACACGTCAGTCCAGTCCACTCCATTCCATTCCACTCCATGCCATTCCATTACACTCTATTCCACTCAACTCCACTCTGCTCCACTCTACTCCACTCCATTTCATTACTTTCCACTCCATTCCATTCCACCCCATTCAATTCATTTCCACTCCATTCCATTCCATTCCTTTCTTTAGACAGGATCTGACTCTATCACCCAGGCTGGAGTTCATCGGCACAATCTCAGCACACGTTTCATTTCACCATTCAATTCCATTGCATTACACTCCACTCCACTACATTCCGTTCCATTCCACTCCATTCCACTCCACTCCATTCCATTCCATTACACTCCATTCCACCCCAATCCACTCCAACCTACTCCACTGAAATACACTCCACTCCGTTCCATTCCATTCCATTCCATCACACTCCATTCCACTTCACTCCACTCCACTCCATCCCCTTCCATTCCACTCCTTTCCACTCCACTCCACTCCAGTCCACCCCACTCCTCTCCACTCCACTCCAATCCAATCCCTTCCATCCCATTCCATTCCACTCCACTCTAATCCACTCCACTCCACTCTACTCCTTTCCACTCCACTCCACTCCTTTCCACTCCACTCCACTCCTTTCCAATCCACTCCACTCCACTCCACTCCTTTCCATTCCTTTCTTTCGACAGGACCTCACTCTGTCACTCAGGATGGAGTGCTGTTGCATAATCTCAGCTTACATTTCATTTCACCTTTCCATTCCATTCCACTCCGTTCCATTCCATTCCATTCTATTCCAATGCACTATACTCCATTCCACTGCACGCCACTCAACTCCTCTCCATTCCCCTCCATTCCATTCCACTCCACTCCACCCCACTTCACTCCATTCTACTCCACTACATGCCATTCCATTCCACTAAAATTCCACTCTACCCTACTACACTCCACTCCAGTCCACTGCACTCCAGTCCACTCCGTTCCACCCCACTCCTCTGCCCTGTACTCCACCCCATTCCGTTCCATTGAGTCACATTCAATGCAAATCCATTCCACTCCACTCCACTCCACTCCTCTCCTCTCCCCTCGACTCCATTCTATTCCACTCCATTCCATTCCACTCCATTCCTTTCCATTGCTTTCTTTCGACAGGATCTCTCTCTGTCACGCAGGCTGTAGTACAGTGGCACAATCTCTGCTCACATTTCTTTTCACATTTCCAAACCATTTAATTCCATTCCATTCCACTGTACTCCACTCCACTCCATTCCATTCCATTCCATTCCACTCCGTTGCACTCCAGTCCACTCCACTCCACTCCACTCCACTTGATCCCATTCCATCCCAGTGCATTCCACGTCATTCCACTCCACTCTACACCACTCCACTCTACACCACTCCACTCCATTACATTCCATTCGTTCCCATTCCATTCCACTCGATTCCACTCTACTCCACTCCATTCCACCCAAATCCATTCCATTCCATTCCACTCCACTCAAATCCATTTCATTCCATTCTACTCCACTCCGTTCCATTCCATTCCTTTCTTTCGACAGTATCTCACACTGATCCCCAGGCAGGAGTGCAGTGGCACAATCTCAGCTCACATTTCATTTCAACTTTCCATTCCGTTGCATTCCATTCCAATCCATTGCACTCTACTCCACTCCACTCCACACAATTCCATTCTACTCCATGCCATTCCAATCCACTCCATTGCATTCCACTCCACTTCACTTCACTCCACTCCACTCAACTCCATTCCCTTCCATTCCATTACATTACTCTCCATTACATTACATTACTCTCCATTACATTACATTCCTTTTTTTCAACAGGATCTCACTCTGTCACCCAGGATGGAGTGCAGTGGCAGAATCTCAGCTCACATTTCATTTCAGCATTCCATTCCATTCCATAGCATTCCATTCCATTCCATTCCACTCCATTACAATGCACTCCACTCCATTCCATTAAATAACATTCCTTTACACTCCACTAGAGTCCACTCCACTCCACTGCACTCCACTCCACTCCATTCGATTCCATTGCATTCCATTCCATTCCATCTCACTCCATTCCACTACACTCCACTCTACTCCACTCCACTCCACTCCATACCCTTCCACTCCACTCCATTCCAATCGTCTCCACTCCACTCCAGTCCCCTCCACTCCTCTCCTCTCCTCTCCATTCGATTCCCTTCTTTTACATTCCATTCTTTCCACTCCCTTCCTCTCCCCTCCTCCTCATTCAACTCCACTACATTCCACTCCAATCCCTTCCATTCGTTTCTTTCGGCAGGGTCTCACTCTCTCAACCTGGCTGGAGTGCAGTGGCACACTCTCAGCTCACATGTCATTTCATCGTTCCGTTGTGTTACATTGCATTCCATTCCATTCCATTCCATACCACTGCATTGCACTGCATTCCATTCCATTCCATTCCGTTGCATTCAATTCCTTTCTACTTCATTCCACTCCACTCCAATGCACTTCACTGCATTCCACTCCAATCGATTCCACTCCATTCCATTCTAATCCATTCCGTTCCCCTACATTCCATTCTAATCCACTCCACTCCACTCCATACCATTCACCCCATTCCATTCCACTCCATTCCATCTACTCCACTCCATTCCATTCTATTTCATACCTTCCCATTCCACTCCACTCCTCTCCATTCCACTGTACTCCACTCCTATACTTTCCTTTCACTCCCATTCAATTCCACTTCGTTCTACTCAACTCCACTCTACTCCAGTCAACTACACTCCACTCCACTCCAATCCACTGCATTCCACTCCACTGCACTCCACTCCATTCCATTCCACTCCATCCCATTTCATGCCACTCCACTTCTCTCCACTCCATTCCAATCGAATCCATCCCTTTCCATTCCGTTCCATTCCACACCAATCCACTCCACTCCACTCCACTCCACACCACACCATCCCGTTCCATTCCTTTCTTTCGACAGGATCTCACTGTCACACAGGCTGGAGTGTAGTGGCACAATCTCAGGCCACATTTCATTTCAACATACCATTCCATTCCTTTCCATTCCATTCCTTCCACTCCACTCCACTCCATTCCATTAAACACAACTCCACTCCACTCCAAACAACTCCATTCAATTCCATGACTTTGCATTCCACACCATTTCACTTCACTCATCTCCACTCTACTCGACTCCATGCCATTCCATTTCAATCCATTCCACTCTACTCAACTCCACACCACTCCACAGCACTACACTCCATTCCATTTTATTATATTCCACACCATTCAATTCCATTCCTTTCTTTTGACAGGATCTCAATGTAACACCCAGGATGGAGTGCAGTGGCACAATCTCAGCTCACATTTCACTTCACTATTCTATTCCATTTCATTACATTGCATTCCATTCCATTGCATTTCATGCCATTGCATTCCACCCCATTCCATTCCACTCCACTCCACTCCACTCCACCCCATCCGATCCATTCCATTCCATTCGACTCCTCTCCACTCCACTCCACTCTGTTCCGCTCCATCCAATTCCATGCCAACCCATTCCACTGCACTACACTCCACAACACTAGACTCCACTCGATTTCATTTCATTCCATTCCTTTACACTCCGTTGCACTCCACTCCACCCCACTTCGTTCCACTGCACTCCACTTCACTGCATTCCATTCCATTCCATTCCTTTCCATTCGATCCCAATCCATTCAATTTCACTCCGCTCCACTCCACTCCACTCCACTCCATCTTATTCCTTTCCTTTCCTTTGCACTCCAAAGCACTCAACTCCTCTCCACTCCATCCCATTCCTTTCCTTTCCTTTGCACTCCAAAGCACTCATCTCCTCTCCACTCCACTCCAATGCACTCCAATCCACTCCACTCTATTCCATTCCATCCCACTCCATTCCACTGCACTCCACTCCATCCCATTCCATTCCACTTCACTCCATTCCACTCCACTCCACTCCACTCCAGTCCACTCCACTCCTCTCCACTCCACTCCATCGCTATCCCTTCCATCCCATTCCATTCCACTCCACTCCAATCCACTCCCTTCCACTCCACTCCATTCCAAGGCACTCCACTCCACTCTATTCCATTCCATTCCATTCCTTTCCACTCCAATGCATTCCATTCCTTTCTTTCAACAAGACCTAACTCTGTCACCCAGGCTGGAGTTCTGTGGCGCAATTTCAGCTCACATATCATTTACCCATTCCATTCCATTCCTCTCCGTTCCATTCCATTCCATTGCATTCCACTACACTACACTACACTGCACTCCACTCCTCTCCATTGCACTCCATTCCACTCCACCAACTACACTCCACTCCATTCCATTCCATCCCAAACCATTCCACTCCATTCCACTCCACTCCACTCCACTCCACTGCATTCCACTCTACTCCATTCCATTCCTCTCCTTGCCACTCCATTCCACTCCATCCTAATCCACTCCACTCCATTCCACTCCTCTCCACTCCACTCCATTCCACCCCACTCTTCTGCACTCCACTCCTCCCCATTTCATTCCATTCAGTCACATCCCATTCAACTCCATTTCTCTCCACTGCACTCCACTCCACTCCTCTCCCCTCCACTCCTTTCTATTCCATTCAATTCAATTCCACTCGATTCCTTTCCATTGCTTTCTTTCGACAGGTTCTCCCTCTGTCACGCTGGCTGGAGTAAAGTGGCACCATCTCTGTTCACATTTCATTTCACCATTCCATTTCATTTAAATCCGTTCCATTCCACCCCACTCCAGTCCACTCCATTTGTTCAATTACATTCCACTTCATTGCAATCCAATCCACTCCACTCCACTCCTCTCGATCCCATTCCATCCCATTCCATTCCACTCTATTCCACTCCACTCCACAACATTCCACTCCGTTATATTCCATTCCTTCACATTACTTTCCACTCCATTCCACTCCACTCCATTCCACTCCTCTCCAATCCATTCCATTCCATTCCATTCCACTCCATTCCATTACTTTCCTTTCTTTTGAAAGCATCTCTCGCTGTCCCCCAGGCAGGAGTGCAGTGGCAAAATGTCAGCTCACATTTCCTTTCACATTTCCATTCCGTTGCATTCCATTCCATTCCATTCTATTCCTTTCAATTGCACTCCACTCCACTCCACTCCACTCCATTCCATTCTACTCCACGCCATTCCATTCCTCTCCACTTCACTCCACTCCCCTCCTTTCCCTTCTATTCCACTACATTCAACTCCATTCCATTCCATTCCTTTCTTTTGACAGGATGTCACTGTGTCACCAAGGCTGGAGTGCAGTGGCACACTCTCAGCTCACATTTCATTTCACCATTCCATTCCATTGCATTCCATTCCAGTGCATTCCTTTCCATTCCATTCCTTCCACTCCACTCCACTCCATTCCATTAAACTACACTCCTTTCCGTTAATTTCCATTCCATTACACTCCATTACACTCCACTTCACTCCACTTCACTCCACTCCACTCCACTCCACTCCATTCCATTCCATTCCATTCCTTTCCAACTTACTCCATTCCAATCCACTCCACTCTGCTCCAATCCACTCCACTCCACTCCATCACATTCCATTCCATTCCAGTCCCATCCATTCCAATCCTCTCCACTTCAATCCTGTCCCTTCCACTCCTCTCCACTCCATTCCATTCGATTCCCTTCCATCCCATTCCATTACACTCCACTCCATTCCACTCCATTATGTTATTACATTACATTACATTACATTACATTACATTACATTACATTACATTACATTACACTCCAATCCATTTGATTCTTTCTTTCAACATTATATCACTCTATCACTCCGTTTGGAATCCACTGTCATAATCTCAGCTCACATTTCATTTCACCATTTCATTGCATTACATTCCATTTAATTCAATTCCATTTCATTCCATTCCATTCCCTTCCATTCCATTGCATTCCATGGCGTTCCATCCGTTCCCCTCCATTCCACTCCATTCCACTCCACTCCACTGCACTCCACTCCACTCCATTCCACTCCATTCCATTCTATTCCATTCCATTCCTCTCCATTCCACTCCATTCCACTCCACTCCACTCCATCCCATTGAACCCCAATCCTTTCCACCCCATTCCATCTACTCCACTCAACTCCACTCTACTCCACTCCATTCCATCCCATTTAACTCCACTCCTCTCCACTCCACTCCTTTCTACTTCACACCAATATTTTCTATTCACTCTTTCCATACCACTGCGTTCCACTACACTGCACTCCACTCCAATCCACTGCATTCCATTCCACTCCACTCCACTCCATTCCATTCCAATCCATCTCATTCCATTCCACTGCACTTCACTCCACTCCATTCCATTGGATTCCATCCCTTTCCATTCCATTCTACTCCACACCACTCTACTCCACTCCACTTTCTTCCATTCCGTTCTTTTCTTTCGACAGGATCTTACCCTGTCACCCAGGCTGGAGTGCAGTGGAAGAATCTCAGTTTACATTTCATTTCAACATTCTGTTGCATTACATTCCATTCCATTCCACTCCACTCCACTCCAATCCATTAAACTCCACTCCACTCCCCACCACTCCATTCAGTTCCATGTCTTTGCATTCTACGCCATTCCACTCCACTCCATTCCACTCTACTCGACACCATCCTACTCCATTCCATTCGATTCCACTCCACCCCACACCACTCCACTCCATTCCGTTCCTAACATTCACCTCCATTCAATTCCATTCCTTTCTTTTGACTGGTTCTCACTTTAACACCCAGGATGGAGGGCAGTGGCACAATCTCAGCTCAACTTTCATTTCACCATTCCATACAATTTCATTACATTGCATTCCATTTCATTGCATTCCATACCGTTCCATTCCACTCCATTCCTTTCCATTCCATTCCACTCCAATCAACTTCACTCCACCCCACTCCACTCCATTCTATTCCATTCCATTCCTTTCGAGTCCTCTCTGCTCCACTCCACTCCGTTCCACTCGATCCCATTCCATTCCAACCCACTCCATTCCACTCCAATCCACACCACTCCACTTCATTCCATTCCATTCCATTCCATTCCTTTACACTCCAATGCACTCCACTCCACTCCACAGCAGTCCACTGCACTCCATTTCACTTCGTTCCATTCCACTTCATTCCCTTCCATTCCATTCCATTCCACCCCACCCCATTCAAATCCACTACACTCCATTCCACTGCACTGCACTCCATCCCATTCCACTCCATTCCACACCACTCTCTTCCAATCCACTCCACTCCACTCCACTCTTTTCCACTCAACTCCACTCCACTCCATTCAATTCCATTCCATTCCATTCCACTCCAATCCATTACATCCCTTTCTTTCGACAGTATCTCTGTCTGTCACCCCGGCTGGAATGCAGTGGCACAATCTCAGCTCACATTTCATTTCACCGTCTCATTGCATTCAATTCTAATCCATTCCATTCCATTTCAAGGCATTCCATTCCATTGTTTTGCATTCCATTCCAATCCATTCAACTCCATTCCATTGCATTCCTTTCCTTTCCATTCCTTTCCACTCACTTCCTCTCTATTCGACTCCATTCCACTGATCCCCACTCTACTCCATTCCACTCCATTCCACTCCATTCCATTCTGTTCCATTCCATTCCTCTCCATTCCACTCCATTCCACTCCAATACACTCCCACCCATCCCATTCCACCGCATTCAATTCCACTCCTTTCCACTCCACCCAGTTCCACTCCACTCCATTTCATCCCATCCCATTCCACTCCACTCATCTCCAATCCACTCTACTTTACTCCAATACTTTCAAATCTCTCCCATTACTTTCCATTCCATTCACCTCAACTCCACTCCCCTACATTATACTACACTACACGACAATCCCCTCCAATACACTCCATTCCACTCCACTCCACTCTATTCCATTCCAATCCATACCATTCCACTCCACTCCACTACACTTCACTTCACTTCTTCACTCCGCACTACTCCACTCCACTCCATTCCATTCCAATCTATCCCATTCCATTCCACTCCACTCCACTCCACTCCATTCGATTCCTTCCCATTCCACTCCATGCCATTCCAAACCACTCCAATCCACTCGACTCCTCTCCATTACATTCCTTTCTTTCGACAGGATCTCACTGGGTCACCCAGGCTAGAGTGCAGTGGCACAATCTCAGCTCACAATACATTTCACCTTTCCATTCCATTCCATTCCATTACATAATATTCCATTCCACTCCAATCCACTCCACTCCACTCCACTCCACATCACTCCTCTCCACTCCACTCCTCTCCACTCCACTCCTCTCCACTCCACTCCTCTCCACTCCACTAAATTCTGTTACTTTCCATTCCATTACATTCCATTACACTCCATTCCATTCCACTCCTTTTTTTCGACAGGATCTCGCCCTGTTACCCAGGCTGGAGTGCAGTGGCACAATCTCAGCTCACATTTCATTTCACCTTTCCATTCCATTCAATTATATTGCATTCCAGTCCATTCCATTCCATTTCACTCCTCTCCACTCTACTCCATTCCATTCCTTTCCATTCCACTCCATTCCACTCGACTCCACTCTACTCCACTCCACTCCATTCCATTCCATTCCATTCTATTCCATTTCATTCCATTCCATTCCATTTCATTCCATTCCATTCCACTCCATTCCTCTCCAGTCCACTCCACTCCACTCCACTCCACTTTATCCCATTCCATCCCATTTCATCCCATTCCACTACACTCCATTACACTCCACTGCATTTTGTTCAATTCCATTCCATTCCATTTCACGCCATTCCACTACACTCCATTAGACTCCACTCCATTCCATTCCACTCCATGCCATTCCTACCCACTGCTTTCCAAACCACTCCACTCCATTCCATTCCATTCTATTCCACTTCTGCACCCATGCTGGAATGCAGTGGTACAATCTCCACTCACATTATATTTCACCCTTCAATTCCATTCCATTCCATTCCATTCCACTCCACACAAATCCACTCCACTGCATTCTACTCCACTTCATTGAATTCCATTCCATTCCATTCCAGTTCACTGAAATCCAATCCACTCCACTCCATTCCATTCCATTCCATCTTATTTCATTCCACTCCATTCCACTGCATTCCATTGCACTCCACTCCACTCCACACCACTCCATTGCATTCCACTCTATGCAATTCCATGCCACTCCACTTCACCCCACTCCACTCCACTCCACTCGATTCCATTCCATTGCATTCCATTCCTCTCCATTCCATTCCATCCCTCTCTTTCAACATCATCTCACTCTGTCACCCAGGCTGGCACAATCTCCGCTCATATTTCATTTTTCCATTCCATTCCATTCCCCTCCATGCCATTCCATTCCACTCCATGCCATTCCATTCCACTCCCTTTAACTCCACTTCTCTCCACTCCCCTGCACTGCAGTCCACTCCATTCCATTCCGTTCCATTCTATTCCATTCCATTCCATTCCACTTCATTCCACTCTTCTCCACTGCACTCCATTCCATTCCATTCATTTCCCTTCCATTCCATTCCTTTCTTTCGGCATTATCTCTCTCTGTTACCCAGGCTGGAGTGCAGTGGCACAATCCAGCTGACATTCCACTTCACCATTGAATTCCCTTCCATTCAATTCCATTCCATTCCTCTCCACTCCATTCCCTTCCTTTCCATCCCATTCGATTCCACTCATTTCCACTCCAGTCCTCTCCACTCGACTCCACTCCTTTCCATTCCACTGCATGCCCTTCGCTTCTACTCCATTCCATTCAAATCCATTCCACCACACTCCACTGCAGTCCACTCCTTTCCATTCTTTCCCATCCCATTCCACTCCACTTCTCTCCACTCCAATCCACTCCATTCTGTTCCATTCAATCCCATTCCATTCCCCTCCATTCCACTCCACTTCACTCCACCGCACTCCATTCCACCCCATACCATTCCATTCCATTCCATTCCACTCCACCCTCTCACTCAGCCTGGAGTTCTGTTGTACAATCTCAGCTCACATTTCGTTTCACCATTCCATTCCATTCCATGTCATTACATTCGACTCCATTCCGTTCCATCCATTCCACTCCATTCCACTCCACTCAATTCCACTCCACTCCATTCCATTCCGTTTCATTCCATTCCATTCCATTCTATTCCATTCTGTTCCACTCCATTCCACGCCACTCTACTCCACTCCACTCCATTCAGTTCTTTCCACTCCATTCCATTCCAATCATTTCCACTCCTCTCCATTCCACTCTACTCCAATTCAACCCATTACATCCCATTCCTTTCCACTACATTCCACTCCACTCCACTCCATTTCCATTCCACTCCTTTCTATTCCATTCCTTTCTTTTGACGGGATATCACTCTGTCACCCAGGATGGATTGCAGTGGCACAATCTCCACTCACGTTTCATTTCACTCTTCCATTCCATTCCATTCAATTGCATTCCATTCCATTGCAGTCTACTCCACTCCACCCCACTGCACTCTACGACACATCATATAAATTATCTTCCATTCCATTCCAATTCACTGCGCTGCACTCCCCTCCACTCCACTCCATTCCATCCTATTCCAATTCACTCCATTCCACTCCACTCCACTCCATTCCACTCCACCCCACTCCATTCCATTCCATTCCATTCCAATCCATTCCACTCCTCTCCACTCCATTCCACTCCAAACCTCTCCACTCCACGCCGCTACAATCCATTCCGTTCCATTCCATTCCTCTATATTTTATTCCATCACTTTCTTTCGACAGGATCTCCCTCTGTCACCCAGTCTGGAGTGCAGTGGCACAATCTCACCTCACATGTCATTTCACCATTCAATTGCATTCCATTCTATTCCTCTCAATTCCTTTCCATTCCATTCCAGGCCATTCCATTCCATTCCAATAATTTCCACTCCATTCCACTTCACTCTACCCAACTCCACCCCACTCTACCCCATGCCATTCTTGCCCATTCCATTCCACTCCATTCCACTTCACTCCACTCCACTCCAGTCCACTCCACTCCACTCCATTCCATTCCATTCCATTCCATTACACTCCATTCCACTCCACTCCACTCCACTATGCTCTACTCCACTCCTCTCCATTGCATGCCATTCCATTCTACTCCATTCCACTCCACTCCACTCCTCTCCACTCGATCACATTAAATCCCATTCCATTCCACTCCACTCCTCTCCACTCCACTCCACTCCACTCCATTCCATTCCATTCCATTCCATCCGACTCCATTCCACTCCTGTCCATTCCATTACATTCCATTCCACTCCATTCCATTTCCTCCTTTCTTTCGTCAGGATCTCACTGTGTCACCCAGGCTGGAGTGCAGTGGCACAATCTCAGGTCACATATCATTTTACCCTTCCATTCCGTTGCACTCCATTCCATTCCATTCTATGCCATTGCACTCCACTAAATTTCATTCCACTCCACTCTGTTCAACTTCACTCCACTCCATTCCATTCTACTGCATGCCATTCCATGACACTCCATTCCACTCCACTCCAATCCATTCCACTCCTTTCAATTCCATTCCATTCCCTTCCACTCCATTCCATTCCATTCCTTTCTTTCGACATGTCCTCACTCTGTCAGCCAGGCTGGAGTGCAGTGGCACGCTCTCAGCTCACATTTCATTTAACCATTCCATTCCATTTTATTCCATTCCATTCCATTCCAGTGCATTTCATTTTATTGCATTCAATTCCATTCAATTCCACTGCACTCCACTCCACTCCTCTCCACTACTTTCTATTCCACCCCATGCCATTCTACTCCACTCCATTCCACTCCACTCCACTCAATTCCATTGCTTTCCATTCTTTCAACAGGATATCACTCTGACACCCAGGCTGGAGTGCAGCGGCAGAATCTCAGCTCACATTTCCTTTCACCATTCCATTCCATTCCATTGCATTGCATTCCAGTCCACTCCATTCAACTTCACTGCACTCTACTCCACTTCATTCCATACCATTCCGTTCCATTACATTCCATTTCACTGTAATCCACTCCAATCCACCACACTCCTCTCCATTCCATCCTATTACTATCCACTCTATTCCACTCCACGCCACTCTTCTCCACTCCACCCCACTCCATTACTTTCCATTCCATCGCATTCCATTCGTATTCATTCCACTCCACTCCAATCCTCTCCACTCCACCCCACTCCACTCCACTCCACTCCATTATATTCCATTCCATTCCATTCTGCTGCATTCCATTCCATCACTTTCTTTCGACGGTATCAAACTCTGTCACTCAGGCTGGAGGGTAGGGGAAAAATCTCAGCTCACATGTCATTTCACCATTCCATTTCATTCAATTGCATTGCATTACATTTCATTCAATTCCATTCTACTCCATTCCAATGCAATCCTTTCCACTCCTTTCCACTCCACTGCACTCCACTCCAACCCCCTCCACTCCATGCCATTCCACCCCATTCCATTCCGCTACATTCCACTGCACTCCACTCCATTCCAGTCCACTGCACTCCACTCCATTCCACTCCATTCCATTCCATTCCATTCCATTACACTCCATTCCACTACACTCCATTCCACACCATTCCATTCCATTTCTTTCCATTCCATTCCACTACATTCCATTCCACTCCATTCCACTCCATTCCTCTCCACTCCACTTGATCACACTAAATCCCATTCCATTCCACTCCATTCCACTTCATTCCACTCCATTCCATTGCTTTCCATCCCATTCCAATGAACTCCTTTCCACTCCACTCCACTCCACTGCACTCCACTCCACTCTACTGCATTCCATTCAATTCCATTCCACTCCAGTCCACTCATTATTTTCAACAGGGTCTCACTTTGTCACACAGGATGGAGTGCAGTGGCACAGTCTCAGAAAACATTACATTTCATCATTCCATTCCATTAAATTCCTTTCCATTCCATTCCTTTTCATTGCACTCCACTCCACTCCACTCCACTCCACTCCATCCCACTCCAATCCACTCCACTCCATTCCATTCCATTCCATTCCAACCCATCCCATTCTTCCCTGTTCCACTCCACTGCACTCCACGCCACTCCTTTCCACTCCACTCCACTCCATTCCACTCCATTACATTACATTACATTACATTACATTACATTACATTACACTCCATTTCATTCCATTCCTTTCTTTTGACAGGATCTCACTTCATCACCCAGGCTGATGTGCATTGGCACAATCTCAGCTCACATCTCATGTCACCAGTCCATTCCATTCCATTCCATTCCATTTCACTACACTCCACTCGACTCTACTCCATTCAGTTCAATTCCACTCCATTCTATTCCATTCCATTCCACTACACTACACTCCACTCTGCTCCACCCCATTCCATCCCATCACTTTCCACTCCACTCCATTCCACTGCAGTCTACTTCATTCCACTTCACTCGATTCCACTCCATTCCAATCCACTACACTTCACTAAACTCCATTCCTTTCCGTCCCATTCCATTCCACTCCACTCCACTCCACTCCATTCCATTCCATTCCGTCCTATTCCATTCTACTCCATTCCACTGCATTCCATTGCACTGCACTCCACTGAACTCCATTCTACTCCAACCAACTCCATTCCATTCCATTCTATGCAATTCCTTTCCACTCAACTATACCCCACTCCACTCAACTCCACTCGATTCCACTCCATTCCATTGCATTCTATTCCATTCCTCTCTTTTGACATCATCTCACTCTGTCACCCAGGCTGGAGTGCAGTGGCACAATGTCAGCTCATATTTCATTTCACCGTTCCATTCCATTCCATTCCATTCCACTCCACTCCACTCCACCCACTCCACTCCATTAAATTCCATTCAGTTCCATTCCATTCCTCTCCGTTCAACTCCTCTCCACGCCACTCCACTCCACTCCATTCCATTCCATTCCATTCCATTCTACTCCACTCAACCTCACTCCACTCCATTCCACTGCACTTGATCGCATTCCGTCCCATTCCATTCCACTGCATTCCTGTCAAATCCACTCCACTAAACTCCACTACGCTCGACTCCATTTCATTCCATTCCATTCCACTCCGCTCCACTCCACTCTATTCCACTGCACTTGATCCCATTCCGTCCTGTTCCATTCCACTGCATTCCACTCCAGTCCACTCCACTAAACTGCACTCCATTACATTACATTAAATTCCTTCCCATTCCACTCCTTTCCATTCCAGTCCACTCCACTCCACTCCAATCCATTCCATTGCATTCAATTCCATTCCATTCCACTCCATTACATTCCATTCCTTTCTTTCAAAGGATCTCATGCTGTAAACATAGCTGGAGTGCAGTGGCACCATCTCAGTTCACATTTCATTTCACAATACCATGCGTTTGCATTCCATTCCATTCATTGCATTTCATTGAATTCAATTTCATTCCATTCCATTTCATTCCATTCCATTCCACTCCACTCAATGCCACTTCTGTCCATTCCATTCCACTCCATGCCATTCCATTCCACTCCCTTCCATTCCACTCCACTCCACTTCTCTCCACTCCAATGCACTCCACTCCACTCAATTCCATTCGATTCCACTCCATTCCATTCCAGTCTATTCCACTCCACTCAAATAGATTTCACTCCACTCCGCTCCATTCCATTCCGTTCTATCCCATTGCATTCCACTCCATTCCAGTCCATTCCTTTCTTTCGAAATGATCCCACTCTGTCACCCAGGCTGGAGTTCAGTGGCACAATCTCAGCTCACATTGCATTTCACCATGCCATTCCATTCCATTCCATTCCATTCCATTCCATTCCATTTCTCTCCATTCCACTCCACTCCAATCCACTCCACTCCAATCCACTCCACTCCATTCCATTCCATTCCATACCATTCCACTCCACTCCATTCCATACCATTCCACTCCACTCCACTCCATTCCACTGCACTCGATCCCATTCCTTCCCATTCCATTTTACTGCATTCCACTCCAATACACTCCACTGAACTCCACTCCATTACATTACATTAAATCCGTTTCAATTCCACACCAATCCATTCCAATCCACTCCACTCCCCTCCAATCCATTCCAATCCACTCCACTCCCCTCCAATCCATTCCATTCCATTCAATTCCGTTCCATTCCACTCCATTCCATTCCGTTGCTATCTTTCAAAGAATCTCACGCTGTCAACATGGCTACAGTGCAGTGGCAACATCTCAGCTCACGTTTCAGTTCACAATACAATACGTTTGCATTCCATTCCATTCATTCCATTTCATTGCATTGCATTCCATTCCATTCCATTCCATTCCACTCCACTCCACTCAATGCCACTCTTCTCCATTCCATTCCACTCCATGCCACTCCATTCCACTCCTTCTACTCCACTCCACTTCTCTCCACTTCACTGCACTCCACTCCACTCCATTCCTTTCCATTCCATTCCATTCCATACCACTCCATTCCACTGTACTCCACTGCACTCCATTCCATTCCATACAATTCCATTCCATTTCATTCCACTCTGTTCCAATCCATTCTTTTCTTTCGACAGGATCTCACTCTGTTACCCAGGCTGGAGTGTAGTGGCACAATGTCAGCTCACATTTCATTTCACCATTGCATTGCATTCCATTCCATTCCACGGTGTTCCACTCCACTTCATTCCACTCTACTCCATTGCACCACACCCCACTGCAGTCCACTCCATTCCATTCCATCCCATCCCCTTCTAATCCATTGCTCTCCAATCCACCCCACTCCATTCCATTGCTTTCAATCCCATTCCATTCCCCGCCATTCCACTCCACTGCACTCCACTCCAATCCATTCCATTCCATTCCTTTGCATTCCACCTCACTGCAATATACTCCTATCCACTCAACTCCATTCCATTCCATACCATCCGATTCCCTTTCACTCCATTCCAATCCATTCCTTTCTTTCAACAGGATCCCACTCTGTCCCCCAGGCTGGAGTACAGTGGCACAATCTCAACTCACATTTCATTTCACTATTCCATACCATTCCTTTCGATTCCATTCCATTCCGTTTCATTCCACTCCACTCCACTCCACTCCAATCCACTCCATTCCATTGCATTGCATTCCACTCCATTCCATTCCACTCCACTCTACTCCACTCCACTCTACTACATTCAGTTCCTTTCCGATCCATTCCATTCCACTCGTTTCCACTCCACTCCATTCCACTCCACTCCAATCCATCCCATTCAAACCCATTCCTTTCCACTCCACTCCACTCCATTCTCTTCCATTATATCCCATTCCATTTCACTCCATTCCATTCCATTCCATTACACTCCATTCCATTCAACTCCACTCCACTCCTTTGCACTCCATTTGCATCAAATTCCATTACATTCCATTACATTCCATTCCATTCCACTCGACTCCACTCCACTCCTCTCCACTCCAATCCTCTCCATTCCACTACTCTCCATTCCACTCCTCTCCATTCCACTCAATTACATTCCATTCCATCCCATTCCATTCCACTCCATTCCTCTCCATTCCATTCCACTCCACTCCATTCCACTCTCTTCCATTCCATTCCATTCCTTTCCACTCCATTTTATTTCATTTGATCCTTCCCACTCCATTCCTTTCCGTCCTTTCTTTCGACAGGATCCCACTCTGTCACACAGGCTGGAGTGCCGTGGCACAATCTCAGCTCACATTTCATTTCACCATTCCATTCCATTCCATTCAATTCCATTCCATTCAGTTCCAATCCACTCCACTCCACTCTAGTCCATTCGTTTTCATTCCAATCTATTCTACTCCACTCCACGCCTCTCTACTCCACGCCATTCTACTCCATCCCATTCCATTCCACTCCACTCCAATCCATTCCATTAAATTCCATGCCATTCCATTCAACTACATTCCACTCCAATCCACTAAACTCCACTCCACTCCACTCCTCTCCTTTCCATTTCATTCCATTCTATCCCTTTCCATTCCCATCCATTCTACTCCAATCCACTTCACTCGACTCCAGTCCACTTCACTCCACGCCATTCCCTTTCATTGCATTCCATCCCACTCCACTCCACTCCCCTTGACTCCTCTCCACTCTATTCAATTCCATTCTTTTCCACTCCACTCCATTCCATTGCTTTACTTTCTTTCTACAGGATCTCACCCTGTCACCCAGGATGGAGTGCAGTGGCACAATCTCACCTCACATTTCACTTCACCATTCCATTCCATTCCATTCCACTTCACTCCCCTCCACTCTACTCCTGTCCACTCCAGTCTAATCCATTCCATACCGTATTCCACTCCACTCCATCCCATTCCATTCTATTCCATTCCACTCCAATCCACTGCATTTCACACCACTGTTCTACACTCCAGTCCACTACATTAAACTGCATTCCTTTCCACCCCATTCCATTCCACTCCATTCCACGGCATTCCTTTCCACTCCACTCCACTCCACTCTACTCCACTAAATTCCACTCCTGCCCATTCCTCTCTATTCCATTCTATACTGCAACTTTCTATTCCACTCCATTCCAATTCACTCTACTCCACTCCCCTGCACTCCAATCCTTTCCATTCCATTCTTTTCCTTTCCATTCCAGTACATGACATTCCATTCCATTCTATTTCCTTCCATTCCTTGCCACTCCATTCCATTCCTTTCTTTCGACAGGATCTCATTCTCTCACCCGTGCTGGAGTGCAGTGGCACAATCTCAGCTCACATTTCATTTCACCATTCTATTCCATTCCATTCTGTTTCATTCCATTCCATTCCATTCTACTAAACTACACTCCACTCCACTTCATTCCACCCAAATCCATTCCAATCCACTGCATCCATTGCACTTCATGCCATCACTTCCCACTCCACTCCTCCCCACTTCACTTCACTCCATTCCATTCCACTCAATCCCATACCATTACACTTCATTCCACTCCACTCCACTCCATTCCATTCCATTCCTTTCTTTCGACAGGATCTCACCTTGTCACCCTGGTGGGAGTGCAGTGGCACAATCTTAGCTCACATTTCATTTCACCATTCCATTCCAATACTTTCAATTGCATTCCATTCTATTCCAATACTTTCCATTCCATTCCATTCCACTCCATTCTAATCCACTGAACTCCGCAGCACTCCACTCCACTTTATTCCATTACATTACCTTCCACAGCATTCCTTTCCACTCCAATCCACTCGATCCCATTGAATCCTATTCCATTCCACTGCATTCCACACCACTCCACTCCACTCCATTCCATTCCATTCCATCCTGTTCCATTCCACTCCACTCGACTCCACTCCACTCCACTCCACTCCATTCCATTCCATTCCATTCCATTCCTTTCCTTTCCATTCCATTCCTTTCCATTCCATTCCTTTCCTTTCCATTCCATTCCATTCCATTCCATTCCTTTCCTTTCCATTCCATTCCTTTCCATTCCATTCCTTTCCTTTCCATTCCATTCCATTCCTTTCCTTTCCTTTCCATTCCATTCCATTCCATTCCATTCCTTTGCTTTCCTTTCTTTCCTCAGGATCTCACTCTGTCACCCAGGCTGGAATGCAGTGGCACAATCTCAGCTCACATTTTATTTTGCAATTCCATTCCGTTGCAAACCATTCCATTCCATTGCATTGAATTGCATTGCATTGCATTGCATTGCATTGCATTGCATTGCATTGCATTCATTCCATTCCATTCCATTCCATTCCACTCCTCTCTTCTACATACCAGTCCAGTCCATGCCATTCCATCCCATTCCATGCCATTCCTTTACTCTGCAGTCCTTCCACTCCACTCCACTCAATTCCCTTCCATCCCTTTCCTTTCCACTCCATTGCACTCCACTACACTCCAATCCACTCCATTGCATTCCAATCCACCCCATTCCATTCCACTGTATTCCACTGCACTCCATTCTTCTCCACTCCATTCCTTTCCATTCCATTCCACTCCATTCCATTCCATTCCTTTCTTTTCATAGGATTTAACTTTATCACCCAGGATGCAATTCAGTGGAACAACCTCAGCTCACATTTCATTTCACCATTCCATTCTATTACATTCCGTTCCTTTCCATTCGACTCCATTCCACTCCACTCCACTCCATTCCACTCCCCTCAACTGTACTCCACTCCATTCAACTGCACTCTACTCCACTTTACTCCATCCGATTCTATTCCACTCCATTCCACTCCACTCCATTCCACTCCAATCCACTCCACTCCTCACCACTCCATTCCAATCCATTTCATTCCATTCCCCCCCATTCCATGCCATTACATTTCACTCCATTCCACTCTACTGCACTCCACTCCACTCAACTCCACTCCACTACATTCCATTCCATTCCATTATATTCCATTCCTTTATTTGGACACCATATCACTCTGACACCCAGGATTGAGTGCAGTGAAACAATCACAATTCACATTTCCTTTCACCATTCCATTCCATTCCATTCCATCCTACTCCACTGCACTCCACTCCATTCCATTACGTTTTATTTGGTTCCAATCCATTCCACTCCATTCCACTCCACTCCACTCTACTCCACGCCATTGCACTCCACGCCATTCCACTCCATCCCATTCCATTCCACTAAATTCCACTCCACTCCAATCCATTCCATTAAATTCCATCCCATTCGTTTCCACTCCATTCAACTCCACTCCACGAAACTCCACTCCACTCCACTCCTTTCCATTGCATTCCATCCCTTTCCATTCCAATACATTCCACTCCACCTCACTGCACTCCACTCCAATACAGTACACTCCACTCCACGCCATTCCATTCCATTGCATTCTATTCCATTCATTTCAATTCCGTTACACCCCGTTCCACTCCATTCCATTCCATTCACTTCCATCCCACTCCACTCTACTCCACTCGACTCCACTCCACTCCATTCAATTCCATTCTTTTCCATTCCACTCCATTCCATTCCTTTACTTTCTTTCGACAGAATCTCACTCTGCCACACAGGCTGGAGTGCAGTGGCACATCCTCGGGTCACATTTCACCTCACCATTCCATTCCATTGCATTGCATTCCATTCCATTCCATCCCATTTCACTCCACTCCACTCCATCCCATTCTACTCCACTCCACTCGACTCCACTCCACTCCATTCAATTCCATTCTTTTCCATTCCACTCCATTCCATTGCTTTACTTTCTTTCGACAGGATCTCACTGTCACACAGGCTGCAGTGCAGTGGCACAATCTCAGGTCACATTTCATTTCACAATTCCATTCCATTCCATTCCTTTCCAGTTCTTTCCATTCCATTCCATTCCATTCCATTCCATTCCATTCCCTACTTCTCAACTTCATTCCATTCCATCCCATTCCATTCCACTCCACTCCACTCCAGTCCACTCCACTCCACACCACTACACTCTATTCCATTCCATCCCTTTGCATTCCACTCCACTCCAACCTACTCCACTTCACTCCAAACTACTCCACTCCATTCCATTCCACTCCATAAAATTCCACTCCACTCCACTCCATTCCATTCCATTGCATTCTTTTCCCTTCCACTCCACTCCACTCCACTGCACTCCAATCTACTCCTTCCATTCCAATCCATTCCACTCCAATCCACTCCATCCCAATCCGTCCATTCCATCCCATTCCATTCCACTCCATTCACTCCACTCGACTTCACTCCAATCCACTCCACTTCACTCCAATCCACTCCACTTCACTCCAATCCACTCCACTCCTCTCCACTCCATTCCATTCTATTACATCCCATTGCATTCAACTCCATTCAACTCTGCTCCATTACACTCCACTCTACCTCACTCCACTGCATTCCATTCCATTCCATTGTATTCCACCCCATTGCATTCCATTCCTTTCTTTCGACAGGATCTCACTCTTTCACCCAAGCTGGAGTGCAGTTGCACATTCTCAGCTCACATTTTATTTAACCTTTTCTTTCCATTGAATTCCATTCCATTCCTTTCCATTCCATTCCATTCCATTTCATTCTATTCCATTCCTATCCATTGCACTCCTCTCCACTCCACTCCTCTCCACTCCATTCCATTCCACTCCATTCCACTCCACTCCACTCCACTCCGTTCCATTCCATCCCATTCAATTCCATTCCACTCCATTCCACTCCAATCCACTCCACTCCATTCCATCCCATTCCAACCCTTTCCATTCTATTCCAATCAACTGCATTCCAAACCACTCATCTATACTCCACTACACTCCACTCCATCCCATTCCACCCATTCCTTTCCACTACATTCCACTACACTTGACTCCACTCCACTCCATTCCATACTATTCCATCCCAAACCATTGCACTCCATTACACTCCACTCCATGGCACTCCACTCCACTCTACTACATTGCATTCCAATCCATTCCATTCCACTCAATTTCTCTCCAATCCACTCCACACCGCTTCACTCCATTCCATTCCGTCCCATTCCTTTCCACTCCACTCCACTCCACTCCACTCCAATCCACTGCACTCTATTACATTCTATTTCATCCCATTCCATTCCACTCCATTCCACTCCACTCCACCCCAATCTACTCCACTCCACTCGACAGCACTCTACTGCAATCCACTGCATTCCTGTACATTCCATTCCTTTCCACTCCGTTACATTCCATTACTTTCTTTCAACACGATCTCACTCTGTCACCCACGATGGATTACAGTGGCACAGTCTCACCTCACATTACATTTCACTGTTCCTTTCCCTTCCATTCCATTCCACTCCACTCCACTTCACTCCTCTGCACTCCATTCCACTCCATTCCATTCCACTCCATTCCACTCCATTCCACTCATCTCCTCTCCACTTCATTCCACTCCTTTCCATTCCTTTCGTCTCCATCCACCCCACTCTATTCCATTCCATTCCATTCCACCCCCATTCCACTCACTCCACTCCACACCAGTTCACTTCATTCCATTCGTTTCCATCCCATACCATTCTACTCCATTCCACTCCACTCCACTCCCCTCCACTCCACTCCACTCCATTCCATTCCATATAATTCCATTCCACTCCATTCCATTCGTTTCTTATGACAGTATCTCACTGTGTCATCAAGGCTAGTGTCACCAAGGCCGTGGCACAATCTGAGCTGACATTTCCTTTCACCATTTCTTTCCGTTCCATTCCATTTAATTCGATTCTATTCCACGGCACTGCACTCCATTGCATTCTATTCCATTCCACTCCCTTACACTCCACTCCACTCCATTCCATTCTATTCCATTCCATTCCACTCCAATCATCTCCAGTGTACTCCACTCCCCTCGATCCCATTCCATCCCATTCCATTCCACTGCATTCCACTCCTCTCCACTCCATTCAGCTCTTCTCCACTCCATTCCATTCCATTCCATCCAATTCCAGTCAAGTCATTCTCCTCTCCACTCTACTCCACTCCACTCCACTCCATTCCATTCCAAATCCATTCCATTCAACTCCATCGATTTCATTAATTTTATTGACAGGATCTCATGCTATCACCCAGGCTGGAGTGCACTGTCACAGTCTCAGCTCACACTTCATTACACCATTCCATTCCGTTGCATTCCATTCCATTCCATTCCAATCCACTCTACTCCACTCCAATCTACTCCAATCCATTCCATTCCACTCCATGCCATTCCACTCCACTCCATTCCACTCTACTCCTCTCCACTTCAGTCCATTCCATTCGATTCTGTTTCATTACACTCCATTCAACTCCATTACCCTCCACTCCTCTCCACTGCACTCCACTCTACTCCCTTCCATTCCGTTCCATTCCATCCCACTCTCCTCCACTCTAGTCCATTCCATTCCATTCCATCCCACTCTCCTCCACTCTAGTCCATTCCATTCCATTCCACTCCATTCTTCTCCACTCCACTCCACTCCACTCCATTCCTTTCCATCCCATTACATTCCACTCCATTCCACTCCACTCCAGTCCACTCCTTTCCATTCCATCTGATTCCATTCCACTGCATTCCCCTCCACTAGTCTCCACTCCATTCCACTTGACTACAATCCACTCCATTCAATTCCATTCTATTCCATTCAACTCCATTCCATTAAGTTTCTTTCTTTTGACAGTATCTAGCACTGTCACACAGGCTGGAGTGCAGTGGCACAATCTCAGCTCACCTATCATTTCACCATTCCATTCCATTTCATTTCATTCCATTCCATTCCACTCCCCTCCACTCCACTCCAATAAATTCCATTCTATTCCACTCCACTCCACTCCACCCCACTCCATTCCACTCCACTCCACTCCACTCCATTCCATTATATCCCATTCCTTTCACTCCATTCCACTCCACTCCACTCCATTCCATTCCATTACATCCCGTACCATTCCACTGCATTCTACTCCACTCCACTCCACTCCACTCCATTCCATTGCATTACAATACACTCTATTGCATTTCATTCCTTTCTTTCGAAATGATCTCACTCTGTCACACAGGCTGCAGTGCAGTGGCACAATATCAGCTCTCATTTCATTTCAGAATTCCTTTCCATTCCATTCCATTCGATTAAATTAGATTCCATGCCACTCCACTCCACTCGGAGTAATTTGATCGTCTGAAGCCTTCTTCTCTCAGCTCGTCAAAGTCATTCTCCGTCTAGCTGTGTTCCGTTGCTGGTGAGGAACTGCGTTCCTTTGGAGGAGGAGAGGGGCTCTGCTTTTTAGAGTTTCCAGTTTTTCTGCTCTGTTTTTTCCCCATCTTTGTGGTTTTATCTACTTTTGGTCTTTGATGATGGTGATGTACGTATGAGTTTTTGGTGTGAATGTCCTTTCTGTTTGTTAGTTTTCCTTCTAACAGACAGGATCCTCAGCTGCAGGTCTGTTGGAGTACCAGGCCGTGTGAGGTGTCAGTCTGCCCTTGCTGGGGTGCCTCCCAGTTAGGCTGCTCTGGGGTCAGGGGTCAGGTACCCACTTGACGAGGCAGTCTGCCCGTTCTCAGATCTCCAGCTGCATGCTAGGAGAACCACTGCTCTCTTCCAAGCTGTCAGACAGGGAAATTTAAGTCTGCAGAGGTTACTGCTGTCTTTTTGTTTGTCCGTGCCCTGCCCCCAGAGGTGGATCTTACAGAGGCAGGCAGGCCTCCTTGAGCTGTGGTGGGCTCCACCCGGTTCAAGCTTCCAGGCTGCTTTGTTTTCCTAAGCAAGCCTAGGCAATGGCGGGAGCCCCTCCCCAAGGCTCGCCGCTGCATTGCAGTTTGATCTCAGACTGCTGTACTAGCAATCAGTGAGACTTCGTGTGGGTAGGACCCTCTGAGCCAGGTGCGGGATATAATCTCCTGTTGTGCCGTTTTTTAAGCCCGTCAGAAAAGCGCAGTATTCAGGTGGGAATGACCCGATTTTCCAGGTGCTGTCTGTCACCCCTTTCTTTGACTAGTAATGCAAACTCCCTGACCCCTTGCGCTTCCCAAGTGAGGCATTGCCTCGCCCTTCGGCTCACGCACGGTGCAGCCACCCACTGACATGTGCCCACTGTCTGGCACTCCCTAGTGATGTGAACCTAGTACCTCAGATGGAAATGCAGAAATCATCGGTCTTCTGTGTTGCTCATGCTGGGAGGTGTAGACTGGAGCTGTTCCTATTTGACCACCTTGGCTTCCGACCATCCTCAGTTCACATATTATTATACCATTCCATTCCGTTGCATTTCATTCTATTGCATTGCATTGCATTCCTTTCCATTCCATTCTATTCCATTCAGTTCCATTCCACTCCTCTCTACTCCACTCCAATCCAACCCATTCCATTCCATTACATCCCAATCCATTCCACTCCATTCAACTCCACTCCACTCCACTCCACTCCATTCCATTCCATTCCATTCCATTCCACAACATTCCATTCCATTCCTTTCTTTTGACAGGATCTCATGCTGTCACACAGGCTGGAGTGCAGTGGCACAATCACAGCTCACGTTCATTTCACCATTCCATTCCGTTGAATTCCATTCCATTCCATTCCATTCCATTGCATTCCATTCCATTCCATTCCACCACACTGAATCCACTAATCTCCACACCATTCCACTCCACTCCACGCTGCTCCATTCCCTCCTATTCCAGTCCAATCCATTCAGCTCTTCTCCACTCCTCTCCACTACACCCCACTCCTTTCCATTCCACTCTATCTCATTCCAATCAACTCCATCCCACTCCACTCCACTCCACTACATTCCATTCCATTCCATTCCAATCCTTTTTTCGACAGAATCTCATTCTGTCACCCAGGCTAGAGTGCAGTGGAACCATCTCAGCTCACGTTTCATTTCAAAATTCCATTCCATTCCATTGCATTCCATTTCATTCCATTGCATTGCATTCCAATCCATTCCATTTCGTTCGATTCCATTCCATTTTTTGAATCTCCATTCCACTCCATTTCACTCCACTCCACTGTTTTCCATTCCATTGCACTCCACTCCACTCCACTCCACTTAATGCCATTCCATTCCATTCCACTCCATTCCAATCCATTTCTTTCTTTCGACAGCATGTCAGTCTTTACTCAGGATGGAGTCCAGTGGAACAATCTCAGCTCACATTTCATTTCACGATTCCATTCCACTCCATTCCATTCCAATCCATTCTATTTCACTCCACTCCACTCCACACCACTACATTCTTTTCCATCCCATTCCATTTCACTCCACTCCTCTCCACTCCACTCAACTCCATTTCATTCCATCCCATTCCATTCCTCTCCATTTCACTCCACTCCACTCCACTCCATTCCACTCCATCCCATTCCATTCCTCTCTTTTCCCCTCCACTCCACTCCACGACTCACCACTCCACTCCAATATACTAACTTCCCTTCCATTCCATTCCAGTCCATTCCAGTCCACTCCACTCCAATCCACTCCATTGCACTCCATACAATTCCATTCCAATCCATTAAACTCCAGTCCACTTCACACCATTCCATTCCCTTCCATTTAATTCCTTTCCCTTCAATTCCCTTCCAATCCACTCAACTCCACAACACTTAACTCCACTCCACTCCACTATTCTATTCCATCCCATTCCATTCCACTCCATTCCACTCCACTCCACTCCACTCTACTCCACTCCACTCCATTAAATTTCCTTCGATTCCGTTCCACTCCATTCTGTTTCATTCCTTTGTTTCGACAGGATCTCACTCTGTCACCCATGTTGGAGTGCAGTGGCAAAATCTCAGCTCACATTTCATTTCACCATTCCATTCCATTACATGCCATTCAATTCCTTTCCATTCCATTCCCTTCCATTCCATTGAATTCCACTCCACTTCACTGCAATCCACTCCATTCCTTTCCATTCCATTCCATTCCATTCCACTCCAATCCACTCCATCCTACTCCATTCTATTCCATTCCACTCCATTCCATTCCATTCCATTTCATTCAACTCCATTCCAATACACACCATTCCATTCCACTCCACTCCACTCCACTCCACTCCATTCCATTCCACTCCGCTCCATTCCATTCCTTTCTTTCGACAGGATCTCACTGTCATCCAGGTTTGAGTGCAGTGGCACAATCTCAGCTTGCTTTTCATTTTAGCATTCCATTCCATTCCATTCCATTCCATTCCAAGCCGTTCCACTCCTTTCAATTCCTTTCCATTCCATTCCATTTCATTCCATTCCACTCCAATCCAATCCATTCCATTCAATTCCATCCCATCCCATCCTGTTCCATTCCTGTCCACTCCTCTACACTCCACTCCTCTCCATTCCATTCCGTTCCATTCCATTCTATTAAACTCCTTTCCAGTCCATTCCCCTACACCGCACTCCACTCCACTACACTCCATTCCATTCCGTTGGATTCCGCTCCATTCCATTCCATTCCACTCGTTTCAATTCCATTCCATTCCATTCCATGCCACTCCATTCCACTCCACTGCACTCCACTCCAATCCACTCCACTCCATTCCATTTCACTCCATTCCATTCCACTCCATTCCACTCCACTCCATTCCACTCCTCTCCACTCCACTCCATCCCATTCCATCCCATTCCATTCCACTCCATTGCACTCCACTCCACTCCACCCCACTCCATTCTACTCCACTCTACTCCTTTCCTTTCCATCCCATTCCATTCCACACCATTAAACTGCACTCCTATCCACTCCACTCCACTCAACTCCATTCCGTTGCATTTCATCACATTACATTCCACTCCCTTCCACTCTACTCCACTCCACTCCACTCCATTCCATTCCATCCCATTCAACTCCGTTCCATTCAATTCCTTCTTTTGATGGGATCTCACTCCGTCACACAGACTGGAGTGCAGCGGCACAATCTCAGCTCAAATTTCATTTGACAATTCTGTGCCATTCCATTCCATTCCATTACACTCCACTCCACTCCATTCCATTCCATCACATACCATTCTACGCCACTCCACTCCACTCCATTCCATTCCTTTCCATTCCTTCCCACTCCATTCATATCCGTTCCTTTCTTTTGGCAGGATCTCACCGTGTCACACAGGCTGGAGTGCAGTGGCACAGTCTCAGCTCACATTTCATTTCACCATGCAATTGCATAGCATTTCATTCCATTCCTTTACATTGCGTTCCATTTCATTTCATTCCATTCAATTCCATTCCAGTCCACTCCATTCCACTCCACACCACTCCACTCCACTCCACTCCAACCCATTCCATTCCATGCCATACCTTTCTTTCCACAGGATCTCACTCTATCATACAGGCTGGAGTGCAGTGGCACAATATCAGTTCACATTTCATTTCACGATTCCACTCCATTCCATTCCAGTCCATTCCATTCCTTTCCTTTCCACTCCATTCCACTCCACTCCACTCCACACCATTGCCTTCCATCCCATTCCATTCCTTTCCATTCCATTCCACTCCAGTTCACTCCAATCCGTTCCACTCCGTCCCACTCCAGTTCACTCCAATCCGTTCCATTCCATCCCATTCCTTTCCAATCTACTCCATTCCACTCCAGTCCACCCCACTCCACTACACTCCACTAAATTGCATTCCATTCCATAATATTCCACTCCATTCCATTCCATTGCTTTCTTTCGAGGGGATTTCACACTGTCAGCCAGATTAGAGTGCAGTCGCACAATCTCACCTCATATTACATTTCACCATTCCATTCTATTTTTTCATTCCATTCCATTCCATTCCATTCGACTCCATTCCATTCAATTCCATTCCATTCCTCTCCATTCCATTCCACTCCACTCCACTCCATTCCATCCCGTTCCATTTACCTCCATTCCACTCCATTCCAATAAACTCCAATCCACTCAACTCTGCTCTTTTCCATTCCATTCCTTGCCATTCCATTCCACTCCTTTCTACTCCATTCCACTCCACTCCCCTCGACTCCACTCTACTCCTCTCCAATCAATTCCATTCCATTCCATTCCAATCCATTCCATTCCACTCCTTTCTATCGACATGATCTCACTCTGTCACCCCAGCAGGAGTGAAGTGGCAGAATCTCTGCACACATTTCATTTCACTATTCCATTTTATCCCATCCTCCTCCATTCCACTCCACTCCACTCCTATCCAGTACACTCTATTCCATTCCATTCCATTCCCCTCAAATGCATTCCATTCCTTTCTTTCTACAGGATCTCACTCCATCGCCCAGGCTTGGGAGCAGTGTCACAATATCAGCTCAATTTTCATTTCAGCATTCCACTCCATTCCCTTCCATTCCAATCCATTCTATTCCATCGCATTCCATTCCATATAATCCCACTCCAATCCACTCCACTCCATTCCCTTCCATTCCATTCCATTACACTGCATTCCATTCCATTACACTGCATTCCATTCCATTGCACTCCACTCCACTCCACTCCAATCCAATACATTCGTTTCCATTCCATTCCATTCCATTCAACTCCAGTCCACTTCATTCCATCCCTTTCCATTCCACTCCACTCCACTCCACTGCACTCCACTCACCTCCACTCCAGTACGTTCCATTCCATGCCATCCAATTACATTGCACTCCATTCCACTCCGCTCCAATCCACTCTACTCCACTCCACTCCATTCTATTCTATTCCATATCATTCCATTCCATTCCATTCCATTCCTTTTTTTGAGCGAATCTCACTCTGTCACCCAGGCAGGAGTGCTGCGTTACAATATCAGCTCACGTTTCTTTTCACTGTTCCATCCCATTCTATTCCACTCCAATCCACACCACTCCACTACACTCCACTCCATCCAATTCCATCCCATTCTGATACACTCCATTCCACTCCACTCCACTCCTCTCCATTCCATTCCATTCCATCCCATCCCATCGCACTCCATTCCACCCCACTCCAGTCAACTCCACTCCACTCCTCTCCACTCTATTGCATTCCATTCCATTCCATTCCATTCCATTCCATTCCATTCCACTCCATTCCATTCCATTACTTGTTTTCGACAGGAGATCACTCAGTGACCCATGCTGGAGAACAGTGGCACGATATCAGCTCACATTTCATTTCACAATTCCATTCCGTTGCATTCCATTCCATTCCATACCATTCCATCCACTCCCCTCCACTCCACTCCACTCCCCTCCACTCCACTCCCCTCCACTCCACTCCATTCCATTCCATTCCATTCCACTCCACTCCACTATACTCCACTCCAATCCCTTCCACTCAATTCACTTCCATTCCACTCCATTCCGTTCCAATCCATTCCATTCCATACCTTACTTTCGACAGGAACTCTCTCTGTCACCCAGGCTGGAGTGTAGTGGCACAATCTCAGCTCACATTTCATTTCAATATTCCTTTCCATTCCATTCCATTCCATTCCACTCCACTCCACTATAATCCACTCCAATCCATTCCACTCAATTCACTTCCATTCCACTCCTTTCCATTCCACTCCATTCCATTCCATACCTTACTTTCAACAGGAACTCACTCTGTCACCCAGGCTGGAGTGTAGTGGCACAATCTCAGCTCACATTTCATTTCACCATTCCATTCCATTGTATTCCATAAAATTGCATTCCTATGCATTCCATTGCATTGCATTCCATTACATTCCACTCCACTCCCATCCACTCCACTCCATTCCATTCCTCTCCACTCCTTTCCAATCCACTCAACTACTCTTCACTCTAATCCACTCCATTCCATTTCATCCCATTCCATTCCACTCCATCACACTGCAATCCACTCCACTCTACTCCACCCCACTCCATTCCATTCCATATATTCCATTTCACTCTATTCCATTCCATTCTTTTCTTTCAACAGAATATCACTCTGCACCCAGGTTGGAGTGCAGTGGCACAATCTTAACTCAAATTTCATTTCACCATTCCATTCTGCTCCATTCCATTACATTACATTACTTTCCACTCCATTCCACTGTATTCCACTCTAAACTACTCCAGTTCATTCCATTCCATTCCACTCTACTGCACTCCTCTCCACTCCACTCCACCCCACTACACATCATTCTCCTCCATTCCATTCAATTCCAATCCACTCTTTTCCATTCCATTCTTTTCTTTCGACAGGATCTCAATCTATCACCCCGGCTGGAGTACAGTCGCACAATCTCTGCTCACATACCATTTCACCATTCCTTTCCATTCCATTGCATTCCATCCCACTCCACTCCACTCTTCTCCAGTCCACTCCACCCAATTCCACTCAAGTTCATTCCATTCCGCTCGATTCCACTCCACTCCACTCAAGTCTACCGCATTCCATTCCATCCCATTCTATTCAACTCCATTCCACTGCACTCTAATGCACAACAATCCATTCCATTCCTTTCCATTACATTGCACTCCACTCCATTCCATTCCATTCCTTCTTTTATCAGGATCTCTCTCTATCACCCATGTTGTAGTTCAGTGGTACAATCTCAGCTCACATTTCATTTCTCCATTCCATTCCATTCCATCCAATTCCATTTCATTACATTACACACCTTTCCATTCCATTCTTTTCTTTCGACAGAATCTCACCCTGTCACGCAAGCTGCAGTGAAGTCATACAAGGTCAGCTCACACTTCATTTCCCCACTCCTTTCCATTCCATTCCATTCCATTTCATTCCATTCCACTCGATTCCACTCCACTCCACTTCACTCCACTCCGCTTCATTCCATCCCATTCCGTTCCACCGCATTCCACTACACTCCACTCCACTCCACTACAATCCATTCCATTCCATCCCATTCTATTCCACACCATTCCACTCCACTCCACTCCAGTCCATTCCTCATCATTCCACTCAACTCCACTCCAGTCTATTCCACTCCACTCCATTCCATCCCATTCCATTCCACTTCATTCCACTCCACTCCTCTCTACTCGTCTCCTCTCCACTCCACTCCACCCCACTAAACTCCACTCAATTCCATTCCCTTCAATTCCACTACATTCCAGTCTATTCCACTCTACTTCAGTCCACTCCATTTCATTCCATCCCATCTCATTCCACCGCTTTCCACTGCACTCCACTCCACACCACACTATTAAATTCCCCTCCATTCTATTCCATTTGATACCATCTGATTCCATTCCACTTCACACCACTCCTCTCCACTCCATTCCATTAAATTCCGTCCTTTTCCATTCCACTTCATTCCACTCCACTCCACTACTCTCCACTCCATTCCATTCCAATCCATTCATTCCATTCCGTTCCTATCCATTCCACTCCACTGCACTCCACTGCACTCCATTGCATTCCATTAAACTCCACTCCACCACACTCCACTCCATTCCATTCCACTCTAATCCACTCCCCTCTAACCCACTCCACTCCACTACACTCCATTCCACTCCACGCCAGTCCTCTAAACTCCATTCCATTCCAATCCATTCCTTCCCATTCTATTCCAATGCATTCCACTCCACTGTACTCCACTCCATTGCATTCCACTCCACTCCACCCCACTCCACTCTATTCTATTCTACTGCAGTCCATTCCACTCTACCCCACTCCACTCCACTCCATTCCACTCCATTCTACTCCACTCTTCTCCACTCCACTCCAATCCATTCCATTCCATTCCACTCGACTCCACTCCACTCTACTCCGCTCCACTCCATTCCATACCATCGCATTCCATTCCACTCCATTCCGCTCCACTTGATTCCACTCCACTCCACTCCATTCCATTCCTTTCCCTTCCATTCCATTCCATTCCACTCCATTCCACTCCACTCTAATTCCACTCAACTCAAATCCATTCCATCCCATTCCATTCCACCCCATTCCATTCCACTCCACTCAACTCCACTTTTCTTCACTCCACTCCATTCCACTCGTTTCCATTTCATTCCATTTCATCTGATTTCACTCCACTTGACTCCACTCCACTCTACTCCATTCCATTGCTTCGCATTCCGTTACACTCCATTCCACTCTACTCCACACCTTTCTATTACATTCCTTTCCATTCCTTTCCTTTGAATTTCACTCCGTCCCATTCCACTCCATTCCAGTCTACTTGATTCCACTCCAATCCACTCCATTCCATTCCTTTCCCTTCCATTCCATTCCATTCCAGTCCATTCCACTCCACTCCACTCCTCTCCTCTCCATTCCATTCCACCCCATTCCACTCCACTCCACTCCACTTCCCTTCACTCCCCTCCTTTCCATTCCTTTCCATTACATTCCAGTACATTCCAATCCATCTGATTTCACTCCACTCGACTCCACTTCACTCCACTCCATTCCATTGCATCATATTCCATTCTACTCCATTCCACTCCATTCCATTCCATTTCTTTCCATTCCATTCTATTAAATTCCACTCCATTCCATTGCATCTCATTCCATTCTACTCCATTTCACTCCATTCCATTCCATTTCTTTCCATTCCATTCTATTAAATTCCACTCCATTCCATTACATACATTTCTTTTGGGAGAATCTCTCTCTGTCACCCAGGCTGGTGTGCAGTAGCACAATCTCAGCTCACATTTCTTTTCACCATTCCATTCCATTACATTCCATTTATTCTGTTCCATTCCACTCCACTCCACACGATTCTATTAAACAACGCTCCACTCCACACCACTCCACCCCCCTGCAGTCCATTCTATCACATTAAATTCCCCTCCATTCCACTCCTTTGCACTCCACTCCACTTCGCTCCATTCCACTCCATTCCATTACATTCCATCACACTCCATTCCACTCTATTCCACTGTACAGCACTCCACTCCAATCCAGTCCATTCAATTCCATTCCTCTCCACTCCACTCCACTCCATTCTTTCCTTTGACGGGTTCTTACTCTGTCACCCAGGCTGGATTGCAGGGGCACAATCTCAGCTCCTATTACATATCACCTTTCTGTTCTATTTTATTCCTTTCCATTCCATTCCATTCCATTCCATTCCATTCCATTCCATTCCATTCCATTCCATTCTATTCCATTCCACTAAATTCCATTCCATTCCTTTCAACTCCACTCCACTCCATTTCATTTCATATCATTCTATTGTCCTCCATTCCACTCGACTCCACTCCACCACAATCCACTCCATGACATTGCATCCAATTCCATTCCACTCCATAACACTCCTCTCCACTCCACTTCTCTCCACTCCTCTGCACTCCATTCCACTCCATTCCATCCCATTCCATGCCACTCCATTCCACGCCACTCCAATCCACTCTATTCCACGCCACTCCACTCCACTCCTCTCCATTCCATTCCATTCTTTTCCACACCGTTGCATTCCATTCCATTCTTTTGACAGGATCTCACTCTGTCACCCAGGTTGGATTTCAGTGGCACAATCTCAGCTCATATTTCGATTCACCATTCCATTCCTTTCCATTCCAATCCATTCCTTTGCACTCCACTCCACTGTAATCCATTCCATTCCATTCCATTCCATTCAACTCCATTCCACTCCACTCCACTAGTGTCCACTTCACTACATTCCATTCCATTGCATCCCATTCCATTTCACTCCATTCCACTCCACTCCTCTCCATTCCAGTCCACCCCACTCCACTCCATTGCATTCCATTTCACTCCATTACCCTCCACTCCACTCCATTCCTGTCCACTCCGTTCCACTCCATTCCATTCCTTTCCATTTCATACCATTAAATTAAATTCCACTCCATTCCATTCCATTCCTTTCTTTCAACAGGATCTCACTCTGTCACCCAGGCTGGATTGCAGTGGAACAATCTCAGCTCACATTGCATTCCACCATTCTATTCCACATTCCACTCCATTCCATTCCATTCCATTGCATTCCTTTTCACTCCACTCAAATCCACTTCTCTCCATTCCATTCCATTTGATCCCATTCCATTCCACTCCCCTCAACTGCACTCTACTCCACTCCACTCCACTCAATTCCATTCCATTCCATTCCATTCAATTCCGTTCCATTTGACTGCATTCCATTCCATTCCTTTCTTTCGACAGGATCTCACCCTTTCATCAGGCTGGAGTGCAGTGGCAAAATCTGAGCTCACATTTCATTTCACCATTCAAGTCCATTACATTCCATTCCTTCCCATCTCATCCTGTTCTACTCCATTCTGCTCCATTCGAATCTACTCCACTCCACTCCATTCCATTCCATCCCATTGCATTCCATTCCATTCCACTGCAGTCCACTCCATGATGTTCCTTTCCATTACACTCCACTCCATTCAATTACATTCCGTTATTTCGACAGGATTTCACTCTGTCTTCCAGGCTGGAGTGAAGTGACAAAAACTCAATTCATTTCATTTCACCATTCCATTCCATTTCATTCCATTTCACCATTCCATTCCATTTCATTGCATTCCTTTCTATTCCACTCTACTCCAATTCACTCCATTCCAGTCCATTGCATTCTATTCTACTCCATTCCACTCCACTCTAATCCACTCCACTCCACTCCATTCCATTCCATTCCATCCCCTTCCATTCCATTCCTCTCCACTCCACTCCACTTCACTTCTCTCCCGTCCACTCCATTCCATTCCATCCGGTTCCATTCCACTCCATATCATCCCATTCCTTTCTTTTGACAGGATCTCACTCTGTCACACAGAATGGACTGCAGTGTCACAATCTTAGCTCACATTTCATTTCACCATTCCATTCCATTCCATTCCTTTCCATTCAGTTTCACTCCACTCCACTCTACTCCATTCCATTCCACTCCATTACACTCCTCTGCATTCCACAGACCTCCACTTATTCCATTCCATCCCGTTCCATTTCCCTCCATTCCACTCACCTCCCCTCCACTCTACTCCACTTCACTCCACTCCATTCCATTATTTTCCATCACTTTCTATTCCACTCCATTACACTCCACACCATTCCACTCCACTCCACTCCGTTACATTCCATTACAATCCATTCCATTCCTTTCCTTTCTTTCGACAGGATCTCACTCTATCAACCAGGCTGCAATGCAGTGGCACAATCTCAGCTCATATTTCGTTTCAATATTCCATTCCATTCCATTCTACTCCATTCCATTCCACTCCAATCCACTCTAGTATACTGCACTCCAATCCACTCCACTCTACTGCACTACAACCCATTCCACTCCATTCACTTCCATTCCATTCCATTCTATTCCACTCCATTCCATTCCATACCTTACTTTCGACAGGAACTCCCTCTGTCACCCAGGCTGGAGTGCAGTGGCACAATTCCAGCTCACATTTCATTTCACCATTCCATTCCATAGCATTCCATTCTATTGCATTCCTATGCATTCCATTGCTTTCCATGCCATTGCATTCCACTCCACCCCACCCCTATCCACTCTCTCCATTCCATTCCATTACTTTCCACTCCTTTCCACTCCACTTCACTCAACTCTAATACACTCCATTCCATTCCATCCCATTACATTCCACTCCATCCCACTCCAATCCACTGCAATCTTCTCCACTCCATTCCATTCCGTTCCATTCTTTCCATTCCACTCTATTCCATTCCATTCCTTTCTTTCGACAGGATATCACTCTGTCACCCAGGCTGTAGTGCAGCCACAGAATCTCAGCTCACATTTCATTTCACCATTCCTTTCTGTTCCATTGCATTCTATTCCATTACGTTACATTACACTCCATTCCCCTCTACTCCACTCTACACCACTCCACTTCTCTCCATTCTGTTCCATCCCATTCCGTTCCATTCAATTCCACTCCACCGCACTCCTCTCCACTCCACTCCATTCAATTCCATCCCACTCCATTGTACTCCATTCCACTCCACTCCACTTCACACCACTGAAAACCATTCTCCTCTATTCCATTCAATTCCAATCCACTCCTTTCCATTCCATTCTTTCCTTTCTACAGGATCTCACT
Source organism: Pongo pygmaeus (assembly GCF_028885625.2). Lineage (NCBI taxonomy): Eukaryota > Metazoa > Chordata > Mammalia > Primates > Hominidae > Pongo > Pongo pygmaeus. The sequence goes on along the minus strand of NC_072395.2, from coordinate 12,070,572 downwards.
CTGTCACCCATACTGGAGTACAGTGGCACAATCTCAGCTCATATTTCATTTCACTATTCCTTTCCATTCCATTCCATTACATTCCATTCCATTCCACTCCACTCCATTCCTCTCCAATCCACTACACTCCATTTCACTCCATTGCATTCCACTCCATCCCATTCCATTCCACTCTATTTCACTCCATTCCACTCCAGTCCACCACATTCCATTCGATCCCATTCCATTCAAATCCATTACACCAAAATCCACTCCAATTCACTACAATCCATTCCATTCCATTCCATTCCTTTCCATTCTTTCAACAGGTTCCCACTCTATCACCCAGGTTGGAGTGCAGTGGTACAATCTCAACTCAGATTTCATTTCTCCATTCCATTCCATCCAATTCCACTCCATTACACTACACTCCTTTCCATTCCATTCTTTTCTTTCGACAGGATCTCTCCCTGTCGCCCAGGCTGTAATGCAGTCACACAATCTCAGCTCACTCTTCATTTCACCATTCCCTTCCACTCCATTCCATTCCATTCTACTCAATTCCACTCCAATCCACCTCACTACACTACACTCCACTCCATTCCATCCCGTTCCACTCCAACACATGCCACTCCACTCCACTCCATTCCATTCCATCACATTCTACTCCAAACAATTCCACTCCGCTCCTTCCACTCCTCTCCACTCCACTCCACTGCATTCCACATCATTCCACTCAACTCCACTCCAGTCTACTCCACTCCACTCCATTCCATCCCATTCCATTCCATTTCATTCCACTAAACTCCTCTCCACTCCTCTCTTCTCCATTCCTCTCCACTCCACTAAAATCTACTCCATTTCATTCCCTTCAATTCCTTTCCATTCCAGTCCATTCCACTCTTCTCCAATCCACTCCGTTTCATTCCATCCAGTTCCATTCCACCGCATTCCACTCCACTCCACTCCACTCCGCTCTACTCCACACCATTCCATTCCTGTCCATTCCATTCCATTCCACTCCATCCAATTCCATTCCGCTTCATACCACTCTACTCCACTCCACTCTATTGCATTAAATTCCATACCATTCCATTCCACTGCATTCCAGTCCACTCCACTCCTCTACAATCCATTCCTTTCCAATCCATTCCATCCCATTCCATTCTACTCCACTCCACTCCATTGCACTCCACTCCACTCTACTACATTCCATTCCATTAAATTCCAGTCCATTCAATCCCATTATTTTATTTCAACAGTATCTCTCTGTGTCACCCAGGCTGGAGTGCAGTGGCACAATCTCAGCTCACATTTCATTTCACCGTTCCATTTCATTGCATTGCCTTCCATTCCATTCCTTTCAATTCCATTCCATTCCATTCAACTCCAATCGACTCTACTGCACTCTACTCAACTCCACTCCATTCAATTCCATTCCATTCCACTCCATTCCAATTCATTCCTTTCCTTTCTTTCAACATGAACTCACTCTTTCAACTGGGCTGCATTGCAGTGGCACAATCTCAACTCGCATTTCATTTCACCATAACATTCCATTCCATTCCAATCCATTGCATTGCATTCCACTCCACTCCACTCCAATCCACTTCACTCCACTCCATTCCAATCCACTCCACTCCACTCCACTCCATTCCAATCCACTCCACTCCACTCCAATCAACTCCATTCCTTTCCATTCTATTTCACTGCAACTCATTCCACTCGCCTCCAATCCACTCCACTCTACTCCACTCCACTCCACTCTACTCCACTCCACTCCACTCTACTCCAGTCCATTCGATTCCATCCAAATCCATTCCACTCCATTCCAGTCCACTTCATTCCACTCCACTCCCATCCTTTCCATTCCGCTCCATTCCCCTCCACTCCACTCCTCTCCACTCCATTCCACTCCATTCCATTCCATTCCACTCCTCCACTCCACACTGTTCCATTCCATTCCATTCGATTCCACTCCATTCCACTCCACTTCATTCCACTCCAGTCCACTCCACTGTGCTCCACTCCATTGCAATGTGTTCCATTCCATTCCACTCCATTCCACTCCACTTCATTCCACTCCAGTCCACTCCACTGTGCTCCACTCCATTGCAATGTGTTCCATTCCATTCCACTCCATTCCTTTCTTTCGAAAGGATTTCATTCTGTCATGCAGGCTGGAGTGCATTGGCACAATCGCAGCTCACATTTCACTTCGCCATTCGATTGCATTCCATTCCATTCCATTCCACTCCACTCCAATCCACTCCACTCCACTCAATTCCACTCCACTCCACTCAATTCCACTCCACTCTATTCCACTTCATTCCACTCCATTCCACTCCACTCCACTCCAATCCACTCCATTGCATTCCATTCCATTCCATTCCATTCCATTCCATTCCATTCCATTCCTTTCCTTTCTTTCAAAAAGTTCTCCCTCTGACACTTAACCTGGAGTGCAGAGGCACAATCTCAGTTCAAATTACATTTCATCTTTCCATTCCATTCCACTTCCTTCCACTCCACTCCACTCCAGTCAATTCCACTTCACTCCTCCATTCCATCCCATTCCATCCCATTCCATTCCACTCCATTCCTCTCCACTCCAATACACTCCATTCCATTCCATTCCATTCCACTCCATTCCTTTCCACTCAATTCCATTCCACTCCATTCCACTCCACTCCAATCCACTCCAGTCCATTCCATTCTATTCCATTCCACTCCATTCCATTCGTCTCCCCTCCACTCCACTCCACTCTATTCCATTCCATTCATTCCACACCATTACATTCAATTCCTCTCCACTCCACTCTATTCCCCTCCACTCCACTCCATCCCATTCCATCCCATTCTATTCCACTCCATTCCACTCCACTTCACTCCAATACACTACATTGCATTCCATTCCATCCCACTCTATTCCCCGCCGTTCCACTCCACTTCACTCCACTCCACTAGACTCCACTCCACTATACTCCACTCCACTCCGCTATACTCCACTCCACTCCACTATACTGCATTCCGTTCCATTGCAATCCAGTCTATTCTATTGCATTCCTTTCTTTCTGCAGGATATCACTGTGTCACCAACGCTAGGGTGGAGTGGCACAATCTGAGTTCACATTTCTTTTCAACATTCCATTCCACTCCACTCCACTTCCCTATACTCCACTCCAATCCATTCCATTCCTTTCACTTCCATTCCATTCCATTCCATTCCACTCCGTTCCATTCCATAATTTACTTTCAACAGGAACTCTCTCTGTCACCCAGGCTGGAGTGTTGTGGCACAATCTCAGCTCTCATTTCATTTCATCATTGCATTCCATTGTATTCCATACAATTGCATTCCTATGCTTTCCATTGCATTGCATTCCATTGCATTCCACTCCAATGCCATCCAATCCACTCCATTCCATTCCATTTCTTTCCACTCCTTTCCAAATCACTCAACTATACTCCACTCTACTCCACTCCATTCCTTTCCATTCCATACATTCCACTCTACTCTATTCCATTCCATTCCTTTCTTTCAACAGAATATCACTCTACACCCAGGCTGGAGTACAGCAGCACAATCGCAGGTCAAATTTCATTTCACCATTCCATTCTGATCCACTCCATTTCATTACATTACAATACATTACATTATATTACATTACATTATATTACAGTCCACTCTACACCACTCCACTTCATTCCATTCCATTCCACTCCACTGCACTCCTCTCCACTCCACTCCATTACATTCCATCCCATTCCATTCTACTCCTTTCCATTCCACTCCACTCAACTCCACACCACTCCACACCTTTCTCCTCTATTCCATTCAATTCCAATCCACTCCTTTCCATTCCATTCTTTCCTTTTGAAAGGATCTCACTCTGTCACCCAGGCTGGTGGGCAGTTGTACAATCTCAACTCACATTTCATTTCACCATTCCATTCCATTCCATCACTTTCCATTCCATTCCATCCCATTCTATTCCATTCCACTCCACTCCATTCCACTCCTCTCCACTCCATTCCATTCCCCTCCATTCCAGTCCTTTCAGTTACATTCCTTTCTTTCGACAGGATCTCTCTGTGTCACACAGGCTGGAGTGCAGGAGCACTATCTCAGCTCACATGTCATTTCATCATTCCATTCCATTGCATTCCATTCCATTCCACTGCATTCCATTCCATTGCATTCCTCTCCACTCCAGTCTAGTCCACTCCACTCCACTCCATTCCATTACATCCCATTCCATTCCACTCAATTCCACTCCACCCCTCTCCACCCCACTCCATTACATCCCATTCAACTCCGTTCCGCTCCACTCTACTCCAATCCACTTCACTCCATTCCATTCCATTCCGTTCCACTCCAATACATTCCATTCCGTTCCACTCCAATACATTCCATTCCACTCCTTTCTTTTGACAGGATCTCACACTGTCACCCATGTTGGAGTGCAGTGGCACAATCTCAGCTCACATTTCATTTCACCATTCCATTCCATTCCATCCCATTACCTTCCAATCCGTTCCACTCCATTCCAATTCACTCCACTCCACTCCACTCCACTGTATTCCATTCCATCCCATTGCATTCCAATAAACTCTAATCCACTCCTTTCCTCTCCAATCCACTCTACGCGATTCCATTCCATCCTCGTCTATTCCACTCTTTTCCACTCCACTCCTCTCCACTCGACTCCATTCCACTCCATTCCATTCCACACTATTCCATTCCATTGCATTCTATTCCATTCCACTCTATTCCCCTCCATTCCACTCCACTCCGCTCCACTCCACTCGACCCACTCCAGTCCACCCCACTCCACTCCATTCCGTTCCATTCCATTCCATTCTGTTCCACTCCATGCCATTCCACTCCTCTCCTCTCCAGTCCGCTCCATCCCATTTGATCGCATTCCATTCCACCCCATTCCACTGCACTCCCCTCCACTCCACTCCCCTCCACTCCACTCCACTCCACTATATTCCATTCTTTTTCATTCCATTCCACTCCATTGCATTTCATTCCCTTTTTTCGACAGGATATCACTCTGCCACCCAGGCTGCAGTGCAGTGACACAATCTCAGCTCACATTTCATTACACCATTAGATTCCATTGCGTTCAATTCCGTTCCAGTCCACTTCACTCCACTCGAATCCATTTCTTTCCATGCCATTCCCCTCTACTCGATTCCACTCTACTCCCCTACATTCCATTCCATTCTACTCCACTTCACTCCACATCACTCCACTCCATTGCATTCCCCTCCATTCCACACCTTTCCATTCTATCCCATTCCATTCCACTCCACTCCACTCCACTCCAGTACACTCCAGTCCAATCCATTCCACTCTTCTCTTCTCTATTCCATTCCATTCCCTTCAAATCCACTCCATTCCATTCCATTCCTTTCTTTCAACAGGATCCCACTCTGTCACCCAGGCGTGAGTTCAGTGGCCCAATCTCAGCACACATTTCATTTCACCATTAGATTCCGTTCCGTACCCTTCCATTCCATTGCATTCCATGCCACTCCATTCTGCTCAACTCCAGTCCACTCCACTCCATTCCACTGCATTGCATTCCATTCCATGCCATGCCATTCCATACCACTTCCTTCCACTGCACTCAAATCCACTCCACTGCATTCCACTCCATTCCATTCCATTCTATTCCATTCCTTTCTATACCATTCCATTCCATTCCTTTCTTTCGAGAGGATCTCACTCTGTCGCCAAATCTGGAGTGCAGTGGAACAATCTCAGCTCACATTTAACTTCACAATGCCATTACATTTCAATAAATCCCATTCCATTCCATACCATTTTCTCCACTCCACTCCACTCCAGTCCACTCCAATCCATTCCACTCGACTCCACTCCACTCCACTCCAAACCATTCCATTCAATTCCATTCCTGTCAACTCCATTACACTCCACTTCACTCTAATCCACTGTACTCCAATCCATTCCATTCCACTCCATTCCAATCCATTCCACTGCACTCCACTCCGCTCAACTCCATTGCATCCCAATTCATTCCACTCCACTCCACTCCTCTCCACTCCCCTCTGCTCCATTCAATTCCATCCCATTCTATTCCACTCCATTCCACTCCACTCCACTCCATTCCACTCCACTCCACTCCATTCCACTCCATTCCATTCCATTCCATTCCATTGCATTCCACTCCACTCCATTCCATTCCATTCCTTTCCATTCCTCTCCATTGCACTCCTCTCCTCTCCTCTCCAGCCCAATCCTTCCCAATCGATACCATACCATTCCACTCTATTGCAATCCACTCCACTCCACTGCAATCCACTCCATTCCATTCCATTCCATCCCATTCCATTCCACTCCATTCCACTCCACTCCATTCCACTCGACTCCACTCCACTCAACTCCAACCCATTCCATTCAATCCCATTCCTCTCAACTTCATTACACTCCACTCCACTCTAATCCACTGTACTCCAATCCATTCCATTCCACTCCATTCCAATCCATTCCACTGCACTCCACTCCGCTCAACTCCATTGCATCCCATTTCATTCCACTCCACTCCACTCCTCTCCACTCCCCTCTGCTCCATTCAATTCCATCCCATTCTATTCCACTCCACTCCACTCCATTCCACTCCACTCCATTCCACTCCACTCCATTCCACTCCATTCCATTCCATTCCTTTCCATTCCATTCCATTCCATTGCATTCCACTCCACTCCATTCCATTCCATTCTTTTCCATTCCTCTCCATTGCACTCCAATCCTCTCCTCTCCAGCCCAATCCATCCCAATCAATTCCATACCATTCCACTCTATTGCAATCCACTCCACTCCACGGCAATCCACTCCATTCCATTCCATTCCATCCCATTCCATTCCACTCCATTCCACTCTACTTCACTCCACTCCACTCCACGCCACGCCATTCCATTCCATTCTTTTCTTTCGACCAGATATCACTCTGTCGCCCAGACTGGAGTACAGGGGCGCTATCTCAACTCACATTTCATTTCTCCATTTCATTCCATTTCATTGTATTCCATTCCATTCCTCTCCTCTCAATTCCACTCCACTTCCCTCCTTTCCATTCTATTCCATTCCACTCTAATCCACTCTTCTCCATTCCACTCCTCTCCACTCAATTCCATTACATTACATTACATTCCACTCCATTCCACTCCACTCCAGTCCACTTCACTCGGGTCAGCTCCATTCCATTCCAGTCCATCCCAGTCCATTCCACTGCAGTGCACTCTACAACACTCCACTCCACTACAGTCTACTCCATTCCATTCCACTCCATTCCATTCCATTCCTTTCTTTCGACAGGATCTCACTCTGTCACTCAGACTGGTTGCAGTGGCAGAATCCCAGCTCCCATTTCATTTCACCGTTCCATTCCATTCCATTCCATTCGACTACATTCCATTCCATTCCACTCCACTCCACTCTACTCCATTCAAATCCACTCCATTCCTCTCCACTCCACTCCACTCCAATCCACTCCGGTCCATTCCATCCAATTCCACTTCGCTCCATTCCACTCCACTCCAGTCCACTCAAATCCATTCCGTTCCGTTCCATCCAATTCCATTCGACTCCACTCCCCTCCACTCCATTCCATTCCATACGATTCCATTACACTCCATTACACTCCACTCCCCTCCATTCAACTGTACCACACTCCACTCCATTCCTTTCCATTCTGTTCCATTCCATTCTATTCCTCTCCACTCCATTCCACTCCACTCCACTCCACTCGACTCCACTCCATCCCATTCCATTCCATTCCATTCTATTCCACTAAAGTCCACTCCAATCCACTCCACTCCATTCCACTCCACCCCACTGCACTCCGTTCCATCCCATTCCATTCCACTCCATTGCATTCCATTCCACTCCACTCCACTCCACTCCATTCCATTCCATTCCATTCCATTCCATTCCACTCCATTCCCTTCCATTCCACTCCATCCTATTCCATTCCTTTCTTTCGACAGGATGTCACTCTGTCACCCAGGCAGAAGTGCAGTGGCACAATCTCAGTTCACATTTCATTTCACCATTCCATACCGTTCCATTTCATTCCATTCCATAGCATTCCATTCCATTCCATTCCACTCCACTCCACTCCATTCCATTCCATTCCATTACACTGCATTCCGCTCCACTCCACTCCAATAAACTCCACTCCACTCCATTCCATTTCATTCCAATCCATTCCATTCCATCCTATTCCATTCCTTTCCATCCCACTCCATTCCTTTCCATCCCACTCCATTCCTCTCCACTACGCTCCAATCCACTCCACACCATTCAATCCCATTGCTATCCATTACATTCCACGAAATTACACTCCACTCCACTGCACTCCAGTCCACTCCACTCCTCTCCACTCCACTCCATTCCCATCCCTTCTATCCCGTTCCCTTCCAATCCTCACCAATCCACTCCACTCCACTCCATTCGATTCCATTCTATTACATCCCATTCTATTCCATTCCACTCCATTTCACTCCACTCCTCTACATTTCACTCCATTCCATTAAGTCCCATTCCATTCCACTCCATTCCACTCCACTCCACTCCTCTCCACTCCAATCCACTGCACTCCATTCCATTCCATTACATCTCATTCCGTTCCACTCCACTCCTCTCCACTCCAATCCACTGCACTCCATTCCATTCCATTACATCCCATTCCATTCCACTCTATTCCACTAAAATCCAATATACTCCACTCCATTCCATTCCATTCCATCTGATCCCATTCCACTCCACTCAACTCCTCTCCACTCCTCCCCACTCCAATCAACTACATTCCATTCCATTTCATTCCATTACCCTCCATTCCACTCCACATCCCTCCACTCCACTCCACTGCACTCTTCTCCACTCCAATCCATTCCATTCAATTCCATCCCACTCCATTCCACTCCACTCCAGTCCAATCCACTCCAATCCACTCCACTCCACTGCACTCCACTGCACTTCATTCCATTCCATTCCTTTCCATTCCATGCCATTCCAATCCAATCCACTCGACTTCACTGCACTCCACTACGTTCCATTCCATTCAATTCCATTCCATCCCATTCCATTCCACTGCATTCCAATGCAATCCTTTCTTTCGCCAGGGTCTCGCTCTCTCACCCAGGCTGGATTGCAGTGGCATAATCACTTCTTACATTTCATTTCACCATTCTATTCTATTCCATTCCATTCCACTCCACTCCTTTCCACTCCACTCCATTCATTTCCCTCCCATTCTGTTCCACTCCATTCCAATCCACTCCACTCAACTCCATTCAGTTGCTTTATACTCTAATCCTTTCACCTCCATTCCACGCCTCTCCACTCCACTCCCTTCCATCCCATTCCATCCCATTCCATTATACTCCATTCCATTCCACTCCACTCCTCTCCACTCCATTCCATTCCATTATATCCCATTCCATTCCACTTCATTTCAGTCCATTCCACTCCACTTCATTTCACTCCATTCCACTCCACTCCACTCCACTCCACTACATTCCATTCCATTCCATTCCATTTTATTCCATTCCACTCCAATCCACTCCATCCCATTCCATTCCACTCCAATCCATTCCACTCCTTTGTACTCCCCTCCACTCCACTCCATTCCACTCCATCCCATTCCATTCCACTCCACTCCAATCCACTCCATTCCATTCCATTCCACTCCACTCCAATGCACTCCATTCCATTCCATTCCACTCCACTCCAATCCACTCCATTCCATTCTATTCCATGCCATTCCATTCAACTCCATTCCACTTCATTCCATTCCTCTCCACTCCTCTCCTGTCCTCTCCACTCCACTCCATTTCATTCCTTTCCATCCCTTTCCACACCACTCCATTCCGTTTCACTCCATTCAAGTCTAATCCTCTCCATTCTGTTCCTTTCCACCCCACTCCATTACATTCCACTCCATTCCACTGCATTCCACTCCATTCCATTCCTTTCCACTCCATTCCACTCCATTCCATTCCACTCCATTCCACTGGATTCCACTCCATTTCATTCCATTCCACTCCATTCCACTGCATTCCTTTCCATTCCTCTAAATTCCTCTCCATTGCATTCCATTCCACTCCATTCATCTCCATTCCACTCCATTCCATTCCATTCCATTCCATTCCATTCCATTCCATTCCATTCCATTCCATTCCATTCCCTTCTTTCGACAGGATGTCATTGTGTCACCCAGGCTGGAGTGCAGTAGCACTATCTCCGCTCACATTTCGTTTCACCATTCCTTTCCATTCCATTCTGTTCCATTCCCTTCCATTCCATTCCTCTCCACTCCACTCTTCTCCATTACACCCAGATAATGTCTAATCCACTCCAATCCATTGCATTCCATCCCATCCAATTCAACTCCTCTGCTCTCCCTTCCACTCCACTCCACTCCACTCCTCTCCATTCCATTCCATTCAATCGTATCCCATTCTTCTTCATTCCACTACTCTATACTCCACTCGACTCCACTCCACTCCTCTCGATTCCATTCCACTCCATTGCAATCCACTCCATTCTCTTCCATTCGTTTCTTTCGACAATATCTCCCTCTGTCACCCAGGCAGGAGTGTAGTGGCAGAATAACAACCGACATTTCGGTTCACCTTTCCATTCAATTGCATTCTACTCCATTCCATTCCACTCCACTGCATTCCATTCCATTCTGTTCTACTCCATTACACTCTACGCCACTCCACCACACTCCACTCCACTACATTACTTTCCATTCCATTCCATTCCACTACATTCCCCTACACTCCCATCCACTCTATTCCATTCCCTTACATCAAAATCCATTCCACTCCATTCGACTCCTCTCCACTCTACTCCACTGCATTCCATTCCATTCCCTTCCAGTCCATTCCACTCCACTCCACTCCACTCCACTCCATTCCATTCCATTACTTCCCATTCCATTCCACTCCATTCAACTCCAATCCACACCACTCCAGTCCATTCCATTCCATTACATAACATTACATTACACTCCATTCAGCTCCTCTGCACTCCACTCCACTCTACTCCATGTCACTTCTTTCCATTCCACTCCATCTCATTCCATTCAACTCCATTTCACTGTAATCCACTCCACTCCACTCCATTCCATTCCATTCTACTCCATTCCATTCAATTCCTTTCTTTTGACAGGATCTCACTCTGTCACCCACGCTGGAGTTCAGTGGCAATATCTCAGCTCACGTTTCATTTCAAAATTCCATTGCTTTCCATTCCATTCCATTGCATTCCTTTCCATTCCATTCCTTTCCACTGCATTCTACTCCATTCCACTCCTCTCTACTTCATTCCAGTCCACTCCTCTACAGTCCATTCCACTACATTCCATTCTTTTCCATTCCATTCCACTCCTTTCTACTCCATTCCACTCCACTCCAGTCCACTCCATCCAGTTACCACCCATTGCTTTCCACTCCAGTCCACTCCATCCAGTTACCACCCATTGCTTTCCACTCCATTCCAATCCTCTCCATTCCATTCCTCTCTGTTCCACTCCATTCCATTCCATTCGACTCCATTCCATTCCATTTCTTTCTTTAGACAGGATATCAATCTGCACCCTGGCTGGAGTGCAGTGGCACAATCTCAGCTCACATTTCATTTCACCATTTCATTCCGTTCCATTCCATTCCATTGCATTCTAATCCACTCCACTCCACTCCTTTACATTCCTTTACATCCCATTCCATTCCTCTCTATTACACTCCACTCTGCTCCACTCCACTCCACTCCATTCCCTTCTGTCTCATTTCATTCCACTCCATTCCACTCCACTCCACTCCATTCCATTCCACTCCATTCCACTCCACTCCACTCCATTCCATTCCACTCTATTCCAGTCCATTCCATTCCACTTGATGCCATTCCATTCCACTCAATTCCAATCCACTCTACTCCATTCCATTCCACTCTATTCCAGTCCATTCCATTCCACTCAATTCCAATCCACTCTATTGCACTTTACTCCACTCCACTCCTTTCCACCCCAGTCCACGCCATTCCACTCCACCACACTCCTCTCCACTCCACACCATTCCATTCCATCCCATCCAATCCCCTTCTACTCCACTCCATTGCACTCCACTCCACTCCACTCTACTCCATTCATTGCTCTCCATTCCATTCAATCCCATTCGTTTCAACTCCATTCCATTCCACTCCACTCCTCTCCTCTAAACTCCATTCCATTCCATTCCATTCCATTGAATGCAATACCATTTCATTCCATTACTTTCTTTCGACAGGATGTCACTCTGTCACGCAGGCTGGGGTGCAGTGGCACAACCTCAGAGTACATTTCATTACATCATTCCATTCCATTTATTTCCATTCCATTCCATTCTATTCCAATGGATTCCATTGCATTCCATTGCATTCCATTCCACTCCATTCCAATCCAATATGGTCCACGCCATTCCAATCCACTCCACTACACTACACTCCCCTCCACTCCATTCCATTCCATCCCATTCCATTCCACTCCACTCCACTCCAGTCGATTCCATTCCATCCACTTCTATTCCATTCCATTCCAACCAATTCATTTCCACTGCTCTCCACTCCACTCCTCTCCAATCCACTCCTCTCCACTCCACTCCATTACATTCCATTCCATCCCATTCCTTTGCACCCCATTCCACTCCACTCAACTCCACGCCACTACACTCCACTCCATTCCACTGCATTCCACTCCATTCCATTCCATTCCACTCCATTCCATTCCATTCCATTCCATTCCACTCCATTCCATTCCACTCCACTCCACTCCATTCCATTCCATTCCACTCCATTCCATTCCATTCCACTCCATTCCACTCCATTCTATTCCATTCCATTCCATTCCATTCCATTCCATTCCATTCCATTACACTCCACTCCATTCCATTCCACTCCACTCCATTCCATTCCATTCCATTCCATTCCATTCCATTCCATTCCATTCCATTCGACTCCACTCCATTCCATTCCATTCCATTCCATTCCATTCCATTCCATTCCACTCCACTCCATTCCATTCCATTCCATTCCATTCCATTCCTTTCCATTCCATTCCCCTCCAATCCATTCCACTCCATTCCACTCCATTTAATTCCATTACACTTCATTCCCTTCTTTCGACAGGATCTCACTCTGTCACCCAGGACGGAGTGCAGTAGCACAATCTCAGCTCACATTTCATTTCACCATTCCTTTCCATTCCATTCTGTTCCATTCTATTCCATTCCAATCCACTCCACTCCACTCCACTCTACTCCATTCCACCGAAATCCACTCTAATCCGCTTCGCTCCATTGCATTCCATCCCATCCAATTCCACTCCACTCCTCCCCTCTCCACTCCACTCCACTCCATTCCATTCCATTCCATTCCATTCTATTCAATCACATTCCATTCCACTTCTTTCCACTCCAATCCACTCCACTCCACTCTTCTCGACTCCATTCCATTCCATTGTTTTCTTTCGACAGGATCTCACTCTGTCACCAAGGGTGGAGTGCCGTGGCACATTAACAGCTTACATTTCATTTCACCATTCCATTCCATTCCATTCCATTCCATTCCACTCCACTCCACTCTACTCAATCCTAATCCATTCCATTCCACTCCATTCCACTCCAATCCACTCCATTCCACTCCACTTCACTCCATTCCATTTCCTTCCATTCCACTCCATTTCACTCCATTCCACTCCACTCAACTCCAATCGATCCCATTCCATTCCATTCCATTTTACTTCATTTCACTGCACTCCACTCGACTCCATTCCATACCATTTCATTACACTGTATGAGACTCCACTCCAATCCACTCCATTCCATTCCATTCCTTTCCATTCCACTCCATTCCGTGCTTTCCTTTTTTTTGATATTACTTCACTCTGCCTCTCAGGCAGGAGTGCAGTGGCACAATCTCAACTCACATGTCATTTCACCATTCCATTCCATTCCACCCCACTCCACTTCACTCCACTCCACTCCACTCTACTCCTCTACTTCACACCATCCCATTGCATCCAATTCCATTCCACTGTTTTCCACTCCACTCCACTGCACTCCAGTTCTTTCCACTCCATTCTGTTCTATGCGAGCCCATTCCATTCTACTCCATTACACTCCACTCCAATTGACTCCACTCTTCTCCTTTCCACTCCATTCCATTACCTTCCATTACATTCCACTCCATTCCCTTCCATTCTATTCCATTCCATTCTTTTATTTCTACAGGATCTCATTCTATCACTCAGGCTGGAGTGCCGTGGGACAATCTCACTGCACATTTCATTTCACCATTCCGTTTCATTCCTTTCCATTCCTTTTCATTCCATTCCATCTCATTCCATTTCAGTCCATTCCACTCCATTCCACTTGACTCCACTCCACTATACTCCACTCCAATCCACTCCACATCAGTACATTCCATACCTTTCCATTCCACTCCACTCCATTCGACTTAATTGGAATTCATTCCATTCCACTCCAATACATTCCATTCCTTTCTTTAGACGGGATTTCAATCTGTCAACCAGGCTGGAGTGCAGTGACACAATTTCAGCTCACATTTCATTTCACCATTCCCATCCATTCCATTCCATTCCATTCCATACCACTCGACTCCATTCCTTTCCACTCCACTCCACTCCATTCCATTCCATTGCATTCCATTCAACTACATCCGATCTTTCCTTTCTTTCGACAGTATCATCTCACTCTGTCACTCAGGCTGGAGTGCAGTGGCACAAACTCATCTCACATTTCATTTCACCATTCTACTCCATTCCACTCCACTCTACTCCACTCCACTTGACTCCATTCCATCCCTCTCCATTCCTCTCCCGTCCACTCCACTCCACTCCACTCCATTCCATCCAGTCCAATTCTATTCCAATCCATTCCACTCAACCGCACTCCACTCCACTGCACTCCACTCCATTCCATTCCGTCCCATTCCACTTTATTCCATTCCATTTCTTTCTTTCAACAGCATCTCACTCTTTCACCCAGGCTGAAGTGTAGTGGCACAATCTCAGCTCACATTTCATTTCACCATTTCATTGCCTTCCATTCTCTTCCATTCCATTCCATTCCATTCCATTCCATTCTACACCAATCCACTCCACTCCACCTCATAACATTCCTCTACGTTACGTTCCATTCCACTCCTTTCCACTCCACTCCATTCCATTCCATTCCATTCCATTCCACTCCACTCCACTTCACTCAACTCCTTGGCACTCCACTCCATTCAATTCCATTCTATTCCATTTCACTATTCTCCATTACACTCAATTCCTCTCCACTCCACTGCAGTCCACTCTACTCTATTCCACTATATTCCATTCCATTCCATTCCATTCCACTCCAAGCCACTCCACTGCACTCCAGTTCACTCCACTCCATCCCATTCCATCCAATTCCTTTCCACTCCATTCCACTCCACTCCACTCCACTCCACTCCACTCCATTCCATTCCATTCTCACAGATTTAATTTCTCTACATTCTACTCCATGCCAGTCCACTCCATACAACTCCAATCCATGCCACTCCACTCCATTCTATTCCATTCCATTGCATTCCATTCCCCTGCACTCTGTTCCATTCCTTTCCTTTATTTAAATATTTATATATATATATATTTATTTATTATACTTTAGGTTTTAAAGTACATATGCAGAACGTGCAAGTTAGTTACATATGTATACGTGTGCCCTACTGTTGTGCTGCACCCACTAACTCGTCATCTAACAGTAGGTATATCTCCCAATGTTATCTCTTCCCCCTCCCCCAACCCCACAACAATCCCCAGAGTGTGATGTTCCCCTTCCTGTGTCCATGTGTTCTCATTGTTCAATTCCCACCTATGAGTGAGAATATGTGGTGTTTGGCCTTTTGTTCTTGCGATAGTTTACTGAGAATGATGATTTCCAATTTTATCCATGTCCCTACAAAGGACATGAACTCATCATTTTCTATGACTGCATAGTATTCCGTGGTATATATGTGCCACATTTTCTTAATCCAGTCTATCATTGTTGGATACTTGGGTTGGTTCCAAGTCTTTGCTATTGTGAATAATGCCACAATAAACATACGAGTGCAAGTGTCTTTATAGCAGCATGATTTATAATCCTTTGGGTATATACTCAGTAATGGGATGGCTGGGTCAAATGGTATTTCTAGTTCTAGATCCGTGAGGAATCCCCACACTGACTTCCACAATGTTTGAACTAGCTTACAGTCCCACCATCTGTCTAAAAGTTTTCCTATTTCTCCACATCCTCTCCAGCACCTGTTGTTTCCTGACATTTTAATGATTGCCATTCTAACTGGTGTGAGATGGTATCTCATTGTGGTTTTGATTTGCATTTCTCTGATGGCCAGTGATGGTGAGCATTTTTCCATGAGTTTTTTGGCTGCATAAATGTCTTCTTTTGAGAAGTGTCTGTTCATGACCTTCGCCCACCTATTGATGGGGTTGTTTGTTTTTTTCTTGTAAATTTGCTTGAGTTCATTGTTGAGTCTGGATATTAGCCCTTTGTCAATTGAATAGGTTGCAAAAATTTTCTCCCATTTTGTAGGTTGCCTGTTCACTCTGATGGTAGTTTCTTTTGCTGTGCAGAAGCTCTTGAGTTTAATTAGATCACACTTGTCAATTTTGGCTTTTGTTGCCATTGCTTTTGGTGTTTTAGACATGAAGTCCTTGCCCATGCCTATGTCCTGAATGGTATTGCCTAGGTTTTCTTCTAGGGTTTTTATGGTTTTAGGTCGAACATTAAAGTCTCTAATCCATCTTGAATTGATTTTTGTATAAGGTGTAAGGAAGGGATCCAGTTTCAGCTTTCTACATATGGCTAGCCAGTTTTCCCAGCACCATTTATTAAATAGGGAATCCTTTCCCCATTTCTTGTTTATGTCAGGTTTGTCAAAGATCAGATAGTTGTAGATATGTGACATTATTTCTGACGGCTCTGTTCTGTTCCATTGATCTATATCTCTGTTTTGGTACCAGTACCATGCTGTTTTGGTTACTGTAGCCTTGTAGTATAGTTTGAAGCCAGGTAGCGTGATGCCTCCAGCTTTGTTCTTTTGGCTTAGGATTGAATTGGCGATGCGGGCTCTTTTTTGGTTCCATATGAACTTTAAAGTAGTTTTTTCCAATTCTGTGAAGAAAGACATTGGTAACTTGATGGGGATGGCATTGAATCTGTAAATTACCTTGGGAAGGATGGCCATTTTCATGATATTGATTCTTCCCACCCATGAGCATGGAATGTTCTTCCATTTGTTTTTATCCTCTTTTATTTCCTTGAGCAGTGGCTTGTAGTTCTCCTTGAAGAGTTCCTTCACATCCCTTGTAAGTTGGATTCCTAGGTATTTTATTCTCTTTGAAGCAATTGTGAAAGGGAGTCCACTCATGATTTGGCTCTCTGTTTGTCTGTTATTGATGTATAAGAATGCTTGTGATTTTTGTACATTGATTTTGTATCCTGAGACTTTGTTGAAGTTGCTTATCAACTTAAGGAGATTTTGGGCTGAGACAATGGGGTTTTCTAGATATACTATCATGTCATCTGCAAACAGGGACAATTTGACTTCCTCTTTTCCTAATTTAATACCCTTGATTTCCTTCTCTTGCCTAATTGCCCTGGCCAGAACTTCCAGCACTATGTTGAATAGAAGTGGTGAGAGAGGGCATCCCTGTCTTGTGCCAGTTTTCAAAGAGAATGCTTCCAGTTTTTGCCCATTCAGTATGATATTGGCTGTGGGTTTTTCATAAATAGCTCTTATTATTTTGAGATATGACCCATCAATACCGAATTTATTGAGAGTTTTTAGCATGAAGCGTTGTTGAATTTTGTCAGAGGCCTTTTCTGCATCTATTGAGATAATCATGTGGTTTTTGACTTTGGTTCTGTTTATATGCTGGATTACATTTATTGATTTTCGTTTATTGAACCAGCCTTGCATCCCAGGGATGAAGCCCACTTGATCATGGTGGATAAGCTTTTTGATGTGCTGCTGGATTCTGTTTGCCAGTATTTTATTGAGGATTTTTGCATCAATGTTCATCAAGGATATTGGTCTAAAATTCTCTTTTTTTGTTGTGTCTCTGCCAGGCTTCGGTATCAGGATGATGCTGGCCTCATAAAATGAGTTAGGGAGGATTCCCTCTTTTTCTATTGATTGGAATAGTTTCAGAAGGAATGGTACCAGTTCCTCCTTGTACCTCTGGTAGAATTCGGCTGTGAACCCATCTGGTCCTGGACTTTTTTTGGTTGGTAAGCTATTGATTATTGCCACAATTTCAGCTCCTGTTATTGGTCTATTCAGAGATTCAACTTCTTTCTGGTTTAGTCTTGGGAGGGTGTATGTGTTGAGGAATTTATCCATTTCTTCTAGATTTTCTAGTTTATTTGCGTAGAGGTGTTTTTAATATTCTCTGATGGTAGTTTGTATTTCTGTGGGATCGGTGGTGATATCCCCTTTGTCATTTTTTATTGCATCTATTTGATCCTTCTCTCTTTTTTTCTTTATTAATCTTGCTAGTGGTCTATCAATTTTGTTGATCCTTTCAAAAAACCAGCTCCTGGATTCATTTATTTTTTGAAGGGTTTTTTATGTCTCTATTTCCTTCAGTTCTGCTCTGATTTTAGTTATTTCTTGCCTTCTGCTAGCTTTTGAATGTGTTTGCTCTTGCTTTTCTAGTTCTTTTAATTGTGATGCTAGGGTGTCAAATTTGGATCTTTCCTGCTTTCTCTTGTGGGCATTTAGTGCTATAAATTTCCCTCTACACACTGCTTTGAATGCATCCCATAGATTCTGGTATGTTGTGTCTTGGTTCTCGTTGGTTTCAAAGAACATCTTCATTTCTGCCTTCATTTCTTTATGTACTCAGCAGTCATTCAGGAGCAGGTTGTTCAGTTTCCATGTAGTTGAGCGGTTTTGAGTGAGATTCTTAATTCTGAGTTCTAGCTTGATTGCACTGTGATCTGAGAGATAGTTTGTTATAATTTCTGTTCTTTTACATTTGCTGAGGAGAGGTTTACTTCCAAGTATGTGGTCAATTTTGGAATAAGTGTGGTGTGGTGCTGAAAAAACTGTGTATTCTTTTTATTTGTGGTGTAGAGTTCTGTAGATGTGTATTAGGTCCGCTTGGTGCAGAGCTGAGTTCAATTCCTGGGTATCCTTGTTAACCTTCTGTCACGTTGATCTTTCTAATGTTGACAGTGGGGTGTTAAAGTCTCCCATTATTAATGTTTGGGAGTCTAAGTCCCTTTGTAGGTCACTCAGGACTTGCTTTATGAATCTGGGTGCTCCTGTATTGGGTGCATATATATTTAGGATAGTTAGCACTTCTTGTTGAATTAATCCCTTTACCATTATATAGTGACCTTCTTTGTCTCTTTTGATCATTGTTGGTTTAAAGTCTGTTTTATCAGAGACTAGGATTGCAACCCCTGCTTTTTTTTTTCCATTTGCTTGGTAGATCTTCCTCCATCCTTTTATTTTGAGCCTATGTGTGTCTCTGCACGTGAGATGGGTTTCCTGAATACAGCACACTGATGGGTCTTGACTCTTTACCCAATATACTAGTCTGTGTCTTTTAATTGGAGCATTTAGTCCATTTACATTGAAAGTTAATATTGTTATGTGTGAATTTGATCCTGTCATTATGATGTTAGCTGGTTATTTTGTTCGTTAGTTGATGCAGTCTCTTCCTAGTCTCGATGGTCTTTACATTTTGGCATGATTTTGCAGCGGCTGGTACTGGTTGTTCCTTTCCATCTTTAGCGCTTCCTTCAGGAGCTCTTTTAGGGCAGGCCTGGTGGTGACAAAATCTCTCAGCATTTGCTTGTCTGTAAAGTATTTTATTTCTCTTTCACTTATGAAGCTTAGTTTGGCTGGATATCAAATTCTGGGTTAAAAATTCTTCTCTTTAAGAATGTTGAATATTGGCCCCCACTCTCTTCTGGCTTGCAGAGTTTCTGCCAAGAGACCCGCTGTTAGTCTGATGGGCTTCCCTTTGAGGGTAACCCGACCTTTCTCTCTGGCTGCCCTTAACATTTTTTCCTTCATTTCAGCTTTGGTGAATCTGACAATTATGTGTCTTGGAGTTGCTCTTCTCGAGGAGTATCTTTGTGGCATTCTCTGTATTTCCTGAATCTGAATGTTGGCCTGCCTTGATAGATTGGGGAATTTCTCCTGGATGATATCCTGCAGTGTTTTCCAACTTGGTTCCATTCTCCCTGTCACTTTCAGGTACACCAATCAGACGTAGATTTGGTCTTCTCACATAGTCCCATATTTCTTGGCGGCTTTGCTCGTTTCTTTTTATTCTTTTTTCTCTAAACCTCCCTTCTCACTTCATTTCATTCATTTCATCTTCCATCACTAATACCCTTTCTTCCATTTGATCGCGTCGGCTCCTGAGGCTTCTACATTCTTCCCGTAGTTCTCGAGCCTTCATTTTCAGCTCCATCAGCCCCTTTAAGCACTTTTCTGTATTGGTTATTCTAGTTATACATTCTTCTAAATTTTTGTCAAAGTTTTCAACTTCTTTACCTTTTGTTTGAATATCCTCCCGTAGCTCAGAGTTATTTGATTTTCTGAAGCCTTCTTCTCTCAGCTTCTCAAAGTCATTCTCCATCGAACTTTGTTCCATTGCTGGTGAGGAATTGCGGTGCTTTGGAGGAGGAGAGGCGTTCTGCTTTTTAGAGTTTTCGGTTTTTCTGCTCTGTTATTTCCCCATCTTTGTGGTTTTATCTACTTTTGGTCTTTGATGATGGTGATGTAAAGATGAGTTTTTGGTGTGGATGTCCTTTCTGTTTGTTAGTTTTCCTTCTAACAGACAGGACCCTCAGCTGCAGGTATGTTGGAGTACCCGCCCGTGTGAGGTGTCAGTCTGTCCTTGCTTGGGGTGCCTCCCAGTTAGGTTGCTTGGGGGTCAGGGGTCAGGGACCACTTGAGGAGGCAGTCTGCCCGTTCTCAGATCCCCAGCTGCGTGCTGAGAGAACCACTGCTCTCTTCAAAGCTGTCAGACAGGGACATTTAAGTCTGCAGAGGTTACTGCTGTCTTTTTGTTTGTCCGTGCCCTGCCCCAAGAGGTGGAGTTTACAGAGGCATGCAGGCCTCCTTGAGCTGTGGTGGGCTCCACCCAGTTCGAGCTTCCCGGCTGCCTTGTTTACCTAAGCAAGCCTGGGCAATGGTGGGCGCCCCTCCCCCAGCCTCACTGCTACCTTGCAGTTTGATCTCAGACTGCTGTGCTGGCAATCAGCGAGACTCCTTGGGCATAGGACCCTCTGAGCCAGGTGCGGGATATAAACTCCTGGTGCACCGTTTTTTAAGCCTGTCGGAAAGGCACAGTATTCGGGTGGGTGTGACCCGATTTTCCAGGTGCCATCTTTCACCCCTTTCTTTGACTAGGAAAGGGAACTCACTGAACCGTTGCCCTTCCCAAATGAGGCAATGCCTTGCCATTCTTCGGCTCGAGCACGGTGCATGCACCCACTGACCTCCGCTCACTCTCTGGCACTCCCTTGTGAGATGAACCCGTTACATCAGATGGAAATGTAGAAATCACCTGTCTTCTTCGTCGCTCGTGCTGGAAGCTGTAGACCACAGCTGTTCCTATTTGGTCATCATGGCTACTCCATTCCATTCCTTTCTATCAAAAGGATCCGTCTATCTCTCAGACTAGAGTCAGTGGCACAATCTCAGCTCACATTTCATTTCACCATTCCATTCCATTCCATTCCATTTCATCCCATTCCACTCCACTACACTTCACTCCACTCCACTCCAATCAACTCTACTTCACTCCACTTCCTTCCTTTCCATTCTATCCGATTCCATTCCACTCCATTCTACTCCACTCCAGTCCACTCCACACAACTCCACTCCACTCCTCCCTACTCTACTTCATCCCATTCCATCCTATTCCATTCCAGTGCATTCCACTCAACTCCGCTCCACTCCACTTCAATCCACTCCACTCCACTCCATCCATGCCATTCTCTCCGAAACCATTCCAGTCCACTCCATTCTACTTCAGTCCAGTCAACTCCACACAACTCCACTACACTACACTACTTTCCATTACATCCCATTCCATTCAACTCCGTTACACTGCACTCCACTAAACTCCATTCCATTCCCCTCCATTCCCTTCCATTCCTTTCTTTTGACAGGATCTCACTCTCCATCTCAGGCTGGAGTGCAGTGGCAAAAGCTAAGCTCACACATTATTTCACCATTCTATTCCATTCCATTCCATTCCATCCCATTCCATCCCATTCCATTCCACTCCACTCCACACCACTCTACTCCAATGCACTCCACCCAATTCCACTCCATTCCACTCTATTCCATTGCATCCCATTCCATTCCTATCCATTCTGCTCCATCACACTCCACTCCACTCCATTCCATTCCATCCCGTTCCACTCCACTCCATTCCCCCCCACTCCAATCAACTCCACTCCAATCCATTCCATTCCATTCTCTTCCCTTCCATTCCATTCCACTCCATTGCATTCCATTCATTTCTTTCAACAGGATCTCATTCTGTCACCCAGGCTGGAGTACAGTGGAACAATCTCAGCTCAAATTTCATGTCACCATTCTATTCAATTCACTTACTTTCCATTCCATACCATTCCATTCCTTTCCATTCCAATCCTTTCCTTTCCATTCCACTCAAATCCACCACACTTCACTCCATTCCATGCCATTCCATTCCACTCCACTCCATTCCATTCCATTTCATCCCATTCCATTCTAGTCGATTCCACTGCAATCCACTCCACTCCTCTCCATTCCATTCCACTCCATTAGATTCCATTCCAGTCCACTCCAATTCATTCCATTCCTTTCTTTTTATAATATCTCGCTATATCAGCCAGGCTGGAGTACAGTGGCAAAATCTCAGCTCATATTTCATTTCACCATTCCATTCCATTCCATTCCATTTCATTCCTTTCCATTCCCCTCCACTCTATTCCACTCCACTCCACTCAACTCCATTCCATTACATTCAACTGCATTCCGAACTTTCCTTTCTTTAGAAAGGATCCCACACTGTCTCTCAGGCTGGAGTGCAGTGGCACAATCTCAGCTCACATTTCATTTCGCCATTCCATTCCATCCCATTCCATTCCACTCTGCTCAACTCCACTCCACTCCATTCCATCCCTTTCCATTCCACTCCAGTCCACTCCACACCACTCCAGTGAAATCCTTTCCATTCCATCCCATTCCACTCCACTCCATTCCACTCCACTCCACTAAACTCCATTCCATTCCATTCTTTCTTTTAGCAGGATCTCACTGTGTCTTCCACGCTGTAGTTCAGTGGCACGATATCAGCTTACATTTCATTTCACCATTGCTTTCCATTCCATTCCATTCCATTCCATTCCACTCCACTTCACTCCACTCCACTACATTCCATTCCATTCTATTCCACTCCATTCTCTCCACTCCACTCCTCTCCAGTTCATTCCATTCCACTCCATTCCATTCCATTCCTTTCTTTCAACAAGATCTCACTCCATCACCCAGGTTGGAGTGCTGTGGCACAATCTCAGCTCATGCTTCATTTCACCATTCCATTCCATTCCATTCAATTCCATTCCATGTCAGTCAATTCCATTCCACTCCACTCCACTCCATTCCACTCCACTCCGCTCTACTCATTTCTACTCCACTCCACTCCACTCCAATCCCCTCCACACCATCCCATTCTATCGCATTCCATTCCACTCCACTCCACTCCCTTCCATTCCACCCATTCCATTCCACACCATTCCACTCATTTCCACCTCACTCAACTCCATCTCACTTCTTTCCATTCCATTCTATCCCTTTACATTCCACGACTTTGCACCCCACTCAAGTCTTCTCCATGACAGTCCACTCCATTCCATTCCATTGCACTGCAGCATTCCATTCCTTTCTTTCGACATGATCTCACTCTGACACCCAGGCTGGAGTGCAGTGGCACAATCTCAGCTCACATTTCATTTCACCATTCCATTCCGTTCCATTCCATTCCATTCCTTTCCATGCCATTCCGTTTCATTGCACTCCACTATACTCCACTCCACTCCATTCCATTCCACTTCATTCCACTCCACTCCACTCCAATTCACTCCACTCCACTCCACTCCATTCCATTCCATTCCGTTCCATTTCACACCTATACACTCCACTCCAATACATTCCACTCCATTGCATTCAATTCCACTCCATTCCACTCCACTCTACTCAACGCCATTTCATTCCATTCCACTCCACTCCATTCCACTCCACTCCCCTCCACACCACTCCTCTCCTCAGCACTCCACTCTGTACCATTCCATTCTATTCCACTTCACTATGCTCCATTACACTCAATTACACTCCATTCCACTGCAGTCCACTCTAATCCATTCCACTATATTCTATTCTATTCTATTGTATTCCATTCCATTCCATTTCATTCCACTGCAGTCCACTCCATTGCACTCCAATCCACTACACTCCATCCCATTCCATCCCAATCCATTCCATTCCAGTCCACTCTACTCCATTTCACTCCATTCCATTCCATTATCTCTGATTCCATTCCAATACTTTCTAATCCTCGCCAGTCCACTCCAAACAACTCCACTCCACGCCACTCCACTGCACTCCGTTCCATTCCATTCTGTTCCATTCCATCACCTTCTACTCCATTCCATTCCTTTCTATCGAAAGGATCTGTCTGTCACTGAGACTATAGTCAGTGTCACAATCTAGGCTGCCATTTCATTTCACCATTCCTTTCCATTCCTTTCCATTTCATCCCATTCCACTCCACTCCACTTCACTCCACTCCACTCCAATCAACTCCACTCCACTCCAGTCCATCCTATTCCATCCCATTCTATTCCACTTCATTCTACTCCACTGCACTCCAATCCACTGCACTCCCTTCCCTTCCATTCTATCCAGTTCCATTCCACTGCCTTATACTCCACTCCAGTCCGCTCCACACAATTCCACTCCACTCCACTCTACTCCACTTCATCCCATTCTATTCCATTCCATTCTGTTGCATTCCACTCCATTCTGCTCCACTCCAATCTACTCCACTGCACTCTACTCCATTCCATTCCATTCTCTCCGATTCTGTTCCACTCCATTCTACTCCATGCCAGTCCATCCCACACAACTCCACTTCACTCCACTGCATTCCATTCCATCCCATTCCTTTCTACTCCATTCCATTCCACTCCACTCCGCTCCACTCCACCCCATTCTATTCCTCTCCATTCCATTCCATTCCTTTCTTATGAAAGGTCCTCACTCTGTCACTCAGGAAGGAGTGCAGTGGCAAAAGCTAAGCTCACACATCATTTCATCATTCCATTCCATTCCATTCTATTCCATTCCATCCCATTCCACTCCACTCCAAACCACTCTACACCACTCTACTCCAATACATTCCACTCCATTCCACTCCACTCCACTCCATTCTATTGCATCCCATTCCTTTCCTATCCATTCCAATCCACCACACTCTACTCCAGTCCACTCCACTCCACTCCATTCCATTCCACTCCGCTCCATTCCATTCCACTCCACTCCATTGGATTCCATCCCTTTCCTTTCCGCTCCATTCCCCCCACACCAATCAACTCTACTCCTCTCCATTCCATTCCATTGCATTCCATTCCATTCATTTCTTTCCACAGGATGTCATTCTGTCACCCAGGATGGAGTGCAGTGGCACGATATCAGCTCTCATTTCATGTCATCATTCCATTCAATTCGATTCCATTACTTTTCTTTCCATTGCGTTCCATTCCTTTCCATTTCACTCGTCTCCACTCCAGTCCACTCCATTCCACTCCACTCGATTTCACTCCAACCTACTCCACTCCATTCCATTCCATTCCATTCCATTCCACTCGATTGCACGGCACTCCACTCTAATCCACTCCACTCCACTCCACTCCATTAGATTCCATTCCAGTCCACTCCAATTCTTTCTATTCTTTTCTTTCGACAAGACCTCACTCTGTCAGACAGGCTAGAGTGCAGTGGCAAAATATCAGCTCATATTTCTTTTCACCATTCCCTTCCATTCCATTCCACTCCATGCCATTCCATTCCATTCCTTTCTACTCCATTCCACTCCACTCCAATCCACTTCATTCCATTACATTCCACTACATTCTGATCTTTCCTTTCTTTCGACAGGATCTCACTCTTTGAGTCAGGCTGCAATGCAGTGGCATAATCTCAGCTCACATTTCATTTCACCATTAAATTCCTTCCCATTCTTTTCCACTCTGCTCAACACCACTCCTCTCAACACCACTCCACTCCACTCCATTCCCTCCCTTTCCATTCCACTCCAGGTCACTTCACACCAGTCCACTGAACTCCTTTCCATTCCATCCCTTTCCATTCCACTCCATTCCACTCCACTCCACTAAACTCCACTCCATTCCTTTCCATTCCATTCCGCTCTATTCCATTCCATTCTTTCCTTTGACAGGATCTCACTTTGTCACCCACACTGTAGTACAGTGGCACGATCTCAGCTCACATTTCATATCACCATTCCATTCCATTCCATTCCTTCTCATTCTATTCTACTCCATTCCATTCTACTTCACTCCACTCCACTCCACTCCATTCCACTACAATATATTCCATTAAATCCCACTCCATTCCACTCCACTCCACTCCACTCCTCTCCCCTCCAGTCCATTCCATTCCATTCCGTTCCTTGCTTTTAACAGGATCTCACTCTTTCACCCAGTCTGGAGTGCTGTAGCACAATATCAGCTCACGTTTCATTTCACCATTCCATTCCATTCTATTCCATGCCATTCCATTCCATTGAACTCCACTCTACTCCACTGCACTCCATTCCACTTCTTTCCACTCCACTCCACTCCAGTCTTATACACTCAACCACAGTACATTCCACTCCACTCCATTCCACTTCATTCCACTCCACTCCAGTCTTATACACTCAACCACACTACATTCCACTCCACTCCTCTCCATTCCATCCCATTCCATTCCAATCCATTGCAGTCCACTGTACTCCACTGCATTCGACTCCATTCCACTCCATTCCACTCCACTCCACTACAATCTACTACATTCCCCTACATTCAACTCCACTTCATTCCACTCCACTCCACTGCCTTCCACTCCATTCCATTACTCTCCACTCGACTCCACTACACTCCATCCCGTTACAACCCATTAAATTCCACTCCACTCCACTCCACTCCACTCCACACCATTCCATTCCATAACTTTCCATCATACTCGATTCAACTCCACTCCACTCCACTCCACTGAAATCCATTCCATTTCATTCCATTCCATTCCAATCCATTCCATTCCACTCCATTCCTTTCTTTTGACAGGATCTAATGTTTCTCCCTGGCTAAAGTGCAGTTGCACGATCTCAGCTCACATTCTATTTCATGATTCCATTCCATTCCTTTCCATTCCAGCATTCCATTTCATTCCTTTCAATTCTACTCCACTGCACTCCCCGCCACTCCTCTCCACTCCATTCCATTCCACTCTACTCCAGACCTCTCCATTCCATCCCATTCCATTCCAATCCACTCCACTTCAATCCACTCCACTCCACTCTATTCCATTCCATTCCATTCCATCATATTCTATTCCACTCCATTCCACTTTACTCCACTCCACTCCACTCCTCTCCACTCCACTCTATTCCATTCCATTCCATTCCATTCCTTTCCATTCCATTCTACTGCATTCCATTCCATTCGTTTCTTTCAGCAGGATTTCACTCTGTCATCCAGGCAACATTGCCGTTGCACTATCTTAGCTCACATTTCATTTCACCATTGCATTCTACTGCCTTCCATTCCACTCCATTCCACTCTGCTCCACTCCTCTCCACTCCACTCCATTCCATTCCCTTCCATTGCATTCCATTCCATTCAATTCAATTCCACTCCACCACCCTCCACTCACTTCACTCTAATCCATTCCACTCCACCACATCGCATTTCATTCCACTCCTCTCCACTCCACTCCACTCCACTACATTCTTTTCCATTTCACCCCATTGCATTCCATTCCTTTCTTCAAAAGGATCTCACACTGTCACCAAGACTGGAAAGCAATGGTACAACCTCAGCTCACATTTCATTTCACAATTCCATTCCATTCCATTCCTTTCCTTTCATTCCACTCCATTCCACTCCACTACACTGCACTCCAATCCGTTCTTCCCAACTCCATTCCACTCCACTCCACTGCACTCTATTCCATTCCATCGCATTCCATTACTCTACATTCCACTCCAATATACTCCAGTCCTCTCCACTCCACTCCATTCCATTCTATTTTATTTCATTCCAATCCATTCCATTCCAATCCACTCCACTCCACTCCACTCCATTCCATTCCACTCCTCTCCACTCCATTCCACTGCACTCCATTCCACTCCACTCCACTTCATTACATTCCATCCCTTTCCATTCCATGCCATTCCACTCCAATCCACTCCACTCCACCCCACACCACTCCACTCCTCTCCATTCCATTCCATTACACTCCATTCAGTTCCCTTCCTTTCTTTCGAGAGGATCTCACTCTGTCTTCCAGGCTGAAGTGCAGTTGTCCAATCTGTGCTCACATTTCATCTCACCATTCCATTATATTCCATTACATTCCATTTCACTCTGTTACATTCCACTCCACTTCACTCAACTCCATTCCATTCCATTCCATTCCATTGCATTCCTTTCCTTTCCATTCCATTCCATTAATTTCCATGCCATTGCACTGCACTCCACTCCACTTCACTCAACTCCATTGCATGGCATTCCATTCCACTCAATTTATCTCCACTAAACTGCACTCCTCTCCACTCCATTCCCTACGTTCTCATTCCATTACACTCCACTCCAATCCACTCCACTACCCTCTTCTTCACTCCAAACCATTCCATCTCACTCCATCCCATTCCATTCCACTCCACTTCATTCCACTCCACTCTACTCGTCTCCACTCCACTACAATCAATTCCCTTCCATTCCGTTCCATGCCACTCCAATCCTTTCCAATATTTTCTTTTGACAGGATTTCACTCTGTCACCAAGGCTGGAGTGCTGTGGCACAATCACAGCTCATATTTCATTTCAACATTCCTTTCCATTCCATTCCATTCCACTCCACTGCACTCCACTTAACTCCACTCCCTTCCATTCCATTCCACTCCATTCCACTCCACTCCACACCAATCAACTCAATTCCATTCCATTCCATTCGCTCCACTTCTTTCAATCCCATTCCTGTCTTTCGACAGGATCTCACTCTGTTACCCATGCTGGAGTGCAGCGACACAATCTTGGCTCTCATTTCATTTCACCATTCCTTTGCATTCCACTCCATTCCATTCCACTCCACTGAACTCCACTCCCCTCCCCTCCGTTCCATTCCGCTCCATGCCTCTCTACTCCTATCCAATCCTATATAATACAATCCACTCCATTCCATTCCATTCCATCTCATCTCATTCCTTTCCACTCCTTTCCACTCCACTCCTCTCCATTCCACTCCAATCCACTCCATTCCACTCCAATCCACTCCAATCCAGCGCACTCCACTCCATGCCGTACCACTCCATTCCATTCCACTCCATTCTATTCCATTCATTTCTTTTGAAGGTATCACACTCTGTCACCCAGGCTGGAGTGTAGTAGCACAATCTCAGCTCACATTTCGTTTAACCATTCCATTCCATTCCATTACATTACATTCGACAACATTCCGTTCAACTCCACTCAACTCCATTCCATTCCCTTACATTCTTTACACTCCATTTCACTCCGCTAAAATCCACTTCTCTCTACTCCACTCAATCACACTCCATCATATGCCTTTCCACTCCAATCCACTCCACTCCACCCTATTCCATTCGATTTCATCCCATTAAATTCCATTCCATTCCACTCCACTCCAATCCACTCCACTCCAATCCACCCCACTCCGCTCCACTCCACCTCACTCCACTCCACTCCATTCCTTTGCATTCCATTCCATTTCACTCCATTCCATTCCATTTCTCCCTTTTGACTTGACCTCATTCTGTCACCCAGGCTGGTGTGCAGTGCCGCAATCTCAGCTCACATTTCACTTCACCATTCCATTCCATTCCATTGCATTCCATTCCATTCCATTTAATTCAACTCCACTCTGCTCCACTTCTCTCCACTCCACGGCACTACATTATACTCCATTCCATTCCATCCCATTCCATTACAGTCCATTCCACTCCACTCCACTCTTCTGCACTCACTCTCCTCCACTCCAATCCATTCTATTCCATTCCATTGAATTACACTGCATTGCATTCCATTAATGTCTTTGTACAGGATCTCACTCTGTCACACAGGCAAGAGTGCAGTGGCACAATCTCAGCTCACATTTCATTTCACCATTCCATTCAATTCCATTCCATTCCATTGCATTCCATTCCATTTTATTCAATTCAATTGTATTCCATTCCATTCCATTTAATTCCACTCCACTCCACTTTTCTCCACTCCACGGCACTCCACTCCACTCCATTCCATTCCATCCCATTCCTTTACAGTCCATTCCACTCCACTCCACTCTTCTGCACTCACTCTCCTCCACTCCAATCCTTTCCATTCCGTTCCATTGAATTGCACTCCATTGCATTCCATTAATGTCTTTGTACGGGATCTCACTCTGTCACACAGGCAGGAGTGCAGTGGCACAATCTAAGCTCACATTTCATTTCACCATTCCATTCCATTCCATTCTATTCCATTCCACTCCATTCCACACCATTCCACTCCACTCCACTCTATTCCACTCCATTACATTCCACACCATTCCATTCCACTCTACTCTACTCTAAATCACTTAACTCCATTATATTCCATCCCTTTCCATTCCACTCCCTTCCAGTCCGCTCCAGTGTATTTCATTTCATTCCATCCCATTCCATTCCACCCCACTCCACTCCCCTCCCCTCCACTCCACTCCATTCAATTCCATTCCCTTCCACTCCATTCCATTCCGTTACTTTCTTTCGCCCGGATCTCATTCTGTCACCCAGGCTGGAGTGCAGTCGCACAATCTCAGCTCACATTTCATTTCACCATTCCATTCCCTTCCATTCCACTCCATTCCATTCTATTTCTCTCCATTGTACTCCACTGTACTCCACTCCACTCCATTCCAATCTACTCCATTCCAATCCCCTCGACTCCTATCCACTCCACTCCATTCAAGTCCGCTTCATTCCATTACACTCCAATCCACTCCACTCCATTCCAATCCATTCCATTCCATCCCATTCCAAAACACTCCATTCCACTCCACTCTTCCAATCCACTCCACTCCACTCCTCTCCAGTCCATTCCACTTCATTCTACTCCAATCCACTCCAATACAGTCCACTCCATTCCATTCCATTTCATTGCATCCCATTGTATTCCACTCCATTCCACTCTCTTCCACTCCACTCCACTCCACTGCTCTCCGTTCCATTCCTTTCGATACAATTCCACTGCATTCCATTCAATTCCTTTCTTTTGACAGGATTTCACTCTGTCACCCAGGCTGCATTGCGGTCACACTACCTCAGCTGACATTTCATTTCACCATTCCATTCCACTCCAGTCCATTCCAATCCATTCCACTCCACTCCACTCCTCTCCACTCCAGTCCACTCCATTCCATTCCCTTCCATTCCATTCCAATACATGCCATTCCACTCCACTCCACTCCACTTCACTCCAGTCCATTCCACTGCACTGCATCGCATTTCATTCCACTCCTCAACACTCCACTTCCTCTCATTCCATTCCATTCCATTCCACTCCATTCCATTCCATTCCTTTCCTTCTAAAGGATCTCACTCAGTCACTCAGGCTGGAGTGCAACGGCACAATCTCAGCTCACATTTCATTTCACCATTCTATTACTCTCCAGTCCATTCCTATCAATTCCACTGTGCTCTACTCCTCTCCAATCCACTCCACTCCACTACATTCCATTCTCTTCCATTCCATTCCACTCCATATCATTCCACTCCGCTCCACTCCACTCCAATCAAATCCACTCCACTCCATTCAATTCAATTCAATTCCACTCCATTCCACTCCACTCCACTCTACTCCAATCCATTACATTCCATCCCTTTACATACCGCTCCACTCAGCTCCACTCCACTTCACTCCACCCCACTACACCCCACCCCACTACACCCCACACCACTCCACTCCATTCCTTTCCATTGCACACCATTCCATTCAATTCCTTTCTTTCAGCAGGATCTCACTCTGTCACCCAGGTTTGAGTGCAGTGGCAATGACTCAGTTCACATTTCATTTCACCATTCCATTCCATTCCATTCTATTCCATTCCACACCATTCCACTCCACTCCACTCTATTCCACTCCATTACATTCCACACCATTCCACTCCACTCCACTCCACTCCATTACATTCCATGCCTTTTCATTCCACTCAATTCGACTCCATTCCACTCCACTCCACTCCACTGCACTACTCCACACACCACTCCACTCCATTCCATTCCGTTCCACTCCTTTCCATTCCATTCCTTTCTTTCAACAGGATCTCACTCTGTCACCCAGGCTTGAGTGAAGTGGCACAATCTCAGCTCATATTTCATTTCACCATTCTAGTCCATTCCATTCTATTTCATTCCATTCCATTTCATTCCACTCCACTCTTCTCCAGTTCATTCAGTTCCTTTCCACTCCATTCCATTCCACTCCATTCCACTCCTCTCTACTCCACTCCACTCCATTTCATTATATCCCTTTCCATTCCTCTCCATTCCACTCCAGTCCACTCCAGTCCACTCCAGTCCATTCCATTCCACTCCAGTCCACTCCAGTCCATTCCATTCCACTCCATTCGACTCCACTCCACTGCACTTCACTCCACTCTAATCCACTCCATTAAACTCTACTCCAATCCACTCCATTCTACTCCATTCCATTCCAACCCATTTCCTTCCACTCCACTCCACACGATTCCATTCTATTCCATCCATTTCCATTCCACTCCATTCCCCTCCATTCCATTCCACTCCACTCCACTCCACTCCAGTCCACTGCATTCCATTCCATTCCATTCCTTTCCGTTATATTCCATTACATTCCACTCCTTTCCATTCCATTCCATTCCATTCCACTCCATTCCATTCCATTCCCTTCTTTCGACAGGATCTCACTCTGTCACCCAGGCTGGAGTGCAGTGGCACAATCTCAGCTCAGATTTCATTTCACCATTCCATTCCATTTCATTCCATTCCACTCCACTCCACTCTACTCCATTCCAACCAAATCCACTCTACTTCATTGCATTCCATCCCATCAACTCTAATCCACTCCTCTCCTCTCCAGTCCACTCCATTCCACTCAATTCCATTCCATTCCATTCCACTTCATTCCACTCCCCTTCATTCCACTGCACTCCACTCCATTCCATTATATTCTATTGCAATCCTATCCGTTCAATTCCATTCCTTTCTTTTGAAAGGATCTCACTCTTTCATCCAGGCTGGACTTCAGTGGCACATTAACAACTGACATTTCATGTCACTATTTCATTCTATTCCATTCTTCTCCACTCCGCTCTATTGCATTATATTCCATTCTCTTCCACTCCACTCCGCTCTACTCCATTCCATTCCATTCCTTTCCACTCCACTCCACTCTAATCCATTCCATTTCATTCCTTTTCACTCCATTCCACTCTACTCCATTCCATTCCATTCTTTTCCACTCTACTCCACTCTACTCCTTTCCATTCCATTCCTTGCCACTCCACTCCACTCTACTCCATTCCATTCCATTCCACTCCACTCCTTTCCACTCTCCTCCACTCTACTCCATTCCATTCCATTCCTTTCAACTCCACTCCACTATACTCCATTCCATTCCATACCATTCCACTCCATTCCACACCACTCCACTCCCCTCCACTCCACTCCATTCCATTCCATTCCACTGCATTCCACTCCACTTCACTCCACGCGACTCCACTCGATCCCATTCCATTCCGTTCCATTCGACTGCATTCCACTCCACTCCACTCCACCTCACTCCATTCCATTCCATTCTCTCCCAGTGCACTACATTCCATTCGGCTCCCCTCCGCTCCACTCCACTCCACTCTATTCCATTCCATTCTATTCCATTCCATTCCATTCCACTCCATTCCATTTCATTCCTTTCTTTTGACAGGATCTCAATCTCTCACCCAGGCTGGAATGCAGTGCCACAATCTCAGTTCACATGTTATTTCACCATTCCATTCCATTACATTTCACTCACTGCACTCCACTCCACTACATTCCTTCACATCCCATCCCATTCCACCCCATTCTATTCCACTCCACTCCACTCCTCTGCGCTCCATTCCATTCCCGTCCATACCATTCCATTACACTCCTTTCCACTCCACTCCACTCCATTCCATTACGTTCCATGCCATTAAATTCCACTACATACCACTATATTGTACTCCACTCCACCCTACTCCACAACACTCCACTCCACCTCACTCTTCTACACTCCACTCCACCCCATTCCATTCCATCCTATCCCACCCCACCCTACTCCTCTCCATTCCACTCTTCTCCACGTAACTACACTCCACTCTCACTCTGTCACCCAGACTGGAGTGCAGTAGCACATTCTCATCTCACATTGCATTTCAGCAATCCATTCATTTCCATTTAAATCCATTCCTTTCCAGTCCATTCCATTCCACTCCACTCCACTCCACTCCACTCCACTCCACTCCATTCCATTTCATTTCACTCCACTTCTTTCAATTCCACTCCAATCCACTCCATTCAACTCCACTGAACTCCAAAACACTCAATCCGTTTCCATTCCACTCCATTCCACTCTACTAAACTCCAGTCCAATCCACTCCATTTCATTCCATCCCTTTCCATTCCAATCCATTGCAATCCACTCCACTTCACTGCACCCCACTCCACTCCATTCCACTCCACTCTAGTCCACCCCACTGCAGTCCACCCCACTCCACTCCATCCTGATCCTATTCACTCCATTCCATTTCATTCCTTTCGTTTGAAAGGAACTAACTCTGCAAGGAGATGAAAAGAATGGAATGATGTGGAGTGGAGTGGAGTGGAGTGGAATGGAATGGTTTGGAATGGAATGGAATGCAATGGAATGGAATGGAATGCAATGGAATGGAACGGTGAAATGAAATGTCAACTGAGATTTTGTCAATGCACTCCAGCCAGGGACACAGAGGGAGATCCTGTCGAAAATAAGGAATGGAATGGAATGCAGTGAAATGGAATGGAATGGAATGGAATTCTATGGAGTGGAGAGGAGTAGAGTGGAATGGAATGGAGTGGCATGGAGTGGAATGAAGTCGTGTGGAGTAGAATGCAGTGGAACAGAATGGGATAGAATGTGATGCAGTGGAGTGGAGTGGAAAGGAGTGGAGTGGATTGGTGGGGATTGGAGTGCAATGGAATGGGATGGAATGGGATGAAGTGGAGTGGAGTTTAGTGGAGTGGAATGCAGTGCAATGGAATGGAAAGGAATGGAGTAGAATGGACTGGAGTGGAGTTGAATGGAGAGGAGTGGAGTTTAATGGAATGGAATGGAATGGAATGGAATGGAATGGAATGGAATGGAATGGAATGGAATGGATTGGAAGGGAGTGGAATGGAATGGAATGTATGGAAGGGAATGGAATGGAATGGAATGGAGGGGAGTGGAATGGAATGGAATGTATTGAATGGAATGGAATGGAATGAAATCGAATGGAATTGTTAAATGAAACGTTAGCTGATATTGAGTCACTGCACTCCAGCCTGGGTGACAGAAGGATCCCGTGAAAGAAAGGAATGGAATGGAATGGAGTGGAATGTTAAGGAATGAAATGGAATGGAGAGGAGTGTAGTGGAGTGGATTGCAGTGGAGTGGAGTGGAATGGAGTGCTATGGAATGGGATGAAACGGAATGAAATGTACTTTAGTGGAGTTGAGTGGAGGGGACTGGAATGGATTGAAATGGAAAGGGATGGAATGGAGTGGAGTGGAGTGGACTGGAGTGAAGTGAATTAGAGTGGAGTGGAATGGAATTGAATGGAAAGGAATGGCATGCAGTGGATTGGAGTGTGGTGGAGTGGATTAAATGGAATGGAAAGGAATGGAAAGGAAAGGTGGAATGAAACGTGAGCTGATATTGTGCCACTGCAATCCAGCCTTGGTGACAGAGTGAGATCAGGTCGAAAGAAAGGAATGCAATGGAATTCAGAGGAATGGAATGGAATGG
The DNA here is from genome assembly GCF_028885625.2 of Pongo pygmaeus. NCBI lineage: Eukaryota > Metazoa > Chordata > Mammalia > Primates > Hominidae > Pongo > Pongo pygmaeus. The sequence goes on along the minus strand of NC_072395.2, from coordinate 12,034,140 downwards.
GAAAGAATGGAATGGAGTGGAGTGGAGAGAAGTGAAGTGGAATGGGATGGGACGGGATTGAATGCAATGGAGTGCAGTGGATTGGAATGGAGTAGAGATTAATGGAGTGGAGTGGAATGGAATGGTCTGGAATGGTGTGGAATGGAATGAAATGGAAAGGATTGCAGTGGAATGGAATGGTGAAATTAATGTGAGCTGAGATTTTGCCACTGCAGTGCAGCCTGGGTGATGGAGTGAGGACCTGTTGAAAACAAGGAATGGAACGGAAGGTAGTGGAATGTATTGGAATGGAATGGAATGGAATGGAGTGGAATGGATTAGAATGGAATGGAATGGGATGGAGAGGATTGGATTGGAGTGGAGTGGATTGGAATGGAGTGGGATGTAATGGAATGGAATGGAGTGGTGTGGAGTGGAGTGGATTGGAATGGAGTGGAATGCAATGGGATGTAATGGAATGGAATGGAGTGGAGTAGAGTGGAGTGGAGTGGAATTGAGTGGAACCAAATGGGATTCAATGGGATGGAGTGAAGTGGAGGGGAATGGAATGGAATGGAATGGAATGGAATGGAGTGATGTAGAATGGAATGAAATGTTATGGAATGGAATGGAATGGAAAGGTGAAATGAAATGTGAGCTGAGATTGTGCCACTGCACTCCAGCCTGTGTGACAGAGTGAGATCCTGTTGAAAGAAAGGAAAGCAATGCAATGGAGTAGAATGGAAAGGAAAGTAATTGAATGGAGTGGATTAGAGTCGAGTGGAGTGGATTGGAGTGGGATGCAATGGAATGGAATGGAATGGAATGGAATGGAATGGAATGGAATGGAATGGAATGGAATGGAGTGGAGTGGAATGGAGTGGAATGGAGTGGAGTGGAGTGGAGTGGAGTGGAATGGAGTGGAGTGGCATGCAGTGGAGAGTAGTGGAGGGGAGTGGAGTGGAATGGAGTATAATGGAATGGAATGGAATGGAGTGGAGTGGTGTGGAATGGAGTGGAAGGGAAGGGAAAGAAATGCTATATAATGGAATGGAATGGAATGGAATGGTGACATGAAATGTGAGCTGAGACTGTGCCACGGCATTCCGGCCTGGGTGACAGAGTGATATACTGTCATAAGAAAAGAATGGAATGGAATGGGAAGAAATGGAATGAAATGGAATGGATTGGAGTGGAGAGAAGAGTAGTGTAGTGGAATGGAGTGGAGTGGAATGGCATGGGATGGAATGGAATGGAATGCAGTGGAGTAGAGTCTAGTGGAGTGGAGTGGAGTAAAATGGAATGGAATGAATTGAAATAGAATGGAATGGAATGAATTGAAATGTAATGGAATGGAATGGATTGAAATGGAATGGAATGGAGGGGAATAGAATGGAAAGGAATGGAATGGAATGTGATGGAATGAAATGGAATGGAATAGAATGCAAAGGAATGGAATGGTGAAATGAAATGTGAGCTGAGATTGTGCCACTGCATGCCAGCCTGGGAGAAAGCATGAGATACTGCCGAAAGAAAGGAATGCAATGGAAGGAGTGAAATGGAATAGAATGGAATGGAGTGGAGTGGATTTGAGAAGAGTAGAATGGAGTGGAATACAGTGGAATGGAATGGGATGGAATGGGATGGAATGGGATCGAGTGGAGTCGAGTGGAGTGGAGTGAAGTGGAGAAGAGTGTGTTGGAATCTGATGGAATGCAATGGGATGGAATGGAATAAAGTGGAGTGGTGTGGAGTGGAGTGGCCTGGAGTGGATTTGAGTGGAATGGAATGGGATGGAATGGAATGGAATGGAATGGAATGGAATGGAATGGAATGCAATGGTGAAATGAAATTTGACTTGAGCTTGTGCCACTGCACTCCAGACTGTGAGACAGAGTGAGACCCTGTCAAAAGAAAGTAAAGCAATGGAATGAGGTGGAATGGAATGGAATAGAGTGGTCTGCAGTGGAGTGGTAGGGAGTGCAATGGAGTGGAGTGGAATAGTTTGGAGTGGAATATAAAGGAATAGAGAGGGGTGGAGTGGAGTGGTGTGGAGTGGAATGGAATTTAATCGATTCGAATGGAATGGAATGGAATGGTATGCAACGGAATGGAATTGTGAAATGAAATGATTTGAGATTGTGCCACTGAACTCCAGCCTGGGTGAAAGCGTGAGATCCTGTGAAAAGAAAGAAATGGAAGGGATAGAGTGGAATGGAATGGAACAGAGTGGAGTGGAGTAGAGTTGAGTGGAGTGGAAAGGCTAGAATGGAATCGGATAGAATGGACTGGAATGGAGTGACGTGGCATTGAGTGGAGTGGAATGCAGTGGAATAGAATAGGATGGAATGGGATTGAGCAGAGTGGAGAGGAGTGGAATACAGTGGAAAGGAAAGGGATGGAATGGGATCGAGTGGAGTGATTTAGAATGGAGTGGAATGCAATGGGATTGAATGGAATAGAGCGGAGTGGTGTGGAGTGGAGTGGACCAGAGTGGAATGGAGTGGAATGGAATGGAATGGAATGGAGTGGAATGGAATGGAATGGAGTGGAATGGAATGGAATGGAACGGAATGGAGTGGAATGGAATGGAATGGAATGGAGTGGAATGGAATGGAATGGAATGGAGTGGAATGGAATGGAATGGAATGGAATGGAATGGAATGAAATGGAAAAGAATGGAATGGAATCGAAAGGAATGGAATGGAATGGGATGGATTGGAATGGTGAAATGAAATGTGATCTGTGACTGTGCCACTGCACTCCAGCCTGTATGACAGAGTGAGATCCTGTCAACAGAAAGGAAAGCAATGGAAAGGAGTGGAATGGAAAAGAATGGAATTGAATGGAGTGGAGTCAAGTTGAGCACAGTGGAGTGGAGTGCGATGGAATGGACTCGAAAGGAATGCAATGGAATTCAATGGAATGGAATGGAATGGAGTTTAGTGGAGTGGAAGGGAGTGGAGTGGAATGGAATGGAATGAATTGGAATGGAATGGAATGCAATGGAATGCATTGGAATGGAATGGAATGGAATGGAATGGAATGGAATGGAATGGAATGGAATGGAATGGAATGGAATGGGATGAAATGGAATGGAATAGAATGGAATGGGATGGAATGGAATGGAATGGAATGGGATGAAATGGAATGGAATGGAATGGAATGAAATGGGATGGAATGGAATGGAATGAAATGGTGAAATGAAATGAGTAGAGTGGAGTGGAGTGGAGTGGAATGCAGTTAAATGGAATGGGATGGAATGGGATCAACAAGAGTGGAGGGGAGTGGAATGGAATGTAATAGAATGGAATTGAATGGTATGGAGAGGAGTGGAGTGGAGTGGAATGGACTGTATGTGAGTGGAATAGAAAGGAATGGAGTGGAATGTGGTGGAGTGGAGTGGAAGGGAATCGAATTAAAAGAATGGAATGGAATGGAATGGAATGCAATGGAACGGAACGGAATGGAACGGAATGGAATGGAAAATAAAATAAAATGTGAACTGAGATTGAGCCACTGCACTCCAGCCTGGGTTACAAAGTGAGATCCTGTCAAAAGAAAGTAATGGAATGGAATGGAGTGGAATGGAATGGAATGGAATGGAAAGGAATGGAATGGAATGGAAAGGAATGCAGTGGTGTGCAGTAGAGTGGAGTGGAGGGGAGTGGAGTAGAGTGGAGTGTGGAGTTGAATGGAGTGGAATGGAATGGGATGCAATTGAATAGAATGGAATGGAAAGGAAGGCAGTGGAGTGCAGTAGAGTGGAGTAGATTGGAGTAGAGTGGAGTGGAGTTGGGTCGAATGGAATGGGATGCAATAGAATGGAATGGAGTGCAGTGGATTGGACTGGAGTGGAGGGGAGTTGAATGGAGTGGAATGCAATGGGACAGAAGGAAACGGAGTGAAGTGTAGTGGAGTGGAGTGGAATGGAATGTACTGGAATGGAATGGAGTGGAGAGGATTCCATTGGAGTGGAGTGGAATGAAACAGAATGTAATGGAATGGCATGGAATGGAATGGAATACAATGGAGTAGAATCGATTGGAATGCAATGGAATGGAATGTTGAAATGAAATGTGAGGTGACATTGTACCACTACACTCCAGCCTCGGTCACAGACTGAAATCCTTTGGAAAACAAGTAATGGAATGGAATGGAATGGAATCGAATTAAAAGGAATGCAAAGGAATGGAATGGAATGCAATGGAATGGAATGGAATGGAATGGAATGATAAAATGAAATGTGAACTGAGATTGTGCCACTGCACTCCAGCCTGGGTTACAAAGTGAGATCCTGTCAAAAGAAAGTAATGGAATGGAATGGAGTGGAATGCAATGGAATGGAATGGAATGGAATGGAACGGAATGGAATGGAATGGAATGGAAAGGAATGCAGTGGTGTGCAGTAGAGTGGAGTGGAGGGGAGTGGAGTAGAGTGGGGTGTGGAGTTGAATGGAGTGGAATGGAATGGGATGCAATTGAATAGAATGGAATGGAAAGGAAGGCAGTGGAGTGCAGTAGAGTGGAGTAGAGTGGAGTGGAGTTGGGTGGAATGGAATGGGATGCAATGGAATTGAATGGAATGCAGTGGATTGGACTGGAGTGGAGGGGAGTTGAATGGAGTGGAATGCAATGGGACGGAAGGAAACGGAGAGAAGTGAAGTGGAGTGGAGTGGAATGGAATGTACTGGAATGGAATGGAGTGGAGAGGAGTCGATTGGAGTGGAGTGGAATGAAACGGAATGTAATAGAATGGCATGGAATGGAATGGAATACAATGGAGTGGAATCGATTGGAATGCAATGGAATGGAATGTTGAAATGAAATGTGAGCTGATATTGTGCCACTGCACTCCAGCCTCGGTCACAGACTGAAATCCTTTGGAAAACAAGGAATGGAATGGAATGGAATGCAATGGATTGTAGAGGAGTGGAGTGGAATGGAGTGGAATGGAGTGGAATGGGATGGGATAGAATGGAATAGAGTTCAATGGAATCGAGTGGAGTAGAAAGGAGTGGAATGCAATGGGATGGAGTGGAGTGGAGTGGATTGGAGAAGAGTTGAGCGGAGTGGAGTGGATTGGATTGGAATGGAATGGGATGGAATGGGATGGAGTGGAGTGGAGGGGAATGGAGTGGAATGGAATGGAATGGAATGGGATGGAATTGAATGTAGTGGAGTGGAGTGGAATGGAATGGAATGAAATGGAATGGAATGGAGTGGAGTCTAATAGAAAGGAATGTTATGGAATGGAATAAAAAAGAATGGAGTGGTGAAATGAAACATGAGTTGATTTTGTGCCACTGCACTCCAGCCTGGGTGATAGAGTGAGAACCTCTCAAAAGAAAGGAATGGAATGGAATGGAATAAAGTGGAATGGAATGGAATTGAATGGAGTGGAGTGGAGTGGAGTGCTGTGGATTGGAGTGGCGTGGAGTGGAATGGAGTGGAGCGGAGTGGAATGGACTGCAATAGAATGCAATGGAGTGGAATGGAATGCAGAGGAGTGGAGTGGAGTAGAGTGGACTGGAGTTGACTGGAATTGAATGGGATTGAATGGAACGGAGTGGACTGGAGTGGAGTGGAGTGGAATGGAGTTTAATGGAATGCAATGAAATGAAATTAAGTGGAGAGGGGAGGAATGCAGAGGAGTGGAGTGGAATGGAATGAAATGGAATGGAATGAAATGGAATGGAATGGAATGGAATGGAGTGGAATGGAAAGGAATGGAATGGAACACAACATAAGGCTATGGTTATATTCAATGTGAGCTGAGATTGTGCCACTGCACTCCAGCCTGGATGAAAGAGAGAGATCCTGTCGAAAGAAAGGAATGGAATACAGTGGGGTGGAATGAAATTGAATGGAATTAAATGGAGCGTAGGGGAGTTGAGTGCAGTGGATTGGAGTGGAGTAGGGTGGAGTGGAATGGAGTTGAATGCAATGTGATATAATAGAATGGAATGGAGTGGAGAGGAGTGGAGTGGATTGCAGTGAAGTAGAGTGGTGTGAATGGAATGGAATGGAATGGAATGGGATGGAATGGAGGGGATTGGAGTTGAGTGGAGTGGGGTTGAGTGGAGTGGAGTGGAATGGAATACAATGGAGTAGAATGGAGTGGAGTGGGGTGGAGTGAAACGGATTGGAATGGAATGGAATGGAATGGTGAAATGATAAGTGAACTGAGATTGTGCCACTGCACTCCAGCTGATGTGACACAGTGAGATCCTGACGAAAGATAGGAATGGATTGGAATGGAATGGAATACAATTGAATGCAGTGGAGTGGAGTGGACTGGAATGGAGTGGAGTGGAGTGGAATGGAATGGAAGGGGATGGAATGCTATGGAAAGGAGTGGAGTGGAGTGGAATGGAGTGGAATGGAATTGGATGGAATGGAATGGAGTGGAGTGGAGAGGATTGGAATGGAATGGAAGGGAATGGAATCATGAAATGAAATGAGAGCTGAGATTGTGCCACTGCACGACAGCCGGTGTGACAGGGTGTGACTCCGTCAATAGATAAGTATGGAAGGGAATGGAGTCGTATGGAAGGGAATGGAGTCAAATGTAATGGAATGGAATGGAATGGAATGGAGTGGAGTGGAATGGATTGGAATGCAGTGGAGTTAAGTGCAGAAGAGTTGAAAGGAGTGGAATGAAATGGGATGGAATGGAACTGAATACAGTACAGTGGAGTGGAGTGGATTGGAGTGGAGTGGAATGGAGTGGAATGGAATCGGATGGATTTCAATGGAGTGAAGTGGAGTGGAATGGAATGGAATGCAATGTATGGAAAGGAATGGCATCGAATGTAATGGAGAAGTAAAACAGGAGCTGAGATTTTGCCACTGCATTCCAGCCTGGGTGAGAGAGTGAGATCCTGTCAAAAGAAAGGAATTGAAAGGAATGGGGAGGAATGGAATGGAATGGAATTGAATGGAGTGGAGTGGAGTGGAATGGAGTGGAATGGAGTGGACTGGTATGGCAAGGAGATGAATGGAATGGAATGATGTGGAGTGGAGTGGAGTGGAATGGAATGGATTGGAATGGAATGGAATGGAATGCAATGGAATGGAATGGAATGCAATGGAATGGAATGGTGAAATGAAATGTCAACTGAGATTTTGCCAATGCAATCCAGCCAGGGACACAGAGGGAGATCCTGTCGAAAATAAGGAATGGAATGGAATGCAGTGAAATGGAATGGAATGGAATGCTATGGAGTGGAGAGGAGTAGAGTGGAATGGAATGGAGTGGCATGGAGTGGAATGAAGTCGTGTGGAGTAGAATGCAGTGGAACAGAATGGGATAGAATGTGATGCAGTGGAATGGAGTGGAAAGGAGTGGAGTGGATTGGTGGGGATTGGAGTGGAATGGAATGGGATGGAATGGGATGGAGTGGAGTGGAGTTTAGTGGAGTGGAATGCAGTGCAATGGAATGGAAAGGAATGGAGTAGAATAGACTGGAGTGGAGTTGAGTGGAGAGGAGTGGAGTTTAATGGAATGGAATGGAATGGAATGGAATGGAATGGAATGGAATGGAATGGAATGGATTGGAGGGGAGTGGAATGGAATGGAATGTATTGAATGGAATGGAATCGAATGGAATGGTTAAATGAAACGTTAGCTGATATTGTGTCACTGCACTCCAGCCTGGGTGACAGAAGGATCCCGTGAAAGAAAGGAATGGAATGGAATGGAATGGAATGTTATGGAATGAAATGGAATGGAGAGGAGTGTAGTGGAGTGGATTGGAATGGAGTGTAGTGGAATGGAGTGCTATGGAATGGGATGAAACGGAATGGAATGTACTTTAGTGGAGTTGAGTGGAGGGGAGAGGAATGGATTGAAATGGATAGGGATGGAATGGAGTGGAGTGGAGTGGACTGTAGTGAAGTGGACTAAAGTGGAGTGGAATGGAATTGAATGGAAAGGAATGGCATGCAGTGGATTGGAGTGTGGTGGAGTGGATATAATTGAATGGAATGGAATGGAAAGGAAAGGTGGAATGAAACGTGAGCTGATATTGTGCCACTGCAATCCAGCCTTGGTGACAGAGTGAGATCAGGTCGAAAGAAAGGAATGCAATGGAATTCAGAGGAATGGAATGGAATGGGAAAGAATGGAATGGAGTGGAGTGGAGAGAAGTGGAGTGGAATGGGATGGGACGGGATTGAATGCAATGGAGTGGAGTGGATTGGAATGGAGTGGAGATTAATGGAGTGGAGTGGAATGGAATGGTCTGGAATGGTATGGAATGGAACAAAATGGAAACGATTGCAGTGGAATGGAATGGTGAAATTAATGTGAGCTGAGATTTTGCCACTGCAGTGCAGCCCAGGTGATGGAGTGAGGACCTGTTGAAAACAAGGAATGGAATGGAAGGTAGTGGAATGTATTGGAATGGAATGGAGTGGAATGGATTAGAATGGAATGGAATGGGATGGAGAGGATTGGATTGGAGTGGAGTGGGTCGGAATGGAGTGGGATGTAATGGCATGGAATGGAGTGGTGTGGAGTGGTGTGGAGTGGAGTGGATTGGAATGGAGTGGAATGCAATGGGATGTAATGGAATGGAGTGGAGTGGAGTGGAGTGGAATTGAGTGGAATCGAATGGGATTCAATGGGATGGAGTGAAGTGGAGTGGAGTGGAATGGAATGGAATGGAGTGACATGGAATGGAATGAAATGTTATGGAATGGAATGGAATGCAAAGGTAAAATGAAATGTGTGCTGTGATTTTGCCACTGCACTACAGCTTGGGTGACAGAGTAAGAGACTGTCAAAAGGAAGGTATGGAATGGAATGAAATGGAGTGGAGTGGAGTGGAGAGGAACGGAATGGAATGGAAGAGATTGGAGTGTAGTGTAGTGTAGTGGAGTGAAATGGAATGGAATGGAATGGGGAAATGAAAAGTGATCTGTGATTGTGACACTGCATTCTAGCCTATGTGACACAGTTAATCCTGTCGAAAGATAGAAAAGGAATGGAATGGAGTGGAATGGAATGGAATGGAGTGCAGTGTGGTGGAGTGGTGTGTGTTGCAGTGGAATAGAGTGGAACGGAAAGGGATGGAATGGAATGGTTAGGACTGTAGTGGAGTGGAGTTGAATGGAGTGGAAAGGAATTGGATGGAATGGAATGAAGTGGAGTGGAATGCAGTGGAGTGGAGTGCAATGGAGTGGAAAAAATGGTATGAAATGGAATGGAGTGGAGTGGAGTACAGTAGAGTGGAATGGAATGCGGGGCAGTGGACTGGAGTGGAGTGGGCCGAATGTAATGGAATGGAATGCACTGGAGTGGAGTGGAGTGGAGTGGAGTGCACTGCAGTGAAATGGAACGGAATGGAATGGAATGGAGAAAAGAAGTGTGAGCAGAGATTGTGCCACAGCACTCCAGCCTGTGTGACAGAGTGGGATGCTGTCCAAAGAAAGGAGTGTATTGGAATGGAATGGAAAGGTGTGGAATGGAATGGAATGGAATGGAATGGAATGGAATGGAATGGAATGGAAAGAAATGGGATGGAATGGAGAAGAGTGGAATGGAGTGTAGTGGAGTGGAGTGGAGTGGAATTGAATGGAATTTAGTGGAGTGGAGTGGAGTGGAGTGGAATGGTATGGAATGAAATGAAATGGAATGGAATGGTGAAATGAAATGTGAGCTGAGATTGTGCCACTGAACTCCAGCCTGTGTGACAGAGTGAGATCCTGTCAAAAGAAAGGAATGCAATTGAATAGAGTGAAATGGAATAGAATGGAAATGAATGCAGTGTAGTGTAGTGTATTGTAGTGTAGTGTAGTCAAGTCGAGTCGAGTGGAGTGGAATGGAATGGAATGGAATGGGAAGGAATGGAATGGAATGAAGTGTAGTGGAGTTGAATGGAGTGGAATGGAATGGGATTTAATGGAATGAGGGGCAGTAGACTGGAGTGGAGTGGGCGGAATGGAATGGAATGGAATGCAGTGGAGTGGAGTGTAGAGGAGTGCACTGCAGTAGAATGAAATGGAATGGAATGGAGAAATGAAATGTGAGCAGAGATTGTACCACTGCACTCCAGCCTGTGTGACAGAGAGGGATGCTCTCGAAAGAAAGGGGTGGATTGGAATGGAATGGAATGGAATGGAATGGAATGGAATGGAGTGGAGAGGAGTGAAATGGAGTTGAATGGCAGGGGATGGAATGCAATGGAACGAAGCAGATTGGAGTGGAGTGGAATGGAGTGGAATGCACTGGAATGTAATGGAATGTAATGATGAGGAATGGAATGGATTGGAAGAAAATGGAATAGAATGGAATAGAATGGAATGGAATTAAGTAGTGAAATGAAATATGAGCAGAGATTGTACCACTACACTACAGCCTGGTTGACACAGTGACATCCTGTCGAAGGAAAGGAAAGGACTGTAATGGAGTGGAATGGAAAGGAATGCAATGCAATGGAGTGTGGCAGAGTGCAGTGGAGTGAGGTGAGGTGCAGTGGAGTGGAAAGGAATTTGATGCAATGGAATGGAATGCAGAGGAGTGGAGTGGAGTGAAATGGAGTGGAATGCAATGGATGGAATGGAAGAGATCGGAATGGTGTGGAGTGGAGTGGACTGGAGTGGAAAGGAATGGGACAAAATGGAATGGAATGGAGTGGAGTGGAATGGAATGGAATGGAGTGGAATGGAATGGAATGGAAAGGAATTGAAAGGAATAAATGGTGAAATGAAATGTGACCTGAGATTGTGCCACTGCATTCCAGCTTTTGTGATAGAGTAAGAACATGTCAAAAAAAAGGAAAACCATGAAATGTAGTGGAATGGAAAAGAATGGCAACGAATAGAGTGGAGTGGAGTGGAGTAGAGGGGAGTGGAGTCGAGTGAAGGGGAGTGGAGTCGAGTGGAATGCAATGGAGTGGAATGGAATGGGATGTAATAAATGGAGTGGACTGGAGTGGAGTTGAGTGCAGTGGAATGGATTGGAATGGAATGGAATGGAGTAGTAAGGAATGGAATCGAATGGATTGGAGTGGAGTGCAGTGGAGTCGAATGGAATGGACTGGAATAGAATGGAATAGATTGCAATGGAATGGAATGAAATGGAGAAATAAAATTTGAGAAGGGATAGTGCCACTGCACTCCAGCCTGTGTGACAGTCAGAGATGCTGTCAAAAGAAAGGAGTGGAAGGGAATGGAAAGGAATGGAATGGAATGGAATGGAAAGGAACGGAATGGAATGGAATGGAATGGAATGGAATGGAATGGAATGGAGTGGAGTGGAGTGGAGTGGAGTGGAGTGGAGAGGAGTGTAGTGGAGTGGAGGGGAGTGGGGTGGAGCTGAATGGAATGCAGTGAAAAGAATGGAATGCCATGGAATGGAGTGAAGCAGAGTGGAGTAGAGTGTAACGGAGCAGAGTGGAATGGACAGGAACACAATGGGATAGAATGGGAAGGAGTGGAGTGGAGTGAGCTGGATTGGAATGGAGTGGACTGGAATGGAATGGAATAGAATGACATGGAGTGGAAAGGAGTAGAGAAGTATTAAATGGAATGGAATGGAATGTTGGAATGAAATGTGGGCTGCGATTGTGCCACTGCAATCCAACCTGGGTCAATGAGTGACATAATTTCGAAGGAAAGAAATGGAAAGGAATGGAGTCGAATGGAATGGAATGCAATGGAATGGAGTGGAGTGGAGTGAAATAGAGTGGAGTGGAGTGAAATGGAATTTGATGGAGTGGAATGGAATGGAGTGGAGTTGAGTGGAATGGAGTGGAATGGAATAGAGTGGAGTGGTGTAGAGTGGAGTAGAGTGGAGTGTAATAAAGTGGAATTGAATGGGATGTAAGGAAATGGAGTGGGTTGGAGTGGAGTGGAATGCAATGGAATGGAATGCAAAGGAATGGAATGGAAAGGAATAGAGAGGAATGGAATGGAATGGTGAAATGATATGTAAACTGAGTTTTTGGCACTGCACTCCAGTCTGGGTGACAGAGTTAGAGCCTTTCAAAAGAAACGAATGGAATGGAATGGAGTGGAATGGAATGGAAAGGAAGGGAGTGGAGTGGAGTGGAATGGAGTGGAATGAAATGGGATGGATGGAATGCTGTGGAGTGGAGTGGTGTGGAGTGGAGTGGAGTGGAGTAGAATGGAGTGGAGTGGAATGGGATGGAATTGAATGGAGTGGAGTGGAGTAGAGTGGAGTGGAGTGGAATACAGTGGAGGGGAGGGGAATGGAGTGGAAAGAAATGGTATGGAGTGGAATAGCATAGACTGGAGTGGAGTGGAGTGGAATGGATAGGGATGGAATGGAACGCAGTGGAGTGCAATGGAGTGGAGTGGAATGGAGTGGAATGGAGTGCAATGGAGTGGAATGGAATGGAATGGAATGGAATGGAACGAGATGGAATGGAATGGAGTGCAGTGAAATGGAGTCGAGTGCAGTGGAGTTGAATGGAATGGAATGGAACGGAATGCAATGGAATGGAATGGCATGGAGTGGAGTGGTTTGGAGGGAAGAGCTGTGGAGTGGAGTGTAATGGATTGGATTGGAAAGGGATGGAGTGGAATGGAAAGGAATGGAGAGGAATGGAGTGGAGTTTAGTGGAGTGGAGTGGAATGGAGTGGAATTGAATGGGGTGGAATTTAATGGAATGGATTGGAGTGCAGTGGAATGGACTGGAATGCAATGGAGTGGTGTGCTGTGGACTGGAGTGGAGTGGAATGGATTCCAACGGAATGGAGTGGTGTGCTGTGGAGTGGAGTGGAGTGGAGTGGAAAGGATTGAGATGAAATTGAATGGAGTGAAATGGAAAGGAGTGGTATGATGTGGAGTGGAGTGGAGTGGAGTGGAATGGAATGGAATGAAATGGAATGGAATGGTAAAATGAAATGTGAGGTGAGATTGTTTCACTGCACTCCAGCCTGGGTGTCAGAGTGAGAACCTGTCAAAAGACAGGAATGGAAGGGAATGGAGTGCAATGGAATGGAATGGAATGGAAAGCAATGGAATGGAATGGACTGGAGTTGAGTGGAGTGATTTGGAGCGCAGTGGAGTGGAATGGAGTGGAATGCAATGGGATGGAGTGGAGTTTAGTGGAGTGGAGTGGAGTGGAGTGGAATGGAATGGAATGTAGTGGAGAAGAGTTCAGTGGAGTGCACAGGAGTGGAATGGGATGGAATGGAATAGAATGGAATGGAATGAAATGGTGAAATGAAATGTGAGTGCAGATTTTGTCACTGCACTTCAGCATATGTGACAAAGTGAGACCCTTTCGAAAGAAAGGTATGGAATGGAATGGAGTAAAATGGAATGGAATGGAATGGAATGGAATTGAGAGGAGTGGAGTGGAATGGAGTGGAATGGAAAGAGATGGAATGGAATGGAATGTAGTGTACTGGAGAGGAATGGAGTGGAGTGGAATGCAATGGAATCGATTGGAGTGGAGTGGAAAGAAATGGAATGGAATGGAATGCAATGGAAAGCAATGGTGAAATGAAATGTGAGCTCAGATTGTGCCACAGCACTCCAGCCACGGTGACAGAGTGTGATCCTGTCAAAAGAAAGGAATGGAGTGCAATGGAGTGTAACGGAACGGAATGGACTGTAATGGATTGCAGTGGACTGGAGTGGATTGGAATAGAATGGGATGGAATGGAATTGAGTAGAGTGGTGTGGAGGGAAGTGGACTGCAATGGAGTCGGACGGAATTAAATGGAATGGAATGGAATGCAATGGAGTGCAATGGAACGGAATGGAATGGAATGCAATGGACTGGAATGGTGAAATGAAATGTGAGCTGACATTGTGCCACTGCACTCCAACCTGGGTGCCAGAGTGAGATACTGTCGAAAGAAAGGAATGGAATGGAAGGCAGAGAAAGGGAATGGAATGGAGTAGAGTGAAATGGAGTGCTGTGGACAGGAATGGAGTGGAATGAAATGGCATGTAGTGGAATGGAATGGAATGGAGTGGAGTGAAGTTGAATTGATTTGAGTGGAATCCAATGGGGTGGAATGGAGAGGAGTGGAATGGAATGAGATGGAGTGGAATGGAATGGAGTGCAGTGTAGTGAAGTGGAGTGGAAGTGAGTGGAATGGAATGGAATGGAGTGGAATGGAATTGAGAGGAGTGGAGTGGAGTGGAAAGGAGTGGAAGAGAGAGTTTGGAATGGAGTTAAGTGGAGTGGAGTGGGGTGGAGTGGAGTCGAGTGGAGCAGATTGGAGTGGAATGGAATGGGATGGAATGAAGTTGAGTGGAGTCTAGGAAAGTGCAGTAGAATGGAGTGGAATGGAATGGAATGGAAAGGAGTGCAATGAAATGGAATGGATTGGATTGGAGTAGATTGGTTAAGAGTAGAGTGGAGTGGAGTGGAGTGGCAAGGAATGAAATGGAATGGAATGGAATGAAATGCAATGGTGAAATGAAATGTGAGCTGAGATTCTGCCACAACACTCCAGCATGGGTGACAGAGTGAGATCTGTTGAAAGAAAGGAATGGAGTGAACCTGAGTGGAATGGAATGGAATCGAAGGGAGATGATTGGAGTGGGGTGGAGTGGAGTGCAGTGGAGTGGAGTGGAGAGGAGTGGAGTGGCATGGAGTGGAATGGAAAGGGATGGAATGGAATGAAGTGGAGTGCAGTGGAGTGGAGTGGAATGGAATGGCATGGAATGGAATGGTATGGAATTGCATGGAATGGAATGGTATGCAATTGCATGGAATGGAATGGAATGCTGAAATGAATTGTGAAATGAGATTCTGCCACTGCACGTCAGCCTGGGTGACAGAGTGAGATCCTGTCAAAAGAAATGAATGGAATGCAAAGGGGTGAAATGGAATGCAATGGAATGGAGTGGAGTGGAGTGGACTGGAAGGGAGTGGAGTGGAGTGGAGTCGACTGGATTGTAATGGAATCGAATGGAATGGAATGGAATGGAATGGAATTGAATGGAATGGAATGGAATGGAATGGAATGGAATGGTGAAATGAAATGTGAACTGTGATTGTGCCAGTGAACTCCAGCCTGGATGACAGAGTGAGTTCCTGTCGAAACAACAGAATGGAATGAAATGAAGAGGAATGGAATGGAATGGAACGGAATTTATTGGAGTGGAATAGAGTGGAGGGGAGAGGAGTGGAGTGGAGTGGAATGGAATGGGATGGAGTGCAATGGAATGGAGTAGAGGGGATTAGAGTGGAGTGCAATGGAGTAGAATGGAATGGAATGGACTGGTGTGGAGTGGAGTGGAGTTCATTGGAGTGGAATTCAGTGGAATGGAATGGAATGGTGAAATGAAATGTGAGCTGATATTCTGCCACTGCACTCCAGCCTGTGTCACAGAGTGAGATCATGTCAAAAGAAAGAATGGAATGGAATCGGGTAGAATGGCATGGAGTGGAATGGAGTGGAGTGGAGTGGAATGGAATGGAATAGAATGGAATGGAATGCAATAGAATGGTAAAATGAAATGTGAGCTGAGATTATGCCACTGCACTCCTGCCAGGCTAACAGTGTGAGATCCTGTCAAAAGAAAGGAATGGAATGGAATGGAGTGGAATGGAATGAAATGGAATGGAATGGAATGGAATGAAATGGAATGGAATAGAATGGAATGGAATGGAATGGCATGGAGTGGAGTGGAGTGGAATGGAATGGAGTGGAATGGAATGGGATGCAGTGGAATAGAATGGAATGGAGTGAAGTGGAGTGGAGTGGAATGGAATGAAGTGGAATGGAATGGGATGCAGTGGAATAGAATGGAGTGGAGTGGAGTAGAGTGGAGTGGAGTGAAGTGGAATGGGGTGGAATAGAATGGGATGGATTGAATGGACTGGTGTGGACTGGTTGGAGTCGAGTGGAATGGAGTGGAATGGAATACAACGGTTAAATGAAATGTGAGCTGAGTTTGTGCCACTGCACTCCGGTCTGTGTGACAGTGTGAGATCCTGTCAAAAGAAAGGAATGGAATGGAATGGCATGGAATAGAATGGAACGGAGTGGAGTGGAGAGGAATGGAATGGGAAGGAATGGAATGGAGTGGAGTGCAGGGGAATGCAGAGGAGTGGAATGGAGTGTGGTGTAGAGGACTGCAGTGGACTGGAGTGGAGAGGAATGGAATGGAATGGAGAAATTAAATGTGAGCTCAGATTATGCCACTGCACTCCAGCCTGGGTGACAGAGTGAGATCATGTCGAAAGAAAATAATGGAATGAAATTGAGGGTAATGGAATGGAATTGAATGGAGTGGAGTGTAGTGGAATTGAGTTGAGAGGAGTGGAGTGGAGTGGAATAGAGTGGAATGGAACGGGATGGAATGGAATGCAGTGGAGTGGAGTGGAGTGAAGAGGAGTGGAATGGAGGGGAATGGAATGGAGTAGAGTGGAGTGGAGATGGGTGGAGTCGAATTGAATGGAATGCTCTGGAATGGCATGAAATGGAATGGAGTGAAATGCAATGGTGAAATGAAATGTGAGCTGAGATTGTGCCACTACACTCCAGCATGGGTGACAGAGTGAGATCCTGTTGAAAGAAAGGAATAGAGCGAAATTGAGTGCAATGGAATGGAATGGAATGGAGTGGATTGGAGTGGGGTGGAGTGGAGTGCAGAGGAGTGGAGTGGAAAGGAGTTGAGTGGCATGGAGTAGAATGGAAAGGGATGGAATGGAATGGAGTGGAGGGCAGTGGAGTGGAGTGGAATGGAATGGAATGGTATGAAATTGTTTTGAATGGAATGGAATGCTGAAATGAAATGTGAAATGAGATTCTGCTACTGCACTCCAGCCTGGGCGACAGAGTGAGATCCTGTCTACAGAAATGAATGGAATGGAATGGAGTGGAATGGAATGGAATGGAAAGGAGTGGAGTGGAGTAGAGTGGTGTGGAATGGAGTCGAGAGGAGTGGAGTAGAGTGGAGTGTAATGGAATGGAATGGAATGGAAAGGAATCGAATGAAATAGAATGGTGAAATGAAATGTGAACTGTGATTGTGCCACTGCCCTCCAGCCTGGATGACAGAGTGAGTTCCTGTCGAAACAAAAGAATGGAATGGATTGAAGTGAAATGGAATGCAAAGTAATGGAATAGATTGGAGTGAAATGGAGTGGAGTGGAGAGGATTGCAGTGGAGTGGAATGGAATGGGATGGGATGGAGTGCAATGGAATGGAGTGGAGGGGAGTGGAGTGGAGTGGAAAGGAGTGAAATGGAATGGAATGGACTTGTGTGGAGTGGAGTGGAGTGCATTGGAGTGGAATTCAATAGAATGCAATGGAATGGTGTAATGAAATGTGAGCTGATATTGTGCCACTACACTCCAGCATCTGACACAGAATGAGATCATGTCGAAGGAAAGAATAGAATGGAGTGGGGAAGAATGGGATGGAGTGGAAAGGAGTGGAGTGAGGGTGGAGTGGAATACAATGGAATGGAATAGAATGGAATGGAATGCAATAGAATGGTAAAATGAAATGTGAGCTGAGATTATGCCACTGCACTCCTGCCAGGCTAACAGAGAGAGAACCTGTCGAAAGAAAGGAATGGAATGGAATGGAGTGGAATGCAATGGAATGTAGTGGAATGGAATGGAATGCAATGGAATGGAATGGAATGGAGTGCAGTGGAGTGGAGTGGAATGGAATGGAATGGAATGGAATGGAATGGAATGGGATGCAGTGGAATAGAATGGAATGGAGTCGAGTGGAATGGAATGCAGTGGAATGGAATGGGATACAGTGGAATAGAATGGAGTGGAGTGGAGTAGAGTGGAGTGGAGTGGAGTGGAATGGGGTGGAACAGAATGGGATGGAATTGAATGGAATGGAGTGGACTGGGGTGGAGTCAAGTGGTATGGAGTGGAATGGAATAGAACGGTTAAATGAAATGTGCGCTGAGTTTGTGCCACTGCACTCCAGTCTGTGTGACAGTGTGAGATCCTGTCAAAAGAAAGGAATGGAATGGAATGGCTTGGAATTGAATGGAATGGAGTGGAGTGGAGTGGAGTGGAATCGAATGGGAAGGAATGGAATGGAGTAGATTGTAGGGGAGAGGAGAGGAGTGGAATGGAATGGGATGGAATGGAATGCAGTGGAGTGGAGTGGAGTGAAGAGGAGTGGAATGGAGGGGAATGGAACGGAGTAAAGTGGAGTGGAGATGGGTGGAGTCGAATTGAATGGAATGCTACGGAATGGCATGGAATAGAATGGAATGAAATGGAATGGTGAAATGCAGTCTGAGCTGACATTGTGCCACTGCAACCCAGCCTGGGGGACAGTGTGAGAACCTGTTAAATGAAAGGAGTGGAATGGAACGGAGTGGAATGGAATGGGATGCAATGGAATGGAATGGAGTGGAGTGGAGTGGAGTGGAGTGGAGAGGAAAAGAATTGGATGGAGTGCAATGGAATGGAGAAGACTGGAGTGGAGTGGAGTGGATAACAATGGAGTGGATTGGAATGGCATGGAATGGAATTGAGTGCAGTGGAAAGGAGTGGAATGGAATGAAATGGAATGGAGTGGAGTGGAGTTGAGTGGATTGGAGTGTAGTGGAGTGGAATGGCATGGGGTGGAATAGAATGGAATGGAATGGAATGGAACGGAATATAATGGAATGGAATGGAATAGTGAAATGAAATGTGAGCTGAGACTGTGCCACTGCTCTAAAGCCTGGGTGACAGAGTGAGATTCCGTCGAAAGAAAAGAGTGGAATGGAATAGAGTGGAATGGAATGGAATGGAATGTAGTGGAGGGGAGTGGAGTGGAGCGGAATGGAGTGGAATGGAGTGGAATGGAATGGGATGCAGTGGATTGGAATGGAACGGAGAAATGAAATGTGAACACAGATTGTGCCACTGCACTACAGCATGGGTGAAAGAGTGAGATCCTGTCTAAAGAAAGAAATGGAATGGAATGGATCGGAATGCAATGGAATGGAATGGAGTGGAGTGGAGTGGAGTGGGATTGAGTGGAATGGAATGGAATGGAAAGGAATGGAATGGAGTGGAGTGGAATGGATTGGAGTTGAGTGGAGTGCAGTCGAGTGGAGTAATGTGGAATGGAATGGAATGGAATGCGATGGAGTGAAACCGAATGGAGTGGAATGAAATGGAGTGGAGTGGAGTGGAATGGAACGGGATGGAATGGAGTGGAGTGCAGTGAAGTGGAGTGGAGTGGAATGGACTGGACTGGAATTGAGTGGAATGGAGTGGAATGGAGTGCACTAGAGTGGAATAGGATGGGATGGAAGGGAATGGGTTGGAGTGGAGAGGAGTGGAGTGGAATGAAATGGAATGGAATGATGAAATGAAATTAGAGCTGAGATTGTGCCACTGCTCTCCACTGTGCATGAGAGAGTGGGATCCTGTAGAAAGGAACAAATGGAATGCAATGGAGCGGAATGGAATGGACCGGAATGGAGCAGAATGAAAGTGGAATGGAATGTTATGGAATGGAATGGAATGGAATGGCGTGGAGTGGAGTGGAGTGGAATGGCGTGCAATAGAATGCGATGGAGAGGAATGGATTGGGGAGGAGTGGAGTGGAACGGAAAGGAGTGGAATGGAATGGAATGGAAAGGAATGGAATGGATTGGAGTGGAGTGGAGAGGAGTGCAGTGGAGTGGATTGGAATGGAATGGAATGAAATGAAATGGAATGGAACGGTGAAACGAAATGTGAGCTGAGATTGTGCCACTGTATTCCAGCCCTGGTGAGAGTGTGAGATCCTGTCAAAAGACCGAAATGAAAAGGAAGGAAGTGGAATACAATGGAATGGAGTGGGGTGTGGTGGAGTCGAGTCGAATGAAGTGGAGTGGAATGGAATGGAATGGAATGGAATGCAATGGAAAGGAATGGAATGGAATGGTGAAATGAAATGTGAGCTGAGATTGTGCCACTGAACTCCAGACAGTGTGACAGTGAGACCCTGTCAAAAGAATCGGATGGAATGAAATGGAGTTGTATGGAATGGAATGGAATGGAGTGGAGTGGAGTGGAGTGGAGTGCAGTGGAGTGGAGGGGAAGAGATTGAAATGGGATGGAATGGAATGGAATGGAGTGGAGTGGAGTGTAGAGGACTGGAGTGGAGTGGAATGGAGTGAAACGGAATGGGATGGATTTCAGTGGAGTGGAGTGGAGTGGAGAGGAGTGGAATGGAATGGACTGGAATGAAATGGATTGGAATGGAACGGAGTGGAATGGAACGGAGTGTAATGGAATGGAATGGAAATGTGAAATGAAATGTGAGCTGAGATTGTGTCACTGCACTCCAGCCTGGGTGACAGAGGGAGATCATGTCAATAGAAAGAAATGGACTGTAATGGGGTGGAATGGAATGGAGTGGAGTGGAGTGAAGTGGAGTGGAGTGGATTGGAGTGGAGTGCAGTGGAGTGTAGTGAAATGGAGAGGAATGGAACGTGATGGAATGGAATGGAGTGGAGTGGAGAGGAATGGATTGGAATGGAATGGAACGGTATGGAGTGGAGTGGCGTGGAGTGGATTGGAATGGAATAGAATGGAATGGAATGCATTGGAATAGAATGCAGTGGAATGCGTTTGAATGGAACGTTGAAATGAAATGTGATGTGAGATTCTGCCCCTGCAATCCATCCAGGGTGACAGAATGAGATCCTGCCAAAAGAAAGGAATGCAATGGAATGGAGAGGATTGGAATGGAATGGAATTGAATGGAGTGAAGTGGTGTGGAGTGGAGTGGTGTGGAGTGTAGTCAAATGGAGTGGAATGGAATCGGATGTTTTGGAATGGAATGGAGAGGAGTGGATTGGAGATGGTTGGAGTGGAATGGAATGAGATGAAATGGAATGGTGTGGAGTGGAGTGGAGCAGAAAGGATTGGAATGGAGTGGAGTGGAATGCAGTGGAGTGGAATGGAATGGAATTTAATGCATTGGAATGGAATGCAGTGAAATCCATTTGAATGGAATGTTGAAATGAAATATAAGCTGAGATAGTGCCACTGCACTCCAACCTGCATGAGAGAGTGAGATCCTGTCAAAAGAAAGCAATAGAGTGGAATGGAGTGAAACAGATTGGAATGCGATGGAATGGAGTGGATTAGAGTGGAGTGGAATGGAGTGGAATTGAGTGTAATGGAAAAGCAAATTGTAATGTGATCTGTGATTGTGCCACTGCAATCCAGCCTGTTTGACAGAGTGAGATCGTAGCGAAAGAAAGGAATGGAATGGAGTGGAGTGGAGTGGAATGGAGTAGAATGGAATGTAATGGGATGGATTGGAATGGAGTGGAGTGGAATGGGGAGGAGTGGAATGGATTGGAATTAAATGGAACAGAATGGAATGAAATGGAGTGTACTGGAGTGGAGTGGAGTGGAGTGGAATGGAGTGTAATTGAATAGAGTGGAATGGAATGGTGACATCAAATGTGAGCTGAGTTTCCTGGACTGCACGCTAGCCTGGGTGACAGAGAGAGATCCTGTGAAAAGAAAGCAATGGAATGTAATGCAGTGGAGGGAATGGAATGCAGTGTAGTGGAGTGGAATTGAGTGGAAAGGAGTGGTGTGGACTGCAGTGGAGAGGAATGGAGTGGCAGGGAGTGGGATGCAATGGGATGTAATTTAACGGAATGGAGTGGAGTGGAGTGGAAAGGAGTGGAATGGAAAGGGATAGAATGTAGTGGGGTGTAGTCGAGTGGAGTGGAATGGAATGGAATGTAGTGGAGTGGAGTTGAGTGGAGTAGAGTGGAGTGCAATGGAATGTCATGGAATAGAATGGTATGGAACGGAATAGTAAAATGCAATATAAGCTGAGTTTCTTCCACTGCACTCCAGCCTGTGTGACAGAGTGAGGTCCTGTCAAAAGAAATTTATGGAATGGAATGGAGTTGAACGTAATGGAATGGAATGGAGTGGAGTGGAGGGGACTGGAATTCAGTGGTGTGGGGTGGAATGGAGGGGAATGGAATGGAAAGAAATGGAATGAAATGGAGTGTAGTGGAGTGGACTGGAATGGAATAGGAGGGAATGGAGTGGAGTGGAGTGGAGTCGAGTCGAGTGTACTGGAATGGAGTGGAATGGAGTGGAATGGAATGGAGTGGAATGGAATGGAATGGAATTTAAGGTAGTGGAATGGAGTGGAGTGAAGTGGCATGGAGTGGATTGGAGTGGAGGAGCATGGAGTGGAATGGAATGGGATGGATTGGAATGAAATGGAGTGGAGTGGAGTGGAATGGAGAGGAATGAAATGGAGTGGAATGGAATGGGATGGAATGGAATGGAGTGGAGTGGAGTGGAGAGGAATGGAGTGGAATGGAATGGAATGGAATGAAGTGGACTGGAATGGAGTGGATTGGAATGGAATGGAATGGAATGCATTGGAATGGAATGCAGTGGAGTGCATTTGAATGAAAAGTTGAAATGAAATGAAACCTGAGATTCTGCCACTGCACTCCATCCTGGGTGACAGAATGAGATCCTGCCAAAAGAAAGGAATGCAATGGAACGGAAAAGATTGGAATGGAATGGAATAGAACGGAGTGGAGTGGAGCGGAGGGGAGTGGATTGGAGTGGAGTGGTAAGCAGTGTAGTTGAATGGAGTGGAATGGAATTGGATGGATTGGAATGGAATGGTGATGAGTGGAGTGGAGTTGGGTGGAGTAGAGTGGAATGGAATGAGATGGAATGGAATGGTGTGGAGTGGAGTGGAACGGAACAGAATGAAATGGAATGGAGCAGAACGAAATGAAATGGAGTGGAGTGGAGAGGAATGGAATGGAATGGAATGCATAGGAATGGAATGCACTGGAATACATTTGAATGGAACGTTGAAATGAAATATGAGCTGAGATTGTGCCACTGCACTCCAATCTGCGTGACAGAGTGAGATCCTGTCGAAAGAAAGGAATGGAATGGAATGGAGTCTAATGGAATGAAGTGTGATGGAATGGAGTGCAGTGGATTAGAGTGGAGTGGAGTGGAGTGGAATGGATTGTAATGGAATAGCGAATTGTAATGTGATCTGTGATTGTGCCACTGCAATCCAGCCTGTTTGACAGAGTGAGACCATACCGAAAGAAAGGAATAGAATGGAATGAAGCCGCATGGGATGGAATGGAATGGAATGGAATGGAGTGGAGTGGAATGGAATGGAATGGAGTGGAGTGGAATGGAATGGAATGGAATGGAGTGGAGTGGAATGGAATGGAATGGAGTGGAGTGGAATGGAATGGAATGGAATGGAGTGGAATGGGTTGGAATGGAATGGAGTGGAATGGAGTGGAATGGAGTGGAATGGAGTGAAGTGGAGTGGAGTGCAGTGGAGTGGAGTGGAAAGTAATGGAATGGGATGGGACAGTGTGGAATGGAATGGCATGGAGTGCAGTGGAGTTGACTTGACTGGAGTTGAGTGGAGTGGACTGGAGTGGAATGGAATAGGAAGAAATGTGATGGAGTGGATTCTACTGTAGTGGAGAGAAGTGGAATGGAGTGGAATGGAATGGGATAGAATAGAATGGAATGTAGTGCAGGGTAATGGAGTGGAATGTATTGGAATGGACTGGAATGTAATGGAACAGAATGGCGTGGAGTGGAAAGGAGTGGAATTAAAAGGAATGGAATAGAATGGGATGGAATGCAATGGAATGGTTAAATGATATGTGAGTAGAGATTGTGCCACGGCACTACAGCCTGGGTGACAGAGTGAGATCCTGCTGAATGAATGGAATGGAATGGAATGGAATGGAATGGAATGGAATGGAAAGGAATGGAATGGAATAGAATGGAATGGAGTGGAATGGAGTGGAGTGGAGTGGATTGGAGTGGAATGGAGTGGCGTGGAGTGGAGTGGATTGGAGTGGAATGGAGTGGAACGGAATGGGATGGAGTTAAATGGAATGGAGTGTATTGAAGTGGAGTGGAGTTGACGGGAATGGAATAGTGTGGTGAAATGAATTGTGAGCTGAGATTTTTGCACTGCACACCAACCTGGGTGACAGTGAGATCCTGTCAAAGAAAGGAGTGGAATGGAATGGAGTGGAGGGAATTGAATGGAATGTAGTGGAATGGAGTGGAGTGGAGTGGAATGTAGTGGAATGGAGTGCAGTGGGGTAGAAGGGAGTGGAATGGAATTTGATGTAATGGAATAGAATGGAGTGGAGTGGTGTGCAGTCAAGATCAGTGTAACGGAGTGGAACGGAATTTGATGTAATGGAATAGAATGGAGTGGAGTGGAGTGGACTCGAGTGGGGTGTAATGAAGTGGAATGGAATGAGATGGAATGAATTGGAGTGGAGTGGAGTCGAATGGAGTGGAATGGAAAGGAATAGAGTGGAGTGGAGTGCAGTGGAGTGGAGTGGAGAGGAATAGAGTGGAATGGAATGGGATGGAATGGAGGGGAGTGTAGTGTAGTGGAGAAAAGTGGAGTGGAATGGAATGTAATTTAGAGGAGTGGAGTGGAGTGGAGTGGAATGAAATGAAACGAAATGGAATGGAATGGTGAAATGAAATGTGAGCTGAAATTGTACCACTAAACTCCAGCCTGTGTGACAGAGCGTGATCTTGTTGAAAAAAAGGAATGCAATGCAATTGAAAGGAATGGAATAGAATGGAATTGAATGGATTGGAGTATAGTCGAGTGGAGTGGAGTGGATTCGAATGGAGTGGAATGGAGTGGAATGGAATGGGATGGAATGGAATGGAGGGGATTGGAGTGGAGTGGAGAGGAGTGGAATGGAATGGGATGGAATGGAATGGAGTGGAATGGATGAAGTGGATTGGAGCAAAATGGAGTGGAATGGAATGGAATGGAGTGGCGTGGAGTGGGGTGCAGTGGAGTGGAATGGAATGGGATGGAATGGAATGGAATGGAGTGGAGTGTAGTGGAATGGAGTGGAAAGGAAAGAAATGGTATGGAATTGAAGGGAATGGAATGGAGAAATGAAATGTCAGCAGAGATTGTGCCAATGCTCAACAGCCTGTGTGACAGAGTTAGATGCTCTCAAAAGAAAGAGTTGGAATGGAATGAAATGGAATGGAATGGAATGGAAAGAAGTGGAGAGGAGTGGAATGGAGTAGAGTGGAGAGGTATGGAATGGAGTGGAGTGGGATGGAAAGGAATGGAATGAAGCAGAGTGGAGTGGAGTTGAGGGGAATGGAGTGGAATGCAATGGGATAGAATGAGATGGAGTGGAGTGGAATGGAGAGTGAAATGGACTGGAATGTAGTGGAATGGAAAGGCATGGAGTGGAGTGGAGCGGAGTGGAATGGAATGGAATGGAATGGATTCCAATGGTGAAATGAAACGTGAGCTGACTTTGTGCAGTGGAGGGGAATGGCAAGAATGGAAAGGGATGGAATGCAGTGGAACGGAGTTGAGTGGAGTGGAGTGGAATCTAGTGGAATGTAATGGGATGGAATGGGATCGAGTGGAGAGGATTGCAGTGGAGTGGAGTGGAATGGAATGGAATGGAACGGCGTAGAGTGGAGTGGAGTGTAAGGGAGTATAATGCAATGGAATGGAGTAGAGTGGAGTGTAATGGAACGGAATCGAATGAAATGGATTGGAATAGTGAAATGAAATGTCAGCTGAAATTGCGCCACTGCAGTCCAGCCTGGGAGAAACAGTGAGATCCTGTCAAAAGAAAGGAATGGAATGCAATGGAATTGAATGTAATGGGATGCAAAGGAATGGAGTAGAATGGAGTGGAGTGGAGTGGAGTGGAGTCCAGTGGAATGGAATGGAATGGAAAGGAATGGAGTGCAGTGAAGTGGATTGGAGTGAAATGCAGTGGAATGGAATGGGATGCAATGAAATTGAATGGAGTGCAGTGGAGTGGAATGCAGTGGATTAGAGTGTAATGGAATGGGACTGAGTGGAATGGAGTGAAGTGGATTGGAGTGAAATGTAGTGGAATGGAATGGAAAGGAAGGGAATGGAATGGAATACAATGGAATGGAATGGAATGAAATGCAATGGAATGGAATGGTTAAATGAAAGGTGAGCTGAGATTGTGCCAATGCACTCTAGCGTGGGTCAGAGAGTGAGATCCTCTCGAAAACAAGGAATATAATGGAATGCAGTTGAATAGAATGGAATGGAAGGCAATGGAGTGGAGTGGAGTGCAGTCGAGTGGGGTGGAGTGGAATGGGATTGGATGTAATGGAATGGAATAGAGTGGAATGGAGTCGAGTGGAGTGGAATGGAGTGGAACGTAATGTGATCGAATGGGATGGAGTGGAGTGTAGTGGAAAGGACAAGAGTGGAGTGCAGTGGAGTGGATTGTGGTGGAGTGGAATGGGATGGATTGGGATGGAGAGAAGTGGAGCGGAGCAGAGCGGAGTGGAGTGGAATGGATTAGAATATTATGGAATGGAATGGAATGCAATGGTGAAATGAAACGTGAGCTGATATTGTGCCACTGGTCTCCAGCCTCGGTTGCAGAGTAAGATCCTGTCGAAATGAAGGAATGGAATGGAAAGAAGTGGAATGGCAAGGAATGGAATGGAATGGAGACGAGTGGAGTGGAGTAGAGTGCAGTGGAATGGAGTGCAATGGAATGAACTGGAATAGACTTGAGTGTAGAGGAGTGGAGTGGAATGCAGAGGAATGGAATGGAATGGAACGGAATGTAATGGAATGGAGTGGAGTGGAATGGAAAGAAGTGCAGTGGAATTAAATGGAATGGAATGGAATACAATGGAATGGAATGGAATACAATGGAAAGGAATGGATTGGAATGGAATGGTGTAATGAAACATGAGCTGATATTGTGCCACTGCACTACAGCCTGGGTGACAGAGTGAGATCCTGTCGAAAGAAAGGAATGGAATGGAATGTGGGGGCATCGAATGAAATGGAATAGAATGGAGTGGAGTGGAGTGCAGCAGAGTGGAGTGGAGTGGAAGGAGGGGGTTGCTATGGAAAGGAATGGATTGGAGTGGATAGGAGTGGGATGGAGTGGAGTGCAGTGGAATGGGATGGGACACAATGGAGTGGAGTGGGGTGGAGTTTAGTGGAGTGGACTGGAATGGAATGGAATTGAATGGAAGGGAATGGAGTGTGGAGGAATGGAATGGTGAAATGAAATGTGAGCTGAGATTGTGCCACTGCAGTGAAGACTGGATGATGGAATCATCCTGTCGAAAGCAAGGAATGGAATGCAAAGTAGTGCAATGGATTCGTATGGAATGGAATGGAGTGGAGAGTTTTGGAGAGGAGTGGAATGGAGTGCAATGGAACAGGAAGGAAAAGAATGGAATAGAATGGAGTGGAGTGGAGTGGAATGGAATGGAGTGGAATCGAATGGGATTCAATGGAATGCAGCGGAGTGGAGTGCAGTGGAATGGAATGGAATGGAAGGGAATAGAATGGATTGCAGTAGAATAGAATGGAATGTTATGGAGAGGTATGGAATGTTATGGAATGGAATGGAAAGCAATGGAATGGAATGCAATGGAGTGGTGAAGTGAAATGTGTACTATGATTTTGGCATTGCACTGCCGTCTGGGTGACAGAGTAAGATCCTGTTAAAACAAAGGAATGGAATGGAATGGAGTGGAATGGAGCGGAAAGTAATGTAGTGGAGTGGAGTGGCATGCAGTGGAGTGGAGTGGAGTGAAGTGGAGTGGAATGGAGTGCAATGGAATGGGATGCAGAGGAATAGAATGGAGAGGACTGGAAACGGGTGGAGTGGAGTAGAGTGGAGTGCAATAGAGTGGAATGGAATGGAATGCCATGGAGTGGAGTGGAGAGAAGTGCAGTGGAGTTGAGTGGAATGGAATGAAATGGAATGGAATTTAATGGAATGGAATGGAATGGAAAGGAATGGAATGGAATGCAGTGGAATAGAATCGTTAAATGAAATGTGAGCTGAGATTGTGCCACTGCACTCCAGCCTGGGTGAAAGAGTGAGATCCAGTCGAAGGACAGGAATGGAATGCAATGTGGTGGAATGGAATGGAATAGAATTAAATGGAGTGGAGTGGAGTTGTGTGGAGTGGAATGGAGTGGAGTGGAATGGAGTTGAAAGGAATGGGATGTAATAGAATGGAACGGAATGGAGACGAGTGAAGTGGATCGGAGAGGAGTGGAGTGGAGTGAATAGAGTGGAAAGGAATGGGATGAAATTTAGGGGATTGGAGTAGAGGGCAGGGGAGTGGAATGGAATGGAATGTAGTAGTTTGGAGTGGAGTTGGAGTGGAGTGAAGTAAAATGGAATGGAATGGAATGGAATAGAATGGAATGGAATGCAATGGAAGGGAATGGAATAGAATGGAATGGAATGGAGTGGAATAGAGTGCAGTGGATTTAGTGGAATGAAGTGGAATGGAAATGCATGGAATGGAATGGATAGGAGCGGACTGGAGTGGATTGGAGAGGAATGGAATTGGATGGAATGGAATGGAGTGGAGTGGAGTGGAATGGAAAGGAATGGAATGGAATGGAAAGGTGAAACGAAATGTGAGTTGAGATTGTGCCACTGCAATCCAACCCGTGTGACAAAGTAAGACCCTGTCGAGAGAAAAGTATAGAATGGAATGGAATGGAAAGGAATGGAATGGAATGGAATGGAGTTGAGTGGAGTGGATTGGAGCAGAGTGGAGGGAAGTGGAGTGGAATGGACTGGAATGAAATGGAATGGAGTGGAGTGGAGAGGAGTGGAGTGGAGAGGACTGGAGTGAAATGAAATGAGATGGATTTCTACGGAGTGGAGTGGAGTGGAGTGGAATGCAACGGAACGGAATGGAACGGAATGGAACGGAACGGAATGGAATGGAACGGAACGGAATGGAACGGAACGGTGAAATGAAATGTGAGTTAAGATTGTGCCACTGCACTCCAGCCTTTGTGACAGAGTGAGTCCCTGCCAAAAGAAAGGTATGGAATAGAATGGAGTCGAATGAAATGGAATGGAATGGAACAGAGTGGAGTGGAGTGGAGTGCATTAGAGTGGAATGGAGTGGAATGGAGTGGAATGAAATGGGATGTAATGGAACGGAATGGAGTGGAGTGGAGTAGAGTGGAGTGGACTCTAGTGGAGTGGCATGGAATGAAATGGAATGTGATGGATTTCAATGTAGTGGAGTGGAGTGAAGTGGATTGGATTGGAAAGGAATGGAATGGAATGGAATGGAATGGAAAGGAATGGAATGGGATTGTGAAATGACATGTAAGGTGAGATTGTGCCACTGCACTCCAGGCTCGGTGACAGAGTGATATCCTGTCGATAGAAAGGAATGGAATATAATGGAGTGGAATGGAATGGAATGGAGTGAAGTGGAGTGGATTGGAGTGGATTGGAGTGGAATGGAATGTGACGGAGTGGAATGAAATGGAGGGGACTGGAATGGAGAGGAGTGGAGTGGAATGGAGTGGAGTGGAGAGGACTGGAATGGAATGGAATATAATGGAACGCAATGGAATGAAATGGAATGGTGAAATGAAATGTGAGATAATATTGTGCCAAAGCACTCCAGCCTGGGTGACTAAGTGAGAACCTGTCAAAAGAAAAGAATTTAATGCAATGGAGTGTACTGGAGTGGAATGGAATGGAATGGAGTGGAGTGGAGTGGAGTGGAATGGAGTGGAATGGAGTGGAGTGCAATGGAATGTGATGGAATGGAGAGGAGTGCAGTGGAGTGGAGTGGAATAGAATGGAATTTAGTGGAGTAGAGTGGAGTGGAGTGGATTGAAATGGAATGGAATGCTGAAATGAAATGTGAGCTGAGATTGTGCTACTGCATTCCAGCCTGGATGACAGAGTGAGATCCTTTTGAAAGAAAGGAATGGAGTGGAATGGAAAAAAATGGAATTGAAAGGAGGAGAGGGTAATCGAGTGGAGTGGCATGGAGTCGAGTGGAGTGGAATGGAGAGAAATGAAGTGGGATGGAATGGAATGGAGTGGAATGGAGAGGAGCAGAATGGATAGGAATGTAACGGAATAGAGTGGAGTGGAGTGAAGTGGAGTGGAATGGAATGAAAATATTGGAATGGAATGGAGTGAAATGGAATGGAATGGAGGAATCAAATGTGAGCCGAGATTGTGCGACTGCACTCCAGCCTGTGTGACAGATTGAGATACTGTAGAAATAAAGGAGTGGAATGGAATGGAATGGAATAGAATGGAATGGAGTGGAGACGTGGAGTGGAGTGGAGAGAAGTGGAATGGAGTGGAATGGGATGGGAAAGAATGGAAACTAATGAAGCAGAGTTGAGTGAAGTGGAGTGGAATGCAGTGGAATGCAATGGGATAGAATTAGATGGAGTGGAGTGAAGTGGATTGGAATGGAGTGGAACGAAATGGAATGGAATGGAATGACGTGGAGTGGAGAGGAGAGGAGTGGAGTGGAATTAAACGGAATGGAATGGAATGGAATGGAATGGACTGGAATGCAATCGTGAAATGAAATGTGAGCTGAGATTGTGCTCCTGCCCTCCATCCTTGGTGACAGAGTGACATCCTCTCGAAGGAAAGAAATGGAATAGAATGAAGTGGAATGGAAAGGAATTCAGTGCAAGGGAGTGGAGAGGAGTGGAGTGGAGTGGGGTGGAGTGGAGTGGATTGGGGTGGAGTGGAGTGGAGTGGAGTGGAATTTGATGGAGTTGAATTGAATGGAGTGGAGTGGAGTGGAGTGGACCACAGTGCAATGGAGTGAAATGTAAGGGGATGGAATAGAATAGAGTGTGGTGGTGTGGAGTGGAGTGGACTGGAGTTGAATGTACTGGAATGGAATTAGATGGAATGAAATGGAGTGGAGTGGAGTGGAATGGAATGGAATGGAAAGGAATGGAATGAGATGGAATGGAATGGAATGGAAAGGTGGAATGAAATGTGACCTGAGATTGCACCATTGCACTCCACCATGGGTGACAGAGTGAGATGCTGTCGAAAGATAGGAATCAAATGGAATGGAGTGGAATGGAAAAGAATGGAATAGAATGGACTGGACTGGACTCGAGTGGAGTGGAGTGGAGTGGACTGGAATGGAATGGAATGGAATTGAATGAATTGGACTGGAGTGCAGTGGAGTGGAGAGGAGTGGATTGTAATGGAGAGTAATGGATTGAAAAGGAAAGGAATGGAATGGAGTGGAGTGCACTGGAAAGGGATGGGATGGAATGGATTGGAGTGGAATGCAGTGGAGTGTAGTGGAGTGGAGCGGAATGGAATGGAAAGGAATGGAAGGGAATGGAACTGTATGCATGGAATGGAATGCTGAAATGAAATGTGAGCTGAGATTGTGCCACTGCAGTGCAGCATGGGTGATGGGGTGAGATCCTCTTGAAAGCAAGCAATGGAATGATATGAATTGGGATGGATTTAAATGAAATGGAGTGGAGAGGAGTGGAGTAGAATGGAGTGGAATACAATGGGATTCAATGGGATGGAG
This sequence comes from Pongo pygmaeus, assembly GCF_028885625.2. Lineage (NCBI taxonomy): Eukaryota > Metazoa > Chordata > Mammalia > Primates > Hominidae > Pongo > Pongo pygmaeus. The sequence goes on along the minus strand of NC_072395.2, from coordinate 12,002,824 downwards.
TGGAGTGGAGTGGAATGGAATGGAATAGAATGGAATGGAATGGAATGGAATAGAGTGGAGTGGAATGTAATAGAATGTTACGGAATGGAATGGTGAAATGAAATGTGTGCTGAGATTTTGCCAGCGACAGAGTAAGATTCTCTCAAAAGAAAGGAATGGATAGGAATGGAGTGGAATGGAATGGAGTAGAGTGGAGTGGAGTGCAGTGGAGTGGAATAAAGTGGAGTGGAGTGGAGTGGAATTGAATGCAATGGAATGGAATGGAATGGAATGGAATATTGAAAAGAAGTGTAAGCTGAGATTGTGGTACTGCAGTGGAATACAGTGGAGTGGAGTGGAGCATACTGGAGTGGAGTGGAATGGAGTGGAATGGAATGTAATGGGGAAATGAAATAAGAGCTGATATTATACCACTGAACTCCATCCTAGGTCACAGTTTGAGATTCTGTTGAAAGAAAGCAATGGAATGGAATGGCGTGGAATGGAAAGGAATGGAGTGTAGTTGAATGGAGTGGAGCGGAGTGGAGTGGAGTGGGGTGGAACGGAATGGGGTGGAATGGAATGGGATAGAATGGAATAGAGTGGAGTGGATTGGAATGGAGTGGGATGGAGTGGAGTGGAGTGGAATGGAATGGAATGGAATGGAATGGAATGGTGAAATGAAAAGTGACGTTGTGTCACTGCAGTCCAGCCTGGGTGACACAGTGAGAACATTTTGAAAGAAAACAATGAAATGAAAGAGTGGAATGGAATGGAATGGAAAGGAGTGGAGTGGAGTGGAGTGGGGTGGAGTAGAGTGAAGTGGAATGGAGTGGAATAAAATGGGATGGAGTGGAATTGAGTGGAGCGGAGTGGAGTGGAATTGAGTGTAATGGAATGGAGTAGAGACGAGTGGAGTGGAGTGGAGTGGAATGGAGTGTAATGGAATGGAGTAGAGACGAGTGGAGTGGAATGGCATAGAATGGTATGGAATGGAATGGAATGGAATTGTGAAAATAAATGTGACCTGAGATTGTTCCACTTCACTCCAGCCTGGGTGAAAGACTGAGATCCTGTCGAAAGAAAGGAATGGTTTGAAATGTAGTGGAATGGAATGGAATGGAATGGAGTGGAGTGGAATGGAATGGAAAGGAGTGGAGCCGAGTGGAGTGCAGTGGAGAGGAATGGAGTAGAATGTAATGTAATATAATGGAAGAGAATGGAATGGAGTGGAGTGGAGTAGAGGGGAGTGGAAAGGGATGGGATGGAATGGAATGGAATGGAACGAAATGCAGTTGAAGGGAATGGAAGGGAATGCAATAGAATGGAATGGTGAAATGAAAAGAGAGCTGATATAGTGCCACTGCAGTCTAGACTGGGTGACAGAGAGAGATCCTGTCGAAAGAAAGGAATGGAATGGAGTTGAATGGAATGGTTGAATGGAATAGAATGGAATGCAAATGAGATGAGTGGAGTGGAGTGGAAAGAAGTAGAATGGAATGCAGATGAGATGAGTGGAGTGGAAAGGAAAGAAATGGAATGGAATTGTATGGGATGGAGTGGAGTAGAATGGAGAGAAGTGTACTGGAATGAAGCTGAAGGTAATGGAATGCAATGAAATGGAATGAAGTGGTGTGGAGTGGAGTAGAGTGAAGTGGAGTGGACTGGAGTGGAATGGAATAGAACTGAATGAAGTGGAATGGAATGGAATGCATTGCAATGGAATGGTGAAATGAAATGTGAGCTGAGATTTTGCCACTGCCCTTCAGCCTGGATGAAAGAGAGAGATCCTCTCGAAAGAGAGGAATGGAATGTAATGGACTGTAAGGGAATGGAATGGATTGGAATGGAGTGGAATGGATTGGAGAGGAGTGAAGTGGAGTGGAGTGGAATGCAGTGGATTGGAGTGAAGTGGAATGGAATGGAATGTTGAAATGAAAAGTAAGCTGAGACTGTGCCACTGAAGAAGAAGGGAGTGGAGTGGAGTGGAGTGGAGGGCAGTGGAATGGAAAGGAATGGGATGGAATGGAGTGGAAATGAATACAATGCAATGGAAATGAACGAAATGGAATGGAATGGAATGGAATGGAATGGTGAAGTGAAATGTGAGCTGATATTGTGCCACTGCACTCCTGCTTGGGTGACAGAATGAGATGCTGTCGAAAGATAGGAATGGAATGGAAAGGAGTGGAATGGAAAAGAATGGAATTGAAAGGATTGGACTGGAGTCGAGTGGAGTGGAGTGGGATGGAATGGAAAGGAATGGAATAGAATGGATTGGAGTGGATTGCAGTGGAGGGGAGGGCAGTGGAGTGGAATGGAGTGTAATGGAATGGAAAGGAATGGAATGGAATGGAGTGGAGTGCAGTGGAATGGGACGGGATGGAATGGAATGAAGTGAAGTGTAGTGGAATGGAGTGGAGTTTAGTGGAGTGGAGTGGAATGGAATGGAATGCAATGAAAGGAAATTGAATGGAATGCAATGAAAGGAAGTGGAATTGAATGCAGTGGAATAGAATGGAGAAATGAAATGTGAGCTGGAATTGTGCCACTGCAGTGCAGTGTGGGTGATGGACTAAGATCCTGTCGAAAGCAAGGAATGGAATGAAATGGATTGGAATGGATTAGAGTGGAATTGAATGTAGTGGAGAGGATTGGAGTGGAGTGGAGTGGAATGGAGTGGAATGGAATAGGATGGAATGGAATGGAGTGGAATCGAGTGGGGTGGAGTGGAGTGGAATGGAGTGGCATCCAATGGGATTCAATGGGATGGAGTGGAGTGGAGTGGAATGGAAAGGAATGGAATAGAATGGAGTGGAGTGTAATTCACTGGAATGTTATGGAATGGAATGAAAAGGAATGGAATGGTGAAATGAAAAGTGTGCTGAGATTTTTGCCACTGCACTACAGCCTGGGTGACAGAGTAAGATCCTGTCAAAAGAAAGGAATGGAGTGGAAAGGAGGGGAATGGAATGGAGTGGAGTGGAGTGGAGTGCAGTGGAGTGGAATAAAGTGGAGTGGAGTGGAGTGGAATGGAATGCAGTGGAATGGAATGGAATGGAATGGAATAGAAAGTTGAAATGAAGTGTGAGCTGAGATTGTGGCACTGCAGTACAATAGAGTCGAGCGGAAGGGTGTGGAGAGGAGTACTGGGGTGCAGTGGAATGGAGTGGATTGGAATGTAATGGTGAAATAAAATATGACCTGAGATTGTGCCACTGAACTCCAGCCTGAGTGACAGTTTGAGAATCTGTTGAAAGAAAGCAATGGAATGGAATGGAGTGGAATGGAATGGAATGGAGTGTAATGGAATGGAGTGGAATGGAATGGAATGGACACATGAAAAGGAAGATTGTGTCACTGCAGTCCAGCCTGGGTGACAGACTGAGATCATGTCGAAAGAAAGTAATGGAATGCAATAGAGTGTAATGGAAAGGAGTGGAGTGGGGTGGAGTAGAGTGGAGTGGAATGGAGTGGAGTAGAGTGGAGTGGAGTGGAATGGAATGGAATGGAATGGAATTGTGAAATGAAATGAGAGCTGAGATTGTTCCAGTGCACTCCAGCCTGGGTGAAAGACTGAGATCCTGTAGAAGGAAAGCAATGGGACACAATGGAGTGGAATGGAATGGAATGGAGTGGAGTGGAGTGGAATGGAATGGAATGGAATGGAATGGAATGGAGTGGAATGGAATGGAATGGAATGGAGAGGAGTGGAGGGGATTGAAATGGAATGGAATGGAATGGAATGGAATGGAATGGAATGGAATGCAATGCAATGCAATGCAATTGAAGGGAATGGAATGAATGCAATGGAATGGAATGTTGAAAGGAAAAGTGAGCTGATATTGTGCCACTACACTCTAGTCTGGGTGACAGAGTGAGATCCTTTCAAAAGAAAGGAATGGAATGGAATGCAGTTAAATGGAATGGAATGGAATGCAAATGGATGAGTGGAGTGGAGTGGAACAGAATGGAGTGGAATGGTATGGGATGGAATGAGATGGAGTGGAGTGGAGTGGATGGAGTGGAGTAGAATGGATTGCAACTGAATGGAGTGGAATGGAATGGAATGCAATGGATTGGAATAGTGAAATGAAAATTCAGCTGCGATTTCGCCACTGCTGTCCAGCATGGATGACAGAGTAAGATACTCTTGAAAGAAACTCATGGAATGGAATGGACTGTAATGGAATGGAATGGATTGGAATGGAGTGGAATGGAGAGGAGTGGAGTGAAGTGGAGTGGAGTTGAATGGAGTGGATTGATGTGAAGTGGAATGGAATGGAAAGGAAAGGAATGGTGAAATAAAATGTGAGATGAGATTGTGCCGCTGCAGCGGAATGGAGTGGACTGGAGTGGGGTAGAGTGGAGTGGAACGGAGTGGAATGGAAATGGATAGAATGGGATAGAGTGGAGAGGAGTGCATTGGAATGGAAAGGAATTAAAACGAATGGAAAGAACGGAATGGATTGGAATTTATTTTAGTGCAGTGGAGTGGAGTGCAATGGAATACAAAGGAATGGAATGCACTGGAGTGGAGATGAGTGGAGATGAGTGCAGTAGAGTTGAGTGTAGTGGAATGGAGTGGAGTGGAGAGGATTGGAGTAGCATGGAATTGAATGGAATGGAATTGATGGAATGGATTGGAATGGAATGGTGAAATGAAATGTGAGCTGCGATTGTGACATTGCACTCCAGCCTGGGTGACAGTGTGAGATCCTGTCGAAAGAAAGAATGGAATGGAATAGAGAGGAATGGAATGGAATGGAATGGAGTGGAGTGGAGTGCAGTGGGGTGGATTGGAGGGGAGTGAAATGGAATGGGATGGAATGTAATGAAATGGAAAGGAATACAATACAATGGAAAGGAATGGAATGGAATGGAATGGAGTGGAGTGGAGTGCAGTGGGGTGGATTGGAGGGGAGTGAAATGGAATGGGATGGAATGTAATGAAATGGAAAGGAATACAATACAATGGAAAGGAATGGAATTTAATGGAATGGTGAAATGAAATGTGAGCTGATATTTATCCACTGCAATCTAGCCTGGGTGACAGAGTGAGATCCCGTGGAAATAAAGGAATGGAATGGAGTGGAATGGAATGGAATGGAATGGAAATGAGAGGAGTGGGGTGGCGTGGAGTGGATTGACGTGGAGAGGAGTTGAATGGAGTGGAGTGGAGTGGAGTGACGCTGAATGGAGAGTAATTGAATGGGATATAATGGGATGGAGAGGAGTGTAGTGTAGCCTAGCGTAGTGGAACGGAGAGCATAGGAATGGAATGCAATGGAATGGAATGAAGTGGTGTGGAGTGGAGTGGAGTGGAGTGGAAGGGAATGGAATGGAAAGGAGTGGAATGGAATAGAATGGAATAAAATGGAATGGAATGGATGGAATGGTGAAATAAAATGTGAGCTCAGATTGTGCCACTGAACTCCAGCCTGGGTGACAGACTGAGATCCTGTCGAAAGAAAGGAATGGGATGAAATGGAGAGAATGGAATGGAACAGATGGGAGTGGAGTGGAGGGGAGTGAGTGGACAGGAGTGGAGTGGAGTGGAATGGAATTGCATGGAGTGCAATGGAATGGACTGCACTGTAGTAGAGTGGAGTGGAGTGCATTGGAATGGATTGTAAAGGAATGGAGTAGATTGGAGTGGAGTGGAGTGGAATGGAATAGAATGGTATGGAACGGAACAGAATGGAATGGAATGGAATGGAATCGAATCGAATTGAATCGAATGGAAATGTGAAATGAAATGTGAGCTGAGATTGTGCCACCGCACTGCAGCCTGGGTGACACACTGAGATCCTGTTGAAAGAAAGGAAAGGGATGGAACTGAGTGGAAAGTAATGGAATGGAATAGAGTGGAGTGCACTGGACTGGAGTGGAGTAGAGTGGAGTGGAGTAGAGAAGAATGGAGTGGAATTGAAAGTAATGTAATGGAATGGAGAGGAGAGGAGTGGAGTGGAGGGAAGTTGAATTGAATGGAATGGAATGCAATGCAATGCAATGCAATTGAAGGAAATGAAATGGAAAGCAATGGAATAGAATGGTGAAAGGAAACCTGAGCTGATATTGTGCCACTGCACTCTAGCCTGGGTGACAGAGTGAGGTCCTTTCAAAAGAAAAGAGTGGAATGGTATGGAGTTGAATGGAATGGAATGGAATGCAAATGAGATGAGTTGAGTGGAGTGGAGAAGTGTGGAGTGGAGCAGAGTTGAATGGAGTGGAGTGGAGTGCAGTGGAGTTGAGTGGAGTCGAATGGAATGGAGTGGAGAGGATTGGAGTGACATTTAATGGAATGGAATAGCATTGAATAGAATGGATAGGAATGGAATGGTGAAATGAAATGAGAGATGAGATTCTGCCACTGCATTCCAACCTGGGTGACAGACTGAGGTCCTGTCGAAAGGAAGGAATGGAATAAAAAGGAGTGGAATGGAATGGAATGGAAAAGAAAGGATTGGAGTGCAGTAGAGTGGAGTGGAGTGGAGTGGAGTGGTGTTGAGTGGTGTGAATTGGAGTGGAATTCAGTGGAATGCAATGGGAAGCAATGAAATGCAATGGATTGGAGTGGAGTAGAATGGGGTGGAATGCAATGGGATGCAATGGAATGGAAGGGAGTGGATTGGAGTGGACTGGAGTGGAATTCAGTGGAATGGAAAGAGATGGAATGGGATCGAGTGGAGTGGAGTGGAGTGGAAAGGAGTGGAATGGGGCGGAGTGGAGTGGAATGGAATTTAATAGAGTGGAGTGGATTGGAGTGGAGTGGTATGGAGTGGAATGGAATGGCATGGGGTGGAAGGATGTAGAGTGGACTGCAGTCGAGTGGAGTGGAGTTGAATGGAGTGGAAAGGAGTGGAGTTTAGTGGAGTGGAATGGAGTGGAATGGAGTGGAGTGGAGTGGAGTGGAATGGCATGGAATTTAATGGATGGAATGGAATAGAATAGAATGGAATGGAATGGAATGGAATGGAATGGAGTGATGAAATGAAATGCGATCTGAGATTGTGACACTGCGCACAAGCCTGGGTAACACAGTGAGATCCCATCGAAAGAAAGGAATGGAATGGAATGCAGAGTACTGCAATGGAATGGAAAGGAATGCAGTGGTGTGGAGTGGAGTGGAGTGGAGTGGATTTTAGTGGAATGGAATGGGAAATAATGGAATGCAATGGAGTGGAGTTTAGTGGAGTGGAGTGGAGTGGAATTGATTGGAATGGAATGGGATGGAATAGAATGGAGTTCAGTGGATGGAATTGAGTGGAATCGAATGAAATGCACTGGAGTGGAGTGGAGTTGACTGGAGGGGAGTGGAGTGCAGTGGAACGGAATGCAATGGAATGGACTGGAATTCAATGGTGAAATGAAATGAGAACTGAGATTGTGCCACTCCACACCAGCATTTGTGACAGAGTGAGATCCTGTCGAAAGAAAGGAATGGAGAGGAATACAGTGGAATGGAATGAAATGGAATGGAATGGAATGGAAGGGAAAGGAATGGAAGGGAATGGAATGGAATGCAATGGAATGGAAGGGAATGGAATGGAATGGAATGGAATGCAATGGAAAGGAAGGGAATGTAATGGAATGGACTGTAATGGAATGTAGGGGAATGGAGTTGAGTGGAGTGGAATGGAATGGAGTGGAGTGGAATAGAGTGGAATGGAATGGGATGGAATGGAATGGAATGGAAGGAAATGGAGTGGAGTGGAGTGGAACAGAGTGGAAAGAAATGGGTTGGAGTGGAATGGAAAGGAATATTGTAGAGTAGAGTGGAGTGGAGTGGAATGGAGTGGAATGGCATGGCATGGAATGGAGGGGAGTGGAGTGGTGTAGAATGGAGTGGAATGGAATGGAAGGGAATTGAGTGGAGTGGAGTAGAGTGCAGTGGAGTGGAATGGAATGGAATGGTGAAATCCTCTTGAAAGAAAGGAATGGAACGTTAAAGAATGGAATGCAATGGAATGGAGTGGAGAGCAGAGGAGTGTAGTGGAGTGGAGTGGAATAGACTGGAGTGGAGTGGACAGGAGTGGAATGGAGTTGAATGTGATGAGATGGAATGGAATGGAATGGAATGGAGTGTAGTGGAGTGGAGTGGGGTGAAATAGAGTGTAATTTAATGGAATAGAATATGGTGGAGTGGAGTGGAGGGAAGTGGAATGGACTGGAATGGACTGGAATGGACTGGAATGCAATGGAATGGAATGGCATGGAGTGGAGTGGAGTGCAGTGGATTGGACAGGAATTATGTGGAATGGAATGGAATGGAGTGGCATGGAAGTCAATGTAATTGTGAAATGAAATGTGACATGAGATTGTGCCACTGCACTCCAGCATGTATGACAGAGTTAGATCCTGTCGAAGGAAAGGAATGGAAAGGAATGTAGTGGAATGGAATGGATTGGAATGGAGAGGAGTGGAGTGGCGTGGAGTGGAATGGAATGGGATGGAGTGGAAAGGAATGGAGTGCAGTGGAGTGTAATGGAGTGTAATGGAGTGTAATGGAATGGGAATGAATGGAATGGAATGGAGTGGAGTGGAGTGGAGGAGGGTAGTGTGGAGTGGAATGTATTGGAATGGAATGGGATTGAATGGAATGGGGTGGAGTGGAGTGGACGGGAATGGAGAGGAGTGGTAAGGAGTGGAGTGGAATGGAGTGGAGTGGAGTGGAGTGGAGTAGAATGGAAAGGAAGGGAATGAAATGGAATTGAATGCAATGGAATGAAATGGAATAGAATGGAATGGAGTGCAGTGGAATGGAATGGTGAAATGAAATGTGAGCTGAGATTGTGCCACTGCAATCCATCCCTATTGAGACAGTGAGATCCTGTCAGAAGAAAGGAATAGAATGTAATGGAATGGAATGGGATGGAATAGAATGGAATGGAGTGGAGCGGAGTGCAGTGGTGTGGCGTGGAGTGGAGTGGAGTGGAACGTAGTGGAATGGAATGGGATGAAATGGAAGGGAGTGGAGTGGAGTGGAATGTAATGGAATGTAATGGAATTGAATGGAATGCAATGGAATGCAATGAAATGTGGGCTGTCATTGTGCCACTGCACTCCAGCCTGGGTGACCGAGGGAGATCCTATGGAAATAAAGGAATGGAATGGCTTGGAGTGGACTGGAGTGGAGTGGAGTTTAGTGGAGTGGAAGGGAATGGAGTGGAGTGGAAGGGAATGGAGTGTAATGGAATGGGATGGAGTGGAATGGAATGAAGAGGAGTGGAGTAGAGTGGAGTGGAATAGAATGGAATGGAATGGAATGGAGTGGAGTGGAAAGAAGTGGAGTGGCGTAAAGTGGAATGGATTGGAATGGAATGGAGTGGAGTGGAGTGGAATGGAATGGAATGGAATGGAATGGAATGGAATGGAATTGAAAGGGATGGCAAAGAATGGAATGGAATGGATTGGAGTGAAGTGAAGTGGAGTGGAGGGGAGTGGAATGGAGTGGAATGGAATGGAATTCAGTGGAGTGGAGGGAAGTGGAATGGAGTGGAATGGATTGGAGTGGAGTGGAGTGGAATGGAGTGGAATGCAATGGGATTGAATGGAATGGAGTGGAGTGGAGTGGAGTGCAGTGGAACGCAGTGAAATGGAAAGGGATGGTATGGGATCAAGAGGATTGGAGTGCAGCTGAGTGGAGTAGAATGGAGTGGAAAGCAATGGAATGGAAGGGATTGGAGTGGAGTGGAGTGGAGTGGAATGGAATTTAATCGAGTGGAGTGGATTGGGTTGTGTGAAATTGAGTGGAATGCAATGAGATGGAGTGGAAAGAAGTGGAGTAGACTGCAGTCGAGTGGAGTGGAGTGTAATGGAGTGGAAAGTAGTGGAGTTTAGCGGAGTGGAGTGGAATGGAATGGAATTTAATGGAATGGATTGGAATGGAATGGAATGGTGAAATGAAATGTGAGCTGAGATAGTGCCACTTCACTCAAGCCTGGGTGACACAGTGAGATCTCATCGAAAGAGAGGATTGTAATGGAATGGAGTGTATTGGATTGGAAAGGAATGGAATGGAGTGAAGTGGAGTTCAGTGTAGTGGAGTGGAGTTGAGTGGAATGGAGTGGAATATAATACTATGTAATAGAATGGAATGCAATGGAGTTTAGTGAAGTGGATTGGAGTGGAATTTATTGGAATGGAATGGGATGGAAAAGAGTGGAGTGGAGTGGAGGGAGTGGAGTGGAATGGAGTGGTGTGGAGAGGAATGGGGTGGAATGGGATGGGATGGAAGGGAATGGAATGAAGGGGAGGTTAGTGGAGTAGAGTGGAGTGGAGAGGAGTGGAATGGAATGGAGTGGAATGGAGTGGAATGGAATGGAAGGGAGTGGAGTGGATTACAGTGCAATGGAGTGGAAAGAAATGGGTTGGAGTAGTATGGAAAGGATTAGTGTGGAGTGGAGTGGGGAGGAGAGTGGAATGGAATGGAGTGGAATGGAGTGGAATGGAGTGGAACAGAATGGAATGGAAAGGATTTGAGTGCAGTAGAGTGCAGTGGAGTGGAATAGAATAGAATGGAATAGAACGGTGAAATGCTGTCAAAAGAAAGGAATGGAATGTAAGGGAATGGAATGCTGAAATGAAATGTGAGCTCAGATTGTACCACTGCACTTCAGCCTGGGTGACCGAGTGAGATCCTGTCGAAAGAAAGGAATGGAATGGAATGGAATGGAATGTATTGGAATGGAATGGAATGGAAAGCAGTAGAATGGAGGGGAGTGGACTGGATTGGAGTGGAGTGGAGTGGAATGGAATGGCATGGAGTGCAATGGAATGGAGTGCAATAGAGTAGAGAGGAGTGGAGTGGAGTGGAGTGGAATGAAGTGTATTGGGATTTGATGGAATAGAATTGAGTGGAATGGAGTGGCGTGCAGTTATATGGAAAGGAATGGAATGGAATGTTGAAATGAAATGTGAGCTGAGATTGTGCCACTACATTCCAGCCTGCGTGACAGAGTGAGATCTCGTCGAAAGAAAGGAATGGAATGGAATGGAGTGGAATCGAATGGAATGGAATGGAATGGAATTCAGTGGAGTGCAGTGGAATGGAATGGAATGGAATGGAAGGAAAGGGAATGGAATGCAGTGTAAATGAATGATGAAATGAAATATGAACTGAGATTGTGCCACTGCAGTGCCACCTAGGTGATGGAGTGACATCCCTTGGAAAGCAAGGAATGGAATGCTATGAAGTGGAATGCATTGGAATGGAATGGAATGGAGTGGAATGGAATGGGTTGGAATGGAGAGGAGTGAGGTGGAGTGGAAAGGAATGGAGTGGAATAGAATGGAATGGGATGGAATGGATATGAACGGAGTGGAGAGGAGTGCAGTGGAGTGTAGTGGAATGGAATGAAAAGGAATGTAATGGAATAGAAAGGAATGGAAAGCAATGGAATGGAAAGAAATGGAATGGAATGAAATGGAATGGAACGGTTTCATGGAATGTGAACTGAGATAGTGGCACTGCACTCCAGCATGAGTGAGAGAGTGAGATCCTTTTGAAAGAAAGAATGGAATGCAATGGGGTGGAATGGAATTGAATGAAATGGAATGGAGTGGAGTGGAATTGAGTGGAGTGGAATGGAGAGGATTGGAATGGAGTTGAACAGAATGAGATGTAATAGAAAGGAATGTAGTGGGGAGGAGAGGAGTGGAGTGGAGTGGAATGCAGTGATGTGGAATGGGATGGATTTCAATGGAGAAGACTGGACTGGAGGGCAGTGGAGTGGAATGGAGTGGAATGGCATGGGATGGAGTGGAATGGAATTAAGTGTAGTGGTTTGGAGTGGAGAGGAATGGAATAGAATGGAATGGAATGGAGTGGAAAGGAGTGGAATGGAATGGAATGAAATGGAATGGAATGGAGTGGAATGGAATGGAATGGAATGGAATGGAATGGAATGGAGTGGAATGGAATGGAATGGAGTGGAGTGGAGTGGAATGGAATGGAATGGAATGGAATGGAATGGAATGGAATGGAGTGGAATGGCATGGAAAGTTGCAGATTGGAATGGAATGGATTGGAATTGAATGGAACAGTGAAATGAAACGTGAGCTGATATTATGCCACTGCACTCTCGTGTGAGTTACGGATTGTTTTCCTGACGAAAGAAAGGAATGGAATGGAATGGAGTGGAATGGAATGGATTGGAATGGAGTGCAGTGGAGTGGAGTGGAATGGATTGGAATGGAGTACAGTGGAGTGGAGTGGAGTGGAATGGAATGGGATGGGGTGGAATTGAATGTAGTGGAATTGAATGGAATGAATTGGAGTGGAATGGAGTGGAGTGAAATGTGATGGAATGGAATAGAGTGGAATGAATGGAATGGAGTGGAGTCGAGTGGAGTGTAGTATAATGGAATGTAACGTGATGGAATACAATGGAATGGAGCTGAATTGAGTGGAGTGGGGTGGAGTACAATGGAGTGAAGTGGAATGGGATGGAATGGGATGGAGTGGAATGGGGTGCAGTGGACTGGACTGGAGTGGAATGGAGTGGAATGGAATGGAATGAAGTGGAATGAAATGGAGTTGAGTGGAGTCGAATGGAAAGGAAAGTAATGGAATGGAATGGAATGGAATGGAATGGAGAGAAGTGGAGTGGAATGGAATAAGATGGAGTGGATTCGAATGGAAAGGAAAGGAATGGAATGGAATGGAATAGAATGGAATGGAGAGAAGTGGAGTGGAATGGAATAGGATGGAGTGGAGAGGAATGGAGTGCAGTGGAGTGTAATGGAGTGTAATAGAAGGGGAATGAATGGAATGGAATGGAATGAGTGGAGTGGAGTGGTGTGGTGTGGAGTGGAATGTGTTGGAATGGAATGGGTTTGAACGGAATGGAGTGGAGTCGGGTGGAATACAATGGAGAGGAGTGGTAAGGAGTGGAGTGGAGTGGAATGGAGTGGAGTGGAGTGGAGTAGAATGGAAAGGAAGATAATGAAATGGAATTGAATGGAATGGAATGGAGTGCAGTGGAATGGAATGGTGAAAAGAAATGTGAGCTGAGATTGTGGCACTGCACTCCATCCTTGGTGAGAGAGCGAGATCCTGTCAAAAGAAAGGAATGGAACGTAATGGAATTGAATGGGAAGGAATGGAATGGAATGGAATGGAATGGAATGGAATGGAGAGGAGTGGAGTGGAGTACTTTGGTGTCGAGTGGAGTGGATTGGAGTGGAATGTAGTGGAAGGGAATGGATGTAATGGAAGGGTGTGGAATGGAGTGGAATGGAACGGAATGGAATGGAATGCAATGGAATGCAAAGAAATGAGGGCAGAGATTGTGCCACTGCACTACAGCTTCGGTGACAGAGTGAGATCCTATCGAAATAAAGGAATGAAACGGCATAGAGTTGAGTGGAGTGGAGTTTAGTAGAGTGGAGGGGAACGGAGTGGAATGGAATGGGATGGAGTGGAATGGCACGAAGAGGAGTGGAGTAGAGTAGAGTGGAATGGAATGGAATGGAATGGAATGGAATGCAATGGAATGGAATAGAGTGGAGAGAAGTGGCGTGGCGTGGAGTGGAATGGATTGTAATGGAATGGAGTAAAGTGGAGTGGAATGGAATGCAACAGAATGAAATGGAATGGTATGGCAAGGAATGGAATGGAATGGTTTGGAGTGGAGTAAACTGGAGTGGAGTGGAGTGGGCTGGAGTGGAATGGAGTAGAATGGAATGGAATTGAGTAGAGTGGAGTGGAGTGGCATGGAGTGGAATGGATTGGAGTGGAGTGGAGTGGAATGGAGTGGAATGCAAAGGGATTGAATGGAATGGAGTGGAGTGGAGTGGACTGCAGTGGAATGCAGTGGAATGGAAAGGGATGGAATGGGATCGAGTGGATTGGAGTGCGGTTGAGTGGAGTAGAATGGAGTGAAAAGCAATGGAATGGAATGGATTGGAGTGGAGTGGAGTGGAATGTAATTTAATCTAGTGGAGTGGATTGGAGTTGAGTGGAATGGAGTGGAACAGAATGAGATGGAGTGGAATAAAGTGGAGTGGACTGCAGTCGAGTGGAGTGGAGTGTAATGGAGTGGAAAGGAGTGGAGTTTAGCGGAATGGAGTGGAATGGAATGGAATTTAATGGAATGGATTGCAATGGAATAGAATGGTGAAATGAGATGTGAGCTGAGATAGTGTCACTGCCCTCAAGCCTGGGTCACACAGAGAGATTCCATAGAAAGAAAGGATTGGAATGGAATGGAGTGTATTGGAATGGAAAGGAATGGAATGGAGTGGAGTGGATTTCAGTGTACTGGAGTGAAGTTGAGTGGAATGGAGTGGAATATAATAGGATGTAATGGAATGGAATGCAATGGAGTTTAGTGGAGTGGATTGGAGTGGAATTTATTGGAATGGAATGAGACGGAATAGAGTGGAGTGGAATGGAATGGACTGCAGTGGAGTGGATTGGAATGGAGTGGAGCACAGTGGAATGGAATGGAACGGAATGGAATGGAATGGACTGGTGAAATGAAATGGCAGCTGAGATTGTGCCACATCATTCCAACTTTTGTGACAGAGTGAGATCCTGTTGAAAGAATGGAAAGGAATGGAATGCAGTGGACTGGAATGGAATGGAAGGGAAGGGAATGGAATGGAATGGAAAGGAGTGGAGTGGAGTGGAGTGGAATGGAATGGGATGGAACGGAATGGAATGAAGGGGAGGTTAGTGGAGTAGAGTGGAGTGGAGTGGAACGGAATGGAGTGGAATGGAATGGAGTGCAATGGAATGGGATGGAATGGAATGGAATGGGATGGAATGGAATGGAATGGAATGGAATAGAATGGAATGGAAGGGAGTGGAGTGGATTAGAGTGGAATGGTGTGGAACGAATGGGTTGCAGGGGAATGAAAAGCATTAGTGTGGAGTGGAGTGGAGTGGAGTGGAGTGGAATGGAATGGAGTGGAATGTGGTGGAAAAGATTGGAATGGAATGGATTTGAATGGAGCACAGTGCAGTGGAATGGAATGGAATGGAATAGAATCATGAAAGGCTGTCAAAAGAAAGGAATGGAAAGTAAGGGAATGGAATGCTGAAATGAAATGTGAGCTCAGATTTTGCCACTGCACTCCAGCCTGGGTGACAGAGTGAGATCCTGTCGAAAGAAAGGAATTGAATAGAATGGATTGGAATGGAATGGAATGGAAAGGAGTGGAGTGGAGGGGAATGGACTGGGTTGGAGTGGAGTGGAGTGGAATGGAATGGCATGGAGTGCAATGGAAAGGAGTGCAGTGGAGTAGAGTGGAGTGCAGTGGAGTGGAATGAAGTGCATTGGGATTTGATGGAATGGAATTGAGTGGAATGTAGTGGAGTGGAGTGATATGGAATGGAATGGAATGGAATGTTGAAATGAAATGTGAGCTGAGATTGTGCTACTACATTCCAGCCTGCGTGACAGAGTGAGATCTCGTCAAAAGAAAGGAATGGAATGGAATGGAGTGGAATGCAATGGATTGGAATGCAGTGGAGTGGAATGGAATGGAATTGAGTGGAGTGGAGTGGAATGGAGTGGAATGGAATGGAAGGAAAGGGAATGGAATGCAGTGTAATGGAATGGTGAAATGAAATATGAGCTGAGATTGTGCCACTGCAGTGCCGCTGGGGTGATGGAGTGAGATCCCGTGGAAAGCAAGGAATGGAATGGAATGGAGTGGAATAGAATGGGATGGAATGGAAAGGAGTGGAGTGGGGTGGAGTGGCGTGGAATGGAATGGAGTGTAATGGAATGGAATGGGATGGAATGGATGGAACGGAATGGATAGAAGTGCAGTGGACTGTAGTGGAATGGAATGAAAAGGAAAGAATGGAATGGAAAGGAATGGAATGGAATGGAATGCAATAGAATGGAATGGTTTAATGGAATGTGAGCTGAGATTGTGGCACTGCACTCCAGCATGGATGAGAGATTGAGATCCTGTCAAAAGAAAGGAATGGGATGCAATGTGGTGGAATGGAATTGAATGAAATGGAATGGAGTGAAGTGGAGTGGAGTGGAATGGAGTGGATTGGAATGGATTTTAACGGAATGGGATGTAATAGAACGGAATGTAGTGGGGAGAAGTGGAGTGGAGTGGACTGGAGTGGAGTGGAATGGAGTGACATGGAAAGGGATGGATTTCAATGGAGTAGACTGGACCGGAGTGGAGTGGTATGGAATGGGATGGAATGGAATGGATTTAAGTGTAGTGGATTGGAATGGAATGGAAAGGAATGAAGTGGAATGAAGTGGAGTGGAGTGGAGTGGAGTGGAGTTGAATGGAATGGAATGGAATGGTGAAATGAAATATGAGCCGAGATTGTGCCACTGCAATCCAGCCTGGGTGACAGGGTCAGATCCTCTCTAAAGAAAGGCATGGAATGAAATGAGTGGAATAGAGTGGAATGGAATGGAGTGGAGTTCTGTGGAGTTGAGTGGAGTGGAATGGACGGGAATGGAATGGGATGGAATGGAGTGGAGTGGAGTGGAGTGGAGTGGAGTGGAATGGAATGGAATGGAATGGAATGGAATGGAATGGAATGGAATGGAATGGAGAAATGAAATGTGAGCTCAGATTGTGCTACTGCACACCAGCCTGGGAGACAGAGTGAGATCCTGTCATAAGAAAGGAATGGAATGGAATGGAGTGGAGTGGAGTGGAGTGGAATGGAGTGGGATGGAGTGGAGAGGAGTGGAGAGTAGTGGAATGGAATGGAAAGGAATGGAATGGTATGCTATGGTGAAATGATATGTGAGATTGTGTCACTGCACTCCAGCCTGGGTGACATGGTGAGATCCTGTCGAAAGAGAGGAATGGAATGGAATGGATTGGAATGGAATGGAATGGAAAAGAGTGGAGTGAATTTGAGTGGATTGGAGTAGAGTGGAGTGGAACGGAGTGGAATAGAAGGGGAAGAGGAGAATGGAGTGGAGTAGATTGGAGTGGAGTGGAGTGGAATGGAATGGATCAGAGTGGAGTGGAGAGGGGTTTAGTGAAATGAAATGGAAAGGTATGGAATGGAATGGAATGGAATGGAATGGAATTGTCTAAAGAAATGTGAGCTGAGATTGTGCCACTGCACTACAGCCTGCATGACAGATGGAGAACTTGTCGAAAGAAAAGAATGGAATGACATGGAGTAGAGTGGAATAGAATGGAATTGAATGGATTGGAGTGGAGGGGAGTGGACTGGAGTGGAGTGGAGTGTAGGGGAGTGGAATGGAGTGGAGTGGAGTGGAAAGGAGTTGAATGGAATGGAATGGAATGGTGAAATCGAATGAGAATTGAGATAGTGCAACTGCACTCCAGCCTGGGTGAGAGAGTGAGATCCTGTCGAAAGAAAGGAATGGAATGGAATGGAATGGAAAGGAAAGGAAAGGAATGGAATGGAATGGAATGGAATGGAACGGAACGGAACGGAGTGGAGTGGAGGGGAGTGGACTGGAGTGGAGTGGAGTGTAGGGGAGTGGAATGGAGTGGAGTGGAGTGGAAAGGAGTTGAATGGAATGGAATGGAATGGTGAAATCGAATGAGAATTGAGATAGTGCCACTGCACTCCAGCCTGGGTGAGAGAGTGAGATCCTGTCCAAAGAAAGGAATGGAATGGAATGGAATGGAAAGGAAAGGAAAGGAATGGAATGGAATGGAATGGAATGGAACGGAACGGAACGGAGTGGAGTGGAGTGGAGTGGAGGGGAGGGGAGTGGAGTGGAATGGGGGGGAGTGGAGTGGACTGCAGTGGAATGGATTGGAATGGAATAAAATGCAATGGAATGGAATGGAGTGGAGTGCAGTGTAGTGGAGTGGAGGGGAGTGTAATGGAATGGAATGGAATGGGATGGAATGCAATGGAATGGAAAGTGATGGAACGGAATGGAATGGGAAGGATTGGAATGGAACAGAAGGCAAAGAAATGGAAGAGAATTCAATGCAATGCAATGGAACGGAATGGTGAAATAAAATGTGAGCTCATATTGTGCCACTGCACTCTAGCATGGGTGACAGAGAGAGATCCTGTGGAAAGAAAGGAATGGAATGGAATTGAGTGGAATGGAATGGAATCAATGGAAATGAGAGGACTCAAGTGGAGTGGAGTGCAGCGGAGCAGAGTGGAATGTTGTGCAGTGGAGAGGAGTGGAGTCAAATGGAGTGAAATGGAATGGGATGGAATAAGATTGAATGGAGTGGATTGGAGTGGAGTGGAGTGAAGTTCAGTGGAGCGGAATGGAATGGAATGCAATGGAATAGAATGAAGTGATGTGGGGTGGAGTGGAGTGGAGTGGAAATTAACGGAATGGAATGGAGGGGAAGAGAATGGAATGGAATGGATTGGAATGTAGTGGATTGGAGTGAAGTTGAATGGAATGGAAAGGAATGTTGAAATGAAGTGTGAGGGGAGATTGTGCCACTGCAGTGGAATGGAGTGGAGTGCAGTGGAGTGGAGTGGAATGGAATGGGATGGAGTGGAATGGAAAGAGATGGAATGGGATAGAATGGAGTGGAATGGAATGGAGTTGAATGGAATGGAATGGAATGGAACGTACTGGAGTGGAATGGATTGGAGTGGAGTGCAAACGAATAGAATGGAATGGAGTGGAGTGGAGTGGAATGGAATGGAATGGAATGGAATGGAATGGAATGGAATGGAATGGTGAAATGAAACCTGAGCTGAGATTCTGTCACTGCACTCCAGCCTTGGTGACAGAGCGAGATCCTGTCGAAAGAAAGGAATGGAAGGGAATGGAATGGAATGGAATTGAATGCCATGGAATGGAATGGAGTGGAGTGGAGTGAAGTGGAGTGGAGTGGAGTGAATTGGAATGGAATGAGATTGAATGGGATGGACTAGAATGGAGTGTAGTGTAGTGGAATGGAGAGGAAGGGAATGCAATGGACTGGAGTGGAGTGGAGTGGAGTGGAATACGATGGAGTGGAATGGAATGGAATGGTGAAATGAAATGATAGTTGAGATTCAGCCACTGCAATCCAGCCTGACTTACAGAGTGAGATCCTCTTGAAAGAAAAGAATGGAATGGAATGGATTGGAAAGAAATGGAATGGAATGGAGTGGAGTGGTGTGGAGTGGAGTAGAGGGGAGTGGAGTGGAGTGGAGTGGAAAGAAATGGGATGGAGTGGAATGGAATGGAGGGATGTGGAGTGGAGTGGAGAGGAATGAACGTAATGGAATGGAATGGATTGGAGTGGTGTGGAGTGTAGTAGAGGGGATTGGAGTGGTGTGGAGTGTGGTAGAGGGAAGTGGAGTGGAGTGGAGTGGAAAGAAATGGAATGGAGTGGAATGGAATGGAGGGGTGTGGAGTGGAGTGCAGGGGAATGAAGGGAATGGAATGGAATGGAATGGAATGGAATGGAATGGAATGGAATGGAATGGAATGGAGAAATGAAATGTGAGCTGAGATTCTGCCACTGCTCTCCTGCTCGGGTGACAGAGTGACATTCTGTCAAAAGAAAGGAATGTAATCGAAAGGAGTAGAATGGAACGGAATGGAGAGGAGTGGAGTGGAGTGGAGAGGAATGGAGTTGAATGAACTGGAATGGAAAGGAATGGAGTGGAATGGAATGAAGTGGAATGGAGTGGAGTGCAGTGTTATGGAGTGGAAAGGAATGGGATGGAATAGGGTGGAGTGGAGTGGATTGGAGAGGAATGGAATGCAGTGGAATGGAGTGGAATGGAGTGGAGTGGAGTGGTATGCAATGCAATGGAATGGAATGGAGTGGAATGGAATGGAATTGAATGGAATGGTGAAAAGAAAGGTGAGCTGAGATTGTGCCAATGCACTCGAGCTTGGGTGACAGAGTGAGATCCTTTCAAAAGAAAGGAATTAAATAGAATTGAGTGGAATGGAATGGAATGGAGTGGAGTTAAGTGGGGTGGAGTGGAATAAAGTGGAGTGGAGTCGAATGGAAAGGAATGGAATGGTGAAACATAGTGTGAGCTGAGATTGTGGCACTGCAGTGGAATAGAGTGGAGTGGAGTGGTGTGGAGTATAGAGTAGAGTGGAGTGGAATGGAGTGGAATATATTGGGATGGAATGGGATGGAGTGCAGTGGAGTGGAGTTGAGTATAGAGGAGTGGAATGGAATGGAATGGAATTTCATGGAATATACTGTATTGGAGAAGTGTGGAATGGTTTGGAGTGTAATGGAATGGAATGGAATGGAGTAGAGTAGAGTGGAGTGGAGTGGAGTGGAATGGAATGGAATGGAATGGAACGGAGTGGAATTCTGAAATGAAAATTGAGCTGAGATTGAGCCACTGCACTCCAGCCTGGGTGGCAGAGTGAGATCCCTTCGAAAGAAAGGAATGGAATGGAATGGAGTGAAATGGAATGGAATGGAATGGAGTGGAGTGGAGTGGATTGGAATAAAGTGGAGTGGAGTGAAGTCGAATGGAATGGACTGGAATGGAATGGAGCGGAAAGGAATGGAATTGAATGGAATGGTGAAAAGGAATGTGAGCTGAGATTGTGCCAATGCACTCGAGCTTGGGTGACAGAATGAGATCCTTTCAAAAGGGAGGAATTGAATAGAATGGAGTTGAATGGAATGGAATGGAGTGGAGTTGAGTGGGGTGGTGTGGAATAAAGTGGAGTGGAGTGGAGTCGAATGGAATGGTGAAATGTAGTGTGAGCTGAGATAGTGGCACTGCTGTGGAATAGAGTGGAGTGGAGTGTTGTGGAGTTTAGTGGAGTGGAGTGGAGTGGAATGGAGTGCAATGTATTGGGATGGAATGGGATGGAGTGCAGTGGAGTGGAGTGGAGTATAGAGGAGTGGAATGGAATGGAATTTAATGGAATATACTGCATTGGAGTAGTGTGGAATGGATTGGACTGGAATGGAATGGAATGGAATTCTGAAATGAAAATTGAGCTGAGATTGAACCACTGCGCTCCAGCCTGGGTGGCAGAGTGAGATCCCTTCGAAAGAAAGGAATGGAAAAGAATAGAGTAAATAGAATGGAATGGAATGGAGTGGAGTGGACTGGAGTGGAATAAAGTGGAGTGCAGTGAAGTCAAGAGGAATGGAATGGAATGGGATGGTGAAATGAAGTGTCAGCTGAGATTGAGGAACTGTAATGGAAAAGAGTGGAGTGGAGTGGAGTATAGTGGAGTGGAGTGCAGTGGAATGGAGTGGTATAGAAAGGGATGGAATAGGATGGAGTGGAGTGGAGATGAGTGAAATGAAGTGTAATGGAATGGAATGGAATGGAATTAAATGGAATATATTGGAGTGTAGTGGAGTGGAATGGAGTGATGTGGAATGGAACCAAATGGAATGGAGTGGAGTGGAGTGGAAGGGAGTGGAATGGAATGCAACAGAATGGAATGGAATTGTGAAATGAAATTTGAGCTGAGATTGTGCCACTGCCCTCCAGGCTGGGTGACAGAGTGAGATTCTGTCGAAAGAAATGAATGTAATGGAATGGAGCAGAATGCAATGGAGTGCAGTGGAGTGGAGTGGAAAGGAGTGGAATGTAATGGAATGGAATAGAATGGAATGGAGTGGAGTGGAGGTTACATGAGTGGAGTGGGGTGGAGTGGAATCGAATGGGATGGAAGGGAATTGAGTGGATAGGAGTGGAGTGGAGTTGAATGGAGTAGAATGGAATGGGATGGAATGCAAGGTAATGGAATGGGATGGAATACAGTGGAATGGAATGGAATGGAATAGAATGGAATGGCATGGAATGGGTTGGAGTAGAGTGGAATGGATTGGATTGGAGTGGAGTGGAATGGAATGGAATGGATTGGAGAGGAGTGGAATGGAATGGAGGTGAACGGAATGGAACGGAATGGAATGGTGAAATGAAATAGGAGATTGTGTCACTGCACTCCAGCCTGGGAGACAGAGTGAGATCCTGTCGAAAGAAAGCAATGGAATGGCATGGAGTTGAATGGAATGGAATGGAAATGGATGGAGTGGAGTGGAGTGGATTGGAATGGAGTGGAATTTAATGGGGTGGAATGGATGGAAATGAAGTTCAGACGAATGGAGTGGAATGGAATGGAATGGTATGGAATGGAATGTAAAGGAATGGAATTCTGAAATGGAATGTGAGCTGAGATTGTGACACTGTACACTAGCCTGGGTGAAAGACTCAGATCCAGTCGAAAGAAAGGAATGAAATGGTACAGAGTCGAAAGAAATGGAATGGAATGGAATGGAGTTGACTGGAGAGTAGTGGAGTGCAGCAGAGTGGAATGGAGTGGAATTTAGTTCAGTGGAATGGAGTGGAGTGGAGCGGAATGGAATGGAATGGAATGCAATGGAATGGAATGGTGAAATGAAATGTGAGCTGAGATTGTGCCACTGCACACTACCCTGGGTGACTGAGTGAGATCCCGTCGAAAGAAAGGAATGGAATGGAGTAGAGTGGAGTGAAGTGTAATGGAATGGAATGGAAAGGTTAAATGAAATGCAAGCTGAGATTGTGCCACTACACTCCAGCCTGGGTGACAGAGTGAGATCCTGTCGAAAGAAAGGAATGGAATGGAATGGAGAGGAAAGGAATAGAGAGGAATGGAATGGAATGGAATGGAATGTAACGGAATGGAATGGAATGGAATGGAACGGAATGGAACAGAATGGAATGGAAAGGAACGGAACAGAACGGAACGGAATGGAATGGAATGGAATGGAATGGAATGGAATGGAATGGAATGGAGTGGAATGGAATGGAGTGGAATGGAGTGGAGTGGAGTGGAGTGGAGTGGAGTGCAGTGGAGTGCTGTACTGTGGAGTGGAGTGGAGTGCAGTGGAGTGCTGTACTGTGGAGTGGAGTGGAGTGGAGTGGAGAGGATTGGAATTGAGTTTAGTGGATTGGATTGGAGTAGAATGGAGGGCAAAGAATGGGCTGGGATGGAATGGAGGGGAGTGGAGTGGAGTGGAGTGGAATGGAATCGAATGGAAGGGAACGGAATGGAATGAAATGGTGAAGTGAAATGTGAGCTGATATTTTCCCACTGCACTCCAGCCTGTGTGACAGAGTGAGATTCTGTCAAAAGAAAGGAGTAGAATGGAATGGAATGAAACGTAATGGAATAGAATGGAGTAGAGTGGAGTGGAGTGGAGTGGAAAGGAGTGGAATGGAAAGGATTGGAATGGAATAGAGTGGAGTGGAGTGGACAGGAATGGAATGGGATGTAGTGTATAGGAGTGGAGTGCAGTTGAGTCGAGTGGAGTAGACTAGATTGGAATGGAATGAAACAGAGTGCAGTGGAGTTGGTGGAGTGAAGTCGAGTGCAATGGGATGGGAAGGAAAGGAATGGAGTGGAGGGAGTGGAGTGGAGTGGAAAGGAGAGGAATGGAATGGGATGGAATGGAATGGAACGGTGTGGAGTGAATGGAGTGGAGTGGAGTGGAATGAAGTGGAATGGAATGGGTTGGAATGGGATAGAGTGGAGGGGAGTGGAGTGCAGAGTAGTGGAATGGAGGGGAATGGAATTAGATGCAATGGAATGGAGTGGAATGGAGGGGAATAGGATGGACTGCAGTGGAGTAGAGTGGAGAGGAGTGGAGTATAATGGACTGGAGTGAAATGGAAAGGAATGGAGTTGATTGGAGTGGACTGGAGTAGAGTGGAGTGAATTGGAATGGAGTGAGATGGAATGGAATGGAATAGAATGGATTGGAGTGGAGTGGAGTGCAGTGTAATGGAGTTGAATGGAATGTGATGTGATGGAATGGAGTGGAGTGGAGCGGAATGGAGTGGAATGGAATGGAGTGGAGAGGAATCGAGGTGGGTGGAGTGGAATGGAATGAAATACAATGGAATGGCATGGAGTGGAATGGAATGGAATAGAATAATTGTGAAATGAAATGAGAGATGAGATGGTGCCAATGCACTGCAGCCTGGGTGACAGAGTGAGATGTTGTCGAATGAAAGGAATGGAATGGAATGGAATAGAATGGAATGGAGGGGAATGAAATGTAGTGGAGTTAACTGGAGTGGAGTGGAGTGTACTGGAGTGGAGGGGAGTGGAATGGAATCGTATGGCAAAGAATGGAATGGAGTGGAGTGGAGAGGAGAGGAGTGGAGTGGAGTGGATTGGAATGGAATGGAATGGGCTGGACTGTTATGTAGTGGAGTGGAGTGGAGTGGAGTGGAATTTAATGGACAGAATGGAATGGAATGGTGAAATGAAATGAGAGCAGAGATTATGCCAATGCACTCCAGACACAGTGGCAGAGAGAGAACCTCTCAAAAGAAAGGAAAACAATGGAATGATGTGTAATGGAATAAATGGAGTGAAGTGGAGTGGACTGGAGTGGAGTGCAGTGGAATGGAGTGGAATGGAATGGGGTGGAAAGGAAGGCAGTGGAGTGGAGTGCAGTGGAATGGATTGGAGTGGAATGGGACTGAAACGAGGGGAATGGAGAGGAATGTAGTGCAGTGGAATGGAGTGGAGTGGAATGGGATGGAATGGAATGGAGTGGAGTGGAGTGATATGGAGTGGAATGGAGTGGAGTGGAATGCAATGGAGAGGAGTGTAGTGGGGTGGAGTGGAATGGAATGGCATGGAAAGGAATGGAATGAAATGGTGAAATGAAATTTGAGCTGAGATTGTGACACTGCACTCCAGCCTGTGTGACAAACTGAGATCCTGTCGAAGAAAGGAATGGAGTAGAATGGAATGGAATGGAAAGGAATTGAGTGGAGTTGAATGGCGTGGAGTTTAGTGGACTGGAATGGAGTGGAATGCAATGGGATGGAATGGAATCAAAAGAGTTGAGTGGAGTGGAGTGCAGTGGAGAGGATTGGAATGGAGTGGAAGGGAGAGTTATAGATGGAATGGAATGGAGTGGATTTGATTGGAGTGGAGTGGAATGGATTGGAATGGAATCGAATGGAATGCAATGGAGTGCAGTGGAGTGGAGTGGAATGCAATGAAATAGAGTAGAATGGAATGGAATGGAATAAAATGCAATGGAATGGTGAAACGAAAGGTGAGCTGAGATTGTGCCACTGCACTCCAGCAGGGTGACAGAGTGAGATCCTTCCGTAAGAAAGGAATGGAATGGAATGGAATGGAAGGGAGTGGAATGGAATGAATGGTGTGGAGTGGAGTGGAGCGGAGTGCAATGAAGTGGAATGGAATGGGATGGAATGGAGTGGAGTGGACTGGAGTGGAGTTGTGTGGAATGGAGTGGAATGAAAAGGGATGGAATTGAATGGAGTGGAATGGAACGGAATGGAATGAAATAGAGAGGAATGGAGTGGAGTGAAGTTGAGTGGAATGGAATGGACTGGAATGGAATGGAATGGAATACAATGGAGGGGAATAGAGTGGAGTAGAGTGGAGAGTTGTGGAGTGGAATGGAATGGAATGGAATACAATGGAATGGGATGGAATGCAATGGAATGGAAAGGAATGCAATGGAATGGAATGGAATGGAATGGGGTGGAATGGTGGCAATGGAATGGAATAGTGAAATGAAACGTGAGCTAAGATTCTGCCATTGCACTCCAGCTCGGGAGACAGAGTGATATCCTGTCGAAAGAAAGGAATGGAATGGAATGGAGTGGAATTGAAAGGAATGTAATGGAGTGGAGTGAAGTGGAGTGGAGTGGAGCGGAGTAGAGTGGAGTAGAGTGGAATTTAGTGGAATGGAATGGAATGGAATGGAATGGAGTGGAGTGGAGTGGATTGAAAAGGATTGGAGAGGAAAGGAGTGGAATAGAATGGGATAGAATGGGATGGAGTGGAGTGGATTGGAGGGCAGAGGAGTGGAATGCAGTGGAATGGAATTGAATGAATGGGAGTGGAGTGGACTGGAGTGGAGTGGAATGGCATGGAATGGAATGGAATAATGAAATGAAATGTTAGCTAAGATTGTGTCACTGCACTCCAGCCCGGGAGACAGAGTGAGACCCTGAAGAAAGAAAGGAATGGAATAGAATCGAGTGGAATGAATGGAATGGAATGGTGTGGAGGGCAGTGGAGTGGAGTGAAGTGGAGTGGAATGGATTGCAATGGAATAGGATGAAATGTGGTGGAATGGAGTAGAGTGGAGTGGAGTGGAGTGGAGTGGATTGAAGTTGAGTGGCATTGAGTGGAATGGAATGGGATGGAATGGAATGGAGTGGAGTGGAATGCTGTTGAGTGGATAGGAGTGGAATGGAGTGGAGAGGAGTGGACTGCAAAGGAATGGAATGGAATGGAATGGAAAAGGGAAATGAAATGTGAGCTGAGATTGTTCCCCTTCACTCCAGCCAGATTGAAAGAGTGAGATCCTTCCAAAAGAAACGAATGGAATGGCGTGTAGTGGAGTGTCGTGGAGTGGTGTGCAGTGGAGTGGAGTGGAGTGGAATGGAGTGAAATGGAATGGGATGGGATGCAATGGAATGGAATGTAGTGGAGTGGAGCGGAGTGGAATGAATGGGATGTAGTGGAGTGGATTTGAGTTGAGTGGAGTGGAGTGGAATGGAATCGGATGGAGTGGAATAGACTGGAGTGTAGTGGAGAGGAGTGTAGTGGAATGGAATGGAATGGAAAGGAATGCAATGAAATGGTGAAATGAAATGTAAGCTGAGATTATTACACTTCACTCCAGCCTGTGTGACAGAGTGAGATCCTGTCAAAAGAAAGGAAAGGAATTGAATGGATTGAAATGAAAAGGAATGGAATGGAATGGAGTGGAGTGGAGTGGACTGGAGTGGAGTGGAGTGGAGTGAGTGGAGTGGAGTGGAGTGGAACGGAATGGAACGGAATGGAACGGAACGGAATGGAATGGAGTGGAACGGAATGAAATAGAATGGTGAAATGAAATGTGAGCTGAGATTGTGCCAATACACTCCAAGCTGGTTAACAGGGTGAGTTCCTGTCAAAAGAAAGGAGTGGAATTCAACGCAGTGGAATGGAATGTAATGGGATGAAGTGGAGTGGAGTCGTGTGGAGTGGAGAGGAGTGGAGTGGAATGGAGAGGAATTGAATGGGATGGAATGGAATGATGTGGAGTGGAGTAGAGTGGAGTGGAGTGGAGTGGAATGGCGTGAAATGGAGTTGATTGGAGAGAAGTGCAGTGGAGTGGAATGGAATGGAATTTAAAGAAATGGAATGGAACGGTGAAAAGAAATGTGATCTGAGATTGTGCGACTGCACTCCAGGATGGGTGACATATTGAGATCCTGTAGGAAGAAAGGAATGGAATGGAATGGAGAGGAATGGTACAGAATGGAATGGAATTGAATGGAGTGGAGTGGAGTGGAGTGGAATGGAATGGAATGGAATGGAATGGAATGGAATGGAATGGAATGCAATGGAGTTAAATGGTGAAATGAAATGTGAGCTGAGATTGTGCAACTGCACTCCAGCCAGTGTGATAAAGTTGCATCCTGTAGACAGAAAGAAATGGAATGGAATGGAGTGTAATGGAATGCATTGGAGTGGAGTGCACAGGAGTGGAGAAGAGTCGAGAGGAATGGAGTGGAATAGGATGAGATGGAATGAATTGAAATGGAGTGGAGTGGAGTTGAATGGAGTTGAATGGAATGGGATGGAATGAGATGCAGTGTAGAGGAGTGGAGTATGGTGAGGTGGAATGGAGTGGAATGGAATGGTATGGAGTGGAGTGGAATGGAATGTGATGGTATGGATTGTAATGGAGTGGAATGGAATGGAATGGAATGGAATGGAATACAATGGAATGGTGAAATGAAATGTGAACCGAGACTCTTCCACTGCACTTCAGCCTGGGTGACAGAGTGAGATCCTGTCGATAGAAAGACATGAAATGGAAAGGAGTGGAATGGAGTGCAATGGAATTGAACAAAGTGGAGTGGAGTTGAGTGCTGGAGTGGAACGGAATGGGATGGAATGGAATGAAATGGAGTGGAGTGGAGTGGAATGGCGTGTAGTGGAGTGTAGTGGAATGGAATGGAATAGAATTGAGTGGAGTATAGTGGAGAGGAGTGCAGTGGAGTGGAGTGGAATGGAATGAAATGGAATGCAGTGGAATGCAATGGATTGGAATGAAATGGAAAGCAATGGAATTGAATGCTGAAATGAAATATTAGCTGAGATTGTGCCACTGCACTCCAGCCCCTGTCACAGAGTGTGATCCTGTCGAAAGAAAGGAACGGAATGGAATGCAGTGGAATGCAATGGAACGGAGTGGAGTGGAGTGGGATAGACGGGAATGGAGCAGAATGGAATGGGATGGCATCGGGTAGAATTCTATGGAGTGGAGTGGAACGGAATGGAGTGGAATGGAAAGGGATGGGATGGAATGGAATGGAAAGGGGTGGAGTGGAGTGAAACTTAGAGGAGTGGAGTGGAATGGAGAGGAAAGGAATGGAAAGGAGGGGAATGGAAAGGAGTGGAGAGGAGTGGAGAGGACTGGATTGGAATGGACTGGAATGAAATGAAATGCAATGAAATGGAATGGAGTGGAGTGGAGTGGAATGGAATGGAATGGAATGGAATGGTAAAATGAAATGTGAGCTGAAATTATTTCACTGCACTCCAACCTGAATGACAGAGTCAGATCCTGTCAAAAGAAAGGAAAGGAATGGAATGGAGTGGTATGGAAAGGTATGGAATGGAATGGTGTGGAGGGGAGTGGAGTGGACGGGAGTGTAGTGGAATGGAATGGAGAGGAATGGAATGGAATGGAATGGAAGGCGGTGTAGTGGTGAGGAGTGGTGTGGAGTGGAAAGGAGTGAAATGGAATGCGATGGATTGGAACGGAATGGAGTGGAGTGGAGTGGAGTGGAATGGAGTGGAATGGAGTGGAATTTAAAGGGATGGAGTGGACTGGAGTGGAATGCAGGGGAATGGAGTGGGATGGAATGGAGTGGAGTGGACTGGAGAGGAGTGGAGTGAATTGGAGTTGACTGGAGTGGAATGGAATGGGATGGAAAGGAATGGAATGGAGTGGAGTGGAGTGAACTTGAGTGGAGTGGACCCAAGTGGAGTGGAATGGGAAGTAATGGAATGGAATGGAGTGGAGAGGAGTGGAGTTGAGTGGAGTGGGGTTGAGTGTAGTGGAATGTAGTGGAATGGAGTGGAATGGAGTGGATTGAAGTGGAATCAAATGGAATGGGGAAATGAAATGTGAGCTGAGATAGTGCCACTGCACACCAGCCAGTGTGACAGAGTGAGATCTTGCCGACAGAAAGGAATGTAATGGAATGGAATGGAATAGAATAGAATGGAATGGAATGGAATGGAATGGAGTGGAGTGGAAGGAAGTGGAATGGACTGGAATGAAGTGGGGTGAAGTGGGATGGAGTGGAGAGAAGTGGAGTAGAGTGGAGAGGTAAGGAGTGGAATGGAATGCAATGCCACACAGTGGAGGGGAGAGGAGTGGAGTGGAGTGGAAAGAAATGGAATGGAATGCAATGGAATGGTGAAATGAAATGTGAGCTGAGATTCTGTCACTGCACTACAGCTTGGGTGACAGTGTGAGATCCTGTCAAAAAAAAAAAAACGAATGGAAGGTAAAGGAGAGGAATGGAATGGAAGGGAAAGGAATGGAATGGAGTGGAGTGGAGTGGAGTGGAGTGGATTCTAGTGAATGGCACGGAATGGAATGGAAATGAGTGGACAAGAGTGGAGTGGTGTGTACTGAATTTGAGTGGAATGGAGTGGAATGGAACAGAGTGGACCGGAGTGGATTGGAGTGGAGTGGAGTGGAGTGCAATGGATTGGAATGGAACCGATTGGAATGGAATGGAATGGAATGGTGGAATGGAATGGTGAAATGGAATGTGACCTGAGATTGTGCCACTGCACTCCAGCCTTGGTGACAGAGTGAGATCCTGTCAAAAGGAAGGAATCCAATGTAATGGACTGTATTGGAATGGAATGGAGCACGGTGCAGTGGAGAAGAATGGAGTGGAGGGGAATAGAGTGGAATGGAATGGGATGTAATGGAACGGAATGGAGTGGAGTGGAGTGGAGTGGAATGCAGTGGAATGGAAAGGGATGGAATGGAGAGGAGTGGAGTGGAGTGGAAGGAATTTAATGAAATGGAATAGAATGGAATGGAGAAGGCAAATGTGAGCTGAGATTCTGCCACGGCACACCAGTCGGTGTGACAGAGTGACATCTGGTCTAAAGAAAGCAATGTAATGGAATTTAGAGGAATGGAATGGAACAGAATGGAATGGAATGGAATGGAATGGAGTGGAGTGGAGGGGAGTGGATTGTAATGAAGTGGAAGGGAATGGGATAGACTGGAATGGAGTGGAGAGGAGTGGTGTGGTGTGGAATGGAGTGGAATGAGATGGAACGGAATGTAGTGGAGAAGAGTGGAGTGGAGTGGAATGGAATTTAAGGGAATGGAGTGGAGTGGAGTGCAGTGGAGTGGAATGGAATGGAATGGTGAAATGAAATGTGAGCTGAGATTGTACCAATGCAGTAAAGCCTGAGTGACAGAGTGAGATGCTGTCAAATGAAAGGAATGGAATGGAATGGAATGGAATGGAATGGAAAAGTCGAATGGAATGGAATGGAATGGAATGGAAAAGAATGAAGAATAATGGAATGGAATGGAATGCAGTGGAAAGGAGAGGAGTGGAGTGGAATGGTTTGGGATGGAATGGAATGGAATGTAGCAGAGTGGTGGGGAGTGGAACGGAGTGGAATGGACTGGAAAGTAATAGAATGGAATGGCGTGGAGTGCAGTGGAGTGGGATGGAGTGGAGTGGAGTGGATGGGAATTCACTAGAATGAAATCAAATGGAATGGAATGCAATAGAATGGTGAAATAAAGTGTGAGCTGAGATTGTGCCACTGCACTCCAGCCTGGGTGACAGAGCGAGATCCTGTCAAAGGAGAGAATGGAATGGAATGGGGTGGAATGGAATGGAATGGGGTGCAGTGGAGTGGAGTGGAGCACAGTGGAGTGTTGTGGAGTGGAGTGGAATGGAGTGGAATGGAATGGAATGCAATGCAATGCAGTGGAATGGTTTAAAGAAAAGTGAGCTGAGATTGTGCCACTGCACTGCAGCCTGGGTACAAGAGTGAGATCCTGTTGAAATAAGGAATGGAAGGGAACGGAGTGGAATGGAATGGAATGGAAAGGAATGGAAAGGAATGCAGTGGAATGGAATGGAATGTAGTGGATTGGATTGGAGTGGAGTGGACAGGAATGGAGTGGATTGGAGTGGAGGGGAAAGGAGTGGAATGGAATAGGATGGAATAGAATGGAATGGAGAGGAGTGAAGTTGAAAGGAATGAAATGCAATGGAGTGGAATGGAATGGAATGGAGTTGAATTGAAAGGAATGGAGTGGAGTGGAGTGGATTGTAGTGGAATGGAGTGGAATGGGATGGGAAGGTATGCAATGGAATGGAGTGGAGAGGAATGGAGTGGAATCGAATGGGATAGAATGGGATGGAGAGGAATGGAGTGGATTAGAGTGGAGTGGAATGGAATGGAAAGCAATGGAATGGAATGGAATGGAATGGAATGGAATGGAATGGAATGGAAGGGAATGGAATGGAATGGAGTGTAGCAGAGTGGACTGGAGTGGAGTGGAATGGAATGGAACTGAATGGAATGGAATGGAATGTAGCACGGTGGACTGGAGTAGAGTGGAGCGGAATGGAGTGGAATGGAATGCCATGGAATGGTGAAAAGAAATGTCAGCTGAGACTGTGCCACTGCACTCCAGCCTGTGTAACAGAGTGAGATCATGTCTAAAGAAAGGAACGTAATGGAAAGGAGTGGAATGGAATGGAATTGTATGGAATGGACTGGAGTGGAATGGAGTGTAGCAGAGTGGATTGGAGTGGAACGTAAAGGGGTGGAATGCAAAGGAGTGGAGTGGAGTGGAATGGAGTGGAATGGAGTGGACTGGAATGGGATGGAATGGAATGTGGTGGAGAGGAGTGGAGTGGAGTGGGGTAGAGTGGAATGGAAAGGAATGTCATTTAATGGAATGGAATGGAATGGAGTGGAATGGAATGGAATGGAATGGAATGGAATGGAATGGAATGGATTGGAATGCAATGGAATGGTGAAATGAATAATAAGCTGAAATTTTTGCACTGTAATCAAACCTGGGTGACAGAGTGAGATCCTGTCGAAAGAAAGGAATGCAAGGGAATGGATAGAATGGAAAGCAATGGAATAGAATGCAATGGAATGCAATGGTGAAATGAAATGTGAGCTGAGATTGTGCCACTGCACTGCAACCAGGGTGACAGAGTGAGATCCTGTCGAAAGAAAGGAATGGAATGAAAGGGAGTGTAATAGAATGGAATGGAGTGGAGTGAAGTGGAGTGCAGTGGAATGGAATGGAGTGGAATTGAATGGGATGGGGTGGGATGGAATGGAGTGGAGTGGAGTGGAATGGAGTGGAGTGGAGTGGAATGGAGTGGAGTGGAATGGAATGGGAAGGAACAGAATGGATGGAAGTGGAGTGGAGTGGTGTGGAGTGGAATGGAATGGAATGGAGTGCAGAGGAGTAGAGTGGAGTAGAGTGTTGTGAAATGGAATGGAATGCAATGATATGCAACTTTGAAATGAAATGTGAGCTGAGATTGTGCCACTGAACTCCAGGCTGGGTGACAGAATGAGATCCAGTCGAGAAAAAGATTGTAATGGAATCGAGTGGAATGGCATGGAGTGGAGTGGAGAGAAATGGAGTGGAATGGCATGGAGTGGAGTGGAGAGAAATGGAGTGGAATGGAATGGTGAAATGAAATATGAGATGAGATTGTGCTACTGCACTCCAGCCTGTGTGACAGAATGAGATCCTGTGGAAAGAAGGCAATGGAATGGAATAGAGTGGAATGGAATGAAATGTAATCAAATGGAATGGGAAGGAACGGTGAAATGAAATATGAGCTGAGATTGTGCCACTGCACTCCAACCTGGTTGACAGAGAGAGATCCTGGTGAAAGAAAGGAATGTAATGTAATGGAGTGTACTGGAATGGAATGGAATAGAAAGGGGTGCAGTGGAGAGGAGTGGAGTGCATTGGAGGGGAGTGGAGTGGAATGGAGTTGAATGGAATTTGATGTAATAAAGTGGAATGGAGTGGAATGGAGTACAGTGGAGTGCAGTGGAAAGGATTGGAATGGGATGCAAAAGAGAGGAGTGGCGTATAGTCGAGTGGAGTGGAGTGGAGTGGAGTTGAATGGAACGGGATGGAGTGGAGTGGAATGAAATTCAATGGTAAAATGAAATGTGAGCTGAGATTGTGCCACTGCACTCCAGCTTGTGTGACAGAGTGAGATCCGTCGAAAAAAGGAATGGAATGGAATGGAGTGGAAGGGAATGGAATGGAAATGAATGCAGTGGAGTGGAGTAGAGTGGAGTGGAATGGCGTGGAATGGAATGGGATGGAATGGAATGAAATAGAGTGGAGTGGATTGGAGTGGTATGTAGTGGAATGGAATGGGATGGAATGGAATGGAAATGAATGCAGTGGAGTGGAGAAGAGTGGAGTGGAATGGCGTGGAATGGAATGGGATGGAATGGAATGAAATGGAGTGGAGTGGAGTGGAGTGGAATGTAGTGGAATGGAATGGGATGGAATGGAATGGAGTGGACTGGAGTGGACTGGAGTGGAGTGGAATTTAGTGGAATGGAATGGGATGGAATGGAATGGAGTGGACTGGAGTGGACTGGAGTGGAGTGGAATGGAATGGAATGGAATGGATTGGAAGGGAGATGAGTGGATTGGAGTGTAGTGGATTGTAATAGAAAGGGATGGTGTGGAATGGAATGGAGTAGTGTGGAGTGGAGTGGAATGGAGTGGAATGGAATGAGATAGAATGGAATGGGGTGGAGTGGAGTGGAGTGAAATGGACTGTAGTGAGTGTAGGAGAATCTAGTGGAATGGAACGGAATGCAATGGAATGGAAAGGAATGGAAAGAATTGGAATGGAAAGGAATGCAATGGAATGCAATGGAATGCAATGCAATTTAATGGAATGGAATGGAGTGGAATGCAATGGAATGGAATGAAACGGAATACAATGCAATGGAATGGAGTGCCACTGCACTACAGCCTGTGTCCAAGAGTGAGATCCTGTCGAAAGAAAGTAATGTATGGAATGGAGTGGAATGGAATAGAAAGGAATTGAATGGATTGGAGTGGAGTGGAGTGGAAAAGAGTGGAACGGAATTTGATGGAATGGAATGGAGTGGAGTGTTGTGGAGTGGAAAGGAATAGAATTTAAAGGAGTGACAAGGAGTGTAGTGTAGCAGTGCGGAGTGGAGTGGAATAGAGTGTAATGGAATGGAATCGAATGCAATGGAATGGAATGGAATGGGATGCAACGGAATGGAATGGAATGGAATGGAATGCAGTGGAATGGAGTGCCACTGCACTCCAGCCTGTGTCATAGAGTGAGATCCTGTCAAAAGAAAGGAATGGAATGGAATGGATTGGATTGGAATGGAAGGGAATGGAATGAAAAGGAGAGGAGTGGAGAGGAGTAGAGTGGAATAGAGTAAAATGGAATTTGATGGAAGTGAATGGAATGGAGTGGAGTGGAGAGGAATAGAATACAAAGGAGTGAAATGGAATGTAGTATAGTAGAGTGGAGTGGAGTGGATTGGAAATGGAAAGGAATGGAATGGAATTCAATGGAGTGGAATGGTGAAAAGAAAAGTGAGCTGAGATTGTGCTTCTGCACTCCAGCCTGGGTGTAAGAGCGAGATCCTGTTGAAATAAGGGAATGGAAGGGAATGGAGTGGAATGGAATGGAATGGAATGGAATGGAATGGAATGGAATGGAATGCAATGGAATGGAATGCAATGGAACGGAATGGAAATAAAGGAATGGAAGGGAATGGAGTGGAATGTAATGGAAGGGAATGGAAAGGAATGCAAAGGAATGGAATGCAATGGAATGGAATACAATGGAATGGAATGGAATGAAATGGAATGGAATGGAATGGAATGGAATGTAGTGGATTGGAGTGGAGTGGAGTGGACTGGAGTGGAGTCAATTAGAGTGGAGGGGAATGGAGTGGAATGGAATGGGACGGAATTGAATGGAGTGGAGTGGAGTGGATTGGAGTTGAATAGCACGGGATGGAGTGGAGTGGAGTGGAGTGGAATGAAACGGAATGGAATGCAATGGTAAAAGGCAATGTGAGCTGAGATTGTGCCACTGCACTCCAGCTTGTCTGACAGTGAGATCCTGTTGAAAGAAAGGAATGGAATGGAATGGAGTGGAATGGAATGGAGTGGAGTGCAGTGGAGTGGAGAGGAGAGGAGTGAAATGGAGTGGAATGGAGTGGGAGGGAATGGAGTGGAGTGGAGTGGAATGTAGTGGAATGGAATGGGATGGAATGGAATGGAGTCGAGTTGAGTGGAGTGGAATGGAATGGAATGGAATGGATAGGAGGGGAGATGAGTGGATTGGAGTGTAGTGGATTGTAAAGGAATGGGATGGTGTGGAAAGGAATGGAGAGGTGTGAAGTGGAGTGGAGTGGAATGGACTGGAATGGAATGAGACTGAATGGAATGGGGTGGAGTGGAGTGCAGTGAAATGGACTGTAGTGCAATGGAGGGGAATCTAGTGGAATGGAACGGAATGGAATGGAATGGATGGAATGCAATGCAATGGAATGGAATGCAATGGAATGGAATGGAATGGAATGCAATGGAATGCTGAAATGAAATGTGAGCTGAGATTGTGCCACTGCACTCCAGCCGGTGTAACAGACTGAGATCATATCGAAAGAAAGGAATGGAAAGGAAAGGAATGGAATGGAATCGAATGGAATGGAGAGGAGTGGAGTGGAGTGGTGTGGAATGCAGTGGATTAGAGTGGAATGTAATGGGATGTCATGGAAAGGAGTGGAGTGGAGAAGAGTGGAATGGAGTGGAATGGAGTGGGATGGAATGGTATGGGGTGGAGAGGAGTGGAGTGGAGTGAAATGGAAAGGAATGGAATTTAATGGAATGAAATGAAATGGAATGGAAAGGAATGGGCTGGTGAAATGAATTGTGACCTGAAATTGTTGCACTGTAATCCATCCTGGGTGACAGAGTGAGATCCTGTCATAAGAAAGAATGGAATGGAATGGAGTAGAATGGAATAATGTGGAACGGAATGAAGTGGAGTGGAGTGGACTGGAGTGGAGTAGAGTGGAGTGGAGGGGAATGGAGTGGAATAGAATGGGATGGAGTGGAATGGAATGGAGGGGAGTGAATTGGACTGGAGTTTAACAGATTGGAATGGAATGGGATGGATTGGAATTGATTGGTGTGTTGTGGAGTGGAATGGAGTGGAGTGGAATGGAATGGAATGGAGTGTATTGGAGTGTAGTGGAATGGAGTGGAGTTTAGTGGACTGAAAAGGAATGGGATGGAATGGTAAGCAATGGAATGCAATGGAATGGAACAGTGAAATGAAATGTGAGCTGAGATTGTGCCACTGAACTGCAGCCAGGGTGACAGAATGAGATCCTGTCAAAAGAAAGGAATGGAATGGAAGGGAGTGGAAAAGAAAGGAATGGAGTGGAGTGAAGTGGTGAGGAGTGGAGTGGAATAGAGTGGAATGGAATGGGATAGAGAGGAATGGAATAGAGTGGAGTGGAGTGGAATGGAGTGAAGTGGAATTGAATGGGAAGGAAAGGGATGGAGTGAAGTGGAGTGGTGGGGTGTGGAGTGGAATGGAGTGGTGTGGAGTGGAACAGAATGGAATGGAGTGCAGAGGAGTAGAGTGGAGTAGAGTGGAGTGGAGTGGAATGGAATGGAATGGATTGGAATGCAGTGGAATGGAATGGTGAAATGAAATGTGAGCTGAGATTTTGCCACTGCGCTGCAGCCAGTTTGACAGAGTGCGATCCTGTCAAAAAAAAGGAATAGAATGGAAGGGAGTGGAAAAGAAAGGAATGGAGTGGAGTGAAGTGGAGAGGAGTGGAGTGGAATGGAGTGGTATGGAATGGGATAGAGTGGAAAGGAATGGAGTGGAGTGGAGTGGAATGGAGTGGAATGGAATTGAATGGGAAGGAATGGGATGAGTGGAGTGGAGTGGTGTGGAGTGGAACAGAATAGAATGGAGTGCAGAGGAGTAGAGTGGAGTATAGTGGAGTGCAGTGGAATGGATTGGAATGGAATGGAATGGTGAAATGAAATGTTAGCTGAGATTGTCCCACTGCACTCCAGCCTGGGGGACAGAAAGAGATCCTGTCGAAGGAATGGAATGGAATGGAGTGGAATAGAATGGAGTGGAATGACATGGAGTGGAGTGGAGTGGAGTGAAGTGGAATGGAGTGGAATGGAATGGTGAAATGAAATGTGATATGAGATTGGGCTACTGCACTCCGGCCTGTGTATCAGAGTGAAATCCTCTCGAAAGAAGGGAATGGAATGCAATGAACTGGAATGGAGTGAAATGGAATCGATTTCAATGGAATGGAAAGGTGAAATGTAATGTGAGGTGAGATCCTGCAGCTGCACTCCAGCAAGGGTTACAGAGTGAGATCCAGTTGAAAGAAAGGAATGGAATGGAATAGAGTGTATTGGAATGGAATGGAATGAAATTGAGTAGAGTGGAGAGCAGTGGAGTGGAAGGGAGTGGAGTGGAATGGAGTGGAATGGAATTTGATGTAATCAAGTGGAATGTAGTGGTGTGGAGTAGAGTGGAGTGGAATGGAGTGGAAATATTTGGAATGGAATGAGATGGAATGGAAAGGGGTGGAGTGGAGTGGAGTCCAGTAGAGTGGAGTTCAATGAAATGGAATGGAGGGGAGGAGTGTAGTGGAGTGAAACGGAATGGAATGGAATGGAATGGAATGGAATGGAATGGAAAGGTAAAATGAAATGTGAGCTGAGATTGTGCCACTGCACTCCAGGCTGTGTGACAGAGTGAGATTCTGTCGAAAGAAATGAATGGAATGGAATGGAATGGAATGGAATGGAATGGAATGGAATGGAGTGGAATGGAATGGAATGGAATGGAAAGGAATGGAACGGAACGCAGTGGAGTGCAGTGGAGTGGAGTGGAAAGGAGTGGAAAGGAATGGGATAGAATGCAATGGAATGGAGTGGACTGCAGTGGAGTGGAGTGGAATGGAGTGCAGTGGAATGCGATGGAATGGAGTGGAGTGGAGTGGAATGGAGTGAATGGAAAGGAGTGGAATGGAGGGGAGAGGAGTGGATTGGAGAGTAGTGGAGTGAAATGGAATGGGATGTAGTGGCATGGAATGGAGTGGAGTGGAATGGAGTGGAATGGAATGGGATAGAATGGAGTGGAGTGGAGTGGAGTGGAATGGAGTGAATGGAAAAGAATGGAATGGAGGGGAGAGGAGTGGATTGGAGTGTAGTGGAGTGGAATGGAATGGGATGTAGTGGCATGGAATGGAGTGGAGTGGAGTACAGTTGAATGGAATGGGATGGATGGAATGGAGTAGAGTGGTGTGGATTGGAGTGGACTGGAGTGGAATGGAGTGGAATGGAGTGGAATGGAGTGGAATGGAATGGGAAGGAATGGACTGGACTGGAGTGGAGTGGATTGGCATGGAGTGGAATGGAATGGAATGCCATAGAATGGAAAGGAAAGGAATAGAAAGGCATGGAATGGAATGGAATGGAATGGAATGGAATGGAATGGAATGGAATGGTGAAATGAAATGTGACCTGAGATTGTGCCACTACACTTCAGCCTGGACACAGAGTGAGATCCTGTCAAAAAAAAGAAATTGAGTGGAATGTAATGCAATGGAATGGAATGGAATGGAACGGAGTGCAGTGGAGTGGAATGGAGTTGAGTGGAGTGGAGTGGAGTGGAATGGAGTGGGATGGAATGGAATGGAGTGGAGTGGAGTGGTGTGGAGTGGAGTAGAGTGGAATGTATTGGAATGGAATGGCATGGAAGGGAATGGAGTGGAGTGGAGTGGAGTGGAATGGACTGGAATTGAGAAGATTGGAATGGAGGGGATTGGAGTGGAGGTGAATGGAATAGAGTAGAGTGGAGGGTATTTGAATGGAATAGAATGGAATGGAATGGAGTGGAAAGGAATGGTGAAACTAAATATGAGCTGAGATTGGGCCACTGCATTCCAGCCTGGTTGACAGAGAGATATCCTGTCAAAAAAAACGAATGAAATGGAATGGAGTAAAATAGAATGGAATGGAATTGAATGTAGTGGAATGGAGTGGAGTGGAGTGGAGTGGACTGTAATGGAATGGAAAGCAATGGAATGGAGTGGAGATGAGTGGAGTAGAGTGTAATGTAATGGAATGAAGTGGAGTGGAGTGGAGTAGAATGGAGTGGAGTGGAGTGGAGTGGAATGGAATGCAATGGAATGCAATGGAATGGAATGGTGAAATGAAATTTGAGCTGAGATTTTGCCAGTGAACTGCAGCCTGCATGACAGAATGAGGTCATATCAAAAGAAAGGAATAGAATGGAATGGAGTGTAATAGAATGGAATGTAATTGAATGGAGTGGAATGGAGTGGTATGGAGTGGAGTGGACTGGAGTGGAGAGGAGAGGAGTGGAATGTAATGGGATGGAGTGGAATGGAATGGAGTGAAGTGGAATTGAATGGGATGGAAAGGAATGGAGTGGATTGTAGTGGAGTGGAGTGGATTGGAATGTAGTGGAATGGAACGGAATGGAATAGAATGGAATGCAATGGAGTGGACTGAAATGGAGTGGAGTGGAGTGGAGTGGAATGGAATGGTGAAATTAAATGTCAGCTGAGATTCTGCCACTGCACTCCAGCCTGTATCGCAGAGTGAGATCCTGTCGAAAGAAAGGAATGGAATGGACGAGAATGGAATGGAGTGGAAACGAGTGGAGTAGAGTGGAGTTTAGTGGAGTGGAGAGGAATGTAGTGGAATGGAATGGGATTGAGTGGAATGGAGTGGAGTGAAGGTGAATGGAATGGAGTGGAATGGATTGGAATGGTGAAATGAAATGTGAGCTGAGATTGTTGTACTACACTCCAGCCTGGGTGACAGAGTGAGATCCTGTCAGAAAAAAGGAATGGAATGGAATGGAATGGAATGGAATTGAGTGGAATGGAGTGGAATGGAGTGGAATGGAATGGAGTGAAGTGGAGTGGAGTGGAGTGGAGGGGATTGGAGAGGAGTGCAGTAGAGTTGAATGGAGTGGAATGGAATGGGATGTAATGGAACGGAATGGATTGGAGTGGAGTGGAGTCGAATGGAGTGGAATGGAGTGGAATGGAATGGGATGGTACTCAGTGGAGTGGAGTGGAGTGGACTCAAGTGGAGTGGAACTGAATGGAATGTAATTGATTGGATTTGAGTGGAGTGCAGTGGAGTGGTTTGGAATGGAATGAAATAGAATGAAATGGAATGGAATGGTGAAATGAAATGTGAGCTTAGATTGTGCCAATGCACTCCAGACTCTGTGACAGTGTGAGATCCTGTTGAAAGAAAGGTTTGGAATGGACTGGAATTGAAAGGAATGGAATGGAATCGAGTGGAGTCTGGTGGACTGGAGTGTAGTGGTGTGGAGTGCAAAGGAGTGGAAAGGAATGGGATTGAATGGAATGGAATGGAGTAGAGTGGAGTGGAATGGAGTGGAATGGAATGGGATTGAATCTAATGGAGTGTAGTGGAACATAGTGGAGTGGAGTGGAGCGGACTGGAATGGAAGAGATTGGAATGGAGTGGACTGGAATGGAGTGGAGTGGAATGGAATGGAATTGATTGAAATGGAATGGAATAGAATGGAATTTAATGGTGAAATGAAATGTGAGCTGAGATTGTGCCGCTGCACTCCAGGCTGAGTGACAGACAGAAATCCTGTCGAAAGAAAGGAATGGAATGGAATTCAATGGAATGGAATGGAATTCAATGGAATGGAATGGAATGGTGTGGAGTGCAGTGGACTGGAGTGAAGTGGAGTGGAGTGGAGTGGAGTAGAATGGAATGGAGTGGAACTGAATGGGATGGAATGGGATCGAGTGAATTGTACTGGAGGGGAGTGGAGTGGAATGGAGTGGAATGGAGTTGAGTGGAGTGGAGTGGAATGGAGTGGATTCGAATGTTATGGAATGGAATGGAATGCAATGGAATGCAACAGAATGGAGAAATGGCATGTGAGCTGAGATTGTTCCACTGCACTTCAGCCTGGGTGACTGAGTGAGATCCTGTTGAAAGAAACGAATGGAATGGAATGGAGTGGAATGAAGTGGAGTTGAGTGGAGTAGAGTGGAAAGGAATGGTATTCAATCTAATGGAGTGTAGTGAAATGTACCGGAGTGGAGTGGAGTGGACTGGAATGGAGTAGAATGGAATGGAAGGGAATGGAATGGAGTGGACTGGAGGGAAGTGGAGTGGAGTTGAATGGAATGGAATTGATAGAAATGGAATGGAATGGAATGCAATGGAATGGAATGGAATGGTGAAATGAAATGTGAGCTGAGATTGTGCCGCTGCACTCCAGCCTGGATGACAGAGAGAGATCCTGTCGAAAGAAAGAAATGGAATGGAATGGAGCAGAATGGGATGGAATGGGGTGGAGTGGAGTGGAGTGGAGTAGAGTAGAATGTAGTGGAATGGGATGGTATGGATTTGAGTGGAATGTAGTGGAGTGCAGTGCAGTGGGATGGAGTGGAATGGAGTGGAATTGAATGGGATGGAAAGGGATTGAATGAAATGTACAGGAGTGGGGTGGAGTGGAGTGGAATGGAGTGGAATGGAGTTGAGTGGAGTGGAGTGGAGTGGATTCGAATATTATGGAATGCAATGGAATGCAACAGAATGGTGAAATGACATGTGAGCTTAGATTGTTCCACTGCATTCCAGCCTGGGTGACTACGTGAGATCCTGTCGAAAGAAAGGAATGGAATGGAATGGAGTGGAATGGAATGGAGTGGAGTGAAGTTGATTTGAGTGGAGTGGAGTGGAATGGAGTGGAATGGAATGGGATAGAATGGAATGGTGCAGACGGTAATGGAGTGGAATGGAGAAGAGTGCAATGGAGTTGAATGGAATGGGATGCAATGGAATGGAGTGGAGTGGAGTTGAGTGGAGTGGAATGGAATGGAATGGAAAGGAGTGGAATGGAGTGGAGAGGAGTGGGGTGGAGTGGAATGGAATGGATTGGAATGGAATGGAATGGAATGGAATGGAACGGAATGGAATGGAATGGAATGAAATGGAATGGTGAAGTGAAATCTGAGCTGAGATTGTGCCACTGCACTCCAGCCTGTGTAACAGAGATCATGTCGAAGGAAAGTAATGGAATGGAAAGGAGTGGAATGGAATGGAATGGACTGGAGTGGAGTGGAGTGGAGTGGAGTAGAGTGGAGTGGAATGGAGTGCAATGGAATGGGATGGAATGCAATGGGGTGGAATAGAGTGGAGTGGAATGGAAAGGAATGGAATTTAATGGAATGGAATGGAGTGGAATGGAATGGAATAAAACGGAATGGAATGGAATGGTCTGATTTTTTTCTTTTTTTTATTATTATTACACTTTAGGTTTTATGGTACATGTGCGCAATGTGCAGGTTAGTTACATATGTACACATGTGCCATGCGGGTGCGCTGCATCCACTAACTCGTCATCTAGCATTAAGTATATCTCCCAATGCTATCCCTCCAACCTTCCCCCACCCCACAACAGTCTCCGAAGTGTGACGTTACACTTCCTGTGTCCATGTGTTCTCATTGTTCAATTCCCACCTGTGAGTGAGAATATGCGGTGTTTGGTTTTTTGTTCTTGTGATAGTTTACTGAGAATGATGAATTCCAATTTCATCCATGTCCCTACAAAGGACATGAACTCATCTTTTCTTATGGCAGCATAGTATTCCATGGTGTATATGTGCCACATTTTCTTAATCCAGTCTATCATTTTTGGACATTTGGGTTGGTTCCAAGTCTTTGCTGTTGTGAATAATGCCACAAAAAACATACGTGTGCATGTGTCTTTATAGCAACATGATTTATAGTCCTTCGGGTATATACCCAGTAATGGGATGGCTGGGTCAAATGGAATTTCTAGTTCTAGATCCCTGAGGAATCGCCGCACTGACTTCCGCAAGGGTTGAACTAGTTTACCGTCCCACCAACAGTGTAAAAGTGTTCCTATTTCTCCACATCCCCTCCAGCACCTGTTGTTTCCTGACTTTATAATGATTGCCATTCTCACTGGTGTGAGATGGTATCTCATTGTGGTTTTCATTTGCATTTCTCTGATGGCCAGTGATGGTGAGCATTTTTTCATGTGTTTTTTGGCTGCATAAATGTCTTATTTTGAGAAGTGTCTCTGCATGTCCTTCCCCCACTTTTTGACGGGGTTGTTTGTTTTTTTCTTGTAAATTTGTTGGAGTTCATTGTAGATTCTGCATATTAGCCCTTTGTCAGATGAGTAGGTTGCGAATATTTTTTCCATCTTGTAGGTTGCTTGTTCACCATGATGGTAGTTTCTTTTTCTGTGCAGAAGCTCTTTAGTTTAATTAGATCCCATTTGTCAATTTTGGCTTTTGTTGCCATTGCCTTTGGTGTTTTAGAGATGAAGTCCTTGCACGTGCCTGTGTCCTGAATGTTAATGCCTAGGTTTTCTTCTAGGGTTTTTATGGTTTTAGGTCTAACATTTAAGTCTTTAATCCATCTTGGATTGATTTTTGTATAAGGTGTAAGGAAGGGATCCAGTTTCAGCTTTCTACATATGGCTAGCCAGTTTTCCCAGCACCATTTATTAAATAGGGAATCCTTTCCCCATTGCTTGTTTTTGTCAGGTTTGTCAAAGATCAGATAGTTGTAGATATGTGGCGATATTTCTGACGGCTCTGTTCTGTTCCATTGATCTATATCTCTGTTTTGGTACCAGTACCATGCTGTTTTGGTTACTGTAGCTATGTAATATAGTTTGAATTCAGGTAGTGTGATGCCTCCAGCTTTGTTCTTTTGGCTTAGGATTGTCTTGGCGATGCGGGCTCTTTTTTGGTTCCATATCAACTTTAAAGTAGTTTTTTCCAATTCTGTGAAGAAAGTCATTGGTAGCTTGATGGGGATGGCATTGAATCTGTAAATTACCTTGGGCAGTATGGCCATTTTCACGATATTGATTCTTCCTACCCATGAGTATGGAATGTTCTTCCATTTGTTTGTTTCCCCTTTTATTTTCTTGAGCAGTGGTTTGTACTTCTCCTTGAAGAGGTCCTTCACATCCCTTGTAAGTTGGATTCCTAGGTATTTTATTCTCTTTGAAGCAATTATGAAAGGGAGTTCACTCATGATTTTGCTCTCTGTTTGTCTGTAACTGGTGTATAAGAATTCCTGTGATATTTGTACATTGATTTTGTATCCTGAGACTTTGCTGAAGTTGCTTATCAGCTTGAAATTTTGGGCTAAGACAATGGGGTTTTCTAGATATAAAATCATGTCACCAACAAACAGGGACAATTTGACTTCCTCTTTTCCTAATTGAATACCCTTTATTTCCTTCTCCTACCTAATTGCCCTGGCCAGAAATTCCAACACTGTGTTGAATAGAAGTGGTGAGAGAGGGAATCCCTGTCTTGTGCCAGTTTTCAAAGGGAATGCTTCCAGTTTTTGCCCATTCAGTATGATTGTGGCTGTGGGTTTCTCATGGACAGCTC
The DNA here is from genome assembly GCF_028885625.2 of Pongo pygmaeus. Lineage (NCBI taxonomy): Eukaryota > Metazoa > Chordata > Mammalia > Primates > Hominidae > Pongo > Pongo pygmaeus. The sequence continues at coordinate 11,958,326 of NC_072395.2, read as the reverse complement.
TTATTATTTTGAGATACGTCCCATGAATACCTAATTTATTGAGAGGTTTAAGCATGAAGTGTCGTTGAATTTTGTCAGAGGCCATTTCTGCATCTATTGAGATAATCATGTGGTTTTTGTCTTTGGTTCTGTTTATATGCAGGATTACATTTATTGATTTGTGTATATTGAACCACACTTGCATCACAGAGATGAAGCCCACTTGATCCTGGTGGATAAGCTCTTTGATGTGCTGCTGGATTCGGTTTGCCAGTAATTTATTGAGGATTTTTGCATCAATGTTCATCAAGGATATTGGTCTAAAATTCTCTTTTTTGGTTGTGTCTCTGCCCGGCTTTGGTATCAGGATGATGCTGGCCTCATAAAATGAGTTAGGGAGGATTCCCTCTTTTTCTATTGATTGGAATAGATTCTGACGGAATTGTACCAGTTCCTCCTTGCACCTCTCATAGAATTTGGCTGTGAAACCATCTGGTCCTGGACTCTTTTTGGTTGGTAAGCTATTGATTATGGCCACAATTTCAGAGCCTGTTATTGGTGTATTTAGAGATTCAACTTCTTCCTGGTTTAGTCTTGGGAGAGTATATGTGACGAGGAATTTATCCTTTTCTTCTAAATTTTCTAGTTTATTTTCGTAGAGGTGTTTGTAGTATTCTCTGATGGTAGTTTGTATTTCTGTGGGATCAGTGGTGATATCCCATTTATCATTTTTTATTGCATCTATCTCATTCTTCTCTCTTTTTTTCTTTATTATTCTTGCTAGCAGTCTATCAATTTTGTTGATGCTTTCAAAAAACCAGCTCGTGGATTCATTAATTTTTGGAAGGGTTTTTTTGTGTCTCTACTTCCTTCAGTTCTGTTCTGATTTTAGTTATTTCTTGCCTTCTGCTAGCTTTTGAATGTGTTTGCTCTTGCTTTTCTAGTTCTTTTAATTATAGTGTTAGGGTGTCAAATTTGGATCTTTCCTGCTTTCTGTTGTGGGCATTTAGTGCTATAAATTTTCCTCTACACACTGCTTTGAATGCATCCCAGAAGTTCTGGTATGTTGTGTCTTGGTTCTCGTTGGTTTCAAAGAACATCTTTATTTCTGCCTTCATTTCGTTATGTACCCAGTAGTCATTCAGGAGCAGGTTGTTCAGTTTCCATGTAGTTGAGCAGTTTTGAGAGAGATTCTTAATCCTGAGTTCTAGTTTGATTGCACTGTGATCTGAGAGATAGTTTGTTATACCCTCTGTTCTTTTACTTTTGCTGAGGAAAGCTTTACTTCCAACTATGTGGTCAATTTTGGAACAGGTGTGGTGTGGTGCCGAAAAAAATGTATATTCTGTTGATTTCGGGTGGAGAGTTCTGTAGATGTCTATTAGGTCGGCTTGGTGCAGAGCTCAGTTCAATTCCTGGGTATCCTTCTTGACTTTCTGTCTCGTTGATCTGTCTAATGTAGACAGTGGGGTGTTAAAGTCTCCCAATATTAATGTGTGGGAGACTAAGTCTCTTTGTAGGTCACTCAGGACTTGCTTTATGAATCTGGGTGCTCCTGTGTTGGGTGCTTATATATTCAGAATAATTAGCTCTTCTTGTTGAATTGATCCCTTTACCATTATGCAATGGCCTTCTTTGTCTCTTTTGATCTTTTTTGGTTTAAAGTCTGATTTATCAGACACTAGGATTGCAACCCCTGCATTTTTTTGCTTTCCGTTTGCTAGGTAGATCATCCTCCAAGCTTTTATTTTGAGCCTATGTGTGTCTCTGCACGTGAGATGGGTTTCCTGAATACAGCACACTGATGGGTCTTGACACTTTATCCAATTTACCAGTCTGTGTCTTTTAATTGGAGCATTTAGCCCCCATCAAAAAGAAGGGGGCAAAGGACATGAACAGATACTTCTCAAAAGAAGACTATTATGCAGCCAAAAAACACATGAAAAAATGCTCACCATCAATGGCCATCAGAGAAAAGCAAATCAAATCAACAATGAGATACCATCTCACACCAGTTAGAATGGCAATCACTAAAAAGTCAGGAAACAAAATATGCTGGAGAGGATATGGAGAAATAGGAAGACTTTTACACTGTTGGTTGGACTGTAAACAAGTTCAACCATTGTAGAAGTCAGTGTGGGGATTTCTCAGGGATCTAGAACTAGAAACACCACTTGACACAGTCATCACATTACTGGGTATATACACAAAGGACTATAAATCATGCTGCAATAAACAGACATGAACACGTATGCTTATTGCGGCATTATTCACAATACGAAACACTTGGAACTAACCCAAATGTCCAACAATGATAAATTGGATTAAGAAAATCTGGCACAAATCGAATAGGAACATCTCTGGTCTACAGCTCGCAGCGTGAGCGACACAGAAGACAGGTGATTTTTGCATTTCCGTCTGAGGTACCCTGTTCATCTCACTAGGGAGTACCAGACAGTGGGCGCAGGTCAGTGGGTGACTGCACCATGCACCAGCCAAGGAAGGGGCGAGGCATTGCCTCACACGGGATGCACAAGGGGACACGGAGTTCCCTTTGCAGGGGTGACAGACGGCACCTGGAAAATCGGGCCACTCCCACTCGAATACTGTGCTTTTCCGACGGGCTTAGGAAACGGTGCCCCAGGAGAGTATAGCCCGCACCTGGCTCAGAGGGTCCTATGCCCACGGAATCTCGCTGATTGCTAGCACAGCAGTCTGAGATCAAACAGCAAGTCGGCAGCGAGGCTGGGGGAGCGGCGACCGCCATTGCCCAGGCTCGCTTCGGTGAACAAAGCAGCCTGGAAGCTTGAACTGGGTGGGGCACACCACAGCTGAAGGAGGCCTGCCTGCCTCTGTAGGCTCCACCTCTGGGGGCAGGGCACAGACAGACAAAAAGACAGCAGTAGCATCTGCAGACTTAAATGTCCCTGTCTGACAGTTTTGAAGACAGCAGTGGTTCTCCCAGCATGCACCTGGAGATCTGAGAACGGGCAGACTGCCTCCTCAAGTGGGTCCCTGACCCCTGACCCCCAAGCAGCCTAACTGGGAGGCATCCCCCAGCAGGGGCAGACTGACACCTCACACGGCCGGCCAGGTACTCCAACAGACCTGCAGCTGAGGGTTCTGTCTGTTAGAAGGAAAACTAACAGAAAGGACATCCACACCAAAAACCCATCTGTACATCACCATCATCAAAGACCAAAAGTAGATAAAACCACAAATAGGGGAAAAAACAGAGCAGAAAAACTGGAAACTCTAAAAAGCAGAGTACCTCTCCTCCTTCAAAGGAATACAGTTCCTCACCAGCAATGGAAAAAAGCTGGACAGAGAATGACTTTGACGAGCTGAGAGAAGGCTTCAGATGATCAAATTACTCCGAGTTACGGGAGGATATTCAAACCAAAGGCAAAGAAGTTGAAAACTTTGAAAAAAAATTTAGAAGAATGAATAACTAGAATAACCAATACAGAGAAGTGCTTAAAGGAGCTGATGGAGCTGAAAACCAAGGCTCGTGAACTACGTGAAGAATATAGAAGCCTCATGAGCCGATGCGATCAAATGGAAGAGAGGGTATCAGCCCTGGAAGATGAAATGAATGAAATGAAGTGAGAAGGGAAGCTAAGAGAAAAAAGAATAAAAAGAAATGAGCAAAGCCTCCAAGAAATGTGGGACTATGTAAAAAGACCAAATCTACGTCTGATTGGTGTACCTGAAAGTGACGGGGAGAATGAAAACAAGTTGGAAAACACTCTTTATGATATTATCCAGGAGAACTTCCCCAATCTAGCAAGGCAGGCCAACATTCAGATTCAGGAAATACAGAGAACGCCACAAAGATACTCCTCGAGAAGAGCAACTCAAAGACACATAACTGTCAGATTCACCAAATTTGAAATGAAGGAAAAAATGTTAAGGGCAGCCAGAGAGAAAGGTCGTGTTACCATCAAAGGGAAACCCATCAGACTAACAGCGGATCTCTCGGCAGAAACCCTACAAGCCAGAAGAGAGTGGGGGCCAATATTCAACAATCTTAAAGAAAAGAATTTTCAACACAGAATTTCATATCCAGCCAAACTAAGCTTCATAAGTGAAGGAGAAATAAAATACTTTACAGACAAGCAAATGCTGAGAGATTTTGTCACCACCAGGCCTGCCTTAAAAGAGCTCCTGAAGGAAGCGCTAAACATGGAAAGGCACAACCGGTACCAGCCACTGCAAAATCATGCCGAAATGTAAAGACCATCGAGACTAGGAAGAGACTGCATCAACTAACGAGCAAAATAACCAGCTAACTTCACAATGACAGGATCAAATTCACACATAACAATATTATCTTTAAATGTAAATGGACTAAATGCTCCAGTTAAAAGACACAGACTGGCAAATTGGATAAAGACTCAAGACCCATCAGTGTACTGTATTCAGTAAACCCATATCAATCCTAGGGTTTGCAATCCTAGTCTCTGATAAAACAGACTTTAAACCAACAAAGATCAAAAGAGACAAAGAAGGCCATTACATAATGGTAAAGGGATTAATTCAACAAGAAGAGCTAACTATCCTAAATATGAATGCACCCAATACAGGAGCACCCAGATTCATAAAGCAAGTCCTGAGTAACCTACAAAGAGACTTAGACTCCCACACATTAATAATGGGAGAATTTAACACCCCACTGTCAACATTAGACAGATCAACGAGACAGAAACTCAACAAGGACAACCAGGATTTGAATTCATCTCTGCACCAAGTGAACCTAATAGACATCTACAGAACTCTCCACCACAAATCAATAGAATATACATTTTTTTCAGCACCACACCACACCTATTACAAAATTAACCACATACTTGGAAGTAAAGCTCTCCTCAATAAATGTAAAAGAACAGAAATTATAACAAACTGTCTCTCAGATCACAGTGCAATCAAGCTAGAACTCAGGATTAAGAATCTCACTCAAAACTGCTCAATTACGTGGAAACTGAACTACCTGCTCCTGAATGACTACTGGGTATATGACGGAATGAAGGCAGAAATAAAGATGTTCTTTGAAACCAACGAGAACCAAGACACAACATACCAGAATCTATGGGATGCATTCAAAGCAGTGTGTAGAGGGAAATTTATGGCACTAAATGCCCACAAGAGAAAGCAGGAAAGATCCAAAATTGACACCCTAACATCACAATTAAAAGAACTAGGAAAGCAAGAGCAAACACATTCAAAAGCTAGCAGAAGGCAAGAAATAACTATAATCAGAGCAGAGCTGAAGGAAATAGAGACAAAAAAATCCTTCGAAAAATAAATGAATCCAGGAGCTGGTTTTTTGAAAGGATCAACAAAATTGATAGACCACTAGCAAAATTAATAAAGAAAAAGAGAGAGAAGAATCAAATGGATGCAATAAAAAATGATAAACAGGATATCACCACCAATCCCACAGAAATACAAACTACAATCAGAGAATATTACAAACACCTCTACGCAAATAAACTAGAAAATCTAGAAGAAATGGATAAATTACTCGACACATACACCCTCCTAAGACTAAACCAGGAAAAAGATGAATCTCTGAATAGACCAATAACAGCAGCTGAAATTGTGGCAATAATCAATAGCTTAGCAACCAAAAACAGTCCAGGACCAGATGGGTTCACAGCCGAATTCTACCAGAGGTAAAAGGAGGAGCTGGTACCATACCTTCTGAAACTATTCCAATCAATAGAAAAAGAGGGATTCCTCCCTAACTCATTTTATGAGGCCAGCATCATCCTGATACCAAAGCCGGGCAGAGACACAACCAAAAAAGAGAATTTTAGACCAATATCCTTGATGAACATTGATGCAAAAATCCTCAATAAAATACTGGCAAACAGAATCCAGCAGCACATCAAACAGCTTATCCACCAGCATCAAGTGGGCTTCATCCTTGGGATGCAAGCCTGGTTCAATATATGCAAGTCAATAAATGTAATCCAGCCTGTCAACAGAACCAAAGACAAAAACCACATGATTATCTCAATAGATGCAGAAAAGGCCTTTGACATATTTCAACAACCCTTCATGCTAAAAGCTCTCAATAAATTAGGTATTGATGGGACATATCTCAAAATAATAAGAGCTCTCTATGACAAACCCACAGCCAATATCATACTGAATTGGCAAAAACTGGAAGCATTCCCTTTGAAAACTGGCACAAGACAGGGATGCCCTCTCTCACCACTTCTATTCAACATAGTGTTGGAAGTTCTGGCCAGGGCAATTAGGCAGGAGAAGGAAATAAAGGGTATTCAATAAGGAAAAGAGGAAGTCAAATTGTCCCTGTTTGCAGATGACATGATTGTATATCTTGAAAACCCCATTGTCTCAGCCCAAAATCTCCTTAAGCAGATAAGCAACTTCAGCAACGTCTCAGGATACAAAATCAATGTACAAATATCACAAGCATTCTTATACACCAATAACAGACAAACAGAGAGCCAAATCATGAGTGAACTCCCATTCACAATTGCTTCAAAGAGAATAAAATACCTAGGAATCCAACTTACAAGGGATGTGAAGGAACTCTTCAAGGAGAACTACAAACCACTGCTCAAGGAAATAAAAGAGGATACAAACAAATAGAAGAACATTCTATACTCATGGATAGGAAGAATCAATATCGTGAAAATGGCCATACTGTCCAAGGTAATTTACAGATTCAATGCCATCCCCATCAAGCTACCAATGACTTTCTTCACAGAATTGGAAAAAACTACTTTCAAGTTCATATGGAACCAAAAAGCAGTCCGCATCACCAAGTCAATCCTAAGCCAAAAGAACAAAGCTGGAGGCATCACACTACCTGACTTCAAAATATACTACATGGCTACTGTAACCAAAACAGCATGGTACTGGTACCAAAACAGAGATATAGATCAATGGAACAGAACAGAGCCCTCAGAAATAATGCCACATATCTACAAGTATCTGATCTTTGACAAACCTGACAAAAACAAGCAATGGGGAAAGGATTCCCTATTTAATAAATGGTGCTGGGAAAACTGGCTACCATATGTAGAAAACTGAAACTGGATCCTTTCCTTACACCTTATACATAAATCAATTCAAGATGGATTAAAGACTTAAATGTTAGACCTAAAACCATAAAAACCCTAGAAGAAAACCTAGGCATTACCATTCAGGACATAGGCATGGGCAAGGACTTCACGTCTAAAACACCAAAAGCAAAGGCAACAAAAGCCAAAATTGACAAATGGAATCTAATTAAACTAAAGAGCTTCTGTACAGCAAAGGAAACTACCATCAGAGTGAACAGGCAACCTACAAAATGGGAGAAAATTTTCGCAACCTACTCATCTGACAAAGGGATAATATCCAGAATCTACAATGAACTCAAACAAATTTACAAGAAAAAAACAAACAAACCCATCAAAAAGTGGGCGAGGGACATGAACAGACACTTCTCAAAAGAAGACATTTATGCAGCCAAAAACACATGAAAAAATGCTCACCATCACTGGCCATCAGAGAAATGCAAATGAAAACCACAATGAGATACCATCTCACACCAGTTAGAATGGCAATCATTATAAAGTCAGGAAACAACAGGTGCTGGAGAGGATGTGGAGAAATAGGAACACTTTTGCACTGTTGGTGGGACTGTAAACTAGTTCAACCCTTGTGGAAGTCAGTGTGGCGATTCCTCAGGAATCTAGAACTAGAAATTCCATTCGACCTAGCCACCCCATCACTGGGTATATACCCAAAGGACTATAAATCATGCTGCTATAAAGACACATGCACACGTATGTTTATTGTGGCATTATTCACAACAGCAAAGACTTGGAACCAACCCAAATGTCCAACAATGATAGACTGGATTAGGAAAATGTGGCATATATACACCATGGAATACTATGCAGCCATAAAAAATGATGAGTTCATATCCTTTGTAGGGACATGGATGAAACTGGAAATCATCATTCTCAGTAAACTATCCCAAGAACAAAAAACCAAACACCGCATATTCTCACTCATAGGTGGGAATTGAACAATGAGAACACATGGACACAGAAAGGGTAACATCACATTTCGGGGACAGTGGTGGGATGGGGGGAGGGGAGAGGGATAGCATTGGGAGATACACCTAATGCTAGATGACGAGTTAGTAGGTGCAGTGCACCAGCATGGCACATGTATTCTTATGTAACTTATCTGCACGTTGTGCACATGTACCATAAAACCTAAAGTATAATAATAATAGTAATTAAAAAAAAAGGAAATGTCACACATATACACCACGGAATACTATGCAGACATGAAAAATGATGAGTTTATGTCCTTTGTGGGGACATGGATGAAATTGGAAATCATTATTCTCAGTCAGCTATCGCAAGAACAAAAAACCAAACACCACATATTCACACTTATAGGTGGGAATTTTAAATGAGAACACATGGACACAGGAAGGGAAACATCACACTCTGGGGACTGTTGTGGGGTCTGGGGAGGGGGGAGGGATATCACTGGGAGATACACCTAATGCTAGAAGAGTTATTGGATGCAGCACACCAGCATGCCACATGTATACATATGTAACTAAACTGCCCATTGTGCACATGTACCCTAAAACCTAATGTATCATAATAATAAATAAAAAACGAGAAGTTTCTGAGAATGCTTCTGTCTAGTTTTTATGTGAAGATATTTCCATTTCCAGCACAGGCCTCAAAGGGCTGCAAATATCCACTTGCAGATTCTACAAATATAGTGTTTCAAAACTGCCCTATCGAAAGGAAGGTTCAACTCTGTGAGTTGAATGCACTCATCAAAAAGAATTTTCTGAGAATGCTTCTGTCTAGGTTTTATGTGAACATATTTCTTTTTCCTGCATAGGCCTCAAAGCACACCAAATATGCAATTGCAGTTTCTACAAAAAGTGTTTCAAATCTGCTCTATCAAAAGGAAGGTTCAACTCTGTGAGTTGAGTGCACACATCACAAATAAGTTTCTGAGAAAGCTTCTGTCTGGTTTTTATGTGAAGATATTTCCTTTTCCAGCATAGGCCACAAAGCGCTCCAAATATCCACTTGCAGATTGTGAAAAAAGAGTGTTTCGAAAGTGCTGTATCAAAAGGAAGATTCAACTCTTTTATTTGAATGTGCATATCAGAAAGAAGTTTCTAAGAATGCTTCTATCTAATTTTTATATTAAGATATTTCGTTTTCCATCATAGGCCTCAAAGCGCTCCAAATGTCCACTTGCAGATTCTACAATAAGAGTGTTTCAAAACTGCTCTATCAAAACGAAGTTTAACCTCTGTGAATTGAGTGCACACTTCACAAAGAAGTTTCTGTGATTGTTTCTTTCTAGTTTTTATGTGAAAGTATTTCTTTTTCCAGCCTAGGCCAGAAAGCGGTCCAAATATGCACTTCCAAATTTTACAAAAAGTGTGCTTCAAAACTGCTCTATCAAAAGGAAGGTTCAATTCTGTGAGGTGAATGCACACATCACAAAGAAGTTTCTGAGAATGCTTCTGTCTAATTTTTATGTGAAGGTATTTCCTTTTCCAACATAGGCCTCAAAACTCCCCAAATATCCACTGGTAGATTCTACAAAAATAGTGTTTCAAAACTGCTCAATCAAAAGGAAGTTTCAACTCAGTGAGTTGAATGCAAACATCACAAAGAAGTTTCTGGGAATGCTTCTGTCTACTTTTCATGTGAATATATTTCTTTTTCCAGCATACGCCTCAAAGCCCTCCAAATATCCACTGGCAGATGCTTCAAAAAGAGAGTTTCAAAACTCTTCTATCAAAAAGAAGGTTCAACATTGTAAGTTGAATGCACATATCATAAACTAGTTTCTGAGAATCCTTATGTCTAGTTTTTATTTGAAGATATTTCCTTTTCCAGCTAGGTCTCAAAGCGCTCCAAATTTACAATTGCAGAAACTTCAAAAAGAATTTTTCAATTCTCCTCTATGAAAAGGAAGATTCAATTCTGTGACTTGAATGCACATATCACAAAGTATTTGCTGAGAATCCTTCTGTCTAGTTTTTATGTGAACATATTTCCTTTTCCAGCATAGGCCTCAAAGCTCTCCAAATATCCACTTGCAGATTCTACAAAAAGAGTGTTTCAAAACTGCTCTATCAAAAGGAAGGTTCAACTCTGTCAGTTGAATGCACACATCACAAAGAAGTTTCTGAAAATGCTTCTGTCTGGTTTTGATTTGAAGATATTTCCTTTTCCAGCATAGGCCTCAAAGCGCCCCAAATATCTACTTGCAGATTCTACAAAAAGTGTGTTTCAAAACTGCTCTTTCGGAAATAAGTTTCAACTCTGTGAGGTGAAATCACACATCACAAAGAAGTTTCTGAGAACGCTTCTGTCTAGTTTTTATGTAAAGATATTTTCTTTTCCAGGATTGGCCTCAAATCACTCCAAATGTCCACTTGCAGATAGTGCAAAAACAGTGTTTAAAAACTGCTCTATGAAAAGGAAGGTTCAACTCTTTGGTTTGAATGTACACATCACAAAGAAGTTTCTGAGAATGCTTCTGTCTAATTTTCATGTGCAGATATTTCCATTTGTAGCAGAAGCCTCAAAGCGCTCCAAATGCCCACATTCAGATTCTTCAAAAAGAGTGTTTTTAAACAGTTCTATCAAAGAGAATATTCAACTCTTTGGGTTGAAAGTAGACATCACAAAGAAGTTTCTGAGAATGCTTCTTTCTAATTTTTAGGTGAAGATATTTCCTTTTTCACCATAGGCCTCAAAGCGCTCCAATTGTCAACTTGCAGATTCTACAAAAAGAGTATTTCAAAACTGCTCAACGAAAGAAAGTTTCAACTCTGTAAGTTGGATACACACATCACAAAGAAGTTTCACAGAATGCTTCTATCTAGTTTTTATGTGAAGATATTTCCTTTTCCACCATAGGCCTCAAAGCGTTCCAAATGTCCCCTTGCAGATTCTACAAAAAGAGTGTTTCTAAACTGCTCAATCAAAAGAAATGTTCAACTCTGAGAGATGAATGAACACATCACAGAGAATTTTCTCAGAATGATTCTGTCTAGTTTTTATGTGAAGATATTTCCTTTTCCACCATAGGCCTTGAAGCAGTCCAAATATCCATTTGCAGATTCTACAAAACGTGTGTTTCAAAGCTGTTCAATCAAAAGAAATTTTCAACTCTGTGAGATGAATGCACACATCACAAATAAGTTTCCCAGAATCCTTCTGTCTAGTTATTATGTGAAGATATTTCCTTTCCCACCATAGGCCACAAAACACTCCAAAAGTCCCCTTGCAAATACTACAAAAAGTTTATTTCAAAACGGCTCAATCAAAAGAAAGGTTCAACCCTGTAAGACGAATGCACAACTCACAAAGAAGTTTATCAGAATGCTTCTGTCTAGTTCTTAAGTGAAGATATCTCCTTTTCCACGATAGACCTCAAAGGGCTGCAAATGTCCACTTGCAGTTTCTACAAAAAGAGACTTTCCTAACTGCTCAATCAAAAGAAAGTTTCAAATCTTTGAGATGAATGCACACATCACAGAGAATTTTGTAAGAATGCTTCTGTCTAGTTTTCCTTTGAAGATATTTCTTTTACTGCCATAGGCCTCAAAGCACTCCAAATGTGCACTTTCAGATAGTACAAAAAGGGTGTTTCCAAACTGCTCAATCAAAATAAGTTTCAACTCTCTGAGATGAATGGGCATATCACAAAGAAATTTGTCAGAATGCTTCTGTCTAGTTTTTATGTGAAGATTTTTCCTTTTCCACCATAGGCCACAAAGCCTTCAAAATGTCAACTTGCAGATAGTATAAAAAGGTTGTTTGAAAACTGCTCAATCAGAAATAAGATTCAACTCTGTCAGATGAATACATCTATCACAAAGTAGTTTGTCAGAATTCTTCTGACTTGTTTTTATATGAAGATATTTCGTTTTCCACCATTGGCGTCAAAGAACTCCAAATGTCCATATGCAGTTTCTACAAAAAGAGTGTTTCTAAACTGCTCAATCAAAAGAAATGTTCAACTCTGTGAGACGAATGGAAACATCAGAAAGAAGTTTCTCAAAAAATTTCTGTCTAGTTTTTATGTGGAAATATTTCCTTTTCCACCACAGGCCTCAAAGCTTTCAAAATGTCCGCTTGCAGATTCTACAAAAGGAGATTTTCAAAGCTGCTCAATATAAGAAAGTTTCAACTCTGTGAGATGAAAGCACAAATCACAAAGAAGTTTCTCAGAATGCTTCTGTTTAACTATTATGTGAAGGTATTTTGATTTCCACCTTAGGCCTCAAAGCATTCCAAATGTCCACTTGCAGATTCTACAAAAAGAGAGTTTCAAAACTGCTAAATCAAAAGTAAGCATCAACTCTGTGAGATGTATAAACATATCAAAAAGAAGTTTGTCAGAAAGCTTCTGTCTAGTTTTTATGTGAAGATATTTCCTCTTCCACCATAGGCTGCAAAGCGCTCCAAATGTCCACTTGCCGATTCTTCAAAAAGAGTGTTTCAAAACTGCTTAGAGAAAGGAAAGGTTCAACTCTGTGAGATGAATGCAGAAATCACAAAGAATTTTCTCAGAAAGCTTCTGTCTAGTTTTTATGTGTACATATTTCCTTTTCCACCATAGGCTTCAAAGCCCTCCAAATGTACACTTGCAGTTTCTACAAAAAGAGTGTTTCAAAACCGCTCAATCAAAAGAAAGTTTCAACTCCTTGAGATGAATGCACACATCACAGAGAATTTTCTCAGAATGATTCTGTCCAGTTTTTATGTGAAGATATTTCCTTTTCCACAGTAGACCTCAAAGCGCTCCAAACATCCACTTGCAGATTCTACAAAAAGAGTGTTTCAAAACTGTTCAGTTGAAAGTAAGGTTGAACTCTATGAGATGAATTCACATTTCACAGAGAATTCTGTCAGAATGCTTCTGTCCAGTTTTTATGTGAAGATATTTCCTTTTCCACCATAGGCCGCAAAGTGCTCTGAATGTCCACATGCAGATTCTTCAAAAAGAGTGTTTCTAAACTGCTCAATCAAAAGAAAAGTTCTACTCTGTGAGATGAATGAACATATCACAAAGAAGTTTCTCAGGATGCTTCTGTCTTGTTCTTAAGTGAAGATATCTCCTTTTCCACCATAGGCCGCAAAGTGCTCCACATCTCCACTTGCAGATTCTACAAAAACAGAGTTTCCAAACTACTCAATCAAAAGAAAGGTTCAACTCTGTGAGATGAATATACACATCACAAAGGAGTTTGTCAGAATGCTTCTTTCTAATTTTTAGGTGAAGATATTTCCTTTTCCACCATAGGCCGCAAAACACTCCAATTGTCCACTTGCACATAGGATAAAAAGCTTGTTTGAAAACTGCCCAATCAGAATTAAGGTTCAACTCTGTGAGATGAATGCACATATCACAAAGAAGCTTGTCAGGATGTTTCTGACTAGTTTTTATTTGAAGCTATTTCCTTTACCACCATAGGCCTCAAAGGGCTCCAAATATCCATATGCAGATTCGACAAAAGGAGTGCTTCCAAACTGCTCAATCAAAAGAAATGTTCAACTCTGTGAGATGATTGAACACATCACAAAGAAGTTTCTCAGAAAACTTCTGTCTAGTTTTTATGTGAAAATATTTCCTTTTCCACCGTAGGCCTCAAATCGCCCAAAATGTCCCCTTGCAGATCCCATAAAAAGAGAGTTTCAAAGCTGCTTAATGAAAAGAAAGGTTCAAATCTGTGAGATGAACGCAGACATCACAAAGATAGTTTCTCAGAATGCTTCCATTTAGTTATTATGTGAAGATATTTTGATTTCCACCTTAGGCCTCAAAGCGCTCCAAATGTCCACTTGCAGATTCCAAAAAAAGAGTGTTTCAAAACTGCTCAATCAAAAGAGAGATTCAACTATGGGAGATGAATGCACACGTTACAAAATGTTTCTCAGAATGCTTCTGTCCTGTTCTTAAGTGAAGATATTTCCTTTTCCTCCACAGGCCTCAAATCGCCCCAAATGTCCCCTTGAAGATCCCGTAAAGAGTGTCTCAAAGCTGCTCAATCAAAAGAAAGGTTCAACTCTGTGAAATGAATACAGAAATCTCAAAGATAGTTTCTCAGAATGCTTCTGTCTAGTTATTATGTGAAGATATTTCGTTTTCCAACATAGGCCTCAAATCGCTCCAAATGTCCACTTGAAGATTCAAGAAAAAGTGTGTTTCAAACCCGCTCATTGGAAAGTAAGGTTCAAATCTGTGAGATGAATGCACACCTCACAAAATAGATTGTCAGAATGTTTCTATCTAGTTTTTATCTGAAGGTATTTCCCTTTCCACCATAGCCCAAAAAGCGGTACAAATGTCCCATTGCAGATTCTCCAAAAGGAGTGCTTCAAAACAGCTCAATCAAAAGAAATGTTCAATTCTGAGAAATGAATGCACACATCACAAAGGAGTTTCTCAGAATGCTTCTGTCTAGTTTTTAATTCAAGATATTTCCTTTTCCACCTTACGCCTCAAAGCACTCCAAATGTCCACCTTCAGATTCTACAAAAAGAGTGTTTCCAAACTACTCAATCAAAAGAAATGTTCAACTCTGTGAGACGAATGCACACATCACAAAGAATTTTCTCAGAATGATTCCGTCTGGTTTTTAAATGAAGATATTTCCTTTTCCACCATAGGCCTCAAATCACTCCAAATTTCCAATTGCAGATAGTACAAAAAGGGTGTTTCAAAACTGCTCAATCAAAAGTAAATTTAAATTCTGTGAGATGAATGCACGTATCACAAAGAGGTTTGTCAGAATGCTTCTTTCTAGTTTTTATTTGATGATATTTCCTTTTCCACCATAGGCCTCAAAGCACTCCAAATGTCCACGTGTAGATTATACAAAAAGAGTGTTCCAAAGCTGCTCAATCCAAAGAAAGTTTCAACTCTGTGAGATGAATGCATACATCACGAAGAATTTTCTCAGAATGATTCTGCCTAGTTTGTATGTGAAGATATTTCATCTTCTACCATAGGCTTCAAAGTGCTCCAAATGTACACAAGCACATTCTAGAAAAAGTGTATTTCAAAACTGCTCAGTGAAAAGAAAGGTTCAAATCTGTGAGATTAATGCACATATCACAAAGAAGTTTCTCAGAAAGTTTCTGTATAGTTTTTTTTGTGAAGATATTTCTATTTGCTCCATAGGCCTTAAGCGATCCAAATGTCCACTTTCAGATTTAAAAAAAGAGTGTTTCAAAGCTGCTCAATCAAAAGAAAGGTTCAACTCAGTGAGATGCATGCACACATCACAAAGAAGTTTCTCAGAATACTTCTGTCTAGTTCCTAAGTGAAGATATTTCTTTTTCCACCATGGGCCTCAAAGCGCTCCATATGCCCACTTGCAGATTCTACACAAACAGTGTTTAAAACTGATGAATAAAAAGAAAGGTTCACCTATGTGAGATGAATGCACACATCACAAAGAATTTTCTCAGAATGATTCTGTCTAGTTTTTATGTGAAGAAATTTCCTTTCACACCTTAGGCCTTAAACGTGCTAAATGTGCACTTGCAGATTCTACAAAAGGGTGATTCAAAACTGCTCAATCAAAAGAAATGTTCAAATCCGTGAGATGAATGCACACATCAAGAAGAAGTTTCTCTGAATGCTTCCTTCTAGTTCTTAAGTGGAGATATTTCCTTATTCACCATATGCCTCAAAGCACTCCAAATATCCACTTGCAGATTCTACAAAAAGTGTGTTTCCAAACGCCTCAATCTAAAAAGAGTTTCAACTCTGTGAGTTGAATGCACACATCACAAAGAAGTTCCGCAGAATGCTTCTATCTAGTTTCATGTGAAGATATTTCCTTTTCCACCATAGACCTCAAAGTACTCCAAATGTCCATTTGCAGATTCCACAAAAAGAGAGTTTCTAAAATGCTCATTGAAAATAAGGTTCAACTCTGGGAGATGAATGCACACAACACAAAGAAGTTTCTCAGAATGCTTTTGTGTAGCTATGATGTGAAGATATTTCATTTTCCACCATAGGCCTCAAAGTGCTCCAATTGATCACCTGCAGATTCTACAAAAAGTTTCTTTCAAAGCTGCTCAATCAAAAGAAAGTTTCAACTCTGTGAGATGAATGCACGCATCCCAAAGAAGTTTCTGAGAATGCTTCTGTCTAGTTTTTCTGTGAAGATATTTCTTTTTCCAGCATAGGCCTCAAAGCGCTCCAAATATCCACTTGCCGATACTACAAAAAGAGTGTTTCAAAATTGCTCTATTAAAAGGAACGTTCAACTCCGTGAGTTGAATGTGCACATCACAAAGAAGTTTCTGAGAATGCTTCTGTCTAGTTTTTATGTGAAGATATTTCCTTTTCCGCCATTGGACTCAAAGCCCTCCAAATATCCATTTGCAGATTCTACAAAAAGAGTGTTTCAGAACTGCTCTATCAAAAGAAAGGTTCAATTCTGTGAGATGAACGCACACATCACAAAGAAGTTTCTCAGAATGCTTCTGTCTAGTAGTTAAGGGTAGATATTTCCTTTTCCACCATAGACCTCAAAGCGCTCCAATTATCCACTTGCAGATTCTACAAAAAGAGTGTTTCAAAGTTGCTCAATCAAAAGAAAGTTTCAATTCTGTGAGATGAATGCACATATCACAAACAGGTTTTTCAGAATGCTTCTGTCTATCTATTATGTGAAGATATTTCGAGTTCCACCGCAGGCTTCAATGCGCTCCAAATTTCCAATTGCAGATTCTACAAAAAGAGAGTTGCAAACTGCTCAATTGAAATTAAGGTTCAATTCTGTGAGATGAATTCACACATCAAAAAGAAGATTCACAGAATGCTTCTCTCTAGTTTTATGTGAAGATATTTCCTTTCCCACCATAGGCCTCAAAGCGCTCCAAATGTCCACTTGCAGATTTTAAAAAGACAGTGTTTCAAAACTGCTCAATCAAGAGAAAGGTACAACTCTGTGACATGAATGCACACATCACAAAGGATTTTCTCAGAGTGATTCTGTCTAATTTTCCGGTGAAGATATTTCCTTTTCATCATAGGCCTCAAAGCGCTACAAAAGTACACTTGAAGATTCTACAAAAAGACTTTTTCTAAAATGCTCAATGAAAATAAACTTCAGCTACGGGATATGAATGCACATATCACAAATAAGTTTCTCAGAATGCTTTTGTCTATCTATTATGTGACGATATTTCTTTTTCCACCATAGGCCTTAAAGCGCTGCAATTGTCCACCTGCAGATTCTACAAAAAGTGTGTTTCAAAGCTGATCAATCGAAAGTAAGGTTCAACTTTGTGAGGTGAATGCACACATCACAAAGAAGTTTGTCAGAATGCTTCTGTCTAGTTTTTATTTGAAGGTATTTCCATTTCCACCATAGGCCGCAAAGCGTCCAAATGTCCACTTGCAGATTCTACAAAAAGAGTGTTTCAAAACTGCTCAATGAAAAGAAAGGTTCAACTCTGTGAGATGAATGCACACATCACAAAGAAGTTTGTCAGAAAGTTTCTGTATAGATTTTAGGTGAAGATATTTCCACTTCCACAATAGGCCTCGCAGTGCTTCAAATGTCCACTTGCAGATTTTACAACAAGAGTGTTTCAAAGCTGCTCTATCAAAAGAAAGTTTCAACTCTGTGAGATGAATGCGCACATCACAAAGAAGTTTCTCAGAATACTTCTGCCTAGTTATTGTGTGAAGATTTTTCGTTTTCCACCATAGATCTCAAAACGCTCCAGTTGTCCACTTGCAGATTCTACAAAAAGAGTCTTTCAAAGCTTCCCAATCGAAACAAAGGTTCAACTCTGTGAGATGAATGCACACATCACAAAGGACTTTGTCAGAATGCTTCTGTCTAGCTTTTATTTGAAAATATTTCCTTTTCCACCATTGGCCTCAAATCGCTCCAAATGTCCAATTGCAGATTCTACAAAAAGAGTCGTTCAAAGCTGGTCAATCAAAAGAAAGTTTCATTTGTGTGAAATGAATGCACACATTTCAAAGAAGTATGTCTGAATTATTTTTTTTAGTTTTATGTGAAGATATTTCCTTTTCCACCATAGGCTCCAAAGCGCTCTAAATGTCCACTTTCAGATTCTACAAAAAGAGTGTTTCAAAGCTACTCAATCAAAAGAAAGGTTCAACTCTGTGAGGTGAATGCACACATCAGAATGAAGTTTGTGAGAATTCTTCTGTCTATTTTTTATGTGAAGATATTTCCTTTTCCAATATAGGCCTCAGAGCTCTCCAAACGTCCACTTGCAGATTCTACAAAAAGAGTTTTTTAAAACTGCTCAAGGAAAAGTAAGGTTCAACTCTGTGAGATGAATGCACACATTACAAAGTAGTTTGTCAGAATTCTTCTGTCTAGCTTTTATGTGAAGGTATTTCCTTTTTCACCATAGGCCTCAATGCACTCCAAATGTCCAATTGCAGATTCTACAAAAAGAGCGCTTCAAAGCTGCTCAGTCAAAAGAAAGGTTCAACTCCATAAGACGAATGCACACATTACAAAGAAGTTTATCAGAAGGTTTCTGTCTAGTTTTTATGTGCAGATATTTCCTTTTCCACCATAGGCCGCAAAGTGCTCCAATTGTCCACTTGCAGATTCTACAAAAAGAGTGTTTCAAAGCTGCTCAATCAAAATACAGTTTCTGTGTGATGAAAGCACTCAAAACAAAGAAGTTTGTCAGAATGCTTCTGTCTGGTTTTTATGTGAAGATATTTTCTTTTCCAACATAGGGATCAAAGTGCTCCAAATGTCCACTTTCAGATTCTATAAAAAGTGTGTTTCAAAACTGCTCAATCTAAAGAAAGGATCACCTCTGTGAAATGAATACACACATCACAAAGAAGGTTTTCAAAATGCTTCTGTCTAGTTTTTATGTGAAGATATTTCCTTCTCCATGAAAGGCCTCAAATTTCTCCAAATATTTACTTGCAGATTCTACAAAAAGAGTGTTTCAAAACTGCTCTATCAATCGGAAGGTTCAAATCTTTGAGTTGAATGCACACGTCCAAAGAAGTTTCTCAGAATACTTCTGTTCAATTTTTATGTGAATATATTTCCTTTTCCAATATAGGCCTCAAAGTGCTCCATATGTCCACTTGCAGATACTACAAAAAGAGTGTTTCAAAACTGCTCTATCAAAAGGAAAGTTCAACTCTGTGAGCTGAATGCACACAACACAAAGAGGTTTGTCAGAATTGTTCTGTCTAGTTTTTATGTGGAGGTATTTCCTTTTCGACCATAGACCTCAAAGTACCCTAAATGTCCAGTAGCAGATTCTACAAAAAAAGGGGTTCAAAGCTATTCAATCAAAATAAAGTTTCAAGTGTGTGAGATGAATGCACACATTTCAAACAAGTTTGTCGAATGCTTCTGTCTAGTTTTATGTGAAGATATTTCCTTTTCCACCATTGGCTCCAAAGCGCTCTAAACATCCACTTGCAGATTGTACACAAAGAGTGTTTCAAAGCTGCTCAATCAAAAGAAAGGTTCAACTCTGTGAGGTGAATGTGCACATCACAATGAAGTTTTTCAGAATTCTTCTGTCTAGTTTTTATGTGAAGATATTTCCTTCTCCACCATAGGCCACAAAGTGCTCCAGTTGTCCACTTGCAGATTCTACAAAAAGTGTTTGAAAGCTCATCAATCAAAGAAAGATTGACATAGGAAGGGGAACATCACACTCTGGGGACTCTTGTCGGGTGGGGAGAGAGGGGAGGGATAGCACTGGGAGATAAAACTAATGCTTGATGACGAGTAAGTGGTTGCAGCACACCAGCATGGCACATGTATACATATGTAACTAACCTACACATTGCGCACTTGTACCATAAAACCTAAAGTATAATAACAATAAATAAAAAAATAAATAAATAATAAAAAGAAAAAAAAAGAAAGGTTCAACTCTTTGTGAGATGAATGCACACATCACAAAGAAGTTTCTCTTAATGCTTCCCTGTAGTTATTATATGAACTTACTTCACTATGCAACATAAGCCTCAAAGCCCTCCAAATGTGCACATGCAGAACCTACAAAAAGAGAGTTTCAAAATTGCTCAATTGATTGTAAGGTTCAGCTCTGTGAGTTGAATGCACACATCACAGTGAAGTTTGTCAGAAAGCTTCTGTCTAGTTTTTATGTGAAGATATTTACTTTTCCACCAAAGGCCTCAAAGCGCTCCAAATGTCCACTTGCAGATTCCACAAAAAGAGAGTTTCAAAGCTGCTCAATCAAAAGAAAGGTTCAACTTTGTAAAATGAATGCACACATCAGAAAGACGTTTGTCAGAAGGTTTCTGTCTAGTTTTTATGTGAACATATTTCCTTTTCCACCATAGGCCACAAAGAGATCCAATTATCCACTTGCAGATTCTACAAAAAGACTGTTTCAAAACTGGTCAGTGAAAAGTAAGGTTCAACTCTGTGAGATAAATGTACACATCAAAAAGAAGTTTGACAGAATGCTTCCGTCTGTTTTTTATGTGAAGATATTTCCTTTTCCACCATAGGCCTCAATGCACTCCAAATATCCACTTGCAGGGTCTACTAAAAGAGTGTTGCAAAGCTCATCAAACAAAGAAAGGTTCAAATCTTTCTGAGAAGAATGCACACATCACAAAGAAGTTTCTCATAATGTTTCTCTCTAGTTATTATATGATGTTATTTCGTTATCCACCATAAACCTCAAAGCTCTGCAAATGTCCTGTTGCAGACTATACAGAAAGAGTGTCTCAAAACTGGTCCATTGAAAGTAACGTTCAATTCTGTAAGATGAATGCGCACAACACAAAGATGTTTCTCTGAATGCTTCTATCCAGTTTTATGTGAGGATATTTCCTTTTTCACAAAAGAACTCAAAGCTCTCCAAATATCCACTTGCAGATTCTACTCATCACACAGTAGTTTCTGAGAATCCTTCTGTCTAGTTTGTAAGTAAGATATTTCATTTCCCAGCATAGGACTCAGTGCGCTCCAAATATACAGTAGCAGATTCTACAAAAAGAGTGTTTCAAAACTGCTCTTTCAAAAGAAAGGTTCAAGTCTGTGAGTTGAATGCACTCATCACAAAGAGGTTTCTGAGAATTCTTCTGTCTAGTTTTTATGTGAAGATGTTTCCTTTTCCAGTATTGGCCTCAAACAGCTCCAAATATCCACTTGCAGATTCTACAAAAAGAGCGTTTCAAAACTCTTCTATCAAAAAGAAGGTTTCACTCCATGAGTAGAATAAAGTCATCACAAACAAGATTCTGAGAATGCTTCAGTCTAGTTTTAATGTGAAGATATTTCCTTTTCCAGCATAGGCCCCAAAGCGCTCGAAATAAACACTTACAGATCCTACAAAAGGAGTGTGTCAAAACCGTTCTATCAAAAGGAACGTTGAAGTCTGTGAGTTGAATGCACTCATCACACAGAAGTTTCTGAGAATGCTTCTGTCTAGTTTTTAGGTGAAGATATTTCATTTCCCAGCACAGGCCTCAATGCGCTAAAAATATACACTAGCAGATTCTACAAAAAGAGTGTTTCAAAACTGCTCTTTCAAAAGAAAGGTTCAAGTCTGTGAGTTGAATGCACTCATCACAAAGAGGTTTCTGAGAATGCTTTTGTCTAGTTTTTATGTGAAGATATTTCCTTTTCCAGAATTGGCCTCAAACAGCTCTAGATATCCACTTGAAGATTCTACAAAAAGAGAGTTTCAAAACTCTTCTATCGAAAAGAAGGTTCAACCCTGTGAGTAGAATGCAGTCATCACAAACCAGATTCTGAGAATGCTTCTGTCTAGTTTTTATGTGATGATATTTCCTTTTCCAGCATAGGCCCCAAAGCGCTCCAAATAAACACTTGCAGATTCTACAAAAGGAGTGTTTCCAAACTGTTCTATGAAAAGGAATGCTCAAGTCTGTGAGTTGAATGCACTCATCACACAGAAGTTTCTGAGAATGCTTCTGTCTAGTTTTTATTTGAAGATATTCCTTTTCCCAGCATAGGCCACAAAGCCCTCCAAATATCCACTTGCAGATTCCACAAAAAGAGTGTTTCAAAACTGCTCTTTCAAAAGGAACGTTCAAGTCTGTGGGTTGGATGCACTCATCATACAGAAGTTTCTGAGCATACTTCTGTCTAGCTTTTAGGTGAAGATATTTCATTTCCCAGCCTAGGCCTCAAAGCGTTCCAAATATCCACTTGCAGATTCTTCAAACAGAGTGTTTCAAAACTGCTCTTTCAAAAGGAACGTTCAAGTCCGTGAGTTGAAAGCTGTCATCATGAAGAAGTTTCTGAGAATGCTTCTGTCTAGTTCTTACGTGAAGATATTTCCTTTTCCTGCATAGGCCTCAAAGCCCTCCAAATAAACACTTGCACATTTTACAAAAGGAGTGTTACAAAACTGTTATATCAAAAGGAACGTTCGTGTCCGTGAGTTGAATGCACTCATCACACAGAAGTTTCTGAGAATGCTTCTGTCTAGTTCTTATGTGAAGATATTTCCTTTTCCAGCATAGACCTGAGAGCGCTCCAAATATCCACTTGCAGATTCTACAAAAAGAGTGTTTCAAAACTGCTCTTTCAAGAGGAACGTTCAAGTCTGTGAGTTGAACTCACTCCTCAGAAAGAGGTTTCTGAGAATGGTTCTATGTAGTTTTCATCTGCATGTATTTCCTTTTCCACTAGATGCCGTAGTCGCTCCAAATATCCTCTTGCAGAAATTACAAAAAGTGTGTTTCCAAATTACTCTATCAAAGTCAGTTTCAACTCTGTGAGTTGAATGCACGCATCGCGAAGAAGTTTCTGAGATTGCTTCTGTCTAGTTTTTAGTTGAAGATATTTCATTTCCCAGCATAGGCTTCAAGGCGCTCCAAATATCCACTTGCAGATTGCACAAAAAGAGTGTTTCAAAACTCCTCTTTCAAAAGCAAGGTTCAAATATGTGAGTTGAATGTACTCATCACACAGTAGTTTCTGAGAATCCTTCTGTCTAGTTTGTAAGTGAAGATATTTCATTTCCCAGCATAGGACTCAGTGCGCTCCAAATATACAGTAGCAGATTCTACAAAAAGAGTGTTTCAAAACTGCTCTTTCAAAAGAAAGGTTCAAGTCTGTGAGTTGAATGCACTCATCACAAAGAGGTTTCTGAGAATTCTTCTGTCTAGTTTTTATGTGAAGATGTTTCCTTTTCCAGTATTGGCCTCAAACAGCTCCAAATATCCACTTGCAGATTCTACAAAAAGAGCGTTTCAAAACTCTTCTATCAAAAAGAAGGTTTCACTCCATGAGTAGAATAAAGTCATCACAAACAAGATTCTGAGAATGCTTCAGTCTAGTTTTAATGTGAAGATATTTCCTTTTCCAGCATAGGCCCCAAAGCGCTCGAAATAAACACTTACAGATCCTACAAAAGGAGTGTGTCAAAACCGTTCTATCAAAAGGAACGTTGAAGTCTGTGAGTTGAATGCACTCATCACACAGAAGTTTCTGAGAATGCTTCTGTCTAGTTTTTAGGTGAAGATATTTCATTTCCCAGCACAGGCCTCAATGCGCTAAAAATATACACTAGCAGATTCTACAAAAAGAGTGTTTCAAAACTGCTCTTTCAAAAGAAAGGTTCAAGTCTGTGAGTTGAATGCACTCATCACAAAGAGGTTTCTGAGAATGCTTTTGTCTAGTTTTTATGTGAAGATATTTCCTTTTCCAGAATTGGCCTCAAACAGCTCTAGATATCCACTTGAAGATTCAACAAAAAGAGAGTTTCAAAACTCTTCTATCGAAAAGAAGGTTCAACCCTGTGAGTAGAATGCAGTCATCACAAACCAGATTCTGAGAATGCTTCTGTCTAGTTTTTATGTGATGATATTTCCTTTTCCAGCATAGGCCCCAAAGCGCTCCAAATAAACACTTGCAGATTCTACAAAAGGAGTGTTTCCAAACTGTTCTATGAAAAGGAATGCTCAAGTCTGTGAGTTGAATGCACTCATCACACAGAAGTTTCTGAGAATGCTTCTGTCTAGTTTTTATTTGAAGATATTCCTTTTCCCAGCATAGGCCACAAAGCGCTCCAAATATCCACTTGCAGATTCTACAAAAAGAGTGTTTCAAAACTGCTCTTTCAAAAGGAACGTTCAAGTCTGTGAGTTGGATGCACTCATCATACAGAAGTTTCTGAGCATACTTCTGTCTAGTTTTTAGGTGAAGATATTTCATTTCCCAGCCTAGGCCTCAAAGCGTTCCAAATATCCACTTGCAGATTCTTCAAACAGAGTGTTTCAAAACTGCTCTTTCAAAAGGAACGTTCAAGTCCGTGAGTTGAAAGCTGTCATCATGAAGAAGTTTCTGAGAATGCTTCTGTCTAGTTCTTACGTGAAGATATTTCCTTTTCCTGCATAGGCCTCAAAGCCCTCCAAATAAACACTTGCACATTTTACAAAAGGAGTGTTACAAAACTGTTATATCAAAAGGAACGTTCGTGTCCGTGAGTTGAATGCACTCATCACACAGAAGTTTCTGAGAATGCTTCTGTCTAGTTCTTATGTGAAGATATTTCCTTTTCCAGCATAGACCTGAGAGCGCTCCAAATATCCACTTGCAGATTCTACAAAAAGAGTGTTTCAAAACTGCTCTTTCAAGAGGAACGTTCAAGTCTGTGAGTTGAACTCACTCCTCAGAAAGAGGTTTCTGAGAATGGTTCTATGTAGTTTTCATCTGCATGTATTTCCTTTTCCACTAGATGCCGTAGTCGCTCCAAATATCCTCTTGCAGAAATTACAAAAAGTGTGTTTCCAAATTACTCTATCAAAGTCAGTTTCAACTCTGTGAGTTGAATGCACGCATCGCGAAGAAGTTTCTGAGATTGCTTCTGTCTAGTTTTTAGTTGAAGATATTTCATTTCCCAGCATAGGCTTCAAGGCGCTCCAAATATCCACTTGCAGATTGCACAAAAAGAGTGTTTCAAAACTCCTCTTTCAAAAGCAAGGTTCAAATATGTGAGTTGAATGTACTCATCACACAGTAGTTTCTGAGAATCCTTCTGTCTAGTTTGTAAGTGAAGATATTTCATTTCCCAGCATAGGACTCAGTGCGCTCCAAATATACAGTAGCAGATTCTACAAAAAGAGTGTTTCAAAACTGCTCTTTCAAAAGAAAGGTTCAAGTCTGTGAGTTGAATGCACTCATCACAAAGAGGTTTCTGAGAATTCTTCTGTCTAGTTTTTATGTGAAGATGTTTCCTTTTCCAGTATTGGCCTCAAACAGCTCCAAATATCCACTTGCAGATTCTACAAAAAGAGCGTTTCAAAACTCTTCTATCAAAAAGAAGGTTTCACTCCATGAGTAGAATAAAGTCATCACAAACAAGATTCTGAGAATGCTTCAGTCTAGTTTTAATGTGAAGATATTTCCTTTTCCAGCATAGGCCCCAAAGCGCTCGAAATAAACACTTACAGATCCTACAAAAGGAGTGTGTCAAAACCGTTCTATCAAAAGGAACGTTGAAGTCTGTGAGTTGAATGCACTCATCACACAGAAGTTTCTGAGAATGCTTCTGTCTAGTTTTTAGGTGAAGATATTTCATTTCCCAGCACAGGCCTCAATGCGCTAAAAATATACACTAGCAGATTCTACAAAAAGAGTGTTTCAAAACTGCTCTTTCAAAAGAAAGGTTCAAGTCTGTGAGTTGAATGCACTCATCACAAAGAGGTTTCTGAGAATGCTTTTGTCTAGTTTTTATGTGAAGATATTTCCTTTTCCAGAATTGGCCTCAAACAGCTCTAGATATCCACTTGAAGATTCAACAAAAAGAGAGTTTCAAAACTCTTCTATCGAAAAGAAGGTTCAACCCTGTGAGTAGAATGCAGTCATCACAAACCAGATTCTGAGAATGCTTCTGTCTAGTTTTTATGTGATGATATTTCCTTTTCCAGCATAGGCCCCAAAGCGCTCCAAATAAACACTTGCAGATTCTACAAAAGGAGTGTTTCCAAACTGTTCTATGAAAAGGAATGCTCAAGTCTGTGAGTTGAATGCACTCATCACACAGAAGTTTCTGAGAATGCTTCTGTCTAGTTTTTATTTGAAGATATTCCTTTTCACAGCATAGGCCACAAAGCGCTCCAAATATCCACTTGCAGATTCTACAAAAAGAGTGTTTCAAAACTGCTCTTTCAAAAGGAACGTTCAAGTCTGTGAGTTGGATGCACTCATCATGCAGAAGTTTCTGAGCATACTTCTGTCTAGTTTTTAGGTGAAGATATTTCATTTCCCAGCCTAGGCCTCAAAGCGTTCTAAATATCCACTTGCAGATCCTTCAGACAGAGTGTTTCAAAACTGCTCTTTCAAAAGGAACGTTCAAGTCCGTGAGTTGAAAGCTGTCATCATGAAGAAGTTTCTGAGAATGCTTCTGTCTAGTTCTTACGTGAAGATATTTCCTTTTCCTGCATAGGCCTCAAAGCCCTCCAAATAAACACTTGCACATTTTACAAAAGGAGTGTTACAAAACTGTTATATCAAAAGGAACGTTCGTGTCCGTGAGTTGAATGCACTCATCACACAGAAGTTTCTGAGAATGCTTCTGTCTAGTTCTTATGTGAAGATATTTCCTTTTCCAGCATAGACCTGAGAGCGCTCCAAATATCCACTTGCAGATTCTACAAAAAGAGTGTTTCAAAACTGCTCTTTCAAGAGGAACGTTCAAGTCTGTGAGTTGAACTCACTCCTCAGAAAGAGGTTTCTGAGAATGGTTCTATGTAGTTTTCATCTGCATGTATTTCCTTTTCCACTAGATGCCGTAGTCGCTCCATATATCCTCTTGCAGAAATTACAAAAAGTGTGTTTCCAAATTACTCTATCAAAGTCAGTTTCAACTCTGTGAGTTGAATGCACGCATCGTGAAGAAGTTTCTGAGATTGCTTCTGTCTAGTTTTTAGTTGAAGATATTTCATTTCCCAGCATAGGCTTCAAGGCGCTCCAAATATCCACTTGCAGATTGCACAAAAAGAGTGTTTCAAAACTCCTCTTTCAAAAGCAAGGTTCAAATATGTGAGTTGAATGTACTCATCACACAGTAGTTTCTGAGAATCCTTCTGTCTAGTTTGTAAGTGAAGATATTTCATTTCCCAGCATAGGACTCAGTGCGCTCCAAATATACAGTAGCAGATTCTACAAAAAGAGTGTTTCAAAACTGCTCTTTCAAAAGAAAGGTTCAAGTCTGTGAGTTGAATGCACTCATCACAAAGAGGTTTCTGAGAATTCTTCTGTCTAGTTTTTATGTGAAGATGTTTCCTTTTCCAGTATTGGCCTCAAACAGCTCCAAATATCCACTTGCAGATTCTACAAAAAGAGCGTTTCAAAACTCTTCTATCAAAAAGGAGGTTTCACTCCATGAGTAGAATAAAGTCATCACAAACAAGATTCTGAGAATGCTTCAGTCTAGTTTTAATGTGAAGATATTTCCTTTTCCAGCATAGGCCCCAAAGCGCTCGAAATAAACACTTACAGATCCTACAAAAGGAGTGTGTCAAAACCGTTCTATCAAAAGGAACGTTGAAGTCTGTGAGTTGAATGCGCTCATCACACAGAAGTTTCTGAGAATGCTTCTGTCTAGTTTTTAGGTGAAGATATTTCATTTCCCAGCACAGGCCTCAATGCGCTAAAAATATACACTAGCAGATTCTACAAAAAGAGTGTTTCAAAACTGCTCTTTCAAAAGAAAGGTTCAAGTCTGTGAGTTGAATGCACTCATCACAAAGAGGTTTCTGAGAATGCTTTTGTCTAGTTTTTATGTGAAGATATTTCCTTTTCCAGAATTGGCCTCAAACAGCTCTAGATATCCACTTGAAGATTCAACAAAAAGAGAGTTTCAAAACTCTTCTATCGAAAAGAAGGTTCAACCCTGTGAGTAGAATGCAGTCATCACAAACCAGATTCTGAGAATGCTTCTGTCTAGTTTTTATGTGATGATATTTCCTTTTCCAGCATAGGCCCCAAAGCGCTCCAAATAAACACTTGCAGATTCTACAAAAGGAGTGTTTCCAAACTGTTCTATGAAAAGGAATGCTCAAGTCTGTGAGTTGAATGCACTCATCACACAGAAGTTTCTGAGAATGCTTCTGTCTAGTTTTTATTTGAAGATATTCCTTTTCCCAGCATAGGCCACAAAGCGCTCCAAATATCCACTTGCAGATTCTACAAAAAGAGTGTTTCAAAACTGCTCTTTCAAAAGGAACGTTCAAGTCTGTGAGTTGGATGCACTCATCATACAGAAGTTTCTGAGCATACTTCTGTCTAGTTTTTAGGTGAAGATATTTCATTTCCCAGCCTAGGCCTCAAAGCGTTCCAAATATCCACTTGCAGATTCTTCAAACAGAGTGTTTCAAAACTGCTCTTTCAAAAGGAACGTTCAAGTCCGTGAGTTGAAAGCTGTCATCATGAAGAAGTTTCTGAGAATGCTTCTGTCTAGTTCTTACGTGAAGATATTTCCTTTTCCTGCATAGGCCTCAAAGCCCTCCAAATAAACACTTGCACATTTTACAAAAGGAGTGTTACAAAACTGTTATATCAAAAGGAACGTTCGTGTCCGTGAGTTGAATGCACTCATCACACAGAAGTTTCTGAGAATGCTTCTGTCTAGTTCTTATGTGAAGATATTTCCTTTTCCAGCATAGACCTGAGAGCGCTCCAAATATCCACTTGCAGATTCTACAAAAAGAGTGTTTCAAAACTGCTCTTTCAAGAGGAACGTTCAAGTCTGTGAGTTGAACTCACTCCTCAGAAAGAGGTTTCTGAGAATGGTTCTATCTAGTTTTCATCTGCATGTATTTCCTTTTCCACTAGATGCCGTAGTCGCTCCAAATATCCTCTTGCAGAAATTACAAAAAGTGTGTTTCCAAATTACTCTATCAAAGTCAGTTTCAACTCTGTGAGTTGAATGCACGCATCGCGAAGAAGTTTCTGAGATTGCTTCTGTCTAGTTTTTAGTTGAAGATATTTCATTTCCCAGCATAGGCTTCAAGGCGCTCCAAATATCCACTTGCAGATTGCACAAAAAGAGTGTTTCAAAACTCCTCTTTCAAAAGCAAGGTTCAAATATGTGAGTTGAATGTACTCATCACACAGTAGTTTCTGAGAATCCTTCTGTCTAGTTTGTAAGTGAAGATATTTCATTTCCCAGCATAGGACTCAGTGTGCTCCAAATATACAGTAGCAGATTCTACAAAAAGAGTGTTTCAAAACTGCTCTTTCAAAAGAAAGGTTCAAGTCTGTGAGTTGAATGCACTCATCACAAAGAGGTTTCTGAGAATTCTTCTGTCTAGTTTTTATGTGAAGATGTTTCCTTTTCCAGTATTGGCCTCAAACAGCTCCAAATATCCACTTGCAGATTCTACAAAAAGAGCGTTTCAAAACTCTTCTATCAAAAAGGAGGTTTCACTCCATGAGTAGAATAAAGTCATCACAAACAAGATTCTGAGAATGCTTCAGTCTAGTTTTAATGTGAAGATATTTCCTTTTCCAGCATAGGCCCCAAAGCGCTCGAAATAAACACTTACAGATCCTACAAAAGGAGTGTGTCAAAACCGTTCTATCAAAAGGAACGTTGAAGTCTGTGAGTTGAATGCACTCATCACACAGAAGTTTCTGAGAATGCTTCTGTCTAGTTTTTAGGTGAAGATATTTCATTTCCCAGCACAGGCCTCAATGCGCTAAAAATATACACTAGCAGATTCTACAAAAAGAGTGTTTCAAAACTGCTCTTTCAAAAGAAAGGTTCAAGTCTGTGAGTTGAATGCACTCATCACAAAGAGGTTTCTGAGAATGCTTTTGTCTAGTTTTTATGTGAAGATATTTCCTTTTCCAGAATTGGCCTCAAACAGCTCTAGATATCCACTTGAAGATTCAACAAAAAGAGAGTTTCAAAACTCTTCTATCGAAAAGAAGGTTCAACCCTGTGAGTAGAATGCAGTCATCACAAACCAGATTCTGAGAATGCTTCTGTCTAGTTTTTATGTGATGATATTTCCTTTTCCAGCATAGGCCCCAAAGCGCTCCAAATAAACACTTGCAGATTCTACAAAAGGAGTGTTTCCAAACTGTTCTATGAAAAGGAATGCTCAAGTCTGTGAGTTGAATGCATTCATCACACAGAAGTTTCTGAGAATGCTTCTGTCTAGTTTTTATTTGAAGATATTCCTTTTCCCAGCATAGGCCACAAAGAGCTCCAAATATCCACTTGCAGATTCTACAAAAAGAGTGTTTCAAAACTGCTCTTTCAAAAGGAACGTTCAAGTCTGTGAGTTGGATGCACTCATCATACAGAAGTTTCTGAGCATACTTCTGTCTAGTTTTTAGGTGAAGATATTTCATTTCCCAGCCTAGGCCTCAAAGCGTTCCAAATATCCACTTGCAGATTCTTCAAACAGAGTGTTTCAAAACTGCTCTTTCAAAAGGAACGTTAAAGTCCGTGAGTTGAAAGCTGTCATCATGAAGAAGTTTCTGAGAATGCTTCTGTCTAGTTCTTACGTGAAGATATTTCCTTTTCCTGCATAGGCCTCAAAGCCCTCCAAATAAACACTTGCACATTTTACAAAAGGAGTGTTACAAAACTGTTATATCAAAAGGAACGTTCGTGTCCATGAGTTGAATGCACTCATCACACAGAAGTTTCTGAGAATGCTTCTGTCTAGTTCTTATGTGAAGATATTTCCTTTTCCAGCATAGACCTGAGAGCGCTCCAAATATCCACTTGCAGATTCTACAAAAAGAGTGTTTCAAAACTGCTCTTTCAAGAGGAACGTTCAAGTCTGTGAGTTGAACTCACTCCTCAGAAAGAGGTTTCTGAGAATGGTTCTATCTAGTTTTCATCTGCATGTATTTCCTTTTCCACTAGATGCCGTAGTCGCTCCAAATATCCTCTTGCAGAAATTACAAAAAGTGTGTTTCCAAATTACTCTATCAAAGTCAGTTTCAACTCTGTGAGTTGAATGCACGCATCGCGAAGAAGTTTCTGAGATTGCTTCTGTCTAGTTTTTAGTTGAAGATATTTCATTTCCCAGCATAGGCTTCAAGGCGCTCCAAATATCCACTTGCAGATTGCACAAAAAGAGTGTTTCAAAACTCCTCTTTCAAAAGCAAGGTTCAAATATGTGAGTTGAATGTACTCATCACACAGTAGTTTCTGAGAATCCTTCTGTCTAGTTTGTAAGTGAAGATATTTCATTTCCCAGCATAGGACTCAGTGCGCTCCAAATATACAGTAGCAGATTCTACAAAAAGAGTGTTTCAAAACTGCTCTTTCAAAAGAAAGGTTCAAGTCTGTGAGTTGAATGCACTCATCACAAAGAGGTTTCTGAGAATTCTTCTGTCTAGTTTTTATGTGAAGATGTTTCCTTTTCCAGTATTGGCCTCAAACAGCTCCAAATATCCACTTGCAGATTCTACAAAAAGAGCGTTTCAAAACTCTTCTATCAAAAAGAAGGTTTCACTCCATGAGTAGAATAAAGTCATCACAAACAAGATTCTGAGAATGCTTCAGTCTAGTTTTAATGTGAAGATATTTCCTTTTCCAGCATAGGCCCCAAAGCGCTCGAAATAAACACTTACAGATCCTACAAAAGGAGTGTGTCAAAACCGTTCTATCAAAAGGAACGTTGAAGTCTGTGAGTTGAATGCACTCATCACACAGAAGTTTCTGAGAATGCTTCTGTCTAGTTTTTAGGTGAAGATATTTCATTTCCCAGCACAGGCCTCAATGCGCTAAAAATATACACTAGCAGATTCTACAAAAAGAGTGTTTCAAAACTGCTCTTTCAAAAGAAAGGTTCAAGTCTGTGAGTTGAATGCACTCATCACAAAGAGGTTTCTGAGAATGCTTTTGTCTAGTTTTTATGTGAAGATATTTCCTTTTCCAGAATTGGCCTCAAACAGCTCTAGATATCCACTTGAAGATTCAACAAAAAGAGAGTTTCAAAACTCTTCTATCGAAAAGAAGGTTCAACCCTGTGAGTAGAATGCAGTCATCACAAACCAGATTCTGAGAATGCTTCTGTCTAGTTTTTATGTGATGATATTTCCTTTTCCAGCATAGGCCCCAAAGCGCTCCAAATAAACACTTGCAGATTCTACAAAAGGAGTGTTTCCAAACTGTTCTATGAAAAGGAATGCTCAAGTCTGTGAGTTGAATGCACTCATCACACAGAAGTTTCTGAGAATGCTTCTGTCTAGTTTTTATTTGAAGATAATCCTTTTCCCAGCATAGGCCACAAAGCGCTCCAAATATCCACTTGCAGATTCTACAAAAAGAGTGTTTCAAAACTGCTCTTTCAAAACGAAGGTTCAAGTCTCTGAGTTGGATGCACTCATCATACAGAAGTTTCTGAGCATACTTCTGTCTAGTTTTTAGGTGAAGATATTTCATTTCCCAGCCTAGGCCTCAAAGCGTTCCAAATATCCACTTGCAGATCCTTCAAACAGAGTGTTTCAAAACTGCTCTTTCAAAAGGAACGTTCAAGTCTGTGAGTTGAAAGCTGTCATCATGAAGAAGTTTCTGAGAATGCTTCTGTCTAGTTCTTACGTGAAGATATTTCCTTTTCCTGCATAGGCCTCAAAGCCCTCCAAATAAACACTTGCACATTTTAAAAAAGGAGTGTTACAAAACTGTTATATCAAAAGGAACGTTCGTGTCCGTGAGTTGAATGCACTCATCACACAGAAGTTTCTGAGAATGCTTCTGTCTAGTTCTTATGTGAAGATATTTCCTTTTCCAGCATAGACCTGAGAGCGCTCCAAATATCCACTTGCAGATTCTACAAAAAGAG
This sequence comes from Pongo pygmaeus, assembly GCF_028885625.2. NCBI lineage: Eukaryota > Metazoa > Chordata > Mammalia > Primates > Hominidae > Pongo > Pongo pygmaeus. The sequence continues at coordinate 11,925,494 of NC_072395.2, read as the reverse complement.
TGTTTCAAAACTGCTCTTTCAAGAGGAACGTTCAAGTCTGTGAGTTGAACTCACTCCTCAGAAAGAGGTTTCTGAGAATGGTTCTATCTAGTTTTCATCTGCATGTATTTCCTTTTCCACTAGATGCCGTAGTCGCTCCATATATCCTCTTGCAGAAATTACAAAAGGTGTGTTTCCAAATTACTCTATCAAAGTCAGTTTCAACTCTGTGAGTTGAATGCACGCATCGCGAAGAAGTTTCTGAGATTGCTTCTGTCTAGTTTTTAGTTGAAGATATTTCATTTCCCAGCATAGGCTTCAAGGCGCTCCAAATATCCACTTGCAGATTGCACAAAAAGAGTGTTTCAAAACTCCTCTTTCAAAAGCAAGGTTCAAATATGTGAGTTGAATGTACTCATCACACAGTAGTTTCTGAGAATCCTTCTGTCTAGTTTGTAAGTGAAGATATTTCATTTCCCAGCATAGGACTCAGTGCGCTCCAAATATACAGTAGCAGATTCTACAAAAAGAGTGTTTCAAAACTGCTCTTTCAAAAGAAAGGTTCAAGTCTGTGAGTTGAATGCACTCATCACAAAGAGGTTTCTGAGAATTCTTCTGTCTAGTTTTTATGTGAAGATGTTTCCTTTTCCAGTATTGGCCTCAAACAGCTCCAAATATCCACTTGCAGATTCTACAAAAAGAGCGTTTCAAAACTCTTCTATCAAAAAGGAGGTTTCACTCCATGAGTAGAATAAAGTCATCACAAACAAGATTCTGAGAATGCTTCAGTCTAGTTTTAATGTGAAGATATTTCCTTTTCCAGCATAGGCCCCAAAGCGCTCGAAATAAACACTTACAGATCCTACAAAAGGAGTGTGTCAAAACCGTTCTATCAAAAGGAACGTTGAAGTCTGTGAGTTGAATGCGCTCATCACACAGAAGTTTCTGAGAATGCTTCTGTCTAGTTTTTAGGTGAAGATATTTCATTTCCCAGCACAGGCCTCAATGCGCTAAAAATATACACTAGCAGATTCTACAAAAAGAGTGTTTCAAAACTGCTCTTTCAAAAGAAAGGTTCAAGTCTGTGAGTTGAATGCACTCATCACAAAGAGGTTTCTGAGAATGCTTTTGTCTAGTTTTTATGTGAAGATATTTCCTTTTCCAGAATTGGCCTCAAACAGCTCTAGATATCCACTTGAAGATTCAACAAAAAGAGAGTTTCAAAACTCTTCTATCGAAAAGAAGGTTCAACCCTGTGAGTAGAATGCAGTCATCACAAACCAGATTCTGAGAATGCTTCTGTCTAGTTTTTATGTGATGATATTTCCTTTTCCAGCATAGGCCCCAAAGCGCTCCAAATAAACACTTGCAGATTCTACAAAAGGAGTGTTTCCAAACTGTTCTATGAAAAGGAATGCTCAAGTCTGTGAGTTGAATGCACTCATCACACAGAAGTTTCTGAGAATGCTTCTGTCTAGTTTTTATTTGAAGATATTCCTTTTCCCAGCATAGGCCACAAAGCGCTCCAAATATCCACTTGCAGATTCTACAAAAAGAGTGTTTCAAAACTGCTCTTTCAAAAGGAACGTTCAAGTCTGTGAGTTGGATGCACTCATCATACAGAAGTTTCTGAGCATACTTCTGTCTAGTTTTTAGGTGAAGATATTTCATTTCCCAGCCTAGGCCTCAAAGCGTTCCAAATATCCACTTGCAGATTCTTCAAACAGAGTGTTTCAAAACTGCTCTTTCAAAAGGAACGTTCAAGTCCGTGAGTTGAAAGCTGTCATCATGAAGAAGTTTCTGAGAATGCTTCTGTCTAGTTCTTACGTGAAGATATTTCCTTTTCCTGCATAGGCCTCAAAGCCCTCCAAATAAACACTTGCACATTTTACAAAAGGAGTGTTACAAAACTGTTATATCAAAAGGAACGTTCGTGTCCGTGAGTTGAATGCACTCATCACACAGAAGTTTCTGAGAATGCTTCTGTCTAGTTCTTATGTGAAGATATTTCCTTTTCCAGCATAGACCTGAGAGCGCTCCAAATATCCACTTGCAGATTCTACAAAAAGAGTGTTTCAAAACTGCTCTTTCAAGAGGAACGTTCAAGTCTGTGAGTTGAACTCACTCCTCAGAAAGAGGTTTCTGAGAATGGTTCTATCTAGTTTTCATCTGCATGTATTTCCTTTTCCACTAGATGCCGTAGTCGCTCCAAATATCCTCTTGCAGAAATTACAAAAAGTGTGTTTCCAAATTACTCTATCAAAGTCAGTTTCAACTCTGTGAGTTGAATGCACGCATCGCGAAGAAGTTTCTGAGATTGCTTCTGTCTAGTTTTTAGTTGAAGATATTTCATTTCCCAGCATAGGCTTCAAGGCGCTCCAAATATCCACTTGCAGATTGCACAAAAAGAGTGTTTCAAAACTCCTCTTTCAAAAGCAAGGTTCAAATATGTGAGTTGAATGTACTCATCACACAGTAGTTTCTGAGAATCCTTCTGTCTAGTTTGTAAGTGAAGATATTTCATTTCCCAGCATAGGACTCAGTGCGCTCCAAATATACAGTAGCAGATTCTACAAAAAGAGTGTTTCAAAACTGCTCTTTCAAAAGAAAGGTTCAAGTCTGTGAGTTGAATGCACTCATCACAAAGAGGTTTCTGAGAATTCTTCTGTCTAGTTTTTATGTGAAGATGTTTCCTTTTCCAGTATTGGCCTCAAACAGCTCCAAATATCCACTTGCAGATTCTACAAAAAGAGCGTTTCAAAACTCTTCTATCAAAAAGGAGGTTTCACTCCATGAGTAGAATAAAGTCATCACAAACAAGATTCTGAGAATGCTTCAGTCTAGTTTTAATGTGAAGATATTTCCTTTTCCAGCATAGGCCCCAAAGCGCTCGAAATAAACACTTACAGATCCTACAAAAGGAGTGTGTCAAAACCGTTCTATCAAAAGGAACGTTGAAGTCTGTGAGTTGAATGCACTCATCACACAGAAGTTTCTGAGAATGCTTCTGTCTAGTTTTTAGGTGAAGATATTTCATTTCCCAGCACAGGCCTCAATGCGCTAAAAATATACACTAGCAGATTCTACAAAAAGAGTGTTTCAAAACTGCTCTTTCAAAAGAAAGGTTCAAGTCTGTGAGTTGAATGCACTCATCACAAAGAGGTTTCTGAGAATGCTTTTGTCTAGTTTTTATGTGAAGATATTTCCTTTTCCAGAATTGGCCTCAAACAGCTCTAGATATCCACTTGAAGATTCAACAAAAAGAGAGTTTCAAAACTCTTCTATCGAAAAGAAGGTTCAACCCTGTGAGTAGAATGCAGTCATCACAAACCAGATTCTGAGAATGCTTCTGTCTAGTTTTTATGTGATGATATTTCCTTTTCCAGCATAGGCCCCAAAGCGCTCCAAATAAACACTTGCAGATTCTACAAAAGGAGTGTTTCCAAACTGTTCTATGAAAAGGAATGCTCAAGTCTGTGAGTTGAATGCATTCATCACACAGAAGTTTCTGAGAATGCTTCTGTCTAGTTTTTATTTGAAGATATTCCTTTTCCCAGCATAGGCCACAAAGCGCTCCAAATATCCACTTGCAGATTCTACAAAAAGAGTGTTTCAAAACTGCTCTTTCAAAAGGAACGTTCAAGTCTGTGAGTTGGATGCACTCATCATACAGAAGTTTCTGAGCATACTTCTGTCTAGTTTTTAGGTGAAGATATTTCATTTCCCAGCCTAGGCCTCAAAGCGTTCCAAATATCCACTTGCAGATTCTTCAAACAGAGTGTTTCAAAACTGCTCTTTCAAAAGGAACGTTCAAGTCCGTGAGTTGAAAGCTGTCATCATGAAGAAGTTTCTGAGAATGCTTCTGTCTAGTTCTTACGTGAAGATATTTCCTTTTCCTGCATAGGCCTCAAAGCCCTCCAAATAAACACTTGCACATTTTACTAAAGGAGTGTTACAAAACTGTTATATCAAAAGGAACGTTCGTGTCCGTGAGTTGAATGCACTCATCACACAGAAGTTTCTGAGAATGCTTCTGTCTAGTTCTTATGTGAAGATATTTCCTTTTCCAGCATAGACCTGAGAGCGCTCCAAATATCCACTTGCAGATTCTACAAAAAGAGTGTTTCAAAACTGCTCTTTCAAGAGGAACGTTCAAGTCTGTGAGTTGAACTCACTCCTCAGAAAGAGGTTTCTGAGAATGGTTCTATCTAGTTTTCATCTGCATGTATTTCCTTTTCCACTAGATGCCGTAGTCGCTCCAAATATCCTCTTGCAGAAATTACAAAAAGTGTGTTTCCAAATTACTCTATCAAAGTCAGTTTCAACTCTGTGAGTTGAATGCACGCATCGCGAAGAAGTTTCTGAGATTGCTTCTGTCTAGTTTTTAGTTGAAGATATTTCATTTCCCAGCATAGGCTTCAAGGCGCTCCAAATATCCACTTGCAGATTGCACAAAAAGAGTGTTTCAAAACTCCTCTTTCAAAAGCAAGGTTCAAATATGTGAGTTGAATGTACTCATCACACAGTAGTTTCTGAGAATCCTTCTGTCTAGTTTGTAAGTGAAGATATTTCATTTCCCAGCATAGGACTCAGTGCGCTCCAAATATACAGTAGCAGATTCTACAAAAAGAGTGTTTCAAAACTGCTCTTTCAAAAGAAAGGTTCAAGTCTGTGAGTTGAATGCACTCATCACAAAGAGGTTTCTGAGAATTCTTCTGTCTAGTTTTTATGTGAAGATGTTTCCTTTTCCAGTATTGGCCTCAAACAGCTCCAAATATCCACTTGCAGATTCTACAAAAAGAGCGTTTCAAAACTCTTCTATCAAAAAGGAGGTTTCACTCCATGAGTAGAATAAAGTCATCACAAACAAGATTCTGAGAATGCTTCAGTCTAGTTTTAATGTGAAGATATTTCCTTTTCCAGCATAGGCCCCAAAGCGCTCGAAATAAACACTTACAGATCCTACAAAAGGAGTGTGTCAAAACCGTTCTATCAAAAGGAACGTTGAAGTCTGTGAGTTGAATGCACTCATCACACAGAAGTTTCTGAGAATGCTTCTGTCTAGTTTTTAGGTGAAGATATTTCATTTCCCAGCACAGGCCTCAATGCGCTAAAAATATACACTAGCAGATTCTACAAAAAGAGTGTTTCAAAACTGCTCTTTCAAAAGAAAGGTTCAAGTCTGTGAGTTGAATGCACTCATCACAAAGAGGTTTCTGAGAATGCTTTTGTCTAGTTTTTATGTGAAGATATTTCCTTTTCCAGAATTGGCCTCAAACAGCTCTAGATATCCACTTGAAGATTCAACAAAAAGAGAGTTTCAAAACTCTTCTATCGAAAAGAAGGTTCAACCCTGTGAGTAGAATGCAGTCATCACAAACCAGATTCTGAGAATGCTTCTGTCTAGTTTTTATGTGATGATATTTCCTTTTCCAGCATAGGCCCCAAAGCGCTCCAAATAAACACTTGCAGATTCTACAAAAGGAGTGTTTCCAAACTGTTCTATGAAAAGGAATGCTCAAGTCTGTGAGTTGAATGCACTCATCACACAGAAGTTTCTGAGAATGCTTCTGTCTAGTTTTTATTTGAAGATATTCCTTTTCCCAGCATAGGCCACAAAGCGCTCCAAATATCCACTTGCAGATTCTACAAAAAGAGTGTTTCAAAACTGCTCTTTCAAAAGGAACGTTCAAGTCTGTGAGTTGGATGCACTCATCATACAGAAGTTTCTGAGCATACTTCTGTCTAGTTTTTAGGTGAAGATATTTCATTTCCCAGCCTAGGCCTCAAAGCGTTCCAAATATCCACTTGCAGATTCTTCAAACAGAGTGTTTCAAAACTGCTCTTTCAAAAGGAACGTTCAAGTCTGTGAGTTGAAAGCTGTCATCATGAAGAAGTTTCTGAGAATGCTTCTGTCTAGTTCTTACGTGAAGATATTTCCTTTTCCTGCATAGGCCTCAAAGCCCTCCAAATAAACACTTGCACATTTTACAAAAGGAGTGTTACAAAACTGTTATATCAAAAGGAACGTTCGTGTCTGTGAGTTGAATGCACTCATCACACAGAAGTTTCTGAGAATGCTTCTGTCTAGTTCTTATGTGAAGATATTTCCTTTTCCAGCATAGACCTGAGAGCGCTCCAAATATCCACTTGCAGATTCTACAAAAAGAGTCTTTCAAAACTGCTCTTTCAAGAGGAACGTTCAAGTCTGTGAGTTGAACTCACTCCTCAGAAAGAGGTTTCTGAGAATGGTTCTATCTAGTTTTCATCTGCATGTATTTCCTTTTCCACTAGATGCCGTAGTCGCTCCAAATATCCTCTTGCAGAAATTACAAAAAGTGTGTTTCCAAATTACTCTATCAAAGTCAGTTTCAACTCTGTGAGTTGAATGCACGCATCGCGAAGAAGTTTCTGAGATTGCTTCTGTCTAGTTTTTAGTTGAAGATATTTCATTTCCCAGCATAGGCTTCAAGGCGCTCCAAATATCCACTTGCAGATTGCACAAAAAGAGTGTTTCAAAACTCCTCTTTCAAAAGCAAGGTTCAAATATGTGAGTTGAATGTACTCATCACACAGTAGTTTCTGAGAATCCTTCTGTCTAGTTTGTAAGTGAAGATATTTCATTTCCCAGCATAGGACTCAGTGCGCTCCAAATATACAGTAGCAGATTCTACAAAAAGAGTGTTTCAAAACTGCTCTTTCAAAAGAAAGGTTCAAGTCTGTGAGTTGAATGCACTCATCACAAAGAGGTTTCTGAGAATTCTTCTGTCTAGTTTTTATGTGAAGATGTTTCCTTTTCCAGTATTGGCATCAAACAGCTCCAAATATCCACTTGCAGATTCTACAAAAAGAGCGTTTCAAAACTCTTCTATCAAAAAGGAGGTTTCACTCCATGAGTAGAATAAAGTCATCACAAACAAGATTCTGAGAATGCTTCAGTCTAGTTTTAATGTGAAGATATTTCCTTTTCCAGCATAGGCCCCAAAGCGCTCGAAATAAACACTTACAGATCCTACAAAAGGAGTGTGTCAAAACCGTTCTATCAAAAGGAACGTTGAAGTCTGTGAGTTGAATGCACTCATCACACAGAAGTTTCTGAGAATGCTTCTGTCTAATTTTTAGGTGAAGATATTTCATTTCCCAGCACAGGCCTCAATGCGCTAAAAATATACACTAGCAGATTCTACAAAAAGAGTGTTTCAAAACTGCTCTTTCAAAAGAAAGGTTCAAGTCTGTGAGTTGAATGCACTCATCACAAAGAGGTTTCTGAGAATGCTTTTGTCTAGTTTTTATGTGAAGATATTTCCTTTTCCAGAAATGGCCTCAAACAGCTCTAGATATCCACTTGAAGATTCAACAAAAAGAGAGTTTCAAAACTCTTCTATCGAAAAGAAGGTTCAACCCTGTGAGTAGAATGCAGTCATCACAAACCAGATTCTGAGAATGCTTCTGTCTAGTTTTTATGTGATGATATTTCCTTTTCCAGCATAGGCCCCAAAGCGCTCCAAATAAACACTTGCAGATTCTACAAAAGGAGTGTTTCCAAACTGTTCTATGAAAAGGAATGCTCAAGTCTGTGAGTTGAATGCACTCATCACACAGAAGTTTCTGAGAATGCTTCTGTCTAGTTTTTATTTGAAGATATTCCTTTTCCCAGCATAGGCCACAAAGCGCTCCAAATATCCACTTGCAGATTCTACAAAAAGAGTGTTTCAAAACTGCTCTTTCAAAAGGAACGTTCAAGTCTGTGAGTTGGATGCACTCATCATACAGAAGTTTCTGAGCATACTTCTGTCTAGTTTTTAGGTGAAGATATTTCATTTCCCAGCCTAGGCCTCAAAGCGTTCCAAATATCCACTTGCAGATTCTTCAAACAGAGTGTTTCAAAACTGCTCTTTCAAAAGGAACGTTCAAGTCTGTGAGTTGAAAGCTGTCATCATGAAGAAGTTTCTGAGAATGCTTCTGTCTAGTTCTTACGTGAAGATATTTCCTTTTCCTGCATAGGCCTCAAAGCCCTCCAAATAAACACTTGCACATTTTACAAAAGGAGTGTTACAAAACTGTTATATCAAAAGGAACGTTCGTGTCTGTGAGTTGAATGCACTCATCACACAGAAGTTTCTGAGAATGCTTCTGTCTAGTTCTTATGTGAAGATATTTCCTTTTCCAGCATAGACCTGAGAGCGCTCCAAATATCCACTTGCAGATTCTACAAAAAGAGTCTTTCAAAACTGCTCTTTCAAGAGGAACGTTCAAGTCTGTGAGTTGAACTCACTCCTCAGAAAGAGGTTTCTGAGAATGGTTCTATCTAGTTTTCATCTGCATGTATTTCCTTTTCCACTAGATGCCGTAGTCGCTCCAAATATCCTCTTGCAGAAATTACAAAAAGTGTGTTTCCAAATTACTCTATCAAAGTCAGTTTCAACTCTGTGAGTTGAATGCACGCATCGCGAAGAAGTTTCTGAGATTGCTTCTGTCTAGTTTTTAGTTGAAGATATTTCATTTCCCAGCATAGGCTTCAAGGCGCTCCAAATATCCACTTGCAGATTGCACAAAAAGAGTGTTTCAAAACTCCTCTTTCAAAAGCAAGGTTCAAATATGTGAGTTGAATGTACTCATCACACAGTAGTTTCTGAGAATCCTTCTGTCTAGTTTGTAAGTGAAGATATTTCATTTCCCAGCATAGGACTCAGTGCGCTCCAAATATACAGTAGCAGATTCTACAAAAAGAGTGTTTCAAAACTGCTCTTTCAAAAGAAAGGTTCAAGTCTGTGAGTTGAATGCACTCATCACAAAGAGGTTTCTGAGAATTCTTCTGTCTAGTTTTTATGTGAAGATGTTTCCTTTTCCAGTATTGGCATCAAACAGCTCCAAATATCCACTTGCAGATTCTACAAAAAGAGCGTTTCAAAACTCTTCTATCAAAAAGGAGGTTTCACTCCATGAGTAGAATAAAGTCATCACAAACAAGATTCTGAGAATGCTTCAGTCTAGTTTTAATGTGAAGATATTTCCTTTTCCAGCATAGGCCCCAAAGCGCTCGAAATAAACACTTACAGATCCTACAAAAGGAGTGTGTCAAAACCGTTCTATCAAAAGGAACGTTGAAGTCTGTGAGTTGAATGCACTCATCACACAGAAGTTTCTGAGAATGCTTCTGTCTAGTTTTTAGGTGAAGATATTTCATTTCCCAGCACAGGCCTCAATGCGCTAAAAATATACACTAGCAGATTCTACAAAAAGAGTGTTTCAAAACTGCTCTTTCAAAAGAAAGGTTCAAGTCTGTGAGTTGAATGCACTCATCACAAAGAGGTTTCTGAGAATGCTTTTGTCTAGTTTTTATGTGAAGATATTTCCTTTTCCAGAAATGGCCTCAAACAGCTCTAGATATCCACTTGAAGATTCAACAAAAAGAGAGTTTCAAAACTCTTCTATCGAAAAGAAGGTTCAACCCTGTGAGTAGAATGCAGTCATCACAAACCAGATTCTGAGAATGCTTCTGTCTAGTTTTTATGTGATGATATTTCCTTTTCCAGCATAGGCCCCAAAGCGCTCCAAATAAACACTTGCAGATTCTACAAAAGGAGTGTTTCCAAACTGTTCTATGAAAAGGAATGCTCAAGTCTGTGAGTTGAATGCACTCATCACACAGAAGTTTCTGAGAATGCTTCTGTCTAGTTTTTATTTGAAGATATTCCTTTTCCCAGCATAGGCCACAAAGCGCTCCAAATATCCACTTGCAGATTCTACAAAAAGAGTGTTTCAAAACTGCTCTTTCAAAAGGAACGTTCAAGTCTGTGAGTTGGATGCACTCATCATACAGAAGTTTCTGAGCATACTTCTGTCTAGTTTTTAGGTGAAGATATTTCATTTCCCATCCTAGGCCTCAAAGCGTTCCAAATATCCACTTGCAGATTCTTCAAACAGAGTGTTTCAAAACTGCTCTTTCAAAAGGAACGTTCAAGTCTGTGAGTTGAAAGCTGTCATCATGAAGAAGTTTCTGAGAATGCTTCTGTCTAGTTCTTACGTGAAGATATTTCCTTTTCCTGCATAGGCCTCAAAGCCCTCCAAATAAACACTTGCACATTTTACAAAAGGAGTGTTACAAAACTGTTATATCAAAAGGAACGTTCGTGTCTGTGAGTTGAATGCACTCATCACACAGAAGTTTCTGAGAATGCTTCTGTCTAGTTCTTATGTGAAGATATTTCCTTTTCCAGCATAGACCTGAGAGCGCTCCAAATATCCACTTGCAGATTCTACAAAAAGAGTCTTTCAAAACTGCTCTTTCAAGAGGAACGTTCAAGTCTGTGAGTTGAACTCACTCCTCAGAAAGAGGTTTCTGAGAATGGTTCTATCTAGTTTTCATCTGCATGTATTTCCTTTTCCACTAGATGCCGTAGTCGCTCCAAATATCCTCTTGCAGAAATTACAAAAAGTGTGTTTCCAAATTACTCTATCAAAGTCAGTTTCAACTCTGTGAGTTGAATGCACGCATCGCGAAGAAGTTTCTGAGATTGCTTCTGTCTAGTTTTTAGTTGAAGATATTTCATTTCCCAGCATAGGCTTCAAGGCGCTCCAAATATCCACTTGCAGATTGCACAAAAAGAGTGTTTCAAAACTCCTCTTTCAAAAGCAAGGTTCAAATATGTGAGTTGAATGTACTCATCACACAGTAGTTTCTGAGAATCCTTCTGTCTAGTTTGTAAGTGAAGATATTTCATTTCCCAGCATAGGACTCAGTGCGCTCCAAATATACAGTAGCAGATTCTACAAAAAGAGTGTTTCAAAACTGCTCTTTCAAAAGAAAGGTTCAAGTCTGTGAGTTGAATGCACTCATCACAAAGAGGTTTCTGAGAATTCTTCTGTCTAGTTTTTATGTGAAGATGTTTCCTTTTCCAGTATTGGCATCAAACAGCTCCAAATATCCACTTGCAGATTCTACAAAAAGAGCGTTTCAAAACTCTTCTATCAAAAAGGAGGTTTCACTCCATGAGTAGAATAAAGTCATCACAAACAAGATTCTGAGAATGCTTCAGTCTAGTTTTAATGTGAAGATATTTCCTTTTCCAGCATAGGCCCCAAAGCGCTCGAAATAAACACTTACAGATCCTACAAAAGGAGTGTGTCAAAACCGTTCTATCAAAAGGAACGTTGAAGTCTGTGAGTTGAATGCACTCATCACACAGAAGTTTCTGAGAATGCTTCTGTCTAATTTTTAGGTGAAGATATTTCATTTCCCAGCACAGGCCTCAATGCGCTAAAAATATACACTAGCAGATTCTACAAAAAGAGTGTTTCAAAACTGCTCTTTCAAAAGAAAGGTTCAAGTCTGTGAGTTGAATGCACTCATCACAAAGAGGTTTCTGAGAATGCTTTTGTCTAGTTTTTATGTGAAGATATTTCCTTTTCCAGAAATGGCCTCAAACAGCTCTAGATATCCACTTGAAGATTCAACAAAAAGAGAGTTTCAAAACTCTTCTATCGAAAAGAAGGTTCAACCCTGTGAGTAGAATGCAGTCATCACAAACCAGATTCTGAGAATGCTTCTGTCTAGTTTTTATGTGATGATATTTCCTTTTCCAGCATAGGCCCCAAAGCGCTCCAAATAAACACTTGCAGATTCTACAAAAGGAGTGTTTCCAAACTGTTCTATGAAAAGGAATGCTCAAGTCTGTGAGTTGAATGCACTCATCACACAGAAGTTTCTGAGAATGCTTCTGTCTAGTTTTTATTTGAAGATATTCCTTTTCCCAGCATAGGCCACAAAGCGCTCCAAATATCCACTTGCAGATTCTACAAAAAGAGTGTTTCAAAACTGCTCTTTCAAAAGGAACGTTCAAGTCTGTGAGTTGGATGCACTCATCATACAGAAGTTTCTGAGCATACTTCTGTCTAGTTTTTAGGTGAAGATATTTCATTTCCCAGCCTAGGCCTCAAAGCGTTCCAAATATCCACTTGCAGATTCTTCAAACAGAGTGTTTCAAAACTGCTCTTTCAAAAGGAACGTTCAAGTCTGTGAGTTGAAAGCTGTCATCATGAAGAAGTTTCTGAGAATGCTTCTGTCTAGTTCTTACGTGAAGATATTTCCTTTTCCTGCATAGGCCTCAAAGCCCTCCAAATAAACACTTGCACATTTTACAAAAGGAGTGTTACAAAACTGTTATATCAAAAGGAACGTTCGTGTCTGTGAGTTGAATGCACTCATCACACAGAAGTTTCTGAGAATGCTTCTGTCTAGTTCTTATGTGAAGATATTTCCTTTTCCAGCATAGACCTGAGAGCGCTCCAAATATCCACTTGCAGATTCTACAAAAAGAGTCTTTCAAAACTGCTCTTTCAAGAGGAACGTTCAAGTCTGTGAGTTGAACTCACTCCTCAGAAAGAGGTTTCTGAGAATGGTTCTATCTAGTTTTCATCTGCATGTATTTCCTTTTCCACTAGATGCCGTAGTCGCTCCAAATATCCTCTTGCAGAAATTACAAAAAGTGTGTTTCCAAATTACTCTATCAAAGTCAGTTTCAACTCTGTGAGTTGAATGCACGCATCGCGAAGAAGTTTCTGAGATTGCTTCTGTCTAGTTTTTAGTTGAAGATATTTCATTTCCCAGCATAGGCTTCAAGGCGCTCCAAATATCCACTTGCAGATTGCACAAAAAGAGTGTTTCAAAACTCCTCTTTCAAAAGCAAGGTTCAAATATGTGAGTTGAATGTACTCATCACACAGTAGTTTCTGAGAATCCTTCTGTCTAGTTTGTAAGTGAAGATATTTCATTTCCCAGCATAGGACTCAGTGCGCTCCAAATATACAGTAGCAGATTCTACAAAAAGAGTGTTTCAAAACTGCTCTTTCAAAAGAAAGGTTCAAGTCTGTGAGTTGAATGCACTCATCACAAAGAGGTTTCTGAGAATTCTTCTGTCTAGTTTTTATGTGAAGATGTTTCCTTTTCCAGTATTGGCATCAAACAGCTCCAAATATCCACTTGCAGATTCTACAAAAAGAGCGTTTCAAAACTCTTCTATCAAAAAGGAGGTTTCACTCCATGAGTAGAATAAAGTCATCACAAACAAGATTCTGAGAATGCTTCAGTCTAGTTTTAATGTGAAGATATTTCCTTTTCCAGCATAGGCCCCAAAGCGCTCGAAATAAACACTTACAGATCCTACAAAAGGAGTGTGTCAAAACCGTTCTATCAAAAGGAACGTTGAAGTCTGTGAGTTGAATGCACTCATCACACAGAAGTTTCTGAGAATGCTTCTGTCTAGTTTTTAGGTGAAGATATTTCATTTCCCAGCACAGGCCTCAATGCGCTAAAAATATACACTAGCAGATTCTACAAAAAGAGTGTTTCAAAACTGCTCTTTCAAAAGAAAGGTTCAAGTCTGTGAGTTGAATGCACTCATCACAAAGAGGTTTCTGAGAATGCTTTTGTCTAGTTTTTATGTGAAGATATTTCCTTTTCCAGAAATGGCCTCAAACAGCTCTAGATATCCACTTGAAGATTCAACAAAAAGAGAGTTTCAAAACTCTTCTATCGAAAAGAAGGTTCAACCCTGTGAGTAGAATGCAGTCATCACAAACCAGATTCTGAGAATGCTTCTGTCTAGTTTTTATGTGATGATATTTCCTTTTCCAGCATAGGCCCCAAAGCGCTCCAAATAAACACTTGCAGATTCTACAAAAGGAGTGTTTCCAAACTGTTCTATGAAAAGGAATGCTCAAGTCTGTGAGTTGAATGCACTCATCACACAGAAGTTTCTGAGAATGCTTCTGTCTAGTTTTTATTTGAAGATATTCCTTTTCCCAGCATAGGCCACAAAGCGCTCCAAATATCCACTTGCAGATTCTACAAAAAGAGTGTTTCAAAACTGCTCTTTCAAAAGGAACGTTCAAGTCTGTGAGTTGGATGCACTCATCATACAGAAGTTTCTGAGCATACTTCTGTCTAGTTTTTAGGTGAAGATATTTCATTTCCCATCCTAGGCCTCAAAGCGTTCCAAATATCCACTTGCAGATTCTTCAAACAGAGTGTTTCAAAACTGCTCTTTCAAAAGGAACGTTCAAGTCTGTGAGTTGAAAGCTGTCATCATGAAGAAGTTTCTGAGAATGCTTCTGTCTAGTTCTTACGTGAAGATATTTCCTTTTCCTGCATAGGCCTCAAAGCCCTCCAAATAAACACTTGCACATTTTACAAAAGGAGTGTTACAAAACTGTTATATCAAAAGGAACGTTCGTGTCTGTGAGTTGAATGCACTCATCACACAGAAGTTTCTGAGAATGCTTCTGTCTAGTTCTTATGTGAAGATATTTCCTTTTCCAGCATAGACCTGAGAGCGCTCCAAATATCCACTTGCAGATTCTACAAAAAGAGTCTTTCAAAACTGCTCTTTCAAGAGGAACGTTCAAGTCTGTGAGTTGAACTCACTCCTCAGAAAGAGGTTTCTGAGAATGGTTCTATCTAGTTTTCATCTGCATGTATTTCCTTTTCCACTAGATGCCGTAGTCGCTCCAAATATCCTCTTGCAGAAATTACAAAAAGTGTGTTTCCAAATTACTCTATCAAAGTCAGTTTCAACTCTGTGAGTTGAATGCACGCATCGCGAAGAAGTTTCTGAGATTGCTTCTGTCTAGTTTTTAGTTGAAGATATTTCATTTCCCAGCATAGGCTTCAAGGCGCTCCAAATATCCACTTGCAGATTGCACAAAAAGAGTGTTTCAAAACTCCTCTTTCAAAAGCAAGGTTCAAATATGTGAGTTGAATGTACTCATCACACAGTAGTTTCTGAGAATCCTTCTGTCTAGTTTGTAAGTGAAGATATTTCATTTCCCAGCATAGGACTCAGTGCGCTCCAAATATACAGTAGCAGATTCTACAAAAAGAGTGTTTCAAAACTGCTCTTTCAAAAGAAAGGTTCAAGTCTGTGAGTTGAATGCACTCATCACAAAGAGGTTTCTGAGAATTCTTCTGTCTAGTTTTTATGTGAAGATGTTTCCTTTTCCAGTATTGGCCTCAAACAGCTCCAAATATCCACTTGCAGATTCTACAAAAAGAGCGTTTCAAAACTCTTCTATCAAAAAGGAGGTTTCACTCCATGAGTAGAATAAAGTCATCACAAACAAGATTCTGAGAATGCTTCAGTCTAGTTTTAATGTGAAGATATTTCCTTTTCCAGCATAGGCCCCAAAGCGCTCTAAATAAACACTTACAGATCCTACAAAAGGAGTGTGTCAAAACCGTTCTATCAAAAGGAACGTTGAAGTCTGTGAGTTGAATGCACTCATCACACAGAAGTTTCTGAGAATGCTTCTGTCTAGTTTTTAGGTGAAGATATTTCATTTCCCAGCACAGGCCTCAATGCGCTAAAAATATACACTAGCAGATTCTACAAAAAGAGTGTTTCAAAACTGCTCTTTCAAAAGAAAGGTTCAAGTCTGTGAGTTGAATGCACTCATCACAAAGAGGTTTCTGAGAATGCTTTTGTCTAGTTTTTATGTGAAGATATTTCCTTTTCCAGAAATGGCCTCAAACAGCTCTAGATATCCACTTGAAGATTCAACAAAAAGAGAGTTTCAAAACTCTTCTATCGAAAAGAAGGTTCAACCCTGTGAGTAGAATGCAGTCATCACAAACCAGATTCTGAGAATGCTTCTGTCTAGTTTTTATGTGATGATATTTCCTTTTCCAGCATAGGCCCCAAAGCGCTCCAAATAAACACTTGCAGATTCTACAAAAGGAGTGTTTCCAAACTGTTCTATGAAAAGGAATGCTCAAGTCTGTGAGTTGAATGCACTCATCACACAGAAGTTTCTGAGAATGCTTCTGTCTAGTTTTTATTTGAAGATATTCCTTTTCCCAGCATAGGCCACAAAGCGCTCCAAATATCCACTTGCAGATTCTACAAAAAGAGTGTTTCAAAACTGCTCTTTCAAAAGGAACGTTCAAGTCTGTGAGTTGGATGCACTCATCATACAGAAGTTTCTGAGCATACTTCTGTCTAGTTTTTAGGTGAAGATATTTCATTTCCCAGCCTAGGCCTCAAAGCGTTCCAAATATCCACTTGCAGATTCTTCAAACAGAGTGTTTCAAAACTGCTCTTTCAAAAGGAACGTTCAAGTCTGTGAGTTGAAAGCTGTCATCATGAAGAAGTTTCTGAGAATGCTTCTGTCTAGTTCTTACGTGAAGATATCTCCTTTTCCTGCATAGGCCTCAAAGCCCTCCAAATAAACACTTGCACATTTTACAAAAGGAGTGTTACAAAACTGTTATATCAAAAGGAACGTTCGTGTCCGTGAGTTGAATGCACTCATCACACAGAAGTTTCTGAGAATGCTTCTGTCTAGTTCTTATGTGAAGATATTTCCTTTTCCAGCATAGACCTGAGAGCGCTCCAAATATCCACTTGCAGATTCTACAAAAAGAGTCTTTCAAAACTGCTCTTTCAAGAGGAACGTTCAAGTCTGTGAGTTGAACTCACTCCTCAGAAAGAGGGTTCTGAGAATGGTTCTATCTAGTTTTCATCTGCATGTATTTCCTTTTCCACTAGATGCCGTAGTCGCTCCATATATCCTCTTGCAGAAATTACAAAAGGTGTGTTTCCAAATTACTCTATCATAGTCAGTTTCAACTCTGTGAGTTGAATGCACGCATCGCGAAGAAGTTTCTGAGATTGCTTCTGTCTAGTTTTTAGTTGAAGATATTTCATTTCCCAGCATAGGCTTCAAGGCGCTCCAAATATCCACTTGCAGATTGCACAAAAAGAGTGTTTCAAAACTCCTCTTTCAAAAGCAAGGTTCAAATATGTGAGTTGAATGTACTCATCACACAGTAGTTTCTGAGAATCCTTCTGTCTAGTTTGTAAGTGAAGATATTTCATTTCCCAGCATAGGACTCAGTGCGCTCCAAATATACAGTAGCAGATTCTACAAAAAGAGTGTTTCAAAACTGCTCTTTCAAAAGAAAGGTTCAAGTCTGTGAGTTGAATGCACTCATCACAAAGAGGTTTCTGAGAATTCTTCTGTCTAGTTTTTATGTGAAGATGTTTCCTTTTCCAGTATTGGCCTCAAACAGCTCCAAATATCCACTTGCAGATTCTACAAAAAGAGCGTTTCAAAACTCTTCTATCAAAAAGGAGGTTTCACTCCATGAGTAGAATAAAGTCATCACAAACAAGATTCTGAGAATGCTTCAGTCTAGTTTTAATGTGAAGATATTTCCTTTTCCAGCATAGGCCCCAAAGCGCTCGAAATAAACACTTACAGATCCTACAAAAGGAGTGTGTCAAAACCGTTCTATCAAAAGGAACGTTGAAGTCTGTGAGTTGAATGCACTCATCACACAGAAGTTTCTGAGAATGCTTCTGTCTAGTTTTTAGGTGAAGATATTTCATTTCCCAGCACAGGCCTCAATGCGCTAAAAATATACACTAGCAGATTCTACAAAAAGAGTGTTTCAAAACTGCTCTTTCAAAAGAAAGGTTCAAGTCTGTGAGTTGAATGCACTCATCACAAAGAGGTTTCTGAGAATGCTTTTGTCTAGTTTTTATGTGAAGATATTTCCTTTTCCAGAAATGGCCTCAAACAGCTCTAGATATCCACTTGAAGATTCAACAAAAAGAGAGTTTCAAAACTCTTCTATCGAAAAGAAGGTTCAACCCTGTGAGTAGAATGCAGTCATCACAAACCAGATTCTGAGAATGCTTCTGTCTAGTTTTTATGTGATGATATTTCCTTTTCCAGCATAGGCCCCAAAGCGCTCCAAATAAACACTTGCAGATTCTACAAAAGGAGTGTTTCCAAACTGTTCTATGAAAAGGAATGCTCAAGTCTGTGAGTTGAATGCACTCATCACACAGAAGTTTCTGAGAATGCTTCTGTCTAGTTTTTATTTGAAGATATTCCTTTTCCCAGCATAGGCCACAAAGCGCTCCAAATATCCACTTGCAGATTCTACAAAAAGAGTGTTTCAAAACTGCTCTTTCAAAAGGAACGTTCAAGTCTGTGAGTTGGATGCACTCATCATACAGAAGTTTCTGAGCATACTTCTGTCTAGTTTTTAGGTGAAGATATTTCATTTCCCAGCCTAGGCCTCAAAGCGTTCCAAATATCCACTTGCAGATTCTTCAAACAGAGTGTTTCAAAACTGCTCTTTCAAAAGGAACGTTCAAGTCTGTGAGTTGAAAGCTGTCATCATGAAGAAGTTTCTGAGAATGCTTCTGTCTAGTTCTTACGTGAAGATATTTCCTTTTCCTGCATAGGCCTCAAAGCCCTCCAAATAAACACTTGCACATTTTACAAAAGGAGTGTTACAAAACTGTTATATCAAAAGGAACGTTCGTGTCTGTGAGTTGAATGCACTCATCACACAGAAGTTTCTGAGAATGCTTCTGTCTAGTTCTTATGTGAAGATATTTCCTTTTCCAGCATAGACCTGAGAGCGCTCCAAATATCCACTTGCAGATTCTACAAAAAGAGTCTTTCAAAACTGCTCTTTCAAGAGGAACGTTCAAGTCTGTGAGTTGAACTCACTCCTCAGAAAGAGGTTTCTGAGAATGGTTCTATCTAGTTTTCATCTGCATGTATTTCCTTTTCCACTAGATGCCGTAGTCGCTCCAAATATCCTCTTGCAGAAATTACAAAAAGTGTGTTTCCAAATTACTCTATCAAAGTCAGTTTCAACTCTGTGAGTTGAATGCACGCATCGCGAAGAAGTTTCTGAGATTGCTTCTGTCTAGTTTTTAGTTGAAGATATTTCATTTCCCAGCATAGGCTTCAAGGCGCTCCAAATATCCACTTGCAGATTGCACAAAAAGAGTGTTTCAAAACTCCTCTTTCAAAAGCAAGGTTCAAATATGTGAGTTGAATGTACTCATCACACAGTAGTTTCTGAGAATCCTTCTGTCTAGTTTGTAAGTGAAGATATTTCATTTCCCAGCATAGGACTCAGTGCGCTCCAAATATACAGTAGCAGATTCTACAAAAAGAGTGTTTCAAAACTGCTCTTTCAAAAGAAAGGTTCAAGTCTGTGAGTTGAATGCACTCATCACAAAGAGGTTTCTGAGAATTCTTCTGTCTAGTTTTTATGTGAAGATGTTTCCTTTTCCAGTATTGGCATCAAACAGCTCCAAATATCCACTTGCAGATTCTACAAAAAGAGCGTTTCAAAACTCTTCTATCAAAAAGGAGGTTTCACTCCATGAGTAGAATAAAGTCATCACAAACAAGATTCTGAGAATGCTTCAGTCTAGTTTTAATGTGAAGATATTTCCTTTTCCAGCATAGGCCCCAAAGCGCTCGAAATAAACACTTACAGATCCTACAAAAGGAGTGTGTCAAAACCGTTCTATCAAAAGGAACGTTGAAGTCTGTGAGTTGAATGCACTCATCACACAGAAGTTTCTGAGAATGCTTCTGTCTAGTTTTTAGGTGAAGATATTTCATTTCCCAGCACAGGCCTCAATGCGCTAAAAATATACACTAGCAGATTCTACAAAAAGAGTGTTTCAAAACTGCTCTTTCAAAAGAAAGGTTCAAGTCTGTGAGTTGAATGCACTCATCACAAAGAGGTTTCTGAGAATGCTTTTGTCTAGTTTTTATGTGAAGATATTTCCTTTTCCAGAAATGGCCTCAAACAGCTCTAGATATCCACTTGAAGATTCAACAAAAAGAGAGTTTCAAAACTCTTCTATCGAAAAGAAGGTTCAACCCTGTGAGTAGAATGCAGTCATCACAAACCAGATTCTGAGAATGCTTCTGTCTAGTTTTTATGTGATGATATTTCCTTTTCCAGCATAGGCCCCAAAGCGCTCCAAATAAACACTTGCAGATTCTACAAAAGGAGTGTTTCCAAACTGTTCTATGAAAAGGAATGCTCAAGTCTGTGAGTTGAATGCACTCATCACACAGAAGTTTCTGAGAATGCTTCTGTCTAGTTTTTATTTGAAGATATTCCTTTTCCCAGCATAGGCCACAAAGCGCTCCAAATATCCACTTGCAGATTCTACAAAAAGAGTGTTTCAAAACTGCTCTTTCAAAAGGAACGTTCAAGTCTGTGAGTTGGATGCACTCATCATACAGAAGTTTCTGAGCATACTTCTGTCTAGTTTTTAGGTGAAGATATTTCATTTCCCATCCTAGGCCTCAAAGCGTTCCAAATATCCACTTGCAGATTCTTCAAACAGAGTGTTTCAAAACTGCTCTTTCAAAAGGAACGTTCAAGTCTGTGAGTTGAAAGCTGTCATCATGAAGAAGTTTCTGAGAATGCTTCTGTCTAGTTCTTACGTGAAGATATTTCCTTTTCCTGCATAGGCCTCAAAGCCCTCCAAATAAACACTTGCACATTTTACAAAAGGAGTGTTACAAAACTGTTATATCAAAAGGAACGTTCGTGTCTGTGAGTTGAATGCACTCATCACACAGAAGTTTCTGAGAATGCTTCTGTCTAGTTCTTATGTGAAGATATTTCCTTTTCCAGCATAGACCTGAGAGCGCTCCAAATATCCACTTGCAGATTCTACAAAAAGAGTCTTTCAAAACTGCTCTTTCAAGAGGAACGTTCAAGTCTGTGAGTTGAACTCACTCCTCAGAAAGAGGTTTCTGAGAATGGTTCTATCTAGTTTTCATCTGCATGTATTTCCTTTTCCACTAGATGCCGTAGTCGCTCCAAATATCCTCTTGCAGAAATTACAAAAAGTGTGTTTCCAAATTACTCTATCAAAGTCAGTTTCAACTCTGTGAGTTGAATGCACGCATCGCGAAGAAGTTTCTGAGATTGCTTCTGTCTAGTTTTTAGTTGAAGATATTTCATTTCCCAGCATAGGCTTCAAGGCGCTCCAAATATCCACTTGCAGATTGCACAAAAAGAGTGTTTCAAAACTCCTCTTTCAAAAGCAAGGTTCAAATATGTGAGTTGAATGTACTCATCACACAGTAGTTTCTGAGAATCCTTCTGTCTAGTTTGTAAGTGAAGATATTTCATTTCCCAGCATAGGACTCAGTGCGCTCCAAATATACAGTAGCAGATTCTACAAAAAGAGTGTTTCAAAACTGCTCTTTCAAAAGAAAGGTTCAAGTCTGTGAGTTGAATGCACTCATCACAAAGAGGTTTCTGAGAATTCTTCTGTCTAGTTTTTATGTGAAGATGTTTCCTTTTCCAGTATTGGCCTCAAACAGCTCCAAATATCCACTTGCAGATTCTACAAAAAGAGCGTTTCAAAACTCTTCTATCAAAAAGGAGGTTTCACTCCATGAGTAGAATAAAGTCATCACAAACAAGATTCTGAGAATGCTTCAGTCTAGTTTTAATGTGAAGATATTTCCTTTTCCAGCATAGGCCCCAAAGCGCTCTAAATAAACACTTACAGATCCTACAAAAGGAGTGTGTCAAAACCGTTCTATCAAAAGGAACGTTGAAGTCTGTGAGTTGAATGCACTCATCACACAGAAGTTTCTGAGAATGCTTCTGTCTAGTTTTTAGGTGAAGATATTTCATTTCCCAGCACAGGCCTCAATGCGCTAAAAATATACACTAGCAGATTCTACAAAAAGAGTGTTTCAAAACTGCTCTTTCAAAAGAAAGGTTCAAGTCTGTGAGTTGAATGCACTCATCACAAAGAGGTTTCTGAGAATGCTTTTGTCTAGTTTTTATGTGAAGATATTTCCTTTTCCAGAAATGGCCTCAAACAGCTCTAGATATCCACTTGAAGATTCAACAAAAAGAGAGTTTCAAAACTCTTCTATCGAAAAGAAGGTTCAACCCTGTGAGTAGAATGCAGTCATCACAAACCAGATTCTGAGAATGCTTCTGTCTAGTTTTTATGTGATGATATTTCCTTTTCCAGCATAGGCCCCAAAGCGCTCCAAATAAACACTTGCAGATTCTACAAAAGGAGTGTTTCCAAACTGTTCTATGAAAAGGAATGCTCAAGTCTGTGAGTTGAATGCACTCATCACACAGAAGTTTCTGAGAATGCTTCTGTCTAGTTTTTATTTGAAGATATTCCTTTTCCCAGCATAGGCCACAAAGCGCTCCAAATATCCACTTGCAGATTCTACAAAAAGAGTGTTTCAAAACTGCTCTTTCAAAAGGAACGTTCAAGTCTGTGAGTTGGATGCACTCATCATACAGAAGTTTCTGAGCATACTTCTGTCTAGTTTTTAGGTGAAGATATTTCATTTCCCAGCCTAGGCCTCAAAGCGTTCCAAATATCCACTTGCAGATTCTTCAAACAGAGTGTTTCAAAACTGCTCTTTCAAAAGGAACGTTCAAGTCTGTGAGTTGAAAGCTGTCATCATGAAGAAGTTTCTGAGAATGCTTCTGTCTAGTTCTTACGTGAAGATATCTCCTTTTCCTGCATAGGCCTCAAAGCCCTCCAAATAAACACTTGCACATTTTACAAAAGGAGTGTTACAAAACTGTTATATCAAAAGGAACGTTCGTGTCCGTGAGTTGAATGCACTCATCACACAGAAGTTTCTGAGAATGCTTCTGTCTAGTTCTTATGTGAAGATATTTCCTTTTCCAGCATAGACCTGAGAGCGCTCCAAATATCCACTTGCAGATTCTACAAAAAGAGTCTTTCAAAACTGCTCTTTCAAGAGGAACGTTCAAGTCTGTGAGTTGAACTCACTCCTCAGAAAGAGGGTTCTGAGAATGGTTCTATCTAGTTTTCATCTGCATGTATTTCCTTTTCCACTAGATGCCGTAGTCGCTCCATATATCCTCTTGCAGAAATTACAAAAGGTGTGTTTCCAAATTACTCTATCATAGTCAGTTTCAACTCTGTGAGTTGAATGCACGCATCGCGAAGAAGTTTCTGAGATTGCTTCTGTCTAGTTTTTAGTTGAAGATATTTCATTTCCCAGCATAGGCTTCAAGGCGCTCCAAATATCCACTTGCAGATTGCACAAAAAGAGTGTTTCAAAACTCCTCTTTCAAAAGCAAGGTTCAAATATGTGAGTTGAATGTACTCATCACACAGTAGTTTCTGAGAATCCTTCTGTCTAGTTTGTAAGTGAAGATATTTCATTTCCCAGCATAGGACTCAGTGCGCTCCAAATATACAGTAGCAGATTCTACAAAAAGAGTGTTTCAAAACTGCTCTTTCAAAAGAAAGGTTCAAGTCTGTGAGTTGAATGCACTCATCACAAAGAGGTTTCTGAGAATTCTTCTGTCTAGTTTTTATGTGAAGATGTTTCCTTTTCCAGTATTGGCCTCAAACAGCTCCAAATATCCACTTGCAGATTCTACAAAAAGAGCGTTTCAAAACTCTTCTATCAAAAAGGAGGTTTCACTCCATGAGTAGAATAAAGTCATCACAAACAAGATTCTGAGAATGCTTCAGTCTAGTTTTAATGTGAAGATATTTCCTTTTCCAGCATAGGCCCCAAAGCGCTCGAAATAAACACTTACAGATCCTACAAAAGGAGTGTGTCAAAACCGTTCTATCAAAAGGAACGTTGAAGTCTGTGAGTTGAATGCACTCATCACACAGAAGTTTCTGAGAATGCTTCTGTCTAGTTTTTAGGTGAAGATATTTCATTTCCCAGCACAGGCCTCAATGCGCTAAAAATATACACTAGCAGATTCTACAAAAAGAGTGTTTCAAAACTGCTCTTTCAAAAGAAAGGTTCAAGTCTGTGAGTTGAATGCACTCATCACAAAGAGGTTTCTGAGAATGCTTTTGTCTAGTTTTTATGTGAAGATATTTCCTTTTCCAGAATTGGCCTCAAACAGCTCTAGATATCCACTTGAAGATTCAACAAAAAGAGAGTTTCAAAACTCTTCTATCGAAAAGAAGGTTCAACCCTGTGAGTAGAATGCAGTCATCACAAACCAGATTCTGAGAATGCTTCTGTCTAGTTTTTATGTGATGATATTTCCTTTTCCAGCATAGGCCCCAAAGCGCTCCAAATAAACACTTGCAGATTCTACAAAAGGAGTGTTTCCAAACTGTTCTATGAAAAGGAATGCTCAAGTCTGTGAGTTGAATGCACTCATCACACAGAAGTTTCTGAGAATGCTTCTGTCTAGTTTTTATTTGAAGATATTCCTTTTCCCAGCATAGGCCACAAAGCGCTCCAAATATCCACTTGCAGATTCTACAAAAAGAGTGTTTCAAAACTGCTCTTTCAAAAGGAACGTTCAAGTCTGTGAGTTGGATGCACTCATCATACAGAAGTTTCTGAGCATACTTCTGTCTAGTTTTTAGGTGAAGATATTTCATTTCCCAGCCTAGGCCTCAAAGCGTTCCAAATATCCACTTGCAGATCCTTCAAACAGAGTGTTTCAAAACTGCTCTTTCAAAAGGAACGTTCAAGTCTGTGAGTTGAAAGCTGTCATCATGAAGAAGTTTCTGAGAATGCTTCTGTCTAGTTCTTACGTGAAGATATTTCCTTTTCCTGCATAGGCCTCAAAGCCCTCCAAATAAACACTTGCACATTTTACAAAAGGAGTGTTACAAAACTGTTATGTCAAAAGGAACGTTCGTGTCCGTGAGTTGAATGCACTCATCACACAGAAGTTTCTGAGAATGCTTCTGTCTAGTTCTTATGTGAAGATATTTCCTTTTCCAGCATAGACCTGAGAGCGCTCCAAATATCCACTTGCAGATTCTACAAAAAGAGTGTTTCAAAACTGCTCTTTCAAGAGGAACGTTCAAGTCTGTGAGTTGAACTCACTCCTCAGAAAGAGGTTTCTGAGAATGGTTCTGTCTAGTTTTCATCTGCATGTATTTCCTTTTCCACTAGATGCCGTAGTCGCTCCAAATATCCTCTTGCAGAAATTACAAAAAGTGTGTTTCCAAATTACTCTATCAAAGTCAGTTTCAACTCTGTGAGTTGAATGCACGCATCGTGAAGAAGTTTCTGAGATTGCTTCTGTCTAGTTTTTAGTTGAAGATATTTCATTTCCCAGCATAGGCTTCAAGGCGCTCCAAATATCCACTTGCAGATTGCACAAAAAGAGTGTTTCAAAACTCCTCTTTCAAAAGCAAGGTTCAAATATGTGAGTTGAATGTACTCATCACACAGTAGTTTCTGAGAATCCTTCTGTCTAGTTTGTAAGTGAAGATATTTCATTTCCCAGCATAGGACTCAGTGCGCTCCAAATATACAGTAGCACATTCTACAAAAAGAGTGTTTCAAAACTGCTCTTTCAAAAGAAAGGTTCAAGTCTGTGAGTTGAATGCACTCATCACAAAGAGGTTTCTGAGAATTCTTCTGTCTAGTTTTTATGTGAAGATGTTTCCTTTTCCAGTATTGGCCTCAAACAGCTCCAAATATCCACTTGCAGATTCTACAAAAAGAGCGTTTCAAAACTCTTCTATCAAAAAGGAGGTTTCACTCCATGAGTAGAATAAAGTCATCACAAACAAGATTCTGAGAATGCTTCAGTCTAGTTTTAATGTGAAGATATTTCCTTTTCCAGCATAGGCCCCAAAGCGCTCGAAATAAACACTTACAGATCCTACAAAAGGAGTGTGTCAAAACCGTTCTATCAAAAGGAACGTTGAAGTCTGTGAGTTGAATGCACTCATCACACAGAAGTTTCTGAGAATGCTTCTGTCTAGTTTTTAGGTGAAGATATTTCATTTCCCAGCACAGGCCTCAATGCGCTAAAAATATACACTAGCAGATTCTACAAAAAGAGTGTTTCAAAACTGCTCTTTCAAAAGAAAGGTTCAAGTCTGTGAGTTGAATGCACTCATCACAAAGAGGTTTCTGAGAATGCTTTTGTCTAGTTTTTATGTGAAGATATTTCCGTTTCCAGAATTGGCCTCAAACAGCTCTAGATATCCACTTGAAGATTCAACAAAAAGAGAGTTTCAAAACTCTTCTATCGAAAAGAAGGTTCAACCCTGTGAGTAGAATGCAGTCATCACAAACCAGATTCTGAGAATGCTTCTGTCTAGTTTTTATGTGATGATATTTCCTTTTCCAGCATAGGCCCCAAAGCGCTCCAAATAAACACTTGCAGATTCTACAAAAGGAGTGTTTCCAAACTGTTCTATGAAAAGGAATGCTCAAGTCTGTGAGTTGAATGCACTCATCACACAGAAGTTTCTGAGAATGCTTCTGTCTAGTTTTTATTTGAAGATATTCCTTTTCCCAGCATAGGCCACAAAGCGCTCCAAATATCCACTTGCAGATTCTACAAAAAGAGTGTTTCAAAACTGCTCTTTCAAAAGGAACGTTCAAGTCTGTGAGTTGGATGCACTCATCATACAGAAGTTTCTGAGCATACTTCTGTCTAGTTTTTAGGTGAAGATATTTCATTTCCCAGCCTAGGCCTCAAAGCGTTCCAAATATCCACTTGCAGATTCTTCAAACAGAGTGTTTCAAAACTGCTCTTTCAAAAGGAACGTTCAAGTCTGTGAGTTGAAAGCTGTCATCATGAAGAAGTTTCTGAGAATGCTTCTGTCTAGTTCTTACGTGAAGATATTTCCTTTTCCTGCATAGGCCTCAAAGCCCTCCAAATAAACACTTGCACATTTTACAAAAGGAGTGTTACAAAACTGTTATATCAAAAGGAACGTTCGTGTCCGTGAGTTGAATGCACTCATCACACAGAAGTTTCTGAGAATGCTTCTGTCTAGTTCTTATGTGAAGATATTTCCTTTTCCAGCATAGACCTGAGAGCGCTCCAAATATCCACTTGCAGATTCTACAAAAAGAGTGTTTCAAAACTGCTCTTTCAAGAGGAACGTTCAAGTCTGTGAGTTGAACTCACTCCTCAGAAAGAGGGTTCTGAGAATGGTTCTATCTAGTTTTCATCTGCATGTATTTCCTTTTCCACTAGATGCCGTAGTCGCTCCATATATCCTCTTGCAGAAATTACAAAAGGTGTGTTTCCAAATTACTCTATCATAGTCAGTTTCAACTCTGTGAGTTGAATGCACGCATCGCGAAGAAGTTTCTGAGATTGCTTCTGTCTAGTTTTTAGTTGAAGATATTTCATTTCCCAGCATAGGCTTCAAGGCGCTCCAAATATCCACTTGCAGATTGCACAAAAAGAGTGTTTCAAAACTCCTCTTTCAAAAGCAAGGTTCAAATATGTGAGTTGAATGTACTCATCACACAGTAGTTTCTGAGAATCCTTCTGTCTAGTTTGTAAGTGAAGATATTTCATTTCCCAGCATAGGACTCAGTGCGCTCCAAATATACAGTAGCAGATTCTACAAAAAGAGTGTTTCAAAACTGCTCTTTCAAAAGAAAGGTTCAAGTCTGTGAGTTGAATGCACTCATCACAAAGAGGTTTCTGAGAATTCTTCTGTCTAGTTTTTATGTGAAGATGTTTCCTTTTCCAGTATTGGCCTCAAACAGCTCCAAATATCCACTTGCAGATTCTACAAAAAGAGCGTTTCAAAACTCTTCTATCAAAAAGAAGGTTTCACTCCATGAGTAGAATAAAGTCATCACAAACAAGATTCTGAGAATGCTTCAGTCTAGTTTTAATGTGAAGATATTTCCTTTTCCAGCATAGGCCCCAAAGCGCTCGAAATAAACACTTACAGATCCTACAAAAGGAGTGTGTCAAAACCGTTCTATCAAAAGGAACGTTGAAGTCTGTGAGTTGAATGCACTCATCACACAGAAGTTTCTGAGAATGCTTCTGTCTAGTTTTTAGGTGAAGATATTTCATTTCCCAGCACAGGCCTCAATGCGCTAAAAATATACACTAGCAGATTCTACAAAAAGAGTGTTTCAAAACTGCTCTTTCAAAAGAAAGGTTCAAGTCTGTGAGTTGAATGCACTCATCACAAAGAGGTTTCTGAGAATGCTTTTGTCTAGTTTTTATGTGAAGATATTTCCTTTTCCAGAATTGGCCTCAAACAGCTCTAGATATCCACTTGAAGATTCAACAAAAAGAGAGTTTCAAAACTCTTCTATCGAAAAGAAGGTTCAACCCTGTGAGTAGAATGCAGTCATCACAAACCAGATTCTGAGAATGCTTCTGTCTAGTTTTTATGTGATGATATTTCCTTTTCCAGCATAGGCCCCAAAGCGCTCCAAATAAACACTTGCAGATTCTACAAAAGGAGTGTTTCCAAACTGTTCTATGAAAAGGAATGCTCAAGTCTGTGAGTTGAATGCACTCATCACACAGAAGTTTCTGAGAATGCTTCTGTCTAGTTTTTATTTGAAGATATTCCTTTTCCCAGCATAGGCCACAAAGCGCTCCAAATATCCACTTGCAGATTCTACAAAAAGAGTGTTTCAAAACTGCTCTTTCAAAAGGAACGTTCAAGTCTGTGAGTTGGATGCACTCATCATACAGAAGTTTCTGAGCATACTTCTGTCTAGTTTTTAGGTGAAGATATTTCATTTCCCAGCCTAGGCCTCAAAGCGTTCCAAATATCCACTTGCAGATCCTTCAAACAGAGTGTTTCAAAACTGCTCTTTCAAAAGGAACGTTCAAGTCTGTGAGTTGAAAGCTGTCATCATGAAGAAGTTTCTGAGAATGCTTCTGTCTAGTTCTTACGTGAAGATATTTCCTTTTCCTGCATAGGCCTCAAAGCCCTCCAAATAAACACTTGCACATTTTACAAAAGGAGTGTTACAAAACTGTTATATCAAAAGGAACGTTCGTGTCCGTGAGTTGAATGCACTCATCACACAGAAGTTTCTGAGAATGCTTCTGTCTAGTTCTTATGTGAAGATATTTCCTTTTCCAGCATAGACCTGAGAGCGCTCCAAATATCCACTTGCAGATTCTACAAAAAGAGTGTTTCAAAACTGCTCTTTCAAGAGGAACGTTCAAGTCTGTGAGTTGAACTCACTCCTCAGAAAGAGGTTTCTGAGAATGGTTCTATCTAGTTTTCATCTGCATGTATTTCCTTTTCCACTAGATGCCGTAGTCGCTCCATATATCCTCTTGCAGAAATTACAAAAGGTGTGTTTCCAAATTACTCTATCAAAGTCAGTTTCAACTCTGTGAGTTGAATGCACGCATCGCGAAGAAGTTTCTGAGATTGCTTCTGTCTAGTTTTTAGTTGAAGATATTTCATTTCCCAGCATAGGCTTCAAGGCGCTCCAAATATCCACTTGCAGATTGCACAAAAAGAGTGTTTCAAAACTCCTCTTTCAAAAGCAAGGTTCAAATATGTGAGTTGAATGTACTCATCACACAGTAGTTTCTGAGAATCCTTCTGTCTAGTTTGTAAGTGAAGATATTTCATTTCCCAGCATAGGACTCAGTGCGCTCCAAATATACAGTAGCAGATTCTACAAAAAGAGTGTTTCAAAACTGCTCTTTCAAAAGAAAGGTTCAAGTCTGTGAGTTGAATGCACTCATCACAAAGAGGTTTCTGAGAATTCTTCTGTCTAGTTTTTATGTGAAGATGTTTCCTTTTCCAGTATTGGCCTCAAACAGCTCCAAATATCCACTTGCAGATTCTACAAAAAGAGCGTTTCAAAACTCTTCTATCAAAAAGAAGGTTTCACTCCATGAGTAGAATAAAGTCATCACAAACAAGATTCTGAGAATGCTTCAGTCTAGTTTTAATGTGAAGATATTTCCTTTTCCAGCATAGGCCCCAAAGCGCTCGAAATAAACACTTACAGATCCTACAAAAGGAGTGTGTCAAAACCGTTCTATCAAAAGGAACGTTGAAGTCTGTGAGTTGAATGCACTCATCACACAGAAGTTTCTGAGAATGCTTCTGTCTAGTTTTTAGGTGAAGATATTTCATTTCCCAGCACAGGCCTCAATGCGCTAAAAATATACACTAGCAGATTCTACAAAAAGAGTGTTTCAAAACTGCTCTTTCAAAAGAAAGGTTCAAGTCTGTGAGTTGAATGCACTCATCACAAAGAGGTTTCTGAGAATGCTTTTGTCTAGTTTTTATGTGAAGATATTTCCGTTTCCAGAATTGGCCTCAAACAGCTCTAGATATCCACTTGAAGATTCAACAAAAAGAGAGTTTCAAAACTCTTCTATCGAAAAGAAGGTTCAACCCTGTGAGTAGAATGCAGTCATCACAAACCAGATTCTGAGAATGCTTCTGTCTAGTTTTTATGTGATGATATTTCCTTTTCCAGCATAGGCCCCAAAGCGCTCCAAATAAACACTTGCAGATTCTACAAAAGGAGTGTTTCCAAACTGTTCTATGAAAAGGAATGCTCAAGTCTGTGAGTTGAATGCACTCATCACACAGAAGTTTCTGAGAATGCTTCTGTCTAGTTTTTATTTGAAGATATTCCTTTTCCCAGCATAGGCCACAAAGCGCTCCAAATATCCACTTGCAGATTCTACAAAAAGAGTGTTTCAAAACTGCTCTTTCAAAACGAACGTTCAAGTCTGTGAGTTGGATGCACTCATCATACAGAAGTTTCTGAGCATACTTCTGTCTAGTTTTTAGGTGAAGATATTTCATTTCCCAGCCTAGGCCTCAAAGCGTTCCAAATATCCACTTGCAGATTCTTCAATCAGAGTGTTTCAAAACTGCTCTTTCAAAAGGAACGTTCAAGTCTGTGAGTTGAAAGCTGTCATCATGAAGAAGTTTCTGAGAATGCTTCTGTCTAGTTCTTACGTGAAGATATTTCCTTTTCCTGCATAGGCCTCAAAGCCCTCCAAATAAACACTTGCACATTTTACAAAAGGAGTGTTACAAAACTGTTATATCAAAAGGAACGTTCGTGTCCGTGAGTTGAATGCACTCATCACACAGAAGTTTCTGAGAATGCTTCTGTCTAGTTCTTATGTGAAGATATTTCCTTTTCCAGCATAGACCTGAGAGCGCTCCAAATATCCACTTGCAGATTCTACAAAAAGAGTGTTTCAAAACTGCTCTTTCAAGAGGAACGTTCAAGTCTGTGAGTTGAACTCACTCCTCAGAAAGAGGGTTCTGAGAATGGTTCTATCTAGTTTTCATCTGCATGTATTTCCTTTTCCACTAGATGCCGTAGTCGCTCCATATATCCTCTTGCAGAAATTACAAAAGGTGTGTTTCCAAATTACTCTATCATAGTCAGTTTCAACTCTGTGAGTTGAATGCACGCATCGCGAAGAAGTTTCTGAGATTGCTTCTGTCTAGTTTTTAGTTGAAGATATTTCATTTCCCAGCATAGGCTTCAAGGCGCTCCAAATATCCACTTGCAGATTGCACAAAAAGAGTGTTTCAAAACTCCTCTTTCAAAAGCAAGGTTCAAATATGTGAGTTGAATGTACTCATCACACAGTAGTTTCTGAGAATCCTTCTGTCTAGTTTGTAAGTGAAGATATTTCATTTCCCAGCATAGGACTCAGTGCGCTCCAAATATACAGTAGCAGATTCTACAAAAAGAGTGTTTCAAAACTGCTCTTTCAAAAGAAAGGTTCAAGTCTGTGAGTTGAATGCACTCATCACAAAGAGGTTTCTGAGAATTCTTCTGTCTAGTTTTTATGTGAAGATGTTTCCTTTTCCAGTATTGGCCTCAAACAGCTCCAAATATCCACTTGCAGATTCTACAAAAAGAGCGTTTCAAAACTCTTCTATCAAAAAGAAGGTTTCACTCCATGAGTAGAATAAAGTCATCACAAACAAGATTCTGAGAATGCTTCAGTCTAGTTTTAATGTGAAGATATTTCCTTTTCCAGCATAGGCCCCAAAGCGCTCGAAATAAACACTTACAGATCCTACAAAAGGAGTGTGTCAAAACCGTTCTATCAAAAGGAACGTTGAAGTCTGTGAGTTGAATGCACTCATCACACAGAAGTTTCTGAGAATGCTTCTGTCTAGTTTTTAGGTGAAGATATTTCATTTCCCAGCACAGGCCTCAATGCGCTAAAAATATACACTAGCAGATTCTACAAAAAGAGTGTTTCAAAACTGCTCTTTCAAAAGAAAGGTTCAAGTCTGTGAGTTGAATGCACTCATCACAAAGAGGTTTCTGAGAATGCTTTTGTCTAGTTTTTATGTGAAGATATTTCCTTTTCCAGAATTGGCCTCAAACAGCTCTAGATATCCACTTGAAGATTCAACAAAAAGAGAGTTTCAAAACTCTTCTATCGAAAAGAAGGTTCAACCCTGTGAGTAGAATGCAGTCATCACAAACCAGATTCTGAGAATGCTTCTGTCTAGTTTTTATGTGATGATATTTCCTTTTCCAGCATAGGCCCCAAAGCGCTCCAAATAAACACTTGCAGATTCTACAAAAGGAGTGTTTCCAAACTGTTCTATGAAAAGGAATGCTCAAGTCTGTGAGTTGAATGCACTCATCACACAGAAGTTTCTGAGAATGCTTCTGTCTAGTTTTTATTTGAAGATATTCCTTTTCCCAGCATAGGCCACAAAGCGCTCCAAATATCCACTTGCAGATTCTACAAAAAGAGTGTTTCAAAACTGCTCTTTCAAAAGGAACGTTCAAGTCTGTGAGTTGGATGCACTCATCATACAGAAGTTTCTGAGCATACTTCTGTCTAGTTTTTAGGTGAAGATATTTCATTTCCCAGCCTAGGCCTCAAAGCGTTCCAAATATCCACTTGCAGATTCTTCAAACAGAGTGTTTCAAAACTGCTCTTTCAAAAGGAACGTTCAAGTCTGTGAGTTGAAAGCTGTCATCATGAAGAAGTTTCTGAGAATGCTTCTGTCTAGTTCTTACGTGAAGATATTTCCTTTTCCTGCATAGGCCTCAAAGCCCTCCAAATAAACACTTGCACATTTTACAAAAGGAGTGTTACAAAACTGTTATATCAAAAGGAACGTTCGTGTCCGTGAGTTGAATGCACTCATCACACAGAAGTTTCTGAGAATGCTTCTGTCTAGTTCTTATGTGAAGATATTTCCTTTTCCAGCATAGACCTGAGAGCGCTCCAAATATCCACTTGCAGATTCTACAAAAAGAGTGTTTCAAAACTGCTCTTTCAAGAGGAACGTTCAAGTCTGTGAGTTGAACTCACTCCTCAGAAAGAGGGTTCTGAGAATGGTTCTATCTAGTTTTCATCTGCATGTATTTCCTTTTCCACTAGATGCCGTAGTCGCTCCATATATCCTCTTGCAGAAATTACAAAAGGTGTGTTTCCAAATTACTCTATCATAGTCAGTTTCAACTCTGTGAGTTGAATGCACGCATCGCGAAGAAGTTTCTGAGATTGCTTCTGTCTAGTTTTTAGTTGAAGATATTTCATTTCCCAGCATAGGCTTCAAGGCGCTCCAAATATCCACTTGCAGATTGCACAAAAAGAGTGTTTCAAAACTCCTCTTTCAAAAGCAAGGTTCAAATATGTGAGTTGAATGTACTCATCACACAGTAGTTTCTGAGAATCCTTCTGTCTAGTTTGTAAGTGAAGATATTTCATTTCCCAGCATAGGACTCAGTGCGCTCCAAATATACAGTAGCAGATTCTACAAAAAGAGTGTTTCAAAACTGCTCTTTCAAAAGAAAGGTTCAAGTCTGTGAGTTGAATGCACTCATCACAAAGAGGTTTCTGAGAATTCTTCTGTCTAGTTTTTATGTGAAGATGTTTCCTTTTCCAGTATTGGCCTCAAACAGCTCCAAATATCCACTTGCAGATTCTACAAAAAGAGCGTTTCAAAACTCTTCTATCAAAAAGAAGGTTTCACTCCATGAGTAGAATAAAGTCATCACAAACAAGATTCTGAGAATGCTTCAGTCTAGTTTTAATGTGAAGATATTTCCTTTTCCAGCATAGGCCCCAAAGCGCTCGAAATAAACACTTACAGATCCTACAAAAGGAGTGTGTCAAAACCGTTCTATCAAAAGGAACGTTGAAGTCTGTGAGTTGAATGCACTCATCACACAGAAGTTTCTGAGAATGCTTCTGTCTAGTTTTTAGGTGAAGATATTTCATTTCCCAGCACAGGCCTCAATGCGCTAAAAATATACACTAGCAGATTCTACAAAAAGAGTGTTTCAAAACTGCTCTTTCAAAAGAAAGGTTCAAGTCTGTGAGTTGAATGCACTCATCACAAAGAGGTTTCTGAGAATGCTTTTGTCTAGTTTTTATGTGAAGATATTTCCTTTTCCAGAATTGGCCTCAAACAGCTCTAGATATCCACTTGAAGATTCAACAAAAAGAGAGTTTCAAAACTCTTCTATCGAAAAGAAGGTTCAACCCTGTGAGTAGAATGCAGTCATCACAAACCAGATTCTGAGAATGCTTCTGTCTAGTTTTTATGTGATGATATTTCCTTTTCCAGCATAGGCCCCAAAGCGCTCCAAATAAACACTTGCAGATTCTACAAAAGGAGTGTTTCCAAACTGTTCTATGAAAAGGAATGCTCAAGTCTGTGAGTTGAATGCACTCATCACACAGAAGTTTCTGAGAATGCTTCTGTCTAGTTTTTATTTGAAGATATTCCTTTTCCCAGCATAGGCCACAAAGCGCTCCAAATATCCACTTGCAGATTCTACAAAAAGAGTGTTTCAAAACTGCTCTTTCAAAAGGAACGTTCAAGTCTGTGAGTTGGATGCACTCATCATACAGAAGTTTCTGAGCATACTTCTGTCTAGTTTTTAGGTGAAGATATTTCATTTCCCAGCCTAGGCCTCAAAGCGTTCCAAATATCCACTTGCAGATCCTTCAAACAGAGTGTTTCAAAACTGCTCTTTCAAAAGGAACGTTCAAGTCTGTGAGTTGAAAGCTGTCATCATGAAGAAGTTTCTGAGAATGCTTCTGTCTAGTTCTTACGTGAAGATATTTCCTTTTCCTGCATAGGCCTCAAAGCCCTCCAAATAAACACTTGCACATTTTACAAAAGGAGTGTTACAAAACTGTTATATCAAAAGGAACGTTCGTGTCCGTGAGTTGAATGCACTCATCACACAGAAGTTTCTGAGAATGCTTCTGTCTAGTTCTTATGTGAAGATATTTCCTTTTCCAGCATAGACCTGAGAGCGCTCCAAATATCCACTTGCAGATTCTACAAAAAGAGTGTTTCAAAACTGCTCTTTCAAGAGGAACGTTCAAGTCTGTGAGTTGAACTCACTCCTCAGAAAGAGGTTTCTGAGAATGGTTCTATCTAGTTTTCATCTGCATGTATTTCCTTTTCCACTAGATGCCGTAGTCGCTCCATATATCCTCTTGCAGAAATTACAAAAGGTGTGTTTCCAAATTACTCTATCAAAGTCAGTTTCAACTCTGTGAGTTGAATGCACGCATCGCGAAGAAGTTTCTGAGATTGCTTCTGTCTAGTTTTTAGTTGAAGATATTTCATTTCCCAGCATAGGCTTCAAGGCGCTCCAAATATCCACTTGCAGATTGCACAAAAAGAGTGTTTCAAAACTCCTCTTTCAAAAGCAAGGTTCAAATATGTGAGTTGAATGTACTCATCACACAGTAGTTTCTGAGAATCCTTCTGTCTAGTTTGTAAGTGAAGATATTTCATTTCCCAGCATAGGACTCAGTGCGCTCCAAATATACAGTAGCAGATTCTACAAAAAGAGTGTTTCAAAACTGCTCTTTCAAAAGAAAGGTTCAAGTCTGTGAGTTGAATGCACTCATCACAAAGAGGTTTCTGAGAATTCTTCTGTCTAGTTTTTATGTGAAGATGTTTCCTTTTCCAGTATTGGCCTCAAACAGCTCCAAATATCCACTTGCAGATTCTACAAAAAGAGCGTTTCAAAACTCTTCTATCAAAAAGAAGGTTTCACTCCATGAGTAGAATAAAGTCATCACAAACAAGATTCTGAGAATGCTTCAGTCTAGTTTTAATGTGAAGATATTTCCTTTTCCAGCATAGGCCCCAAAGCGCTCGAAATAAACACTTACAGATCCTACAAAAGGAGTGTGTCAAAACCGTTCTATCAAAAGGAACGTTGAAGTCTGTGAGTTGAATGCACTCATCACACAGAAGTTTCTGAGAATGCTTCTGTCTAGTTTTTAGGTGAAGATATTTCATTTCCCAGCACAGGCCTCAATGCGCTAAAAATATACACTAGCAGATTCTACAAAAAGAGTGTTTCAAAACTGCTCTTTCAAAAGAAAGGTTCAAGTCTGTGAGTTGAATGCACTCATCACAAAGAGGTTTCTGAGAATGCTTTTGTCTAGTTTTTATGTGAAGATATTTCCGTTTCCAGAATTGGCCTCAAACAGCTCTAGATATCCACTTGAAGATTCAACAAAAAGAGAGTTTCAAAACTCTTCTATCGAAAAGAAGGTTCAACCCTGTGAGTAGAATGCAGTCATCACAAACCAGATTCTGAGAATGCTTCTGTCTAGTTTTTATGTGATGATATTTCCTTTTCCAGCATAGGCCCCAAAGCGCTCCAAATAAACACTTGCAGATTCTACAAAAGGAGTGTTTCCAAACTGTTCTATGAAAAGGAATGCTCAAGTCTGTGAGTTGAATGCACTCATCACACAGAAGTTTCTGAGAATGCTTCTGTCTAGTTTTTATTTGAAGATATTCCTTTTCCCAGCATAGGCCACAAAGCGCTCCAAATATCCACTTGCAGATTCTACAAAAAGAGTGTTTCAAAACTGCTCTTTCAAAACGAACGTTCAAGTCTGTGAGTTGGATGCACTCATCATACAGAAGTTTCTGAGCATACTTCTGTCTAGTTTTTAGGTGAAGATATTTCATTTCCCAGCCTAGGCCTCAAAGCGTTCCAAATATCCACTTGCAGATTCTTCAATCAGAGTGTTTCAAAACTGCTCTTTCAAAAGGAACGTTCAAGTCTGTGAGTTGAAAGCTGTCATCATGAAGAAGTTTCTGAGAATGCTTCTGTCTAGTTCTTACGTGAAGATATTTCCTTTTCCTGCATAGGCCTCAAAGCCCTCCAAATAAACACTTGCACATTTTACAAAAGGAGTGTTACAAAACTGTTATATCAAAAGGAACGTTCGTGTCCGTGAGTTGAATGCACTCATCACACAGAAGTTTCTGAGAATGCTTCTGTCTAGTTCTTATGTGAAGATATTTCCTTTTCCAGCATAGACCTGAGAGCGCTCCAAATATCCACTTGCAGATTCTACAAAAAGAGTGTTTCAAAACTGCTCTTTCAAGAGGAACGTTCAAGTCTGTGAGTTGAACTCACTCCTCAGAAAGAGGGTTCTGAGAATGGTTCTATCTAGTTTTCATCTGCATGTATTTCCTTTTCCACTAGATGCCGTAGTCGCTCCATATATCCTCTTGCAGAAATTACAAAAGGTGTGTTTCCAAATTACTCTATCATAGTCAGTTTCAACTCTGTGAGTTGAATGCACGCATCGCGAAGAAGTTTCTGAGATTGCTTCTGTCTAGTTTTTAGTTGAAGATATTTCATTTCCCAGCATAGGCTTCAAGGCGCTCCAAATATCCACTTGCAGATTGCACAAAAAGAGTGTTTCAAAACTCCTCTTTCAAAAGCAAGGTTCAAATATGTGAGTTGAATGTACTCATCACACAGTAGTTTCTGAGAATCCTTCTGTCTAGTTTGTAAGTGAAGATATTTCATTTCCCAGCATAGGACTCAGTGCGCTCCAAATATACAGTAGCAGATTCTACAAAAAGAGTGTTTCAAAACTGCTCTTTCAAAAGAAAGGTTCAAGTCTGTGAGTTGAATGCACTCATCACAAAGAGGTTTCTGAGAATTCTTCTGTCTAGTTTTTATGTGAAGATGTTTCCTTTTCCAGTATTGGCCTCAAACAGCTCCAAATATCCACTTGCAGATTCTACAAAAAGAGCGTTTCAAAACTCTTCTATCAAAAAGAAGGTTTCACTCCATGAGTAGAATAAAGTCATCACAAACAAGATTCTGAGAATGCTTCAGTCTAGTTTTAATGTGAAGATATTTCCTTTTCCAGCATAGGCCCCAAAGCGCTCGAAATAAACACTTACAGATCCTACAAAAGGAGTGTGTCAAAACCGTTCTATCAAAAGGAACGTTGAAGTCTGTGAGTTGAATGCACTCATCACACAGAAGTTTCTGAGAATGCTTCTGTCTAGTTTTTAGGTGAAGATATTTCATTTCCCAGCACAGGCCTCAATGCGCTAAAAATATACACTAGCAGATTCTACAAAAAGAGTGTTTCAAAACTGCTCTTTCAAAAGAAAGGTTCAAGTCTGTGAGTTGAATGCACTCATCACAAAGAGGTTTCTGAGAATGCTTTTGTCTAGTTTTTATGTGAAGATATTTCCTTTTCCAGAATTGGCCTCAAACAGCTCTAGATATCCACTTGAAGATTCAACAAAAAGAGAGTTTCAAAACTCTTCTATCGAAAAGAAGGTTCAACCCTGTGAGTAGAATGCAGTCATCACAAACCAGATTCTGAGAATGCTTCTGTCTAGTTTTTATGTGATGATATTTCCTTTTCCAGCATAGGCCCCAAAGCGCTCCAAATAAACACTTGCAGATTCTACAAAAGGAGTGTTTCCAAACTGTTCTATGAAAAGGAATGCTCAAGTCTGTGAGTTGAATGCACTCATCACACAGAAGTTTCTGAGAATGCTTCTGTCTAGTTTTTATTTGAAGATATTCCTTTTCCCAGCATAGGCCACAAAGCGCTCCAAATATCCACTTGCAGATTCTACAAAAAGAGTGTTTCAAAACTGCTCTTTCAAAAGGAACGTTCAAGTCTGTGAGTTGGATGCACTCATCATACAGAAGTTTCTGAGCATACTTCTGTCTAGTTTTTAGGTGAAGATATTTCATTTCCCAGCCTAGGCCTCAAAGCGTTCCAAATATCCACTTGCAGATCCTTCAAACAGAGTGTTTCAAAACTGCTCTTTCAAAAGGAACGTTCAAGTCTGTGAGTTGAAAGCTGTCATCATGAAGAAGTTTCTGAGAATGCTTCTGTCTAGTTCTTACGTGAAGATATTTCCTTTTCCTGCATAGGCCTCAAAGCCCTCCAAATAAACACTTGCACATTTTACAAAAGGAGTGTTACAAAACTGTTATATCAAAAGGAACGTTCGTGTCCGTGAGTTGAATGCACTCATCACACAGAAGTTTCTGAGAATGCTTCTGTCTAGTTCTTATGTGAAGATATTTCCTTTTCCAGCATAGACCTGAGAGCGCTCCAAATATCCACTTGCAGATTCTACAAAAAGAGTGTTTCAAAACTGCTCTTTCAAGAGGAACGTTCAAGTCTGTGAGTTGAACTCACTCCTCAGAAAGAGGTTTCTGAGAATGGTTCTATCTAGTTTTCATCTGCATGTATTTCCTTTTCCACTAGATGCCGTAGTCGCTCCATATATCCTCTTGCAGAAATTACAAAAGGTGTGTTTCCAAATTACTCTATCAAAGTCAGTTTCAACTCTGTGAGTTGAATGCACGCATCGCGAAGAAGTTTCTGAGATTGCTTCTGTCTAGTTTTTAGTTGAAGATATTTCATTTCCCAGCATAGGCTTCAAGGCGCTCCAAATATCCACTTGCAGATTGCACAAAAAGAGTGTTTCAAAACTCCTCTTTCAAAAGCAAGGTTCAAATATGTGAGTTGAATGTACTCATCACACAGTAGTTTCTGAGAATCCTTCTGTCTAGTTTGTAAGTGAAGATATTTCATTTCCCAGCATAGGACTCAGTGCGCTCCAAATATACAGTAGCAGATTCTACAAAAAGAGTGTTTCAAAACTGCTCTTTCAAAAGAAAGGTTCAAGTCTGTGAGTTGAATGCACTCATCACAAAGAGGTTTCTGAGAATTCTTCTGTCTAGTTTTTATGTGAAGATGTTTCCTTTTCCAGTATTGGCCTCAAACAGCTCCAAATATCCACTTGCAGATTCTACAAAAAGAGCGTTTCAAAACTCTTCTATCAAAAAGAAGGTTTCACTCCATGAGTAGAATAAAGTCATCACAAACAAGATTCTGAGAATGCTTCAGTCTAGTTTTAATGTGAAGATATTTCCTTTTCCAGCATAGGCCCCAAAGCGCTCGAAATAAACACTTACAGATCCTACAAAAGGAGTGTGTCAAAACCGTTCTATCAAAAGGAACGTTGAAGTCTGTGAGTTGAATGCACTCATCACACAGAAGTTTCTGAGAATGCTTCTGTCTAGTTTTTAGGTGAAGATATTTCATTTCCCAGCACAGGCCTCAATGCGCTAAAAATATACACTAGCAGATTCTACAAAAAGAGTGTTTCAAAACTGCTCTTTCAAAAGAAAGGTTCAAGTCTGTGAGTTGAATGCACTCATCACAAAGAGGTTTCTGAGAATGCTTTTGTCTAGTTTTTATGTGAAGATATTTCCGTTTCCAGAATTGGCCTCAAACAGCTCTAGATATCCACTTGAAGATTCAACAAAAAGAGAGTTTCAAACCTCTTCTATCGAAAAGAAGGTTCAACCCTGTGAGTAGAATGCAGTCATCACAAACCAGATTCTGAGAATGCTTCTGTCTAGTTTTTATGTGATGATATTTCCTTTTCCAGCATAGGCCCCAAAGCGCTCCAAATAAACACTTGCAGATTCTACAAAAGGAGTGTTTCCAAACTGTTCTATGAAAAGGAATGCTCAAGTCTGTGAGTTGAATGCACTCATCACACAGAAGTTTCTGAGAATGCTTCTGTCTAGTTTTTATTTGAAGATATTCCTTTTCCCAGCATAGGCCACAAAGCGCTCCAAATATCCACTTGCAGATTCTACAAAAAGAGTGTTTCAAAACTGCTCTTTCAAAACGAACGTTCAAGTCTGTGAGTTGGATGCACTCATCATACAGAAGTTTCTGAGCATACTTCTGTCTAGTTTTTAGGTGAAGATATTTCATTTCCCAGCCTAGGCCTCAAAGCGTTCCAAATATCCACTTGCAGATTCTTCAATCAGAGTGTTTCAAAACTGCTCTTTCAAAAGGAACGTTCAAGTCTGTGAGTTGAAAGCTGTCATCATGAAGAAGTTTCTGAGAATGCTTCTGTCTAGTTCTTACGTGAAGATATTTCCTTTTCCTGCATAGGCCTCAAAGCCCTCCAAATAAACACTTGCACATTTTACAAAAGGAGTGTTACAAAACTGTTATATCTAAAGGAACGTTCGTGTCCGTGAGTTGAATGCACTCATCACACAGAAGTTTCTGAGAATGCTTCTGTCTAGTTCTTATGTGAAGATATTTCCTTTTCCAGCATAGACCTGAGAGCGCTCCAAATATCCACTTGCAGATTCTACAAAAAGAGTGTTTCATAACTGCTCTTTCAAGAGGAACGTTCAAGTCTGTGAGTTGAACTCACTCCTCAGAA
The DNA here is from genome assembly GCF_028885625.2 of Pongo pygmaeus. Taxonomy (NCBI): domain Eukaryota; kingdom Metazoa; phylum Chordata; class Mammalia; order Primates; family Hominidae; genus Pongo; species Pongo pygmaeus. The sequence continues at coordinate 11,884,431 of NC_072395.2, read as the reverse complement.
AGAGGTTTCTGAGAATGGTTCTATCTAGTTTTCATCTGCATGTATTTCCTTTTCCACTAGATGCCGTAGTCGCTCCATATATCCTCTTGCAGAAATTACAAAAAGTGTGTTTCCAAATTACTCTATCAAAGTCAGTTTCAACTCTGTGAGTTGAATGCACGCATCGCGAAGAAGTTTCTGAGATTGCTTCTGTCTAGTTTTTAGTTGAAGATATTTCATTTCCCAGCATAGGCTTCAAGGCGCTCCAAATATCCACTTGCAGATTGCACAAAAAGAGTGTTTCAAAACTCCTCTTTCAAAAGCAAGGTTCAAATATGTGAGTTGAATGTACTCATCACACAGTAGTTTCTGAGAATCCTTCTGTCTAGTTTGTAAGTGAAGATATTTCATTTCCCAGCATAGGACTCAGTGCGCTCCAAATATACAGTAGCAGATTCTACAAAAAGAGTGTTTCAAAACTGCTCTTTCAAAAGAAAGGTTCAAGTCTGTGAGTTGAATGCACTCATCACAAAGAGGTTTCTGAGAATTCTTCTGTCTAGTTTTTATGTGAAGATGTTTCCTTTTCCAGTATTGGCCTCAAACAGCTCCAAATATCCACTTGCAGATTCTACAAAAAGAGCGTTTCAAAACTCTTCTATCAAAAAGAAGGTTTCACTCCATGAGTAGAATAAAGTCATCACAAACAAGATTCTGAGAATGCTTCAGTCTAGTTTTAATGTGAAGATATTTCCTTTTCCAGCATAGGCCCCAAAGCGCTCGAAATAAACACTTACAGATCCTACAAAAGGAGTGTGTCAAAACCGTTCTATCAAAAGGAACGTTGAAGTCTGTGAGTTGAATGCACTCATCACACAGAAGTTTCTGAGAATGCTTCTGTCTAGTTTTTAGGTGAAGATATTTCATTTCCCAGCACAGGCCTCAATGCGCTAAAAATATACACTAGCAGATTCTACAAAAAGAGTGTTTCAAAACTGCTCTTTCAAAAGAAAGGTTCAAGTCTGTGAGTTGAATGCACTCATCACAAAGAGGTTTCTGAGAATGCTTTTGTCTAGTTTTTATGTGAAGATATTTCCTTTTCCAGAATTGGCCTCAAACAGCTCTAGATATCCACTTGAAGATTCAACAAAAAGAGAGTTTCAAAACTCTTCTATCGAAAAGAAGGTTCAACCCTGTGAGTAGAATGCAGTCATCACAAACCAGATTCTGAGAATGCTTCTGTCTAGTTTTTATGTGATGATATTTCCTTTTCCAGCATAGGCCCCAAAGCGCTCCAAATAAACACTTGCAGATTCTACAAAAGGAGTGTTTCCAAACTGTTCTATGAAAAGGAATGCTCAAGTCTGTGAGTTGAATGCACTCATCACACAGAAGTTTCTGAGAATGCTTCTGTCTAGTTTTTATTTGAAGATATTCCTTTTCCCAGCATAGGCCACAAAGCGCTCCAAATATCCACTTGCAGATTCTACAAAAAGAGTGTTTCAAAACTGCTCTTTCAAAACGAACGTTCAAGTCTGTGAGTTGGATGCACTCATCATACAGAAGTTTCTGAGCATACTTCTGTCTAGTTTTTAGGTGAAGATATTTCATTTCCCAGCCTAGGCCTCAAAGCGTTCCAAATATCCACTTGCAGATTCTTCAATCAGAGTGTTTCAAAACTGCTCTTTCAAAAGGAACGTTCAAGTCTGTGAGTTGAAAGCTGTCATCATGAAGAAGTTTCTGAGAATGCTTCTGTCTAGTTCTTACGTGAAGATATTTCCTTTTCCTGCATAGGCCTCAAAGCCCTCCAAATAAACACTTGCACATTTTACAAAAGGAGTGTTACAAAACTGTTATATCAAAAGGAACGTTCGTGTCCGTGAGTTGAATGCACTCATCACACAGAAGTTTCTGAGAATGCTTCTGTCTAGTTCTTATGTGAAGATATTTCCTTTTCCAGCATAGACCTGAGAGCGCTCCAAATATCCACTTGCAGATTCTACAAAAAGAGTGTTTCATAACTGCTCTTTCAAGAGGAACGTTCAAGTCTGTGAGTTGAACTCACTCCTCAGAAAGAGGTTTCTGAGAATGGTTCTATCTAGTTTTCATCTGCATGTATTTCCTTTTCCACTAGATGCCGTAGTCGCTCCATATATCCTCTTGCAGAAATTACAAAAAGTGTGTTTCCAAATTACTCTATCAAAGTCAGTTTCAACTCTGTGAGTTGAATGCACGCATCGCGAAGAAGTTTCTGAGATTGCTTCTGTCTAGTTTTTAGTTGAAGATATTTCATTTCCCAGCATAGGCTTCAAGGTGCTCCAAATATCCACTTGCAGATTGCACAGAAAGAGTGTTTCAAAACTCCTCTTTCAAAAGCAAGGTTCAAATATGTGAGTTGAATGTACTCATCCCACAGTAGTTTCTGAGAATCCTTCTGTCTAGTTTGTAAGTGAAGATATTTCATTTCCCAGCATAGGACTCAGTGCGCTCCAAATATACAGTAGCAGATTCTACAAAAAGAGTGTTTCAAAACTGCTCTTTCAAAAGAAAGGTTCAAGTCTGTGAGTTGAATGCACTCATCACAAAGAGGTTTCTGAGAATTCTTCTGTCTAGTTTTTATGTGAAGATGTTTCCTTTTCCAGTATTGGCCTCAAACAGCTCCAAATATCCACTTGCAGATTCTACAAAAAGAGCGTTTCAAAACTCTTCTATCAAAAAGAAGGTTTCACTCCATGAGTAGAATAAAGTCATCACAAACAAGATTCTGAGAATGCTTCAGTCTAGTTTTAATGTGAAGATATTTCCTTTTCCAGCATAGGCCCCAAAGCGCTCGAAATAAACACTTACAGATCCTACAAAAGGAGTGTGTCAAAACCGTTCTATCAAAAGGAACGTTGAAGTCTGTGAGTTGAATGCACTCATCACACAGAAGTTTCTGAGAATGCTTCTGTCTAGTTTTTAGGTGAAGATATTTCATTTCCCAGCACAGGCCTCAATGCGCTAAAAATATACACTAGCAGATTCTACAAAAAGAGTGTTTCAAAACTGCTCTTTCAAAAGAAAGGTTCAAGTCTGTGAGTTGAATGCACTCATCACAAAGAGGTTTCTGAGAATGCTTTTGTCTAGTTTTTATGTGAAGATATTTCCTTTTCCAGAATTGGCCTCAAACAGCTCTAGATATCCACTTGAAGATTCAACAAAAAGAGAGTTTCAAAACTCTTCTATCGAAAAGAAGGTTCAACCCTGTGAGTAGAATGCAGTCATCACAAACCAGATTCTGAGAATGCTTCTGTCTAGTTTTTATGTGATGATATTTCCTTTTCCAGCATAGGCCCCAAAGCGCTCCAAATAAACACTTGCAGATTCTACAAAAGGAGTGTTTCCAAACTGTTCTATGAAAAGGAATGCTCAAGTCTGTGAGTTGAATGCACTCATCACACAGAAGTTTCTGAGAATGCTTCTGTCTAGTTTTTATTTGAAGATATTCCTTTTCCCAGCATAGGCCACAAAGCGCTCCAAATATCCACTTGCAGATTCTACAAAAAGAGTGTTTCAAAACTGCTCTTTCAAAAGGAACGTTCAAGTCTGTGAGTTGGATGCACTCATCATACAGAAGTTTCTGAGCATACTTCTGTCTAGTTTTTAGGTGAAGATATTTCATTTCCCAGCCTAGGCCTCAAAGCGTTCCAAATATCCACTTGCAGATTCTTCAATCAGAGTGTTTCAAAACTGCTCTTTCAAAAGGAACGTTCAAGTCTGTGAGTTGAAAGCTGTCATCATGAAGAAGTTTCTGAGAATGCTTCTGTCTAGTTCTTACGTGAAGATATTTCCTTTTCCTGCATAGGCCTCAAAGCCCTCCAAATAAACACTTGCACATTTTACAAAAGGAGTGTTACAAAACTGTTATATCAAAAGGAACGTTCGTGTCCGTGAGTTGAATGCACTCATCACACAGAAGTTTCTGAGAATGCTTCTGTCTAGTTCTTATGTGAAGATATTTCCTTTTCCAGCATAGACCTGAGAGCGCTCCAAATATCCACTTGCAGATTCTACAAAAAGAGTGTTTCATAACTGCTCTTTCAAGAGGAACGTTCAAGTCTGTGAGTTGAACTCACTCCTCAGAAAGAGGTTTCTGAGAATGGTTCTATCTAGTTTTCATCTGCATGTATTTCCTTTTCCACTAGATGCCGTAGTCGCTCCATATATCCTCTTGCAGAAATTACAAAAAGTGTGTTTCCAAATTACTCTATCAAAGTCAGTTTCAACTCTGTGAGTTGAATGCACGCATCGCGAAGAAGTTTCTGAGATTGCTTCTGTCTAGTTTTTAGTTGAAGATATTTCATTTCCCAGCATAGGCTTCAAGGCGCTCCAAATATCCACTTGCAGATTGCACAAAAAGAGTGTTTCAAAACTCCTCTTTCAAAAGCAAGGTTCAAATATGTGAGTTGAATGTACTCATCACACAGTAGTTTCTGAGAATCCTTCTGTCTAGTTTGTAAGTGAAGATATTTCATTTCCCAGCATAGGACTCAGTGCGCTCCAAATATACAGTAGCAGATTCTACAAAAAGAGTGTTTCAAAACTGCTCTTTCAAAAGAAAGGTTCAAGTCTGTGAGTTGAATGCACTCATCACAAAGAGGTTTCTGAGAATTCTTCTGTCTAGTTTTTATGTGAAGATGTTTCCTTTTCCAGTATTGGCCTCAAACAGCTCCAAATATCCACTTGCAGATTCTACAAAAAGAGCGTTTCAAAACTCTTCTATCAAAAAGAAGGTTTCACTCCATGAGTAGAATAAAGTCATCACAAACAAGATTCTGAGAATGCTTCAGTCTAGTTTTAATGTGAAGATATTTCCTTTTCCAGCATAGGCCCCAAAGCGCTCGAAATAAACACTTACAGATCCTACAAAAGGAGTGTGTCAAAACCGTTCTATCAAAAGGAACGTTGAAGTCTGTGAGTTGAATGCACTCATCACACAGAAGTTTCTGAGAATGCTTCTGTCTAGTTTTTAGGTGAAGATATTTCATTTCCCAGCACAGGCCTCAATGCGCTAAAAATATACACTAGCAGATTCTACAAAAAGAGTGTTTCAAAACTGCTCTTTCAAAAGGAACGTTCAAGTCTGTGAGTTGGATGCACTCATCATACAGAAGTTTCTGAGCATACTTCTGTCTAGTTTTTAGGTGAAGATATTTCATTTCCCAGCCTAGGCCTCAAAGCGTTCCAAATATCCACTTGCAGATTCTTCAATCAGAGTGTTTCAAAACTGCTCTTTCAAAAGGAACGTTCAAGTCTGTGAGTTGAAAGCTGTCATCATGAAGAAGTTTCTGAGAATGCTTCTGTCTAGTTCTTACGTGAAGATATTTCCTTTTCCTGCATAGGCCTCAAAGCCCTCCAAATAAACACTTGCACATTTTACAAAAGGAGTGTTACAAAACTGTTATATCAAAAGGAACGTTCGTGACCGTGAGTTGAATGCACTCATCACACAGAAGTTTCTGAGAATGCTTCTGTCTAGTTCTTATGTGAAGATATTTCCTTTTCCAGCATAGACCTGAGAGCGCTCCAAATATCCACTTGCAGATTCTACAAAAAGAGTGTTTCATAACTGCTCTTTCAAGAGGAACGTTCAAGTCTGTGAGTTGAACTCACTCCTCAGAAAGAGGTTTCTGAGAATGGTTCTATCTAGTTTTCATCTGCATGTATTTCCTTTTCCACTAGATGCCGTAGTCGCTCCATATATCCTCTTGCAGAAATTACAAAAAGTGTGTTTCCAAATTACTCTATCAAAGTCAGTTTCAACTCTGTGAGTTGAATGCACGCATCACGAAGAAGTTTCTGAGATTGCTTCTGTCTAGTTTTTAGTTGAAGATATTTCATTTCCCAGCATAGGCTTCAAGGCGCTCCAAATATCCACTTGCAGATTGCACAAAAAGAGTGTTTCAAAACTCCTCTTTCAAAAGCAAGGTTCAAATATTTGAGTTGAATGTACTCATCACACAGTAGTTTCTGAGAATCCTTCTGTCTAGTTTGTAAGTGAAGATATTTCATTTCCCAGCATAGGACTCAGTGCGCTCCAAATATACAGTAGCAGATTCTACAAAAAGAGTGTTTCAAAACTGCTCTTTCAAAAGAAAGGTTCAAGTCTGTGAGTTGAATGCACTCATCACAAAGAGGTTTCTGAGAATTCTTCTGTCTAGTTTTTATGTGAAGATGTTTCCTTTTCCAGTATTGGCCTCAAACAGCTCCAAATATCCACTTGCAGATTCTACAAAAAGAGCGTTTCAAAACTCTTCTATCAAAAAGAAGGTTTCACTCCATGAGTAGAATAAAGTCATCACAAACAAGATTCTGAGAATGCTTCAGTCTAGTTTTAATGTGAAGATATTTCCTTTTCCAGCATAGGCCCCAAAGCGCTCGAAATAAACACTTACAGATCCTACAAAAGGAGTGTGTCAAAACCGTTCTATCAAAAGGAACGTTGAAGTCTGTGAGTTGAATGCACTCATCACACAGAAGTTTCTGAGAATGCTTCTGTCTAGTTTTTAGGTGAAGATATTTCATTTCCCAGCACAGGCCTCAATGCGCTAAAAATATACACTAGCAGATTCTACAAAAAGAGTGTTTCAAAACTGCTCTTTCAAAAGAAAGGTTCAAGTCTGTGAGTTGAATGCACTCATCACAAAGAGGTTTCTGAGAATGCTTTTGTCTAGTTTTTATGTGAAGATATTTCCTTTTCCAGAATTGGCCTCAAACAGCTCTAGATATCCACTTGAAGATTCAACAAAAAGAGAGTTTCAAAACTCTTCTATCGAAAAGAAGGTTCAACCCTGTGAGTAGAATGCAGTCATCACAAACCAGATTCTGAGAATGCTTCTGTCTAGTTTTTATGTGATGATATTTCCTTTTCCAGCATAGGCCCCAAAGCGCTCCAAATAAACACTTGCAGATTCTACAAAAGGAGTGTTTCCAAACTGTTCTATGAAAAGGAATGCTCAAGTCTGTGAGTTGAATGCACTCATCACACAGAAGTTTCTGAGAATGCTTCTGTCTAGTTTTTATTTGAAGATATTCCTTTTCCCAGCATAGGCCACAAAGCGCTCCAAATATCCACTTGCAGATTCTACAAAAAGAGTGTTTCAAAACTGCTCTTTCAAAACGAACGTTCAAGTCTGTGAGTTGGATGCACTCATCATACAGAAGTTTCTGAGCATACTTCTGTCTAGTTTTTAGGTGAAGATATTTCATTTCCCAGCCTAGGCCTCAAAGCGTTCCAAATATCCACTTGCAGATTCTTCAATCAGAGTGTTTCAAAACTGCTCTTTCAAAAGGAACGTTCAAGTCTGTGAGTTGAAAGCTGTCCTCATGAAGAAGTTTCTGAGAATGCTTCTGTCTAGTTCTTACGTGAAGATATTTCCTTTTCCTGCATAGGCCTCAAAGCCCTCCAAATAAACACTTGCACATTTTACAAAAGGAGTGTTACAAAACTGTTATATCAAAAGGAACGTTCGTGTCCGTGAGTTGAATGCACTCATCACACAGAAGTTTCTGAGAATGCTTCTGTCTAGTTCTTATGTGAAGATATTTCCTTTTCCAGCATAGACCTGAGAGCGCTCCAAATATCCACTTGCAGATTCTACAAAAAGAGTGTTTCATAACTGCTCTTTCAAGAGGAACGTTCAAGTCTGTGAGTTGAACTCACTCCTCAGAAAGAGGTTTCTGAGAATGGTTCTATCTAGTTTTCATCTGCATGTATTTCCTTTTCCACTAGATGCCGTAGTCGCTCCATATATCCTCTTGCAGAAATTACAAAAAGTGTGTTTCCAAATTACTCTATCAAAGTCAGTTTCAACTCTGTGAGTTGAATGCACGCATCGCGAAGAAGTTTCTGAGATTGCTTCTGTCTAGTTTTTAGTTGAAGATATTTCATTTCCCAGCATAGGCTTCAAGGCGCTCCAAATATCCACTTGCAGATTGCACAAAAAGAGTGTTTCAAAACTCCTCTTTCAAAAGCAAGGTTCAAATATGTGAGTTGAATGTACTCATCACACAGTAGTTTCTGAGAATCCTTCTGTCTAGTTTGTAAGTGAAGATATTTCATTTCCCAGCATAGGACTCAGTGCGCTCCAAATATACAGTAGCAGATTCTACAAAAAGAGTGTTTCAAAACTGCTCTTTCAAAAGAAAGGTTCAAGTCTGTGAGTTGAATGCACTCATCACAAAGAGGTTTCTGAGAATTCTTCTGTCTAGTTTTTATGTGAAGATGTTTCCTTTTCCAGTATTGGCCTCAAACAGCTCCAAATATCCACTTGCAGATTCTACAAAAAGAGCGTTTCAAAACTCTTCTATCAAAAAGAAGGTTTCACTCCATGAGTAGAATAAAGTCATCACAAACAAGATTCTGAGAATGCTTCAGTCTAGTTTTAATGTGAAGATATTTCCTTTTCCAGCATAGGCCCCAAAGCGCTCGAAATAAACACTTACAGATCCTACAAAAGGAGTGTGTCAAAACCGTTCTATCAAAAGGAACGTTGAAGTCTGTGAGTTGAATGCACTCATCACACAGAAGTTTCTGAGAATGCTTCTGTCTAGTTTTTAGGTGAAGATATTTCATTTCCCAGCACAGGCCTCAATGCGCTAAAAATATACACTAGCAGATTCTACAAAAAGAGTGTTTCAAAACTGCTCTTTCAAAAGGAACGTTCAAGTCTGTGAGTTGGATGCACTCATCATACAGAAGTTTCTGAGCATACTTCTGTCTAGTTTTTAGGTGAAGATATTTCATTTCCCAGCCTAGGCCTCAAAGCGTTCCAAATATCCACTTGCAGATTCTTCAATCAGAGTGTTTCAAAACTGCTCTTTCAAAAGGAACGTTCAAGTCTGTGAGTTGAAAGCTGTCATCATGAAGAAGTTTCTGAGAATGCTTCTGTCTAGTTCTTACGTGAAGATATTTCCTTTTCCTGCATAGGCCTCAAAGCCCTCCAAATAAACACTTGCACATTTTACAAAAGGAGTGTTACAAAACTGTTATATCAAAAGGAACGTTCGTGTCCGTGAGTTGAATGCACTCATCACACAGAAGTTTCTGAGAATGCTTCTGTCTAGTTCTTATGTGAAGATATTTCCTTTTCCAGCATAGACCTGAGAGCGCTCCAAATATCCACTTGCAGATTCTACAAAAAGAGTGTTTCATAACTGCTCTTTCAAGAGGAACGTTCAAGTCTGTGAGTTGAACTCACTCCTCAGAAAGAGGTTTCTGAGAATGGTTCTATCTAGTTTTCATCTGCATGTATTTCCTTTTCCACTAGATGCCGTAGTCGCTCCATATATCCTCTTGCAGAAATTACAAAAAGTGTGTTTCCAAATTACTCTATCAAAGTCAGTTTCAACTCTGTGAGTTGAATGCACGCATCGCGAAGAAGTTTCTGAGATTGCTTCTGTCTAGTTTTTAGTTGAAGATATTTCATTTCCCAGCATAGGCTTCAAGGCGCTCCAAATATCCACTTGCAGATTGCACAAAAAGAGTGTTTCAAAACTCCTCTTTCAAAAGCAAGGTTCAAATATGTGAGTTGAATGTACTCATCACACAGTAGTTTCTGAGAATCCTTCTGTCTAGTTTGTAAGTGAAGATATTTCATTTCCCAGCATAGGACTCAGTGCGCTCCAAATATACAGTAGCAGATTCTACAAAAAGAGTGTTTCAAAACTGCTCTTTCAAAAGAAAGGTTCAAGTCTGTGAGTTGAATGCACTCATCACAAAGAGGTTTCTGAGAATTCTTCTGTCTAGTTTTTATGTGAAGATGTTTCCTTTTCCAGTATTGGCCTCAAACAGCTCCAAATATCCACTTGCAGATTCTACAAAAAGAGCGTTTCAAAACTCTTCTATCAAAAAGAAGGTTTCACTCCATGAGTAGAATAAAGTCATCACAAACAAGATTCTGAGAATGCTTCAGTCTAGTTTTAATGTGAAGATATTTCCTTTTCCAGCATAGGCCCCAAAGTGCTCGAAATAAACACTTACAGATCCTACAAAAGGAGTGTGTCAAAACCGTTCTATCAAAAGGAACGTTGAAGTCTGTGAGTTGAATGCACTCATCACACAGAAGTTTCTGAGAATGCTTCTGTCTAGTTTTTAGGTGAAGATATTTCATTTCCCAGCACAGGCCTCAATGCGCTAAAAATATACACTAGCAGATTCTACAAAAAGAGTGTTTCAAAACTGTTCTTTCAAAAGGAACGTTCAAGTCTGCGAGTTGGATGCACTCATCATACAGAAGTTTCTGAGCATACTTCTGTCTAGTTTTTAGGTGAAGATATTTCATTTCCCAGCCTAGGCCTCAAAGCGTTCCAAATATCCACTTGCAGATTCTTCAATCAGAGTGTTTCAAAACTGCTCCTTCAAAAGGAACGTTCAAGTCTGTGAGTTGAAAGCTGTCATCATGAAGAAGTTTCTGAGAATGCTTCTGTCTAGTTCTTACGTGAAGATATTTCCTTTTCCTGCATAGGCCTCAAAGCCCTCCAAATAAACACTTGCACATTTTACAAAAGGAGTGTTACAAAACTGTTATATCAAAAGGAACGTTCGTGTCCGTGAGTTGAATGCACTCATCACACAGAAGTTTCTGAGAATGCTTCTGTCTAGTTCTTATGTGAAGATATTTCCTTTTCCAGCATAGACCTGAGAGCGCTCCAAATATCCACTTGCAGATTCTACAAAAAGAGTGTTTCATAACTGCTCTTTCAAGAGGAACGTTCAAGTCTGTGAGTTGAACTCACTCCTCAGAAAGAGGTTTCTGAGAATGGTTCTATCTAGTTTTCATCTGCATGTATTTCCTTTTCCACTAGATGCCGTAGTCGCTCCATATATCCTCTTGCAGAAATTACAAAAAGTGTGTTTCCAAATTACTCTATCAAAGTCAGTTTCAACTCTGTGAGTTGAATGCACGCATCGCGAAGAAGTTTCTGAGATTGCTTCTGTCTAGTTTTTAGTTGAAGATATTTCATTTCCCAGCATAGGCTTCAAGGCGCTCCAAATATCCACTTGCAGATTGCACAAAAAGAGTGTTTCAAAACTCCTCTTTCAAAAGCAAGGTTCAAATATGTGAGTTGAATGTACTCATCACACAGTAGTTTCTGAGAATCCTTCTGTCTAGTTTGTAAGTGAAGATATTTCATTTCCCAGCATAGGACTCAGTGCGCTCCAAATATACAGTAGCAGATTCTACAAAAAGAGTGTTTCAAAACTGCTCTTTCAAAAGAAAGGTTCAAGTCTGTGAGTTGAATGCACTCATCACAAAGAGGTTTCTGAGAATTCTTCTGTCTAGTTTTTATGTGAAGATGTTTCCTTTTCCAGTATTGGCCTCAAACAGCTCCAAATATCCACTTGCAGATTCTACAAAAAGAGCGTTTCAAAACTCTTCTATCAAAAAGAAGGTTTCACTCCATGAGTAGAATAAAGTCATCACAAACAAGATTCTGAGAATGCTTCAGTCTAGTTTTAATGTGAAGATATTTCCTTTTCCAGCATAGGCCCCAAAGCGCTCGAAATAAACACTTACAGATCCTACAAAAGGAGTGTGTCAAAACCGTTCTATCAAAAGGAACGTTGAAGTCTGTGAGTTGAATGCACTCATCACACAGAAGTTTCTGAGAATGCTTCTGTCTAGTTTTTAGGTGAAGATATTTCATTTCCCAGCACAGGCCTCAATGCGCTAAAAATATACACTAGCAGATTCTACAAAAAGAGTGTTTCAAAACTGCTCTTTCAAAAGAAAGGTTCAAGTCTGTGAGTTGAATGCACTCATCACAAAGAGGTTTCTGAGAATGCTTTTGTCTAGTTTTTATGTGAAGATATTTCCTTTTCCAGAATTGGCCTCAAACAGCTCTAGATATCCACTTGAAGATTCAACAAAAAGAGAGTTTCAAAACTCTTCTATCGAAAAGAAGGTTCAACCCTGTGAGTAGAATGCAGTCATCACAAACCAGATTCTGAGAATGCTTCTGTCTAGTTTTTATGTGATGATATTTCCTTTTCCAGCATAGGCCCCAAAGCGCTCCAAATAAACACTTGCAGATTCTACAAAAGGAGTGTTTCCAAACTGTTCTATGAAAAGGAATGCTCAAGTCTGTGAGTTGAATGCACTCATCACACAGAAGTTTCTGAGAATGCTTCTGTCTAGTTTTTATTTGAAGATATTCCTTTTCCCAGCATAGGCCACAAAGCGCTCCAAATATCCACTTGCAGATTCTACAAAAAGAGTGTTTCAAAACTGCTCTTTCAAAAGGAACGTTCAAGTCTGTGAGTTGGATGCACTCATCATACAGAAGTTTCTGAGCATACTTCTGTCTAGTTTTTAGGTGAAGATATTTCATTTCCCAGCCTAGGCCTCAAAGCGTTCCAAATATCCACTTGCAGATTCTTCAATCAGAGTGTTTCAAAACTGCTCTTTCAAAAGGAACGTTCAAGTCTGTGAGTTGAAAGCTGTCATCATGAAGAAGTTTCTGAGAATGCTTCTGTCTAGTTCTTACGTGAAGATATTTCCTTTTCCTGCATAGGCCTCAAAGCCCTCCAAATAAACACTTGCACATTTTACAAAAGGAGTGTTACAAAACTGTTATATCAAAAGGAACGTTCGTGTCCGTGAGTTGAATGCACTCATCACACAGAAGTTTCTGAGAATGCTTCTGTCTAGTTCTTATGTGAAGATATTTCCTTTTCCAGCATAGACCTGAGAGCGCTCCAAATATCCACTTGCAGATTCTACAAAAAGAGTGTTTCATAACTGCTCTTTCAAGAGGAACGTTCAAGTCTGTGAGTTGAACTCACTCCTCAGAAAGAGGTTTCTGAGAATGGTTCTATCTAGTTTTCATCTGCATGTATTTCCTTTTCCACTAGATGCCGTAGTCGCTCCATATATCCTCTTGCAGAAATTACAAAAAGTGTGTTTCCAAATTACTCTATCAAAGTCAGTTTCAACTCTGTGAGTTGAATGCACGCATCGCGAAGAAGTTTCTGAGATTGCTTCTGTCTAGTTTTTAGTTGAAGATATTTCATTTCCCAGCATAGGCTTCAAGGCGCTCCAAATATCCACTTGCAGATTGCACAAAAAGAGTGTTTCAAAACTCCTCTTTCAAAAGCAAGGTTCAAATATGTGAGTTGAATGTACTCATCACACAGTAGTTTCTGAGAATCCTTCTGTCTAGTTTGTAAGTGAAGATATTTCATTTCCCAGCATAGGACTCAGTGCGCTCCAAATATACAGTAGCAGATTCTACAAAAAGAGTGTTTCAAAACTGCTCTTTCAAAAGAAAGGTTCAAGTCTGTGAGTTGAATGCACTCATCACAAACAGGTTTCTGAGAATTCTTCTGTCTAGTTTTTATGTGAAGATGTTTCCTTTTCCAGTATTGGCCTCAAACAGCTCCAAATATCCACTTGCAGATTCTACAAAAAGAGCGTTTCAAAACTCTTCTATCAAAAAGAAGGTTTCACTCCATGAGTAGAATAAAGTCATCACAAACAAGATTCTGAGAATGCTTCAGTCTAGTTTTAATGTGAAGATATTTCCTTTTCCAGCATAGGCCCCAAAGCGCTCGAAATAAACACTTACAGATCCTACAAAAGGAGTGTGTCAAAACCGTTCTATCAAAAGGAACATTGAAGTCTGTGAGTTGAATGCACTCATCACACAGAAGTTTCTGAGAATGCTTCTGTCTAGTTTTTAGGTGAAGATATTTCATTTCCCAGCACAGGCCTCAATGCGCTAAAAATATACACTAGCAGATTCTACAAAAAGAGTGTTTCAAAACTGCTCTTTCAAAAGAAAGGTTCAAGTCTGTGAGTTGAATGCACTCATCACAAAGAGGTTTCTGAGAATGCTTTTGTCTAGTTTTTATGTGAAGATATTTCCTTTTCCAGAATTGGCCTCAAACAGCTCTAGATATCCACTTGAAGATTCAACAAAAAGAGAGTTTCAAAACTCTTCTATCGAAAAGAAGGTTCAACCCTGTGAGTAGAATGCAGTCATCACAAACCAGATTCTGAGAATGCTTCTGTCTAGTTTTTATGTGATGATATTTCCTTTTCCAGCATAGGCCCCAAAGCGCTCCAAATAAACACTTGCAGATTCTACAAAAGGAGTGTTTCCAAACTGTTCTATGAAAAGGAATGCTCAAGTCTGTGAGTTGAATGCACTCATCACACAGAAGTTTCTGAGAATGCTTCTGTCTAGTTTTTATTTGAAGATATTCCTTTTCCCAGCATAGGCCACAAAGCGCTCCAAATATCCACTTGCAGATTCTACAAAAAGAGTGTTTCAAAACTGCTCTTTCAAAAGGAACGTTCAAGTCTGTGAGTTGGATGCACTCATCATACAGAAGTTTCTGAGCATACTTCTGTCTAGTTTTTAGGTGAAGATATTTCATTTCCCAGCCTAGGCCTCAAAGCGTTCCAAATATCCACTTGCAGATTCTTCAATCAGAGTGTTTCAAAACTGCTCTTTCAAAAGGAACGTTCAAGTCTGTGAGTTGAAAGCTGTCATCATGAAGAAGTTTCTGAGAATGCTTCTGTCTAGTTCTTACGTGAAGATATTTCCTTTTCCTGCATAGGCCTCAAAGCCCTCCAAATAAACACTTGCACATTTTACAAAAGGAGTGTTACAAAACTGTTATATCAAAAGGAACGTTCGTGTCCGTGAGTTGAATGCACTCATCACACAGAAGTTTCTGAGAATGCTTCTGTCTAGTTTTTATTTGAAGATATTCCTTTTCCCAGCATAGGCCACAAAGCGCTCCAAATATCCACTTGCAGATTCTACAAAAAGAGTGTTTCAAAACTGCTCTTTCAAAAGGAACGTTCAAGTCTGTGAGTTGGATGCACTCATCATACAGAAGTTTCTGAGCATACTTCTGTCTAGTTTTTAGGTGAAGATATTTCATTTCCCAGCCTAGGCCTCAAAGCGTTCCAAATATCCACTTGCAGATTCTTCAATCAGAGTGTTTCAAAACTGCTCTTTCAAAAGGAACGTTCAAGTCTGTGAGTTGAAAGCTGTCATCATGAAGAAGTTTCTGAGAATGCTTCTGTCTAGTTCTTACGTGAAGATATTTCCTTTTCCTGCATAGGCCTCAAAGCCCTCCAAATAAACACTTGCACATTTTACAAAAGGAGTGTTACAAAACTGTTATATCAAAAGGAACGTTCGTGTCCGTGAGTTGAATGCACTCATCACACAGAAGTTTCTGAGAATGCTTCTGTCTAGTTCTTATGTGAAGATATTTCCTTTTCCAGCATAGACCTGAGAGCGCTCCAAATATCCACTTGCAGATTCTACAAAAAGAGTGTTTCATAACTGCTCTTTCAAGAGGAACGTTCAAGTCTGTGAGTTGAACTCACTCCTCAGAAAGAGGTTTCTGAGAATGGTTCTATCTAGTTTTCATCTGCATGTATTTCCTTTTCCACTAGATGCCGTAGTCGCTCCATATATCCTCTTGCAGAAATTACAAAAAGTGTGTTTCCAAATTACTCTATCAAAGTCAGTTTCAACTCTGTGAGTTGAATGCACGCATCGCGAAGAAGTTTCTGAGATTGCTTCTGTCTAGTTTTTAGTTGAAGATATTTCATTTCCCAGCATAGGCTTCAAGGCGCTCCAAATATCCACTTGCAGATTGCACAAAAAGAGTGTTTCAAAACTCCTCTTTCAAAAGCAAGGTTCAAATATGTGAGCTGAATGTACTCATCACACAGTAGTTTCTGAGAATCCTTCTGTCTAGTTTGTAAGTGAAGATATTTCATTTCCCAGCATAGGACTCAGTGCGCTCCAAATATACAGTAGCAGATTCTACAAAAAGAGTGTTTCAAAACTGCTCTTTCAAAAGAAAGGTTCAAGTCTGTGAGTTGAATGCACTCATCACAAAGAGGTTTCTGAGAATTCTTCTGTCTAGTTTTTATGTGAAGATGTTTCCTTTTCCAGTATTGGCCTCAAACAGCTCCAAATATCCACTTGCAGATTCTACAAAAAGAGCGTTTCAAAACTCTTCTATCAAAAAGAAGGTTTCACTCCATGAGTAGAATAAAGTCATCACAAACAAGATTCTGAGAATGCTTCAGTCTAGTTTTAATGTGAAGATATTTCCTTTTCCAGCATAGGCCCCAAAGCGCTCGAAATAAACACTTACAGATCCTACAAAAGGAGTGTGTCAAAACCGTTCTATCAAAAGGAACGTTGAAGTCTGTGAGTTGAATGCACTCATCACACAGAAGTTTCTGAGAATGCTTCTGTCTAGTTTTTAGGTGA
The DNA here is from genome assembly GCF_028885625.2 of Pongo pygmaeus. NCBI lineage: Eukaryota > Metazoa > Chordata > Mammalia > Primates > Hominidae > Pongo > Pongo pygmaeus. Next base: position 11,868,165 of record NC_072395.2, on the reverse strand, counting down.
AGATATTTCATTTCCCAGCACAGGCCTCAATGCGCTAAAAATATACACTAGCAGATTCTACAAAAAGAGTGTTTCAAAACTGCTCTTTCAAAAGAAAGGTTCAAGTCTGTGAGTTGAATGCACTCATCACAAAGAGGTTTCTGAGAATGCTTTTGTCTAGTTTTTATGTGAAGATATTTCCTTTTCCAGAATTGGCCTCAAACAGCTCTAGATATCCACTTGAAGATTCAACAAAAAGAGAGTTTCAAAACTCTTCTATCGAAAAGAAGGTTCAACCCTGTGAGTAGAATGCAGTCATCACAAACCAGATTCTGAGAATGCTTCTGTCTAGTTTTTATGTGATGATATTTCCTTTTCCAGCATAGGCCCCAAAGCGCTCCAAATAAACACTTGCAGATTCTACAAAAGGAGTGTTTCCAAACTGTTCTATTAAAAGGAATGCTCAAGTCTGTGAGTTGAATGCACTCATCACACAGAAGTTTCTGAGAATGCTTCTGTCTAGTTTTTATTTGAAGATATTCCTTTTCCCAGCATAGGCCACAAAGCGCTCCAAATATCCACTTGCAGATTCTACAAAAAGAGTGTTTCAAAACTGCTCTTTCAAAAGGAACGTTCAAGTCTGTGAGTTGGATGCACTCATCATACAGAAGTTTCTGAGCATACTTCTGTCTAGTTTTTAGGTGAAGATATTTCATTTCCCAGCCTAGGCCTCAAAGCGTTCCAAATATCCACTTGCAGATTCTTCAATCAGAGTGTTTCAAAACTGCTCTTTCAAAAGGAACGTTCAAGTCTGTGAGTTGAAAGCTGTCATCATGAAGAAGTTTCTGAGAATGCTTCTGTCTAGTTCTTACGTGAAGATATTTCCTTTTCCTGCATAGGCCTCAAAGCCCTCCAAATAAACACTTGCACATTTTACAAAAGGAGTGTTACAAAACTGTTATATCAAAAGGAACGTTCGTGTCCGTGAGTTGAATGCACTCATCACACAGAAGTTTCTGAGAATGCTTCTGTCTAGTTCTTATGTGAAGATATTTCCTTTTCCAGCATAGACCTGAGAGCGCTCCAAATATCCACTTGCAGATTCTACAAAAAGAGTGTTTCATAACTGCTCTTTCAAGAGGAACGTTCAAGTCTGTGAGTTGAACTCACTCCTCAGAAAGAGGTTTCTGAGAATGGTTCTATCTAGTTTTCATCTGCATGTATTTCCTTTTCCACTAGATGCCGTAGTCGCTCCATATATCCTCTTGCAGAAATTACAAAAAGTGTGTTTCCAAATTACTCTATCAAAGTCAGTTTCAACTCTGTGAGTTGAATGCACGCATCGCGAAGAAGTTTCTGAGATTGCTTCTGTCTAGTTTTTAGTTGAAGATATTTCATTTCCCAGCATAGGCTTCAAGGCGCTCCAAATATCCACTTGCAGATTGCACAAAAAGAGTGTTTCAAAACTCCTCTTTCAAAAGCAAGGTTCAAATATGTGAGCTGAATGTACTCATCACACAGTAGTTTCTGAGAATCCTTCTGTCTAGTTTGTAAGTGAAGATATTTCATTTCCCAGCATAGGACTCAGTGCGCTCCAAATATACAGTAGCAGATTCTACAAAAAGAGTGTTTCAAAACTGCTCTTTCAAAAGAAAGGTTCAAGTCTGTGAGTTGAATGCACTCATCACAAAGAGGTTTCTGAGAATTCTTCTGTCTAGTTTTTATGTGAAGATGTTTCCTTTTCCAGTATTGGCCTCAAACAGCTCCAAATATCCACTTGCAGATTCTACAAAAAGAGCGTTTCAAAACTCTTCTATCAAAAAGAAGGTTTCACTCCATGAGTAGAATAAAGTCATCACAAACAAGATTCTGAGAATGCTTCAGTCTAGTTTTAATGTGAAGATATTTCCTTTTCCAGCATAGGCCCCAAAGCGCTCGAAATAAACACTTACAGATCCTACAAAAGGAGTGTGTCAAAACCGTTCTATCAAAAGGAACGTTGAAGTCTGTGAGTTGAATGCACTCATCACACAGAAGTTTCTGAGAATGCTTCTGTCTAGTTTTTAGGTGAAGATATTTCATTTCCCAGCACAGGCCTCAATGCGCTAAAAATATACACTAGCAGATTCTACAAAAAGAGTGTTTCAAAACTGCTCTTTCAAAAGAAAGGTTCAAGTCTGTGAGTTGAATGCACTCATCACAAAGAGGTTTCTGAGAATGCTTTTGTCTAGTTTTTATGTGAAGATATTTCCTTTTCCAGAATTGGCCTCAAACAGCTCTAGATATCCACTTGAAGATTCAACAAAAAGAGAGTTTCAAAACTCTTCTATCGAAAAGAAGGTTCAACCCTGTGAGTAGAATGCAGTCATCACAAACCAGATTCTGAGAATGCTTCTGTCTAGTTTTTATGTGATGATATTTCCTTTTCCAGCATAGGCCCCAAAGCGCTCCAAATAAACACTTGCAGATTCTACAAAAGGAGTGTTTCCAAACTGTTCTATGAAAAGGAATGCTCAAGTCTGTGAGTTGAATGCACTCATCACACAGAAGTTTCTGAGAATGCTTCTGTCTAGTTTTTATTTGAAGATATTCCTTTTCCCAGCATAGGCCACAAAGCGCTCCAAATATCCACTTGCAGATTCTACAAAAAGAGTGTTTCAAAACTGCTCTTTCAAAAGGAACGTTCAAGTCTGTGAGTTGGATGCACTCATCATACAGAAGTTTCTGAGCATACTTCTGTCTAGTTTTTAGGTGAAGATATTTCATTTCCCAGCCTAGGCCTCAAAGCGTTCCAAATATCCACTTGCAGATTCTTCAATCAGAGTGTTTCAAAACTGCTCTTTCAAAAGGAACGTTCAAGTCTGTGAGTTGAAAGCTGTCATCATGAAGAAGTTTCTGAGAATGCTTCTGTCTAGTTCTTACGTGAAGATATTTCCTTTTCCTGCATAGGCCTCAAAGCCCTCCAAATAAACACTTGCACATTTTACAAAAGGAGTGTTACAAAACTGTTATATCAAAAGGAACGTTCGTGTCCGTGAGTTGAATGCACTCATCACACAGAAGTTTCTGAGAATGCTTCTGTCTAGTTCTTATGTGAAGATATTTCCTTTTCCAGCATAGACCTGAGAGCGCTCCAAATATCCACTTGCAGATTCTACAAAAAGAGTGTTTCATAACTGCTCTTTCAAGAGGAACGTTCAAGTCTGTGAGTTGAACTCACTCCTCAGAAAGAGGTTTCTGAGAATGGTTCTATCTAGTTTTCATCTGCATGTATTTCCTTTTCCACTAGATGCCGTAGTCGCTCCATATATCCTCTTGCAGAAATTACAAAAAGTGTGTTTCCAAATTACTCTATCAAAGTCAGTTTCAACTCTGTGAGTTGAATGCACGCATCGCGAAGAAGTTTCTGAGATTGCTTCTGTCTAGTTTTTAGTTGAAGATATTTCATTTCCCAGCATAGGCTTCAAGGCGCTCCAAATATCCACTTGCAGATTGCACAAAAAGAGTGTTTCAAAACTCCTCTTTCAAAAGCAAGGTTCAAATATGTGAGTTGAATGTACTCATCACACAGTAGTTTCTGAGAATCCTTCTGTCTAGTTTGTAAGTGAAGATATTTCATTTCCCAGCATAGGACTCAGTGCGCTCCAAATATACAGTAGCAGATTCTACAAAAAGAGTGTTTCAAAACTGCTCTTTCAAAAGAAAGGTTCAAGTCTGTGAGTTGAATGCACTCATCACAAAGAGGTTTCTGAGAATTCTTCTGTCTAGTTTTTATGTGAAGATGTTTCCTTTTCCAGTATTGGCCTCAAACAGCTCCAAATATCCACTTGCAGATTCTACAAAAAGAGCGTTTCAAAACTCTTCTATCAAAAAGAAGGTTTCACTCCATGAGTAGAATAAAGTCATCACAAACAAGATTCTGAGAATGCTTCAGTCTAGTTTTAATGTGAAGATATTTCCTTTTCCAGCATAGGCCCCAAAGCGCTCGAAATAAACACTTACAGATCCTACAAAAGGAGTGTGTCAAAACCGTTCTATCAAAAGGAACGTTGAAGTCTGTGAGTTGAATGCACTCATCACACAGAAGTTTCTGAGAATGCTTCTGTCTAGTTTTTAGGTGAAGATATTTCATTTCCCAGCACAGGCCTCAATGCGCTAAAAATATACACTAGCAGATTCTACAAAAAGAGTGTTTCAAAACTGCTCTTTCAAAAGGAACGTTCAAGTCTGTGATTTGGATGCACTCATCATACAGAAGTTTCTGAGCATACTTCTGTCTAGTTTTTAGGTGAAGATATTTCATTTCCCAGCCTAGGCCTCAAAGCGTTCCAAATATCCACTTGCAGATTCTTCAATCAGAGTGTTTCAAAACTGCTCTTTCAAAAGGAACGTTCAAGTCTGTGAGTTGAAAGCTGTCATCATGAAGAAGTTTCTGAGAATGCTTCTGTCTAGTTCTTACGTGAAGATATTTCCTTTTCCTGCATAGGCCTCAAAGCCCTCCAAATAAACACTTGCACATTTTACAAAAGGAGTGTTACAAAACTGTTATATCAAAAGGAACGTTCGTGTCCGTGAGTTGAATGCACTCATCACACAGAAGTTTCTGAGAATGCTTCTGTCTAGTTCTTATGTGAAGATATTTCCTTTTCCAGCATAGACCTGAGAGCGCTCCAAATATCCACTTGCAGATTCTACAAAAAGAGTGTTTCATAACTGCTCTTTCAAGAGGAACGTTCAAGTCTGTGAGTTGAACTCACTCCTCAGAAAGAGGTTTCTGAGAATGGTTCTATCTAGTTTTCATCTGCATGTATTTCCTTTTCCACTAGATGCCGTAGTCGCTCCATATATCCTCTTGCAGAAATTACAAAAAGTGTGTTTCCAAATTACTCTATCAAAGTCAGTTTCAACTCTGTGAGTTGAATGCACGCATCGCGAAGAAGTTTCTGAGATTGCTTCTGTCTAGTTTTTAGTTGAAGATATTTCATTTCCCAGCATAGGCTTCAAGGCGCTCCAAATATCCACTTGCAGATTGCACAAAAAGAGTGTTTCAAAACTCCTCTTTCAAAAGCAAGGTTCAAATATGTGAGTTGAATGTACTCATCACACAGTAGTTTCTGAGAATCCTTCTGTCTAGTTTGTAAGTGAAGATATTTCATTTCCCAGCATAGGACTCAGTGCGCTCCAAATATACAGTAGCAGATTCTACAAAAAGAGTGTTTCAAAACTGCTCTTTCAAAAGAAAGGTTCAAGTCTGTGAGTTGAATGCACTCATCACAAAGAGGTTTCTGAGAATTCTTCTGTCTAGTTTTTATGTGAAGATGTTTCCTTTTCCAGTATTGGCCTCAAACAGCTCCAAATATCCACTTGCAGATTCTACAAAAAGAGCGTTTCAAAACTCTTCTATCAAAAAGAAGGTTTCACTCCATGAGTAGAATAAAGTCATCACAAACAAGATTCTGAGAATGCTTCAGTCTAGTTTTAATGTGAAGATATTTCCTTTTCCAGCATAGGCCCCAAAGCGCTCGAAATAAACACTTACAGATCCTACAAAAGGAGTGTGTCAAAACCGTTCTATCAAAAGGAACGTTGAAGTCTGTGAGTTGAATGCACTCATCACACAGAAGTTTCTGAGAATGCTTCTGTCTAGTTTTTAGGTGAAGATATTTCATTTCCCAGCACAGGCCTCAATGCGCTAAAAATATACACTAGCAGATTCTACAAAAAGAGTGTTTCAAAACTGCTCTTTCAAAAGAAAGGTTCAAGTCTGTGAGTTGAATGCACTCATCACAAAGAGGTTTCTGAGAATGCTTTTGTCTAGTTTTTATGTGAAGATATTTCCTTTTCCAGAATTGGCCTCAAACAGCTCTAGATATCCACTTGAAGATTCAACAAAAAGAGAGTTTCAAAACTCTTCTATCGAAAAGAAGGTTCAACCCTGTGAGTAGAATGCAGTCATCACAAACCAGATTCTGAGAATGCTTCTGTCTAGTTTTTATGTGATGATATTTCCTTTTCCAGCATAGGCCCCAAAGCGCTCCAAATAAACACTTGCAGATTCTACAAAAGGAGTGTTTCCAAACTGTTCTATGAAAAGGAATGCTCAAGTCTGTGAGTTGAATGCACTCATCACACAGAAGTTTCTGAGAATGCTTCTGTCTAGTTTTTATTTGAAGATATTCCTTTTCCCAGCATAGGCCACAAAGCGCTCCAAATATCCACTTGCAGATTCTACAAAAAGAGTGTTTCAAAACTGCTCTTTCAAAAGGAACGTTCAAGTCTGTGAGTTGGATGCACTCATCATACAGAAGTTTCTGAGCATACTTCTGTCTAGTTTTTAGGTGAAGATATTTCATTTCCCAGCCTAGGCCTCAAAGCGTTCCAAATATCCACTTGCAGATTCTTCAATCAGAGTGTTTCAAAACTGCTCTTTCAAAAGGAACGTTCAAGTCTGTGAGTTGAAAGCTGTCATCATGAAGAAGTTTCTGAGAATGCTTCTGTCTAGTTCTTACGTGAAGATATTTCCTTTTCCTGCATAGGCCTCAAAGCCCTCCAAATAAACACTTGCACATTTTACAAAAGGAGTGTTACAAAACTGTTATATCAAAAGGAACGTTCGTGTCCGTGAGTTGAATGCACTCATCACACAGAAGTTTCTGAGAATGCTTCTGTCTAGTTCTTATGTGAAGATATTTCCTTTTCCAGCATAGACCTGAGAGCGCTCCAAATATCCACTTGCAGATTCTACAAAAAGAGTGTTTCATAACTGCTCTTTCAAGAGGAACGTTCAAGTCTGTGAGTTGAACTCACTCCTCAGAAAGAGGTTTCTGAGAATGGTTCTATCTAGTTTTCATCTGCATGTATTTCCTTTTCCACTAGATGCCGTAGTCGCTCCATATATCCTCTTGCAGAAATTACAAAAAGTGTGTTTCCAAATTACTCTATCAAAGTCAGTTTCAACTCTGTGAGTTGAATGCACGCATCGCGAAGAAGTTTCTGAGATTGCTTCTGTCTAGTTTTTAGTTGAAGATATTTCATTTCCCAGCATAGGCTTCAAGGCGCTCCAAATATCCACTTGCAGATTGCACAAAAAGAGTGTTTCAAAACTCCTCTTTCAAAAGCAAGGTTCAAATATGTGAGCTGAATGTACTCATCACACAGTAGTTTCTGAGAATCCTTCTGTCTAGTTTGTAAGTGAAGATATTTCATTTCCCAGCATAGGACTCAGTGCGCTCCAAATATACAGTAGCAGATTCTACAAAAAGAGTGTTTCAAAACTGCTCTTTCAAAAGAAAGGTTCAAGTCTGTGAGTTGAATGCACTCATCACAAAGAGGTTTCTGAGAATTCTTCTGTCTAGTTTTTATGTGAAGATGTTTCCTTTTCCAGTATTGGCCTCAAACAGCTCCAAATATCCACTTGCAGATTCTACAAAAAGAGCGTTTCAAAACTCTTCTATCAAAAAGAAGGTTTCACTCCATGAGTAGAATAAAGTCATCACAAACAAGATTCTGAGAATGCTTCAGTCTAGTTTTAATGTGAAGATATTTCCTTTTCCAGCATAGGCCCCAAAGCGCTCGAAATAAACACTTACAGATCCTACAAAAGGAGTGTGTCAAAACCGTTCTATCAAAAGGAACGTTGAAGTCTGTGAGTTGAATGCACTCATCACACAGAAGTTTCTGAGAATGCTTCTGTCTAGTTTTTAGGTGAAGATATTTCATTTCCCAGCACAGGCCTCAATGCGCTAAAAATATACACTAGCAGATTCTACAAAAAGAGTGTTTCAAAACTGCTCTTTCAAAAGAAAGGTTCAAGTCTGTGAGTTGAATGCACTCATCACAAAGAGGTTTCTGAGAATGCTTTTGTCTAGTTTTTATGTGAAGATATTTCCTTTTCCAGAATTGGCCTCAAACAGCTCTAGATATCCACTTGAAGATTCAACAAAAAGAGAGTTTCAAAACTCTTCTATCGAAAAGAAGGTTCAACCCTGTGAGTAGAATGCAGTCATCACAAACCAGATTCTGAGAATGCTTCTGTCTAGTTTTTATGTGATGATATTTCCTTTTCCAGCATAGGCCCCAAAGCGCTCCAAATAAACACTTGCAGATTCTACAAAAGGAGTGTTTCCAAACTGTTCTATGAAAAGGAATGCTCAAGTCTGTGAGTTGAATGCACTCATCACACAGAAGTTTCTGAGAATGCTTCTGTCTAGTTTTTATTTGAAGATATTCCTTTTCCCAGCATAGGCCACAAAGCGCTCCAAATATCCACTTGCAGATTCTACAAAAAGAGTGTTTCAAAACTGCTCTTTCAAAAGGAACGTTCAAGTCTGTGAGTTGGATGCACTCATCATACAGAAGTTTCTGAGCATACTTCTGTCTAGTTTTTAGGTGAAGATATTTCATTTCCCAGCCTAGGCCTCAAAGCGTTCCAAATATCCACTTGCAGATTCTTCAATCAGAGTGTTTCAAAACTGCTCTTTCAAAAGGAACGTTCAAGTCTGTGAGTTGAAAGCTGTCATCATGAAGAAGTTTCTGAGAATGCTTCTGTCTAGTTCTTACGTGAAGATATTTCCTTTTCCTGCATAGGCCTCAAAGCCCTCCAAATAAACACTTGCACATTTTACAAAAGGAGTGTTACAAAACTGTTATATCAAAAGGAACGTTCGTGTCCGTGAGTTGAATGCACTCATCACACAGAAGTTTCTGAGAATGCTTCTGTCTAGTTCTTATGTGAAGATATTTCCTTTTCCAGCATAGACCTGAGAGCGCTCCAAATATCCACTTGCAGATTCTACAAAAAGAGTGTTTCATAACTGCTCTTTCAAGAGGAACGTTCAAGTCTGTGAGTTGAACTCACTCCTCAGAAAGAGGTTTCTGAGAATGGTTCTATCTAGTTTTCATCTGCATGTATTTCCTTTTCCACTAGATGCCGTAGTCGCTCCATATATCCTCTTGCAGAAATTACAAAAAGTGTGTTTCCAAATTACTCTATCAAAGTCAGTTTCAACTCTGTGAGTTGAATGCACGCATCGCGAAGAAGTTTCTGAGATTGCTTCTGTCTAGTTTTTAGTTGAAGATATTTCATTTCCCAGCATAGGCTTCAAGGCGCTCCAAATATCCACTTGCAGATTGCACAAAAAGAGTGTTTCAAAACTCCTCTTTCAAAAGCAAGGTTCAAATATGTGAGTTGAATGTACTCATCACACAGTAGTTTCTGAGAATCCTTCTGTCTAGTTTGTAAGTGAAGATATTTCATTTCCCAGCATAGGACTCAGTGCGCTCCAAATATACAGTAGCAGATTCTACAAAAAGAGTGTTTCAAAACTGCTCTTTCAAAAGAAAGGTTCAAGTCTGTGAGTTGAATGCACTCATCACAAAGAGGTTTCTGAGAATTCTTCTGTCTAGTTTTTATGTGAAGATGTTTCCTTTTCCAGTATTGGCCTCAAACAGCTCCAAATATCCACTTGCAGATTCTACAAAAAGAGCGTTTCAAAACTCTTCTATCAAAAAGAAGGTTTCACTCCATGAGTAGAATAAAGTCATCACAAACAAGATTCTGAGAATGCTTCAGTCTAGTTTTAATGTGAAGATATTTCCTTTTCCAGCATAGGCCCCAAAGCGCTCGAAATAAACACTTACAGATCCTACAAAAGGAGTGTGTCAAAACCGTTCTATCAAAAGGAACGTTGAAGTCTGTGAGTTGAATGCACTCATCACACAGAAGTTTCTGAGAATGCTTCTGTCTAGTTTTTAGGTGAAGATATTTCATTTCCCAGCACAGGCCTCAATGCGCTAAAAATATACACTAGCAGATTCTACAAAAAGAGTGTTTCAAAACTACTCTTTCAAAAGGAACGTTCAAGTCTGTGATTTGGATGCACTCATCATACAGAAGTTTCTGAGCATACTTCTGTCTAGTTTTTAGGTGAAGATATTTCATTTCCCAGCCTAGGCCTCAAAGCGTTCCAAATATCCACTTGCAGATTCTTCAATCAGAGTGTTTCAAAACTGCTCTTTCAAAAGGAACGTTCAAGTCTGTGAGTTGAAAGCTGTCATCATGAAGAAGTTTCTGAGAATGCTTCTGTCTAGTTCTTACGTGAAGATATTTCCTTTTCCTGCATAGGCCTCAAAGCCCTCCAAATAAACACTTGCACATTTTACAAAAGGAGTGTTACAAAACTGTTATATCAAAAGGAACGTTCGTGTCCGTGAGTTGAATGCACTCATCACACAGAAGTTTCTGAGAATGCTTCTGTCTAGTTCTTATGTGAAGATATTTCCTTTTCCAGCATAGACCTGAGAGCGCTCCAAATATCCACTTGCAGATTCTACAAAAAGAGTGTTTCATAACTGCTCTTTCAAGAGGAACGTTCAAGTCTGTGAGTTGAACTCACTCCTCAGAAAGAGGTTTCTGAGAATGGTTCTATCTAGTTTTCATCTGCATGTATTTCCTTTTCCACTAGATGCCGTAGTCGCTCCATATATCCTCTTGCAGAAATTACAAAAAGTGTGTTTCCAAATTACTCTATCAAAGTCAGTTTCAACTCTGTGAGTTGAATGCACGCATCGCGAAGAAGTTTCTGAGATTGCTTCTGTCTAGTTTTTAGTTGAAGATATTTCATTTCCCAGCATAGGCTTCAAGGCGCTCCAAATATCCACTTGCAGATTGCACAAAAAGAGTGTTTCAAAACTCCTCTTTCAAAAGCAAGGTTCAAATATGTGAGTTGAATGTACTCATCACACAGTAGTTTCTGAGAATCCTTCTGTCTAGTTTGTAAGTGAAGATATTTCATTTCCCAGCATAGGACTCAGTGCGCTCCAAATATACAGTAGCAGATTCTACAAAAAGAGTGTTTCAAAACTGCTCTTTCAAAAGAAAGGTTCAAGTCTGTGAGTTGAATGCACTCATCACAAAGAGGTTTCTGAGAATTCTTCTGTCTAGTTTTTATGTGAAGATGTTTCCTTTTCCAGTATTGGCCTCAAACAGCTCCAAATATCCACTTGCAGATTCTACAAAAAGAGCGTTTCAAAACTCTTCTATCAAAAAGAAGGTTTCACTCCATGAGTAGAATAAAGTCATCACAAACAAGATTCTGAGAATGCTTCAGTCTAGTTTTAATGTGAAGATATTTCCTTTTCCAGCATAGGCCCCAAAGCGCTCGAAATAAACACTTACAGATCCTACAAAAGGAGTGTGTCAAAACCGTTCTATCAAAAGGAACGTTGAAGTCTGTGAGTTGAATGCACTCATCACACAGAAGTTTCTGAGAATGCTTCTGTCTAGTTTTTAGGTGAAGATATTTCATTTCCCAGCACAGGCCTCAATGCGCTAAAAATATACACTAGCAGATTCTACAAAAAGAGTGTTTCAAAACTGCTCTTTCAAAAGAAAGGTTCAAGTCTGTGAGTTGAATGCACTCATCACAAAGAGGTTTCTGAGAATGCTTTTGTCTAGTTTTTATGTGAAGATATTTCCTTTTCCAGAATTGGCCTCAAACAGCTCTAGATATCCACTTGAAGATTCAACAAAAAGAGAGTTTCAAAACTCTTCTATCGAAAAGAAGGTTCAACCCTGTGAGTAGAATGCAGTCATCACAAACCAGATTCTGAGAATGCTTCTGTCTAGTTTTTATGTGATGATATTTCCTTTTCCAGCATAGGCCCCAAAGCGCTCCAAATAAACACTTGCAGATTCTACAAAAGGAGTGTTTCCAAACTGTTCTATGAAAAGGAATGCTCAAGTCTGTGAGTTGAATGCACTCATCACACAGAAGTTTCTGAGAATGCTTCTGTCTAGTTTTTATTTGAAGATATTCCTTTTCCCAGCATAGGCCACAAAGCGCTCCAAATATCCACTTGCAGATTCTACAAAAAGAGTGTTTCAAAACTGCTCTTTCAAAAGGAACGTTCAAGTCTGTGAGTTGGATGCACTCATCATACAGAAGTTTCTGAGCATACTTCTGTCTAGTTTTTAGGTGAAGATATTTCATTTCCCAGCCTAGGCCTCAAAGCGTTCCAAATATCCACTTGCAGATTCTTCAATCAGAGTGTTTCAAAACTGCTCTTTCAAAAGGAACGTTCAAGTCTGTGAGTTGAAAGCTGTCATCATGAAGAAGTTTCTGAGAATGCTTCTGTCTAGTTCTTACGTGAAGATATTTCCTTTTCCTGCATAGGCCTCAAAGCCCTCCAAATAAACACTTGCACATTTTACAAAAGGAGTGTTACAAAACTGTTATATCAAAAGGAACGTTCGTGTCCGTGAGTTGAATGCACTCATCACACAGAAGTTTCTGAGAATGCTTCTGTCTAGTTCTTATGTGAAGATATTTCCTTTTCCAGCATAGACCTGAGAGCGCTCCAAATATCCACTTGCAGATTCTACAAAAAGAGTGTTTCATAACTGCTCTTTCAAGAGGAACGTTCAAGTCTGTGAGTTGAACTCACTCCTCAGAAAGAGGTTTCTGAGAATGGTTCTATCTAGTTTTCATCTGCATGTATTTCCTTTTCCACTAGATGCCGTAGTCGCTCCATATATCCTCTTGCAGAAATTACAAAAAGTGTGTTTCCAAATTACTCTATCAAAGTCAGTTTCAACTCTGTGAGTTGAATGCACGCATCGCGAAGAAGTTTCTGAGATTGCTTCTGTCTAGTTTTTAGTTGAAGATATTTCATTTCCCAGCATAGGCTTCAAGGCGCTCCAAATATCCACTTGCAGATTGCACAAAAAGAGTGTTTCAAAACTCCTCTTTCAAAAGCAAGGTTCAAATATGTGAGTTGAATGTACTCATCACACAGTAGTTTCTGAGAATCCTTCTGTCTAGTTTGTAAGTGAAGATATTTCATTTCCCAGCATAGGACTCAGTGCGCTCCAAATATACAGTAGCAGATTCTACAAAAAGAGTGTTTCAAAACTGCTCTTTCAAAAGAAAGGTTCAAGTCTGTGAGTTGAATGCACTCATCACAAAGAGGTTTCTGAGAATTCTTCTGTCTAGTTTTTATGTGAAGATGTTTCCTTTTCCAGTATTGGCCTCAAACAGCTCCAAATATCCACTTGCAGATTCTACAAAAAGAGCGTTTCAAAACTCTTCTATCAAAAAGAAGGTTTCACTCCATGAGTAGAATAAAGTCATCACAAACAAGATTCTGAGAATGCTTCAGTCTAGTTTTAATGTGAAGATATTTCCTTTTCCAGCATAGGCCCCAAAGCGCTCGAAATAAACACTTACAGATCCTACAAAAGGAGTGTGTCAAAACCGTTCTATCAAAAGGAACGTTGAAGTCTGTGAGTTGAATGCACTCATCACACAGAAGTTTCTGAGAATGCTTCTGTCTAGTTTTTAGGTGAAGATATTTCATTTCCCAGCACAGGCCTCAATGCGCTAAAAATATACACTAGCAGATTCTACAAAAAGAGTGTTTCAAAACTGCTCTTTCAAAAGGAACGTTCAAGTCTGTGAGTTGGATGCACTCATCATACAGAAGTTTCTGAGCATACTTCTGTCTAGTTTTTAGGTGAAGATATTTCATTTCCCAGCCTAGGCCTCAAAGCGTTCCAAATATCCACTTGCAGATTCTTCAATCAGAGTGTTTCAAAACTGCTCTTTCAAAAGGAACGTTCAAGTCTGTGAGTTGAAAGCTGTCATCATGAAGAAGTTTCTGAGAATGCTTCTGTCTAGTTCTTACGTGAAGATATTTCCTTTTCCTGCATAGGCCTCAAAGCCCTCCAAATAAACACTTGCACATTTTACAAAAGGAGTGTTACAAAACTGTTATATCAAAAGGAACGTTCGTGTCCGTGAGTTGAATGCACTCATCACACAGAAGTTTCTGAGAATGCTTCTGTCTAGTTCTTATGTGAAGATATTTCCTTTTCCAGCATAGACCTGAGAGCGCTCCAAATATCCACTTGCAGATTCTACAAAAAGAGTGTTTCAAAACTGCTCTTTCAAGAGGAACGTTCAAGTCTGTGAGTTGAACTCACTCCTCAGAAAGAGGTTTCTGAGAATGGTTCTATCTAGTTTTCATCTGCATGTATTTCCTTTTCCACTAGATGCCGTAGTCGCTCCATATATCCTCTTGCAGAAATTACAAAAAGTGTGTTTCCAAATTACTCTATCAAAGTCAGTTTCAACTCTGTGAGTTGAATGCACGCATCGCGAAGAAGTTTCTGAGATTGCTTCTGTCTAGTTTTTAGTTGAAGATATTTCATTTCCCAGCATAGGCTTCAAGGCGCTCCAAATATCCACTTGCAGATTCCACAAAAAGAGTGTTTCAAAACTCCTCTTTCAAAAGCAAGGTTCAAATATGTGAGTTGAATGTACTCATCACACAGTAGTTTCTGAGAATCCTTCTGTCTAGTTTGTAAGTGAAGATATTTCATTTCCCAGCATAGGACTCAGTGCGCTCCAAATATACAGTAGCAGATTCTACAAAAAGAGTGTTTCAAAACTGCTCTTTCAAAAGAAAGGTTCAAGTCTGTGAGTTGAATGCACTCATCACAAAGAGGTTTCTGAGAATTCTTCTGTCTAGTTTTTATGTGAAGATGTTTCCTTTTCCAGTATTGGCCACAAACAGCTCCAAATATCCACTTGCAGATTCTACAAAAAGAGCGTTTCAAAACTCTTCTATCAAAAAGAAGGTTTCACTCCATGAGTAGAATAAAGTCATCACAAACAAGATTCTGAGAATGCTTCAGTCTAGTTTTAATGTGAAGATATTTCCTTTTCCAGCATAGGCCCCAAAGCGCTCGAAATAAACACTTACAGATCCTACAAAAGGAGTGTGTCAAAACCGTTCTATCAAAAGGAACGTTGAAGTCTGTGAGTTGAATGCACTCATCACACAGAAGTTTCTGAGAATGCTTCTGTCTAGTTTTTAGGTGAAGATATTTCATTTCCCAGCACAGGCCTCAATGCGCTAAAAATATACACTAGCAGATTCTACAAAAAGAGTGTTTCAAAACTGCTCTTTCAAAAGGAACGTTCAAGTCTGTGAGTTGGATGCACTCATCATACAGAAGTTTCTGAGCATACTTCTGTCTAGTTTTTAGGTGAAGATATTTCATTTCCCAGCCTAGGCCTCAAAGCGTTCCAAATATCCACTTGCAGATTCTTCAATCAGAGTGTTTCAAAACTGCTCTTTCAAAAGGAACGTTCAAGTCTGTGAGTTGAAAGCTGTCATCATGAAGAAGTTTCTGAGAATGCTTCTGTCTAGTTCTTACGTGAAGATATTTCCTTTTCCTGCATAGGCCTCAAAGCCCTCCAAATAAACACTTGCACATTTTACAAAAGGAGTGTTACAAAACTGTTATATCAAAAGGAACGTTCGTGTCCGTGAGTTGAATGCACTCATCACACAGAAGTTTCTGAGAATGCTTCTGTCTAGTTCTTATGTGAAGATATTTCCTTTTCCAGCATAGACCTGAGAGCGCTCCAAATATCCACTTGCAGATTCTACAAAAAGAGTGTTTCAAAACTGCTCTTTCAAGAGGAACGTTCAAGTCTGTGAGTTGAACTCACTCCTCAGAAAGAGGTTTCTGAGAATGGTTCTATCTAGTTTTCATCTGCATGTATTTCCTTTTCCACTAGATGCCGTAGTCGCTCCATATATCCTCTTGCAGAAATTACAAAAAGTGTGTTTCCAAATTACTCTATCAAAGTCAGTTTCAACTCTGTGAGTTGAATGCACGCATCGCGAAGAAGTTTCTGAGATTGCTTCTGTCTAGTTTTTAGTTGAAGATATTTCATTTCCCAGCATAGGCTTCAAGGCGCTCCAAATATCCACTTGCAGATTCCACAAAAAGAGTGTTTCAAAACTCCTCTTTCAAAAGCAAGGTTCAAATATGTGAGTTGAATGTACTCATCACACAGTAGTTTCTGAGAATCCTTCTGTCTAGTTTGTAAGTGAAGATATTTCATTTCCCAGCATAGGACTCAGTGCGCTCCAAATATACAGTAGCAGATTCTACAAAAAGAGTGTTTCAAAACTGCTCTTTCAAAAGAAAGGTTCAAGTCTGTGAGTTGAATGCACTCATCACAAAGAGGTTTCTGAGAATTCTTCTGTCTAGTTTTTATGTGAAGATGTTTCCTTTTCCAGTATTGGCCTCAAACAGCTCCAAATATCCACTTGCAGATTCTACAAAAAGAGCGTTTCAAAACTCTTCTATCAAAAAGAAGGTTTCACTCCATGAGTAGAATAAAGTCATCACAAACAAGATTCTGAGAATGCTTCAGTCTAGTTTTAATGTGAAGATATTTCCTTTTCCAGCATAGGCCCCAAAGCGCTCGAAATAAACACTTACAGATCCTACAAAAGGAGTGTGTCAAAACCGTTCTATCAAAAGGAACGTTGAAGTCTGTGAGTTGAATGCACTCATCACACAGAAGTTTCTGAGAATGCTTCTGTCTAGTTTTTAGGTGAAGATATTTCATTTCCCAGCACAGGCCTCAATGCGCTAAAAATATACACTAGCAGATTCTACAAAAAGAGTGTTTCAAAACTGCTCTTTCAAAAGAAAGGTTCAAGTCTGTGAGTTGAATGCACTCATCACAAAGAGGTTTCTGAGAATGCTTTTGTCTAGTTTTTATGTGAAGATATTTCCTTTTCCAGAATTGGCCTCAAACAGCTCTAGATATCCACTTGAAGATTCAACAAAAAGAGAGTTTCAAAACTCTTCTATCGAAAAGAAGGTTCAACCCTGTGAGTAGAATGCAGTCATCACAAACCAGATTCTGAGAATGCTTCTGTCTAGTTTTTATGTGATGATATTTCCTTTTCCAGCATAGGCCCCAAAGCGCTCCAAATAAACACTTGCAGATTCTACAAAAGGAGTGTTTCCAAACTGTTCTATGAAAAGGAATGCTCAAGTCTGTGAGTTGAATGCACTCATCACACAGAAGTTTCTGAGAATGCTTCTGTCTAGTTTTTATTTGAAGATATTCCTTTTCCCAGCATAGGCCACAAAGCGCTCCAAATATCCACTTGCAGATTCTACAAAAAGAGTGTTTCAAAACTGCTCTTTCAAAAGGAACGTTCAAGTCTGTGAGTTGGATGCACTCATCATACAGAAGTTTCTGAGCATACTTCTGTCTAGTTTTTAGGTGAAGATATTTCATTTCCCAGCCTAGGCCTCAAAGCGTTCCAAATATCCACTTGCAGATTCTTCAATCAGAGTGTTTCAAAACTGCTCTTTCAAAAGGAACGTTCAAGTCTGTGAGTTGAAAGCTGTCATCATGAAGAAGTTTCTGAGAATGCTTCTGTCTAGTTCTTACGTGAAGATATTTCCTTTTCCTGCATAGGCCTCAAAGCCCTCCAAATAAACACTTGCACATTTTACAAAAGGAGTGTTACAAAACTGTTATATCAAAAGGAACGTTCGTGTCCGTGAGTTAAATGCACTCATCACACAGAAGTTTCTGAGAATGCTTCTGTCTAGTTCTTATGTGAAGATATTTCCTTTTCCAGCATAGACCTGAGAGCGCTCCAAATATCCACTTGCAGATTCTACAAAAAGAGTGTTTCAAAACTGCTCTTTCAAGAGGAACGTTCAAGTCTGTGAGTTGAACTCACTCCTCAGAAAGAGGTTTCTGAGAATGGTTCTATCTAGTTTTCATCTGCATGTATTTCCTTTTCCACTAGATGCCGTAGTCGCTCCATATATCCTCTTGCAGAAATTACAAAAAGTGTGTTTCCAAATTACTCTATCAAAGTCAGTTTCAACTCTGTGAGTTGAATGCACGCATCGCGAAGAAGTTTCTGAGATTGCTTCTGTCTAGTTTTTAGTTGAAGATATTTCATTTCCCAGCATAGGCTTCAAGGCGCTCCAAATATCCACTTGCAGATTGCACAAAAAGAGTGTTTCAAAACTCCTCTTTCAAAAGCAAGGTTCAAATATGTGAGCTGAATGTACTCATCCCACAGTAGTTTCTGAGAATCCTTCTGTCTAGTTTGTAAGTGAAGATATTTCATTTCCCAGCATAGGACTCAGTGCGCTCCAAATATACAGTAGCAGATTCTACAAAAAGAATGTTTCAAAACTGCTCTTTCAAAAGAAAGGTTCAAGTCTGTGAGTTGAATGCACTCATCACAAAGAGGTTTCTGAGAATTCTTCTGTCTAGTTTTTATGTGAAGATGTTTCCTTTTCCAGTATTGGCCTCAAACAGCTCCAAATATCCACTTGCAGATTCTACAAAAAGAGCGTTTCAAAACTCTTCTATCAAAAAGAAGGTTTCACTCCATGAGTAGAATAAAGTCATCACAAACAAGATTCTGAGAATGCTTCAGTCTAGTTTTAATGTGAAGATATTTCCTTTTCCAGCATAGGCCCCAAAGCGCTCGAAATAAACACTTACAGATCCTACAAAAGGAGTGTGTCAAAACCGTTCTATCAAAAGGAACGTTGAAGTCTGTGAGTTGAATGCACTCATCACACAGAAGTTTCTGAGAATGCTTCTGTCTAGTTTTTAGGTGAAGATATTTCATTTCCCAGCACAGGCCTCAATGCGCTAAAAATATACACTAGCAGATTCTACAAAAAGAGTGTTTCAAAACTGCTCTTTCAAAAGAAAGGTTCAAGTCTGTGAGTTGAATGCACTCATCACAAAGAGGTTTCTGAGAATGCTTTTGTCTAGTTTTTATGTGAAGATATTTCCTTTTCCAGAATTGGCCTCAAACAGCTCTAGATATCCACTTGAAGATTCAACAAAAAGAGAGTTTCGAAACTCTTCTATCGAAAAGAAGGTTCAACCCTGTGAGTAGAATGCAGTCATCACAAACCAGATTCTGAGAATGCTTCTGTCTAGTTTTTATGTGATGATATTTCCTTTTCCAGCATAGGCCCCAAAGCGCTCCAAATAAACACTTGCAGATTCTACAAAAGGAGTGTTTCCAAACTGTTCTATGAAAAGGAATGCTCAAGTCTGTGAGTTGAATGCACTCATCACACAGAAGTTTCTGAGAATGCTTCTGTCTAGTTTTTATTTGAAGATATTCCTTTTCCCAGCATAGGCCACAAAGCGCTCCAAATATCCACTTGCAGATTCTACAAAAAGAGTGTTTCAAAACTGCTCTTTCAAAAGGAACGTTCAAGTCTGTGAGTTGGATGCACTCATCATACAGAAGTTTCTGAGCATACTTCTGTCTAGTTTTTAGGTGAAGATATTTCATTTCCCAGCCTAGGCCTCAAAGCGTTCCAAATATCCACTTGCAGATTCTTCAATCAGAGTGTTTCAAAACTGCTCTTTCAAAAGGAACGTTCAAGTCTGTGAGTTGAAAGCTGTCATCATGAAGAAGTTTCTGAGAATGCTTCTGTCTAGTTCTTACGTGAAGATATTTCCTTTTCCTGCATAGGCCTCAAAGCCCTCCAAATAAACACTTGCACATTTTACAAAAGGAGTGTTACAAAACTGTTATATCAAAAGGAACGTTCGTGTCCGTGAGTTGAATGCACTCATCACACAGAAGTTTCTGAGAATGCTTCTGTCTAGTTCTTATGTGAAGATATTTCCTTTTCCAGCATAGACCTGAGAGCGCTCCAAATATCCACTTGCAGATTCTACAAAAAGAGTGTTTCATAACTGCTCTTTCAAGAGGAACGTTCAAGTCTGTGAGTTGAACTCACTCCTCAGAAAGAGGTTTCTGAGAATGGTTCTATCTAGTTTTCATCTGCATGTATTTCCTTTTCCACTAGATGCCGTAGTCGCTCCATATATCCTCTTGCAGAAATTACAAAAAGTGTGTTTCCAAATTACTCTATCAAAGTCAGTTTCAACTCTGTGAGTTGAATGCACGCATCGCGAAGAAGTTTCTGAGATTGCTTCTGTCTAGTTTTTAGTTGAAGATATTTCATTTCCCAGCATAGGCTTCAAGGCGCTCCAAATATCCACTTGCAGATTGCACAAAAAGAGTGTTTCAAAACTCCTCTTTCAAAAGCAAGGTTCAAATATGTGAGTTGAATGTACTCATCCCACAGTAGTTTCTGAGAATCCTTCTGTCTAGTTTGTAAGTGAAGATATTTCATTTCCCAGCATAGGACTCAGTGCGCTCCAAATATACAGTAGCAGATTCTACAAAAAGAGTGTTTCAAAACTGCTCTTTCAAAAGAAAGGTTCAAGTCTGTGAGTTGAATGCACTCATCACAAAGAGGTTTCTGAGAATTCTTCTGTCTAGTTTTTATGTGAAGATGTTTCCTTTTCCAGTATTGGCCTCAAACAGCTCCAAATATCCACTTGCAGATTCTACAAAAAGAGCGTTTCAAAACTCTTCTATCAAAAAGAAGGTTTCACTCCATGAGTAGAATAAAGTCATCACAAACAAGATTCTGAGAATGCTTCAGTCTAGTTTTAATGTGAAGATATTTCCTTTTCCAGCATAGGCCCCAAAGCGCTCGAAATAAACACTTACAGATCCTACAAAAGGAGTGTGTCAAAACCGTTCTATCAAAAGGAACGTTGAAGTCTGTGAGTTGAATGCACTCATCACACAGAAGTTTCTGAGAATGCTTCTGTCTAGTTTTTAGGTGAAGATATTTCATTTCCCAGCACAGGCCTCAATGCGCTAAAAATATACACTAGCAGATTCTACAAAAAGAGTGTTTCAAAACTGCTCTTTCAAAAGAAAGGTTCAAGTCTGTGAGTTGAATGCACTCATCACAAAGAGGTTTCTGAGAATGCTTTTGTCTAGTTTTTATGTGAAGATATTTCCTTTTCCAGAATTGGCCTCAAACAGCTCTAGATATCCACTTGAAGATTCAACAAAAAGAGAGTTTCAAAACTCTTCTATCGAAAAGAAGGTTCAACCCTGTGAGTAGAATGCAGTCATCACAAACCAGATTCTGAGAATGCTTCTGTCTAGTTTTTATGTGATGATATTTCCTTTTCCAGCATAGGCCCCAAAGCGCTCCAAATAAACACTTGCAGATTCTACAAAAGGAGTGTTTCCAAACTGTTCTATGAAAAGGAATGCTCAAGTCTGTGAGTTGAATGCACTCATCACACAGAAGTTTCTGAGAATGCTTCTGTCTAGTTTTTATTTGAAGATATTCCTTTTCCCAGCATAGGCCACAAAGCGCTCCAAATATCCACTTGCAGATTCTACAAAAAGAGTGTTTCAAAACTGCTCTTTCAAAAGGAACGTTCAAGTCTGTGAGTTGGATGCACTCATCATACAGAAGTTTCTGAGCATACTTCTGTCTAGTTTTTAGGTGAAGATATTTCATTTCCCAGCCTAGGCCTCAAAGCGTTCCAAATATCCACTTGCAGATTCTTCAATCAGAGTGTTTCAAAACTGCTCTTTCAAAAGGAACGTTCAAGTCTGTGAGTTGAAAGCTGTCATCATGAAGAAGTTTCTGAGAATGCTTCTGTCTAGTTCTTACGTGAAGATATTTCCTTTTCCTGCATAGGCCTCAAAGCCCTCCAAATAAACACTTGCACATTTTACAAAAGGAGTGTTACAAAACTGTTATATCAAAAGGAACGTTCGTGTCCGTGAGTTAAATGCACTCATCACACAGAAGTTTCTGAGAATGCTTCTGTCTAGTTCTTATGTGAAGATATTTCCTTTTCCAGCATAGACCTGAGAGCGCTCCAAATATCCACTTGCAGATTCTACAAAAAGAGTGTTTCAAAACTGCTCTTTCAAGAGGAACGTTCAAGTCTGTGAGTTGAACTCACTCCTCAGAAAGAGGTTTCTGAGAATGGTTCTATCTAGTTTTCATCTGCATGTATTTCCTTTTCCACTAGATGCCGTAGTCGCTCCATATATCCTCTTGCAGAAATTACAAAAAGTGTGTTTCCAAATTACTCTATCAAAGTCAGTTTCAACTCTGTGAGTTGAATGCACGCATCGCGAAGAAGTTTCTGAGATTGCTTCTGTCTAGTTTTTAGTTGAAGATATTTCATTTCCCAGCATAGGCTTCAAGGCGCTCCAAATATCCACTTGCAGATTGCACAAAAAGAGTGTTTCAAAACTCCTCTTTCAAAAGCAAGGTTCAAATATGTGAGCTGAATGTACTCATCCCACAGTAGTTTCTGAGAATCCTTCTGTCTAGTTTGTAAGTGAAGATATTTCATTTCCCAGCATAGGACTCAGTGCGCTCCAAATATACAGTAGCAGATTCTACAAAAAGAATGTTTCAAAACTGCTCTTTCAAAAGAAAGGTTCAAGTCTGTGAGTTGAATGCACTCATCACAAAGAGGTTTCTGAGAATTCTTCTGTCTAGTTTTTATGTGAAGATGTTTCCTTTTCCAGTATTGGCCTCAAACAGCTCCAAATATCCACTTGCAGATTCTACAAAAAGAGCGTTTCAAAACTCTTCTATCAAAAAGAAGGTTTCACTCCATGAGTAGAATAAAGTCATCACAAACAAGATTCTGAGAATGCTTCAGTCTAGTTTTAATGTGAAGATATTTCCTTTTCCAGCATAGGCCCCAAAGCGCTCGAAATAAACACTTACAGATCCTACAAAAGGAGTGTGTCAAAACCGTTCTATCAAAAGGAACGTTGAAGTCTGTGAGTTGAATGCACTCATCACACAGAAGTTTCTGAGAATGCTTCTGTCTAGTTTTTAGGTGAAGATATTTCATTTCCCAGCACAGGCCTCAATGCGCTAAAAATATACACTAGCAGATTCTACAAAAAGAGTGTTTCAAAACTGCTCTTTCAAAAGAAAGGTTCAAGTCTGTGAGTTGAATGCACTCATCACAAAGAGGTTTCTGAGAATGCTTTTGTCTAGTTTTTATGTGAAGATATTTCCTTTTCCAGAATTGGCCTCAAACAGCTCTAGATATCCACTTGAAGATTCAACAAAAAGAGAGTTTCGAAACTCTTCTATCGAAAAGAAGGTTCAACCCTGTGAGTAGAATGCAGTCATCACAAACCAGATTCTGAGAATGCTTCTGTCTAGTTTTTATGTGATGATATTTCCTTTTCCAGCATAGGCCCCAAAGCGCTCCAAATAAACACTTGCAGATTCTACAAAAGGAGTGTTTCCAAACTGTTCTATGAAAAGGAATGCTCAAGTCTGTGAGTTGAATGCACTCATCACACAGAAGTTTCTGAGAATGCTTCTGTCTAGTTTTTATTTGAAGATATTCCTTTTCCCAGCATAGGCCACAAAGCGCTCCAAATATCCACTTGCAGATTCTACAAAAAGAGTGTTTCAAAACTGCTCTTTCAAAAGGAACGTTCAAGTCTGTGAGTTGGATGCACTCATCATACAGAAGTTTCTGAGCATACTTCTGTCTAGTTTTTAGGTGAAGATATTTCATTTCCCAGCCTAGGCCTCAAAGCGTTCCAAATATCCACTTGCAGATTCTTCAATCAGAGTGTTTCAAAACTGCTCTTTCAAAAGGAACGTTCAAGTCTGTGAGTTGAAAGCTGTCATCATGAAGAAGTTTCTGAGAATGCTTCTGTCTAGTTCTTACGTGAAGATATTTCCTTTTCCTGCATAGGCCTCAAAGCCCTCCAAATAAACACTTGCACATTTTACAAAAGGAGTGTTACAAAACTGTTATATCAAAAGGAACGTTCGTGTCCGTGAGTTGAATGCACTCATCACACAGAAGTTTCTGAGAATGCTTCTGTCTAGTTCTTATGTGAAGATATTTCCTTTTCCAGCATAGACCTGAGAGCGCTCCAAATATCCACTTGCAGATTCTACAAAAAGAGTGTTTCATAACTGCTCTTTCAAGAGGAACGTTCAAGTCTGTGAGTTGAACTCACTCCTCAGAAAGAGGTTTCTGAGAATGGTTCTATCTAGTTTTCATCTGCATGTATTTCCTTTTCCACTAGATGCCGTAGTCGCTCCATATATCCTCTTGCAGAAATTACAAAAAGTGTGTTTCCAAATTACTCTATCAAAGTCAGTTTCAACTCTGTGAGTTGAATGCACGCATCGCGAAGAAGTTTCTGAGATTGCTTCTGTCTAGTTTTTAGTTGAAGATATTTCATTTCCCAGCATAGGCTTCAAGGCGCTCCAAATATCCACTTGCAGATTGCACAAAAAGAGTGTTTCAAAACTCCTCTTTCAAAAGCAAGGTTCAAATATGTGAGTTGAATGTACTCATCCCACAGTAGTTTCTGAGAATCCTTCTGTCTAGTTTGTAAGTGAAGATATTTCATTTCCCAGCATAGGACTCAGTGCGCTCCAAATATACAGTAGCAGATTCTACAAAAAGAGTGTTTCAAAACTGCTCTTTCAAAAGAAAGGTTCAAGTCTGTGAGTTGAATGCACTCATCACAAAGAGGTTTCTGAGAATTCTTCTGTCTAGTTTTTATGTGAAGATGTTTCCTTTTCCAGTATTGGCCTCAAACAGCTCCAAATATCCACTTGCAGATTCTACAAAAAGAGCGTTTCAAAACTCTTCTATCAAAAAGAAGGTTTCACTCCATGAGTAGAATAAAGTCATCACAAACAAGATTCTGAGAATGCTTCAGTCTAGTTTTAATGTGAAGATATTTCCTTTTCCAGCATAGGCCCCAAAGCGCTCGAAATAAACACTTACAGATCCTACAAAAGGAGTGTGTCAAAACCGTTCTATCAAAAGGAACGTTGAAGTCTGTGAGTTGAATGCACTCATCACACAGAAGTTTCTGAGAATGCTTCTGTCTAGTTTTTAGGTGAAGATATTTCATTTCCCAGCACAGGCCTCAATGCGCTAAAAATATACACTAGCAGATTCTACAAAAAGAGTGTTTCAAAACTGCTCTTTCAAAAGAAAGGTTCAAGTCTGTGAGTTGAATGCACTCATCACAAAGAGGTTTCTGAGAATGCTTTTGTCTAGTTTTTATGTGAAGATATTTCCTTTTCCAGAATTGGCCTCAAACAGCTCTAGATATCCACTTGAAGATTCAACAAAAAGAGAGTTTCAAAACTCTTCTATCGAAAAGAAGGTTCAACCCTGTGAGTAGAATGCAGTCATCACAAACCAGATTCTGAGAATGCTTCTGTCTAGTTTTTATGTGATGATATTTCCTTTTCCAGCATAGGCCCCAAAGCGCTCCAAATAAACACTTGCAGATTCTACAAAAGGAGTGTTTCCAAACTGTTCTATGAAAAGGAATGCTCAAGTCTGTGAGTTGAATGCACTCATCACACAGAAGTTTCTGAGAATGCTTCTGTCTAGTTTTTATTTGAAGATATTCCTTTTCCCAGCATAGGCCACAAAGCGCTCCAAATATCCACTTGCAGATTCTACAAAAAGAGTGTTTCAAAACTGCTCTTTCAAAAGGAACGTTCAAGTCTGTGAGTTGGATGCACTCATCATACAGAAGTTTCTGAGCATACTTCTGTCTAGTTTTTAGGTGAAGATATTTCATTTCCCAGCCTAGGCCTCAAAGCGTTCCAAATATCCACTTGCAGATTCTTCAATCAGAGTGTTTCAAAACTGCTCTTTCAAAAGGAACGTTCAAGTCTGTGAGTTGAAAGCTGTCATCATGAAGAAGTTTCTGAGAATGCTTCTGTCTAGTTCTTACGTGAAGATATTTCCTTTTCCTGCATAGGCCTCAAAGCCCTCCAAATAAACACTTGCACATTTTACAAAAGGAGTGTTACAAAACTGTTATATCAAAAGGAACGTTCGTGTCCGTGAGTTAAATGCACTCATCACACAGAAGTTTCTGAGAATGCTTCTGTCTAGTTCTTATGTGAAGATATTTCCTTTTCCAGCATAGACCTGAGAGCGCTCCAAATATCCACTTGCAGATTCTACAAAAAGAGTGTTTCATAACTGCTCTTTCAAGAGGAACGTTCAAGTCTGTGAGTTGAACTCACTCCTCAGAAAGAGGTTTCTGAGAATGGTTCTATCTAGTTTTCATCTGCATGTATTTCCTTTTCCACTAGATGCCGTAGTCGCTCCATATATCCTCTTGCAGAAATTACAAAAAGTGTGTTTCCAAATTACTCTATCAAAGTCAGTTTCAACTCTGTGAGTTGAATGCACGCATCGCGAAGAAGTTTCTGAGATTGCTTCTGTCTAGTTTTTAGTTGAAGATATTTCATTTCCCAGCATAGGCTTCAAGGCGCTCCAAATATCCACTTGCAGATTGCACAAAAAGAGTGTTTCAAAACTCCTCTTTCAAAAGCAAGGTTCAAATATGTGAGCTGAATGTACTCATCCCACAGTAGTTTCTGAGAATCCTTCTGTCTAGTTTGTAAGTGAAGATATTTCATTTCCCAGCATAGGACTCAGTGCGCTCCAAATATACAGTAGCAGATTCTACAAAAAGAATGTTTCAAAACTGCTCTTTCAAAAGAAAGGTTCAAGTCTGTGAGTTGAATGCACTCATCACAAAGAGGTTTCTGAGAATTCTTCTGTCTAGTTTTTATGTGAAGATGTTTCCTTTTCCAGTATTGGCCTCAAACAGCTCCAAATATCCACTTGCAGATTCTACAAAAAGAGCGTTTCAAAACTCTTCTATCAAAAAGAAGGTTTCACTCCATGAGTAGAATAAAGTCATCACAAACAAGATTCTGAGAATGCTTCAGTCTAGTTTTAATGTGAAGATATTTCCTTTTCCAGCATAGGCCCCAAAGCGCTCGAAATAAACACTTACAGATCCTACAAAAGGAGTGTGTCAAAACCGTTCTATCAAAAGGAACGTTGAAGTCTGTGAGTTGAATGCACTCATCACACAGAAGTTTCTGAGAATGCTTCTGTCTAGTTTTTAGGTGAAGATATTTCATTTCCCAGCACAGGCCTCAATGCGCTAAAAATATACACTAGCAGATTCTACAAAAAGAGTGTTTCAAAACTGCTCTTTCAAAAGAAAGGTTCAAGTCTGTGAGTTGAATGCACTCATCACAAAGAGGTTTCTGAGAATGCTTTTGTCTAGTTTTTATGTGAAGATATTTCCTTTTCCAGAATTGGCCTCAAACAGCTCTAGATATCCACTTGAAGATTCAACAAAAAGAGAGTTTCGAAACTCTTCTATCGAAAAGAAGGTTCAACCCTGTGAGTAGAATGCAGTCATCACAAACCAGATTCTGAGAATGCTTCTGTCTAGTTTTTATGTGATGATATTTCCTTTTCCAGCATAGGCCCCAAAGCGCTCCAAATAAACACTTGCAGATTCTACAAAAGGAGTGTTTCCAAACTGTTCTATGAAAAGGAATGCTCAAGTCTGTGAGTTGAATGCACTCATCACACAGAAGTTTCTGAGAATGCTTCTGTCTAGTTTTTATTTGAAGATATTCCTTTTCCCAGCATAGGCCACAAAGCGCTCCAAATATCCACTTGCAGATTCTACAAAAAGAGTGTTTCAAAACTGCTCTTTCAAAAGGAACGTTCAAGTCTGTGAGTTGGATGCACTCATCATACAGAAGTTTCTGAGCATACTTCTGTCTAGTTTTTAGGTGAAGATATTTCATTTCCCAGCCTAGGCCTCAAAGCGTTCCAAATATCCACTTGCAGATTCTTCAATCAGAGTGTTTCAAAACTGCTCTTTCAAAAGGAACGTTCAAGTCTGTGAGTTGAAAGCTGTCATCATGAAGAAGTTTCTGAGAATGCTTCTGTCTAGTTCTTACGTGAAGATATTTCCTTTTCCTGCATAGGCCTCAAAGCCCTCCAAATAAACACTTGCACATTTTACAAAAGGAGTGTTACAAAACTGTTATATCAAAAGGAACGTTCGTGTCCGTGAGTTGAATGCACTCATCACACAGAAGTTTCTGAGAATGCTTCTGTCTAGTTCTTATGTGAAGATATTTCCTTTTCCAGCATAGACCTGAGAGCGCTCCAAATATCCACTTGCAGATTCTACAAAAAGAGTGTTTCATAACTGCTCTTTCAAGAGGAACGTTCAAGTCTGTGAGTTGAACTCACTCCTCAGAAAGAGGTTTCTGAGAATGGTTCTATCTAGTTTTCATCTGCATGTATTTCCTTTTCCACTAGATGCCGTAGTCGCTCCATATATCCTCTTGCAGAAATTACAAAAAGTGTGTTTCCAAATTACTCTATCAAAGTCAGTTTCAACTCTGTGAGTTGAATGCACGCATCGCGAAGAAGTTTCTGAGATTGCTTCTGTCTAGTTTTTAGTTGAAGATATTTCATTTCCCAGCATAGGCTTCAAGGCGCTCCAAATATCCACTTGCAGATTGCACAAAAAGAGTGTTTCAAAACTCCTCTTTTAAAAGCAAGGTTCAAATATGTGAGCTGAATGTACTCATCCCACAGTAGTTTCTGAGAATCCTTCTGTCTAGTTTGTAAGTGAAGATATTTCATTTCCCAGCATAGGACTCAGTGCGCTCCAAATATACAGTAGCAGATTCTACAAAAAGAGTGTTTCAAAACTGCTCTTTCAAAAGAAAGGTTCAAGTCTGTGAGTTGAATGCACTCATCACAAAGAGGTTTCTGAGAATTCTTCTGTCTAGTTTTTATGTGAAGATGTTTCCTTTTCCAGTATTGGCCTCAAACAGCTCCAAATATCCACTTGCAGATTCTACAAAAAGAGCGTTTCAAAACTCTTCTATCAAAAAGAAGGTTTCACTCCATGAGTAGAATAAAGTCATCACAAACAAGATTCTGAGAATACTTCAGTCTAGTTTTAATGTGAAGATATTTCCTTTTCCAGCATAGGCCCCAAAGCGCTCGAAATAAACACTTACAGATCCTACAAAAGGAGTGTGTCAAAACCGTTCTATCAAAAGGAACGTTGAAGTCTGTGAGTTGAATGCACTCATCACACAGAAGTTTCTGAGAATGCTTCTGTCTAGTTTTTAGGTGAAGATATTTCATTTCCCAGCACAGGCCTCAATGCGCTAAAAATATACACTAGCAGATTCTACAAAAAGAGTGTTTCAAAACTGCTCTTTCAAAAGAAAGGTTCAAGTCTGTGAGTTGAATGCACTCATCACAAAGAGGTTTCTGAGAATGCTTTTGTCTAGTTTTTATGTGAAGATATTTCCTTTTCCAGAATTGGCCTCAAACAGCTCTAGATATCCACTTGAAGATTCAACAAAAAGAGAGTTTCAAAACTCTTCTATCGAAAAGAAGGTTCAACCCTGTGAGTAGAATGCAGTCATCACAAACCAGATTCTGAGAATGCTTCTGTCTAGTTTTTATGTGATGATATTTCCTTTTCCAGCATAGGCCCCAAAGCGCTCCAAATAAACACTTGCAGATTCTACAAAAGGAGTGTTTCCAAACTGTTCTATGAAAAGGAACGCTCAAGTCTGTGAGTTGAATGCACTCATCACACAGAAGTTTCTGAGAATGCTTCTGTCTAGGTTTTATTTGAAGATATTCCTTTTCCCAGCATAGGCCACAAAGCGCTCCAAATATCCACTTGCAGATTCTACAAAAAGAGTGTTTCAAAACTGCTCTTTCAAAAGGAACGTTCAAGTCTGTGAGTTGGATGCACTCATCATACAGAAGTTTCTGAGCATACTTCTGTCTAGTTTTTAGGTGAAGATATTTCATTTCCCAGCCTAGGCCTCAAAGCGTTCCAAATATCCACTTGCAGATTCTTCAATCAGAGTGTTTCAAAACTGCTCTTTCAAAAGGAACGTTCAAGTCTGTGAGTTGAAAGCTGTCATCATGAAGAAGTTTCTGAGAATGCTTCTGTCTAGTTCTTACGTGAAGATATTTCCTTTTCCTGCATAGGCCTCAAAGCCCTCCAAATAAACACTTGCACATTTTACAAAAGGAGTGTTACAAAACTGTTATATCAAAAGGAACGTTCGTGTCCGTGAGTTGAATGCACTCATCACACAGAAGTTTCTGAGAATGCTTCTGTCTAGTTCTTATGTGAAGATATTTCCTTTTCCAGCATAGACCTGAGAGCGCTCCAAATATCCACTTGCAGATTCTACAAAAAGAGTGTTTCATAACTGCTCTTTCAAGAGGAACGTTCAAGTCTGTGAGTTGAACTCACTCCTCAGAAAGAGGTTTCTGAGAATGGTTCTATCTAGTTTTCATCTGCATGTATTTCCTTTTCCACTAGATGCCGTAGTCGCTCCATATATCCTCTTGCAGAAATTACAAAAAGTGTGTTTCCAAATTACTCTATCAAAGTCAGTTTCAACTCTGTGAGTTGAATGCACGCATCGCGAAGAAGTTTCTGAGATTGCTTCTGTCTAGTTTTTAGTTGAAGATATTTCATTTCCCAGCATAGGCTTCAAGGCGCTCCAAATATCCACTTGCAGATTGCACAAAAAGAGTGTTTCAAAACTCCTCTTTCAAAAGCAAGGTTCAAATATGTGAGCTGAATGTACTCATCCCACAGTAGTTTCTGAGAATCCTTCTGTCTAGTTTGTAAGTGAAGATATTTCATTTCCCAGCATAGGACTCAGTGCGCTCCAAATATACAGTAGCAGATTCTACAAAAAGAGTGTTTCAAAACTGCTCTTTCAAAAGAAAGGTTCAATTCTGTGAGTTGAATGCACTCATCACAAAGAGGTTTCTGAGAATTCTTCTGTCTAGTTTTTATGTGAAGATGTTTCCTTTTCCAGTATTGGCCTCAAACAGCTCCAAATATCCACTTGCAGATTCTACAAAAAGAGCGTTTCAAAACTCTTCTATCAAAAAGAAGGTTTCACTCCATGAGTAGAATAAAGTCATCACAAACAAGATTCTGAGAATGCTTCAGTCTAGTTTTAATGTGAAGATATTTCCTTTTCCAGCATAGGCCCCAAAGCGCTCGAAATAAACACTTACAGATCCTACAAAAGGAGTGTGTCAAAACCGTTCTATCAAAAGGAACGTTGAAGTCTGTGAGTTGAATGCACTCATCACACAGAAGTTTCTGAGAATGCTTCTGTCTAGTTTTTAGGTGAAGATATTTCATTTCCCAGCACAGGCCTCAATGCGCTAAAAATATACACTAGCAGATTCTACAAAAAGAGTGTTTCAAAACTGCTCTTTCAAAAGAAAGGTTCAAGTCTGTGAGTTGAATGCACTCATCACAAAGAGGTTTCTGAGAATGCTTTTGTCTAGTTTTTATGTGAAGATATTTCCTTTTCCAGAATTGGCCTCAAACAGCTCTAGATATCCACTTGAAGATTCAACAAAAAGAGAGTTTCAAAACTCTTCTATCGAAAAGAAGGTTCAACCCTGTGAGTAGAATGCAGTCATCACAAACCAGATTCTGAGAATGCTTCTGTCTAGTTTTTATGTGATGATATTTCCTTTTCCAGCATAGGCCCCAAAGCGCTCCAAATAAACACTTGCAGATTCTACAAAAGGAGTGTTTCCAAACTGTTCTATGAAAAGGAACGCTCAAGTCTGTGAGTTGAATGCACTCATCACACAGAAGTTTCTGAGAATGCTTCTGTCTAGTTTTTATTTGAAGATATTCCTTTTCCCAGCATAGGCCACAAAGCGCTCCAAATATCCACTTGCAGATTCTACAAAAAGAGTGTTTCAAAACTGCTCTTTCAAAAGGAACGTTCAAGTCTGTGAGTTGGATGCACTCATCATACAGAAGTTTCTGAGCATACTTCTGTCTAGTTTTTAGGTGAAGATATTTCATTTCCCAGCCTAGGCCTCAAAGCGTTCCAAATATCCACTTGCAGATTCTTCAATCAGAGTGTTTCAAAACTGCTCTTTCAAAAGGAACGTTCAAGTCTGTGAGTTGAAAGCTGTCATCATGAAGAAGTTTCTGAGAATGCTTCTGTCTAGTTCTTACGTGAAGATATTTCCTTTTCCTGCATAGGCCTCAAAGCCCTCCAAATAAACACTTGCACATTTTACAAAAGGAGTGTTACAAAATGTTATATCAAAAGGAACGTTCGTGTCCGTGAGTTGAATGCACTCATCACACAGAAGTTTCTGAGAATGCTTCTGTCTAGTTCTTATGTGAAGATATTTCCTTTTCCAGCATAGACCTGAGAGCGCTCCAAATATCCACTTGCAGATTCTACAAAAGGAGTGTTTCATAACTGCTCTTTCAAGAGGAACGTTCAAGTCTGTGAGTTGAACTCACTCCTCAGAAAGAGGTTTCTGAGAATGGTTCTATCTAGTTTTCATCTGCATGTATTTCCTTTTCCACTAGATGCCGTAGTCGCTCCATATATCCTCTTGCAGAAATTACAAAAAGTGTGTTTCCAAATTACTCTATCAAAGTCAGTTTCAACTCTGTGAGTTGAATGCACGCATCGCGAAGAAGTTTCTGAGATTGCTTCTGTCTAGTTTTTAGTTGAAGATATTTCATTTCCCAGCATAGGCTTCAAGGCGCTCCAAATATCCACTTGCAGATTGCACAAAAAGAGTGTTTCAAAACTCCTCTTTCAAAAGCAAGGTTCAAATATGTGAGCTGAATGTACTCATCCCACAGTAGTTTCTGAGAATCCTTCTGTCTAGTTTGTAAGTGAAGATATTTCATTTCCCAGCATAGGACTCAGTGCGCTCCAAATATACAGTAGCAGATTCTACAAAAAGAGTGTTTCAAAACTGCTCTTTCAAAAGAAAGGTTCAAGTCTGTGAGTTGAATGCACTCATCACAAAGAGGTTTCTGAGAATTCTTCTGTCTAGTTTTTATGTGAAGATGTTTCCTTTTCCAGTATTGGCCTCAAACAGCTCCAAATATCCACTTGCAGATTCTACAAAAAGAGCGTTTCAAAACTCTTCTATCAAAAAGAAGGTTTCACTCCATGAGTAGAATAAAGTCATCACAAACAAGATTCTGAGAATGCTTCAGTCTAGTTTTAATGTGAAGATATTTCCTTTTCCAGCATAGGCCCCAAAGCGCTCGAAATAAACACTTACAGATCCTACAAAAGGAGTGTGTCAAAACCGTTCTATCAAAAGGAACGTTGAAGTCTGTGAGTTGAATGCACTCATCACACAGAAGTTTCTGAGAATGTTTCTGTCTAGTTTTTAGGTGAAGATATTTCATTTCCCAGCACAGGCCTCAATGCGCTAAAAATATACACTAGCAGATTCTACAAAAAGAGTGTTTCAAAACTGCTCTTTCAAAAGAAAGGTTCAAGTCTGTGAGTTGAATGCACTCATCACAAAGAGGTTTCTGAGAATGCTTTTGTCTAGTTTTTATGTGAAGATATTTCCTTTTCCAGAATTGGCCTCAAACAGCTCTAGATATCCACTTGAAGATTCAACAAAAGAGAGTTTCAAAACTCTTCTATCGAAAAGAAGGTTCAACCCTGTGAGTAGAATGCAGTCATCACAAACCAGATTCTGAGAATGCTTCTGTCTAGTTTTTATGTGATGATATTTCCTTTTCCAGCATAGGCCCCAAAGCGCTCCAAATAAACACTTGCAGATTCTACAAAAGGAGTGTTTCCAAACTGTTCTATGAAAAGGAACGCTCAAGTCTGTGAGTTGAACGCACTCATCACACAGAAGTTTCTGAGAATGCTTCTGTCTAGTTTTTATTTGAAGATATTCCTTTTCCCAGCATAGGCCACAAAGCGCTCCAAATATCCACTTGCAGATTCTACAAAAAGAGTGTTTCAAAACTGCTCTTTCAAAAGGAACGTTCAAGTCTGTGAGTTGGATGCACTCATCATACAGAAGTTTCTGAGCATACTTCTGTCTAGTTTTTAGGTGAAGATATTTCATTTCCCAGCCTAGGCCTCAAAGCGTTCCAAATATCCACTTGCAGATTCTTCAATCAGAGTGTTTCAAAACTGCTCTTTCAAAAGGAACGTTCAAGTCTGTGAGTTGAAAGCTGTCATCATGAAGAAGTTTCTGAGAATGCTTCTGTCTAGTTCTTACGTGAAGATATTTCCTTTTCCTGCATAGGCCTCAAAGCCCTCCAAATAAACACTTGCACATTTTACAAAAGGAGTGTTACAAAACTGTTATATCAAAAGGAACGTTCGTGTCCGTGAGTTGAATGCACTCATCACACAGAAGTTTCTGAGAATGCTTCTGTCTAGTTCTTATGTGAAGATATTTCCTTTTCCAGCATAGACCTGAGAGCGCTCCAAATATCCACTTGCAGATTCTACAAAAAGAGTGTTTCATAACTGCTCTTTCAAGAGGAACGTTCAAGTCTGTGAGTTGAACTCACTCCTCAGAAAGAGGTTTCTGAGAATGGTTCTATCTAGTTTTCATCTGCATGTATTTCCTTTTCCACTAGATGCCGTAGTCGCTCCATATATCCTCTTGCAGAAATTACAAAAAGTGTGTTTCCAAATTACTCTATCAAAGTCAGTTTCAACTCTGTGAGTTGAATGCACGCATCGCGAAGAAGTTTCTGAGATTGCTTCTGTCTAGTTTTTAGTTGAAGATATTTCATTTCCCAGCATAGGCTTCAAGACGCTCCAAATATCCACTTGCAGATTGCACAAAAAGAGTGTTTCAAAACTCCTCTTTCAAAAGCAAGGTTCAAATATGTGAGCTGAATGTACTCATCACACAGTAGTTTCTGAGAATCCTTCTGTCTAGTTTGTAAGTGAAGATATTTCATTTCCCAGCATAGGACTCAGTGCGCTCCAAATATACAGTAGCAGATTCTACAAAAAGAGTGTTTCAAAACTGCTCTTTCAAAAGAAAGGTTCAAGTCTGTGAGTTGAATGCACTCATCACAAAGAGGTTTCTGAGAATTCTTCTGTCTAGTTTTTATGTGAAGATGTTTCCTTTTCCAGTATTGGCCTCAAACAGCTCCAAATATCCACTTGCAGATTCTACAAAAAGAGCGTTTCAAAACTCTTCTATCAAAAAGAAGGTTTCACTCCATGAGTAGAATAAAGTCATCACAAACAAGATTCTGAGAATGCTTCAGTCTAGTTTTAATGTGAAGATATTTCCTTTTCCAGCATAGGCCCCAAAGCGCTCGAAATAAACACTTACAGATCCTACAAAAGGAGTGTGTCAAAACCGTTCTATCAAAAGGAACGTTGAAGTCTGTGAGTTGAATGCACTCATCACACAGAAGTTTCTGAGAATGCTTCTGTCTAGTTTTTAGGTGAAGATATTTCATTTCCCAGCACAGGCCTCAATGCGCTAAAAATATACACTAGCAGATTCTACAAAAAGAGTGTTTCAAAACTGCTCTTTCAAAAGAAAGGTTCAAGTCTGTGAGTTGAATGCACTCATCACAAAGAGGTTTCTGAGAATGCTTTTGTCTAGTTTTTATGTGAAGATATTTCCTTTTCCAGAATTGGCCTCAAACAGCTCTAGATATCCACTTGAAGATTCAACAAAAAGAGAGTTTCAAAACTCTTCTATCGAAAAGAAGGTTCAACCCTGTGAGTAGAATGCAGTCATCACAAACCAGATTCTGAGAATGCTTCTGTCTAGTTTTTATGTGATGATATTTCCTTTTCCAGCATAGGCCCCAAAGCGCTCCAAATAAACACTTGCAGATTCTACAAAAGGAGTGTTTCCAAACTGTTCTATGAAAAGGAATGCTCAAGTCTGTGAGTTGAATGCACTCATCACACAGAAGTTTCTGAGAATGCTTCTGTCTAGTTTTTATTTGAAGATATTCCTTTTCCCAGCATAGGCCACAAAGCGCTCCAAATATCCACTTGCAGATTCTACAAAAAGAGTGTTTCAAAACTGCTCTTTCAAAAGGAACGTTCAAGTCTGTGAGTTGGATGCACTCATCATACAGAAGTTTCTGAGCATACTTCTGTCTAGTTTTTAGGTGAAGATATTTCATTTCCCAGCCTAGGCCTCAAAGCGTTCCAAATATCCACTTGCAGATTCTTCAATCAGAGTGTTTCAAAACTGCTCTTTCAAAAGGAACGTTCAAGTCTGTGAGTTGAAAGCTGTCATCATGAAGAAGTTTCTGAGAATGCTTCTGTCTAGTTCTTACGTGAAGATATTTCCTTTTCCTGCATAGGCCTCAAAGCCCTCCAAATAAACACTTGCACATTTTACAAAAGGAGTGTTACAAAACTGTTATATCAAAAGGAACGTTCGTGTCTGTGAGTTGAATGCACTCATCACACAGAAGTTTCTGAGAATGCTTCTGTCTAGTTCTTATGTGAAGATATTTCCTTTTCCAGCATAGACCTGAGAGCGCTCCAAATATCCACTTGCAGATTCTACAAAAAGAGTGTTTCAAAACTGCTCTTTCAAGAGGAACGTTCAAGTCTGTGAGTTGAACTCACTCCTCAGAAAGAGGTTTCTGAGAATGGTTCTATCTAGTTTTCATCTGCATGTATTTCCTTTTCCACTAGATGCCGTAGTCGCTCCATATATCCTCTTGCAGAAATTACAAAAAGTGTGTTTCCAAATTACTCTATCAAAGTCAGTTTCAACTCTGTGAGTTGAATGCACGCATGGCGAAGAAGTTTCTGAGATTGCTTCTGTCTAGTTTTTAGTTGAAGATATTTCATTTCCCAGCATAGGCTTCAAGGCGCTCCAAATATCCACTTGCAGATTGCACAAAAAGAGTGTTTCAAAACTCCTCTTTCAAAAGCAATGTTCAAATATGTGAGTTGAATGTACTCATCACACAGTAGTTTCTGAGAATCCTTCTGTCTAGTTTGTAAGTGAAGATATTTCATTTCCCAGCATAGGACTCAGTGCGCTCCAAATATACAGTAGCAGATTCTACAAAAAGAGTGTTTCAAAACTGCTCTTTCAAAAGAAAGTTTCAAGTCTGTGAGTTGAATGCACTCATCACAAAGAGGTTTCTGAGAATTCTTCTGTCTAGTTTTTATGTGAAGATGTTTCCTTTTCCAGTATTGGCCTCAAACAGCTCCAAATATCCACTTGCAGATTCTACAAAAAGAGCGTTTCAAAACTCTTCTATCAAAAAGAAGGTTTCACTCCATGAGTAGAATAAAGTCATCACAAACAAGATTCTGAGAATGCTTCAGTCTAGTTTTAATGTGAAGATATTTCCTTTTCCAGCATAGGCCCCAAAGCGCTCGAAATAAACACTTACAGATCCTACAAAAGGAGTGTGTCAAAACCGTTCTATCAAAAGGAACGTTGAAGTCTGTGAGTTGAATGCACTCATCACACAGAAGTTTCTGAGAATGCTTCTGTCTAGTTTTTAGGTGAAGATATTTCATTTCCCAGCACAGGCCTCAATGCGCTAAAAATATACACTAGCAGATTCTACAAAAAGAGTGTTTCAAAACTGCTCTTTCAAAAGAAAGGTTCAAGTCTGTGAGTTGAATGCACTCATCACAAAGAGGTTTCTGAGAATGCTTTTGTCTAGTTTTTATGTGAAGATATTTCCTTTTCCAGAATTGGCCTCAAACAGCTCTAGATATCCACTTGAAGATTCTACAAAAAGAGAGTTTCAAAACTCTTCTATCGAAAAGAAGGTTCAACCCTGTGAGTAGAATGCAGTCATCACAAACCAGATTCTGAGAATGCTTCTGTCTAGTTTTTATGTGATGATATTTCCTTTTCCAGCATAGGCCCCAAAGCGCTCCAAATAAACACTTGCAGATTCTACAAAAGGAGTGTTTCCAAACTGTTCTATGAAAAGGAACGCTCAAGTCTGTGAGTTGAATGCACTCATCACACAGAAGTTTCTGAGAATGCTTCTGTCTAGTTTTTATTTGAAGATATTCCTTTTCCCAGCATAGGCCACAAAGCGCTCCAAATATCCACTTGCAGATTCTACAAAAAGAGTGTTTCAAAACTGCTCTTTCAAAAGGAACGTTCAAGTCTGTGAGTTGGATGCACTCATCATACAGAAGTTTCTGAGCATACTTCTGTCTAGTTTTTAGGTGAAGATATTTCATTTCCCAGCCTAGGCCTCAAAGCGTTCCAAATATCCACTTGCAGATTCTTCAATCAGAGTGTTTCAAAACTGCTCTTTCAAAAGGAACGTTCAAGTCTGTGAGTTGAAAGCTGTCATCATGAAGAAGTTTCTGAGAATGCTTCTGTCTAGTTCTTACGTGAAGATATTTCCTTTTCCTGCATAGGCCTCAAAGCCCTCCAAATAAACACTTGCACATTTTACAAAAGGAGTGTTACATAACTGTTATATCAAAAGGAACGTTCGTGTCTGTGAGTTGAATGCACTCATCACACAGAAGTTTCTGAGAATGCTTCTGTCTAGTTCTTATGTGAAGATATTTCCTTTTCCAGCATAGACCTGAGAGCGCTCCAAATATCCACTTGCAGATTCTACAAAAAGAGTGTTTCATAACTGCTCTTTCAAGAGGAACGTTCAAGTCTGTGAGTTGAACTCACTCCTCAGAAAGAGGTTTCTGAGAATGGTTCTATCTAGTTTTCATCTGCATGTATTTCCTTTTCCACTAGATGCCGTAGTCGCTCCATATATCCTCTTGCAGAAATTACAAAAAGTGTGTTTCCAAATTACTCTATCAAAGTCAGTTTCAACTCTGTGAGTTGAATGCACGCATGGCGAAGAAGTTTCTGAGATTGCTTCTGTCTAGTTTTTAGTTGAAGATATTTCATTTCCCAGCATAGGCTTCAAGGCGCTCCAAATATCCACTTGCAGATTGCACAAAAAGAGTGTTTCAAAACTCCTCTTTCAAAAGCAAGGTTCAAATATGTGAGCTGAATGTACTCATCACACAGTAGTTTCTGAGAATCCTTCTGTCTAGTTTGTAAGTGAAGATATTTCATTTCCCAGCATAGGACTCAGTGCGCTCCAAATATACAGTAGCAGATTCTACAAAAAGAGTGTTTCAAAACTGCTCTTTCAAAAGAAAGGTTCAAGTCTGTGAGTTGAATGCACTCATCACAAAGAGGTTTCTGAGAATTCTTCTGTCTAGTTTTTATGTGAAGATGTTTCCTTTTCCAGTATTGGCCTCAAACAGCTCCAAATATCCACTTGCAGATTCTACAAAAAGAGCGTTTCAAAACTCTTCTATCAAAAAGAAGGTTTCACTCCATGAGTAGAATAAAGTCATCACAAACAAGATTCTGAGAATGCTTCAGTCTAGTTTTAATGTGAAGATATTTCCTTTTCCAGCATAGGCCCCAAAGCGCTCGAAATAAACACTTACAGATCCTACAAAAGGAGTGTGTCAAAACCGTTCTATCAAAAGGAACGTTGAAGTCTGTGAGTTGAATGCACTCATCACACAGAAGTTTCTGAGAATGTTTCTGTCTAGTTTTTAGGTGAAGATATTTCATTTCCCAGCACAGGCCTCAATGCGCTAAAAATATACACTAGCAGATTCTACAAAAAGAGTGTTTCAAAACTGCTCTTTCAAAAGAAAGGTTCAAGTCTGTGAGTTGAATGCACTCATCACAAAGAGGTTTCTGAGAATGCTTTTGTCTAGTTTTTATGTGAAGATATTTCCTTTTCCAGAATTGGCCTCAAACAGCTCTAGATATCCACTTGAAGATTCAACAAAAGAGAGTTTCAAAACTCTTCTATCGAAAAGAAGGTTCAACCCTGTGAGTAGAATGCAGTCATCACAAACCAGATTCTGAGAATGCTTCTGTCTAGTTTTTATGTGATGATATTTCCTTTTCCAGCATAGGCCCCAAAGCGCTCCAAATAAACACTTGCAGATTCTACAAAAGGAGTGTTTCCAAACTGTTCTATGAAAAGGAACGCTCAAGTCTGTGAGTTGAACGCACTCATCACACAGAAGTTTCTGAGAATGCTTCTGTCTAGTTTTTATTTGAAGATATTCCTTTTCCCAGCATAGGCCACAAAGCGCTCCAAATATCCACTTGCAGATTCTACAAAAAGAGTGTTTCAAAACTGCTCTTTCAAAAGGAACGTTCAAGTCTGTGAGTTGGATGCACTCATCATACAGAAGTTTCTGAGCATACTTCTGTCTAGTTTTTAGGTGAAGATATTTCATTTCCCAGCCTAGGCCTCAAAGCGTTCCAAATATCCACTTGCAGATTCTTCAATCAGAGTGTTTCAAAACTGCTCTTTCAAAAGGAACGTTCAAGTCTGTGAGTTGAAAGCTGTCATCATGAAGAAGTTTCTGAGAATGCTTCTGTCTAGTTCTTACGTGAAGATATTTCCTTTTCCTGCATAGGCCTCAAAGCCCTCCAAATAAACACTTGCACATTTTACAAAAGGAGTGTTACAAAACTGTTATATCAAAAGGAACGTTCGTGTCCGTGAGTTGAATGCACTCATCACACAGAAGTTTCTGAGAATGCTTCTGTCTAGTTCTTATGTGAAGATATTTCCTTTTCCAGCATAGACCTGAGAGCGCTCCAAATATCCACTTGCAGATTCTACAAAAAGAGTGTTTCATAACTGCTCTTTCAAGAGGAACGTTCAAGTCTGTGAGTTGAACTCACTCCTCAGAAAGAGGTTTCTGAGAATGGTTCTATCTAGTTTTCATCTGCATGTATTTCCTTTTCCACTAGATGCCGTAGTCGCTCCATATATCCTCTTGCAGAAATTACAAAAAGTGTGTTTCCAAATTACTCTATCAAAGTCAGTTTCAACTCTGTGAGTTGAATGCACGCATCGCGAAGAAGTTTCTGAGATTGCTTCTGTCTAGTTTTTAGTTGAAGATATTTCATTTCCCAGCATAGGCTTCAAGACGCTCCAAATATCCACTTGCAGATTGCACAAAAAGAGTGTTTCAAAACTCCTCTTTCAAAAGCAAGGTTCAAATATGTGAGCTGAATGTACTCATCACACAGTAGTTTCTGAGAATCCTTCTGTCTAGTTTGTAAGTGAAGATATTTCATTTCCCAGCATAGGACTCAGTGCGCTCCAAATATACAGTAGCAGATTCTACAAAAAGAGTGTTTCAAAACTGCTCTTTCAAAAGAAAGGTTCAAGTCTGTGAGTTGAATGCACTCATCACAAAGAGGTTTCTGAGAATTCTTCTGTCTAGTTTTTATGTGAAGATGTTTCCTTTTCCAGTATTGGCCTCAAACAGCTCCAAATATCCACTTGCAGATTCTACAAAAAGAGCGTTTCAAAACTCTTCTATCAAAAAGAAGGTTTCACTCCATGAGTAGAATAAAGTCATCACAAACAAGATTCTGAGAATGCTTCAGTCTAGTTTTAATGTGAAGATATTTCCTTTTCCAGCATAGGCCCCAAAGCGCTCGAAATAAACACTTACAGATCCTACAAAAGGAGTGTGTCAAAACCGTTCTATCAAAAGGAACGTTGAAGTCTGTGAGTTGAATGCACTCATCACACAGAAGTTTCTGAGAATGCTTCTGTCTAGTTTTTAGGTGAAGATATTTCATTTCCCAGCACAGGCCTCAATGCGCTAAAAATATACACTAGCAGATTCTACAAAAAGAGTGTTTCAAAACTGCTCTTTCAAAAGAAAGGTTCAAGTCTGTGAGTTGAATGCACTCATCACAAAGAGGTTTCTGAGAATGCTTTTGTCTAGTTTTTATGTGAAGATATTTCCTTTTCCAGAATTGGCCTCAAACAGCTCTAGATATCCACTTGAAGATTCAACAAAAAGAGAGTTTCAAAACTCTTCTATCGAAAAGAAGGTTCAACCCTGTGAGTAGAATGCAGTCATCACAAACCAGATTCTGAGAATGCTTCTGTCTAGTTTTTATGTGATGATATTTCCTTTTCCAGCATAGGCCCCAAAGCGCTCCAAATAAACACTTGCAGATTCTACAAAAGGAGTGTTTCCAAACTGTTCTATGAAAAGGAATGCTCAAGTCTGTGAGTTGAATGCACTCATCACACAGAAGTTTCTGAGAATGCTTCTGTCTAGTTTTTATTTGAAGATATTCCTTTTCCCAGCATAGGCCACAAAGCGCTCCAAATATCCACTTGCAGATTCTACAAAAAGAGTGTTTCAAAACTGCTCTTTCAAAAGGAACGTTCAAGTCTGTGAGTTGGATGCACTCATCATACAGAAGTTTCTGAGCATACTTCTGTCTAGTTTTTAGGTGAAGATATTTCATTTCCCAGCCTAGGCCTCAAAGCGTTCCAAATATCCACTTGCAGATTCTTCAATCAGAGTGTTTCAAAACTGCTCTTTCAAAAGGAACGTTCAAGTCTGTGAGTTGAAAGCTGTCATCATGAAGAAGTTTCTGAGAATGCTTCTGTCTAGTTCTTACGTGAAGATATTTCCTTTTCCTGCATAGGCCTCAAAGCCCTCCAAATAAACACTTGCACATTTTACAAAAGGAGTGTTACAAAACTGTTATATCAAAAGGAACGTTCGTGTCTGTGAGTTGAATGCACTCATCACACAGAAGTTTCTGAGAATGCTTCTGTCTAGTTCTTATGTGAAGATATTTCCTTTTCCAGCATAGACCTGAGAGCGCTCCAAATATCCACTTGCAGATTCTACAAAAAGAGTGTTTCAAAACTGCTCTTTCAAGAGGAACGTTCAAGTCTGTGAGTTGAACTCACTCCTCAGAAAGAGGTTTCTGAGAATGGTTCTATCTAGTTTTCATCTGCATGTATTTCCTTTTCCACTAGATGCCGTAGTCGCTCCATATATCCTCTTGCAGAAATTACAAAAAGTGTGTTTCCAAATTACTCTATCAAAGTCAGTTTCAACTCTGTGAGTTGAATGCACGCATGGCGAAGAAGTTTCTGAGATTGCTTCTGTCTAGTTTTTAGTTGAAGATATTTCATTTCCCAGCATAGGCTTCAAGGCGCTCCAAATATCCACTTGCAGATTGCACAAAAAGAGTGTTTCAAAACTCCTCTTTCAAAAGCAAGGTTCAAATATGTGAGTTGAATGTACTCATCACACAGTAGTTTCTGAGAATCCTTCTGTCTAGTTTGTAAGTGAAGATATTTCATTTCCCAGCATAGGACTCAGTGCGCTCCAAATATACAGTAGCAGATTCTACAAAAAGAGTGTTTCAAAACTGCTCTTTCAAAAGAAAGGTTCAAGTCTGTGAGTTGAATGCACTCATCACAAAGAGGTTTCTGAGAATTCTTCTGTCTAGTTTTTATGTGAAGATGTTTCCTTTTCCAGTATTGGCCTCAAACAGCTCCAAATATCCACTTGCAGATTCTACAAAAAGAGCGTTTCAAAACTCTTCTATCAAAAAGAAGGTTTCACTCCATGAGTAGAATAAAGTCATCACAAACAAGATTCTGAGAATGCTTCAGTCTAGTTTTAATGTGAAGATATTTCCTTTTCCAGCATAGGCCCCAAAGCGCTCGAAATAAACACTTACAGATCCTACAAAAGGAGTGTGTCAAAACCGTTCTATCAAAAGGAACGTTGAAGTCTGTGAGTTGAATGCACTCATCACACAGAAGTTTCTGAGAATGCTTCTGTCTAGTTTTTAGGTGAAGATATTTCATTTCCCAGCACAGGCCTCAATGCGCTAAAA
Organism: Pongo pygmaeus; assembly: GCF_028885625.2. Taxonomy (NCBI): domain Eukaryota; kingdom Metazoa; phylum Chordata; class Mammalia; order Primates; family Hominidae; genus Pongo; species Pongo pygmaeus. The sequence continues at coordinate 11,825,080 of NC_072395.2, read as the reverse complement.
ATATACACTAGCAGATTCTACAAAAAGAGTGTTTCAAAACTGCTCTTTCAAAAGAAAGGTTCAAGTCTGTGAGTTGAATGCACTCATCACAAAGAGGTTTCTGAGAATGCTTTTGTCTAGTTTTTATGTGAAGATATTTCCTTTTCCAGAATTGGCCTCAAACAGCTCTAGATATCCACTTGAAGATTCAACAAAAAGAGAGTTTCAAAACTCTTCTATCGAAAAGAAGGTTCAACCCTGTGAGTAGAATGCAGTCATCACAAACCAGATTCTGAGAATGCTTCTGTCTAGTTTTTATGTGATGATATTTCCTTTTCCAGCATAGGCCCCAAAGCGCTCCAAATAAACACTTGCAGATTCTACAAAAGGAGTGTTTCCAAACTGTTCTATGAAAAGGAACGCTCAAGTCTGTGAGTTGAATGCACTCATCACACAGAAGTTTCTGAGAATGCTTCTGTCTAGTTTTTATTTGAAGATATTCCTTTTCCCAGCATAGGCCACAAAGCGCTCCAAATATCCACTTGCAGATTCTACAAAAAGAGTGTTTCAAAACTGCTCTTTCAAAAGGAACGTTCAAGTCTGTGAGTTGGATGCACTCATCATACAGAAGTTTCTGAGCATACTTCTGTCTAGTTTTTAGGTGAAGATATTTCATTTCCCAGCCTAGGCCTCAAAGCGTTCCAAATATCCACTTGCAGATTCTTCAATCAGAGTGTTTCAAAACTGCTCTTTCAAAAGGAACGTTCAAGTCTGTGAGTTGAAAGCTGTCATCATGAAGAAGTTTCTGAGAATGCTTCTGTCTAGTTCTTACGTGAAGATATTTCCTTTTCCTGCATAGGCCTCAAAGCCCTCCAAATAAACACTTGCACATTTTACAAAAGGAGTGTTACAAAACTGTTATATCAAAAGGAACGTTCGTGTCCGTGAGTTGAATGCACTCATCACACAGAAGTTTCTGAGAATGCTTCTGTCTAGTTCTTATGTGAAGATATTTCCTTTTCCAGCATAGACCTGAGAGCGCTCCAAATATCCACTTGCAGATTCTACAAAAAGAGTGTTTCATAACTGCTCTTTCAAGAGGAACGTTCAAGTCTGTGAGTTGAACTCACTCCTCAGAAAGAGGTTTCTGAGAATGGTTCTATCTAGTTTTCATCTGCATGTATTTCCTTTTCCACTAGATGCCGTAGTCGCTCCATATATCCTCTTGCAGAAATTACAAAAAGTGTGTTTCCAAATTACTCTATCAAAGTCAGTTTCAACTCTGTGAGTTGAATGCACGCATCGCGAAGAAGTTTCTGAGATTGCTTCTGTCTAGTTTTTAGTTGAAGATATTTCATTTCCCAGCATAGGCTTCAAGGCGCTCCAAATATCCACTTGCAGATTGCACAAAAAGAGTGTTTCAAAACTCCTCTTTCAAAAGCAAGGTTCAAATATGTGAGTTGAATGTACTCATCACACAGTAGTTTCTGAGAATCCTTCTGTCTAGTTTGTAAGTGAAGATATTTCATTTCCCAGCATAGGACTCAGTGCGCTCCAAATATACAGTAGCAGATTCTACAAAAAGAGTGTTTCAAAACTGCTCTTTCAAAAGAAAGGTTCAAGTCTGTGAGTTGAATGCACTCATCACAAAGAGGTTTCTGAGAATTCTTCTGTCTAGTTTTTATGTGAAGATGTTTCCTTTTCCAGTATTGGCCTCAAACAGCTCCAAATATCCACTTGCAGATTCTACAAAAAGAGCGTTTCAAAACTCTTCTATCAAAAAGAAGGTTTCACTCCATGAGTAGAATAAAGTCATCACAAACAAGATTCTGAGAATGCTTCAGTCTAGTTTTAATGTGAAGATATTTCCTTTTCCAGCATAGGCCCCAAAGCGCTCGAAATAAACACTTACAGATCCTACAAAAGGAGTGTGTCAAAACCGTTCTATCAAAAGGAACGTTGAAGTCTGTGAGTTGAATGCACTCATCACACAGAAGTTTCTGAGAATGCTTCTGTCTAGTTTTTAGGTGAAGATATTTCATTTCCCAGCACAGGCCTCAATGCGCTAAAAATATACACTAGCAGATTCTACAAAAAGAGTGTTTCAAAACTGCTCTTTCAAAAGAAAGGTTCAAGTCTGTGAGTTGAATGCACTCATCACAAAGAGGTTTCTGAGAATGCTTTTGTCTAGTTTTTATGTGAAGATATTTCCTTTTCCAGAATTGGCCTCAAACAGCTCTAGATATCCACTTGAAGATTCAACAAAAAGAGAGTTTCAAAACTCTTCTATCGAAAAGAAGGTTCAACCCTGTGAGTAGAATGCAGTCATCACAAACCAGATTCTGAGAATGCTTCTGTCTAGTTTTTATGTGATGATATTTCCTTTTCCAGCATAGGCCCCAAAGCGCTCCAAATAAACACTTGCAGATTCTACAAAAGGAGTGTTTCCAAACTGTTCTATGAAAAGGAACGCTCAAGTCTGTGAGTTGAATGCACTCATCACACAGAAGTTTCTGAGAATGCTTCTGTCTAGTTTTTATTTGAAGATATTCCTTTTCCCAGCATAGGCCACAAAGCGCTCCAAATATCCACTTGCAGATTCTACAAAAAGAGTGTTTCAAAACTGCTCTTTCAAAAGGAACGTTCAAGTCTGTGAGTTGGATGCACTCATCATACAGAAGTTTCTGAGCATACTTCTGTCTAGTTTTTAGGTGAAGATATTTCATTTCCCAGCCTAGGCCTCAAAGCGTTCCAAATATCCACTTGCAGATTCTTCAATCAGAGTGTTTCAAAACTGCTCTTTCAAAAGGAACGTTCAAGTCTGTGAGTTGAAAGCTGTCATCATGAAGAAGTTTCTGAGAATGCTTCTGTCTAGTTCTTACGTGAAGATATTTCCTTTTCCTGCATAGGCCTCAAAGCCCTCCAAATAAACACTTGCACATTTTACAAAAGGAGTGTTACAAAACTGTTATATCAAAAGGAACGTTCGTGTCCGTGAGTTGAATGCACTCATCACACAGAAGTTTCTGAGAATGCTTCTGTCTAGTTCTTATGTGAAGATATTTCCTTTTCCAGCATAGACCTGAGAGCGCTCCAAATATCCACTTGCAGATTCTACAAAAAGAGTGTTTCATAACTGCTCTTTCAAGAGGAACGTTCAAGTCTGTGAGTTGAACTCACTCCTCAGAAAGAGGTTTCTGAGAATGGTTCTATCTAGTTTTCATCTGCATGTATTTCCTTTTCCACTAGATGCCGTAGTCGCTCCATATATCCTCTTGCAGAAATTACAAAAAGTGTGTTTCCAAATTACTCTATCAAAGTCAGTTTCAACTCTGTGAGTTGAATGCACGCATCGCGAAGAAGTTTCTGAGATTGCTTCTGTCTAGTTTTTAGTTGAAGATATTTCATTTCCCAGCATAGGCTTCAAGGCGCTCCAAATATCCACTTGCAGATTGCACAAAAAGAGTGTTTCAAAACTCCTCTTTCAAAAGCAAGGTTCAAATATGTGAGCTGAATGTACTCATCCCACAGTAGTTTCTGAGAATCCTTCTGTCTAGTTTGTAAGTGAAGATATTTCATTTCCCAGCATAGGACTCAGTGCGCTCCAAATATACAGTAGCAGATTCTACAAAAAGAGTGTTTCAAAACTGCTCTTTCAAAAGAAAGGTTCAAGTCTGTGAGTTGAATGCACTCATCACAAAGAGGTTTCTGAGAATTCTTCTGTCTAGTTTTTATGTGAAGATGTTTCCTTTTCCAGTATTGGCCTCAAACAGCTCCAAATATCCACTTGCAGATTCTACAAAAAGAGCGTTTCAAAACTCTTCTATCAAAAAGAAGGTTTCACTCCATGAGTAGAATAAAGTCATCACAAACAAGATTCTGAGAATGCTTCAGTCTAGTTTTAATGTGAAGATATTTCCTTTTCCAGCATAGGCCCCAAAGCGCTCGAAATAAACACTTACAGATCCTACAAAAGGAGTGTGTCAAAACCGTTCTATCAAAAGGAACGTTGAAGTCTGTGAGTTGAATGCACTCATCACACAGAAGTTTCTGAGAATGTTTCTGTCTAGTTTTTAGGTGAAGATATTTCATTTCCCAGCACAGGCCTCAATGCGCTAAAAATATACACTAGCAGATTCTACAAAAAGAGTGTTTCAAAACTGCTCTTTCAAAAGAAAGGTTCAAGTCTGTGAGTTGAATGCACTCATCACAAAGAGGTTTCTGAGAATGCTTTTGTCTAGTTTTTATGTGAAGATATTTCCTTTTCCAGAATTGGCCTCAAACAGCTCTAGATATCCACTTGAAGATTCAACAAAAGAGAGTTTCAAAACTCTTCTATCGAAAAGAAGGTTCAACCCTGTGAGTAGAATGCAGTCATCACAAACCAGATTCTGAGAATGCTTCTGTCTAGTTTTTATGTGATGATATTTCCTTTTCCAGCATAGGCCCCAAAGCGCTCCAAATAAACACTTGCAGATTCTACAAAAGGAGTGTTTCCAAACTGTTCTATGAAAAGGAACGCTCAAGTCTGTGAGTTGAACGCACTCATCACACAGAAGTTTCTGAGAATGCTTCTGTCTAGTTTTTATTTGAAGATATTCCTTTTCCCAGCATAGGCCACAAAGCGCTCCAAATATCCACTTGCAGATTCTACAAAAAGAGTGTTTCAAAACTGCTCTTTCAAAAGGAACGTTCAAGTCTGTGAGTTGGATGCACTCATCATACAGAAGTTTCTGAGCATACTTCTGTCTAGTTTTTAGGTGAAGATATTTCATTTCCCAGCCTAGGCCTCAAAGCGTTCCAAATATCCACTTGCAGATTCTTCAATCAGAGTGTTTCAAAACTGCTCTTTCAAAAGGAACGTTCAAGTCTGTGAGTTGAAAGCTGTCATCATGAAGAAGTTTCTGAGAATGCTTCTGTCTAGTTCTTACGTGAAGATATTTCCTTTTCCTGCATAGGCCTCAAAGCCCTCCAAATAAACACTTGCACATTTTACAAAAGGAGTGTTACAAAACTGTTATATCAAAAGGAACGTTCGTGTCCGTGAGTTGAATGCACTCATCACACAGAAGTTTCTGAGAATGCTTCTGTCTAGTTCTTATGTGAAGATATTTCCTTTTCCAGCATAGACCTGAGAGCGCTCCAAATATCCACTTGCAGATTCTACAAAAAGAGTGTTTCATAACTGCTCTTTCAAGAGGAACGTTCAAGTCTGTGAGTTGAACTCACTCCTCAGAAAGAGGTTTCTGAGAATGGTTCTATCTAGTTTTCATCTGCATGTATTTCCTTTTCCACTAGATGCCGTAGTCGCTCCATATATCCTCTTGCAGAAATTACAAAAAGTGTGTTTCCAAATTACTCTATCAAAGTCAGTTTCAACTCTGTGAGTTGAATGCACGCATCGCGAAGAAGTTTCTGAGATTGCTTCTGTCTAGTTTTTAGTTGAAGATATTTCATTTCCCAGCATAGGCTTCAAGACGCTCCAAATATCCACTTGCAGATTGCACAAAAAGAGTGTTTCAAAACTCCTCTTTCAAAAGCAAGGTTCAAATATGTGAGCTGAATGTACTCATCACACAGTAGTTTCTGAGAATCCTTCTGTCTAGTTTGTAAGTGAAGATATTTCATTTCCCAGCATAGGACTCAGTGCGCTCCAAATATACAGTAGCAGATTCTACAAAAAGAGTGTTTCAAAACTGCTCTTTCAAAAGAAAGGTTCAAGTCTGTGAGTTGAATGCACTCATCACAAAGAGGTTTCTGAGAATTCTTCTGTCTAGTTTTTATGTGAAGATGTTTCCTTTTCCAGTATTGGCCTCAAACAGCTCCAAATATCCACTTGCAGATTCTACAAAAAGAGCGTTTCAAAACTCTTCTATCAAAAAGAAGGTTTCACTCCATGAGTAGAATAAAGTCATCACAAACAAGATTCTGAGAATGCTTCAGTCTAGTTTTAATGTGAAGATATTTCCTTTTCCAGCATAGGCCCCAAAGCGCTCGAAATAAACACTTACAGATCCTACAAAAGGAGTGTGTCAAAACCGTTCTATCAAAAGGAACGTTGAAGTCTGTGAGTTGAATGCACTCATCACACAGAAGTTTCTGAGAATGCTTCTGTCTAGTTTTTAGGTGAAGATATTTCATTTCCCAGCACAGGCCTCAATGCGCTAAAAATATACACTAGCAGATTCTACAAAAAGAGTGTTTCAAAACTGCTCTTTCAAAAGAAAGGTTCAAGTCTGTGAGTTGAATGCACTCATCACAAAGAGGTTTCTGAGAATGCTTTTGTCTAGTTTTTATGTGAAGATATTTCCTTTTCCAGAATTGGCCTCAAACAGCTCTAGATATCCACTTGAAGATTCAACAAAAGAGAGTTTCAAAACTCTTCTATCGAAAAGAAGGTTCAACCCTGTGAGTAGAATGCAGTCATCACAAACCAGATTCTGAGAATGCTTCTGTCTAGTTTTTATGTGATGATATTTCCTTTTCCAGCATAGGCCCCAAAGCGCTCCAAATAAACACTTGCAGATTCTACAAAAGGAGTGTTTCCAAACTGTTCTATGAAAAGGAACGCTCAAGTCTGTGAGTTGAACGCACTCATCACACAGAAGTTTCTGAGAATGCTTCTGTCTAGTTTTTATTTGAAGATATTCCTTTTCACAGCATAGGCCACAAAGCGCTCCAAATATCCACTTGCAGATTCTACAAAAAGAGTGTTTCAAAACTGCTCTTTCAAAAGGAACGTTCAAGTCTGTGAGTTGGATGCACTCATCATACAGAAGTTTCTGAGCATACTTCTGTCTAGTTTTTAGGTGAAGATATTTCATTTCCCAGCCTAGGCCTCAAAGCGTTCCAAATATCCACTTGCAGATTCTTCAATCAGAGTGTTTCAAAACTGCTCTTTCAAAAGGAACGTTCAAGTCTGTGAGTTGAAAGCTGTCATCATGAAGAAGTTTCTGAGAATGCTTCTGTCTAGTTCTTACGTGAAGATATTTCCTTTTCCTGCATAGGCCTCAAAGCCCTCCAAATAAACACTTGCACATTTTACAAAAGGAGTGTTACAAAACTGTTATATCAAAAGGAACGTTCGTGTCCGTGAGTTGAATGCACTCATCACACAGAAGTTTCTGAGAATGCTTCTGTCTAGTTCTTATGTGAAGATATTTCCTTTTCCAGCATAGACCTGAGAGCGCTCCAAATATCCACTTGCAGATTCTACAAAAAGAGTGTTTCATAACTGCTCTTTCAAGAGGAACGTTCAAGTCTGTGAGTTGAACTCACTCCTCAGAAAGAGGTTTCTGAGAATGGTTCTATCTAGTTTTCATCTGCATGTATTTCCTTTTCCACTAGATGCCGTAGTCGCTCCATATATCCTCTTGCAGAAATTACAAAAAGTGTGTTTCCAAATTACTCTATCAAAGTCAGTTTCAACTCTGTGAGTTGAATGCACGCATCGCGAAGAAGTTTCTGAGATTGCTTCTGTCTAGTTTTTAGTTGAAGATATTTCATTTCCCAGCATAGGCTTCAAGACGCTCCAAATATCCACTTGCAGATTGCACAAAAAGAGTGTTTCAAAACTCCTCTTTCAAAAGCAAGGTTCAAATATGTGAGCTGAATGTACTCATCACACAGTAGTTTCTGAGAATCCTTCTGTCTAGTTTGTAAGTGAAGATATTTCATTTCCCAGCATAGGACTCAGTGCGCTCCAAATATACAGTAGCAGATTCTACAAAAAGAGTGTTTCAAAACTGCTCTTTCAAAAGAAAGGTTCAAGTCTGTGAGTTGAATGCACTCATCACAAAGAGGTTTCTGAGAATTCTTCTGTCTAGTTTTTATGTGAAGATGTTTCCTTTTCCAGTATTGGCCTCAAACAGCTCCAAATATCCACTTGCAGATTCTACAAAAAGAGCGTTTCAAAACTCTTCTATCAAAAAGAAGGTTTCACTCCATGAGTAGAATAAAGTCATCACAAACAAGATTCTGAGAATGCTTCAGTCTAGTTTTAATGTGAAGATATTTCCTTTTCCAGCATAGGCCCCAAAGCGCTCGAAATAAACACTTACAGATCCTACAAAAGGAGTGTGTCAAAACCGTTCTATCAAAAGGAACGTTGAAGTCTGTGAGTTGAATGCACTCATCACACAGAAGTTTCTGAGAATGCTTCTGTCTAGTTTTTAGGTGAAGATATTTCATTTCCCAGCACAGGCCTCAATGCGCTAAAAATATACACTAGCAGATTCTACAAAAAGAGTGTTTCAAAACTGCTCTTTCAAAAGAAAGGTTCAAGTCTGTGAGTTGAATGCACTCATCACAAAGAGGTTTCTGAGAATGCTTTTGTCTAGTTTTTATGTGAAGATATTTCCTTTTCCAGAATTGGCCTCAAACAGCTCTAGATATCCACTTGAAGATTCAACAAAAAGAGAGTTTCAAAACTCTTCTATCGAAAAGAAGGTTCAACCCTGTGAGTAGAATGCAGTCATCACAAACCAGATTCTGAGAATGCTTCTGTCTAGTTTTTATGTGATGATATTTCCTTTTCCAGCATAGGCCCCAAAGCGCTCCAAATAAACACTTGCAGATTCTACAAAAGGAGTGTTTCCAAACTGTTCTATGAAAAGGAACGCTCAAGTCTGTGAGTTGAATGCACTCATCACACAGAAGTTTCTGAGAATGCTTCTGTCTAGTTTTTATTTGAAGATATTCCTTTTCCCAGCATAGGCCACAAAGCGCTCCAAATATCCACTTGCAGATTCTACAAAAAGAGTGTTTCAAAACTGCTCTTTCAAAAGGAACGTTCAAGTCTGTGAGTTGGATGCACTCATCATACAGAAGTTTCTGAGCATACTTCTGTCTAGTTTTTAGGTGAAGATATTTCATTTCCCAGCCTAGGCCTCAAAGCGTTCCAAATATCCACTTGCAGATTCTTCAATCAGAGTGTTTCAAAACTGCTCTTTCAAAAGGAACGTTCAAGTCTGTGAGTTGAAAGCTGTCATCATGAAGAAGTTTCTGAGAATGCTTCTGTCTAGTTCTTACGTGAAGATATTTCCTTTTCCTGCATAGGCCTCAAAGCCCTCCAAATAAACACTTGCACATTTTACAAAAGGAGTGTTACAAAACTGTTATATCAAAAGGAACGTTCGTGTCCGTGAGTTGAATGCACTCATCACACAGAAGTTTCTGAGAATGCTTCTGTCTAGTTCTTATGTGAAGATATTTCCTTTTCCAGCATAGACCTGAGAGCGCTCCAAATATCCACTTGCAGATTCTACAAAAAGAGTGTTTCATAACTGCTCTTTCAAGAGGAACGTTCAAGTCTGTGAGTTGAACTCACTCCTCAGAAAGAGGTTTCTGAGAATGGTTCTATCTAGTTTTCATCTGCATGTATTTCCTTTTCCACTAGATGCCGTAGTCGCTCCATATATCCTCTTGCAGAAATTACAAAAAGTGTGTTTCCAAATTACTCTATCAAAGTCAGTTTCAACTCTGTGAGTTGAATGCACGCATCGCGAAGAAGTTTCTGAGATTGCTTCTGTCTAGTTTTTAGTTGAAGATATTTCATTTCCCAGCATAGGCTTCAAGGCGCTCCAAATATCCACTTGCAGATTGCACAAAAAGAGTGTTTCAAAACTCCTCTTTCAAAAGCAAGGTTCAAATATGTGAGCTGAATGTACTCATCCCACAGTAGTTTCTGAGAATCCTTCTGTCTAGTTTGTAAGTGAAGATATTTCATTTCCCAGCATAGGACTCAGTGCGCTCCAAATATACAGTAGCAGATTCTACAAAAAGAGTGTTTCAAAACTGCTCTTTCAAAAGAAAGGTTCAAGTCTGTGAGTTGAATGCACTCATCACAAAGAGGTTTCTGAGAATTCTTCTGTCTAGTTTTTATGTGAAGATGTTTCCTTTTCCAGTATTGGCCTCAAACAGCTCCAAATATCCACTTGCAGATTCTACAAAAAGAGCGTTTCAAAACTCTTCTATCAAAAAGAAGGTTTCACTCCATGAGTAGAATAAAGTCATCACAAACAAGATTCTGAGAATGCTTCAGTCTAGTTTTAATGTGAAGATATTTCCTTTTCCAGCATAGGCCCCAAAGCGCTCGAAATAAACACTTACAGATCCTACAAAAGGAGTGTGTCAAAACCGTTCTATCAAAAGGAACGTTGAAGTCTGTGAGTTGAATGCACTCATCACACAGAAGTTTCTGAGAATGCTTCTGTCTAGTTTTTAGGTGAAGATATTTCATTTCCCAGCACAGGCCTCAATGCGCTAAAAATATACACTAGCAGATTCTACAAAAAGAGTGTTTCAAAACTGCTCTTTCAAAAGAAAGGTTCAAGTCTGTGAGTTGAATGCACTCATCACAAAGAGGTTTCTGAGAATGCTTTTGTCTAGTTTTTATGTGAAGATATTTCCTTTTCCAGAATTGGCCTCAAACAGCTCTAGATATCCACTTGAAGATTCAACAAAAAGAGAGTTTCAAAACTCTTCTATCGAAAAGAAGGTTCAACCCTGTGAGTAGAATGCAGTCATCACAAACCAGATTCTGAGAATGCTTCTGTCTAGTTTTTATGTGATGATATTTCCTTTTCCAGCATAGGCCCCAAAGCGCTCCAAATAAACACTTGCAGATTCTACAAAAGGAGTGTTTCCAAACTGTTCTATGAAAAGGAATGCTCAAGTCTGTGAGTTGAATGCACTCATCACACAGAAGTTTCTGAGAATGCTTCTGTCTAGTTTTTATTTGAAGATATTCCTTTTCCCAGCATAGGCCACAAAGCGCTCCAAATATCCACTTGCAGATTCTACAAAAAGAGTGTTTCAAAACTGCTCTTTCAAAAGGAACGTTCAAGTCTGTGAGTTGGATGCACTCATCATACAGAAGTTTCTGAGCATACTTCTGTCTAGTTTTTAGGTGAAGATATTTCATTTCCCAGCCTAGGCCTCAAAGCGTTCCAAATATCCACTTGCAGATTCTTCAATCAGAGTGTTTCAAAACTGCTCTTTCAAAAGGAACGTTCAAGTCTGTGAGTTGAAAGCTGTCATCATGAAGAAGTTTCTGAGAATGCTTCTGTCTAGTTCTTACGTGAAGATATTTCCTTTTCCTGCATAGGCCTCAAAGCCCTCCAAATAAACACTTGCACATTTTACAAAAGGAGTGTTACAAAACTGTTATATCAAAAGGAACGTTCGTGTCCGTGAGTTGAATGCACTCATCACACAGAAGTTTCTGAGAATGCTTCTGTCTAGTTCTTATGTGAAGATATTTCCTTTTCCAGCATAGACCTGAGAGCGCTCCAAATATCCACTTGCAGATTCTACAAAAAGAGTGTTTCATAACTGCTCTTTCAAGAGGAACGTTCAAGTCTGTGAGTTGAACTCACTCCTCAGAAAGAGGTTTCTGAGAATGGTTCTATCTAGTTTTCATCTGCATGTATTTCCTTTTCCACTAGATGCCGTAGTCGCTCCATATATCCTCTTGCAGAAATTACAAAAAGTGTGTTTCCAAATTACTCTATCAAAGTCAGTTTCAACTCTGTGAGTTGAATGCACGCATCGCGAAGAAGTTTCTGAGATTGCTTCTGTCTAGTTTTTAGTTGAAGATATTTCATTTCCCAGCATAGGCTTCAAGGCGCTCCAAATATCCACTTGCAGATTGCACAAAAAGAGTGTTTCAAAACTCCTCTTTCAAAAGCAAGGTTCAAATATGTGAGTTGAATGTACTCATCACACAGTAGTTTCTGAGAATCCTTCTGTCTAGTTTGTAAGTGAAGATATTTCATTTCCCAGCATAGGACTCAGTGCGCTCCAAATATACAGTAGCAGATTCTACAAAAAGAGTGTTTCAAAACTGCTCTTTCAAAAGAAAGGTTCAAGTCTGTGAGTTGAATGCACTCATCACAAAGAGGTTTCTGAGAATTCTTCTGTCTAGTTTTTATGTGAAGATGTTTCCTTTTCCAGTATTGGCCTCAAACAGCTCCAAATATCCACTTGCAGATTCTACAAAAAGAGCGTTTCAAAACTCTTCTATCAAAAAGAAGGTTTCACTCCATGAGTAGAATAAAGTCATCACAAACAAGATTCTGAGAATGCTTCAGTCTAGTTTTAATGTGAAGATATTTCCTTTTCCAGCATAGGCCCCAAAGCGCTCGAAATAAACACTTACAGATCCTACAAAAGGAGTGTGTCAAAACCGTTCTATCAAAAGGAACGTTGAAGTCTGTGAGTTGAATGCACTCATCACACAGAAGTTTCTGAGAATGCTTCTGTCTAGTTTTTAGGTGAAGATATTTCATTTCCCAGCACAGGCCTCAATGCGCTAAAAATATACACTAGCAGATTCTACAAAAAGAGTGTTTCAAAACTGCTCTTTCAAAAGGAACGTTCAAGTCTGTGATTTGGATGCACTCATCATACAGAAGTTTCTGAGCATACTTCTGTCTAGTTTTTAGGTGAAGATATTTCATTTCCCAGCCTAGGCCTCAAAGCGTTCCAAATATCCACTTGCAGATTCTTCAATCAGAGTGTTTCAAAACTGCTCTTTCAAAAGGAACGTTCAAGTCTGTGAGTTGAAAGCTGTCATCATGAAGAAGTTTCTGAGAATGCTTCTGTCTAGTTCTTACGTGAAGATATTTCCTTTTCCTGCATAGGCCTCAAAGCCCTCCAAATAAACACTTGCACATTTTACAAAAGGAGTGTTACAAAACTGTTATATCAAAAGGAACGTTCGTGTCCGTGAGTTGAATGCACTCATCACACAGAAGTTTCTGAGAATGCTTCTGTCTAGTTCTTATGTGAAGATATTTCCTTTTCCAGCATAGACCTGAGAGCGCTCCAAATATCCACTTGCAGATTCTACAAAAAGAGTGTTTCATAACTGCTCTTTCAAGAGGAACGTTCAAGTCTGTGAGTTGAACTCACTCCTCAGAAAGAGGTTTCTGAGAATGGTTCTATCTAGTTTTCATCTGCATGTATTTCCTTTTCCACTAGATGCCGTAGTCGCTCCATATATCCTCTTGCAGAAATTACAAAAAGTGTGTTTCCAAATTACTCTATCAAAGTCAGTTTCAACTCTGTGAGTTGAATGCACGCATCGCGAAGAAGTTTCTGAGATTGCTTCTGTCTAGTTTTTAGTTGAAGATATTTCATTTCCCAGCATAGGCTTCAAGGCGCTCCAAATATCCACTTGCAGATTGCACAAAAAGAGTGTTTCAAAACTCCTCTTTCAAAAGCAAGGTTCAAATATGTGAGTTGAATGTACTCATCACACAGTAGTTTCTGAGAATCCTTCTGTCTAGTTTGTAAGTGAAGATATTTCATTTCCCAGCATAGGACTCAGTGCGCTCCAAATATACAGTAGCAGATTCTACAAAAAGAGTGTTTCAAAACTGCTCTTTCAAAAGAAAGGTTCAAGTCTGTGAGTTGAATGCACTCATCACAAAGAGGTTTCTGAGAATTCTTCTGTCTAGTTTTTATGTGAAGATGTTTCCTTTTCCAGTATTGGCCTCAAACAGCTCCAAATATCCACTTGCAGATTCTACAAAAAGAGCGTTTCAAAACTCTTCTATCAAAAAGAAGGTTTCACTCCATGAGTAGAATAAAGTCATCACAAACAAGATTCTGAGAATGCTTCAGTCTAGTTTTAATGTGAAGATATTTCCTTTTCCAGCATAGGCCCCAAAGCGCTCGAAATAAACACTTACAGATCCTACAAAAGGAGTGTGTCAAAACCGTTCTATCAAAAGGAACGTTGAAGTCTGTGAGTTGAATGCACTCATCACACAGAAGTTTCTGAGAATGCTTCTGTCTAGTTTTTAGGTGAAGATATTTCATTTCCCAGCACAGGCCTCAATGCGCTAAAAATATACACTAGCAGATTCTACAAAAAGAGTGTTTCAAAACTGCTCTTTCAAAAGAAAGGTTCAAGTCTGTGAGTTGAATGCACTCATCACAAAGAGGTTTCTGAGAATGCTTTTGTCTAGTTTTTATGTGAAGATATTTCCTTTTCCAGAATTGGCCTCAAACAGCTCTAGATATCCACTTGAAGATTCAACAAAAAGAGAGTTTCAAAACTCTTCTATCGAAAAGAAGGTTCAACCCTGTGAGTAGAATGCAGTCATCACAAACCAGATTCTGAGAATGCTTCTGTCTAGTTTTTATGTGATGATATTTCCTTTTCCAGCATAGGCCCCAAAGCGCTCCAAATAAACACTTGCAGATTCTACAAAAGGAGTGTTTCCAAACTGTTCTATGAAAAGGAATGCTCAAGTCTGTGAGTTGAATGCACTCATCACACAGAAGTTTCTGAGAATGCTTCTGTCTAGTTTTTATTTGAAGATATTCCTTTTCCCAGCATAGGCCACAAAGCGCTCCAAATATCCACTTGCAGATTCTACAAAAAGAGTGTTTCAAAACTGCTCTTTCAAAAGGAACGTTCAAGTCTGTGAGTTGGATGCACTCATCATACAGAAGTTTCTGAGCATACTTCTGTCTAGTTTTTAGGTGAAGATATTTCATTTCCCAGCCTAGGCCTCAAAGCGTTCCAAATATCCACTTGCAGATTCTTCAATCAGAGTGTTTCAAAACTGCTCTTTCAAAAGGAACGTTCAAGTCTGTGAGTTGAAAGCTGTCATCATGAAGAAGTTTCTGAGAATGCTTCTGTCTAGTTCTTACGTGAAGATATTTCCTTTTCCTGCATAGGCCTCAAAGCCCTCCAAATAAACACTTGCACATTTTACAAAAGGAGTGTTACAAAACTGTTATATCAAAAGGAACGTTCGTGTCCGTGAGTTGAATGCACTCATCACACAGAAGTTTCTGAGAATGCTTCTGTCTAGTTCTTATGTGAAGATATTTCCTTTTCCAGCATAGACCTGAGAGCGCTCCAAATATCCACTTGCAGATTCTACAAAAAGAGTGTTTCATAACTGCTCTTTCAAGAGGAACGTTCAAGTCTGTGAGTTGAACTCACTCCTCAGAAAGAGGTTTCTGAGAATGGTTCTATCTAGTTTTCATCTGCATGTATTTCCTTTTCCACTAGATGCCGTAGTCGCTCCATATATCCTCTTGCAGAAATTACAAAAAGTGTGTTTCCAAATTACTCTATCAAAGTCAGTTTCAACTCTGTGAGTTGAATGCACGCATCGCGAAGAAGTTTCTGAGATTGCTTCTGTCTAGTTTTTAGTTGAAGATATTTCATTTCCCAGCATAGGCTTCAAGGCGCTCCAAATATCCACTTGCAGATTGCACAAAAAGAGTGTTTCAAAACTCCTCTTTCAAAAGCAAGGTTCAAATATGTGAGTTGAATGTACTCATCACACAGTAGTTTCTGAGAATCCTTCTGTCTAGTTTGTAAGTGAAGATATTTCATTTCCCAGCATAGGACTCAGTGCGCTCCAAATATACAGTAGCAGATTCTACAAAAAGAGTGTTTCAAAACTGCTCTTTCAAAAGAAAGGTTCAAGTCTGTGAGTTGAATGCACTCATCACAAAGAGGTTTCTGAGAATTCTTCTGTCTAGTTTTTATGTGAAGATGTTTCCTTTTCCAGTATTGGCCTCAAACAGCTCCAAATATCCACTTGCAGATTCTACAAAAAGAGCGTTTCAAAACTCTTCTATCAAAAAGAAGGTTTCACTCCATGAGTAGAATAAAGTCATCACAAACAAGATTCTGAGAATGCTTCAGTCTAGTTTTAATGTGAAGATATTTCCTTTTCCAGCATAGGCCCCAAAGCGCTCGAAATAAACACTTACAGATCCTACAAAAGGAGTGTGTCAAAACCGTTCTATCAAAAGGAACGTTGAAGTCTGTGAGTTGAATGCACTCATCACACAGAAGTTTCTGAGAATGCTTCTGTCTAGTTTTTAGGTGAAGATATTTCATTTCCCAGCACAGGCCTCAATGCGCTAAAAATATACACTAGCAGATTCTACAAAAAGAGTGTTTCAAAACTGCTCTTTCAAAAGGAACGTTCAAGTCTGTGAGTTGGATGCACTCATCATACAGAAGTTTCTGAGCATACTTCTGTCTAGTTTTTAGGTGAAGATATTTCATTTCCCAGCCTAGGCCTCAAAGCGTTCCAAATATCCACTTGCAGATTCTTCAATCAGAGTGTTTCAAAACTGCTCTTTCAAAAGGAACGTTCAAGTCTGTGAGTTGAAAGCTGTCATCATGAAGAAGTTTCTGAGAATGCTTCTGTCTAGTTCTTACGTGAAGATATTTCCTTTTCCTGCATAGGCCTCAAAGCCCTCCAAATAAACACTTGCACATTTTACAAAAGGAGTGTTACAAAACTGTTATATCAAAAGGAACGTTCGTGTCCGTGAGTTGAATGCACTCATCACACAGAAGTTTCTGAGAATGCTTCTGTCTAGTTCTTATGTGAAGATATTTCCTTTTCCAGCATAGACCTGAGAGCGCTCCAAATATCCACTTGCAGATTCTACAAAAAGAGTGTTTCAAAACTGCTCTTTCAAGAGGAACGTTCAAGTCTGTGAGTTGAACTCACTCCTCAGAAAGAGGTTTCTGAGAATGGTTCTATCTAGTTTTCATCTGCATGTATTTCCTTTTCCACTAGATGCCGTAGTCGCTCCATATATCCTCTTGCAGAAATTACAAAAAGTGTGTTTCCAAATTACTCTATCAAAGTCAGTTTCAACTCTGTGAGTTGAATGCACGCATCGCGAAGAAGTTTCTGAGATTGCTTCTGTCTAGTTTTTAGTTGAAGATATTTCATTTCCCAGCATAGGCTTCAAGGCGCTCCAAATATCCACTTGCAGATTCCACAAAAAGAGTGTTTCAAAACTCCTCTTTCAAAAGCAAGGTTCAAATATGTGAGTTGAATGTACTCATCACACAGTAGTTTCTGAGAATCCTTCTGTCTAGTTTGTAAGTGAAGATATTTCATTTCCCAGCATAGGACTCAGTGCGCTCCAAATATACAGTAGCAGATTCTACAAAAAGAGTGTTTCAAAACTGCTCTTTCAAAAGAAAGGTTCAAGTCTGTGAGTTGAATGCACTCATCACAAAGAGGTTTCTGAGAATTCTTCTGTCTAGTTTTTATGTGAAGATGTTTCCTTTTCCAGTATTGGCCACAAACAGCTCCAAATATCCACTTGCAGATTCTACAAAAAGAGCGTTTCAAAACTCTTCTATCAAAAAGAAGGTTTCACTCCATGAGTAGAATAAAGTCATCACAAACAAGATTCTGAGAATGCTTCAGTCTAGTTTTAATGTGAAGATATTTCCTTTTCCAGCATAGGCCCCAAAGCGCTCGAAATAAACACTTACAGATCCTACAAAAGGAGTGTGTCAAAACCGTTCTATCAAAAGGAACGTTGAAGTCTGTGAGTTGAATGCACTCATCACACAGAAGTTTCTGAGAATGCTTCTGTCTAGTTTTTAGGTGAAGATATTTCATTTCCCAGCACAGGCCTCAATGCGCTAAAAATATACACTAGCAGATTCTACAAAAAGAGTGTTTCAAAACTGCTCTTTCAAAAGGAACGTTCAAGTCTGTGAGTTGGATGCACTCATCATACAGAAGTTTCTGAGCATACTTCTGTCTAGTTTTTAGGTGAAGATATTTCATTTCCCAGCCTAGGCCTCAAAGCGTTCCAAATATCCACTTGCAGATTCTTCAATCAGAGTGTTTCAAAACTGCTCTTTCAAAAGGAACGTTCAAGTCTGTGAGTTGAAAGCTGTCATCCTGAAGAAGTTTCTGAGAATGCTTCTGTCTAGTTCTTACGTGAAGATATTTCCTTTTCCTGCATAGGCCTCAAAGCCCTCCAAATAAACACTTGCACATTTTACAAAAGGAGTGTTACAAAACTGTTATATCAAAAGGAACGTTCGTGTCCGTGAGTTGAATGCACTCATCACACAGAAGTTTCTGAGAATGCTTCTGTCTAGTTCTTATGTGAAGATATTTCCTTTTCCAGCATAGACCTGAGAGCGCTCCAAATATCCACTTGCAGATTCTACAAAAAGAGTGTTTCAAAACTGCTCTTTCAAGAGGAACGTTCAAGTCTGTGAGTTGAACTCACTCCTCAGAAAGAGGTTTCTGAGAATGGTTCTATCTAGTTTTCATCTGCATGTATTTCCTTTTCCACTAGATGCCGTAGTCGCTCCATATATCCTCTTGCAGAAATTACAAAAAGTGTGTTTCCAAATTACTCTATCAAAGTCAGTTTCAACTCTGTGAGTTGAATGCACGCATCGCGAAGAAGTTTCTGAGATTGCTTCTGTCTAGTTTTTAGTTGAAGATATTTCATTTCCCAGCATAGGCTTCAAGGCGCTCCAAATATCCACTTGCAGATTCCACAAAAAGAGTGTTTCAAAACTCCTCTTTCAAAAGCAAGGTTCAAATATGTGAGTTGAATGTACTCATCACACAGTAGTTTCTGAGAATCCTTCTGTCTAGTTTGTAAGTGAAGATATTTCATTTCCCAGCATAGGACTCAGTGCGCTCCAAATATACAGTAGCAGATTCTACAAAAAGAGTGTTTCAAAACTGCTCTTTCAAAAGAAAGGTTCAAGTCTGTGAGTTGAATGCACTCATCACAAAGAGGTTTCTGAGAATTCTTCTGTCTAGTTTTTATGTGAAGATGTTTCCTTTTCCAGTATTGGCCTCAAACAGCTCCAAATATCCACTTGCAGATTCTACAAAAAGAGCGTTTCAAAACTCTTCTATCAAAAAGAAGGTTTCACTCCATGAGTAGAATAAAGTCATCACAAACAAGATTCTGAGAATGCTTCAGTCTAGTTTTAATGTGAAGATATTTCCTTTTCCAGCATAGGCCCCAAAGCGCTCGAAATAAACACTTACAGATCCTACAAAAGGAGTGTGTCAAAACCGTTCTATCAAAAGGAACGTTGAAGTCTGTGAGTTGAATGCACTCATCACACAGAAGTTTCTGAGAATGCTTCTGTCTAGTTTTTAGGTGAAGATATTTCATTTCCCAGCACAGGCCTCAATGCGCTAAAAATATACACTAGCAGATTCTACAAAAAGAGTGTTTCAAAACTGCTCTTTCAAAAGAAAGGTTCAAGTCTGTGAGTTGAATGCACTCATCACAAAGAGGTTTCTGAGAATGCTTTTGTCTAGTTTTTATGTGAAGATATTTCCTTTTCCAGAATTGGCCTCAAACAGCTCTAGATATCCACTTGAAGATTCAACAAAAAGAGAGTTTCAAAACTCTTCTATCGAAAAGAAGGTTCAACCCTGTGAGTAGAATGCAGTCATCACAAACCAGATTCTGAGAATGCTTCTGTCTAGTTTTTATGTGATGATATTTCCTTTTCCAGCATAGGCCCCAAAGCGCTCCAAATAAACACTTGCAGATTCTACAAAAGGAGTGTTTCCAAACTGTTCTATGAAAAGGAATGCTCAAGTCTGTGAGTTGAATGCACTCATCACACAGAAGTTTCTGAGAATGCTTCTGTCTAGTTTTTATTTGAAGATATTCCTTTTCCCAGCATAGGCCACAAAGCGCTCCAAATATCCACTTGCAGATTCTACAAAAAGAGTGTTTCAAAACTGCTCTTTCAAAAGGAACGTTCAAGTCTGTGAGTTGGATGCACTCATCATACAGAAGTTTCTGAGCATACTTCTGTCTAGTTTTTAGGTGAAGATATTTCATTTCCCAGCCTAGGCCTCAAAGCGTTCCAAATATCCACTTGCAGATTCTTCAATCAGAGTGTTTCAAAACTGCTCTTTCAAAAGGAACGTTCAAGTCTGTGAGTTGAAAGCTGTCATCATGAAGAAGTTTCTGAGAATGCTTCTGTCTAGTTCTTACGTGAAGATATTTCCTTTTCCTGCATAGGCCTCAAAGCCCTCCAAATAAACACTTGCACATTTTACAAAAGGAGTGTTACAAAACTGTTATATCAAAAGGAACGTTCGTGTCCGTGAGTTAAATGCACTCATCACACAGAAGTTTCTGAGAATGCTTCTGTCTAG
Source organism: Pongo pygmaeus (assembly GCF_028885625.2). NCBI lineage: Eukaryota > Metazoa > Chordata > Mammalia > Primates > Hominidae > Pongo > Pongo pygmaeus. The sequence continues at coordinate 11,805,146 of NC_072395.2, read as the reverse complement.
TTCTTATGTGAAGATATTTCCTTTTCCAGCATAGACCTGAGAGCGCTCCAAATATCCACTTGCAGATTCTACAAAAAGAGTGTTTCAAAACTGCTCTTTCAAGAGGAACGTTCAAGTCTGTGAGTTGAACTCACTCCTCAGAAAGAGGTTTCTGAGAATGGTTCTATCTAGTTTTCATCTGCATGTATTTCCTTTTCCACTAGATGCCGTAGTCGCTCCATATATCCTCTTGCAGAAATTACAAAAAGTGTGTTTCCAAATTACTCTATCAAAGTCAGTTTCAACTCTGTGAGTTGAATGCACGCATCGCGAAGAAGTTTCTGAGATTGCTTCTGTCTAGTTTTTAGTTGAAGATATTTCATTTCCCAGCATAGGCTTCAAGGCGCTCCAAATATCCACTTGCAGATTGCACAAAAAGAGTGTTTCAAAACTCCTCTTTCAAAAGCAAGGTTCAAATATGTGAGCTGAATGTACTCATCCCACAGTAGTTTCTGAGAATCCTTCTGTCTAGTTTGTAAGTGAAGATATTTCATTTCCCAGCATAGGACTCAGTGCGCTCCAAATATACAGTAGCAGATTCTACAAAAAGAATGTTTCAAAACTGCTCTTTCAAAAGAAAGGTTCAAGTCTGTGAGTTGAATGCACTCATCACAAAGAGGTTTCTGAGAATTCTTCTGTCTAGTTTTTATGTGAAGATGTTTCCTTTTCCAGTATTGGCCTCAAACAGCTCCAAATATCCACTTGCAGATTCTACAAAAAGAGCGTTTCAAAACTCTTCTATCAAAAAGAAGGTTTCACTCCATGAGTAGAATAAAGTCATCACAAACAAGATTCTGAGAATGCTTCAGTCTAGTTTTAATGTGAAGATATTTCCTTTTCCAGCATAGGCCCCAAAGCGCTCGAAATAAACACTTACAGATCCTACAAAAGGAGTGTGTCAAAACCGTTCTATCAAAAGGAACGTTGAAGTCTGTGAGTTGAATGCACTCATCACACAGAAGTTTCTGAGAATGCTTCTGTCTAGTTTTTAGGTGAAGATATTTCATTTCCCAGCACAGGCCTCAATGCGCTAAAAATATACACTAGCAGATTCTACAAAAAGAGTGTTTCAAAACTGCTCTTTCAAAAGAAAGGTTCAAGTCTGTGAGTTGAATGCACTCATCACAAAGAGGTTTCTGAGAATGCTTTTGTCTAGTTTTTATGTGAAGATATTTCCTTTTCCAGAATTGGCCTCAAACAGCTCTAGATATCCACTTGAAGATTCAACAAAAAGAGAGTTTCGAAACTCTTCTATCGAAAAGAAGGTTCAACCCTGTGAGTAGAATGCAGTCATCACAAACCAGATTCTGAGAATGCTTCTGTCTAGTTTTTATGTGATGATATTTCCTTTTCCAGCATAGGCCCCAAAGCGCTCCAAATAAACACTTGCAGATTCTACAAAAGGAGTGTTTCCAAACTGTTCTATGAAAAGGAATGCTCAAGTCTGTGAGTTGAATGCACTCATCACACAGAAGTTTCTGAGAATGCTTCTGTCTAGTTTTTATTTGAAGATATTCCTTTTCCCAGCATAGGCCACAAAGCGCTCCAAATATCCACTTGCAGATTCTACAAAAAGAGTGTTTCAAAACTGCTCTTTCAAAAGGAACGTTCAAGTCTGTGAGTTGGATGCACTCATCATACAGAAGTTTCTGAGCATACTTCTGTCTAGTTTTTAGGTGAAGATATTTCATTTCCCAGCCTAGGCCTCAAAGCGTTCCAAATATCCACTTGCAGATTCTTCAATCAGAGTGTTTCAAAACTGCTCTTTCAAAAGGAACGTTCAAGTCTGTGAGTTGAAAGCTGTCATCATGAAGAAGTTTCTGAGAATGCTTCTGTCTAGTTCTTACGTGAAGATATTTCCTTTTCCTGCATAGGCCTCAAAGCCCTCCAAATAAACACTTGCACATTTTACAAAAGGAGTGTTACAAAACTGTTATATCAAAAGGAACGTTCGTGTCCGTGAGTTGAATGCACTCATCACACAGAAGTTTCTGAGAATGCTTCTGTCTAGTTCTTATGTGAAGATATTTCCTTTTCCAGCATAGACCTGAGAGCGCTCCAAATATCCACTTGCAGATTCTACAAAAAGAGTGTTTCATAACTGCTCTTTCAAGAGGAACGTTCAAGTCTGTGAGTTGAACTCACTCCTCAGAAAGAGGTTTCTGAGAATGGTTCTATCTAGTTTTCATCTGCATGTATTTCCTTTTCCACTAGATGCCGTAGTCGCTCCATATATCCTCTTGCAGAAATTACAAAAAGTGTGTTTCCAAATTACTCTATCAAAGTCAGTTTCAACTCTGTGAGTTGAATGCACGCATCGCGAAGAAGTTTCTGAGATTGCTTCTGTCTAGTTTTTAGTTGAAGATATTTCATTTCCCAGCATAGGCTTCAAGGCGCTCCAAATATCCACTTGCAGATTGCACAAAAAGAGTGTTTCAAAACTCCTCTTTCAAAAGCAAGGTTCAAATATGTGAGTTGAATGTACTCATCCCACAGTAGTTTCTGAGAATCCTTCTGTCTAGTTTGTAAGTGAAGATATTTCATTTCCCAGCATAGGACTCAGTGCGCTCCAAATATACAGTAGCAGATTCTACAAAAAGAGTGTTTCAAAACTGCTCTTTCAAAAGAAAGGTTCAAGTCTGTGAGTTGAATGCACTCATCACAAAGAGGTTTCTGAGAATTCTTCTGTCTAGTTTTTATGTGAAGATGTTTCCTTTTCCAGTATTGGCCTCAAACAGCTCCAAATATCCACTTGCAGATTCTACAAAAAGAGCGTTTCAAAACTCTTCTATCAAAAAGAAGGTTTCACTCCATGAGTAGAATAAAGTCATCACAAACAAGATTCTGAGAATGCTTCAGTCTAGTTTTAATGTGAAGATATTTCCTTTTCCAGCATAGGCCCCAAAGCGCTCGAAATAAACACTTACAGATCCTACAAAAGGAGTGTGTCAAAACCGTTCTATCAAAAGGAACGTTGAAGTCTGTGAGTTGAATGCACTCATCACACAGAAGTTTCTGAGAATGCTTCTGTCTAGTTTTTAGGTGAAGATATTTCATTTCCCAGCACAGGCCTCAATGCGCTAAAAATATACACTAGCAGATTCTACAAAAAGAGTGTTTCAAAACTGCTCTTTCAAAAGAAAGGTTCAAGTCTGTGAGTTGAATGCACTCATCACAAAGAGGTTTCTGAGAATGCTTTTGTCTAGTTTTTATGTGAAGATATTTCCTTTTCCAGAATTGGCCTCAAACAGCTCTAGATATCCACTTGAAGATTCAACAAAAAGAGAGTTTCAAAACTCTTCTATCGAAAAGAAGGTTCAACCCTGTGAGTAGAATGCAGTCATCACAAACCAGATTCTGAGAATGCTTCTGTCTAGTTTTTATGTGATGATATTTCCTTTTCCAGCATAGGCCCCAAAGCGCTCCAAATAAACACTTGCAGATTCTACAAAAGGAGTGTTTCCAAACTGTTCTATGAAAAGGAATGCTCAAGTCTGTGAGTTGAATGCACTCATCACACAGAAGTTTCTGAGAATGCTTCTGTCTAGTTTTTATTTGAAGATATTCCTTTTCCCAGCATAGGCCACAAAGCGCTCCAAATATCCACTTGCAGATTCTACAAAAAGAGTGTTTCAAAACTGCTCTTTCAAAAGGAACGTTCAAGTCTGTGAGTTGGATGCACTCATCATACAGAAGTTTCTGAGCATACTTCTGTCTAGTTTTTAGGTGAAGATATTTCATTTCCCAGCCTAGGCCTCAAAGCGTTCCAAATATCCACTTGCAGATTCTTCAATCAGAGTGTTTCAAAACTGCTCTTTCAAAAGGAACGTTCAAGTCTGTGAGTTGAAAGCTGTCATCATGAAGAAGTTTCTGAGAATGCTTCTGTCTAGTTCTTACGTGAAGATATTTCCTTTTCCTGCATAGGCCTCAAAGCCCTCCAAATAAACACTTGCACATTTTACAAAAGGAGTGTTACAAAACTGTTATATCAAAAGGAACGTTCGTGTCCGTGAGTTAAATGCACTCATCACACAGAAGTTTCTGAGAATGCTTCTGTCTAGTTCTTATGTGAAGATATTTCCTTTTCCAGCATAGACCTGAGAGCGCTCCAAATATCCACTTGCAGATTCTACAAAAAGAGTGTTTCATAACTGCTCTTTCAAGAGGAACGTTCAAGTCTGTGAGTTGAACTCACTCCTCAGAAAGAGGTTTCTGAGAATGGTTCTATCTAGTTTTCATCTGCATGTATTTCCTTTTCCACTAGATGCCGTAGTCGCTCCATATATCCTCTTGCAGAAATTACAAAAAGTGTGTTTCCAAATTACTCTATCAAAGTCAGTTTCAACTCTGTGAGTTGAATGCACGCATCGCGAAGAAGTTTCTGAGATTGCTTCTGTCTAGTTTTTAGTTGAAGATATTTCATTTCCCAGCATAGGCTTCAAGGCGCTCCAAATATCCACTTGCAGATTGCACAAAAAGAGTGTTTCAAAACTCCTCTTTCAAAAGCAAGGTTCAAATATGTGAGCTGAATGTACTCATCCCACAGTAGTTTCTGAGAATCCTTCTGTCTAGTTTGTAAGTGAAGATATTTCATTTCCCAGCATAGGACTCAGTGCGCTCCAAATATACAGTAGCAGATTCTACAAAAAGAATGTTTCAAAACTGCTCTTTCAAAAGAAAGGTTCAAGTCTGTGAGTTGAATGCACTCATCACAAAGAGGTTTCTGAGAATTCTTCTGTCTAGTTTTTATGTGAAGATGTTTCCTTTTCCAGTATTGGCCTCAAACAGCTCCAAATATCCACTTGCAGATTCTACAAAAAGAGCGTTTCAAAACTCTTCTATCAAAAAGAAGGTTTCACTCCATGAGTAGAATAAAGTCATCACAAACAAGATTCTGAGAATGCTTCAGTCTAGTTTTAATGTGAAGATATTTCCTTTTCCAGCATAGGCCCCAAAGCGCTCGAAATAAACACTTACAGATCCTACAAAAGGAGTGTGTCAAAACCGTTCTATCAAAAGGAACGTTGAAGTCTGTGAGTTGAATGCACTCATCACACAGAAGTTTCTGAGAATGCTTCTGTCTAGTTTTTAGGTGAAGATATTTCATTTCCCAGCACAGGCCTCAATGCGCTAAAAATATACACTAGCAGATTCTACAAAAAGAGTGTTTCAAAACTGCTCTTTCAAAAGAAAGGTTCAAGTCTGTGAGTTGAATGCACTCATCACAAAGAGGTTTCTGAGAATGCTTTTGTCTAGTTTTTATGTGAAGATATTTCCTTTTCCAGAATTGGCCTCAAACAGCTCTAGATATCCACTTGAAGATTCAACAAAAAGAGAGTTTCGAAACTCTTCTATCGAAAAGAAGGTTCAACCCTGTGAGTAGAATGCAGTCATCACAAACCAGATTCTGAGAATGCTTCTGTCTAGTTTTTATGTGATGATATTTCCTTTTCCAGCATAGGCCCCAAAGCGCTCCAAATAAACACTTGCAGATTCTACAAAAGGAGTGTTTCCAAACTGTTCTATGAAAAGGAATGCTCAAGTCTGTGAGTTGAATGCACTCATCACACAGAAGTTTCTGAGAATGCTTCTGTCTAGTTTTTATTTGAAGATATTCCTTTTCCCAGCATAGGCCACAAAGCGCTCCAAATATCCACTTGCAGATTCTACAAAAAGAGTGTTTCAAAACTGCTCTTTCAAAAGGAACGTTCAAGTCTGTGAGTTGGATGCACTCATCATACAGAAGTTTCTGAGCATACTTCTGTCTAGTTTTTAGGTGAAGATATTTCATTTCCCAGCCTAGGCCTCAAAGCGTTCCAAATATCCACTTGCAGATTCTTCAATCAGAGTGTTTCAAAACTGCTCTTTCAAAAGGAACGTTCAAGTCTGTGAGTTGAAAGCTGTCATCATGAAGAAGTTTCTGAGAATGCTTCTGTCTAGTTCTTACGTGAAGATATTTCCTTTTCCTGCATAGGCCTCAAAGCCCTCCAAATAAACACTTGCACATTTTACAAAAGGAGTGTTACAAAACTGTTATATCAAAAGGAACGTTCGTGTCCGTGAGTTGAATGCACTCATCACACAGAAGTTTCTGAGAATGCTTCTGTCTAGTTCTTATGTGAAGATATTTCCTTTTCCAGCATAGACCTGAGAGCGCTCCAAATATCCACTTGCAGATTCTACAAAAAGAGTGTTTCATAACTGCTCTTTCAAGAGGAACGTTCAAGTCTGTGAGTTGAACTCACTCCTCAGAAAGAGGTTTCTGAGAATGGTTCTATCTAGTTTTCATCTGCATGTATTTCCTTTTCCACTAGATGCCGTAGTCGCTCCATATATCCTCTTGCAGAAATTACAAAAAGTGTGTTTCCAAATTACTCTATCAAAGTCAGTTTCAACTCTGTGAGTTGAATGCACGCATCGCGAAGAAGTTTCTGAGATTGCTTCTGTCTAGTTTTTAGTTGAAGATATTTCATTTCCCAGCATAGGCTTCAAGGCGCTCCAAATATCCACTTGCAGATTGCACAAAAAGAGTGTTTCAAAACTCCTCTTTTAAAAGCAAGGTTCAAATATGTGAGCTGAATGTACTCATCCCACAGTAGTTTCTGAGAATCCTTCTGTCTAGTTTGTAAGTGAAGATATTTCATTTCCCAGCATAGGACTCAGTGCGCTCCAAATATACAGTAGCAGATTCTACAAAAAGAGTGTTTCAAAACTGCTCTTTCAAAAGAAAGGTTCAAGTCTGTGAGTTGAATGCACTCATCACAAAGAGGTTTCTGAGAATTCTTCTGTCTAGTTTTTATGTGAAGATGTTTCCTTTTCCAGTATTGGCCTCAAACAGCTCCAAATATCCACTTGCAGATTCTACAAAAAGAGCGTTTCAAAACTCTTCTATCAAAAAGAAGGTTTCACTCCATGAGTAGAATAAAGTCATCACAAACAAGATTCTGAGAATACTTCAGTCTAGTTTTAATGTGAAGATATTTCCTTTTCCAGCATAGGCCCCAAAGCGCTCGAAATAAACACTTACAGATCCTACAAAAGGAGTGTGTCAAAACCGTTCTATCAAAAGGAACGTTGAAGTCTGTGAGTTGAATGCACTCATCACACAGAAGTTTCTGAGAATGCTTCTGTCTAGTTTTTAGGTGAAGATATTTCATTTCCCAGCACAGGCCTCAATGCGCTAAAAATATACACTAGCAGATTCTACAAAAAGAGTGTTTCAAAACTGCTCTTTCAAAAGAAAGGTTCAAGTCTGTGAGTTGAATGCACTCATCACAAAGAGGTTTCTGAGAATGCTTTTGTCTAGTTTTTATGTGAAGATATTTCCTTTTCCAGAATTGGCCTCAAACAGCTCTAGATATCCACTTGAAGATTCAACAAAAAGAGAGTTTCAAAACTCTTCTATCGAAAAGAAGGTTCAACCCTGTGAGTAGAATGCAGTCATCACAAACCAGATTCTGAGAATGCTTCTGTCTAGTTTTTATGTGATGATATTTCCTTTTCCAGCATAGGCCCCAAAGCGCTCCAAATAAACACTTGCAGATTCTACAAAAGGAGTGTTTCCAAACTGTTCTATGAAAAGGAACGCTCAAGTCTGTGAGTTGAATGCACTCATCACACAGAAGTTTCTGAGAATGCTTCTGTCTAGGTTTTATTTGAAGATATTCCTTTTCCCAGCATAGGCCACAAAGCGCTCCAAATATCCACTTGCAGATTCTACAAAAAGAGTGTTTCAAAACTGCTCTTTCAAAAGGAACGTTCAAGTCTGTGAGTTGGATGCACTCATCATACAGAAGTTTCTGAGCATACTTCTGTCTAGTTTTTAGGTGAAGATATTTCATTTCCCAGCCTAGGCCTCAAAGCGTTCCAAATATCCACTTGCAGATTCTTCAATCAGAGTGTTTCAAAACTGCTCTTTCAAAAGGAACGTTCAAGTCTGTGAGTTGAAAGCTGTCATCATGAAGAAGTTTCTGAGAATGCTTCTGTCTAGTTCTTACGTGAAGATATTTCCTTTTCCTGCATAGGCCTCAAAGCCCTCCAAATAAACACTTGCACATTTTACAAAAGGAGTGTTACAAAACTGTTATATCAAAAGGAACGTTCGTGTCCGTGAGTTGAATGCACTCATCACACAGAAGTTTCTGAGAATGCTTCTGTCTAGTTCTTATGTGAAGATATTTCCTTTTCCAGCATAGACCTGAGAGCGCTCCAAATATCCACTTGCAGATTCTACAAAAAGAGTGTTTCATAACTGCTCTTTCAAGAGGAACGTTCAAGTCTGTGAGTTGAACTCACTCCTCAGAAAGAGGTTTCTGAGAATGGTTCTATCTAGTTTTCATCTGCATGTATTTCCTTTTCCACTAGATGCCGTAGTCGCTCCATATATCCTCTTGCAGAAATTACAAAAAGTGTGTTTCCAAATTACTCTATCAAAGTCAGTTTCAACTCTGTGAGTTGAATGCACGCATCGCGAAGAAGTTTCTGAGATTGCTTCTGTCTAGTTTTTAGTTGAAGATATTTCATTTCCCAGCATAGGCTTCAAGGCGCTCCAAATATCCACTTGCAGATTGCACAAAAAGAGTGTTTCAAAACTCCTCTTTCAAAAGCAAGGTTCAAATATGTGAGCTGAATGTACTCATCCCACAGTAGTTTCTGAGAATCCTTCTGTCTAGTTTGTAAGTGAAGATATTTCATTTCCCAGCATAGGACTCAGTGCGCTCCAAATATACAGTAGCAGATTCTACAAAAAGAGTGTTTCAAAACTGCTCTTTCAAAAGAAAGGTTCAATTCTGTGAGTTGAATGCACTCATCACAAAGAGGTTTCTGAGAATTCTTCTGTCTAGTTTTTATGTGAAGATGTTTCCTTTTCCAGTATTGGCCTCAAACAGCTCCAAATATCCACTTGCAGATTCTACAAAAAGAGCGTTTCAAAACTCTTCTATCAAAAAGAAGGTTTCACTCCATGAGTAGAATAAAGTCATCACAAACAAGATTCTGAGAATGCTTCAGTCTAGTTTTAATGTGAAGATATTTCCTTTTCCAGCATAGGCCCCAAAGCGCTCGAAATAAACACTTACAGATCCTACAAAAGGAGTGTGTCAAAACCGTTCTATCAAAAGGAACGTTGAAGTCTGTGAGTTGAATGCACTCATCACACAGAAGTTTCTGAGAATGCTTCTGTCTAGTTTTTAGGTGAAGATATTTCATTTCCCAGCACAGGCCTCAATGCGCTAAAAATATACACTAGCAGATTCTACAAAAAGAGTGTTTCAAAACTGCTCTTTCAAAAGAAAGGTTCAAGTCTGTGAGTTGAATGCACTCATCACAAAGAGGTTTCTGAGAATGCTTTTGTCTAGTTTTTATGTGAAGATATTTCCTTTTCCAGAATTGGCCTCAAACAGCTCTAGATATCCACTTGAAGATTCAACAAAAAGAGAGTTTCAAAACTCTTCTATCGAAAAGAAGGTTCAACCCTGTGAGTAGAATGCAGTCATCACAAACCAGATTCTGAGAATGCTTCTGTCTAGTTTTTATGTGATGATATTTCCTTTTCCAGCATAGGCCCCAAAGCGCTCCAAATAAACACTTGCAGATTCTACAAAAGGAGTGTTTCCAAACTGTTCTATGAAAAGGAACGCTCAAGTCTGTGAGTTGAATGCACTCATCACACAGAAGTTTCTGAGAATGCTTCTGTCTAGTTTTTATTTGAAGATATTCCTTTTCCCAGCATAGGCCACAAAGCGCTCCAAATATCCACTTGCAGATTCTACAAAAAGAGTGTTTCAAAACTGCTCTTTCAAAAGGAACGTTCAAGTCTGTGAGTTGGATGCACTCATCATACAGAAGTTTCTGAGCATACTTCTGTCTAGTTTTTAGGTGAAGATATTTCATTTCCCAGCCTAGGCCTCAAAGCGTTCCAAATATCCACTTGCAGATTCTTCAATCAGAGTGTTTCAAAACTGCTCTTTCAAAAGGAACGTTCAAGTCTGTGAGTTGAAAGCTGTCATCATGAAGAAGTTTCTGAGAATGCTTCTGTCTAGTTCTTACGTGAAGATATTTCCTTTTCCTGCATAGGCCTCAAAGCCCTCCAAATAAACACTTGCACATTTTACAAAAGGAGTGTTACAAAATGTTATATCAAAAGGAACGTTCGTGTCCGTGAGTTGAATGCACTCATCACACAGAAGTTTCTGAGAATGCTTCTGTCTAGTTCTTATGTGAAGATATTTCCTTTTCCAGCATAGACCTGAGAGCGCTCCAAATATCCACTTGCAGATTCTACAAAAGGAGTGTTTCATAACTGCTCTTTCAAGAGGAACGTTCAAGTCTGTGAGTTGAACTCACTCCTCAGAAAGAGGTTTCTGAGAATGGTTCTATCTAGTTTTCATCTGCATGTATTTCCTTTTCCACTAGATGCCGTAGTCGCTCCATATATCCTCTTGCAGAAATTACAAAAAGTGTGTTTCCAAATTACTCTATCAAAGTCAGTTTCAACTCTGTGAGTTGAATGCACGCATCGCGAAGAAGTTTCTGAGATTGCTTCTGTCTAGTTTTTAGTTGAAGATATTTCATTTCCCAGCATAGGCTTCAAGGCGCTCCAAATATCCACTTGCAGATTGCACAAAAAGAGTGTTTCAAAACTCCTCTTTCAAAAGCAAGGTTCAAATATGTGAGCTGAATGTACTCATCCCACAGTAGTTTCTGAGAATCCTTCTGTCTAGTTTGTAAGTGAAGATATTTCATTTCCCAGCATAGGACTCAGTGCGCTCCAAATATACAGTAGCAGATTCTACAAAAAGAGTGTTTCAAAACTGCTCTTTCAAAAGAAAGGTTCAAGTCTGTGAGTTGAATGCACTCATCACAAAGAGGTTTCTGAGAATTCTTCTGTCTAGTTTTTATGTGAAGATGTTTCCTTTTCCAGTATTGGCCTCAAACAGCTCCAAATATCCACTTGCAGATTCTACAAAAAGAGCGTTTCAAAACTCTTCTATCAAAAAGAAGGTTTCACTCCATGAGTAGAATAAAGTCATCACAAACAAGATTCTGAGAATGCTTCAGTCTAGTTTTAATGTGAAGATATTTCCTTTTCCAGCATAGGCCCCAAAGCGCTCGAAATAAACACTTACAGATCCTACAAAAGGAGTGTGTCAAAACCGTTCTATCAAAAGGAACGTTGAAGTCTGTGAGTTGAATGCACTCATCACACAGAAGTTTCTGAGAATGTTTCTGTCTAGTTTTTAGGTGAAGATATTTCATTTCCCAGCACAGGCCTCAATGCGCTAAAAATATACACTAGCAGATTCTACAAAAAGAGTGTTTCAAAACTGCTCTTTCAAAAGAAAGGTTCAAGTCTGTGAGTTGAATGCACTCATCACAAAGAGGTTTCTGAGAATGCTTTTGTCTAGTTTTTATGTGAAGATATTTCCTTTTCCAGAATTGGCCTCAAACAGCTCTAGATATCCACTTGAAGATTCAACAAAAGAGAGTTTCAAAACTCTTCTATCGAAAAGAAGGTTCAACCCTGTGAGTAGAATGCAGTCATCACAAACCAGATTCTGAGAATGCTTCTGTCTAGTTTTTATGTGATGATATTTCCTTTTCCAGCATAGGCCCCGAAGCGCTCCAAATAAACACTTGCAGATTCTACAAAAGGAGTGTTTCCAAACTGTTCTATGAAAAGGAACGCTCAAGTCTGTGAGTTGAACGCACTCATCACACAGAAGTTTCTGAGAATGCTTCTGTCTAGTTTTTATTTGAAGATATTCCTTTTCCCAGCATAGGCCACAAAGCGCTCCAAATATCCACTTGCAGATTCTACAAAAAGAGTGTTTCAAAACTGCTCTTTCAAAAGGAACGTTCAAGTCTGTGAGTTGGATGCACTCATCATACAGAAGTTTCTGAGCATACTTCTGTCTAGTTTTTAGGTGAAGATATTTCATTTCCCAGCCTAGGCCTCAAAGCGTTCCAAATATCCACTTGCAGATTCTTCAATCAGAGTGTTTCAAAACTGCTCTTTCAAAAGGAACGTTCAAGTCTGTGAGTTGAAAGCTGTCATCATGAAGAAGTTTCTGAGAATGCTTCTGTCTAGTTCTTACGTGAAGATATTTCCTTTTCCTGCATAGGCCTCAAAGCCCTCCAAATAAACACTTGCACATTTTACAAAAGGAGTGTTACAAAACTGTTATATCAAAAGGAACGTTCGTGTCCGTGAGTTGAATGCACTCATCACACAGAAGTTTCTGAGAATGCTTCTGTCTAGTTCTTATGTGAAGATATTTCCTTTTCCAGCATAGACCTGAGAGCGCTCCAAATATCCACTTGCAGATTCTACAAAAAGAGTGTTTCATAACTGCTCTTTCAAGAGGAACGTTCAAGTCTGTGAGTTGAACTCACTCCTCAGAAAGAGGTTTCTGAGAATGGTTCTATCTAGTTTTCATCTGCATGTATTTCCTTTTCCACTAGATGCCGTAGTCGCTCCATATATCCTCTTGCAGAAATTACAAAAAGTGTGTTTCCAAATTACTCTATCAAAGTCAGTTTCAACTCTGTGAGTTGAATGCACGCATCGCGAAGAAGTTTCTGAGATTGCTTCTGTCTAGTTTTTAGTTGAAGATATTTCATTTCCCAGCATAGGCTTCAAGACGCTCCAAATATCCACTTGCAGATTGCACAAAAAGAGTGTTTCAAAACTCCTCTTTCAAAAGCAAGGTTCAAATATGTGAGCTGAATGTACTCATCACACAGTAGTTTCTGAGAATCCTTCTGTCTAGTTTGTAAGTGAAGATATTTCATTTCCCAGCATAGGACTCAGTGCGCTCCAAATATACAGTAGCAGATTCTACAAAAAGAGTGTTTCAAAACTGCTCTTTCAAAAGAAAGGTTCAAGTCTGTGAGTTGAATGCACTCATCACAAAGAGGTTTCTGAGAATTCTTCTGTCTAGTTTTTATGTGAAGATGTTTCCTTTTCCAGTATTGGCCTCAAACAGCTCCAAATATCCACTTGCAGATTCTACAAAAAGAGCGTTTCAAAACTCTTCTATCAAAAAGAAGGTTTCACTCCATGAGTAGAATAAAGTCATCACAAACAAGATTCTGAGAATGCTTCAGTCTAGTTTTAATGTGAAGATATTTCCTTTTCCAGCATAGGCCCCAAAGCGCTCGAAATAAACACTTACAGATCCTACAAAAGGAGTGTGTCAAAACCGTTCTATCAAAAGGAACGTTGAAGTCTGTGAGTTGAATGCACTCATCACACAGAAGTTTCTGAGAATGCTTCTGTCTAGTTTTTAGGTGAAGATATTTCATTTCCCAGCACAGGCCTCAATGCGCTAAAAATATACACTAGCAGATTCTACAAAAAGAGTGTTTCAAAACTGCTCTTTCAAAAGAAAGGTTCAAGTCTGTGAGTTGAATGCACTCATCACAAAGAGGTTTCTGAGAATGCTTTTGTCTAGTTTTTATGTGAAGATATTTCCTTTTCCAGAATTGGCCTCAAACAGCTCTAGATATCCACTTGAAGATTCAACAAAAAGAGAGTTTCAAAACTCTTCTATCGAAAAGAAGGTTCAACCCTGTGAGTAGAATGCAGTCATCACAAACCAGATTCTGAGAATGCTTCTGTCTAGTTTTTATGTGATGATATTTCCTTTTCCAGCATAGGCCCCAAAGCGCTCCAAATAAACACTTGCAGATTCTACAAAAGGAGTGTTTCCAAACTGTTCTATGAAAAGGAATGCTCAAGTCTGTGAGTTGAATGCACTCATCACACAGAAGTTTCTGAGAATGCTTCTGTCTAGTTTTTATTTGAAGATATTCCTTTTCCCAGCATAGGCCACAAAGCGCTCCAAATATCCACTTGCAGATTCTACAAAAAGAGTGTTTCAAAACTGCTCTTTCAAAAGGAACGTTCAAGTCTGTGAGTTGGATGCACTCATCATACAGAAGTTTCTGAGCATACTTCTGTCTAGTTTTTAGGTGAAGATATTTCATTTCCCAGCCTAGGCCTCAAAGCGTTCCAAATATCCACTTGCAGATTCTTCAATCAGAGTGTTTCAAAACTGCTCTTTCAAAAGGAACGTTCAAGTCTGTGAGTTGAAAGCTGTCATCATGAAGAAGTTTCTGAGAATGCTTCTGTCTAGTTCTTACGTGAAGATATTTCCTTTTCCTGCATAGGCCTCAAAGCCCTCCAAATAAACACTTGCACATTTTACAAAAGGAGTGTTACAAAACTGTTATATCAAAAGGAACGTTCGTGTCTGTGAGTTGAATGCACTCATCACACAGAAGTTTCTGAGAATGCTTCTGTCTAGTTCTTATGTGAAGATATTTCCTTTTCCAGCATAGACCTGAGAGCGCTCCAAATATCCACTTGCAGATTCTACAAAAAGAGTGTTTCAAAACTGCTCTTTCAAGAGGAACGTTCAAGTCTGTGAGTTGAACTCACTCCTCAGAAAGAGGTTTCTGAGAATGGTTCTATCTAGTTTTCATCTGCATGTATTTCCTTTTCCACTAGATGCCGTAGTCGCTCCATATATCCTCTTGCAGAAATTACAAAAAGTGTGTTTCCAAATTACTCTATCAAAGTCAGTTTCAACTCTGTGAGTTGAATGCACGCATGGCGAAGAAGTTTCTGAGATTGCTTCTGTCTAGTTTTTAGTTGAAGATATTTCATTTCCCAGCATAGGCTTCAAGGCGCTCCAAATATCCACTTGCAGATTGCACAAAAAGAGTGTTTCAAAACTCCTCTTTCAAAAGCAATGTTCAAATATGTGAGTTGAATGTACTCATCACACAGTAGTTTCTGAGAATCCTTCTGTCTAGTTTGTAAGTGAAGATATTTCATTTCCCAGCATAGGACTCAGTGCGCTCCAAATATACAGTAGCAGATTCTACAAAAAGAGTGTTTCAAAACTGCTCTTTCAAAAGAAAGTTTCAAGTCTGTGAGTTGAATGCACTCATCACAAAGAGGTTTCTGAGAATTCTTCTGTCTAGTTTTTATGTGAAGATGTTTCCTTTTCCAGTATTGGCCTCAAACAGCTCCAAATATCCACTTGCAGATTCTACAAAAAGAGCGTTTCAAAACTCTTCTATCAAAAAGAAGGTTTCACTCCATGAGTAGAATAAAGTCATCACAAACAAGATTCTGAGAATGCTTCAGTCTAGTTTTAATGTGAAGATATTTCCTTTTCCAGCATAGGCCCCAAAGCGCTCGAAATAAACACTTACAGATCCTACAAAAGGAGTGTGTCAAAACCGTTCTATCAAAAGGAACGTTGAAGTCTGTGAGTTGAATGCACTCATCACACAGAAGTTTCTGAGAATGCTTCTGTCTAGTTTTTAGGTGAAGATATTTCATTTCCCAGCACAGGCCTCAATGCGCTAAAAATATACACTAGCAGATTCTACAAAAAGAGTGTTTCAAAACTGCTCTTTCAAAAGAAAGGTTCAAGTCTGTGAGTTGAATGCACTCATCACAAAGAGGTTTCTGAGAATGCTTTTGTCTAGTTTTTATGTGAAGATATTTCCTTTTCCAGAATTGGCCTCAAACAGCTCTAGATATCCACTTGAAGATTCTACAAAAAGAGAGTTTCAAAACTCTTCTATCGAAAAGAAGGTTCAACCCTGTGAGTAGAATGCAGTCATCACAAACCAGATTCTGAGAATGCTTCTGTCTAGTTTTTATGTGATGATATTTCCTTTTCCAGCATAGGCCCCAAAGCGCTCCAAATAAACACTTGCAGATTCTACAAAAGGAGTGTTTCCAAACTGTTCTATGAAAAGGAACGCTCAAGTCTGTGAGTTGAATGCACTCATCACACAGAAGTTTCTGAGAATGCTTCTGTCTAGTTTTTATTTGAAGATATTCCTTTTCCCAGCATAGGCCACAAAGCGCTCCAAATATCCACTTGCAGATTCTACAAAAAGAGTGTTTCAAAACTGCTCTTTCAAAAGGAACGTTCAAGTCTGTGAGTTGGATGCACTCATCATACAGAAGTTTCTGAGCATACTTCTGTCTAGTTTTTAGGTGAAGATATTTCATTTCCCAGCCTAGGCCTCAAAGCGTTCCAAATATCCACTTGCAGATTCTTCAATCAGAGTGTTTCAAAACTGCTCTTTCAAAAGGAACGTTCAAGTCTGTGAGTTGAAAGCTGTCATCATGAAGAAGTTTCTGAGAATGCTTCTGTCTAGTTCTTACGTGAAGATATTTCCTTTTCCTGCATAGGCCTCAAAGCCCTCCAAATAAACACTTGCACATTTTACAAAAGGAGTGTTACATAACTGTTATATCAAAAGGAACGTTCGTGTCTGTGAGTTGAATGCACTCATCACACAGAAGTTTCTGAGAATGCTTCTGTCTAGTTCTTATGTGAAGATATTTCCTTTTCCAGCATAGACCTGAGAGCGCTCCAAATATCCACTTGCAGATTCTACAAAAAGAGTGTTTCATAACTGCTCTTTCAAGAGGAACGTTCAAGTCTGTGAGTTGAACTCACTCCTCAGAAAGAGGTTTCTGAGAATGGTTCTATCTAGTTTTCATCTGCATGTATTTCCTTTTCCACTAGATGCCGTAGTCGCTCCATATATCCTCTTGCAGAAATTACAAAAAGTGTGTTTCCAAATTACTCTATCAAAGTCAGTTTCAACTCTGTGAGTTGAATGCACGCATGGCGAAGAAGTTTCTGAGATTGCTTCTGTCTAGTTTTTAGTTGAAGATATTTCATTTCCCAGCATAGGCTTCAAGGCGCTCCAAATATCCACTTGCAGATTGCACAAAAAGAGTGTTTCAAAACTCCTCTTTCAAAAGCAAGGTTCAAATATGTGAGCTGAATGTACTCATCACACAGTAGTTTCTGAGAATCCTTCTGTCTAGTTTGTAAGTGAAGATATTTCATTTCCCAGCATAGGACTCAGTGCGCTCCAAATATACAGTAGCAGATTCTACAAAAAGAGTGTTTCAAAACTGCTCTTTCAAAAGAAAGGTTCAAGTCTGTGAGTTGAATGCACTCATCACAAAGAGGTTTCTGAGAATTCTTCTGTCTAGTTTTTATGTGAAGATGTTTCCTTTTCCAGTATTGGCCTCAAACAGCTCCAAATATCCACTTGCAGATTCTACAAAAAGAGCGTTTCAAAACTCTTCTATCAAAAAGAAGGTTTCACTCCATGAGTAGAATAAAGTCATCACAAACAAGATTCTGAGAATGCTTCAGTCTAGTTTTAATGTGAAGATATTTCCTTTTCCAGCATAGGCCCCAAAGCGCTCGAAATAAACACTTACAGATCCTACAAAAGGAGTGTGTCAAAACCGTTCTATCAAAAGGAACGTTGAAGTCTGTGAGTTGAATGCACTCATCACACAGAAGTTTCTGAGAATGTTTCTGTCTAGTTTTTAGGTGAAGATATTTCATTTCCCAGCACAGGCCTCAATGCGCTAAAAATATACACTAGCAGATTCTACAAAAAGAGTGTTTCAAAACTGCTCTTTCAAAAGAAAGGTTCAAGTCTGTGAGTTGAATGCACTCATCACAAAGAGGTTTCTGAGAATGCTTTTGTCTAGTTTTTATGTGAAGATATTTCCTTTTCCAGAATTGGCCTCAAACAGCTCTAGATATCCACTTGAAGATTCAACAAAAGAGAGTTTCAAAACTCTTCTATCGAAAAGAAGGTTCAACCCTGTGAGTAGAATGCAGTCATCACAAACCAGATTCTGAGAATGCTTCTGTCTAGTTTTTATGTGATGATATTTCCTTTTCCAGCATAGGCCCCAAAGCGCTCCAAATAAACACTTGCAGATTCTACAAAAGGAGTGTTTCCAAACTGTTCTATGAAAAGGAACGCTCAAGTCTGTGAGTTGAACGCACTCATCACACAGAAGTTTCTGAGAATGCTTCTGTCTAGTTTTTATTTGAAGATATTCCTTTTCCCAGCATAGGCCACAAAGCGCTCCAAATATCCACTTGCAGATTCTACAAAAAGAGTGTTTCAAAACTGCTCTTTCAAAAGGAACGTTCAAGTCTGTGAGTTGGATGCACTCATCATACAGAAGTTTCTGAGCATACTTCTGTCTAGTTTTTAGGTGAAGATATTTCATTTCCCAGCCTAGGCCTCAAAGCGTTCCAAATATCCACTTGCAGATTCTTCAATCAGAGTGTTTCAAAACTGCTCTTTCAAAAGGAACGTTCAAGTCTGTGAGTTGAAAGCTGTCATCATGAAGAAGTTTCTGAGAATGCTTCTGTCTAGTTCTTACGTGAAGATATTTCCTTTTCCTGCATAGGCCTCAAAGCCCTCCAAATAAACACTTGCACATTTTACAAAAGGAGTGTTACAAAACTGTTATATCAAAAGGAACGTTCGTGTCCGTGAGTTGAATGCACTCATCACACAGAAGTTTCTGAGAATGCTTCTGTCTAGTTCTTATGTGAAGATATTTCCTTTTCCAGCATAGACCTGAGAGCGCTCCAAATATCCACTTGCAGATTCTACAAAAAGAGTGTTTCATAACTGCTCTTTCAAGAGGAACGTTCAAGTCTGTGAGTTGAACTCACTCCTCAGAAAGAGGTTTCTGAGAATGGTTCTATCTAGTTTTCATCTGCATGTATTTCCTTTTCCACTAGATGCCGTAGTCGCTCCATATATCCTCTTGCAGAAATTACAAAAAGTGTGTTTCCAAATTACTCTATCAAAGTCAGTTTCAACTCTGTGAGTTGAATGCACGCATCGCGAAGAAGTTTCTGAGATTGCTTCTGTCTAGTTTTTAGTTGAAGATATTTCATTTCCCAGCATAGGCTTCAAGACGCTCCAAATATCCACTTGCAGATTGCACAAAAAGAGTGTTTCAAAACTCCTCTTTCAAAAGCAAGGTTCAAATATGTGAGCTGAATGTACTCATCACACAGTAGTTTCTGAGAATCCTTCTGTCTAGTTTGTAAGTGAAGATATTTCATTTCCCAGCATAGGACTCAGTGCGCTCCAAATATACAGTAGCAGATTCTACAAAAAGAGTGTTTCAAAACTGCTCTTTCAAAAGAAAGGTTCAAGTCTGTGAGTTGAATGCACTCATCACAAAGAGGTTTCTGAGAATTCTTCTGTCTAGTTTTTATGTGAAGATGTTTCCTTTTCCAGTATTGGCCTCAAACAGCTCCAAATATCCACTTGCAGATTCTACAAAAAGAGCGTTTCAAAACTCTTCTATCAAAAAGAAGGTTTCACTCCATGAGTAGAATAAAGTCATCACAAACAAGATTCTGAGAATGCTTCAGTCTAGTTTTAATGTGAAGATATTTCCTTTTCCAGCATAGGCCCCAAAGCGCTCGAAATAAACACTTACAGATCCTACAAAAGGAGTGTGTCAAAACCGTTCTATCAAAAGGAACGTTGAAGTCTGTGAGTTGAATGCACTCATCACACAGAAGTTTCTGAGAATGCTTCTGTCTAGTTTTTAGGTGAAGATATTTCATTTCCCAGCACAGGCCTCAATGCGCTAAAAATATACACTAGCAGATTCTACAAAAAGAGTGTTTCAAAACTGCTCTTTCAAAAGAAAGGTTCAAGTCTGTGAGTTGAATGCACTCATCACAAAGAGGTTTCTGAGAATGCTTTTGTCTAGTTTTTATGTGAAGATATTTCCTTTTCCAGAATTGGCCTCAAACAGCTCTAGATATCCACTTGAAGATTCAACAAAAAGAGAGTTTCAAAACTCTTCTATCGAAAAGAAGGTTCAACCCTGTGAGTAGAATGCAGTCATCACAAACCAGATTCTGAGAATGCTTCTGTCTAGTTTTTATGTGATGATATTTCCTTTTCCAGCATAGGCCCCAAAGCGCTCCAAATAAACACTTGCAGATTCTACAAAAGGAGTGTTTCCAAACTGTTCTATGAAAAGGAATGCTCAAGTCTGTGAGTTGAATGCACTCATCACACAGAAGTTTCTGAGAATGCTTCTGTCTAGTTTTTATTTGAAGATATTCCTTTTCCCAGCATAGGCCACAAAGCGCTCCAAATATCCACTTGCAGATTCTACAAAAAGAGTGTTTCAAAACTGCTCTTTCAAAAGGAACGTTCAAGTCTGTGAGTTGGATGCACTCATCATACAGAAGTTTCTGAGCATACTTCTGTCTAGTTTTTAGGTGAAGATATTTCATTTCCCAGCCTAGGCCTCAAAGCGTTCCAAATATCCACTTGCAGATTCTTCAATCAGAGTGTTTCAAAACTGCTCTTTCAAAAGGAACGTTCAAGTCTGTGAGTTGAAAGCTGTCATCATGAAGAAGTTTCTGAGAATGCTTCTGTCTAGTTCTTACGTGAAGATATTTCCTTTTCCTGCATAGGCCTCAAAGCCCTCCAAATAAACACTTGCACATTTTACAAAAGGAGTGTTACAAAACTGTTATATCAAAAGGAACGTTCGTGTCTGTGAGTTGAATGCACTCATCACACAGAAGTTTCTGAGAATGCTTCTGTCTAGTTCTTATGTGAAGATATTTCCTTTTCCAGCATAGACCTGAGAGCGCTCCAAATATCCACTTGCAGATTCTACAAAAAGAGTGTTTCAAAACTGCTCTTTCAAGAGGAACGTTCAAGTCTGTGAGTTGAACTCACTCCTCAGAAAGAGGTTTCTGAGAATGGTTCTATCTAGTTTTCATCTGCATGTATTTCCTTTTCCACTAGATGCCGTAGTCGCTCCATATATCCTCTTGCAGAAATTACAAAAAGTGTGTTTCCAAATTACTCTATCAAAGTCAGTTTCAACTCTGTGAGTTGAATGCACGCATGGCGAAGAAGTTTCTGAGATTGCTTCTGTCTAGTTTTTAGTTGAAGATATTTCATTTCCCAGCATAGGCTTCAAGGCGCTCCAAATATCCACTTGCAGATTGCACAAAAAGAGTGTTTCAAAACTCCTCTTTCAAAAGCAAGGTTCAAATATGTGAGTTGAATGTACTCATCACACAGTAGTTTCTGAGAATCCTTCTGTCTAGTTTGTAAGTGAAGATATTTCATTTCCCAGCATAGGACTCAGTGCGCTCCAAATATACAGTAGCAGATTCTACAAAAAGAGTGTTTCAAAACTGCTCTTTCAAAAGAAAGGTTCAAGTCTGTGAGTTGAATGCACTCATCACAAAGAGGTTTCTGAGAATTCTTCTGTCTAGTTTTTATGTGAAGATGTTTCCTTTTCCAGTATTGGCCTCAAACAGCTCCAAATATCCACTTGCAGATTCTACAAAAAGAGCGTTTCAAAACTCTTCTATCAAAAAGAAGGTTTCACTCCATGAGTAGAATAAAGTCATCACAAACAAGATTCTGAGAATGCTTCAGTCTAGTTTTAATGTGAAGATATTTCCTTTTCCAGCATAGGCCCCAAAGCGCTCGAAATAAACACTTACAGATCCTACAAAAGGAGTGTGTCAAAACCGTTCTATCAAAAGGAACGTTGAAGTCTGTGAGTTGAATGCACTCATCACACAGAAGTTTCTGAGAATGCTTCTGTCTAGTTTTTAGGTGAAGATATTTCATTTCCCAGCACAGGCCTCAATGCGCTAAAAATATACACTAGCAGATTCTACAAAAAGAGTGTTTCAAAACTGCTCTTTCAAAAGAAAGGTTCAAGTCTGTGAGTTGAATGCACTCATCACAAAGAGGTTTCTGAGAATGCTTTTGTCTAGTTTTTATGTGAAGATATTTCCTTTTCCAGAATTGGCCTCAAACAGCTCTAGATATCCACTTGAAGATTCAACAAAAAGAGAGTTTCAAAACTCTTCTATCGAAAAGAAGGTTCAACCCTGTGAGTAGAATGCAGTCATCACAAACCAGATTCTGAGAATGCTTCTGTCTAGTTTTTATGTGATGATATTTCCTTTTCCAGCATAGGCCCCAAAGCGCTCCAAATAAACACTTGCAGATTCTACAAAAGGAGTGTTTCCAAACTGTTCTATGAAAAGGAACGCTCAAGTCTGTGAGTTGAATGCACTCATCACACAGAAGTTTCTGAGAATGCTTCTGTCTAGTTTTTATTTGAAGATATTCCTTTTCCCAGCATAGGCCACAAAGCGCTCCAAATATCCACTTGCAGATTCTACAAAAAGAGTGTTTCAAAACTGCTCTTTCAAAAGGAACGTTCAAGTCTGTGAGTTGGATGCACTCATCATACAGAAGTTTCTGAGCATACTTCTGTCTAGTTTTTAGGTGAAGATATTTCATTTCCCAGCCTAGGCCTCAAAGCGTTCCAAATATCCACTTGCAGATTCTTCAATCAGAGTGTTTCAAAACTGCTCTTTCAAAAGGAACGTTCAAGTCTGTGAGTTGAAAGCTGTCATCATGAAGAAGTTTCTGAGAATGCTTCTGTCTAGTTCTTACGTGAAGATATTTCCTTTTCCTGCATAGGCCTCAAAGCCCTCCAAATAAACACTTGCACATTTTACAAAAGGAGTGTTACAAAACTGTTATATCAAAAGGAACGTTCGTGTCCGTGAGTTGAATGCACTCATCACACAGAAGTTTCTGAGAATGCTTCTGTCTAGTTCTTATGTGAAGATATTTCCTTTTCCAGCATAGACCTGAGAGCGCTCCAAATATCCACTTGCAGATTCTACAAAAAGAGTGTTTCATAACTGCTCTTTCAAGAGGAACGTTCAAGTCTGTGAGTTGAACTCACTCCTCAGAAAGAGGTTTCTGAGAATGGTTCTATCTAGTTTTCATCTGCATGTATTTCCTTTTCCACTAGATGCCGTAGTCGCTCCATATATCCTCTTGCAGAAATTACAAAAAGTGTGTTTCCAAATTACTCTATCAAAGTCAGTTTCAACTCTGTGAGTTGAATGCACGCATCGCGAAGAAGTTTCTGAGATTGCTTCTGTCTAGTTTTTAGTTGAAGATATTTCATTTCCCAGCATAGGCTTCAAGGCGCTCCAAATATCCACTTGCAGATTGCACAAAAAGAGTGTTTCAAAACTCCTCTTTCAAAAGCAAGGTTCAAATATGTGAGTTGAATGTACTCATCACACAGTAGTTTCTGAGAATCCTTCTGTCTAGTTTGTAAGTGAAGATATTTCATTTCCCAGCATAGGACTCAGTGCGCTCCAAATATACAGTAGCAGATTCTACAAAAAGAGTGTTTCAAAACTGCTCTTTCAAAAGAAAGGTTCAAGTCTGTGAGTTGAATGCACTCATCACAAAGAGGTTTCTGAGAATTCTTCTGTCTAGTTTTTATGTGAAGATGTTTCCTTTTCCAGTATTGGCCTCAAACAGCTCCAAATATCCACTTGCAGATTCTACAAAAAGAGCGTTTCAAAACTCTTCTATCAAAAAGAAGGTTTCACTCCATGAGTAGAATAAAGTCATCACAAACAAGATTCTGAGAATGCTTCAGTCTAGTTTTAATGTGAAGATATTTCCTTTTCCAGCATAGGCCCCAAAGCGCTCGAAATAAACACTTACAGATCCTACAAAAGGAGTGTGTCAAAACCGTTCTATCAAAAGGAACGTTGAAGTCTGTGAGTTGAATGCACTCATCACACAGAAGTTTCTGAGAATGCTTCTGTCTAGTTTTTAGGTGAAGATATTTCATTTCCCAGCACAGGCCTCAATGCGCTAAAAATATACACTAGCAGATTCTACAAAAAGAGTGTTTCAAAACTGCTCTTTCAAAAGAAAGGTTCAAGTCTGTGAGTTGAATGCACTCATCACAAAGAGGTTTCTGAGAATGCTTTTGTCTAGTTTTTATGTGAAGATATTTCCTTTTCCAGAATTGGCCTCAAACAGCTCTAGATATCCACTTGAAGATTCAACAAAAAGAGAGTTTCAAAACTCTTCTATCGAAAAGAAGGTTCAACCCTGTGAGTAGAATGCAGTCATCACAAACCAGATTCTGAGAATGCTTCTGTCTAGTTTTTATGTGATGATATTTCCTTTTCCAGCATAGGCCCCAAAGCGCTCCAAATAAACACTTGCAGATTCTACAAAAGGAGTGTTTCCAAACTGTTCTATGAAAAGGAACGCTCAAGTCTGTGAGTTGAATGCACTCATCACACAGAAGTTTCTGAGAATGCTTCTGTCTAGTTTTTATTTGAAGATATTCCTTTTCCCAGCATAGGCCACAAAGCGCTCCAAATATCCACTTGCAGATTCTACAAAAAGAGTGTTTCAAAACTGCTCTTTCAAAAGGAACGTTCAAGTCTGTGAGTTGGATGCACTCATCATACAGAAGTTTCTGAGCATACTTCTGTCTAGTTTTTAGGTGAAGATATTTCATTTCCCAGCCTAGGCCTCAAAGCGTTCCAAATATCCACTTGCAGATTCTTCAATCAGAGTGTTTCAAAACTGCTCTTTCAAAAGGAACGTTCAAGTCTGTGAGTTGAAAGCTGTCATCATGAAGAAGTTTCTGAGAATGCTTCTGTCTAGTTCTTACGTGAAGATATTTCCTTTTCCTGCATAGGCCTCAAAGCCCTCCAAATAAACACTTGCACATTTTACAAAAGGAGTGTTACAAAACTGTTATATCAAAAGGAACGTTCGTGTCCGTGAGTTGAATGCACTCATCACACAGAAGTTTCTGAGAATGCTTCTGTCTAGTTCTTATGTGAAGATATTTCCTTTTCCAGCATAGACCTGAGAGCGCTCCAAATATCCACTTGCAGATTCTACAAAAAGAGTGTTTCATAACTGCTCTTTCAAGAGGAACGTTCAAGTCTGTGAGTTGAACTCACTCCTCAGAAAGAGGTTTCTGAGAATGGTTCTATCTAGTTTTCATCTGCATGTATTTCCTTTTCCACTAGATGCCGTAGTCGCTCCATATATCCTCTTGCAGAAATTACAAAAAGTGTGTTTCCAAATTACTCTATCAAAGTCAGTTTCAACTCTGTGAGTTGAATGCACGCATCGCGAAGAAGTTTCTGAGATTGCTTCTGTCTAGTTTTTAGTTGAAGATATTTCATTTCCCAGCATAGGCTTCAAGGCGCTCCAAATATCCACTTGCAGATTGCACAAAAAGAGTGTTTCAAAACTCCTCTTTCAAAAGCAAGGTTCAAATATGTGAGCTGAATGTACTCATCCCACAGTAGTTTCTGAGAATCCTTCTGTCTAGTTTGTAAGTGAAGATATTTCATTTCCCAGCATAGGACTCAGTGCGCTCCAAATATACAGTAGCAGATTCTACAAAAAGAGTGTTTCAAAACTGCTCTTTCAAAAGAAAGGTTCAAGTCTGTGAGTTGAATGCACTCATCACAAAGAGGTTTCTGAGAATTCTTCTGTCTAGTTTTTATGTGAAGATGTTTCCTTTTCCAGTATTGGCCTCAAACAGCTCCAAATATCCACTTGCAGATTCTACAAAAAGAGCGTTTCAAAACTCTTCTATCAAAAAGAAGGTTTCACTCCATGAGTAGAATAAAGTCATCACAAACAAGATTCTGAGAATGCTTCAGTCTAGTTTTAATGTGAAGATATTTCCTTTTCCAGCATAGGCCCCAAAGCGCTCGAAATAAACACTTACAGATCCTACAAAAGGAGTGTGTCAAAACCGTTCTATCAAAAGGAACGTTGAAGTCTGTGAGTTGAATGCACTCATCACACAGAAGTTTCTGAGAATGTTTCTGTCTAGTTTTTAGGTGAAGATATTTCATTTCCCAGCACAGGCCTCAATGCGCTAAAAATATACACTAGCAGATTCTACAAAAAGAGTGTTTCAAAACTGCTCTTTCAAAAGAAAGGTTCAAGTCTGTGAGTTGAATGCACTCATCACAAAGAGGTTTCTGAGAATGCTTTTGTCTAGTTTTTATGTGAAGATATTTCCTTTTCCAGAATTGGCCTCAAACAGCTCTAGATATCCACTTGAAGATTCAACAAAAGAGAGTTTCAAAACTCTTCTATCGAAAAGAAGGTTCAACCCTGTGAGTAGAATGCAGTCATCACAAACCAGATTCTGAGAATGCTTCTGTCTAGTTTTTATGTGATGATATTTCCTTTTCCAGCATAGGCCCCAAAGCGCTCCAAATAAACACTTGCAGATTCTACAAAAGGAGTGTTTCCAAACTGTTCTATGAAAAGGAACGCTCAAGTCTGTGAGTTGAACGCACTCATCACACAGAAGTTTCTGAGAATGCTTCTGTCTAGTTTTTATTTGAAGATATTCCTTTTCCCAGCATAGGCCACAAAGCGCTCCAAATATCCACTTGCAGATTCTACAAAAAGAGTGTTTCAAAACTGCTCTTTCAAAAGGAACGTTCAAGTCTGTGAGTTGGATGCACTCATCATACAGAAGTTTCTGAGCATACTTCTGTCTAGTTTTTAGGTGAAGATATTTCATTTCCCAGCCTAGGCCTCAAAGCGTTCCAAATATCCACTTGCAGATTCTTCAATCAGAGTGTTTCAAAACTGCTCTTTCAAAAGGAACGTTCAAGTCTGTGAGTTGAAAGCTGTCATCATGAAGAAGTTTCTGAGAATGCTTCTGTCTAGTTCTTACGTGAAGATATTTCCTTTTCCTGCATAGGCCTCAAAGCCCTCCAAATAAACACTTGCACATTTTACAAAAGGAGTGTTACAAAACTGTTATATCAAAAGGAACGTTCGTGTCCGTGAGTTGAATGCACTCATCACACAGAAGTTTCTGAGAATGCTTCTGTCTAGTTCTTATGTGAAGATATTTCCTTTTCCAGCATAGACCTGAGAGCGCTCCAAATATCCACTTGCAGATTCTACAAAAAGAGTGTTTCATAACTGCTCTTTCAAGAGGAACGTTCAAGTCTGTGAGTTGAACTCACTCCTCAGAAAGAGGTTTCTGAGAATGGTTCTATCTAGTTTTCATCTGCATGTATTTCCTTTTCCACTAGATGCCGTAGTCGCTCCATATATCCTCTTGCAGAAATTACAAAAAGTGTGTTTCCAAATTACTCTATCAAAGTCAGTTTCAACTCTGTGAGTTGAATGCACGCATCGCGAAGAAGTTTCTGAGATTGCTTCTGTCTAGTTTTTAGTTGAAGATATTTCATTTCCCAGCATAGGCTTCAAGACGCTCCAAATATCCACTTGCAGATTGCACAAAAAGAGTGTTTCAAAACTCCTCTTTCAAAAGCAAGGTTCAAATATGTGAGCTGAATGTACTCATCACACAGTAGTTTCTGAGAATCCTTCTGTCTAGTTTGTAAGTGAAGATATTTCATTTCCCAGCATAGGACTCAGTGCGCTCCAAATATACAGTAGCAGATTCTACAAAAAGAGTGTTTCAAAACTGCTCTTTCAAAAGAAAGGTTCAAGTCTGTGAGTTGAATGCACTCATCACAAAGAGGTTTCTGAGAATTCTTCTGTCTAGTTTTTATGTGAAGATGTTTCCTTTTCCAGTATTGGCCTCAAACAGCTCCAAATATCCACTTGCAGATTCTACAAAAAGAGCGTTTCAAAACTCTTCTATCAAAAAGAAGGTTTCACTCCATGAGTAGAATAAAGTCATCACAAACAAGATTCTGAGAATGCTTCAGTCTAGTTTTAATGTGAAGATATTTCCTTTTCCAGCATAGGCCCCAAAGCGCTCGAAATAAACACTTACAGATCCTACAAAAGGAGTGTGTCAAAACCGTTCTATCAAAAGGAACGTTGAAGTCTGTGAGTTGAATGCACTCATCACACAGAAGTTTCTGAGAATGCTTCTGTCTAGTTTTTAGGTGAAGATATTTCATTTCCCAGCACAGGCCTCAATGCGCTAAAAATATACACTAGCAGATTCTACAAAAAGAGTGTTTCAAAACTGCTCTTTCAAAAGAAAGGTTCAAGTCTGTGAGTTGAATGCACTCATCACAAAGAGGTTTCTGAGAATGCTTTTGTCTAGTTTTTATGTGAAGATATTTCCTTTTCCAGAATTGGCCTCAAACAGCTCTAGATATCCACTTGAAGATTCAACAAAAGAGAGTTTCAAAACTCTTCTATCGAAAAGAAGGTTCAACCCTGTGAGTAGAATGCAGTCATCACAAACCAGATTCTGAGAATGCTTCTGTCTAGTTTTTATGTGATGATATTTCCTTTTCCAGCATAGGCCCCAAAGCGCTCCAAATAAACACTTGCAGATTCTACAAAAGGAGTGTTTCCAAACTGTTCTATGAAAAGGAACGCTCAAGTCTGTGAGTTGAACGCACTCATCACACAGAAGTTTCTGAGAATGCTTCTGTCTAGTTTTTATTTGAAGATATTCCTTTTCCCAGCATAGGCCACAAAGCGCTCCAAATATCCACTTGCAGATTCTACAAAAAGAGTGTTTCAAAACTGCTCTTTCAAAAGGAACGTTCAAGTCTGTGAGTTGGATGCACTCATCATACAGAAGTTTCTGAGCATACTTCTGTCTAGTTTTTAGGTGAAGATATTTCATTTCCCAGCCTAGGCCTCAAAGCGTTCCAAATATCCACTTGCAGATTCTTCAATCAGAGTGTTTCAAAACTGCTCTTTCAAAAGGAACGTTCAAGTCTGTGAGTTGAAAGCTGTCATCATGAAGAAGTTTCTGAGAATGCTTCTGTCTAGTTCTTACGTGAAGATATTTCCTTTTCCTGCATAGGCCTCAAAGCCCTCCAAATAAACACTTGCACATTTTACAAAAGGAGTGTTACAAAACTGTTATATCAAAAGGAACGTTCGTGTCCGTGAGTTGAATGCACTCATCACACAGAAGTTTCTGAGAATGCTTCTGTCTAGTTCTTATGTGAAGATATTTCCTTTTCCAGCATAGACCTGAGAGCGCTCCAAATATCCACTTGCAGATTCTACAAAAAGAGTGTTTCATAACTGCTCTTTCAAGAGGAACGTTCAAGTCTGTGAGTTGAACTCACTCCTCAGAAAGAGGTTTCTGAGAATGGTTCTATCTAGTTTTCATCTGCATGTATTTCCTTTTCCACTAGATGCCGTAGTCGCTCCATATATCCTCTTGCAGAAATTACAAAAAGTGTGTTTCCAAATTACTCTATCAAAGTCAGTTTCAACTCTGTGAGTTGAATGCACGCATCGCGAAGAAGTTTCTGAGATTGCTTCTGTCTAGTTTTTAGTTGAAGATATTTCATTTCCCAGCATAGGCTTCAAGACGCTCCAAATATCCACTTGCAGATTGCACAAAAAGAGTGTTTCAAAACTCCTCTTTCAAAAGCAAGGTTCAAATATGTGAGCTGAATGTACTCATCACACAGTAGTTTCTGAGAATCCTTCTGTCTAGTTTGTAAGTGAAGATATTTCATTTCCCAGCATAGGACTCAGTGCGCTCCAAATATACAGTAGCAGATTCTACAAAAAGAGTGTTTCAAAACTGCTCTTTCAAAAGAAAGGTTCAAGTCTGTGAGTTGAATGCACTCATCACAAAGAGGTTTCTGAGAATTCTTCTGTCTAGTTTTTATGTGAAGATGTTTCCTTTTCCAGTATTGGCCTCAAACAGCTCCAAATATCCACTTGCAGATTCTACAAAAAGAGCGTTTCAAAACTCTTCTATCAAAAAGAAGGTTTCACTCCATGAGTAGAATAAAGTCATCACAAACAAGATTCTGAGAATGCTTCAGTCTAGTTTTAATGTGAAGATATTTCCTTTTCCAGCATAGGCCCCAAAGCGCTCGAAATAAACACTTACAGATCCTACAAAAGGAGTGTGTCAAAACCGTTCTATCAAAAGGAACGTTGAAGTCTGTGAGTTGAATGCACTCATCACACAGAAGTTTCTGAGAATGCTTCTGTCTAGTTTTTAGGTGAAGATATTTCATTTCCCAGCACAGGCCTCAATGCGCTAAAAATATACACTAGCAGATTCTACAAAAAGAGTGTTTCAAAACTGCTCTTTCAAAAGAAAGGTTCAAGTCTGTGAGTTGAATGCACTCATCACAAAGAGGTTTCTGAGAATGCTTTTGTCTAGTTTTTATGTGAAGATATTTCCTTTTCCAGAATTGGCCTCAAACAGCTCTAGATATCCACTTGAAGATTCAACAAAAAGAGAGTTTCAAAACTCTTCTATCGAAAAGAAGGTTCAACCCTGTGAGTAGAATGCAGTCATCACAAACCAGATTCTGAGAATGCTTCTGTCTAGTTTTTATGTGATGATATTTCCTTTTCCAGCATAGGCCCCAAAGCGCTCCAAATAAACACTTGCAGATTCTACAAAAGGAGTGTTTCCAAACTGTTCTATGAAAAGGAACGCTCAAGTCTGTGAGTTGAATGCACTCATCACACAGAAGTTTCTGAGAATGCTTCTGTCTAGTTTTTATTTGAAGATATTCCTTTTCCCAGCATAGGCCACAAAGCGCTCCAAATATCCACTTGCAGATTCTACAAAAAGAGTGTTTCAAAACTGCTCTTTCAAAAGGAACGTTCAAGTCTGTGAGTTGGATGCACTCATCATACAGAAGTTTCTGAGCATACTTCTGTCTAGTTTTTAGGTGAAGATATTTCATTTCCCAGCCTAGGCCTCAAAGCGTTCCAAATATCCACTTGCAGATTCTTCAATCAGAGTGTTTCAAAACTGCTCTTTCAAAAGGAACGTTCAAGTCTGTGAGTTGAAAGCTGTCATCATGAAGAAGTTTCTGAGAATGCTTCTGTCTAGTTCTTACGTGAAGATATTTCCTTTTCCTGCATAGGCCTCAAAGCCCTCCAAATAAACACTTGCACATTTTACAAAAGGAGTGTTACAAAACTGTTATATCAAAAGGAACGTTCGTGTCCGTGAGTTGAATGCACTCATCACACAGAAGTTTCTGAGAATGCTTCTGTCTAGTTCTTATGTGAAGATATTTCCTTTTCCAGCATAGACCTGAGAGCGCTCCAAATATCCACTTGCAGATTCTACAAAAAGAGTGTTTCATAACTGCTCTTTCAAGAGGAACGTTCAAGTCTGTGAGTTGAACTCACTCCTCAGAAAGAGGTTTCTGAGAATGGTTCTATCTAGTTTTCATCTGCATGTATTTCCTTTTCCACTAGATGCCGTAGTCGCTCCATATATCCTCTTGCAGAAATTACAAAAAGTGTGTTTCCAAATTACTCTATCAAAGTCAGTTTCAACTCTGTGAGTTGAATGCACGCATCGCGAAGAAGTTTCTGAGATTGCTTCTGTCTAGTTTTTAGTTGAAGATATTTCATTTCCCAGCATAGGCTTCAAGGCGCTCCAAATATCCACTTGCAGATTGCACAAAAAGAGTGTTTCAAAACTCCTCTTTCAAAAGCAAGGTTCAAATATGTGAGCTGAATGTACTCATCCCACAGTAGTTTCTGAGAATCCTTCTGTCTAGTTTGTAAGTGAAGATATTTCATTTCCCAGCATAGGACTCAGTGCGCTCCAAATATACAGTAGCAGATTCTACAAAAAGAGTGTTTCAAAACTGCTCTTTCAAAAGAAAGGTTCAAGTCTGTGAGTTGAATGCACTCATCACAAAGAGGTTTCTGAGAATTCTTCTGTCTAGTTTTTATGTGAAGATGTTTCCTTTTCCAGTATTGGCCTCAAACAGCTCCAAATATCCACTTGCAGATTCTACAAAAAGAGCGTTTCAAAACTCTTCTATCAAAAAGAAGGTTTCACTCCATGAGTAGAATAAAGTCATCACAAACAAGATTCTGAGAATGCTTCAGTCTAGTTTTAATGTGAAGATATTTCCTTTTCCAGCATAGGCCCCAAAGCGCTCGAAATAAACACTTACAGATCCTACAAAAGGAGTGTGTCAAAACCGTTCTATCAAAAGGAACGTTGAAGTCTGTGAGTTGAATGCACTCATCACACAGAAGTTTCTGAGAATGTTTCTGTCTAGTTTTTAGGTGAAGATATTTCATTTCCCAGCACAGGCCTCAATGCGCTAAAAATATACACTAGCAGATTCTACAAAAAGAGTGTTTCAAAACTGCTCTTTCAAAAGAAAGGTTCAAGTCTGTGAGTTGAATGCACTCATCACAAAGAGGTTTCTGAGAATGCTTTTGTCTAGTTTTTATGTGAAGATATTTCCTTTTCCAGAATTGGCCTCAAACAGCTCTAGATATCCACTTGAAGATTCAACAAAAGAGAGTTTCAAAACTCTTCTATCGAAAAGAAGGTTCAACCCTGTGAGTAGAATGCAGTCATCACAAACCAGATTCTGAGAATGCTTCTGTCTAGTTTTTATGTGATGATATTTCCTTTTCCAGCATAGGCCCCAAAGCGCTCCAAATAAACACTTGCAGATTCTACAAAAGGAGTGTTTCCAAACTGTTCTATGAAAAGGAACGCTCAAGTCTGTGAGTTGAACGCACTCATCACACAGAAGTTTCTGAGAATGCTTCTGTCTAGTTTTTATTTGAAGATATTCCTTTTCCCAGCATAGGCCACAAAGCGCTCCAAATATCCACTTGCAGATTCTACAAAAAGAGTGTTTCAAAACTGCTCTTTCAAAAGGAACGTTCAAGTCTGTGAGTTGGATGCACTCATCATACAGAAGTTTCTGAGCATACTTCTGTCTAGTTTTTAGGTGAAGATATTTCATTTCCCAGCCTAGGCCTCAAAGCGTTCCAAATATCCACTTGCAGATTCTTCAATCAGAGTGTTTCAAAACTGCTCTTTCAAAAGGAACGTTCAAGTCTGTGAGTTGAAAGCTGTCATCATGAAGAAGTTTCTGAGAATGCTTCTGTCTAGTTCTTACGTGAAGATATTTCCTTTTCCTGCATAGGCCTCAAAGCCCTCCAAATAAACACTTGCACATTTTACAAAAGGAGTGTTACAAAACTGTTATATCAAAAGGAACGTTCGTGTCCGTGAGTTGAATGCACTCATCACACAGAAGTTTCTGAGAATGCTTCTGTCTAGTTCTTATGTGAAGATATTTCCTTTTCCAGCATAGACCTGAGAGCGCTCCAAATATCCACTTGCAGATTCTACAAAAAGAGTGTTTCAAAACTGCTCTTTCAAGAGGAACGTTCAAGTCTGTGAGTTGAACTCACTCCTCAGAAAGAGGTTTCTGAGAATGGTTCTATCTAGTTTTCATCTGCATGTATTTCCTTTTCCACTAGATGCCGTAGTCGCTCCATATATCCTCTTGCAGAAATTACAAAAAGTGTGTTTCCAAATTACTCTATCAAAGTCAGTTTCAACTCTGTGAGTTGAATGCACGCATCGCGAAGAAGTTTCTGAGATTGCTTCTGTCTAGTTTTTAGTTGAAGATATTTCATTTCCCAGCATAGGCTTCAAGACGCTCCAAATATCCACTTGCAGATTGCACAAAAAGAGTGTTTCAAAACTCCTCTTTCAAAAGCAAGGTTCAAATATGTGAGCTGAATGTACTCATCACACAGTAGTTTCTGAGAATCCTTCTGTCTAGTTTGTAAGTGAAGATATTTCATTTCCCAGCATAGGACTCAGTGCGCTCCAAATATACAGTAGCAGATTCTACAAAAAGAGTGTTTCAAAACTGCTCTTTCAAAAGAAAGGTTCAAGTCTGTGAGTTGAATGCACTCATCACAAAGAGGTTTCTGAGAATTCTTCTGTCTAGTTTTTATGTGAAGATGTTTCCTTTTCCAGTATTGGCCTCAAACAGCTCCAAATATCCACTTGCAGATTCTACAAAAAGAGCGTTTCAAAACTCTTCTATCAAAAAGAAGGTTTCACTCCATGAGTAGAATAAAGTCATCACAAACAAGATTCTGAGAATGCTTCAGTCTAGTTTTAATGTGAAGATATTTCCTTTTCCAGCATAGGCCCCAAAGCGCTCGAAATAAACACTTACAGATCCTACAAAAGGAGTGTGTCAAAACCGTTCTATCAAAAGGAACGTTGAAGTCTGTGAGTTGAATGCACTCATCACACAGAAGTTTCTGAGAATGCTTCTGTCTAGTTTTTAGGTGAAGATATTTCATTTCCCAGCACAGGCCTCAATGCGCTAAAAATATACACTAGCAGATTCTACAAAAAGAGTGTTTCAAAACTGCTCTTTCAAAAGAAAGGTTCAAGTCTGTGAGTTGAATGCACTCATCACAAAGAGGTTTCTGAGAATGCTTTTGTCTAGTTTTTATGTGAAGATATTTCCTTTTCCAGAATTGGCCTCAAACAGCTCTAGATATCCACTTGAAGATTCAACAAAAAGAGAGTTTCAAAACTCTTCTATCGAAAAGAAGGTTCAACCCTGTGAGTAGAATGCAGTCATCACAAACCAGATTCTGAGAATGCTTCTGTCTAGTTTTTATGTGATGATATTTCCTTTTCCAGCATAGGCCCCAAAGCGCTCCAAATAAACACTTGCAGATTCTACAAAAGGAGTGTTTCCAAACTGTTCTATGAAAAGGATTGCTCAAGTCTGTGAGTTGAATGCACTCATCACACAGAAGTTTCTGAGAATGCTTCTGTCTAGTTTTTATTTGAAGATATTCCTTTTCCCAGCATAGGCCACAAAGCGCTCCAAATATCCACTTGCAGATTCTACAAAAAGAGTGTTTCAAAACTGCTCTTTCAAAAGGAACGTTCAAGTCTGTGAGTTGGATGCACTCATCATACAGAAGTTTCTGAGCATACTTCTGTCTAGTTTTTAGGTGAAGATATTTCATTTCCCAGCCTAGGCCTCAAAGCGTTCCAAATATCCACTTGCAGATTCTTCAATCAGAGTGTTTCAAAACTGCTCTTTCAAAAGGAACGTTCAAGTCTGTGAGTTGAAAGCTGTCATCATGAAGAAGTTTCTGAGAATGCTTCTGTCTAGTTCTTACGTGAAGATATTTCCTTTTCCTGCATAGGCCTCAAAGCCCTCCAAATAAACACTTGCACATTTTACAAAAGGAGTGTTACAAAACTGTTATATCAAAAGGAACGTTCGTGTCTGTGAGTTGAATGCACTCATCACACAGAAGTTTCTGAGAATGCTTCTGTCTAGTTCTTATGTGAAGATATTTCCTTTTCCAGCATAGACCTGAGAGCGCTCCAAATATCCACTTGCAGATTCTACAAAAAGAGTGTTTCAAAACTGCTCTTTCAAGAGGAACGTTCAAGTCTGTGAGTTGAACTCACTCCTCAGAAAGAGGTTTCTGAGAATGGTTCTATCTAGTTTTCATCTGCATGTATTTCCTTTTCCACTAGATGCCGTAGTCGCTCCATATATCCTCTTGCAGAAATTACAAAAAGTGTGTTTCCAAATTACTCTATCAAAGTCAGTTTCAACTCTGTGAGTTGAATGCACGCATGGCGAAGAAGTTTCTGAGATTGCTTCTGTCTAGTTTTTAGTTGAAGATATTTCATTTCCCAGCATAGGCTTCAAGGCGCTCCAAATATCCACTTGCAGATTGCACAAAAAGAGTGTTTCAAAACTCCTCTTTCAAAAGCAAGGTTCAAATATGTGAGTTGAATGTACTCATCACACAGTAGTTTCTGAGAATCCTTCTGTCTAGTTTGTAAGTGAAGATATTTCATTTCCCAGCATAGGACTCAGTGCGCTCCAAATATACAGTAGCAGATTCTACAAAAAGAGTGTTTCAAAACTGCTCTTTCAAAAGAAAGGTTCAAGTCTGTGAGTTGAATGCACTCATCACAAAGAGGTTTCTGAGAATTCTTCTGTCTAGTTTTTATGTGAAGATGTTTCCTTTTCCAGTATTGGCCTCAAACAGCTCCAAATATCCACTTGCAGATTCTACAAAAAGAGCGTTTCAAAACTCTTCTATCAAAAAGAAGGTTTCACTCCATGAGTAGAATAAAGTCATCACAAACAAGATTCTGAGAATGCTTCAGTCTAGTTTTAATGTGAAGATATTTCCTTTTCCAGCATAGGCCCCAAAGCGCTCGAAATAAACACTTACAGATCCTACAAAAGGAGTGTGTCAAAACCGTTCTATCAAAAGGAACGTTGAAGTCTGTGAGTTGAATGCACTCATCACACAGAAGTTTCTGAGAATGCTTCTGTCTAGTTTTTAGGTGAAGATATTTCATTTCCCAGCACAGGCCTCAATGCGCTAAAAATATACACTAGCAGATTCTACAAAAAGAGTGTTTCAAAACTGCTCTTTCAAAAGAAAGGTTCAAGTCTGTGAGTTGAATGCACTCATCACAAAGAGGTTTCTGAGAATGCTTTTGTCTAGTTTTTATGTGAAGATATTTCCTTTTCCAGAATTGGCCTCAAACAGCTCTAGATATCCACTTGAAGATTCTACAAAAAGAGAGTTTCAAAACTCTTCTATCGAAAAGAAGGTTCAACCCTGTGAGTAGAATGCAGTCATCACAAACCAGATTCTGAGAATGCTTCTGTCTAGTTTTTATGTGATGATATTTCCTTTTCCAGCATAGGCCCCAAAGCGCTCCAAATAAACACTTGCAGATTCTACAAAAGGAGTGTTTCCAAACTGTTCTATGAAAAGGAACGCTCAAGTCTGTGAGTTGAATGCACTCATCACACAGAAGTTTCTGAGAATGCTTCTGTCTAGTTTTTATTTGAAGATATTCCTTTTCCCAGCATAGGCCACAAAGCGCTCCAAATATCCACTTGCAGATTCTACAAAAAGAGTGTTTCAAAACTGCTCTTTCAAAAGGAACGTTCAAGTCTGTGAGTTGGATGCACTCATCATACAGAAGTTTCTGAGCATACTTCTGTCTAGTTTTTAGGTGAAGATATTTCATTTCCCAGCCTAGGCCTCAAAGCGTTCCAAATATCCACTTGCAGATTCTTCAATCAGAGTGTTTCAAAACTGCTCTTTCAAAAGGAACGTTCAACTCTGTGAGTTGAAAGCTGTCATCATGAAGAAGTTTCTGAGAATGCTTCTGTCTAGTTCTTACGTGAAGATATTTCCTTTTCCTGCATAGGCCTCAAAGCCCTCCAAATAAACACTTGCACATTTTACAAAAGGAGTGTTACATAACTGTTATATCAAAAGGAACGTTCGTGTCTGTGAGTTGAATGCACTCATCACACAGAAGTTTCTGAGAATGCTTCTGTCTAGTTCTTATGTGAAGATATTTCCTTTTCCAGCATAGACCTGAGAGCGCTCCAAATATCCACTTGCAGATTCTACAAAAAGAGTGTTTCATAACTGCTCTTTCAAGAGGAACGTTCAAGTCTGTGAGTTGAACTCACTCCTCAGAAAGAGGTTTCTGAGAATGGTTCTATCTAGTTTTCATCTGCATGTATTTCCTTTTCCACTAGATGCCGTAGTCGCTCCATATATCCTCTTGCAGAAATTACAAAAAGTGTGTTTCCAAATTACTCTATCAAAGTCAGTTTCAACTCTGTGAGTTGAATGCACGCATCGCGAAGAAGTTTCTGAGATTGCTTCTGTCTAGTTTTTAGTTGAAGATATTTCATTTCCCAGCATAGGCTTCAAGGCGCTCCAAATATCCACTTGCAGATTGCACAAAAAGAGTGTTTCAAAACTCCTCTTTCAAAAGCAAGGTTCAAATATGTGAGCTGAATGTACTCATCACACAGTAGTTTCTGAGAATCCTTCTGTCTAGTTTGTAAGTGAAGATATTTCATTTCCCAGCATAGGACTCAGTGCGCTCCAAATATACAGTAGCAGATTCTACAAAAAGAGTGTTTCAAAACTGCTCTTTCAAAAGAAAGGTTCAAGTCTGTGAGTTGAATGCACTCATCACAAAGGGGTTTCTGAGAATTCTTCTGTCTAGTTTTTATGTGAAGATGTTTCCTTTTCCAGTATTGGCCTCAAACAGCTCCAAATATCCACTTGCAGATTCTACAAAAAGAGCGTTTCAAAACTCTTCTATCAAAAAGAAGGTTTCACTCCATGAGTAGAATAAAGTCATCACAAACAAGATTCTGAGAATGCTTCAGTCTAGTTTTAATGTGAAGATATTTCCTTTTCCAGCATAGGCCCCAAAGCGCTCGAAATAAACACTTACAGATCCTACAAAAGGAGTGTGTCAAAACCGTTCTATCAAAAGGAACGTTGAAGTCTGTGAGTTGAATGCACTCATCACACAGAAGTTTCTGAGAATGTTTCTGTCTAGTTTTTAGGTGAAGATATTTCATTTCCCAGCACAGGCCTCAATGCGCTAAAAATATACACTAGCAGATTCTACAAAAAGAGTGTTTCAAAACTGCTCTTTCAAAAGAAAGGTTCAAGTCTGTGAGTTGAATGCACTCATCACAAAGAGGTTTCTGAGAATGCTTTTGTCTAGTTTTTATGTGAAGATATTTCCTTTTCCAGAATTGGCCTCAAACAGCTCTAGATATCCACTTGAAGATTCAACAAAAGAGAGTTTCAAAACTCTTCTATCGAAAAGAAGGTTCAACCCTGTGAGTAGAATGCAGTCATCACAAACCAGATTCTGAGAATGCTTCTGTCTAGTTTTTATGTGATGATATTTCCTTTTCCAGCATAGGCCCCAAAGCGCTCCAAATAAACACTTGCAGATTCTACAAAAGGAGTGTTTCCAAACTGTTCTATGAAAAGGAACGCTCAAGTCTGTGAGTTGAACGCACTCATCACACAGAAGTTTCTGAGAATGCTTCTGTCTAGTTTTTATTTGAAGATATTCCTTTTCCCAGCATAGGCCACAAAGCGCTCCAAATATCCACTTGCAGATTCTACAAAAAGAGTGTTTCAAAACTGCTCTTTCAAAAGGAACGTTCAAGTCTGTGAGTTGGATGCACTCATCATACAGAAGTTTCTGAGCATACTTCTGTCTAGTTTTTAGGTGAAGATATTTCATTTCCCAGCCTAGGCCTCAAAGCGTTCCAAATATCCACTTGCAGATTCTTCAATCAGAGTGTTTCAAAACTGCTCTTTCAAAAGGAACGTTCAAGTCTGTGAGTTGAAAGCTGTCATCATGAAGAAGTTTCTGAGAATGCTTCTGTCTAGTTCTTACGTGAAGATATTTCCTTTTCCTGCATAGGCCTCAAAGCCCTCCAAATAAACACTTGCACATTTTACAAAAGGAGTGTTACAAAACTGTTATATCAAAAGGAACGTTCGTGTCCGTGAGTTGAATGCACTCATCACACAGAAGTTTCTGAGAATGCTTCTGTCTAGTTCTTATGTGAAGATATTTCCTTTTCCAGCATAGACCTGAGAGCGCTCCAAATATCCACTTGCAGATTCTACAAAAAGAGTGTTTCATAACTGCTCTTTCAAGAGGAACGTTCAAGTCTGTGAGTTGAACTCACTCCTCAGAAAGAGGTTTCTGAGAATGGTTCTATCTAGTTTTCATCTGCATGTATTTCCTTTTCCACTAGATGCCGTAGTCGCTCCATATATCCTCTTGCAGAAATTACAAAAAGTGTGTTTCCAAATTACTCTATCAAAGTCAGTTTCAACTCTGTGAGTTGAATGCACGCATCGCGAAGAAGTTTCTGAGATTGCTTCTGTCTAGTTTTTAGTTGAAGATATTTCATTTCCCAGCATAGGCTTCAAGACGCTCCAAATATCCACTTGCAGATTGCACAAAAAGAGTGTTTCAAAACTCCTCTTTCAAAAGCAAGGTTCAAATATGTGAGCTGAATGTACTCATCACACAGTAGTTTCTGAGAATCCTTCTGTCTAGTTTGTAAGTGAAGATATTTCATTTCCCAGCATAGGACTCAGTGCGCTCCAAATATACAGTAGCAGATTCTACAAAAAGAGTGTTTCAAAACTGCTCTTTCAAAAGAAAGGTTCAAGTCTGTGAGTTGAATGCACTCATCACAAAGAGGTTTCTGAGAATTCTTCTGTCTAGTTTTTATGTGAAGATGTTTCCTTTTCCAGTATTGGCCTCAAACAGCTCCAAATATCCACTTGCAGATTCTACAAAAAGAGCGTTTCAAAACTCTTCTATCAAAAAGAAGGTTTCACTCCATGAGTAGAATAAAGTCATCACAAACAAGATTCTGAGAATGCTTCAGTCTAGTTTTAATGTGAAGATATTTCCTTTTCCAGCATAGGCCCCAAAGCGCTCGAAATAAACACTTACAGATCCTACAAAAGGAGTGTGTCAAAACCGTTCTATCAAAAGGAACGTTGAAGTCTGTGAGTTGAATGCACTCATCACACAGAAGTTTCTGAGAATGCTTCTGTCTAGTTTTTAGGTGAAGATATTTCATTTCCCAGCACAGGCCTCAATGCGCTAAAAATATACACTAGCAGATTCTACAAAAAGAGTGTTTCAAAACTGCTCTTTCAAAAGAAAGGTTCAAGTCTGTGAGTTGAATGCACTCATCACAAAGAGGTTTCTGAGAATGCTTTTGTCTAGTTTTTATGTGAAGATATTTCCTTTTCCAGAATTGGCCTCAAACAGCTCTAGATATCCACTTGAAGATTCAACAAAAAGAGAGTTTCAAAACTCTTCTATCGAAAAGAAGGTTCAACCCTGTGAGTAGAATGCAGTCATCACAAACCAGATTCTGAGAATGCTTCTGTCTAGTTTTTATGTGATGATATTTCCTTTTCCAGCATAGGCCCCAAAGCGCTCCAAATAAACACTTGCAGATTCTACAAAAGGAGTGTTTCCAAACTGTTCTATGAAAAGGAATGCTCAAGTCTGTGAGTTGAATGCACTCATCACACAGAAGTTTCTGAGAATGCTTCTGTCTAGTTTTTATTTGAAGATATTCCTTTTCCCAGCATAGGCCACAAAGCGCTCCAAATATCCACTTGCAGATTCTACAAAAAGAGTGTTTCAAAACTGCTCTTTCAAAAGGAACGTTCAAGTCTGTGAGTTGGATGCACTCATCATACAGAAGTTTCTGAGCATACTTCTGTCTAGTTTTTAGGTGAAGATATTTCATTTCCCAGCCTAGGCCTCAAAGCGTTCCAAATATCCACTTGCAGATTCTTCAATCAGAGTGTTTCAAAACTGCTCTTTCAAAAGGAACGTTCAAGTCTGTGAGTTGAAAGCTGTCATCATGAAGAAGTTTCTGAGAATGCTTCTGTCTAGTTCTTACGTGAAGATATTTCCTTTTCCTGCATAGGCCTCAAAGCCCTCCAAATAAACACTTGCACATTTTACAAAAGGAGTGTTACAAAACTGTTATATCAAAAGGAACGTTCGTGTCTGTGAGTTGAATGCACTCATCACACAGAAGTTTCTGAGAATGCTTCTGTCTAGTTCTTATGTGAAGATATTTCCTTTTCCAGCATAGACCTGAGAGCGCTCCAAATATCCACTTGCAGATTCTACAAAAAGAGTGTTTCAAAACTGCTCTTTCAAGAGGAACGTTCAAGTCTGTGAGTTGAACTCACTCCTCAGAAAGAGGTTTCTGAGAATGGTTCTATCTAGTTTTCATCTGCATGTATTTCCTTTTCCACTAGATGCCGTAGTCGCTCCATATATCCTCTTGCAGAAATTACAAAAAGTGTGTTTCCAAATTACTCTATCAAAGTCAGTTTCAACTCTGTGAGTTGAATGCACGCATGGCGAAGAAGTTTCTGAGATTGCTTCTGTCTAGTTTTTAGTTGAAGATATTTCATTTCCCAGCATAGGCTTCAAGGCGCTCCAAATATCCACTTGCAGATTGCACAAAAAGAGTGTTTCAAAACTCCTCTTTCAAAAGCAAGATTCAAATATGTGAGTTGAATGTACTCATCACACAGTAGTTTCTGAGAATCCTTCTGTCTAGTTTGTAAGTGAAGATATTTCATTTCCCAGCATAGGACTCAGTGCGCTCCAAATATACAGTAGCAGATTCTACAAAAAGAGTGTTTCAAAACTGCTCTTTCAAAAGAAAGGTTCAAGTCTGTGAGTTGAATGCACTCATCACACAGAAGTTTCTGAGAATGCTTCTGTCTAGTTCTTATGTGAAGATATTTCCTTTTCCATCATAGACCTGAGAGCGCTCCAAATATCCACTTGCAGATTCTACAAAAAGAGTGTTTCATAACTGCTCTTTCAAGAGGAACGTTCATGTCTGTGAGTTGAACTCACTTCTCAGAAAGAGGTTTCTGAGAATGGTTCTATCTAGTTTTCATCTGCATGTATTTCCTTTTCCACTAGATGCCGTAGTCGCTCCATATATCCTCTTGCAGAAATTACAAAAAGTGTGTTTCCAAATTACTCTATCAAAGTCAGTTTCAACTCTGTGAGTTGAATGCACGCATCGCGAAGAAGTTTCTGAGATTGCTTCTGTCTAGTTTTTAGTTGAAGATATTTCATTTCCCAGCATAGGCTTCAAGGCGCTCCAAATATCCACTTGCAGATTGCACAAAAAGAGTGTTTCAAAACTCCTCTTTCAAAAGCAAGGTTCAAATATGTGAGCTGAATGTACTCATCACACAGTAGTTTCTGAGAATCCTTCTGTCTAGTTTGTAAGTGAAGATATTTCATTTCCCAGCATAGGACTCAGTGCGCTCCAAATATACAGTAGCAGATTCTACAAAAAGAGTGTTTCAAAACTGCTCTTTCAAAAGAAAGGTTCAAGTCTGTGAGTTGAATGCACTCATCACAAAGAGGTTTCTGAGAATTCTTCTGTCTAGTTTTTATGTGAAGATGTTTCCTTTTCCAGTATTGGCCTCAAACAGCTCCAAATATCCACTTGCAGATTCTACAAAAAGAGCGTTTCAAAACTCTTCTATCAAAAAGAAGGTTTCACTCCATGAGTAGAATAAAGTCATCACAAACAAGATTCTGAGAATGCTTCAGTCTAGTTTTAATGTGAAGATATTTCCTTTTCCAGCATAGGCCCCAAAGCGCTCGAAATAAACACTTACAGATCCTACAAAAGGAGTGTGTCAAAACCGTTCTATCAAAAGGAACGTTGAAGTCTGTGAGTTGAATGCACTCATCACACAGAAGTTTCTGAGAATGCTTCTGTCTAGTTTTTAGGTGAAGATATTTCATTTCCCAGCACAGGCCTCAATGCGCTAAAAATATACACTAGCAGATTCTACAAAAAGAGTGTTTCAAAACTGCTCTTTCAAAAGAAAGGTTCAAGTCTGTGAGTTGAATGCATTCATCACAAAGAGGTTTCTGAGAATGCTTTTGTCTAGTTTTTATGTGAAGATATTTCCTTTTCCAGAATTGGCCTCAAACAGCTCTAGATATCCACTTGAAGATTCAACAAAAAGAGAGTTTCAAAACTCTTCTATCGAAAAGAAGGTTCAACCCTGTGAGTAGAATGCAGTCATCACAAACCAGATTCTGAGAATGCTTCTGTCTAGTTTTTATGTGATGATATTTCCTTTTCCAGCATAGGCCCCAAAGCGCTCCAAATAAACACTTGCAGATTCTACAAAAGGAGTGTTTCCAAACTGTTCTATGAAAAGGAATGCTCAAGTCTGTGAGTTGAATGCACTCATCACACAGAAGTTTCTGAGAATGCTTCTGTCTAGTTTTTATTTGAAGATATTCCTTTTCCCAGCATAGGCCACAAAGCGCTCCAAATATCCACTTGCAGATTCTACAAAAAGAGTGTTTCAAAACTGCTCTTTCAAAAGGAACGTTCAAGTCTGTGAGTTGGATGCACTCATCATACAGAAGTTTCTGAGCATACTTCTGTCTAGTTTTTAGGTGAAGATATTTCATTTCCCAGCCTAGGCCTCAAAGCGTTCCAAATATCCACTTGCAGATTCTTCAATCAGAGTGTTTCAAAACTGCTCTTTCAAAAGGAACGTTCAACTCTGTGAGTTGAAAGCTGTCATCATGAAGAAGTTTCTGAGAATGCTTCTGTCTAGTTCTTATGTGAAGATATCTCCTTTTCCTACATAGGCCTCAAAGCCCTCCAAATAAACACTTGCACATTTTACAAAAGGAGTGTTACAAAACTGTTATATCAA
The DNA here is from genome assembly GCF_028885625.2 of Pongo pygmaeus. Taxonomy (NCBI): domain Eukaryota; kingdom Metazoa; phylum Chordata; class Mammalia; order Primates; family Hominidae; genus Pongo; species Pongo pygmaeus. Next base: position 11,761,490 of record NC_072395.2, on the reverse strand, counting down.
AAGGAACGTTCGTGTCCGTGAGTTGAATGCACTCATCACACAGAAGTTTCTGAGAATGCTTCTGTCTAGTTCTTATGTGAAGATATTTCCTTTTCCAGCATAGACCTGAGAGCGCTCCAAATATCCACTTGCAGATTCTACAAAAAGAGTGTTTCAAAACTGCTCTTTCAAGAGGAACGTTCAAGTCTGTGAGTTGAACTCACTCCTCAGAAAGAGGTTTCTGAGAATGGTTCTATCTAGTTTTCATCTGCATGTATTTCCTTTTCCACTAGATGCCGTAGTCGCTCCATATATCCTCTTGCAGAAATTACAAAAAGTGTGTTTCCAAATTACTCTATCAAAGTCAGTTTCAACTCTGTGAGTTGAATGCACGCATGGCGAAGAAGTTTCTGAGATTGCTTCTGTCTAGTTTTTAGTTGAAGATATTTCATTTCCCAGCATAGGCTTCAAGGCGCTCCAAATATCCACTTGCAGATTGCACAAAAAGAGTGTTTCAAAACTCCTCTTTCAAAAGCAAGGTTCAAATATGTGAGTTGAATGTACTCATCACACAGTAGTTTCTGAGAATCCTTCTGTCTAGTTTGTAAGTGAAGATATTTCATTTCCCAGCATAGGACTCAGTGCGCTCCAAATATACAGTAGCAGATTCTACAAAAAGAGTGTTTCAAAACTGCTCTTTCAAAAGAAAGGTTCAAGTCTGTGAGTTGAATGCACTCATCACAAAGAGGTTTCTGAGAATTCTTCTGTCTAGTTTTTATGTGAAGATGTTTCCTTTTCCAGTATTGGCCTCAAACAGCTCCAAATATCCACTTGCAGATTCTACAAAAAGAGCGTTTCAAAACTCTTCTATCAAAAAGAAGGTTTCACTCCATGAGTAGAATAAAGTCATCACAAACAAGATTCTGAAAATGCTTCAGTCTAGTTTTAATGTGAAGATATTTCCTTTTCCAGCATAGGCCCCAAAGCGCTCGAAATAAACACTTACAGATCCTACAAAAGGAGTGTGTCAAAACCGTTCTATCAAAAGGAACGTTGAAGTCTGTGAGTTGAATGCACTCATCACACAGAAGTTTCTGAGAATGCTTCTGTCTAGTTTTTAGGTGAAGATATTTCATTTCCCAGCACAGGCCTCAATGCGCTAAAAATATACACTAGCAGATTCTACAAAAAGAGTGTTTCAAAACTGCTCTTTCAAAAGAAAGGTTCAAGTCTGTGAGTTGAATGCACTCATCACAAAGAGGTTTCTGAGAATGCTTTTGTCTAGTTTTTATGTGAAGATATTTCCTTTTCCAGAATTGGCCTCAAACAGCTCTAGATATCCACTTGAAGATTCAACAAAAAGAGAGTTTCAAAACTCTTCTATCGAAAAGAAGGTTCAACCCTGTGAGTAGAATGCAGTCATCACAAACCAGATTCTGAGAATGCTTCTGTCTAGTTTTTATGTGATGATATTTCCTTTTCCAGCATAGGCCCCAAAGCGCTCCAAATAAACACTTGCAGATTCTACAAAAGGAGTGTTTCCAAACTGTTCTATGAAAAGGAATGCTCAAGTCTGTGAGTTGAATGCACTCATCACACAGAAGTTTCTGAGAATGCTTCTGTCTAGTTTTTATTTGAAGATATTCCTTTTCCCAGCATAGGCCACAAAGCGCTCCAAATATCCACTTGCAGATTCTACAAAAAGAGTGTTTCAAAACTGCTCTTTCAAAAGGAACGTTCAAGTCTGTGAGTTGGATGCACTCATCATACAGAAGTTTCTGAGCATACTTCTGTCTAGTTTTTAGGTGAAGATATTTCATTTCCCAGCCTAGGCCTCAAAGCGTTCCAAATATCCACTTGCAGATTCTTCAATCAGAGTGTTTCAAAACTGCTCTTTCAAAAGGAACGTTCAACTCTGTGAGTTGAAAGCTGTCATCATGAAGAAGTTTCTGAGAATGCTTCTGTCTAGTTCTTACGTGAAGATATTTCCTTTTCCTGCATAGGCCTCAAAGCCCTCCAAATAAACACTTGCACATTTTACAAAAGGAGTGTTACAAAACTGTTATATCAAAAGGAACGTTCGTGTCCGTGAGTTGAATGCACTCATCACACAGAAGTTTCTGAGAATGCTTCTGTCTAGTTCTTATGTGAAGATATTTCCTTTTCCAGCATAGACCTGAGAGCGCTCCAAATATCCACTTGCAGATTCTACAAAAAGAGTGTTTCAAAACTGCTCTTTCAAGAGGAACGTTCAAGTCTGTGAGTTGAACTCACTCCTCAGAAAGAGGTTTCTGAGAATGGTTCTATCTAGTTTTCATCTGCATGTATTTCCTTTTCCACTAGATGCCGTAGTCGCTCCATATATCCTCTTGCAGAAATTACAAAAAGTGTGTTTCCAAATTACTCTATCAAAGTCAGTTTCAACTCTGTGAGTTGAATGCACGCATGGCGAAGAAGTTTCTGAGATTGCTTCTGTCTAGTTTTTAGTTGAAGATATTTCATTTCCCAGCATAGGCTTCAAGGCGCTCCAAATATCCACTTGCAGATTGCACAAAAAGAGAGTTTCAAAACTCCTCTTTCAAAAGCAAGGTTCAAATATGTGAGTTGAATGTACTCATCACACAGTAGTTTCTGAGAATCCTTCTGTCTAGTTTGTAAGTGAAGATATTTCATTTCCCAGCATAGGACTCAGTGCGCTCCAAATATACAGTAGCAGATTCTACAAAAAGAGTGTTTCAAAACTGCTCTTTCAAAAGAAAGGTTCAAGTCTGTGAGTTGAATGCACTCATCACAAAGAGGTTTCTGAGAATTCTTCTGTCTAGTTTTTATGTGAAGATGTTTCCTTTTCCAGTATTGGCCTCAAACAGCTCCAAATATCCACTTGCAGATTCTACAAAAAGAGCGTTTCAAAACTATTCTATCAAAAAGAAGGTTTCACTCCATGAGTAGAATAAAGTCATCACAAACAAGATTCTGAGAATGCTTCAGTCTAGTTTTAATGTGAAGATATTTCCTTTTCCAGCATAGGCCCCAAAGCGCTCGAAATAAACACTTACAGATCCTACAAAAGGAGTGTGTCAAAACCGTTCTATCAAAAGGAACGTTGAAGTCTGTGAGTTGAATGCACTCATCACACAGAAGTTTCTGAGAATGCTTCTGTCTAGTTTTTAGGTGAAGATATTTCATTTCCCAGCACAGGCCTCAATGCGCTAAAAATATACACTAGCAGATTCTACAAAAAGAGTGTTTCAAAACTGCTCTTTCAAAAGAAAGGTTCAAGTCTGTGAGTTGAATGCACTCATCACAAAGAGGTTTCTGAGAATGCTTTTGTCTAGTTTTTATGTGAAGATATTTCCTTTTCCAGAATTGGCCTCAAACAGCTCTAGATATCCACTTGAAGATTCAACAAAAAGAGAGTTTCAAAACTCTTCTATCGAAAAGAAGGTTCAACCCTGTGAGTAGAATGCAGTCATCACAAACCAGATTCTGAGAATGCTTCTGTCTAGTTTTTATGTGATGATATTTCCTTTTCCAGCATAGGCCCCAAAGCGCTCCAAATAAACACTTGCAGATTCTACAAAAGGAGTGTTTCCAAACTGTTCTATGAAAAGGAATGCTCAAGTCTGTGAGTTGAATGCACTCATCACACAGAAGTTTCTGAGAATGCTTCTGTCTAGTTTTTATTTGAAGATATTCCTTTTCCCAGCATAGGCCACAAAGCGCTCCAAATATCCACTTGCAGATTCTACAAAAAGAGTGTTTCAAAACTGCTCTTTCAAAAGGAACGTTCAAGTCTGTGAGTTGGATGCACTCATCATACAGAAGTTTCTGAGCATCCTTCTGTCTAGTTTTTAGGTGAAGATATTTCATTTCCCAGCCTAGGCCTCAAAGCGTTCCAAATATCCACTTGCAGATTCTTCAATCAGAGTGTTTCAAAACTGCTCTTTCAAAAGGAACGTTCAAGTCTGTGAGTTGAAAGCTGTCATCATGAAGAAGTTTCTGAGAATGCTTCTGTCTAGTTCTTACGTGAAGATATTTCCTTTTCCTGCATAGGCCTCAAAGCCCTCCAAATAAACACTTGCACATTTTACAAAAGGAGTGTTACAAAACTGTTATATCAAAAGGAACGTTCGTGTCTGTGAGTTGAATGCACTCATCACACAGAAGTTTCTGAGAATGCTTCTGTCTAGTTCTTATGTGAAGATATTTCCTTTTCCAGCATAGACCTGAGAGCGCTCCAAATATCCACTTGCAGATTCTACAAAAAGAGTGTTTCATAACTGCTCTTTCAAGAGGAACGTTCAAGTCTGTGAGTTGAACTCACTCCTCAGAAAGAGGTTTCTGAGAATGGTTCTATTTAGTTTTCATCTGCATGTATTTCCTTTTCCACTAGATGCCGTAGTCGCTCCATATATCCTCTTGCAGAAATTACAAAAAGTGTGTTTCCAAATTACTCTATCAAAGTCAGTTTCAACTCTGTGAGTTGAATGCACGCAACGCGAAGAAGTTTCTGAGATTGCTTCTGTCTAGTTTTTAGTTGAAGATATTTCATTTCCCAGCATAGGCTTCAAGGCGCTCCAAATATCCACTTGCAGATTGCACAAAAAGAGTGTTTCAAAACTCCTCTTTCAAAAGCAAGGTTCAAATATGTGAGCTGAATGTACTCATCACACAGTAGTTTCTGAGAATCCTTCTGTCTAGTTTGTAAGTGAAGATATTTCATTTCCCAGCATAGGACTCAGTGCGCTCCAAATATACAGTAGCAGATTCTACAAAAAGAGTGTTTCAAAACTGCTCTTTCAAAAGAAAGGTTCAAGTCTGTGAGTTGAATGCACTCATCACAAAGAGGTTTCTGAGAATTCTTCTGTCTAGTTTTTATGTGAAGATGTTTCCTTTTCCAGTATTGGCCTCAAACAGCTCCAAATATCCACTTGCAGATTCTACAAAAAGAGCGTTTCAAAACTCTTCTATCAAAAAGAAGGTTTCACTCCATGAGTAGAATAAAGTCATCACAAACAAGATTCTGAGAATGCTTCAGTCTAGTTTTAATGTGAAGATATTTCCTTTTCCAGCATAGGCCCCAAAGCGCTCGAAATAAACACTTGCAGATTCTACAAAAGGAGTGTTTCCAAACTGTTCTATGAAAAGGAATGCTCAAGTCTGTGAGTTGAATGCACTCATCACACAGAAGTTTCTGAGAATGCTTCTGTCTAGTTTTTATTTGAAGATATTCCTTTTCCCAGCATAGGCCACAAAGCGCTCCAAATATCCACTTGCAGATTCTACAAAAAGAGTGTTTCAAAACTGCTCTTTCAAAAGGAACGTTCAAGTCTGTGAGTTGGATGCACTCATCATACAGAAGTTTCTGAGCATACTTCTGTCTAGTTTTTAGGTGAAGATATTTCATTTCCCAGCCTAGGCCTCAAAGCGTTCCAAATATCCACTTGCAGATTCTTCAATCAGAGTGTTTCAAAACTGCTCTTTCAAAAGGAACGTTCAAGTCTGTGAGTTGAAAGCTGTCATCATGAAGAAGTTTCTGAGAATGCTTCTGTCTAGTTCTTACGTGAAGATATTTCCTTTTCCTGCATAGGCCTCAAAGCCCTCCAAATAAACACTTGCACATTTTACAAAAGGAGTGTTACAAAACTGTTATATCAAAAGGAACGTTCGTGTCCGTGAGTTGAATGCACTCATCACACAGAAGTTTCTGAGAATGCTTCTGTCTAGTTCTTATGTGAAGATATTTCCTTTTCCAGCATAGACCTGAGAGCGCTCCAAATATCCACTTGCAGATTCTACAAAAAGAGTGTTTCAAAACTGCTCTTTCAAGAGGAACGTTCAAGTCTGTGAGTTGAACTCACTCCTCAGAAAGAGGTTTCTGAGAATGGTTCTATCTAGTTTTCATCTGCATGTATTTCCTTTTCCACTAGATGCCGTAGTCGCTCCATATATCCTCTTGCAGAAATTACAAAAAGTGTGTTTCCAAATTACTCTATCAAAGTCAGTTTCAACTCTGTGAGTTGAATGCACGCATGGCGAAGAAGTTTCTGAGATTGCTTCTGTCTAGTTTTTAGTTGAAGATATTTCATTTCCCAGCATAGGCTTCAAGGCGCTCCAAATATCCACTTGCAGATTGCACAAAAAGAGTGTTTCAAAACTCCTCTTTCAAAAGCAAGGTTCAAATATGTGAGCTGAATGTACTCATCACACAGTAGTTTCTGAGAATCCTTCTGTCTAGTTTGTAAGTGAAGATATTTCATTTCCCAGCATAGGACTCAGTGCGCTCCAAATATACAGTAGCAGATTCTACAAAAAGAGTGTTTCAAAACTGCTCTTTCAAAAGAAAGGTTCAAGTCTGTGAGTTGAATGCACTCATCACAAAGAGGTTTCTGAGAATTCTTCTGTCTAGTTTTTATGTGAAGATGTTTCCTTTTCCAGTATTGGCCTCAAACAGCTCCAAATATCCACTTGCAGATTCTACAAAAAGAGCGTTTCAAAACTCTTCTATCAAAAAGAAGGTTTCACTCCATGAGTAGAATAAAGTCATCACAAACAAGATTCTGAGAATGCTTCAGTCTAGTTTTAATGTGAAGATATTTCCTTTTCCAGCATAGGCCCCAAAGCGCTCGAAATAAACACTTACAGATCCTACAAAAGGAGTGTGTCAAAACCGTTCTATCAAAAGGAACGTTGAAGTCTGTGAGTTGAATGCACTCATCACACAGAAGTTTCTGAGAATGCTTCTGTCTAGTTTTTAGGTGAAGATATTTCATTTCCCAGCACAGGCCTCAATGCGCTAAAAATATACACTAGCAGATTCTACAAAAAGAGTGTTTCAAAACTGCTCTTTCAAAAGAAAGGTTCAAGTCTGTGAGTTGAATGCACTCATCACAAAGAGGTTTCTGAGAATGCTTTTGTCTAGTTTTTATGTGAAGATATTTCCTTTTCCAGAATTGGCCTCAAACAGCTCTAGATATCCACTTGAAGATTCAACAAAAAGAGAGTTTCAAAACTCTTCTATCGAAAAGAAGGTTCAACCCTGTGAGTAGAATGCAGTCATCACAAACCAGATTCTGAGAATGCTTCTGTCTAGTTTTTATGTGATGATATTTCCTTTTCCAGCATAGGCCCCAAAGCGCTCCAAATAAACACTTGCAGATTCTACAAAAGGAGTGTTTCCAAACTGTTCTATGAAAAGGAATGCTCAAGTCTGTGAGTTGAATGCACTCATCACACAGAAGTTTCTGAGAATGCTTCTGTCTAGTTTTTATTTGAAGATATTCCTTTTCCCAGCATAGGCCACAAAGCGCTCCAAATATCCACTTGCAGATTCTACAAAAAGAGTGTTTCAAAACTGCTCTTTCAAAAGGAACGTTCAAGTCTGTGAGTTGGATGCACTCATCATACAGAAGTTTCTGAGCATACTTCTGTCTAGTTTTTAGGTGAAGATATTTCATTTCCCAGCCTAGGCCTCAAAGCGTTCCAAATATCCACTTGCAGATTCTTCAATCAGAGTGTTTCAAAACTGCTCTTTCAAAAGGAACGTTCAAGTCTGTGAGTTGAAAGCTGTCATCATGAAGAAGTTTCTGAGAATGCTTCTGTCTAGTTCTTACGTGAAGATATTTCCTTTTCCTGCATAGGCCTCAAAGCCCTCCAAATAAACACTTGCACATTTTACAAAAGGAGTGTTACAAAACTGTTATATCAAAAGGAACGTTCGTGTCCGTGAGTTGAATGCACTCATCACACAGAAGTTTCTGAGAATGCTTCTGTCTAGTTCTTATGTGAAGATATTTCCTTTTCCAGCATAGACCTGAGAGCGCTCCAAATATCCACTTGCAGATTCTACAAAAAGAGTGTTTCAAAACTGCTCTTTCAAGAGGAACGTTCAAGTCTGTGAGTTGAACTCACTCCTCAGAAAGAGGTTTCTGAGAATGGTTCTATCTAGTTTTCATCTGCATGTATTTCCTTTTCCACTAGATGCCGTAGTCGCTCCATATATCCTCTTGCAGAAATTACAAAAAGTGTGTTTCCAAATTACTCTATCAAAGTCAGTTTCAACTCTGTGAGTTGAATGCACGCATGGCGAAGAAGTTTCTGAGATTGCTTCTGTCTAGTTTTTAGTTGAAGATATTTCATTTCCCAGCATAGGCTTCAAGGCGCTCCAAATATCCACTTGCAGATTGCACAAAAAGAGTGTTTCAAAACTCCTCTTTCAAAAGCAAGGTTCAAATATGTGAGCTGAATGTACTCATCACACAGTAGTTTCTGAGAATCCTTCTGTCTAGTTTGTAAGTGAAGATATTTCATTTCCCAGCATAGGACTCAGTGCGCTCCAAATATACAGTAGCAGATTCTACAAAAAGAGTGTTTCAAAACTGCTCTTTCAAAAGAAAGGTTCAAGTCTGTGAGTTGAATGCACTCATCACAAAGAGGTTTCTGAGAATTCTTCTGTCTAGTTTTTATGTGAAGATGTTTCCTTTTCCAGTATTGGCCTCAAACAGCTCCAAATATCCACTTGCAGATTCTACAAAAAGAGCGTTTCAAAACTCTTCTATCAAAAAGAAGGTTTCACTCCATGAGTAGAATAAAGTCATCACAAACAAGATTCTGAGAATGCTTCAGTCTAGTTTTAATGTGAAGATATTTCCTTTTCCAGCATAGGCCCCAAAGCGCTCGAAATAAACACTTACAGATCCTACAAAAGGAGTGTGTCAAAACCGTTCTATCAAAAGGAACGTTGAAGTCTGTGAGTTGAATGCACTCATCACACAGAAGTTTCTGAGAATGCTTCTGTCTAGTTTTTAGGTGAAGATATTTCATTTCCCAGCACAGGCCTCAATGCGCTAAAAATATACACTAGCAGATTCTACAAAAAGAGTGTTTCAAAACTGCTCTTTCAAAAGAAAGGTTCAAGTCTGTGAGTTGAATGCACTCATCACAAAGAGGTTTCTGAGAATGCTTTTGTCTAGTTTTTATGTGAAGATATTTCCTTTTCCAGAATTGGCCTCAAACAGCTCTAGATATCCACTTGAAGATTCAACAAAAAGAGAGTTTCAAAACTCTTCTATCGAAAAGAAGGTTCAACCCTGTGAGTAGAATGCAGTCATCACAAACCAGATTCTGAGAATGCTTCTGTCTAGTTTTTATGTGATGATATTTCCTTTTCCAGCATAGGCCCCAAAGCGCTCCAAATAAACACTTGCAGATTCTACAAAAGGAGTGTTTCCAAACTGTTCTATGAAAAGGAATGCTCAAGTCTGTGAGTTGAATGCACTCATCACACAGAAGTTTCTGAGAATGCTTCTGTCTAGTTTTTATTTGAAGATATTCCTTTTCCCAGCATAGGCCACAAAGCGCTCCAAATATCCACTTGCAGATTCTACAAAAAGAGTGTTTCAAAACTGCTCTTTCAAAAGGAACGTTCAAGTCTGTGAGTTGGATGCACTCATCATACAGAAGTTTCTGAGCATACTTCTGTCTAGTTTTTAGGTGAAGATATTTCATTTCCCAGCCTAGGCCTCAAAGCGTTCCAAATATCCACTTGCAGATTCTTCAATCAGAGTGTTTCAAAACTGCTCTTTCAAAAGGAACGTTCAAGTCTGTGAGTTGAAAGCTGTCATCATGAAGAAGTTTCTGAGAATGCTTCTGTCTAGTTCTTACGTGAAGATATTTCCTTTTCCTGCATAGGCCTCAAAGCCCTCCAAATAAACACTTGCACATTTTACAAAAGGAGTGTTACAAAACTGTTATATCAAAAGGAACGTTCGTGTCCGTGAGTTGAATGCACTCATCACACAGAAGTTTCTGAGAATGCTTCTGTCTAGTTCTTATGTGAAGATATTTCCTTTTCCAGCATAGACCTGAGAGCGCTCCAAATATCCACTTGCAGATTCTACAAAAAGAGTGTTTCAAAACTGCTCTTTCAAGAGGAACGTTCAAGTCTGTGAGTTGAACTCACTCCTCAGAAAGAGGTTTCTGAGAATGGTTCTATCTAGTTTTCATCTGCATGTATTTCCTTTTCCAGTAGATGCCGTAGTCGCTCCATATATCCTCTTGCAGAAATTACAAAAAGTGTGTTTCCAAATTACTCTATCAAAGTCAGTTTCAACTCTGTGAGTTGAATGCACGCATCGCGAAGAAGTTTCTGAGATTGCTTCTGTCTAGTTTTTAGTTGAAGATATTTCATTTCCCAGCATAGGCTTCAAGGCGCTCCAAATATCCACTTGCAGATTGCACAAAAAGAGTGTTTCAAAACTCCTCTTTCAAAAGCAAGGTTCAAATATGTGAGCTGAATGTACTCATCACACAGTAGTTTCTGAGAATCCTTCTGTCTAGTTTGTAAGTGAAGATATTTCATTTCCCAGCATAGGACTCAGTGCGCTCCAAATATACAGTAGCAGATTCTACAAAAAGAGTGTTTCAAAACTGCTCTTTCAAAAGAAAGATTCAAGTCTGTGAGTTGAATGCACTCATCACAAAGAGGTTTCTGAGAATTCTTCTGTCTAGTTTTTATGTGAAGATGTTTCCTTTTCCAGTATTGGCCTCAAACAGCTCCAAATATCCACTTGCAGATTCTACAAAAAGAGCGTTTCAAAACTCTTCTATCAAAAAGAAGGTTTCACTCCATGAGTAGAATAAAGTCATCACAAACAAGATTCTGAGAATGCTTCAGTCTAGTTTTAATGTGAAGATATTTCCTTTTCCAGCATAGGCCCCAAAGCGCTCGAAATAAACACTTACAGATCCTACAAAAGGAGTGTGTCAAAACCGTTCTATCAAAAGGAACGTTGAAGTCTGTGAGTTGAATGCACTCATCACACAGAAGTTTCTGAGAATGCTTCTGTCTAGTTTTTAGGTGAAGATATTTCATTTCCCAGCACAGGCCTGAATGCGCTAAAAATATACACTAGCAGATTCTACAAAAAGAGTGTTTCAAAACTGCTCTTTCAAAAGAAAGGTTCAAGTCTGTGAGTTGAATGCACTCATCACAAAGAGGTTTCTGAGAATGCTTTTGTCTAGCTTTTATGTGAAGATATTTCCTTTTCCAGAATTGGCCTCAAACAGCTCTAGATATCCACTTGAAGATTCAACAAAAAGAGAGTTTCAAAACTCTTCTATCGAAAAGAAGGTTCAACCCTGTGAGTAGAATGCAGTCATCACAAACCAGATTCTGAGAATGCTTCTGTCTAGTTTTTATGTGATGATATTTCCTTTTCCAGCATAGGCCCCAAAGCGCTCCAAATAAACACTTGCAGATTCTACAAAAGGAGTGTTTCCAAACTGTTCTATGAAAAGGAATGCTCAAGTCTGTGAGTTGAATGCACTCATCACACAGAAGTTTCTGAGAATGCTTCTGTCTAGTTTTTAGGTGAAGATATTTCATTTCCCAGCACAGGCCTCAATGCGCTAAAAATATACACTAGCAGATTCTACAAAAAGAGTGTTTCAAAACTGCTCTTTCAAAAGAAAGGTTCAAGTCTGTGAGTTGAATGCACTCATCACAAAGAGGTTTCTGAGAATGCTTTTGTCTAGTTTTTATGTGAAGATATTTCCTTTTCCAGAATTGGCCTCAAACAGCTCTAGATATCCACTTGAAGATTCTACAAAAAGAGAGTTTCAAAACTCTTCTATCGAAAAGAAGGTTCAACCCTGTGAGTAGAATGCAGTCATCACAAACCAGATTCTGAGAATGCTTCTGTCTAGTTTTTATGTGATGATATTTCCTTTTCCAGCATAGGCCCCAAAGCGCTCCAAATAAACACTTGCAGATTCTACAAAAGGAGTGTTTCCAAACTGTTCTATGAAAAGGAATGCTCAAGTCTGTGAGTTGAATGCACTCATCACACAGAAGTTTCTGAGAATGCTTCTGTCTAGTTTTTATTTGAAGATATTCCTTTTCCCAGCATAGGCCACAAAGCGCTCCAAATATCCACTTGCAGATTCTACAAAAAGAGTGTTTCAAAACTGCTCTTTCAAAAGGAACGTCCAAGTCTGTGAGTTGGATGCACTCATCATACAGAAGTTTCTGAGCATCCTTCTGTCTAGTTTTTAGGTGAAGATATTTCATTTCCCAGCCTAGGCCTCAAAGCGTTCCAAATATCCACTTGCAGATTCTTCAATCAGAGTGTTTCAAAACTGCTCTTTCAAAAGGAACGTTCAAGTCTGTGAGTTGAAAGCTGTCATCATGAAGAAGTTTCTGAGAATGCTTCTGTCTAGTTCTTACGTGAAGATATTTCCTTTTCCTGCATAGGCCTCAAAGCCCTCCAAATAAACACTTGCACATTTTACAAAAGGAGTGTTACAAAACTGTTATATCAAAAGGAACGTTCGTGTCCGTGAGTTGAATGCACTCATCACACAGAAGTTTCTGAGAATGCTTCTGTCTAGTTCTAATGTGAAGATATTTCCTTTTCCAGCATAGACCTGAGAGCGCTCCAAATATCCACTTGCAGATTCTACAAAAAGAGTGTTTCAAAACTGCTCTTTCAAGAGGAACGTTCAAGTCTGTGAGTTGAACTCACTCCTCAGAAAGAGGTTTCTGAGAATGGTTCTATCTAGTTTTCATCTGCATGTATTTCCTTTTCCACTAGATGCCGTAGTCGCTCCATATATCCTCTTGCAGAAATTACAAAAAGTGTGTTTCCAAATTACTCTATCAAAGTCAGTTTCGACTCTGTGAGTTGAATGCACGCATGGCGAAGAAGTTTCTGAGATTGCTTCTGTCTAGTTTTTAGTTGAAGATATTTCATTTCCCAGCATAGGCTTCAAGGCGCTCCAAATATCCACTTGCAGATTGCACAAAAAGAGTGTTTCAAAACTCCTCTTTCAAAAGCAAGGTTCAAATATGTGAGCTGAATGTACTCATCACACAGTAGTTTCTGAGAATCCTTCTGTCTAGTTTGTAAGTGAAGATATTTCATTTCCCAGCATAGGACTCAGTGCGCTCCAAATATACAGTAGCAGATTGTACAAAAAGAGTGTTTCAAAACTGCTCTTTCAAAAGAAAGGTTCAAGTCTGTGAGTTGAATGCACTCATCACAAAGAGGTTTCTGAGAATTCTTCTGTCTAGTTTTTATGTGAAGATGTTTCCTTTTCCAGTATTGGCCTCAAACAGCTCCAAATATCCACTTGCAGATTCTACAAAAAGAGCGTTTCAAAACTCTTCTATCAAAAAGAAGGTTTCACTCCATGAGTAGAATAAAGTCATCACAAACAAGATTCTGAGAATGCTTCAGTCTAGTTTTAATGTGAAGATATTTCCTTTTCCAGCATAGGCCCCAAAGCGCTCGAAATAAACACTTACAGATCCTACAAAAGGAGTGTGTCAAAACCGTTCTATCAAAAGGAACGTTGAAGTCTGTGAGTTGAATGCACTCATCACACAGAAGTTTCTGAGAATGCTTCTGTCTAGTTTTTAGGTGAAGATATTTCATTTCCCAGCACAGGCCTCAATGCGCTAAAAATATACACTAGCAGATTCTACAAAAAGAGTGTTTCAAAACTGCTCTTTCAAAAGAAAGGTTCAAGTCTGTGAGTTGAATGCACTCATCACAAAGAGGTTTCTGAGAATGCTTTTGTCTAGTTTTTATGTGAAGATATTTCCTTTTCCAGAATTGGCCTCAAACAGCTCTAGATATCCACTTGAAGATTCTACAAAAAGAGAGTTTCAAAACTCTTCTATCGAAAAGAAGGTTCAACCCTGTGAGTAGAATGCAGTCATCACAAACCAGATTCTGAGAATGCTTCTGTCTAGTTTTTATGTGATGATATTTCCTTTTCCAGCATAGGCCCCAAAGCGCTCCAAATAAACACTTGCAGATTCTACAAAAGGAGTGTTTCCAAACTGTTCTATGAAAAGGAATGCTCAAGTCTGTGAGTTGAATGCACTCATCACACAGAAGTTTCTGAGAATGCTTCTGTCTAGTTTTTATTTGAAGATATTCCTTTTCCCAGCATAGGCCACAAAGCGCTCCAAATATCCACTTGCAGATTCTACAAAAAGAGTGTTTCAAAACTGCTCTTTCAAAAGGAACGTTCAAGTCTGTGAGTTGGATGCACTCATCATACAGAAGTTTCTGAGCATACTTCTGTCTAGTTTTTAGGTGAAGATATTTCATTTCCCAGCCTAGGCCTCAAAGCGTTCCAAATATCCACTTGCAGATTCTTCAAACAGAGTGTTTCAAAACTGCTCTTTCAAAAGGAACGTTCAAGTCTGTGAGTTGAAAGCTGTCATCATGAAGAAGTTTCTGAGAATGCTTCTGTCTAGTTCTTACGTGAAGATATTTCCTTTTCCTGCATAGGCCTCAAAGCCCTCCAAATAAACACTTGCACATTTTAAAAATGGAGTGTTACAAAACTGTTATATCAAAAGGAACGTTCGTGTCCGTGAGTTGAATGCACTCATCACACAGAAGTTTCTGAGAATGCTTCTGTCTAGTTCTTATGTGAAGATATTTCCTTTTCCAGCATAGACCTGAGAGTGCTCCAAATATCCACTTGCAGATTCTACAAAAAGAGTGTTTCAAAACTGCTCTTTCAAGAGGAACGTTCAAGTCTGTGAGTTGAACTCACTCCTCAGAAAGATGTTTCTGGGATTGGTTCTATCTAGTTTTCATCTGCATGTATTTCCTTTTCCACTAGATGCCGTAGTCGCTCCATATATCCCCTTGCAGAAATTACAAAAAGTGTGTTTCCAAATTACTCTATCAAAGTCAGTTTCGACTCTGTGAGTTGAATGCACGCATCGCGAAGAAGTTTCTGAGATTGCTTCTGTCTAGTTTTTAGTTGAAGATATTTCATTTCCCAGCATAGGCTTCAAGGCGCTCCAAATATCCACTTGCAGATTGCACAAAAAGAGTGTTTCAAAACTCCTCTTTCAAAAGCAAGGTTCAAATATGTGAGCTGAATGTACTCATCACACAGTAGTTTCTGAGAATCCTTCTGTCTAGTTTGTAAGTGAAGATATTTCATTTCCCAGCATAGGACTCAGTGCGCTCCAAATATACAGTAGCAGATTCTACAAAAAGAGTGTTTCAAAACTGCTCTTTCAAAAGAAAGGTTCAAGTCTGTGAGTTGAATGCACTCATCACAAAGAGGTTTCTGAGAATTCTTCTGTCTAGTTTTTATGTGAAGATGTTTCCTTTTCCAGTATTGGCCTCAAACAGCTCCAAATATCCACTTGCAGATTCTACAAAAAGAGCGTTTCAAAACTCTTCTATCAAAAAGAAGGTTTCACTCCATGAGTAGAATAAAGTCATCACAAACAAGATTCTGAGAATGCTTCAGTCTAGTTTTAATGTGAAGATATTTCCTTTTCCAGCATAGGCCCCAAAGCGCTCGAAATAAACACTTACAGATCCTACAAAAGGAGTGTGTCAAAACCGTTCTATCAAAAGGAACGTTGAAGTCTGTGAGTTGAATGCACTCATCACACAGAAGTTTCTGAGAATGCTTCTGTCTAGTTTTTAGGTGAAGATATTTCATTTCCCAGCACAGGCCTCAATGCGCTAAAAATATACACTAGCAGATTCTACAAAAAGAGTGTTTCAAAACTGCTCTTTCAAAAGAAAGGTTCAAGTCTGTGAGTTGAATGCACTCATCACAAAGAGGTTTCTGAGAATGCTTTTGTCTAGTTTTTATGTGAAGATATTTCCTTTTCCAGAATTGGCCTCAAACAGCTCTAGATATCCACTTGAAGATTCTACAAAAAGAGAGTTTCAAAACTCTTCTATCGAAAAGAAGGTTCAACCCTGTGAGTAGAATGCAGTCATCACAAACCAGATTCTGAGAATGCTTCTGTCTAGTTTTTATGTGATGATATTTCCTTTTCCAGCATAGGCCCCAAAGCGCTCCAAATAAACACTTGCAGATTCTACAAAAGGAGTGTTTCCAAACTGTTCTATGAAAAGGAATGCTCAAGTCTGTGAGTTGAATGCACTCATCACACAGAAGTTTCTGAGAATGCTTCTGTCTAGTTTTTATTTGAAGATATTCCTTTTCCCAGCATAGGCCACAAAGCGCTCCAAATATCCACTTGCAGATTCTACAAAAAGAGTGTTTCAAAACTGCTCTTTCAAAAGGAACGTTCAAGTCTGTGAGTTGGATGCACTCATCATACAGAAGTTTCTGAGCATCCTTCTGTCTAGTTTTTAGGTGAAGATATTTCATTTCCCAGCCTAGGCCTCAAAGCGTTCCAAATATCCACTTGCAGATTCTTCAATCAGAGTGTTTCAAAACTGCTCTTTCAAAAGGAACGTTCAAGTCTGTGAGTTGAAAGCTGTCATCATGAAGAAGTTTCTGAGAATGCTTCTGTCTAGTTCTTACGTGAAGATATTTCCTTTTCCTGCATAGGCCTCAAAGCCCTCCAAATAAACACTTGCACATTTTACAAAAGGAGTGTTACAAAACTGTTATATCAAAAGGAACGTTCGTGTCCGTGAGTTGAATGCACTCATCACACAGAAGTTTCTGAGAATGCTTCTGTCTAGTTCTTATGTGAAGATATTTCCTTTTCCAGCATAGACCTGAGAGCGCTCCAAATATCCACTTGCAGATTCTACAAAAAGAGTGTTTCAAAACTGCTCTTTCAAGAGGAACGTTCAAGTCTGTGAGTTGAACTCACTCCTCAGAAAGAGGTTTCTGAGAATGGTTCTATCTAGTTTTCATCTGCATGTATTTCCTTTTCCACTAGATGCCGTAGTCGCTCCATATATCCTCTTGCAGAAATTACAAAAAGTGTGTTTCCAAATTACTCTATCAAAGTCAGTTTCAACTCTGTGAGTTGAATGCACGCACGGCGAAGAAGTTTCTGAGATTGCTTCTGTCTAGTTTTTAGTTGAAGATATTTCATTTCCCAGCATAGGCTTCAAGGTGCTCCAAATATCCACTTGCAGATTGCACAAAAAGAGTGTTTCAAAACTCCTCTTTCAAAAGCAAGGTTCAAATATGTGAGCTGAATGTACTCATCACACAGTAGTTTCTGAGAATCCTTCTGTCTAGTTTGTAAGTGAAGATATTTCATTTCCCAGCATAGGACTCAGTGCGCTCCAAATATACAGTAGCAGATTCTACAAAAAGAGTGTTTCAAAACTGCTCTTTCAAAAGAAAGGTTGAAGTCTGTGAGTTGAATGCACTCATCACAAAGGGGTTTCTGAGAATTCTTCTGTCTAGTTTTTATGTGAAGATGTTTCCTTTTCCAGTATTGGCCTCAAACATCTCCAAATATCCACTTGCAGATTCTACAAAAAGAGCGTTTCAAAACTCTTCTATCAAAAAGAAGGTTTCACTCCATGAGTAGAATAAAGTCATCACAAACAAGATTCTGAGAATGCTTCAGTCTAGTTTTAATGTGAAGATATTTCCTTTTCCAGCATAGGCCCCAAAGCGCTCGAAATAAACACTTACAGATCCTACAAAAGGAGTGTGTCAAAACCGTTCTATCAAAAGGAACGTTGAAGTCTGTGAGTTGAATGCACTCATCACACAGAAGTTTCTGAGAATGCTTCTGTCTAGTTTTTAGGTGAAGATATTTCATTTCCCAGCACAGGCCTCAATGCGCTAAAAAAATACACTAGCAGATTCTACAAAAAGAGTGTTTCAAAACTGCTCTTTCAAAAGAAAGGTTCAAGCCTGTGAGTTGAATGCACTCATCACAAAGAGGTTTCTGAGAATGCTTTTGTCTAGTTTTTATGTGAAGATATTTCCTTTTCCAGAATTGGCCTCAAACAGCTCTAGATATCCACTTGAAGATTCTACAAAAAGAGAGTTTCAAAACTCTTCTATCGAAAAGAAGGTTCAACCCTGTGAGTAGAATGCAGTCATCACAAACCAGATTCTGAGAATGCTTCTGTCTAGTTTTTATGTGATGATATTTCCTTTTCCAGCATAGGCCCCAAAGCGCTCCAAATAAACACTTGCAGATTCTACAAAAGGATTGTTTCCAAACTGTTCTATGAAAAGGAATGCTCAAGTCTGTGAGCTGAATGCACTCATCACACAGAAGTTTCTGAGAATGCTTCTGTCTAGTTTTTATTTGAAGATATTCCTTTTCCCAGCATAGGCCACAAAGCGCTCCAAATATCCACTTGCAGATTCTACAAAAAGAGTGTTTCAAAACTGCTCTTTCAAAAGGAACGTTCAAGTCTGTGAGTTGGATGCACTCATCATACAGAAGTTTCTGAGCATCCTTCTGTCTAGTTTTTAGGTGAAGATATTTCATTTCCCAGCCTAGGCCTCAAAGCGTTCCAAATATCCACTTGCAGATTCTTCAATCAGAGTGTTTCAAAACTGCTCTTTCAAAAGGAACGTTCAAGTCTGCGAGTTGAAAGCTGTCATCATGAAGAAGTTTCTGAGAATGCTTCTGTCTAGTTCTTACGTGAAGGTATTTCCTTTTCCTGCCTAGGCCTCAAAGCCCTCCAAATAAACACTTGCACATATTACAAAAGGAGTGTTACAAAACTGTTATATCAAAAGGAACGTTCGTGTCCGTGAGTTGAATGCACTCATCACACAGAAGTTTCTGAGAATGCTTCTGTCTAGTTCTTATGTGAAGATATTTCCTTTTCCAGCATAGACCTGAGAGCGCTCCAAATATCCACTTGCAGATTCTACAAAAAGAGAGTTTCAAAACTGCTCTTTCAAGAGGAACGTTCAAGTCTGTGAGTTGAACTCACTCCTCAGAAAGAGGTTTCTGAGAATGGTTCTATCTAGTTTTCATCTGCATGTATTTCCTTTTCCACTAGATGCCATAGTCGCTCCATATATCCTCTTGCAGAAATTACAAAAAGTGTGTTTCCAAATTACTCTATCAAATTCAGTTTTGACTCTGTGAGTTGAATGCACGCATCTCGAAGAAGTTTCTGAGATTGCTTCTGTCTAGTTTTTAGTTGAAGATATTTCATTTTCCTGCATAGGCTTCAAGGCGCTCCAAATATCCACTTGCAGATTGCACAAAAAGAGTGTTTCAAAACTCCTCTTTCAAAAGCAAGGTTCAAATATGTGAGCTGAATGTACTCATCACACAGTAGTTTCTGAGAATCCTTCTGTCTAGTTTGTAAGTGAAGATATTTCATTTCCCAGCATAGGACTCAGTGTGCTCCAAATATACAGTAGCAGATTCTACAAAAAGAGTGTTTCAAAACTGCTCTTTCAAAAGAAAGTTTCAAGTCTGTGAGTTGAATGCACTCATCACAAAGAGGTTTCTGAGAATTCTTCTGTCTAGTTTTTATGTGAAGATGTTTCCTTTTCCAGTATTGGCCTCAAACAGCTCCAAATATCCACTTGCAGATTCTACAAAAAGAGCGTTTCAAAACTCTTCTATCAAAAAGAAGGTTTCACTCCATGAGTAGAATAAAGTCATCACGAACAAGATTCTGAGAATGCTTCAGTCTAGTTTTAATATGAAGATATTTCCTTTTCCAGCATAGGCCCCAAAGCGCTCGAAATAAACACTTACAGATCCTACAAAAGGAGTGTGTCAAAACCGTTCTATCAAAAGGAACGTTGAAGTCTGTGAGTTGAATGCACTCATCACACAGAAGTTTCTGAGAATGCTTCTGTCTAGTTTTTAGGTGAAGATATTTCATTTCCCAGCACAGGCCTCAATGCGCTAAAAATATACACTAGCAGATTCTACAAAAAGAGTGTTTCAAAACTGCTCTTTCAAAAGAAAGGTTCAAGTCTGTGAGTTGAATGCACTCATCACAAAGAGGTTTCTGAGAATGCTTTTGTCTAGTTTTTATGTGAAGATATTTCCTTTTCCAGAATTGGCCTCAAACAGCTCTAGATATCCACTTGAAGATTCAACAAAAGAGAGTTTCAAAACTCTTCTATCGAAAAGAAGGTTCAACCCTGTGAGTAGAATGCAGTCATCACAAACCAGATTCTGAGAATGCTTCTGTCTAGTTTTTATGTGATGATATTTCCTTTTCCAGCATAGGCCCCAAAGCGCTCCAAATAAACACTTGCAGATTCTACAAAAGGAGTGTTTCCAAACTGTTCTATGAAAAGGAACGCTCAAGTCTGTGAGTTGAACGCACTCATCACACAGAAGTTTCTGAGAATGCTTCTGTCTAGTTTTTATTTGAAGATATTCCTTTTCCCAGCATAGGCCACAAAGCGCTCCAAATATCCACTTGCAGATTCTACAAAAAGAGTGTTTCAAAACTGCTCTTTCAAAAGGAACGTTCAAGTCTGTGAGTTGGATGCACTCATCATACAGAAGTTTCTGAGCATACTTCTGTCTAGTTTTTAGGTGAAGATATTTCATTTCCCAGCCTAGGCCTCAAAGCGTTCCAAATATCCACTTGCAGATTCTTCAATCAGAGTGTTTCAAAACTGCTCTTTCAAAAGGAACGTTCAAGTCTGTGAGTTGAAAGCTGTCATCATGAAGAAGTTTCTGAGAATGCTTCTGTCTAGTTCTTACGTGAAGATATTTCCTTTTCCTGCATAGGCCTCAAAGCCCTCCAAATAAACACTTGCACATTTTACAAAAGGAGTGTTACAAAACTGTTATATCAAAAGGAACGTTCGTGTCCGTGAGTTGAATGCACTCATCACACAGAAGTTTCTGAGAATGCTTCTGTCTAGTTCTTATGTGAAGATATTTCCTTTTCCAGCATAGACCTGAGAGCGCTCCAAATATCCACTTGCAGATTCTACAAAAAGAGTGTTTCATAACTGCTCTTTCAAGAGGAACGTTCAAGTCTGTGAGTTGAACTCACTCCTCAGAAAGAGGTTTCTGAGAATGGTTCTATCTAGTTTTCATCTGCATGTATTTCCTTTTCCACTAGATGCCGTAGTCGCTCCATATATCCTCTTGCAGAAATTACAAAAAGTGTGTTTCCAAATTACTCTATCAAAGTCAGTTTCAACTCTGTGAGTTGAATGCACGCATCGCGAAGAAGTTTCTGAGATTGCTTCTGTCTAGTTTTTAGTTGAAGATATTTCATTTCCCAGCATAGGCTTCAAGACGCTCCAAATATCCACTTGCAGATTGCACAAAAAGAGTGTTTCAAAACTCCTCTTTCAAAAGCAAGGTTCAAATATGTGAGCTGAATGTACTCATCACACAGTAGTTTCTGAGAATCCTTCTGTCTAGTTTGTAAGTGAAGATATTTCATTTCCCAGCATAGGACTCAGTGCGCTCCAAATATACAGTAGCAGATTCTACAAAAAGAGTGTTTCAAAACTGCTCTTTCAAAAGAAAGGTTCAAGTCTGTGAGTTGAATGCACTCATCACAAAGAGGTTTCTGAGAATTCTTCTGTCTAGTTTTTATGTGAAGATGTTTCCTTTTCCAGTATTGGCCTCAAACAGCTCCAAATATCCACTTGCAGATTCTACAAAAAGAGCGTTTCAAAACTCTTCTATCAAAAAGAAGGTTTCACTCCATGAGTAGAATAAAGTCATCACAAACAAGATTCTGAGAATGCTTCAGTCTAGTTTTAATGTGAAGATATTTCCTTTTCCAGCATAGGCCCCAAAGCGCTCGAAATAAACACTTACAGATCCTACAAAAGGAGTGTGTCAAAACCGTTCTATCAAAAGGAACGTTGAAGTCTGTGAGTTGAATGCACTCATCACACAGAAGTTTCTGAGAATGCTTCTGTCTAGTTTTTAGGTGAAGATATTTCATTTCCCAGCACAGGCCTCAATGCGCTAAAAATATACACTAGCAGATTCTACAAAAAGAGTGTTTCAAAACTGCTCTTTCAAAAGAAAGGTTCAAGTCTGTGAGTTGAATGCACTCATCACAAAGAGGTTTCTGAGAATGCTTTTGTCTAGTTTTTATGTGAAGATATTTCCTTTTCCAGAATTGGCCTCAAACAGCTCTAGATATCCACTTGAAGATTCAACAAAAAGAGAGTTTCAAAACTCTTCTATCGAAAAGAAGGTTCAACCCTGTGAGTAGAATGCAGTCATCACAAACCAGATTCTGAGAATGCTTCTGTCTAGTTTTTATGTGATGATATTTCCTTTTCCAGCATAGGCCCCAAAGCGCTCCAAATAAACACTTGCAGATTCTACAAAAGGAGTGTTTCCAAACTGTTCTATGAAAAGGAATGCTCAAGTCTGTGAGTTGAATGCACTCATCACACAGAAGTTTCTGAGAATGCTTCTGTCTAGTTTTTATTTGAAGATATTCCTTTTCCCAGCATAGGCCACAAAGCGCTCCAAATATCCACTTGCAGATTCTACAAAAAGAGTGTTTCAAAACTGCTCTTTCAAAAGGAACGTTCAAGTCTGTGAGTTGGATGCACTCATCATACAGAAGTTTCTGAGCATCCTTCTGTCTAGTTTTTAGGTGAAGATATTTCATTTCCCAGCCTAGGCCTCAAAGCGTTCCAAATATCCACTTGCAGATTCTTCAATCAGAGTGTTTCAAAACTGCTCTTTCAAAAGGAACGTTCAAGTCTGTGAGTTGAAAGCTGTCATCATGAAGAAGTTTCTGAGAATGCTTCTGTCTAGTTCTTACGTGAAGATATTTCCTTTTCCTGCATAGGCCTCAAAGCCCTCCAAATAAACACTTGCACATTTTACAAAAGGAGTGTTACAAAACTGTTATATCAAAAGGAACGTTCGTGTCCGTGAGTTGAATGCACTCATCACACAGAAGTTTCTGAGAATGCTTCTGTCTAGTTCTTATGTGAAGATATTTCCTTTTCCAGCATAGACCTGAGAGCGCTCCAAATATCCACTTGCAGATTCTACAAAAAGAGTGTTTCAAAACTGCTCTTTCAAGAGGAACGTTCAAGTCTGTGAGTTGAACTCACTCCTCAGAAAGAGGTTTCTGAGAATGGTTCTATCTAGTTTTCATCTGCATGTATTTCCTTTTCCACTAGATGCCGTAGTCGCTCCATATATCCTCTTGCAGAAATTACAAAAAGTGTGTTTCCAAATTACTCTATCAAAGTCAGTTTCAACTCTGTGAGTTGAATGCACGCACGGCGAAGAAGTTTCTGAGATTGCTTCTGTCTAGTTTTTAGTTGAAGATATTTCATTTCCCAGCATAGGCTTCAAGGTGCTCCAAATATCCACTTGCAGATTGCACAAAAAGAGTGTTTCAAAACTCCTCTTTCAAAAGCAAGGTTCAAATATGTGAGCTGAATGTACTCATCACACAGTAGTTTCTGAGAATCCTTCTGTCTAGTTTGTAAGTGAAGATATTTCATTTCCCAGCATAGGACTCAGTGCGCTCCAAATATACAGTAGCAGATTCTACAAAAAGAGTGTTTCAAAACTGCTCTTTCAAAAGAAAGGTTGAAGTCTGTGAGTTGAATGCACTCATCACAAAGGGGTTTCTGAGAATTCTTCTGTCTAGTTTTTATGTGAAGATGTTTCCTTTTCCAGTATTGGCCTCAAACATCTCCAAATATCCACTTGCAGATTCTACAAAAAGAGCGTTTCAAAACTCTTCTATCAAAAAGAAGGTTTCACTCCATGAGTAGAATAAAGTCATCACAAACAAGATTCTGAGAATGCTTCAGTCTAGTTTTAATGTGAAGATATTTCCTTTTCCAGCATAGGCCCCAAAGCGCTCGAAATAAACACTTACAGATCCTACAAAAGGAGTGTGTCAAAACCGTTCTATCAAAAGGAACGTTGAAGTCTGTGAGTTGAATGCACTCATCACACAGAAGTTTCTGAGAATGCTTCTGTCTAGTTTTTAGGTGAAGATATTTCATTTCCCAGCACAGGCCTCAATGCGCTAAAAAAATACACTAGCAGATTCTACAAAAAGAGTGTTTCAAAACTGCTCTTTCAAAAGAAAGGTTCAAGCCTGTGAGTTGAATGCACTCATCACAAAGAGGTTTCTGAGAATGCTTTTGTCTAGTTTTTATGTGAAGATATTTCCTTTTCCAGAATTGGCCTCAAACAGCTCTAGATATCCACTTGAAGATTCTACAAAAAGAGAGTTTCAAAACTCTTCTATCGAAAAGAAGGTTCAACCCTGTGAGTAGAATGCAGTCATCACAAACCAGATTCTGAGAATGCTTCTGTCTAGTTTTTATGTGATGATATTTCCTTTTCCAGCATAGGCCCCAAAGCGCTCCAAATAAACACTTGCAGATTCTACAAAAGGATTGTTTCCAAACTGTTCTATGAAAAGGAATGCTCAAGTCTGTGAGCTGAATGCACTCATCACACAGAAGTTTCTGAGAATGCTTCTGTCTAGTTTTTATTTGAAGATATTCCTTTTCCCAGCATAGGCCACAAAGCGCTCCAAATATCCACTTGCAGATTCTACAAAAAGAGTGTTTCAAAACTGCTCTTTCAAAAGGAACGTTCAAGTCTGTGAGTTGGATGCACTCATCATACAGAAGTTTCTGAGCATCCTTCTGTCTAGTTTTTAGGTGAAGATATTTCATTTCCCAGCCTAGGCCTCAAAGCGTTCCAAATATCCACTTGCAGATTCTTCAATCAGAGTGTTTCAAAACTGCTCTTTCAAAAGGAACGTTCAAGTCTGCGAGTTGAAAGCTGTCATCATGAAGAAGTTTCTGAGAATGCTTCTGTCTAGTTCTTACGTGAAGGTATTTCCTTTTCCTGCCTAGGCCTCAAAGCCCTCCAAATAAACACTTGCACATATTACAAAAGGAGTGTTACAAAACTGTTATATCAAAAGGAACGTTCGTGTCCGTGAGTTGAATGCACTCATCACACAGAAGTTTCTGAGAATGCTTCTGTCTAGTTCTTATGTGAAGATATTTCCTTTTCCAGCATAGACCTGAGAGCGCTCCAAATATCCACTTGCAGATTCTACAAAAAGAGAGTTTCAAAACTGCTCTTTCAAGAGGAACGTTCAAGTCTGTGAGTTGAACTCACTCCTCAGAAAGAGGTTTCTGAGAATGGTTCTATCTAGTTTTCATCTGCATGTATTTCCTTTTCCACTAGATGCCATAGTCGCTCCATATATCCTCTTGCAGAAATTACAAAAAGTGTGTTTCCAAATTACTCTATCAAATTCAGTTTTGACTCTGTGAGTTGAATGCACGCATCTCGAAGAAGTTTCTGAGATTGCTTCTGTCTAGTTTTTAGTTGAAGATATTTCATTTTCCTGCATAGGCTTCAAGGCGCTCCAAATATCCACTTGCAGATTGCACAAAAAGAGTGTTTCAAAACTCCTCTTTCAAAAGCAAGGTTCAAATATGTGAGCTGAATGTACTCATCACACAGTAGTTTCTGAGAATCCTTCTGTCTAGTTTGTAAGTGAAGATATTTCATTTCCCAGCATAGGACTCAGTGTGCTCCAAATATACAGTAGCAGATTCTACAAAAAGAGTGTTTCAAAACTGCTCTTTCAAAAGAAAGTTTCAAGTCTGTGAGTTGAATGCACTCATCACAAAGAGGTTTCTGAGAATTCTTCTGTCTAGTTTTTATGTGAAGATGTTTCCTTTTCCAGTATTGGCCTCAAACAGCTCCAAATATCCACTTGCAGATTCTACAAAAAGAGCGTTTCAAAACTCTTCTATCAAAAAGAAGGTTTCACTCCATGAGTAGAATAAAGTCATCACGAACAAGATTCTGAGAATGCTTCAGTCTAGTTTTAATATGAAGATATTTCCTTTTCCAGCATAGGCCCCAAAGCGCTCGAAATAAACACTTACAGATCCTACAAAAGGAGTGTGTCAAAACCGTTCTATCAAAAGGAACGTTGAAGTCTGTGAGTTGAATGCACTCATCACACAGAAGTTTCTGAGAATGCTTCTGTCTAGTTTTTAGGTGAAGATATTTCATTTCCCAGCACAGGCCTCAATGCGCTAAAAATATACACTAGCAGATTCTACAAAAAGAGTGTTTCAAAACTGCTCTTTCAAAAGAAAGGTTCAAGTCTGTGAGTTGAATGCACTCATCACAAAGAGGTTTCTGAGAATGCTTTTGTCTAGTTTTTATGTGAAGATATTTCCTTTTCCAGAATTGGCCTCAAACAGCTCTAGATATCCACTTGAAGATTCAACAAAAGAGAGTTTCAAAACTCTTCTATCGAAAAGAAGGTTCAACCCTGTGAGTAGAATGCAGTCATCACAAACCAGATTCTGAGAATGCTTCTGTCTAGTTTTTATGTGATGATATTTCCTTTTCCAGCATAGGCCCCAAAGCGCTCCAAATAAACACTTGCAGATTCTACAAAAGGAGTGTTTCCAAACTGTTCTATGAAAAGGAACGCTCAAGTCTGTGAGTTGAACGCACTCATCACACAGAAGTTTCTGAGAATGCTTCTGTCTAGTTTTTATTTGAAGATATTCCTTTTCCCAGCATAGGCCACAAAGCGCTCCAAATATCCACTTGCAGATTCTACAAAAAGAGTGTTTCAAAACTGCTCTTTCAAAAGGAACGTTCAAGTCTGTGAGTTGGATGCACTCATCATACAGAAGTTTCTGAGCATACTTCTGTCTAGTTTTTAGGTGAAGATATTTCATTTCCCAGCCTAGGCCTCAAAGCGTTCCAAATATCCACTTGCAGATTCTTCAATCAGAGTGTTTCAAAACTGCTCTTTCAAAAGGAACGTTCAAGTCTGTGAGTTGAAAGCTGTCATCATGAAGAAGTTTCTGAGAATGCTTCTGTCTAGTTCTTACGTGAAGATATTTCCTTTTCCTGCATAGGCCTCAAAGCCCTCCAAATAAACACTTGCACATTTTACAAAAGGAGTGTTACAAAACTGTTATATCAAAAGGAACGTTCGTGTCCGTGAGTTGAATGCACTCATCACACAGAAGTTTCTGAGAATGCTTCTGTCTAGTTCTTATGTGAAGATATTTCCTTTTCCAGCATAGACCTGAGAGCGCTCCAAATATCCACTTGCAGATTCTACAAAAAGAGTGTTTCATAACTGCTCTTTCAAGAGGAACGTTCAAGTCTGTGAGTTGAACTCACTCCTCAGAAAGAGGTTTCTGAGAATGGTTCTATCTAGTTTTCATCTGCATGTATTTCCTTTTCCACTAGATGCCGTAGTCGCTCCATATATCCTCTTGCAGAAATTACAAAAAGTGTGTTTCCAAATTACTCTATCAAAGTCAGTTTCAACTCTGTGAGTTGAATGCACGCATCGCGAAGAAGTTTCTGAGATTGCTTCTGTCTAGTTTTTAGTTGAAGATATTTCATTTCCCAGCATAGGCTTCAAGACGCTCCAAATATCCACTTGCAGATTGCACAAAAAGAGTGTTTCAAAACTCCTCTTTCAAAAGCAAGGTTCAAATATGTGAGCTGAATGTACTCATCACACAGTAGTTTCTGAGAATCCTTCTGTCTAGTTTGTAAGTGAAGATATTTCATTTCCCAGCATAGGACTCAGTGCGCTCCAAATATACAGTAGCAGATTCTACAAAAAGAGTGTTTCAAAACTGCTCTTTCAAAAGAAAGGTTCAAGTCTGTGAGTTGAATGCACTCATCACAAAGAGGTTTCTGAGAATTCTTCTGTCTAGTTTTTATGTGAAGATGTTTCCTTTTCCAGTATTGGCCTCAAACAGCTCCAAATATCCACTTGCAGATTCTACAAAAAGAGCGTTTCAAAACTCTTCTATCAAAAAGAAGGTTTCACTCCATGAGTAGAATAAAGTCATCACAAACAAGATTCTGAGAATGCTTCAGTCTAGTTTTAATGTGAAGATATTTCCTTTTCCAGCATAGGCCCCAAAGCGCTCGAAATAAACACTTACAGATCCTACAAAAGGAGTGTGTCAAAACCGTTCTATCAAAAGGAACGTTGAAGTCTGTGAGTTGAATGCACTCATCACACAGAAGTTTCTGAGAATGCTTCTGTCTAGTTTTTAGGTGAAGATATTTCATTTCCCAGCACAGGCCTCAATGCGCTAAAAATATACACTAGCAGATTCTACAAAAAGAGTGTTTCAAAACTGCTCTTTCAAAAGAAAGGTTCAAGTCTGTGAGTTGAATGCACTCATCACAAAGAGGTTTCTGAGAATGCTTTTGTCTAGTTTTTATGTGAAGATATTTCCTTTTCCAGAATTGGCCTCAAACAGCTCTAGATATCCACTTGAAGATTCAACAAAAAGAGAGTTTCAAAACTCTTCTATCGAAAAGAAGGTTCAACCCTGTGAGTAGAATGCAGTCATCACAAACCAGATTCTGAGAATGCTTCTGTCTAGTTTTTATGTGATGATATTTCCTTTTCCAGCATAGGCCCCAAAGCGCTCCAAATAAACACTTGCAGATTCTACAAAAGGAGTGTTTCCAAACTGTTCTATGAAAAGGAATGCTCAAGTCTGTGAGTTGAATGCACTCATCACACAGAAGTTTCTGAGAATGCTTCTGTCTAGTTTTTATTTGAAGATATTCCTTTTCCCAGCATAGGCCACAAAGCGCTCCAAATATCCACTTGCAGATTCTACAAAAAGAGTGTTTCAAAACTGCTCTTTCAAAAGGAACGTTCAAGTCTGTGAGTTGGATGCACTCATCATACAGAAGTTTCTGAGCATACTTCTGTCTAGTTTTTAGGTGAAGATATTTCATTTCCCAGCCTAGGCCTCAAAGCGTTCCAAATATCCACTTGCAGATTCTTCAATCAGAGTGTTTCAAAACTGCTCTTTCAAAAGGAACGTTCAAGTCTGTGAGTTGAAAGCTGTCATCATGAAGAAGTTTCTGAGAATGCTTCTGTCTAGTTCTTACGTGAAGATATTTCCTTTTCCTGCATAGGCCTCAAAGCCCTCCAAATAAACACTTGCACATTTTACAAAAGGAGTGTTACAAAACTGTTATATCAAAAGGAACGTTCGTGTCTGTGAGTTGAATGCACTCATCACACAGAAGTTTCTGAGAATGCTTCTGTCTAGTTCTTATGTGAAGATATTTCCTTTTCCAGCATAGACCTGAGAGCGCTCCAAATATCCACTTGCAGATTCTACAAAAAGAGTGTTTCAAAACTGCTCTTTCAAGAGGAACGTTCAAGTCTGTGAGTTGAACTCACTCCTCAGAAAGAGGTTTCTGAGAATGGTTCTATCTAGTTTTCATCTGCATGTATTTCCTTTTCCACTAGATGCCGTAGTCGCTCCATATATCCTCTTGCAGAAATTACAAAAAGTGTGTTTCCAAATTACTCTATCAAAGTCAGTTTCAACTCTGTGAGTTGAATGCACGCATGGCGAAGAAGTTTCTGAGATTGCTTCTGTCTAGTTTTTAGTTGAAGATATTTCATTTCCCAGCATAGGCTTCAAGGCGCTCCAAATATCCACTTGCAGATTGCACAAAAAGAGTGTTTCAAAACTCCTCTTTCAAAAGCAAGATTCAAATATGTGAGTTGAATGTACTCATCACACAGTAGTTTCTGAGAATCCTTCTGTCTAGTTTGTAAGTGAAGATATTTCATTTCCCAGCATAGGACTCAGTGCGCTCCAAATATACAGTAGCAGATTCTACAAAAAGAGTGTTTCAAAACTGCTCTTTCAAAAGAAAGGTTCAAGTCTGTGAGTTGAATGCACTCATCACACAGAAGTTTCTGAGAATGCTTCTGTCTAGTTCTTATGTGAAGATATTTCCTTTTCCATCATAGACCTGAGAGCGCTCCAAATATCCACTTGCAGATTCTACAAAAAGAGTGTTTCATAACTGCTCTTTCAAGAGGAACGTTCATGTCTGTGAGTTGAACTCACTTCTCAGAAAGAGGTTTCTGAGAATGGTTCTATCTAGTTTTCATCTGCATGTATTTCCTTTTCCACTAGATGCCGTAGTCGCTCCATATATCCTCTTGCAGAAATTACAAAAAGTGTGTTTCCAAATTACTCTATCAAAGTCAGTTTCAACTCTGTGAGTTGAATGCACGCATCGCGAAGAAGTTTCTGAGATTGCTTCTGTCTAGTTTTTAGTTGAAGATATTTCATTTCCCAGCATAGGCTTCAAGGCGCTCCAAATATCCACTTGCAGATTGCACAAAAAGAGTGTTTCAAAACTCCTCTTTCAAAAGCAAGGTTCAAATATGTGAGCTGAATGTACTCATCACACAGTAGTTTCTGAGAATCCTTCTGTCTAGTTTGTAAGTGAAGATATTTCATTTCCCAGCATAGGACTCAGTGCGCTCCAAATATACAGTAGCAGATTCTACAAAAAGAGTGTTTCAAAACTGCTCTTTCAAAAGAAAGGTTCAAGTCTGTGAGTTGAATGCACTCATCACAAAGAGGTTTCTGAGAATTCTTCTGTCTAGTTTTTATGTGAAGATGTTTCCTTTTCCAGTATTGGCCTCAAACAGCTCCAAATATCCACTTGCAGATTCTACAAAAAGAGCGTTTCAAAACTCTTCTATCAAAAAGAAGGTTTCACTCCATGAGTAGAATAAAGTCATCACAAACAAGATTCTGAGAATGCTTCAGTCTAGTTTTAATGTGAAGATATTTCCTTTTCCAGCATAGGCCCCAAAGCGCTCGAAATAAACACTTACAGATCCTACAAAAGGAGTGTGTCAAAACCGTTCTATCAAAAGGAACGTTGAAGTCTGTGAGTTGAATGCACTCATCACACAGAAGTTTCTGAGAATGCTTCTGTCTAGTTTTTAGGTGAAGATATTTCATTTCCCAGCACAGGCCTCAATGCGCTAAAAATATACACTAGCAGATTCTACAAAAAGAGTGTTTCAAAACTGCTCTTTCAAAAGAAAGGTTCAAGTCTGTGAGTTGAATGCATTCATCACAAAGAGGTTTCTGAGAATGCTTTTGTCTAGTTTTTATGTGAAGATATTTCCTTTTCCAGAATTGGCCTCAAACAGCTCTAGATATCCACTTGAAGATTCAACAAAAAGAGAGTTTCAAAACTCTTCTATCGAAAAGAAGGTTCAACCCTGTGAGTAGAATGCAGTCATCACAAACCAGATTCTGAGAATGCTTCTGTCTAGTTTTTATGTGATGATATTTCCTTTTCCAGCATAGGCCCCAAAGCGCTCCAAATAAACACTTGCAGATTCTACAAAAGGAGTGTTTCCAAACTGTTCTATGAAAAGGAATGCTCAAGTCTGTGAGTTGAATGCACTCATCACACAGAAGTTTCTGAGAATGCTTCTGTCTAGTTTTTATTTGAAGATATTCCTTTTCCCAGCATAGGCCACAAAGCGCTCCAAATATCCACTTGCAGATTCTACAAAAAGAGTGTTTCAAAACTGCTCTTTCAAAAGGAACGTTCAAGTCTGTGAGTTGGATGCACTCATCATACAGAAGTTTCTGAGCATACTTCTGTCTAGTTTTTAGGTGAAGATATTTCATTTCCCAGCCTAGGCCTCAAAGCGTTCCAAATATCCACTTGCAGATTCTTCAATCAGAGTGTTTCAAAACTGCTCTTTCAAAAGGAACGTTCAACTCTGTGAGTTGAAAGCTGTCATCATGAAGAAGTTTCTGAGAATGCTTCTGTCTAGTTCTTATGTGAAGATATCTCCTTTTCCTACATAGGCCTCAAAGCCCTCCAAATAAACACTTGCACATTTTACAAAAGGAGTGTTACAAAACTGTTATATCAAAAGGAACGTTCGTGTCCGTGAGTTGAATGCACTCATCACACAGAAGTTTCTGAGAATGCTTCTGTCTAGTTCTTATGTGAAGATATTTCCTTTTCCAGCATAGACCTGAGAGCGCTCCAAATATCCACTTGCAGATTCTACAAAAAGAGTGTTTCAAAACTGCTCTTTCAAGAGGAACGTTCAAGTCTGTGAGTTGAACTCACTCCTCAGAAAGAGGTTTCTGAGAATGGTTCTATCTAGTTTTCATCTGCATGTATTTCCTTTTCCACTAGATGCCGTAGTCGCTCCATATATCCTCTTGCAGAAATTACAAAAAGTGTGTTTCCAAATTACTCTATCAAAGTCAGTTTCAACTCTGTGAGTTGAATGCACGCATGGCGAAGAAGTTTCTGAGATTGCTTCTGTCTAGTTTTTAGTTGAAGATATTTCATTTCCCAGCATAGGCTTCAAGGCGCTCCAAATATCCACTTGCAGATTGCACAAAAAGAGTGTTTCAAAACTCCTCTTTCAAAAGCAAGGTTCAAATATGTGAGTTGAATGTACTCATCACACAGTAGTTTCTGAGAATCCTTCTGTCTAGTTTGTAAGTGAAGATATTTCATTTCCCAGCATAGGACTCAGTGCGCTCCAAATATACAGTAGCAGATTCTACAAAAAGAGTGTTTCAAAACTGCTCTTTCAAAAGAAAGGTTCAAGTCTGTGAGTTGAATGCACTCATCACAAAGAGGTTTCTGAGAATTCTTCTGTCTAGTTTTTATGTGAAGATGTTTCCTTTTCCAGTATTGGCCTCAAACAGCTCCAAATATCCACTTGCAGATTCTACAAAAAGAGCGTTTCAAAACTCTTCTATCAAAAAGAAGGTTTCACTCCATGAGTAGAATAAAGTCATCACAAACAAGATTCTGAAAATGCTTCAGTCTAGTTTTAATGTGAAGATATTTCCTTTTCCAGCATAGGCCCCAAAGCGCTCGAAATAAACACTTACAGATCCTACAAAAGGAGTGTGTCAAAACCGTTCTATCAAAAGGAACGTTGAAGTCTGTGAGTTGAATGCACTCATCACACAGAAGTTTCTGAGAATGCTTCTGTCTAGTTTTTAGGTGAAGATATTTCATTTCCCAGCACAGGCCTCAATGCGCTAAAAATATACACTAGCAGATTCTACAAAAAGAGTGTTTCAAAACTGCTCTTTCAAAAGAAAGGTTCAAGTCTGTGAGTTGAATGCACTCATCACAAAGAGGTTTCTGAGAATGCTTTTGTCTAGTTTTTATGTGAAGATATTTCCTTTTCCAGAATTGGCCTCAAACAGCTCTAGATATCCACTTGAAGATTCAACAAAAAGAGAGTTTCAAAACTCTTCTATCGAAAAGAAGGTTCAACCCTGTGAGTAGAATGCAGTCATCACAAACCAGATTCTGAAAATGCTTCTGTCTAGTTTTTATGTGATGATATTTCCTTTTCCAGCATAGGCCCCAAAGCGCTCCAAATAAACACTTGCAGATTCTACAAAAGGAGTGTTTCCAAACTGTTCTATGAAAAGGAATGCTCAAGTCTGTGAGTTGAATGCACTCATCACACAGAAGTTTCTGAGAATGCTTCTGTCTAGTTTTTATTTGAAGATATTCCTTTTCCCAGCATAGGCCACAAAGCGCTCCAAATATCCACTTGCAGATTCTACAAAAAGAGTGTTTCAAAACTGCTCTTTCAAAAGGAACGTTCAAGTCTGTGAGTTGGATGCACTCATCATACAGAAGTTTCTGAGCATACTTCTGTCTAGTTTTTAGGTGAAGATATTTCATTTCCCAGCCTAGGCCTCAAAGCGTTCCAAATATCCACTTGCAGATTCTTCAATCAGAGTGTTTCAAAACTGCTCTTTCAAAAGGAACGTTCAACTCTGTGAGTTGAAAGCTGTCATCATGAAGAAGTTTCTGAGAATGCTTCTGTCTAGTTCTTACGTGAAGATATTTCCTTTTCCTGCATAGGCCTCAAAGCCCTCCAAATAAACACTTGCACATTTTACAAAAGGAGTGTTACAAAACTGTTATATCAAAAGGAACGTTCGTGTCCGTGAGTTGAATGCACTCATCACACAGAAGTTTCTGAGAATGCTTCTGTCTAGTTCTTATGTGAAGATATTTCCTTTTCCAGCATAGACCTGAGAGCGCTCCAAATATCCACTTGCAGATTCTACAAAAAGAGTGTTTCAAAACTGCTCTTTCAAGAGGAACGTTCAAGTCTGTGAGTTGAACT
Organism: Pongo pygmaeus; assembly: GCF_028885625.2. Classification (NCBI taxonomy): domain Eukaryota; kingdom Metazoa; phylum Chordata; class Mammalia; order Primates; family Hominidae; genus Pongo; species Pongo pygmaeus. Next base: position 11,727,810 of record NC_072395.2, on the reverse strand, counting down.
CACTCCTCAGAAAGAGGTTTCTGAGAATGGTTCTATCTAGTTTTCATCTGCATGTATTTCCTTTTCCACTAGATGCCGTAGTCGCTCCATATATCCTCTTGCAGAAATTACAAAAAGTGTGTTTCCAAATTACTCTATCAAAGTCAGTTTCAACTCTGTGAGTTGAATGCACGCATGGCGAAGAAGTTTCTGAGATTGCTTCTGTCTAGTTTTTAGTTGAAGATATTTCATTTCCCAGCATAGGCTTCAAGGCGCTCCAAATATCCACTTGCAGATTGCACAAAAAGAGAGTTTCAAAACTCCTCTTTCAAAAGCAAGGTTCAAATATGTGAGTTGAATGTACTCATCACACAGTAGTTTCTGAGAATCCTTCTGTCTAGTTTGTAAGTGAAGATATTTCATTTCCCAGCATAGGACTCAGTGCGCTCCAAATATACAGTAGCAGATTCTACAAAAAGAGTGTTTCAAAACTGCTCTTTCAAAAGAAAGGTTCAAGTCTGTGAGTTGAATGCACTCATCACAAAGAGGTTTCTGAGAATTCTTCTGTCTAGTTTTTATGTGAAGATGTTTCCTTTTCCAGTATTGGCCTCAAACAGCTCCAAATATCCACTTGCAGATTCTACAAAAAGAGCGTTTCAAAACTATTCTATCAAAAAGAAGGTTTCACTCCATGAGTAGAATAAAGTCATCACAAACAAGATTCTGAGAATGCTTCAGTCTAGTTTTAATGTGAAGATATTTCCTTTTCCAGCATAGGCCCCAAAGCGCTCGAAATAAACACTTACAGATCCTACAAAAGGAGTGTGTCAAAACCGTTCTATCAAAAGGAACGTTGAAGTCTGTGAGTTGAATGCACTCATCACACAGAAGTTTCTGAGAATGCTTCTGTCTAGTTTTTAGGTGAAGATATTTCATTTCCCAGCACAGGCCTCAATGCGCTAAAAATATACACTAGCAGATTCTACAAAAAGAGTGTTTCAAAACTGCTCTTTCAAAAGAAAGGTTCAAGTCTGTGAGTTGAATGCACTCATCACAAAGAGGTTTCTGAGAATGCTTTTGTCTAGTTTTTATGTGAAGATATTTCCTTTTCCAGAATTGGCCTCAAACAGCTCTAGATATCCACTTGAAGATTCAACAAAAAGAGAGTTTCAAAACTCTTCTATCGAAAAGAAGGTTCAACCCTGTGAGTAGAATGCAGTCATCACAAACCAGATTCTGAGAATGCTTCTGTCTAGTTTTTATGTGATGATATTTCCTTTTCCAGCATAGGCCCCAAAGCGCTCCAAATAAACACTTGCAGATTCTACAAAAGGAGTGTTTCCAAACTGTTCTATGAAAAGGAATGCTCAAGTCTGTGAGTTGAATGCACTCATCACACAGAAGTTTCTGAGAATGCTTCTGTCTAGTTTTTATTTGAAGATATTCCTTTTCCCAGCATAGGCCACAAAGCGCTCCAAATATCCACTTGCAGATTCTACAAAAAGAGTGTTTCAAAACTGCTCTTTCAAAAGGAACGTTCAAGTCTGTGAGTTGGATGCACTCATCATACAGAAGTTTCTGAGCATCCTTCTGTCTAGTTTTTAGGTGAAGATATTTCATTTCCCAGCCTAGGCCTCAAAGCGTTCCAAATATCCACTTGCAGATTCTTCAATCAGAGTGTTTCAAAACTGCTCTTTCAAAAGGAACGTTCAAGTCTGTGAGTTGAAAGCTGTCATCATGAAGAAGTTTCTGAGAATGCTTCTGTCTAGTTCTTACGTGAAGATATTTCCTTTTCCTGCATAGGCCTCAAAGCCCTCCAAATAAACACTTGCACATTTTACAAAAGGAGTGTTACAAAACTGTTATATCAAAAGGAACGTTCGTGTCTGTGAGTTGAATGCACTCATCACACAGAAGTTTCTGAGAATGCTTCTGTCTAGTTCTTATGTGAAGATATTTCCTTTTCCAGCATAGACCTGAGAGCGCTCCAAATATCCACTTGCAGATTCTACAAAAAGAGTGTTTCATAACTGCTCTTTCAAGAGGAACGTTCAAGTCTGTGAGTTGAACTCACTCCTCAGAAAGAGGTTTCTGAGAATGGTTCTATTTAGTTTTCATCTGCATGTATTTCCTTTTCCACTAGATGCCGTAGTCGCTCCATATATCCTCTTGCAGAAATTACAAAAAGTGTGTTTCCAAATTACTCTATCAAAGTCAGTTTCAACTCTGTGAGTTGAATGCACGCAACGCGAAGAAGTTTCTGAGATTGCTTCTGTCTAGTTTTTAGTTGAAGATATTTCATTTCCCAGCATAGGCTTCAAGGCGCTCCAAATATCCACTTGCAGATTGCACAAAAAGAGTGTTTCAAAACTCCTCTTTCAAAAGCAAGGTTCAAATATGTGAGCTGAATGTACTCATCACACAGTAGTTTCTGAGAATCCTTCTGTCTAGTTTGTAAGTGAAGATATTTCATTTCCCAGCATAGGACTCAGTGCGCTCCAAATATACAGTAGCAGATTCTACAAAAAGAGTGTTTCAAAACTGCTCTTTCAAAAGAAAGGTTCAAGTCTGTGAGTTGAATGCACTCATCACAAAGAGGTTTCTGAGAATTCTTCTGTCTAGTTTTTATGTGAAGATGTTTCCTTTTCCAGTATTGGCCTCAAACAGCTCCAAATATCCACTTGCAGATTCTACAAAAAGAGCGTTTCAAAACTCTTCTATCAAAAAGAAGGTTTCACTCCATGAGTAGAATAAAGTCATCACAAACAAGATTCTGAGAATGCTTCAGTCTAGTTTTAATGTGAAGATATTTCCTTTTCCAGCATAGGCCCCAAAGCGCTCGAAATAAACACTTGCAGATTCTACAAAAGGAGTGTTTCCAAACTGTTCTATGAAAAGGAATGCTCAAGTCTGTGAGTTGAATGCACTCATCACACAGAAGTTTCTGAGAATGCTTCTGTCTAGTTTTTATTTGAAGATATTCCTTTTCCCAGCATAGGCCACAAAGCGCTCCAAATATCCACTTGCAGATTCTACAAAAAGAGTGTTTCAAAACTGCTCTTTCAAAAGGAACGTTCAAGTCTGTGAGTTGGATGCACTCATCATACAGAAGTTTCTGAGCATACTTCTGTCTAGTTTTTAGGTGAAGATATTTCATTTCCCAGCCTAGGCCTCAAAGCGTTCCAAATATCCACTTGCAGATTCTTCAATCAGAGTGTTTCAAAACTGCTCTTTCAAAAGGAACGTTCAAGTCTGTGAGTTGAAAGCTGTCATCATGAAGAAGTTTCTGAGAATGCTTCTGTCTAGTTCTTACGTGAAGATATTTCCTTTTCCTGCATAGGCCTCAAAGCCCTCCAAATAAACACTTGCACATTTTACAAAAGGAGTGTTACAAAACTGTTATATCAAAAGGAACGTTCGTGTCCGTGAGTTGAATGCACTCATCACACAGAAGTTTCTGAGAATGCTTCTGTCTAGTTCTTATGTGAAGATATTTCCTTTTCCAGCATAGACCTGAGAGCGCTCCAAATATCCACTTGCAGATTCTACAAAAAGAGTGTTTCAAAACTGCTCTTTCAAGAGGAACGTTAAAGTCTGTGAGTTGAACTCACTCCTCAGAAAGAGGTTTCTGAGAATGGTTCTATCTAGTTTTCATCTGCATGTATTTCCTTTTCCAGTAGATGCCGTAGTCGCTCCATATATCCTCTTGCAGAAATTACAAAAAGTGTGTTTCCAAATTACTCTATCAAAGTCAGTTTCAACTCTGTGAGTTGAATGCACGCATGGCGAAGAAGTTTCTGAGATTGCTTCTGTCTAGTTTTTAGTTGAAGATATTTCATTTCCCAGCATAGGCTTCAAGGCGCTCCAAATATCCACTTGCAGATTGCACAAAAAGAGTGTTTCAAAACTCCTCTTTCAAAAGCAAGGTTCAAATATGTGAGCTGAATGTACTCATCACACAGTAGTTTCTGAGAATCCTTCTGTCTAGTTTGTAAGTGAAGATATTTCATTTCCCAGCATAGGACTCAGTGCGCTCCAAATATACAGTAGCAGATTCTACAAAAAGAGTGTTTCAAAACTGCTCTTTCAAAAGAAAGGTTCAAGTCTGTGAGTTGAATGCACTCATCACAAAGAGGTTTCTGAGAATTCTTCTGTCTAGTTTTTATGTGAAGATGTTTCCTTTTCCAGTATTGGCCTCAAACAGCTCCAAATATCCACTTGCAGATTCTACAAAAAGAGCGTTTCAAAACTCTTCTATCAAAAAGAAGGTTTCACTCCATGAGTAGAATAAAGTCATCACAAACAAGATTCTGAGAATGCTTCAGTCTAGTTTTAATGTGAAGATATTTCCTTTTCCAGCATAGGCCCCAAAGCGCTCGAAATAAACACTTACAGATCCTACAAAAGGAGTGTGTCAAAACCGTTCTATCAAAAGGAACGTTGAAGTCTGTGAGTTGAATGCACTCATCACACAGAAGTTTCTGAGAATGCTTCTGTCTAGTTTTTAGGTGAAGATATTTCATTTCCCAGCACAGGCCTCAATGCGCTAAAAATATACACTAGCAGATTCTACAAAAAGAGTGTTTCAAAACTGCTCTTTCAAAAGAAAGGTTCAAGTCTGTGAGTTGAATGCACTCATCACAAAGAGGTTTCTGAGAATGCTTTTGTCTAGTTTTTATGTGAAGATATTTCCTTTTCCAGAATTGGCCTCAAACAGCTCTAGATATCCACTTGAAGATTCAACAAAAAGAGAGTTTCAAAACTCTTCTATCGAAAAGAAGGTTCAACCCTGTGAGTAGAATGCAGTCATCACAAACCAGATTCTGAGAATGCTTCTGTCTAGTTTTTATGTGATGATATTTCCTTTTCCAGCATAGGCCCCAAAGCGCTCCAAATAAACACTTGCAGATTCTACAAAAGGAGTGTTTCCAAACTGTTCTATGAAAAGGAATGCTCAAGTCTGTGAGTTGAATGCACTCATCACACAGAAGTTTCTGAGAATGCTTCTGTCTAGTTTTTATTTGAAGATATTCCTTTTCCCAGCATAGGCCACAAAGCGCTCCAAATATCCACTTGCAGATTCTACAAAAAGAGTGTTTCAAAACTGCTCTTTCAAAAGGAACGTTCAAGTCTGTGAGTTGGATGCACTCATCATACAGAAGTTTCTGAGCATACTTCTGTCTAGTTTTTAGGTGAAGATATTTCATTTCCCAGCCTAGGCCTCAAAGCGTTCCAAATATCCACTTGCAGATTCTTCAATCAGAGTGTTTCAAAACTGCTCTTTCAAAAGGAACGTTCAAGTCTGTGAGTTGAAAGCTGTCATCATGAAGAAGTTTCTGAGAATGCTTCTGTCTAGTTCTTACGTGAAGATATTTCCTTTTCCTGCATAGGCCTCAAAGCCCTCCAAATAAACACTTGCACATTTTACAAAAGGAGTGTTACAAAACTGTTATATCAAAAGGAACGTTCGTGTCCGTGAGTTGAATGCACTCATCACACAGAAGTTTCTGAGAATGCTTCTGTCTAGTTCTTATGTGAAGATATTTCCTTTTCCAGCATAGACCTGAGAGCGCTCCAAATATCCACTTGCAGATTCTACAAAAAGAGTGTTTCAAAACTGCTCTTTCAAGAGGAACGTTCAAGTCTGTGAGTTGAACTCACTCCTCAGAAAGAGGTTTCTGAGAATGGTTCTATCTAGTTTTCATCTGCATGTATTTCCTTTTCCAGTAGATGCCGTAGTCGCTCCATATATCCTCTTGCAGAAATTACAAAAAGTGTGTTTCCAAATTACTCTATCAAAGTCAGTTTCAACTCTGTGAGTTGAATGCACGCATCGCGAAGAAGTTTCTGAGATTGCTTCTGTCTAGTTTTTAGTTGAAGATATTTCATTTCCCAGCATAGGCTTCAAGGCGCTCCAAATATCCACTTGCAGATTGCACAAAAAGAGTGTTTCAAAACTCCTCTTTCAAAAGCAAGGTTCAAATATGTGAGCTGAATGTACTCATCACACAGTAGTTTCTGAGAATCCTTCTGTCTAGTTTGTAAGTGAAGATATTTCATTTCCCAGCATAGGACTCAGTGCGCTCCAAATATACAGTAGCAGATTCTACAAAAAGAGTGTTTCAAAACTGCTCTTTCAAAAGAAAGATTCAAGTCTGTGAGTTGAATGCACTCATCACAAAGAGGTTTCTGAGAATTCTTCTGTCTAGTTTTTATGTGAAGATGTTTCCTTTTCCAGTATTGGCCTCAAACAGCTCCAAATATCCACTTGCAGATTCTACAAAAAGAGCGTTTCAAAACTCTTCTATCAAAAAGAAGGTTTCACTCCATGAGTAGAATAAAGTCATCACAAACAAGATTCTGAGAATGCTTCAGTCTAGTTTTAATGTGAAGATATTTCCTTTTCCAGCATAGGCCCCAAAGCGCTCGAAATAAACACTTACAGATCCTACAAAAGGAGTGTGTCAAAACCGTTCTATCAAAAGGAACGTTGAAGTCTGTGAGTTGAATGCACTCATCACACAGAAGTTTCTGAGAATGCTTCTGTCTAGTTTTTAGGTGAAGATATTTCATTTCCCAGCACAGGCCTGAATGCGCTAAAAATATACACTAGCAGATTCTACAAAAAGAGTGTTTCAAAACTGCTCTTTCAAAAGAAAGGTTCAAGTCTGTGAGTTGAATGCACTCATCACAAAGAGGTTTCTGAGAATGCTTTTGTCTAGTTTTTATGTGAAGATATTTCCTTTTCCAGAATTGGCCTCAAACAGCTCTAGATATCCACTTGAAGATTCAACAAAAAGAGAGTTTCAAAACTCTTCTATCGAAAAGAAGGTTCAACCCTGTGAGTAGAATGCAGTCATCACAAACCAGATTCTGAGAATGCTTCTGTCTAGTTTTTATGTGATGATATTTCCTTTTCCAGCATAGGCCCCAAAGCGCTCCAAATAAACACTTGCAGATTCTACAAAAGGAGTGTTTCCAAACTGTTCTATGAAAAGGAATGCTCAAGTCTGTGAGTTGAATGCACTCATCACACAGAAGTTTCTGAGAATGCTTCTGTCTAGTTTTTATTTGAAGATATTCCTTTTCCCAGCATAGGCCACAAAGCGCTCCAAATATCCACTTGCAGATTCTACAAAAAGAGTGTTTCAAAACTGCTCTTTCAAAAGGAACGTTCAAGTCTGTGAGTTGGATGCACTCATCATACAGAAGTTTCTGAGCATACTTCTGTCTAGTTTTTAGGTGAAGATATTTCATTTCCCAGCCTAGGCCTCAAAGCGTTCCAAATATCCACTTGCAGATTCTTCAATCAGAGTGTTTCAAAACTGCTCTTTCAAAAGGAACGTTCAACTCTGTGAGTTGAAAGCTGTCATCATGAAGAAGTTTCTGAGAATGCTTCTGTCTAGTTCTTACGTGAAGATATTTCCTTTTCCTGCATAGGCCTCAAAGCCCTCCAAATAAACACTTGCACATTTTACAAAAGGAGTGTTACAAAACTGTTATATCAAAAGGAACGTTCGTGTCCGTGAGTTGAATGCACTCATCACACAGAAGTTTCTGAGAATGCTTCTGTCTAGTTCTTATGTGAAGATATTTCCTTTTCCAGCATAGACCTGAGAGCGCTCCAAATATCCACTTGCAGATTCTACAAAAAGAGTGTTTCAAAACTGCTCTTTCAAGAGGAACGTTCAAGTCTGTGAGTTGAACTCACTCCTCAGAAAGAGGTTTCTGAGAATGGTTCTATCTAGTTTTCATCTGCATGTATTTCCTTTTCCACTAGATGCCGTAGTCGCTCCATATATCCTCTTGCAGAAATTACAAAAAGTGTGTTTCCAAATTACTCTATCAAAGTCAGTTTCAACTCTGTGAGTTGAATGCACGCATGGCGAAGAAGTTTCTGAGATTGCTTCTGTCTAGTTTTTAGTTGAAGATATTTCATTTCCCAGCATAGGCTTCAAGGCGCTCCAAATATCCACTTGCAGATTGCACAAAAAGAGAGTTTCAAAACTCCTCTTTCAAAAGCAAGGTTCAAATATGTGAGTTGAATGTACTCATCACACAGTAGTTTCTGAGAATCCTTCTGTCTAGTTTGTAAGTGAAGATATTTCATTTCCCAGCATAGGACTCAGTGCGCTCCAAATATACAGTAGCAGATTCTACAAAAAGAGTGTTTCAAAACTGCTCTTTCAAAAGAAAGGTTCAAGTCTGTGAGTTGAATGCACTCATCACAAAGAGGTTTCTGAGAATTCTTCTGTCTAGTTTTTATGTGAAGATGTTTCCTTTTCCAGTATTGGCCTCAAACAGCTCCAAATATCCACTTGCAGATTCTACAAAAAGAGCGTTTCAAAACTATTCTATCAAAAAGAAGGTTTCACTCCATGAGTAGAATAAAGTCATCACAAACAAGATTCTGAGAATGCTTCAGTCTAGTTTTAATGTGAAGATATTTCCTTTTCCAGCATAGGCCCCAAAGCGCTCGAAATAAACACTTACAGATCCTACAAAAGGAGTGTGTCAAAACCGTTCTATCAAAAGGAACGTTGAAGTCTGTGAGTTGAATGCACTCATCACACAGAAGTTTCTGAGAATGCTTCTGTCTAGTTTTTAGGTGAAGATATTTCATTTCCCAGCACAGGCCTCAATGCGCTAAAAATATACACTAGCAGATTCTACAAAAAGAGTGTTTCAAAACTGCTCTTTCAAAAGAAAGGTTCAAGTCTGTGAGTTGAATGCACTCATCACAAAGAGGTTTCTGAGAATGCTTTTGTCTAGTTTTTATGTGAAGATATTTCCTTTTCCAGAATTGGCCTCAAACAGCTCTAGATATCCACTTGAAGATTCAACAAAAAGAGAGTTTCAAAACTCTTCTATCGAAAAGAAGGTTCAACCCTGTGAGTAGAATGCAGTCATCACAAACCAGATTCTGAGAATGCTTCTGTCTAGTTTTTATGTGATGATATTTCCTTTTCCAGCATAGGCCCCAAAGCGCTCCAAATAAACACTTGCAGATTCTACAAAAGGAGTGTTTCCAAACTGTTCTATGAAAAGGAATGCTCAAGTCTGTGAGTTGAATGCACTCATCACACAGAAGTTTCTGAGAATGCTTCTGTCTAGTTTTTATTTGAAGATATTCCTTTTCCCAGCATAGGCCACAAAGCGCTCCAAATATCCACTTGCAGATTCTACAAAAAGAGTGTTTCAAAACTGCTCTTTCAAAAGGAACGTTCAAGTCTGTGAGTTGGATGCACTCATCATACAGAAGTTTCTGAGCATCCTTCTGTCTAGTTTTTAGGTGAAGATATTTCATTTCCCAGCCTAGGCCTCAAAGCGTTCCAAATATCCACTTGCAGATTCTTCAATCAGAGTGTTTCAAAACTGCTCTTTCAAAAGGAACGTTCAAGTCTGTGAGTTGAAAGCTGTCATCATGAAGAAGTTTCTGAGAATGCTTCTGTCTAGTTCTTACGTGAAGATATTTCCTTTTCCTGCATAGGCCTCAAAGCCCTCCAAATAAACACTTGCACATTTTACAAAAGGAGTGTTACAAAACTGTTATATCAAAAGGAACGTTCGTGTCTGTGAGTTGAATGCACTCATCACACAGAAGTTTCTGAGAATGCTTCTGTCTAGTTCTTATGTGAAGATATTTCCTTTTCCAGCATAGACCTGAGAGCGCTCCAAATATCCACTTGCAGATTCTACAAAAAGAGTGTTTCATAACTGCTCTTTCAAGAGGAACGTTCAAGTCTGTGAGTTGAACTCACTCCTCAGAAAGAGGTTTCTGAGAATGGTTCTATTTAGTTTTCATCTGCATGTATTTCCTTTTCCACTAGATGCCGTAGTCGCTCCATATATCCTCTTGCAGAAATTACAAAAAGTGTGTTTCCAAATTACTCTATCAAAGTCAGTTTCAACTCTGTGAGTTGAATGCACGCAACGCGAAGAAGTTTCTGAGATTGCTTCTGTCTAGTTTTTAGTTGAAGATATTTCATTTCCCAGCATAGGCTTCAAGGCGCTCCAAATATCCACTTGCAGATTGCACAAAAAGAGTGTTTCAAAACTCCTCTTTCAAAAGCAAGGTTCAAATATGTGAGCTGAATGTACTCATCACACAGTAGTTTCTGAGAATCCTTCTGTCTAGTTTGTAAGTGAAGATATTTCATTTCCCAGCATAGGACTCAGTGCGCTCCAAATATACAGTAGCAGATTCTACAAAAAGAGTGTTTCAAAACTGCTCTTTCAAAAGAAAGGTTCAAGTCTGTGAGTTGAATGCACTCATCACAAAGAGGTTTCTGAGAATTCTTCTGTCTAGTTTTTATGTGAAGATGTTTCCTTTTCCAGTATTGGCCTCAAACAGCTCCAAATATCCACTTGCAGATTCTACAAAAAGAGCGTTTCAAAACTCTTCTATCAAAAAGAAGGTTTCACTCCATGAGTAGAATAAAGTCATCACAAACAAGATTCTGAGAATGCTTCAGTCTAGTTTTAATGTGAAGATATTTCCTTTTCCAGCATAGGCCCCAAAGCGCTCGAAATAAACACTTGCAGATTCTACAAAAGGAGTGTTTCCAAACTGTTCTATGAAAAGGAATGCTCAAGTCTGTGAGTTGAATGCACTCATCACACAGAAGTTTCTGAGAATGCTTCTGTCTAGTTTTTATTTGAAGATATTCCTTTTCCCAGCATAGGCCACAAAGCGCTCCAAATATCCACTTGCAGATTCTACAAAAAGAGTGTTTCAAAACTGCTCTTTCAAAAGGAACGTTCAAGTCTGTGAGTTGGATGCACTCATCATACAGAAGTTTCTGAGCATACTTCTGTCTAGTTTTTAGGTGAAGATATTTCATTTCCCAGCCTAGGCCTCAAAGCGTTCCAAATATCCACTTGCAGATTCTTCAATCAGAGTGTTTCAAAACTGCTCTTTCAAAAGGAACGTTCAAGTCTGTGAGTTGAAAGCTGTCATCATGAAGAAGTTTCTGAGAATGCTTCTGTCTAGTTCTTACGTGAAGATATTTCCTTTTCCTGCATAGGCCTCAAAGCCCTCCAAATAAACACTTGCACATTTTACAAAAGGAGTGTTACAAAACTGTTATATCAAAAGGAACGTTCGTGTCCGTGAGTTGAATGCACTCATCACACAGAAGTTTCTGAGAATGCTTCTGTCTAGTTCTTATGTGAAGATATTTCCTTTTCCAGCATAGACCTGAGAGCGCTCCAAATATCCACTTGCAGATTCTACAAAAAGAGTGTTTCAAAACTGCTCTTTCAAGAGGAACGTTAAAGTCTGTGAGTTGAACTCACTCCTCAGAAAGAGGTTTCTGAGAATGGTTCTATCTAGTTTTCATCTGCATGTATTTCCTTTTCCACTAGATGCCGTAGTCGCTCCATATATCCTCTTGCAGAAATTACAAAAAGTGTGTTTCCAAATTACTCTATCAAAGTCAGTTTCAACTCTGTGAGTTGAATGCACGCATGGCGAAGAAGTTTCTGAGATTGCTTCTGTCTAGTTTTTAGTTGAAGATATTTCATTTCCCAGCATAGGCTTCAAGGCGCTCCAAATATCCACTTGCAGATTGCACAAAAAGAGTGTTTCAAAACTCCTCTTTCAAAAGCAAGGTTCAAATATGTGAGCTGAATGTACTCATCACACAGTAGTTTCTGAGAATCCTTCTGTCTAGTTTGTAAGTGAAGATATTTCATTTCCCAGCATAGGACTCAGTGCGCTCCAAATATACAGTAGCAGATTCTACAAAAAGAGTGTTTCAAAACTGCTCTTTCAAAAGAAAGGTTCAAGTCTGTGAGTTGAATGCACTCATCACAAAGAGGTTTCTGAGAATTCTTCTGTCTAGTTTTTATGTGAAGATGTTTCCTTTTCCAGTATTGGCCTCAAACAGCTCCAAATATCCACTTGCAGATTCTACAAAAAGAGCGTTTCAAAACTCTTCTATCAAAAAGAAGGTTTCACTCCATGAGTAGAATAAAGTCATCACAAACAAGATTCTGAGAATGCTTCAGTCTAGTTTTAATGTGAAGATATTTCCTTTTCCAGCATAGGCCCCAAAGCGCTCGAAATAAACACTTACAGATCCTACAAAAGGAGTGTGTCAAAACCGTTCTATCAAAAGGAACGTTGAAGTCTGTGAGTTGAATGCACTCATCACACAGAAGTTTCTGAGAATGCTTCTGTCTAGTTTTTAGGTGAAGATATTTCATTTCCCAGCACAGGCCTCAATGCGCTAAAAATATACACTAGCAGATTCTACAAAAAGAGTGTTTCAAAACTGCTCTTTCAAAAGAAAGGTTCAAGTCTGTGAGTTGAATGCACTCATCACAAAGAGGTTTCTGAGAATGCTTTTGTCTAGTTTTTATGTGAAGATATTTCCTTTTCCAGAATTGGCCTCAAACAGCTCTAGATATCCACTTGAAGATTCAACAAAAAGAGAGTTTCAAAACTCTTCTATCGAAAAGAAGGTTCAACCCTGTGAGTAGAATGCAGTCATCACAAACCAGATTCTGAGAATGCTTCTGTCTAGTTTTTATGTGATGATATTTCCTTTTCCAGCATAGGCCCCAAAGCGCTCCAAATAAACACTTGCAGATTCTACAAAAGGAGTGTTTCCAAACTGTTCTATGAAAAGGAATGCTCAAGTCTGTGAGTTGAATGCACTCATCACACAGAAGTTTCTGAGAATGCTTCTGTCTAGTTTTTATTTGAAGATATTCCTTTTCCCAGCATAGGCCACAAAGCGCTCCAAATATCCACTTGCAGATTCTACAAAAAGAGTGTTTCAAAACTGCTCTTTCAAAAGGAACGTTCAAGTCTGTGAGTTGGATGCACTCATCATACAGAAGTTTCTGAGCATACTTCTGTCTAGTTTTTAGGTGAAGATATTTCATTTCCCAGCCTAGGCCTCAAAGCGTTCCAAATATCCACTTGCAGATTCTTCAATCAGAGTGTTTCAAAACTGCTCTTTCAAAAGGAACGTTCAAGTCTGTGAGTTGAAAGCTGTCATCATGAAGAAGTTTCTGAGAATGCTTCTGTCTAGTTCTTACGTGAAGATATTTCCTTTTCCTGCATAGGCCTCAAAGCCCTCCAAATAAACACTTGCACATTTTACAAAAGGAGTGTTACAAAACTGTTATATCAAAAGGAACGTTCGTGTCCGTGAGTTGAATGCACTCATCACACAGAAGTTTCTGAGAATGCTTCTGTCTAGTTCTTATGTGAAGATATTTCCTTTTCCAGCATAGACCTGAGAGCGCTCCAAATATCCACTTGCAGATTCTACAAAAAGAGTGTTTCAAAACTGCTCTTTCAAGAGGAACGTTCAAGTCTGTGAGTTGAACTCACTCCTCAGAAAGAGGTTTCTGAGAATGGTTCTATCTAGTTTTCATCTGCATGTATTTCCTTTTCCAGTAGATGCCGTAGTCGCTCCATATATCCTCTTGCAGAAATTACAAAAAGTGTGTTTCCAAATTACTCTATCAAAGTCAGTTTCAACTCTGTGAGTTGAATGCACGCATCGCGAAGAAGTTTCTGAGATTGCTTCTGTCTAGTTTTTAGTTGAAGATATTTCATTTCCCAGCATAGGCTTCAAGGCGCTCCAAATATCCACTTGCAGATTGCACAAAAAGAGTGTTTCAAAACTCCTCTTTCAAAAGCAAGGTTCAAATATGTGAGCTGAATGTACTCATCACACAGTAGTTTCTGAGAATCCTTCTGTCTAGTTTGTAAGTGAAGATATTTCATTTCCCAGCATAGGACTCAGTGCGCTCCAAATATACAGTAGCAGATTCTACAAAAAGAGTGTTTCAAAACTGCTCTTTCAAAAGAAAGATTCAAGTCTGTGAGTTGAATGCACTCATCACAAAGAGGTTTCTGAGAATTCTTCTGTCTAGTTTTTATGTGAAGATGTTTCCTTTTCCAGTATTGGCCTCAAACAGCTCCAAATATCCACTTGCAGATTCTACAAAAAGAGCGTTTCAAAACTCTTCTATCAAAAAGAAGGTTTCACTCCATGAGTAGAATAAAGTCATCACAAACAAGATTCTGAGAATGCTTCAGTCTAGTTTTAATGTGAAGATATTTCCTTTTCCAGCATAGGCCCCAAAGCGCTCGAAATAAACACTTACAGATCCTACAAAAGGAGTGTGTCAAAACCGTTCTATCAAAAGGAACGTTGAAGTCTGTGAGTTGAATGCACTCATCACACAGAAGTTTCTGAGAATGCTTCTGTCTAGTTTTTAGGTGAAGATATTTCATTTCCCAGCACAGGCCTGAATGCGCTAAAAATATACACTAGCAGATTCTACAAAAAGAGTGTTTCAAAACTGCTCTTTCAAAAGAAAGGTTCAAGTCTGTGAGTTGAATGCACTCATCACAAAGAGGTTTCTGAGAATGCTTTTGTCTAGTTTTTATGTGAAGATATTTCCTTTTCCAGAATTGGCCTCAAACAGCTCTAGATATCCACTTGAAGATTCAACAAAAAGAGAGTTTCAAAACTCTTCTATCGAAAAGAAGGTTCAACCCTGTGAGTAGAATGCAGTCATCACAAACCAGATTCTGAGAATGCTTCTGTCTAGTTTTTATGTGATGATATTTCCTTTTCCAGCATAGGCCCCAAAGCGCTCCAAATAAACACTTGCAGATTCTACAAAAGGAGTGTTTCCAAACTGTTCTATGAAAAGGAATGCTCAAGTCTGTGAGTTGAATGCACTCATCACACAGAAGTTTCTGAGAATGCTTCTGTCTAGTTTTTATTTGAAGATATTCCTTTTCCCAGCATAGGCCACAAAGCGCTCCAAATATCCACTTGCAGATTCTACAAAAAGAGTGTTTCAAAACTGCTCTTTCAAAAGGAACGTTGAAGTCTGAGAGTTGGATGCACTCATCATACAGAAGTTTCTGAGCATCCTTCTGTCTAGTTTTTAGGTGAAGATATTTCATTTCCCAGCCTAGGCCTCAAAGCGTTCCAAATATCCACTTGCAGATTCTTCAATCAGAGTGTTTCAAAACTGCTCTTTCAAAAGGAACGTTCAAGTCTGCGAGTTGAAAGCTGTCATCATGAAGAAGTTTCTGAGAATGCTTCTGTCTAGTTCTTACGTGAAGATATTTCCTTTTCCTGCATAGGCCTCAAAGCCCTCCAAATAAACACTTGCACATTTTACAAAAGGAGTGTTACAAAACTGTTATATCAAAAGGAACGTTCGTGTCCGTGAGTTGAATGCACTCATCACACAGAAGTTTCTGAGAATGCTTCTGTCTAGTTCTTATGTGAAGATATTTCCTTTTCCAGCATAGACCTGAGAGCGCTCCAAATATCCACTTGCAGATTCTACAAAAAGAGTGTTTCAAAACTGCTCTTTCAAGAGGAACGTTCAAGTCTGTGAGTTGAACTCACTCCTCAGAAAGAGGTTTCTGAGAATGGTTCTATCTAGTTTTCATCTGCATGTATTTCCTTTTCCACTAGATGCCGTAGTCGCTCCATATATCCTCTTGCAGAAATTACAAAAAGTGTGTTTCCAAATTACTCTATCAAAGTCAGTTTCAACTCTGTGAGTTGAATGCACGCATCGCGAAGAAGTTTCTGAGATTGCTTCTGTCTAGTTTTTAGTTGAAGATATTTCATTTCCCAGCATAGGCTTCAAGGCGCTCCAAATATCCACTTGCAGATTGCACAAAAAGAGTGTTTCAAAACTCCTCTTTCAAAAGCAAGGTTCAAATATGTGAGCTGAATGTACTCATCACACAGTAGTTTCTGAGAATCCTTCTGTCTAGTTTGTAAGTGAAGATATTTCATTTCCCAGCATAGGATTCAGTGCGCTCCAAATATAAAGTAGCAGATTCTACAAAAAGAGTGTTTCAAAACTGCTCTTTCAAAAGAAAGGTTCAAGTCTGTGAGTTGAATGCACTCATCACAAAGAGGTTTCTGAGAATTCTTCTGTCTAGTTTTTATGTGAAGATGTTTCCTTTTCCAGTATTGGCCTCAAACAGCTCCAAATATCCACTTGCAGATTCTACAAAAAGAGCGTTTCAAAACTCTTCTATCAAAAAGAAGGTTTCACTCCATGAGTAGAATAAAGTCATCACAAACAAGATTCTGAGAATGCTTCAGTCTAGTTTTAATGTGAAGATATTTCCTTTTCCAGCATAGGCCCCAAAGCGCTCGAAATAAACACTTACAGATCCTACAAAAGGAGTGTGTCAAAACCGTTCTATCAAAAGGAACGTTGAAGTCTGTGAGTTGAATGCACTCATCACACAGAAGTTTCTGAGAATGCTTCTGTCTAGTTTTTAGGTGAAGATATTTCATTTCCCAGCACAGGCCTCAATGCGCTAAAAATATACACTAGCAGATTCTACAAAAAGAGTGTTTCAAAACTGCTCTTTCAAAAGAAAGGTTCAAGTCTGTGAGTTGAATGCACTCATCACAAAGAGGTTTCTGAGAATGCTTTTGTCTAGTTTTTATGTGAAGATATTTCCTTTTCCAGAATTGGCCTCAAACAGCTCTAGATATCCACTTGAAGATTCTACAAAAAGAGAGTTTCAAAACTCTTCTATCGAAAAGAAGGTTCAACCCTGTGAGTAGAATGCAGTCATCACAAACCAGATTCTGAGAATGCTTCTGTCTAGTTTTTATGTGATGATATTTCCTTTTCCAGCATAGGCCCCAAAGCGCTCCAAATAAACACTTGCAGATTCTACAAAAGGAGTGTTTCCAAACTGTTCTATGAAAAGGAATGCTCAAGTCTGTGAGTTGAATGCACTCATCACACAGAAGTTTCTGAGAATGCTTCTGTCTAGTTTTTATTTGAAGATATTCCTTTTCCCAGCATAGGCCACAAAGCGCTCCAAATATCCACTTGCAGATTCTACAAAAAGAGTGTTTCAAAACTGCTCTTTCAAAAGGAACGTCCAAGTCTGTGAGTTGGATGCACTCATCATACAGAAGTTTCTGAGCATCCTTCTGTCTAGTTTTTAGGTGAAGATATTTCATTTCCCAGCCTAGGCCTCAAAGCGTTCCAAATATCCACTTGCAGATTCTTCAATCAGAGTGTTTCAAAACTGCTCTTTCAAAAGGAACGTTCAAGTCTGTGAGTTGAAAGCTGTCATCATGAAGAAGTTTCTGAGAATGCTTCTGTCTAGTTCTTACGTGAAGATATTTCCTTTTCCTGCATAGGCCTCAAAGCCCTCCAAATAAACACTTGCACATTTTACAAAAGGAGTGTTACAAAACTGTTATATCAAAAGGAACGTTCGTGTCCGTGAGTTGAATGCACTCATCACACAGAAGTTTCTGAGAATGCTTCTGTCTAGTTCTAATGTGAAGATATTTCCTTTTCCAGCATAGACCTGAGAGCGCTCCAAATATCCACTTGCAGATTCTACAAAAAGAGTGTTTCAAAACTGCTCTTTCAAGAGGAACGTTCAAGTCTGTGAGTTGAACTCACTCCTCAGAAAGAGGTTTCTGAGAATGGTTCTATCTAGTTTTCATCTGCATGTATTTCCTTTTCCACTAGATGCCGTAGTCGCTCCATATATCCTCTTGCAGAAATTACAAAAAGTGTGTTTCCAAATTACTCTATCAAAGTCAGTTTCGACTCTGTGAGTTGAATGCACGCATGGCGAAGAAGTTTCTGAGATTGCTTCTGTCTAGTTTTTAGTTGAAGATATTTCATTTCCCAGCATAGGCTTCAAGGCGCTCCAAATATCCACTTGCAGATTGCACAAAAAGAGTGTTTCAAAACTCCTCTTTCAAAAGCAAGGTTCAAATATGTGAGCTGAATGTACTCATCACACAGTAGTTTCTGAGAATCCTTCTGTCTAGTTTGTAAGTGAAGATATTTCATTTCCCAGCATAGGACTCAGTGCGCTCCAAATATACAGTAGCAGATTGTACAAAAAGAGTGTTTCAAAACTGCTCTTTCAAAAGAAAGGTTCAAGTCTGTGAGTTGAATGCACTCATCACAAAGAGGTTTCTGAGAATTCTTCTGTCTAGTTTTTATGTGAAGATGTTTCCTTTTCCAGTATTGGCCTCAAACAGCTCCAAATATCCACTTGCAGATTCTACAAAAAGAGCGTTTCAAAACTCTTCTATCAAAAAGAAGGTTTCACTCCATGAGTAGAATAAAGTCATCACAAACAAGATTCTGAGAATGCTTCAGTCTAGTTTTAATGTGAAGATATTTCCTTTTCCAGCATAGGCCCCAAAGCGCTCGAAATAAACACTTACAGATCCTACAAAAGGAGTGTGTCAAAACCGTTCTATCAAAAGGAACGTTGAAGTCTGTGAGTTGAATGCACTCATCACACAGAAGTTTCTGAGAATGCTTCTGTCTAGTTTTTAGGTGAAGATATTTCATTTCCCAGCACAGGCCTCAATGCGCTAAAAATATACACTAGCAGATTCTACAAAAAGAGTGTTTCAAAACTGCTCTTTCAAAAGAAAGGTTCAAGTCTGTGAGTTGAATGCACTCATCACAAAGAGGTTTCTGAGAATGCTTTTGTCTAGTTTTTATGTGAAGATATTTCCTTTTCCAGAATTGGCCTCAAACAGCTCTAGATATCCACTTGAAGATTCTACAAAAAGAGAGTTTCAAAACTCTTCTATCGAAAAGAAGGTTCAACCCTGTGAGTAGAATGCAGTCATCACAAACCAGATTCTGAGAATGCTTCTGTCTAGTTTTTATGTGATGATATTTCCTTTTCCAGCATAGGCCCCAAAGCGCTCCAAATAAACACTTGCAGATTCTACAAAAGGAGTGTTTCCAAACTGTTCTATGAAAAGGAATGCTCAAGTCTGTGAGTTGAATGCACTCATCACACAGAAGTTTCTGAGAATGCTTCTGTCTAGTTTTTATTTGAAGATATTCCTTTTCCCAGCATAGGCCACAAAGCGCTCCAAATATCCACTTGCAGATTCTACAAAAAGAGTGTTTCAAAACTGCTCTTTCAAAAGGAACGTTCAAGTCTGTGAGTTGGATGCACTCATCATACAGAAGTTTCTGAGCATACTTCTGTCTAGTTTTTAGGTGAAGATATTTCATTTCCCAGCCTAGGCCTCAAAGCGTTCCAAATATCCACTTGCAGATTCTTCAAACAGAGTGTTTCAAAACTGCTCTTTCAAAAGGAACGTTCAAGTCTGTGAGTTGAAAGCTGTCATCATGAAGAAGTTTCTGAGAATGCTTCTGTCTAGTTCTTACGTGAAGATATTTCCTTTTCCTGCATAGGCCTCAAAGCCCTCCAAATAAACACTTGCACATTTTAAAAATGGAGTGTTACAAAACTGTTATATCAAAAGGAACGTTCGTGTCCGTGAGTTGAATGCACTCATCACACAGAAGTTTCTGAGAATGCTTCTGTCTAGTTCTTATGTGAAGATATTTCCTTTTCCAGCATAGACCTGAGAGCGCTCCAAATATCCACTTGCAGATTCTACAAAAAGAGTGTTTCAAAACTGCTCTTTCAAGAGGAACGTTCAAGTCTGTGAGTTGAACTCACTCCTCAGAAAGATGTTTCTGGGATTGGTTCTATCTAGTTTTCATCTGCATGTATTTCCTTTTCCACTAGATGCCGTAGTCGCTCCATATATCCTCTTGCAGAAATTACAAAAAGTGTGTTTCCAAATTACTCTATCAAAGTCAGTTTCGACTCTGTGAGTTGAATGCACGCATCGCGAAGAAGTTTCTGAGATTGCTTCTGTCTAGTTTTTAGTTGAAGATATTTCATTTCCCAGCATAGGCTTCAAGGCGCTCCAAATATCCACTTGCAGATTGCACAAAAAGAGTGTTTCAAAACTCCTCTTTCAAAAGCAAGGTTCAAATATGTGAGCTGAATGTACTCATCACACAGTAGTTTCTGAGAATCCTTCTGTCTAGTTTGTAAGTGAAGATATTTCATTTCCCAGCATAGGACTCAGTGCGCTCCAAATATACAGTAGCAGATTCTACAAAAAGAGTGTTTCAAAACTGCTCTTTCAAAAGAAAGGTTCAAGTCTGTGAGTTGAATGCACTCATCACAAAGAGGTTTCTGAGAATTCTTCTGTCTAGTTTTTATGTGAAGATGTTTCCTTTTCCAGTATTGGCCTCAAACAGCTCCAAATATCCACTTGCAGATTCTACAAAAAGAGCGTTTCAAAACTCTTCTATCAAAAAGAAGGTTTCACTCCATGAGTAGAATAAAGTCATCACAAACAAGATTCTGAGAATGCTTCAGTCTAGTTTTAATGTGAAGATATTTCCTTTTCCAGCATAGGCCCCAAAGCGCTCGAAATAAACACTTACAGATCCTACAAAAGGAGTGTGTCAAAACCGTTCTATCAAAAGGAACGTTGAAGTCTGTGAGTTGAATGCACTCATCACACAGAAGTTTCTGAGAATGCTTCTGTCTAGTTTTTAGGTGAAGATATTTCATTTCCCAGCACAGGCCTCAATGCGCTAAAAATATACACTAGCAGATTCTACAAAAAGAGTGTTTCAAAACTGCTCTTTCAAAAGAAAGGTTCAAGTCTGTGAGTTGAATGCACTCATCACAAAGAGGTTTCTGAGAATGCTTTTGTCTAGTTTTTATGTGAAGATATTTCCTTTTCCAGAATTGGCCTCAAACAGCTCTAGATATCCACTTGAAGATTCTACAAAAAGAGAGTTTCAAAACTCTTCTATCGAAAAGAAGGTTCAACCCTGTGAGTAGAATGCAGTCATCACAAACCAGATTCTGAGAATGCTTCTGTCTAGTTTTTATGTGATGATATTTCCTTTTCCAGCATAGGCCCCAAAGCGCTCCAAATAAACACTTGCAGATTCTACAAAAGGAGTGTTTCCAAACTGTTCTATGAAAAGGAATGCTCAAGTCTGTGAGTTGAATGCACTCATCACACAGAAGTTTCTGAGAATGCTTCTGTCTAGTTTTTATTTGAAGATATTCCTTTTCCCAGCATAGGCCACAAAGCGCTCCAAATATCCACTTGCAGATTCTACAAAAAGAGTGTTTCAAAACTGCTCTTTCAAAAGGAACGTTCAAGTCTGTGAGTTGGATGCACTCATCATACAGAAGTTTCTGAGCATCCTTCTGTCTAGTTTTTAGGTGAAGATATTTCATTTCCCAGCCTAGGCCTCAAAGCGTTCCAAATATCCACTTGCAGATTCTTCAATCAGAGTGTTTCAAAACTGCTCTTTCAAAAGGAACGTTCAAGTCTGTGAGTTGAAAGCTGTCATCATGAAGAAGTTTCTGAGAATGCTTCTGTCTAGTTCTTACGTGAAGATATTTCCTTTTCCTGCATAGGCCTCAAAGCCCTCCAAATAAACACTTGCACATTTTACAAAAGGAGTGTTACAAAACTGTTATATCAAAAGGAACGTTCGTGTCCGTGAGTTGAATGCACTCATCACACAGAAGTTTCTGAGAATGCTTCTGTCTAGTTCTTATGTGAAGATATTTCCTTTTCCAGCATAGACCTGAGAGCGCTCCAAATATCCACTTGCAGATTCTACAAAAAGAGTGTTTCAAAACTGCTCTTTCAAGAGGAACGTTCAAGTCTGTGAGTTGAACTCACTCCTCAGAAAGAGGTTTCTGAGAATGGTTCTATCTAGTTTTCATCTGCATGTATTTCCTTTTCCACTAGATGCCGTAGTCGCTCCATATATCCTCTTGCAGAAATTACAAAAAGTGTGTTTCCAAATTACTCTATCAAAGTCAGTTTCAACTCTGTGAGTTGAATGCACGCACGGCGAAGAAGTTTCTGAGATTGCTTCTGTCTAGTTTTTAGTTGAAGATATTTCATTTCCCAGCATAGGCTTCAAGGTGCTCCAAATATCCACTTGCAGATTGCACAAAAAGAGTGTTTCAAAACTCCTCTTTCAAAAGCAAGGTTCAAATATGTGAGCTGAATGTACTCATCACACAGTAGTTTCTGAGAATCCTTCTGTCTAGTTTGTAAGTGAAGATATTTCATTTCCCAGCATAGGACTCAGTGCGCTCCAAATATACAGTAGCAGATTGTACAAAAAGAGTGTTTCAAAACTGCTCTTTCAAAAGAAAGGTTGAAGACTGTGAGTTGAATGCACTCATCACAAAGGGGTTTCTGAGAATTCTTCTGTCTAGTTTTTATGTGAAGATGTTTCCTTTTCCAGTATTGGCCTCAAACATCTCCAAATATCCACTTGCAGATTCTACAAAAAGAGCGTTTCAAAACTCTTCTATCAAAAAGAAGGTTTCACTCCATGAGTAGAATAAAGTCATCACAAACAAGATTCTGAGAATGCTTCAGTCTAGTTTTAATGTGAAGATATTTCCTTTTCCAGCATAGGCCCCAAAGCGCTCGAAATAAACACTTACAGATCCTACAAAAGGAGTGTGTCAAAACCGTTCTATCAAAAGGAACGTTGAAGTCTGTGAGTTGAATGCACTCATCACACAGAAGTTTCTGAGAATGCTTCTGTCTAGTTTTTAGGTGAAGATATTTCATTTCCCAGCACAGGCCTCAATGCGCTAAAAAAATACACTAGCAGATTCTACAAAAAGAGTGTTTCAAAACTGCTCTTTCAAAAGAAAGGTTCAAGCCTGTGAGTTGAATGCACTCATCACAAAGAGGTTTCTGAGAATGCTTTTGTCTAGTTTTTATGTGAAGATATTTCCTTTTCCAGAATTGGCCTCAAACAGCTCTAGATATCCACTTGAAGATTCTACAAAAAGAGAGTTTCAAAACTCTTCTATCGAAAAGAAGGTTCAACCCTGTGAGTAGAATGCAGTCATCACAAACCAGATTCTGAGAATGCTTCTGTCTAGTTTTTATGTGATGATATTTCCTTTTCCAGCATAGGCCCCAAAGCGCTCCAAATAAACACTTGCAGATTCTACAAAAGGATTGTTTCCAAACTGTTCTATGAAAAGGAATGCTCAAGTCTGTGAGCTGAATGCACTCATCACACAGAAGTTTCTGAGAATGCTTCTGTCTAGTTTTTATTTGAAGATATTCCTTTTCCCAGCATAGGCCACAAAGCGCTCCAAATATCCACTTGCAGATTCTACAAAAAGAGTGTTTCAAAACTGCTCTTTCAAAAGGAACGTTCAAGTCTGTGAGTTGGATGCACTCATCATACAGAAGTTTCTGAGCATCCTTCTGTCTAGTTTTTAGGTGAAGATATTTCATTTCCCAGCCTAGGCCTCAAAGCGTTCCAAATATCCACTTGCAGATTCTTCAATCAGAGTGTTTCAAAACTGCTCTTTCAAAAGGAACGTTCAAGTCTGCGAGTTGAAAGCTGTCATCATGAAGAAGTTTCTGAGAATGCTTCTGTCTAGTTCTTACGTGAAGGTATTTCCTTTTCCTGCCTAGGCCTCAAAGCCCTCCAAATAAACACTTGCACATATTACAAAAGGAGTGTTACAAAACTGTTATATCAAAAGGAACGTTCGTGTCCGTGAGTTGAATGCACTCATCACACAGAAGTTTCTGAGAATGCTTCTGTCTAGTTCTTATGTGAAGATATTTCCTTTTCCAGCATAGACCTGAGAGCGCTCCAAATATCCACTTGCAGATTCTACAAAAAGAGAGTTTCAAAACTGCTCTTTCAAGAGGAACGTTCAAGTCTGTGAGTTGAACTCACTCCTCAGAAAGAGGTTTCTGAGAATGGTTCTATCTAGTTTTCATCTGCATGTATTTCCTTTTCCACTAGATGCCATAGTCGCTCCATATATCCTCTTGCAGAAATTACAAAAAGTGTGTTTCCAAATTACTCTATCAAATTCAGTTTTGACTCTGTGAGTTGAATGCACGCATCTCGAAGAAGTTTCTGAGATTGCTTCTGTCTAGTTTTTAGTTGAAGATATTTCATTTTCCTGCATAGGCTTCAAGGCGCTCCAAATATCCACTTGCAGATTGCACAAAAAGAGTGTTTCAAAACTCCTCTTTCAAAAGCAAGGTTCAAATATGTGAGCTGAATGTACTCATCACACAGTAGTTTCTGAGAATCCTTCTGTCTAGTTTGTAAGTGAAGATATTTCATTTCCCAGCATAGGACTCAGTGTGCTCCAAATATACAGTAGCAGATTCTACAAAAAGAGTGTTTCAAAACTGCTCTTTCAAAAGAAAGTTTCAAGTCTGTGAGTTGAATGCACTCATCACAAAGAGGTTTCTGAGAATTCTTCTGTCTAGTTTTTATGTGAAGATGTTTCCTTTTCCAGTATTGGCCTCAAACAGCTCCAAATATCCACTTGCAGATTCTACAAAAAGAGCGTTTCAAAACTCTTCTATCAAAAAGAAGGTTTCACTCCATGAGTAGAATAAAGTCATCACGAACAAGATTCTGAGAATGCTTCAGTCTAGTTTTAATATGAAGATATTTCCTTTTCCAGCATAGGCCCCAAAGCGCTCGAAATAAACACTTACAGATCCTACAAAAGGAGTGTGTCAAAACCGTTCTATCAAAAGGAACGTTGAAGTCTGTGAGTTGAATGCACTCATCACACAGAAGTTTCTGAGAATGCTTCTGTCTAGTTTTTAGGTGAAGATATTTCATTTCCCAGCACAGGCCTCAATGCGCTAAAAATATACACTAGCAGATTCTACAAAAAGAGTGTTTCAAAACTGCTCTTTCAAAAGAAAGGTTCAAGTCTGTGAGTTGAATGCACTCATCACAAAGAGGTTTCTGAGAATGCTTTTGTCTAGTTTTTATGTGAAGATATTTCCTTTTCCAGAATTGGCCTCAAACAGCTCTAGATATCCACTTGAAGATTCTACAAAAAGAGAGTTTCAAAACTCTTCTATCGAAAAGAAGGTTCAACCCTGTGAGTAGAATGCAGTCATCACAAACCAGATTCTGAGAATGCTTCTGTCTAGTTTTTATGTGATGATATTTCCTTTTCCAGCATAGGCCCCAAAGCGCTCCAAATAAACACTTGCAGATTCTACAAAAGGAGTGTTTCCAAACTGTTCTATGAAAAGGATTGCTCAAGTCTGTGAGTTGAATGCACTCATCACACAGAAGTTTCTGAGAATGCTTCTGTCTAGTTTTTATTTGAAGATATTCCTTTTCCCAGCATAGGCCACAAAGCGCTCCAAATATCCACTTGCAGATTCTACAAAAAGAGTGTTTCAAAACTGCTCTTTCAAAAGGAACGTTCAAGTCTGTGAGTTGGATGCACTCATCATACAGAAGTTTCTGAGCATCCTTCTGTCTAGTTTTTAGGTGAAGATATTTCATTTCCCAGCCTAGGCCTCAAAGCGTTCCAAATATCCACTTGCAGATTCTTCAATCAGAGTGTTTCAAAACTGCTCTTTCAAAAGGAACGTTCAAGTCTGTGAGTTGAAAGCTGTCATCATGAAGAAGTTTCTGAGAATGCTTCTGTCTAGTTCTTACGTGAAGATATTTCCTTTTCCTGCATAGGCCTCAAAGCCCTCCAAATAAACACTTGCACATTTTACAAAAGGAGTGTTACAAAACTGTTATATCAAAAGGAACGTTCGTGTCCGTGAGTTGAATGCACTCATCACACAGAAGTTTCTGAGAATGCTTCTGTCTAGTTCTTATGTGAAGATATTTCCTTTTCCAGCATAGACCTGAGAGCGCTCCAAATATCCACTTGCAGATTCTACAAAAAGAGTGTTTCAAAACTGCTCTTTCAAGAGGAACGTTCAAGTCTGTGAGTTGAACTCACTCCTCAGAAAGAGGTTTCTGAGAATGGTTCTATCTAGTTTTCATCTGCATGTATTTCCTTTTTCACTAGATGCCGTAGTCGCTCCATATATCCTCTTGCAGAAATTACAAAAAGTGTGTTTCCAAATTACTCTATCAAAGTCAGTTTCAACTCTGTGAGTTGAATGCACGCATCACGAAGAAGTTTCTGAGATTGCTTCTGTCTAGTTTTTAGTTGAAGATATTTCATTTCCCAGCATAGGCTTCAAGGCGCTCCAAATATCCACTTGCAGATTGCACAAAAAGAGTGTTTCAAAACTCCTCTTTCAAAAGCAAGGTTCAAATATGTGAGTTGAATGTACTCTTCACACAGTAGTTTCTGAGAATCCTTCTGTCTAGTTTGTAAGTGAAGATATTTCATTTCCCAGCATAGGACTCAGTGCGCTCCAAATATACAGTAGCAGATTCTACAAAAAGAGTGTTTCAAAACTGCTCTTTCAAAAGAAAGGTTCAAGTCTGTGAGTTGAATGCACTCATCACAAAGAGGTTTCTGAGAATTCTTCTGTCTAGTTTTTATGTGAAGATGTTTCCTTTTCCAGTATTGGCCTCAAACAGCTCCAAATATCCACTTGCAGATTCTACAAAAAGAGCGTTTCAAAACTCTTCTATCAAAAAGAAGGTTTCACTCCATGAGTAGAATAAAGTCATCACAAACAAGATTCTGAGAATGCTTCAGTCTAGTTTTAATGTGAAGATATTTCCTTTTCCAGCATAGGCCCCAAAGCGCTCGAAATAAACACTTACAGATCCTACAAAAGGAGTGTGTCAAAACCGTTCTATCAAAAGGAACGTTGAAGTCTGTGAGTTGAATGCACTCATCACACAGAAGTTTCTGAGAATGCTTCTGTCTAGTTTTTAGGTGAAGATATTTCATTTCCCAGCACAGGCCTCAATGCGCTAAAAATATACACTAGCAGATTCTACAAAAAGAGTGTTTCAAAACTGCTCTTTCAAAAGAAAGGTTCAAGTCTGTGAGTTGAATGCACTCATCACAAAGAGGTTTCTGAGAATGCTTTTGTCTAGTTTTTATGTGAAGATATTTCCTTTTCCAGAATTGGCCTCAAACAGCTCTAGATATCCACTTGAAGATTCTACAAAAAGAGAGTTTCAAAACTCTTCTATCGAAAAGAAGGTTCAACCCTGTGAGTAGAATGCAGTCATCACAAACCAGATTCTGAGAATGCTTCTGTCTAGTTTTTATGTGATGATATTTCCTTTTCCAGCATAGGCCCCAAAGCGCTCCAAATAAACACTTGCAGATTCTACAAAAGGAGTGTTTCCAAACTGTTCTATGAAAAGGAATGCTCAAGTCTGTGAGTTGAATGCACTCATCACACAGAAGTTTCTGAGAATGCTTCTGTCTAGTTTTTATTTGAAGATATTCCTTTTCCCAGCATAGGCCACAAAGCGCTCCAAATATCCACTTGCAGATTCTACAAAAAGAGTGTTTCAAAACTGCTCTTTCAAAAGGAACGTTCAAGTCTGTGAGTTGGATGCACTCATCATACAGAAGTTTCTGAGCATCCTTCTGTCTAGTTTTTAGGTGAAGATATTTCATTTCCCAGCCTAGGCCTCAAAGCGTTCCAAATATCCACTTGCAGATTCTTCAATCAGAGTGTTTCAAAACTGCTCTTTCAAAAGGAACGTTCAAGTCTGTGAGTTGAAAGCTGTCATCATGAAGAAGTTTCTGAGAATGCTTCTGTCTAGTTCTTACGTGAAGATATTTCCTTTTCCTGCATAGGCCTCAAAGACCTCCAAATAAACACTTGCACATTTTACAAAAGGAGTGTTACAAAACTGTTATATCAAAAGGAACGTTCGTGTCCGTGAGTTGAATGCACTCATCACACAGAAGTTTCTGAGAATGCTTCTGTCTAGTTCTTATGTGAAGATATTTCCTTTTCCAGCATAGACCTGAGAGTGCTCCAAATATCCACTTGCAGATTCTACAAAAAGAGTGTTTCAAAACTGCTCTTTCAAGAGGAACGTTCAAGTCTGTGAGTTGAACTCACTCCTCAGAAAGAGGTTTCTGAGAATGGTTCTATCTAGTTTTCATCTGCATGTATTTCCTTTTCCACTAGATGCCGTAGTCGCTCCATATATCCTCTTGCAGAAATTACAAAAAGTGTGTTTCCAAATTACTCTATCAAAGTCAGCTTCAACTCTGTGAGTTGAATGCACGCATCGCGAAGAAGTTTCTGAGATTGCTTCTGTCTAATTTTTCGTTGAAGATATTTCATTTCCCAGCATAGGCTTCAAGGCGCTCCAAATATCCACTTGCAGATTGCACAAAAAGAGTGTTTCAAAACTCCTCTTTCAAAAGCAAGGTTCAAATATGTGAGTTGAATGTACTCATCACACAGTAGTTTCTGAGAATCCTTCTGTCTAGTTTGTAAGTGAAGATATTTCATTTCCCAGCATAGGACTCAGTGCGCTCCAAATATACAGTAGCAGATTCTACAAAAAGAGTGTTTCAAAACTGCTCTTTCAAAAGAAAGGTTCAAGTCTGTGAGTTGAATGCACTCATCACAAAGAGGTTTCTGAGAATTCTTCTGTCTAGTTTTTATGTGAAGATGTTTCCTTTTCCAGTATTGGCCTCAAACAGCTCCAAATATCCACTTGCAGATTCTACAAAAAGAGCGTTTCAAAACTCTTCTATCAAAAAGAAGGTTTCACTCCATGAGTAGAATAAAGTCATCACAAACAAGATTCTGAGAATGCTTCAGTCTAGTTTTATTGTGAAGATATTTCCTTTTCCAGCATAGGCCCCAAAGCGCTCGAAATAAACACTTACAGATCCTACAAAAGGAGTGTGTCAAAACCGCTCTATCAAAAGGAACGTTGAAGTCTGTGAGTTGAATGCACTCATCACACAGAAGTTTCTGAGAATGCTTCTGTCTAGTTTTTAGGTGAAGATATTTCATTTCCCAGCACAGGCCTCAATGCGCTAAAAATATACACTAGCAGATTCTACAAAAAGAGTGTTTCAAAACTGCTCTTTCAAAAGAAAGGTTCAAGTCTGTGAGTTGAATGCACTCATCACAAAGAGGTTTCTGAGAATGCTTTTGTCTAGTTTTTATGTGAAGATATTTCCTTTTCCAGAATTGGCCTCAAACAGCTCTAGATATCCACTTGAAGATTCAACAAAAAGAGAGTTTCAAAACTCTTCTATCGAAAAGAAGGTTCAACACTGTGAGTAGAATGCAGTCATCACAAACCAGATTCTGAGAATGCTTCTGTCTAGTTTTTATGTGATGATATTTCCTTTTCCAGCATAGGCCCCAAAGCGCTCCAAATAAACACTTGCAGATTCTACAAAAGGAGTGTTTCCAAACTGTTCTATGAAAAGGAATGCTCAAGTCTGTGAGTTGAATGCACTCATCACACAGAAGTTTCTGAGAATGCTTCTGTCTAGTTTTTATTTGAAGATATTCCTTTTCCCAGCATAGGCCACAAAGCGCTCCAAATATCCACTTGCAGATTCCACAAAAAGAGTGTTTCAAAACTGCTCTTTCAAAAGGAACGTTCAAGTCTGTGAGTTGGATGCACTCATCATACAGAAGTTTCTGAGCATACTTCTGTCTAGTTTTTAGGTGAAGATATTTCATTTCCCAGCCTAGGCCTCAAAGCGTTCCAAATATCCACTTGCAGATTCTTCAAACAGAGTGTTTCAAAACTGCTCTTTCAAAAGGAACGTTCAAGTCTGTGAGTTGAAAGCTGTCATCATGAAGAAGTTTCTGAGAATGCTTCTGTCTAGTTCTTACGTGAAGATATTTCCTTTTCCTGCATAGGCCTCAAAGCCCTCTAAATAAACACTTGCACATTTTACAAAAGGAGTGTTACAAAACTGTTATATCAAAAGGAACGTTCGTGTCCGTGAGTTGAATGCACTCATCACACAGAAGTTTCTGAGAATGCTTCTGTCTAGTTCTTATGTGAAGATATTTCCTTTTCCAGCATAGACCTGAGAGCGCTCCAAATATCCACTTGCAGATTCTACAAAAAGAGTGTTTCAAAACTGCTCTTTCAAGAGGAACGTTCAAGTCTGTGAGTTGAACTCACTCCTCAGAAAGGGGTTTCTGGGAATGGTTCTATCTAGTTTTCATCTGCATGTATTTCCTTTTCCACTAGATGCCGTAGTCGCTCCAAATATCCTCTTGCAGAAATTACAAAAAGTGTGTTTCCAAATTACTCTATCAAAGTCAGTTTCGACTCTGTGAGTTGAATGCACGCATCGCGAAGAAGTTTCTGAGATTGCTTCTGTCTAGTTTTTAGTTGAAGATATTTCATTTCCCAGCATAGGCTTCAAGGCGCTCCAAATATCCACTTGCAGATTGCACAAAAAGAGTGTTTCAAAACTCCTCTTTCAAAAGCAAGGTTCAAATATGTGAGCTGAATGTACTCATCACACAGTAGTTTCTGAGAATCCTTCTGTCTAGTTTGTAAGTGAAGATATTTCATTTCCCAGCATAGGACTCAGTGCGCTCCAAATATACAGTAGCAGATTCTACAAAAAGAGTGTTTCAAAACTGCTCTTTCAAAAGAAAGGTTCAAGTCTGTGAGTTGAATGCCCTCATCACAAAGAGGTTTCTGAGAATTCTTCTGTCTAGTTTTTATGTGAAGATGTTTCCTTTTCCAGTATTGGCCTCAAACAGCTCCAAATATCCACTTGCAGATTCTACAAAAAGAGCGTTTCAAAACTCTTCTATCAAAAAGAAGGTTTCACTCCATGAGTAGTATAAAGTCATCACAAACAAGATTCTGAGAATGCTTCAGTCTAGTTTTAATGTGAAGATATTTCCTTTTCCAGCATAGGCCCCAAAGCGCTCGAAATAAACACTTACAGATCCTACAAAAGGAGTGTGTCAAAACCGTTCTATCAAAAGGAACGTTGAAGTCTGTGAGTTGAATGCACTCATCACACAGAAGTTTCTGAGAATGCTTCTGTCTAGTTTTTAGGTGAAGATATTTCATTTCCCAGCACAGGCCTCAATGCGCTAAAAATATACACTAGCAGATTCTACAAAAAGAGTGTTTCAAAACTGCTCTTTCATAAGAAAGGTTCAAGTCTGTAAGTTGAATGCACTCATCACAAAGAGGTTTCTGAGAATGCTTTTGTCTAATTTTTATGTGAAGATATTTCCTTTTCCAGAATTGGCCTCAAACAGCTCTAGATATCCACTTGAAGATTCAACAAAAAGAGAGTTTCAAAACTCCTCTATCGAAAAGAAGGTTCAACCCTGTGAGTAGAATGCAGTCATCACAAACCAGATTCTGAGAATGCTTCTGTCTAGTTTTTATGTGATGATATTTCCTTTTCCAGCATAGGCCCCAAAGCGCTCCAAATAAACACTTGCAGATTCTACAAAAGGAGTGTTTCCAAACTGTTCTATGAAAAGGAATGCTCAAGTCTGTGAGTTGAATGCACTCATCACACAGAAGTTTCTGAGAATGCTTCTGTCTAGTTTTTATTTGAAGATATTCCTTTTCCCAGCATAGGCCACAAAGCGCTCCAAATATCCACTTGCAGATTCTACAAAAAGAGTGTTTCAAAACTGCTCTTTCAAAAGGAACGTTCAAGTCTGTGAGTTGGATGCACTCATCATACAGAAGTTTCTGAGCATACTTCTGTCTAGTTTTTAGGTGAAGATATTTCATTTCCCAGCCTAGGCCTCAAAGCGTTCCAAATATCCACTTGCAGATTCTTCAAACAGAGTGTTTCAAAACTGCTCTTTCAAAAGGAACTTTCAAGTCTGTGAGTTGAAAGCTGTCATCATGAAGAAGTTTCTGAGAATGCTTCTGTCTAGTTCTTACGTGAAGATATTTCCTTTTCCTGCATAGGCCTCAAAGCCCTCCAAATAAACACTTGCACATTTTACAAAAGGAGTGTTACAAAACTGTTATATCAAAAGGAACGTTCGTGTCCGTGAGTTGAATGCACTCATCACACAGAAGTTTCTGAGAATGCTTCTGTCTAGTTCTTATGTGAAGATATTTCCTTTTCCAGCATAGACCTGAGAGCGCTCCAAATATCCACTTGCAGATTCTACAAAAAGAGTGTTTCAAAACTGCTCTTTCAAGAGGAACGTTCAAGTCTGTCAGTTGAACTCACTCCTCAGAAAGAGGTTTCTGAGAATGGTTCTATCTAGTTTTCATCTGCATGTATTTCCTTTTCCACTAGATGCCGTAGTCGCTCCAAATATCCTCTTGCAGAAATTACAAAAAGTGTGTTTCCAAATTACTCTATCAAAGTCAGTTTCAACTCTGTGAGTTGAATGCACGCATCGCGAAGAAGTTTCTGAGATTGCTTCTGTCTAGTTTTTAGTTGAAGATATTTCATTTCCCAGCATAGGCTTCAAGGCGCTCCAAATATCCACTTGCAGATTGCACAAAAAGAGTGTTTCAAAACTCCTCTTTCAAAAGCAAGGTTCAAATATGTGAGTTGAATGTACTCATCACACAGTAGTTTCTGAGAATCCTTCTGTCTAGTTTGTAAGTGAAGATATTTCATTTCCCAGCATAGGACTCAGTGCGCTCCAAATATACAGTAGCAGATTCTACAAAAAGAGTGTTTCAAAACTGCTCTTTCAAAAGAAAGGTTCAAGTCTGTGAGTTGAATGCACTCATCACAAAGGGGTTTCTGAGAATTCTTCTGTCTAGTTTTTATGTGAAGATGTTTCCTTTTCCAGTATTGGCCTCAAACAGCTCCAAATATCCACTTGCAGATTCTACAAAAAGAGCGTTTCAAAACTCTTCTATCAAAAAGAAGGTTTCACTCCATGAGTAGAATAAAGTCATCACAAACAAGATTCTGAGAATGCTTCAGTCTAGTTTTAATGTGAAGATATTTCCTTTTCCAGCATAGGCCCCAAAGCGCTCGAAATAAACACTTACAGATCCTACAAAAGGAGTGTGTCAAAACCGTTCTATCAAAAGGAACGTTGAAGTCTGTGAGTTGAATGCACTCATCACACAGAAGTTTCTGAGAATGCTTCTGTCTAGTTTTTAGGTGAAGATATTTCATTTCCCAGCACAGGCCTCAATGCGCTAAAAATATACACTAGCAGATTCTACAAAAAGAGTGTTTCAAAACTGCTCTTTCAAAAGAAAGGTTCAAGTCTGTGAGTTGAATGCACTCATCACAAAGAGGTTTCTGAGAATGCTTTTGTCTAGTTTTTATGTGAAGATATTTCCTTTTCCAGAATTGGCCTCAAACAGCTCTAGATATCCACTTGAAGATTCAACAAAAAGAGAGTTTCAAAACTCTTCTATCGAAAAGAAGGTTCAACCCTGTGAGTAGAATGCAGTCATCACAAACCAGATTCTGGGAATGCTTCTGTCTAGTTTTTATGTGATGATATTTCCTTTTCCAGCATAGGCCCCAAAGCGCTCCAAATAAACACTTGCAGATTCTACAAAAGGAGTGTTTCCAAACTGTTCTATGAAAAGGAATGCTCAAGTCTGTGAGTTGAATGCACTCATCACACAGAAGTTTCTGAGAATGCTTCTGTCTAGTTTTTATTTGAAGATATTCCTTTTCCCAGCATAGGCCACAAAGCGCTCCAAATATCCACTTGCAGATTCTACAAAAAGAGTGTTTCAAAACTGCTCTTTCAAAAGGAACGTTCAAGTCTGTGAGTTGGATGCACTCATCATACAGAAGTTTCTGAGCATACTTCTGTCTTGTTTTTAGGTGAAGATATTTCATTTCCCAGCCTAGGCCTCAAAGCGTTCCAAATATCCACTTGCAGATTCTTCAAACAGAGTGTTTCAAAACTGCTCTTTCAAAAGGAACGTTCAAGTCTGTGAGTTGAAAGCTGTCATCATGAAGAAGTTTCTGAGAATGCTTCTGTCTAGTTCTTACGTGAAGATATTTCCTTTTCCTGCATAGGCCTCAAAGCCCTCCAAATAAACACTTGCACATTTTACAAAAGGAGTGTTACAAAACTGTTATATCAAAAGGAACGTTCGTGTCCGTGAGTTGAATGCACTCATCACACAGAAGTTTCTGAGAATGCTTCTGTCTAGTTCTTATGTGAAGATATTTCTTTTTCCAGCATAGACCTGAGAGCGCTCCAAATATCCACTTGCAGATTCTACAAAAAGAGTGTTTCAAAACTGCTCTTTCAAGAGGAACGTTCAAGTCTGTGAGTTGAACTCACTCCTCAGAAAGGGGTTTCTGGGAATGGTTCTATCTAGTTTTCATCTGCATGTATTTCCTTTTCCACTAGATGCCGTAGTCGCTCCAAATATCCTCTTGCAGAAATTACAAAAAGTGTGTTTCCAAATTACTCTATGAAAGTCAGTTTCAACTCTGTGAGTTGAATGCACGCATCGCGAAGAAGTTTCTGAGATTGCTTCTGTCTAGTTTTTAGTTGAAGATATTTCATTTCCCAGCATAGGCTTCAAGGCGCTCCAAATATCCACTTGCAGATTGCACAAAAAGAGTGTTTCAAAACTCCTCTTTCAAAAGCAAGGTTCAAATATGTGAGTTGAATGTACTCATCACACAGTAGTTTCCGAGAATCCTTCTGTCTAGTTTGTAAGTGAAGATATTTCATTTCCCAGCATAGGACTCAGTGCGCTCCAAATATACAGTAGCAGATTCTACAAAAAGAGTGTTTCAAAACTGCTCTTTCAAAAGAAAGGTTCAAGTCTGTGAGTTGAATGCACTCATCACAAAGAGGTTTCTGAGAATTCTTCTGTCTAGTTTTTATGTGAAGATGTTTCCTTTTCCAGTATTGGCCTCAAACAGCTCCAAATATCCACTTGCAGATTCTACAAAAAGAGCGTTTCAAAACTCTTCTATCAAAAAGAAGGTTTCACTCCATGAGTAGAATAAAGTCATCACAAACAAGATTCTGAGAATGCTTCAGTCTAGTTTTAATGTGAAGATATTTCCTTTTCCAGCATAGGCCCCAAAGCGCTCGAAATAAACACTTACAGATCCTACAAAAGGAGTGTGTCAAAACCGTTCTATCAAAAGGAACGTTGAAGTCTGTGAGTTGA
This sequence comes from Pongo pygmaeus, assembly GCF_028885625.2. Taxonomy (NCBI): domain Eukaryota; kingdom Metazoa; phylum Chordata; class Mammalia; order Primates; family Hominidae; genus Pongo; species Pongo pygmaeus. The sequence continues at coordinate 11,693,136 of NC_072395.2, read as the reverse complement.
ATGCACTCATCACACAGAAGTTTCTGAGAATGCTTCTGTCTAGTTTTTAGGTGAAGATATTTCATTTCCCAGCACAGGCCTCAATGCGCTAAAAATATACACTAGCAGATTCTACAAAAAGAGTGTTTCAAAACTGCTCTTTCAAAAGAAAGGTTCAAGTCTGTGAGTTGAATGCACTCATCACAAAGAGGTTTCTGAGAATGCTTTTGTCTAGTTTTTATGTGAAGATATTTCCTTTTCCAGAATTGGCCTCAAACAGCTCTAGATATCCACTTGAAGATTCAACAAAAAGAGAGTTTCAAAACTCTTCTATCGAAAAGAAGGTTCAACCCTGTGAGTAGAATGCAGTCATCACAAACCAGATTCTGAGAATGCTTCTGTCTAGTTTTTATGTGATGATATTTCCTTTTCCAGCATAGGCCCCAAAGCGCTCCAAATAAACACTTGCAGATTCTACAAAAGGAGTGTTTCCAAACTGTTCTATGAAAAGGAATGCTCAAGTCTGTGAGTTGAATGCACTCATCACACAGAAGTTTCTGAGAATGCTTCTGTCTAGTTTTTATTTGAAGATATTCCTTTTCCCAGCATAGGCCACAAAGCGCTCCAAATATCCACTTGCAGATTCTACAAAAAGAGTGTTTCAAAACTGCTCTTTCAAAAGGAACGTTCAAGTCTGTGAGTTGGATGCACTCATCATACAGAAGTTTCTGAGCATACTTCTGTCTAGTTTTTAGGTGAAGATATTTCATTTCCCAGCCTAGGCCTCAAAGCGTTCCAAATATCCACTTGCAGATTCTTCAAACAGAGTGTTTCAAAACTGCTCTTTCAAAAGGAACGTTCAAGTCTGTGAGTTGAAAGCTGTCATCATGAAGAAGTTTCTGAGAATGCTTCTGTCTAGTTCTTACGTGAAGATATTTCCTTTTCCTGCATAGGCCTCAAAGCCCTCCAAATAAACACTTGCACATTTTACAAAAGGAGTGTTACAAAACTGTTATATCAAAAGGAACGTTCGTGTCCGTGAGTTGAATGCACTCATCACACAGAAGTTTCTGAGAATGCTTCTGTCTAGTTCTTATGTGAAGATATTTCCTTTTCCAGCATAGACCTGAGAGCGCTCCAAATATCCACTTGCAGATTCTACAAAAAGAGTGTTTCAAAACTGCTCTTTCAAGAGGAATGTTCAAGTCTGTGAGTTGAACTCACTCCTCAGAAAGGGGTTTCTGGGAATGGTTCTATCTAGTTTTCATCTGCATGTATTTCCTTTTCCACTAGATGCCGTAGTCGCTCCAAATATCCTCTTGCAGAAATTACAAAAAGTGTGTTTCCAAATTACTCTATCAAAGTCAGTTTCAACTCTGTGAGTTGAATGCACGCATCGCGAAGAAGTTTCTGAGATTGCTTCTGTCTAGTTTTTAGTTGAAGATATTTCATTTCCCAGCATAGGCTTCAAGGCGCTCCAAATATCCACTTGCAGATTGCACAAAAAGAGTGTTTCAAAACTCCTCTTTCAAAAGCAAGGTTCAAATATGTGAGTTGAATGTACTCATCACACAGTAGTTTCTGAGAATCCTTCTGTCTAGTTTGTAAGTGAAGATATTTCATTTCCCAGCATAGGACTCAGTGCGCTCCAAATATACAGTAGCAGATTCTACAAAAAGAGTGTTTCAAAACTGCTCTTTCAAAAGAAAGGTTCAAGTCTGTGAGTTGAATGCACTCATCACAAAGAGGTTTCTGAGAATTCTTCTGTCTAGTTTTTATGTGAAGATGTTTCCTTTTCCAGTATTGGCCTCAAACAGCTCCAAATATCCACTTGCAGATTCTACAAAAAGAGCGTTTCAAAACTCTTCTATCAAAAAGAAGGTTTCACTCCATGAGTAGAATAAAGTCATCACAAACAAGATTCTGAGAATGCTTCAGTCTAGTTTTAATGTGAAGATATTTCCTTTTCCAGCATAGGCCCCAAAGCGCTCGAAATAAACACTTACAGATCCTACAAAAGGAGTGTGTCAAAACCGTTCTATCAAAAGGAACGTTGAAGTCTGTGAGTTGAATGCACTCATCACACAGAAGTTTCTGAGAATGCTTCTGTCTAGTTTTTAGGTGAAGATATTTCATTTCCCAGCACAGGCCTCAATGCGCTAAAAATATACACTAGCAGATTCTACAAAAAGAGTGTTTCAAAACTGCTCTTTCAAAAGAAAGGTTCAAGTCTGTGAGTTGAATGCACTCATCACAAAGAGGTTTCTGAGAATGCTTTTGTCTAGTTTTTATGTGAAGATATTTCCTTTTCCAGAATTGGCCTCAAACAGCTCTAGATATCCACTTGAAGATTCAACAAAAAGAGAGTTTCAAAACTCTTCTATCGAAAAGAAGGTTCAACCCTGTGAGTAGAATGCAGTCATCACAAACCAGATTCTGAGAATGCTTCTGTCTAGTTTTTATGTGATGATATTTCCTTTTCCAGCATAGGCCCCAAAGCGCTCCAAATAAACACTTGCAGATTCTACAAAAGGAGTGTTTCCAAACTGTTCTATGAAAAGGAATGCTCAAGTCTGTGAGTTGAATGCACTCATCACACAGAAGTTTCTGAGAATGCTTCTGTCTAGTTTTTATTTGAAGATATTCCTTTTCCCAGCATAGGCCACAAAGCGCTCCAAATATCCACTTGCAGATTCTACAAAAAGAGTGTTTCAAAACTGCTCTTTCAAAAGGAACGTTCAAGTCTGTGAGTTGGATGCACTCATCATACAGAAGTTTCTGAGCATACTTCTGTCTAGTTTTTAGGTGAAGATATTTCATTTCCCAGCCTAGGCCTCAAAGCGTTCCAAATATCCACTTGCAGATTCTTCAAACAGAGTGTTTCAAAACTGCTCTTTCAAAAGGAACGTTCAAGTCTGTGAGTTGAAAGCTGTCATCATGAAGAAGTTTCTGAGAATGCTTCTGTCTAGTTCTTACGTGAAGATATTTCCTTTTCCTGCATAGGCCTCAAAGCCCTCCAAATAAACACTTGCACATTTTACAAAAGGAGTGTTACAAAACTGTTATATCAAAAGGAACGTTCGTGTCCGTGAGTTGAATGCACTCATCACACAGAAGTTTCTGAGAATGCTTCTGTCTAGTTCTTATGTGAAGATATTACCTTTTCCAGCATAGACCTGAGAGCGCTCCAAATATCCACTTGCAGATTCTACAAAAAGAGTGTTTCAAAACTGCTCTTTCAAGAGGAACGTTCAAGTCTGTGAGTTGAACTCACTCCTCAGAAAGGGGTTTCTGGGAATGGTTCTATCGAGTTTTCATCTGCATGTATTTCCTTTTCCACTAGATGCCGTAGCCGCTCCAAATATCCTCTTGCAGAAATTACAAAAAGTGTGTTTCCAAATTACTCTATCAAAGTCAGTTTCAACTCTGTGAGTTGAATGCACGCATCGCGAAGAAGTTTCTGAGATTGCTTCTGTCTAGTTTTTAGTTGAAGATATTTCATTTCCCAGCATAGGCTTCAAGGCGCTCCAAATATCCACTTGCAGATTGCACAAAAAGAGTGTTTCAAAACTCCTCTTTCAAAAGCAAGGTTCAAATATGTGAGTTGAATGTACTCATCACACAGTAGTTTCTGAGAATCCTTCTGTCTAGTTTGTAAGTGAAGATATTTCATTTCCCAGCATAGGACTCAGTGCGCTCCAAATATACAGTAGCAGATTCTACAAAAAGAGTGTTTCAAAACTGCTCTTTCAAAAGAAAGGTTCAAGTCTGTGAGTTGAATGCACTCATCACAAAGAGGTTTCTGAGAATTCTTCTGTCTAGTTTTTATGTGAAGATGTTTCCTTTTCCAGTATTGGCCTCAAACAGCTCCAAATATCCACTTGCAGATTCTACAAAAAGAGCGTTTCAAAACTCTTCTATCAAAAAGAAGGTTTCACTCCATGAGTAGAATAAAGTCATCACAAACAAGATTCTGAGAATGCTTCAGTCTAGTTTTAATGTGAAGATATTTCCTTTTCCAGCATAGGCCCCAAAGCGCTCGAAATAAACACTTACAGATCCTACAAAAGGAGTGTGTCAAAACCGTTCTATCAAAAGGAACGTTGAAGTCTGTGAGTTGAATGCACTCATCACACAGAAGTTTCTGAGAATGCTTCTGTCTAGTTTTTAGGTGAAGATATTTCATTTCCCAGCACAGGCCTCAATGCGCTAAAAATATACACTAGCAGATTCTACAAAAAGAGTGTTTCAAAACTGCTCTTTCAAAAGAAAGGTTCAAGTCTGTGAGTTGAATGCACTCATCACAAAGTGGTTTCTGAGAATGCTTTTGTCTAGTTTTTATGTGAAGATATTTCCTTTTCCAGAATTGGCCTCAAACAGCTCTAGATATCCACTTGAAGATTCTACAAAAAGAGAGTTTCAAAACTCTTCTATCGAAAAGAAGGTTCAACCCTGTGAGTAGAATGCAGTCATCACAAACCAGATTCTGAGAATGCTTCTGTCTAGTTTTTATGTGATGATATTTCCTTTTCCAGCATAGGCCCCAAAGCGCTCCAAATAAACACTTGCAGATTCTACAAAAGGAGTGTTTCCAAACTGTTCTATGAAAAGGAATGCTCAAGTCTGTGAGTTGAATGCACTCATCACACAGAAGTTTCTGAGAATGCTTCTGTCTAGTTTTTATTTGAAGATATTCCTTTTCCCAGCATAGGCCACAAAGCGCTCCAAATATCCACTTGCAGATTCTACAAAAAGAGTGTTTCAAAACTGCTCTTTCAAAAGGAACGTTCAAGTCTGTGAGTTGGATGCACTCATCATACAGAAGTTTCTGAGCATACTTCTGTCTAGTTTTTAGGTGAAGATATTTCATTTCCCAGCCTAGGCCTCAAAGCGTTCCAAATATCCACTTGCAGATTCTTCAATCAGAGTGTTTCAAAACTGCTCTTTCAAAAGGAACGTTCAAGTCTGTGAGTTGAAAGCTGTCATCATGAAGAAGTTTCTGAGAATGCTTCTGTCTAGTTCTTACGTGAAGATATTTCCTTTTCCTGCATAGGCCTCAAAGCCCTCCAAATAAACACTTGCACATTTTACAAAAGGAGTGTTACAAAACTGTTATATCAAAAGGAAAGTTCGTGTCCGTGAGTTGAATGCACTCATCACACAGAAGTTTCTGAGAATGCTTCTGTCTAGTTCTTATGTGAAGATATTTCCTTTTCCAGCATAGACCTGAGAGCGCTCCAAATATCCACTTGCAGATTCTACAAAAAGAGTGTTTCATAACTGCTCTTTCAAGAGGAACGTTCAAGTCTGTGAGTTGAACTCACTCCTCAGAAAGAGGTTTCTGAGAATGGTTCTATCTAGTTTTCATCTGCATGTATTTCCTTTTCCACTAGATGCCGTAGTCGCTCCATATATCCTCTTGCAGAAATTACAAAAAGTGTGTTTCCAAATTACTCTATCAAAGTCAGTTTCAACTCTGTGAGTTGAATGCACGCATCGCGAAGAAGTTTCTGAGATTGCTTCTGTCTAGTTTTTAGTTGAAGATATTTCATTTCCCAGCATAGGCTTCAAGGCGCTCCAAATATCCACTTGCAGATTGCACAAAAAGAGTGTTTCAAAACTCCTCTTTCAAAAGCAAGGTTCAAATATATGAGTTGAATGTCCTCATCACACAGTAGTTTCTGAGAATCCTTCTGTCTAGTTTGTAAGTGAAGATATTTCATTTCCCAGCATAGGACTCAGTGCGCTCCAAATATACAGTAGCAGATTCTACAAAAAGAGTGTTTCAAAACTGCTCTTTCAAAAGAAAGGTTCAAGTCTGTGAGTTGAATGCACTCATCACAAAGAGGTTTCTGAGAATTCTTCTGTCTAGTTTTTATGTGAAGATGTTTCCTTTTCCAGTATTGGCCTCAAACAGCTCCAAATATCCACTTGCAGATTCTACAAAAGGAGCGTTTCAAAACTCTTCTATCAAAAAGAAGGTTTCACTCCATGAGTAGAATAAAGTCATCACAAACAAGATTGTGAGAATGCTTCAGTCTAGTTTTAATGTGAAGATATTTCCTTTTCCAGCATAGGCCCCAAAGCGCTCGAAATAAACACTTACAGATCCTACAAAAGGAGTGTGTCAAAACCGTTCTATCAAAAGGAACGTTGAAGTCTGTGAGTTGAATGCACTCATCACACAGAAGTTTCTGAGAATGCTTCTGTCTAGTTTTTAGGTGAAGATATTTCATTTCCCAGCACAGGCCTCAATGCGCTAAAAATATACACTAGCAGATTCTACAAAAAGAGTGTTTCAAAACTGCTCTTTCAAAAGAAAGGTTCAAGTCTGTGAGTTGAATGCACTCATCACAAAGAGGTTTCTGAGAATGCTTTTGTCTAGTTTTCATGTGAAGATATTTCCTTTTCCAGAATTGGCCTCAAACAGCTCTAGATATCCACTTGAAGATTCAACAAAAAGAGAGTTTCAAAACTCTTCTATCGAAAAGAAGGTTCAACCCTGTGAGTAGAATGCAGTCATCACAAACCAGATTCTGAGAATGCTTCTGTCTAGTTTTTATGTGATGATATTTCCTTTTCCAGCATAGGCCCCAAAGCGCTCCAAATAAACACTTGCAGATTCTACAAAAGGAGTGTTTCCAAACTGTTCTATGAAAAGGAATGCTCAAGTCTGTGAGTTGAATGCACTCATCACACAGAAGTTTCTGAGAATGCTTCTGTCTAGTTTTTATTTGAAGATATTCCTTTTCCCAGCATAGGCCACAAAGCGCTCCAAATATCCACTTGCAGATTCTACAAAAAGAGTGTTTCAAAACTGCTCTTTCAAAAGGAACGTTCAAGTCTGTGAGTTGGATGCACTCATCATACAGAAGTTTCTGAGCATACTTCTGTCTAGTTTTTAGGTGAAGATATTTCATTTCCCAGCCTAGGCCTCAAAGCGTTCCAAATATCCACTTGCAGATTCTTCAATCAGAGTGTTTCAAAACTGGTCTTTCAAAAGGAACGTTCAAGTCTGTGAGTTGAAAGCTGTCATCATGAAGAAGTTTCTGAGAATGCTTCTGTCTAGTTCTTACGTGAAGATATTTCCTTTTCCTGCATAGGCCTCAAAGCCCTCCAAATAAACACTTGCACATTTTACAAAAGGAGTGTTACAAAACTGTTATATCAAAAGGAACGTTCGTGTCCGTGGGTTGAATGCACTCATCACACAGAAGTTTCTGAGAATGCTTCTGTCTAGTTCTTATGTGAAGATATTTCCTTTTCCAGCATAGACCTGAGAGCGCTCCAAATATCCACTTGCAGATTCTACAAAAAGAGTGTTTCAAAACTGCTCTTTCAAGAGGAACGTTCAAGTCTGTGAGTTGAACTCACTCCTCAGAAAGAGGTTTCTGAGATTGGTTCTATCTAGTTTTCATCTGCATGTATTTCCTTTTCCACTAGATGCCGTAGTCGCTCCATATATCCTCTTGCAGAAATTACAAAAAGTGTGTTTCCAAATTACTCTATCAAAGTCAGTTTCAACTCTGTGAGTTGAATGCACGCATCGCGAAGAAGTTTCTGAGATTGCTTCTGTCTAGTTTTTAGTTGAAGATATTTCATTTCCCAGCATAGGCTTCAAGGCGCTCCAAATATCCACTTGCAGATTGCACAAAAAGAGTGTTTCAAAACTCCTCTTTCAAAAGCAAGGTTCAAATATGTGAGCTGAATGTACTCATCACACAGTAGTTTCTGAGAATCCTTCTGTCTAGTTTGTAAGTGAAGATATTTCATTTCCCAGCATAGGACTCAGTGCGCTCCAAATATACAGTAGCAGATTCTACAAAAAGAGTGTTTCAAAACTGCTCTTTCAAAAGAAAGGTTCAAGTCTGTGAGTTGAATGCACTCATCACAAAGAGGTTTCTGAGAATTCTTCTGTCTAGTTTTTATGTGAAGATGTTTCCTTTTCCAGTATTGGCCTCAAACAGCTCCAAATATCCACTTGCAGATTCTACAAAAAGAGCGTTTCAAAACTCTTCTATCAAAAAGAAGGTTTCACTCCATGAGTAGAATAAAGTCATCACAAACAAGATTCTGAGAATGCTTCAGTCTAGTTTTAATGTGAAGATATTTCCTTTTCCAGCATAGGCCCCAAAGCGCTCGAAATAAACACTTACACATCCTACAAAAGGAGTGTGTCAAAACCGTTCTGTCAAAAGGAACGTTGAAGTCTGTGAGTTGAATGCACTCATCACACAGAAGTTTCTGAGAATGCTTCTGTCTAGTTTTTAGGTGAAGATATTTCATTTCCCAGCACAGGCCTCAAGGCGCTAAAAATATACACTAGCAGATTCTACAAAAAGAGTGTTTCAAAACTGCTCTTTCAAAAGAAAGGTTCAAGTCTGTGAGTTGAATGCACTCATCACAAAGAGGTTTCTGAGAATGCTTTTGTCTAGTTTTTATGTGAAGATATTTCCTTTTCCAGAATTGGCCTCAAACAGCTCTAGATATCCACTTGAAGATTCTACAAAAAGATAGTTTCAAAACTCTTCTATCGAAAAGAAGGTTCAACCCTGTGAGTAGAATGCAGTCATCACAAACCAGATTCTGAGAATGCTTCTGTCTAGTTTTTATGTGATGATATTTCCTTTTCCAGCATCGGCCAAAAGGCGCTCCAAATAAACACTTGCAGATTCTACAAAAGGAGTGTTTCCAAACTGTTCTATGAAAAGGAATGCTCAAGTCTGTGAGTTGAATGCACTCATCACACAGAAGTTTCTGAGAATGCTTCTGTCTAGTTTTTATTTGAAGATATTCCTTTTCCCAGCATAGGCCACAAAGCGCTCCAAATATCCACTTGCAGATTCTACAAAAAGAGTGTTTCAAAACTGCTCTTTCAAAAGGAACGTTCAAGTCTGTGAGTTGGATGCACTCATCATACAGAAGTTTCTGAGCATACTTCTGTCTAGTTTTTAGGTGAAGATATTTCATTTCCCAGCCTAGGCCTCAAAGCGTTCCAAATATCCACTTGCAGATTCTTCAATCAGAGTGTTTCAAAACTGCTCTTTCAAAAGGAACGTTCAAGTCTGTGAGTTGAAAGCTGTCATCATGAAGAAGTTTCTGAGAATGCTTCTGTCTAGTTCTTACGTGAAGATATTTCCTTTTCCTGCATAGGCCTCAAAGCCCTCCAAATAAACAGTTGCACATTTTACAAAAGGAGTGTTACAAAACTGTTATATCAAAAGGAACGTTCGTGTCCGTGAGTTGAATGCACTCATCACACAGAAGTTTCTGAGAATGCTTCTGTCTAGTTCTTATGTGAAGATATTTCCTTTTCCAGCATAGACCTGAGAGCGCTCCAAATATCCACTTGCAGATTCTACAAAAAGAGTGTTTCAAAACTGCTCTTTCAAGAGGAACGTTCAAGTCTGTGAGTTGAACTCACTCCTCAGAAAGAGGTTTCTGAGAATGGTTCTATCTAGTTTTCATCTGCATGTATTTCCTTTTCCACTAGATGACGTAGTCGCTCCATATATCCTCTTGCAGAAATTACAAAAAGTGTGTTTCCAAATTACTCTATCAAAGTCAGTTTCAACTCTGTGAGTTGAATGCACGCATCGCGAAGAAGTTTCTGAGATTGCTTCTGTCTAGTTTTTAGTTGAAGATATTTCATTTCCCAGCATAGGCTTCAAGGCGCTCCAAATATCCACTTGCAGATTGCACAAAAAGAGTGTTTCAAAACGCCTCTTTCAAAAGCAAGGTTCAAATATATGAGTTGAATGTCCTCATCACACAGTAGTTTCTGAGAATCCTTCTGTCTAGTTTGTAAGTGAAGATATTTCATTTCCCAGCATAGGACTCAGTGCGCTCCAAATATACAGTAGCAGATTCTACAAAAAGAGTGTTTCAAAACTGCTCTTTCAAAAGAAAGGTTCAAGTCTGTGAGTTGAATGCACTCATCACAAAGAGGTTTCTGAGAATTCTTCTGTCTAGTTTTTATGTGAAGATGTTTCCTTTTCCAGTATTGGCCTCAAACAGCTCCAAATATCCACTTGCAGATTCTACAAAAAGAGCGTTTCAAAACTCTTCTATCAAAAAGAAGGTTTCACTCCATGAGTAGAATAAAGTCATCACAAACAAGATTCTGAGAATGCTTCAGTCTAGTTTTAATGTGAAGATATTTCCTTTTCCAGCATAGGCCCCAAAGCGCTCGAAATAAACACTTACAGATCCTACAAAAGGAGTGTGTCAAAACCGTTCTATCAAAAGGAACGTTGAAGTCTGTGAGTTGAATGCACTCATCACACAGAAGTTTCTGAGAATGCTTCTGTCTAGTTTTTAGGTGAAGATATTTCATTTCCCAGCACAGGCCTCAATGCGCTAAAAATATACACTAGCAGATTCTACAAAAAGAGTGTTTCAAAACTGCTCTTTCAAAAGAAAGGTTCAAGTCTGTGAGTTGAATGCACTCATCACAAAGAGGTTTCTGAGAATGCTTTTGTCTAGTTTTTATGTGAAGATATTTCCTTTTCCAGAATTGGCCTCAAACAGCTCTAGATATCCACTTGAAGATTCAACAAAAAGAGAGTTTCAAAACTCTTCTATCGAAAAGAAGGTTCAACCCTGTGAGTAGAATGCAGTCATCACAAACCAGATTCTGAGAATGCTTCTGTCTAGTTTTTATGTGATGATATTTCCTTTTCCAGCATAGGCCCCAAAGCGCTCCAAATAAACACTTGCAGATTCTACAAAAGGAGTGTTTCCAAACTGTTCTATGAAAAGGAATGCTCAAGTCTGTGAGTTGAATGCACTCATCACACAGAAGTTTCTGAGAATGCTTCTGTCTAGTTTTTATTTGAAGATATTCCTTTTCCCAGCATAGGCCACAAAGCGCTCCAAATATCCACTTGCAGATTCTACAAAAAGAGTGTTTCAAAACTGCTCTTTCAAAAGGAACGTTCAAGTCTGTGAGTTGGATGCACTCATCATACAGAAGTTTCTGAGCATCCTTCTGTCTAGTTTTTAGGTGAAGATATTTCATTTCCCAGCCTAGGCCTCAAAGCGTTCCAAATATCCACTTGCAGATTCTTCAAACAGAGTGTTTCAAAACTGCTCTTTCAAAAGGAACGTTCAAGTCTGTGAGTTGAAAGCTGTCATCATGAAGAAGTTTCTGAGAATGCTTCTGTCTAGTTCTTACGTGAAGATATTTCCTTTTCCTGCATAGGCCTCAAAGCCCTCCAAATAAACAGTTGCACATTTTACAAAAGGAGTGTTACAAAACTGTTATATCAAAAGGAACGTTCGTGTCCGTGAGTTGAATGCACTCATCACACAGAAGTTTCTGAGAATGCTTCTGTCTAGTTCTTATGTGAAGATATTTCCTTTTCCAGCATAGACCTGAGAGCGCTCCAAATATCCACTTGCAGATTCTACAAAAAGAGTGTTTCAAAACTGCTCTTTCAAGAGGAACGTTCAAGTCTGTGAGTTGAACTCACTCCTCAGAAAGGGGTTTCTGGGAATGGTTCTATCGAGTTTTCATCTGCATGTATTTCCTTTTCCACTAGATGCCGTAGCCGCTCCAAATATCCTCTTGCAGAAATTACAAAAAGTGTGTTTCCAAATTACTCTATCAAAGTCAGTTTCAACTCTGTGAGTTGAATGCACGCATCGCGAAGAAGTTTCTGAGATTGCTTCTGTCTAGTTTTTAGTTGAAGATATTTCATTTCCCAGCATAGGCTTCAAGGCGCTCCAAATATCCACTTGCAGATTGCACAAAAAGAGTGTTTCAAAACTCCTCTTTCAAAAGCAAGGTTCAAATATGTGAGTTGAATGTACTCATCACACAGTAGTTTCTGAGAATCCTTCTGTCTAGTTTGTAAGTGAAGATATTTCATTTCCCAGCATAGGACTCAGTGCGCTCCAAATATACAGTAGCAGATTCTACAAAAAGAGTGTTTCAAAACTGCTCTTTCAAAAGAAAGGTTCAAGTCTGTGAGTTGAATGCACTCATCACAAAGAGGTTTCTGAGAATTCTTCTGTCTAGTTTTTATGTGAAGATGTTTCCTTTTCCAGTATTGGCCTCAAACAGCTCCAAATATCCACTTGCAGATTCTACAAAAAGAGCGTTTCAAAACTCTTCTATCAAAAAGAAGGTTTCACTCCATGAGTAGAATAAAGTCATCACAAACAAGATTCTGAGAATGCTTCAGTCTAGTTTTAATGTGAAGATATTTCCTTTTCCAGCATAGGCCCCAAAGCGCTCGAAATAAACACTTACAGATCCTACAAAAGGAGTGTGTCAAAACCGTTCTATCAAAAGGAACGTTGAAGTCTGTGAGTTGAATGCACTCATCACACAGAAGTTTCTGAGAATGCTTCTGTCTAGTTTTTAGGTGAAGATATTTCATTTCCCAGCACAGGCCTCAATGCGCTAAAAATATACACTAGCAGATTCTACAAAAAGAGTGTTTCAAAACTGCTCTTTCAAAAGAAAGGTTCAAGTCTGTGAGTTGAATGCACTCATCACAAAGTGGTTTCTGAGAATGCTTTTGTCTAGTTTTTATGTGAAGATATTTCCTTTTCCAGAATTGGCCTCAAACAGCTCTAGATATCCACTTGAAGATTCTACAAAAAGAGAGTTTCAAAACTCTTCTATCGAAAAGAAGGTTCAACCCTGTGAGTAGAATGCAGTCATCACAAACCAGATTCTGAGAATGCTTCTGTCTAGTTTTTATGTGATGATATTTCCTTTTCCAGCATAGGCCCCAAAGCGCTCCAAATAAACACTTGCAGATTCTACAAAAGGAGTGTTTCCAAACTGTTCTATGAAAAGGAATGCTCAAGTCTGTGAGTTGAATGCACTCATCACACAGAAGTTTCTGAGAATGCTTCTGTCTAGTTTTTATTTGAAGATATTCCTTTTCCCAGCATAGGCCACAAAGCGCTCCAAATATCCACTTGCAGATTCTACAAAAAGAGTGTTTCAAAACTGCTCTTTCAAAAGGAACGTTCAAGTCTGTGAGTTGGATGCACTCATCATACAGAAGTTTCTGAGCATACTTCTGTCTAGTTTTTAGGTGAAGATATTTCATTTCCCAGCCTAGGCCTCAAAGCGTTCCAAATATCCACTTGCAGATTCTTCAATCAGAGTGTTTCAAAACTGCTCTTTCAAAAGGAACGTTCAAGTCTGTGAGTTGAAAGCTGTCATCATGAAGAAGTTTCTGAGAATGCTTCTGTCTAGTTCTTACGTGAAGATATTTCCTTTTCCTGCATAGGCCTCAAAGCCCTCCAAATAAACAGTTGCACATTTTACAAAAGGAGTGTTACAAAACTGTTATATCAAAAGGAACGTTCGTGTCCGTGAGTTGAATGCACTCATCACACAGAAGTTTCTGAGAATGCTTCTGTCTAGTTCTTATGTGAAGATATTTCCTTTTCCAGCATAGACCTGAGAGCGCTCCAAATATCCACTTGCAGATTCTACAAAAAGAGTGTTTCAAAACTGCTCTTTCAAGAGGAACGTTCAAGTCTGTGAGTTGAACTCACTCCTCAGAAAGAGGTTTCTGAGAATGGTTCTATCTAGTTTTCATCTGCATGTATTTCCTTTTCCACTAGATGACGTAGTCGCTCCATATATCCTCTTGCAGAAATTACAAAAAGTGTGTTTCCAAATTACTCTATCAAAGTCAGTTTCAACTCTGTGAGTTGAATGCACGCATCGCGAAGAAGTTTCTGAGATTGCTTCTGTCTAGTTTTTAGTTGAAGATATTTCATTTCCCAGCATAGGCTTCAAGGCGCTCCAAATATCCACTTGCAGATTGCACAAAAAGAGTGTTTCAAAACTCCTCTTTCAAAAGCAAGGTTCAAATATATGAGTTGAATGTCCTCATCACACAGTAGTTTCTGAGAATCCTTCTGTCTAGTTTGTAAGTGAAGATATTTCATTTCCCAGCATAGGACTCAGTGCGCTCCAAATATACAGTAGCAGATTCTACAAAAAGAGTGTTTCAAAACTGCTCTTTCAAAAGAAAGGTTCAAGTCTGTGAGTTGAATGCACTCATCACAAAGAGGTTTCTGAGAATTCTTCTGTCTAGTTTTTATGTGAAGATGTTTCCTTTTCCAGTATTGGCCTCAAACAGCTCCAAATATCCACTTGCAGATTCTACAAAAGGAGCGTTTCAAAACTCTTCTATCAAAAAGAAGGTCTCACTCCATGAGTAGAATAAAGTCATCACAAACAAGATTCTGAGAATGCTTCAGTCTAGTTTTAATGTGAAGATATTTCCTTTTCCAGCATAGGCCCCAAAGCGCTCGAAATAAACACTTACAGATCCTACAAAAGGAGTGTGTCAAAACCGTTCTATCAAAAGGAACGTTGAAGTCTGTGAGTTGAATGCACTCATCACACAGAAGTTTCTGAGAATGCTTCTGTCTAGTTTTTAGGTGAAGATATTTCATTTCCCAGCACAGGCCTCAATGCGCTAAAAATATACACTTGCAGATTCTACAAAAAGAGTGTTTCAAAACTGCTCTTTCAAAAGAAAGGTTCAAGTCTGTGAGTTGAATGCACTCATCACAAAGAGGTTTCTGAGAATGCTTTTGTCTAGTTTTCATGTGAAGATATTTCCTTTTCCAGAATTGGCCTCAAACAGCTCTAGATATCCACTTGAAGATTCAACAAAAAGAGAGTTTCAAAACTCTTCTATCGAAAAGAAGGTTCAACCCTGTGAGTAGAATGCAGTCATCACAAACCAGATTCTGAGAATGCTTCTGTCTAGTTTTTATGTGATGATATTTCCTTTTCCAGCATAGGCCCCAAAGCGCTCCAAATAAACACTTGCAGATTCTACAAAAGGAGTGTTTCCAAACTGTTCTATGAAAAGGAATGCTCAAGTCTGTGAGTTGAATGCACTCATCACACAGAAGTTTCTGAGAATGCTTCTGTCTAGTTTTTATTTGAAGATATTCCTTTTCCCAGCATAGGCCACAAAGCGCTCCAAATATCCACTTGCAGATTCTACAAAAAGAGTGTTTCAAAACTGCTCTTTCAAAAGGAACGTTCAAGTCTGTGAGTTGGATGCACTCATCATACAGAAGTTTCTGAGCATACTTCTGTCTAGTTTTTAGGTGAAGATATTTCATTTCCCAGCCTAGGCCTCAAAGCGTTCCAAATATCCACTTGCAGATTCTTCAATCAGAGTGTTTCAAAACTGGTCTTTCAAAAGGAACGTTCAAGTCTGTGAGTTGAAAGCTGTCATCATGAAGAAGTTTCTGAGAATGCTTCTGTCTAGTTCTTACGTGAAGATATTTCCTTTTCCTGCATAGGCCTCAAAGCCCTCCAAATAAACACTTGCACATTTTACAAAAGGAGTGTTACAAAACTGTTATATCAAAAGGAACGTTCGTGTCCGTGGGTTGAATGCACTCATCACACAGAAGTTTCTGAGAATGCTTCTGTCTAGTTCTTATGTGAAGATATTTCCTTTTCCAGCATAGACCTGAGAGCGCTCCAAATATCCACTTGCAGATTCTACAAAAAGAGTGTTTCAAAACTGCTCTTTCAAGAGGAACGTTCAAGTCTGTGAGTTGAACTCACTCCTCAGAAAGAGGTTTCTGAGATTGGTTCTATCTAGTTTTCATCTGCATGTATTTCCTTTTCCACTAGATGCCGTAGTCGCTCCATATATCCTCTTGCAGAAATTACAAAAAGTGTGTTTCCAAATTACTCTATCAAAGTCAGTTTCAACTCTGTGAGTTGAATGCACGCATCGCGAAGAAGTTTCTGAGATTGCTTCTGTCTAGTTTTTAGTTGAAGATATTTCATTTCCCAGCATAGGCTTCAAGGCGCTCCAAATATCCACTTGCAGATTGCACAAAAAGAGTGTTTCAAAACTCCTCTTTCAAAAGCAAGGTTCAAATATGTGAGCTGAATGTACTCATCACACAGTAGTTTCTGAGAATCCTTCTGTCTAGTTTGTAAGTGAAGATATTTCATTTCCCAGCATAGGACTCAGTGCGCTCCAAATATACAGTAGCAGATTCTACAAAAAGAGTGTTTCAAAACTGCTCTTTCAAAAGAAAGGTTCAAGTCTGTGAGTTGAATGCACTCATCACAAAGAGGTTTCTGAGAATTCTTCTGTCTAGTTTTTATGTGAAGATGTTTCCTTTTCCAGTATTGGCCTCAAACAGCTCCAAATATCCACTTGCAGATTCTACAAAAAGAGCGTTTCAAAACTCTTCTATCAAAAAGAAGGTTTCACTCCATGAGTAGAATAAAGTCATCACAAACAAGATTCTGAGAATGCTTCAGTCTAGTTTTAATGTGAAGATATTTCCTTTTCCAGCATAGGCCCCAAAGCGCTCGAAATAAACACTTACACATCCTACAAAAGGAGTGTGTCAAAACCGTTCTGTCAAAAGGAACGTTGAAGTCTGTGAGTTGAATGCACTCATCACACAGAAGTTTCTGAGAATGCTTCTGTCTAGTTTTTAGGTGAAGATATTTCATTTCCCAGCACAGGCCTCAAGGCGCTAAAAATATACACTAGCAGATTCTACAAAAAGAGTGTTTCAAAACTGCTCTTTCAAAAGAAAGGTTCAAGTCTGTGAGTTGAATGCACTCATCACAAAGAGGTTTCTGAGAATGCTTTTGTCTAGTTTTTATGTGAAGATATTTCCTTTTCCAGAATTGGCCTCAAACAGCTCTAGATATCCACTTGAAGATTCTACAAAAAGATAGTTTCAAAACTCTTCTATCGAAAAGAAGGTTCAACCCTGTGAGTAGAATGCAGTCATCACAAACCAGATTCTGAGAATGCTTCTGTCTAGTTTTTATGTGATGATATTTCCTTTTCCAGCATCGGCCAAAAGGCGCTCCAAATAAACACTTGCAGATTCTACAAAAGGAGTGTTTCCAAACTGTTCTATGAAAAGGAATGCTCAAGTCTGTGAGTTGAATGCACTCATCACACAGAAGTTTCTGAGAATGCTTCTGTCTAGTTTTTATTTGAAGATATTCCTTTTCCCAGCATAGGCCACAAAGCGCTCCAAATATCCACTTGCAGATTCTACAAAAAGAGTGTTTCAAAACTGCTCTTTCAAAAGGAACGTTCAAGTCTGTGAGTTGGATGCACTCATCATACAGAAGTTTCTGAGCATACTTCTGTCTAGTTTTTAGGTGAAGATATTTCATTTCCCAGCCTAGGCCTCAAAGCGTTCCAAATATCCACTTGCAGATTCTTCAATCAGAGTGTTTCAAAACTGCTCTTTCAAAAGGAACGTTCAAGTCTGTGAGTTGAAAGCTGTCATCATGAAGAAGTTTCTGAGAATGCTTCTGTCTAGTTCTTACGTGAAGATATTTCCTTTTCCTGCATAGGCCTCAAAGCCCTCCAAATAAACAGTTGCACATTTTACAAAAGGAGTGTTACAAAACTGTTATATCAAAAGGAACGTTCGTGTCCGTGAGTTGAATGCACTCATCACACAGAAGTTTCTGAGAATGCTTCTGTCTAGTTCTTATGTGAAGATATTTCCTTTTCCAGCATAGACCTGAGAGCGCTCCAAATATCCACTTGCAGATTCTACAAAAAGAGTGTTTCAAAACTGCTCTTTCAAGAGGAACGTTCAAGTCTGTGAGTTGAACTCACCCCTCAGAAAGAGGTTTCTGAGAATGGTTCTATCTAGTTTTCATCTGCATGTATTTCCTTTTCCACTAGATGCCGTAGTCGCTCCATATATCCTCTTGCAGAAATTACAAAAAGTGTGTTTCCAAATTACTCTATCAAAGTCAGTTTCAACTCTGTGAGTTGAATGCACGCATCACGAAGAAGTTTCTGAGATTGCTTCTGTCTAGTTTTTAGTTGAAGATATTTCATTTCCCAGCATAGGCTTCAAGGCGCTCCAAATATCCACTTGCAGATTGCACAAAAAGAGTGTTTCAAAACTCCTCTTTCAAAAGCAAGGTTCAAATATATGAGTTGAATGTCCTCATCACACAGTAGTTTCTGAGAATCCTTCTGTCTAGTTTGTAAGTGAAGATATTTCATTTCCCAGCATAGGACTCAGTGCGCTCCAAATATACAGTAGCAGATTCTACAAAAAGAGTGTTTCAAAACTGCTCTTTCAAAAGAAAGGTTCAAGTCTGTGAGTTGAATGCACTCATCACAAAGAGGTTTCTGAGAATTCTTCTGTCTAGTTTTTATGTGAAGATGTTTCCTTTTCCAGTATTGGCCTCAAACAGCTCCAAATATCCACTTGCAGATTCTACAAAAAGAGCGTTTCAAAACTCTTCTATCAAAAAGAAGGTTTCACTCCATGAGTAGAATAAAGTCATCACAAACAAGATTCTGAGAATGCTTCAGTCTAGTTTTAATGTGAAGATATTTCCTTTTCCAGCATAGGCCCCAAAGCGCTCGAAATAAACACTTACAGATCCTACAAAAGGAGTGTGTCAAAACCGTTCTATCAAAAGGAACGTTGAAGTCTGTGAGTTGAATGCACTCATCACACAGAAGTTTCTGAGAATGCTTCTGTCTAGTTTTTAGGTGAAGATATTTCATTTCCCAGCACAGGCCTCAATGCGCTAAAAATATACACTAGCAGATTCTACAAAAAGAGTGTTTCAAAACTGCTCTTTCAAAAGAAAGGTTCAAGTCTGTGAGTTGAATGCACTCATCACAAAGAGGTTTCTGAGAATGCTTTTGTCTAGTTTTTATGTGAAGATATTTCCTTTTCCAGAATTGGCCTCAAACAGCTCTAGATATCCACTTGAAGATTCAACAAAAAGAGAGTTTCAAAACTCTTCTATCGAAAAGAAGGTTCAACCCTGTGAGTAGAATGCAGTCATCACAAACCAGATTCTGAGAATGCTTCTGTCTAGTTTTTATGTGATGATATTTCCTTTTCCAGCATAGGCCCCAAAGCGCTCCAAATAAACACTTGCAGATTCTACAAAAGGAGTGTTTCCAAACTGTTCTATGAAAAGGAATGCTCAAGTCTGTGAGTTGAATGCACTCATCACACAGAAGTTTCTGAGAATGCTTCTGTCTAGTTTTTATTTGAAGATATTCCTTTTCCCAGCATAGGCCACAAAGCGCTCCAAATATCCACTTGCAGATTCTACAAAAAGAGTGTTTCAAAACTGCTCTTTCAAAAGGAACGTTCAAGTCTGTGAGTTGGATGCACTCATCATACAGAAGTTTCTGAGCATACTTCTGTCTAGTTTTTAGGTGAAGATATTTCATTTCCCAGCCTAGGCCTCAAAGCGTTCCAAATATCCACTTGCAGATTCTTCAAACAGAGTGTTTCAAAACTGCTCTTTCAAAAGGAACGTTCAAGTCTGTGAGTTGAAAGCTGTCATCATGAAGAAGTTTCTGAGAATGCTTCTGTCTAGTTCTTACGTGAAGATATTTCCTTTTCCTGCATAGGCCTCAAAGCCCTCCAAATAAACACTTGCACATTTTACAAAAGGAGTGTTACAAAACTGTTATATCAAAAGGAACGTTCGTGTCCGTGAGTTGAATGCACTCATCACACAGAAGTTTCTGAGAATGCTTCTGTCTAGTTCTTATGTGAAGATATTTCCTTTTCCAGCATAGACCTGAGAGCGCTCCAAATATCCACTTGCAGATTCTACAAAAAGAGTGTTTCAAAACTGCTCTTTCAAGAGGAACGTTCAAGTCTGTGAGTTGAACTCACTCCTCAGAAAGAGGTTTCTGAGAATGGTTCTATCTAGTTTTCATCTGCATGTATTTCCTTTTCCACTAGATGCCGTAGTCGCTCCAAATATCCTCTTGCAGAAATTACAAAAAGTGTGTTTCCAAATTACTCTATCAAAGTCAGTTTCAACTCTGTGAGTTGAATGCACGCATCGCGAAGAAGTTTCTGAGATTGCTTCTGTCTAGTTTTTAGTTGAAGATATTTCATTTCCCAGCATAGGCTTCAAGGCGCTCCAAATATCCACTTGCAGATTGCACAAAAAGAGTGTTTCAAAACTCCTCTTTCAAAAGCAAGGTTCAAATATGTGAGTTGAATGTACTCATCACACAGTAGTTTCTGAGAATCCTTCTGTCTAGTTTGTAAGTGAAGATATTTCATTTCCCAGCATAGGACTCAGTGCGCTCCAAATATACAGTAGCAGATTCTACAAAAAGAGTGTTTCAAAACTGCTCTTTCAAAAGAAAGGTTCAAGTCTGTGAGTTGAATGCACTCATCACAAAGAGG
Source organism: Pongo pygmaeus (assembly GCF_028885625.2). Classification (NCBI taxonomy): domain Eukaryota; kingdom Metazoa; phylum Chordata; class Mammalia; order Primates; family Hominidae; genus Pongo; species Pongo pygmaeus. Next base: position 11,672,958 of record NC_072395.2, on the reverse strand, counting down.
TTTCTGAGAATTCTTCTGTCTAGTTTTTATGTGAAGATGTTTCCTTTTCCAGTATTGGCCTCAAACAGCTCCAAATATCCACTTGCAGATTCTACAAAAAGAGCGTTTCAAAACTCTTCTATCAAAAAGAAGGTTTCACTCCATGAGTAGAATAAAGTCATCACAAACAAGATTCTGAGAATGCTTCAGTCTAGTTTTAATGTGAAGATATTTCCTTTTCCAGCATAGGCCCCAAAGCGCTCGAAATAAACACTTACAGATCCTACAAAAGGAGTGTGTCAAAACTGTTCTATCAAAAGGAACGTTGAAGTCTGTGAGTTGAATGCACTCATCACACAGAAGTTTCTGAGAATGCTTCTGTCTAGTTTTTAGGTGAAGATATTTCATTTCCCAGCACAGGCCTCAATGCGCTAAAAATATACACTAGCAGATTCTACAAAAAGAGTGTTTCAAAACTGCTCTTTCAAAAGAAAGGTTCAAGTCTGTGAGTTGAATGCACTCATCACAAAGAGGTTTCTGAGAATGCTTTTGTCTAGTTTTTATGTGAAGATATTTCCTTTTCCAGAATTGGCCTCAAACAGCTCTAGATATCCACTTGAAGATTCAACAAAAAGAGAGTTTCAAAACTCTTCTATCGAAAAGAAGGTTCAACACTGTGAGTAGAATGCAGTCATCACAAACCAGATTCTGAGAATGCTTCTGTCTAGTTTTTATGTGATGATATTTCCTTTTCCAGCATAGGCCCCAAAGCGCTCCAAATAAACACTTGCAGATTCTACAAAAGGAGTGTTTCCAAACTGTTCTATGAAAAGGAATGCTCAAGTCTGTGAGTTGAATGCACTCATCACACAGAAGTTTCTGAGAATGCTTCTGTCTAGTTTTTATTTGAAGATATTCCTTTTCCCAGCATAGGCCACAAAGCGCTCCAAATATCCACTTGCAGATTCTACAAAAAGAGTGTTTCAAAACTGCTCTTTCAAAAGGAACGTTCAAGTCTGTGAGTTGGATGCACTCATCATACAGAAGTTTCTGAGCATACTTCTGTCTAGTTTTTAGGTGAAGATATTTCATTTCCCAGCCTAGGCCTCAAAGCGTTCCAAATATCCACTTGCAGATTCTTCAAACAGAGTGTTTCAAAACTGCTCTTTCAAAAGGAACGTTCAAGTCTGTGAGTTGAAAGCTGTCATCATGAAGAAGTTTCTGAGAATGCTTCTGTCTAGTTCTTACGTGAAGATATTTCCTTTTCCTGCATAGGCCTCAAAGCCCTCCAAATAAACACTTGCACATTTTACAAAAGGAGTGTTACAAAACTGTTATATCAAAAGGAACGTTCGTGTCCGTGAGTTGAATGCACTCATCACACAGAAGTTTCTGAGAATGCTTCTGTCTAGTTCTTATGTGAAGATATTTCCTTTTCCAGCATAGACCTGAGAGCGCTCCAAATATCCACTTGCAGATTCTACAAAAAGAGTGTTTCAAAACTGCTCTTTCAAGAGGAACGTTCAAGTCTGTGAGTTGAACTCACTCCTCAGAAAGAGGTTTCTGAGAATGGTTCTATCTAGTTTTCATCTGCATGTATTTCCTTTTCCACTAGATGCCGTAGTCGCTCCAAATATCCTCTTGCAGAAATTACAAAAAGTGTGTTTCCAAATTACTCTATCAAAGTCAGTTTCAACTCTGTGAGTTGAATGCACGCATCGCGAAGAAGTTTCTGAGATTGCTTCTGTCTAGTTTTTAGTTGAAGATATTTCATTTCCCAGCATAGGCTTCAAGGCGCTCCAAATATCCACTTGCAGATTGCACAAAAAGAGTGTTTCAAAACTCCTCTTTCAAAAGCAAGGTTCAAATATGTGAGTTGAATGTACTCATCACACAGTAGTTTCTGAGAATCCTTCTGTCTAATTTGTAAGTGAAGATATTTCATTTCCCAGCATAGGACTCAGTGCGCTCCAAATATACAGTAGCAGATTCTACAAAAAGAGTGTTTCAAAACTGCTCTTTCAAAAGAAAGGTTCAAGTCTGTGAGTTGAATGCACTCATCACAAAGAGGTTTCTGAGAATTCTTCTGTCTAGTTTTTATGTGAAGATGTTTCCTTTTCCAGTATTGGCCTCAAACAGCTCCAAATATCCACTTGCAGATTCTACAAAAAGAGCGTTTCAAAACTCTTCTATCAAAAAGAAGGTTTCACTCCATGAGTAGAATAAAGTCATCACAAACAAGATTCTGAGAATGCTTCAGTCTAGTTTTAATGTGAAGATATTTCCTTTTCCAGCATAGGCCCCAAAGCGCTCGAAATAAACACTTACAGATCCTACAAAAGGAGTGTGTCAAAACCGTTCTATCAAAAGGAACGTTGAAGTCTGTGAGTTGAATGCACTCATCACACAGAAGTTTCTGAGAATGCTTCTGTCTAGTTTTTAGGTGAAGATATTTCATTTCCCAGCACAGGCCTCAATGCGCTAAAAATATACACTAGCAGATTCTACAAAAAGAGTGTTTCAAAACTGCTCTTTCAAAAGAAAGGTTCAAGTCTGTGAGTTGAATGCACTCATCACAAAGAGGTTTCTGAGAATGCTTTTGTCTAGTTTTTATGTGAAGATATTTCCTTTTCCAGAATTGGCCTCAAACAGCTCTAGATATCCACTTGAAGATTCTACAAAAAGAGAGTTTCAAAACTCTTCTATCGAAAAGAAGGTTCAACCCTGTGAGTAGAATGCAGTCATCACAAACCAGATTCTGAGAATGCTTCTGTCTAGTTTTCATGTGATGATATTTCCTTTTCCAGCATAGGCCCCAAAGCGCTCCAAATAAACACTTGCAGATTCTACAAAAGGAGTGTTTCCAAACTGTTCTATGAAAAGGAATGCTCAAGTCTGTGAGTTGAATGCACTCATCACACAGAAGTTTCTGAGAATGCTTCTGTCTAGTTTTTATTTGAAGATATTCCTTTTCCCAGCATAGGCCACAAAGCGCTCCAAATATCCACTTGCAGATTCTACAAAAAGAGTGTTTCAAAACTGCTCTTTCAAAAGGAACGTTCAAGTCTGTGAGTTGGATGCACTCATCATACAGAAGTTTCTGAGCATACTTCTGTCTAGTTTTTAGGTGAAGATATTTCATTTCCCAGCCTAGGCCTCAAAGCGTTCCAAATATCCACTTGCAGATTCTTCAAACAGAGTGTTTCAAAACTGCTCTTTCAAAAGGAACGTTCAAGTCTGTGAGTTGAAAGCTGTCATCATGAAGAAGTTTCTGAGAATGCTTCTGTCTAGTTCTTACGTGAAGATATTTCCTTTTCCTGCATAGGCCTCAAAGCCCTCCAAATAAACACTTGCACATTTTACAAAAGGAGTGTTACAAAACTGTTATATCAAAAGGAACGTTCGTGTCCGTGAGTTGAATGCACTCATCACACAGAAGTTTCTGAGAATGCTTCTGTCTAGTTCTTATGTGAAGATATTTCCTTTTCCAGCATAGACCTGAGAGCGCTCCAAATATCCACTTGCAGATTCTACAAAAAGAGTGTTTCAAAACTGCTCTTTCAAGAGGAACGTTCAAGTCTGTGAGTTGAACTCACTCCTCAGAAAGAGGTTTCTGAGAATGGTTCTATCTAGTTTTCATCTGCATGTATTTCCTTTTCCACTAGATGCCGTAGTCGCTCCAAATATCCTCTTGCAGAAATTACAAAAAGTGTGTTTCCAAATTACTCTATCAAAGTCAGTTTCAACTCTGTGAGTTGAATGCACGCATCGCGAAGAAGTTTCTGAGATTGCTTCTGTCTAGTTTTTAGTTGAAGATATTTCATTTCCCAGCATAGGCTTCAAGGCGCTCCAAATATCCACTTGCAGATTGCACAAAAAGAGTGTTTCAAAACTCCTCTTTCAAAAGCAAGGTTCAAATATGTGAGTTGAATGTACTCATCACACAGTAGTTTCTGAGAATCCTTCTGTCTAGTTTGTAAGTGAAGATATTTCATTTCCCAGCATAGGACTCAGTGCCCTCCAAATATACAGTAGCAGATTCTACAAAAAGAGTGTTTCAAAACTGCTCTTTCAAAAGAAAGGTTCAAGTCTGTGAGTTGAATGCACTCATCACAAAGAGGTTTCTGAGAATTCTTCTGTCTAGTTTTTATGTGAAGATGTTTCCTTTTCCAGTATTGGCCTCAAACAGCTCCAAATATCCACTTGCAGATTCTACAAAAAGAGCGTTTCAAAACTCTTCTATCAAAAAGAAGGTTTCACTCCATGAGTAGAATAAAGTCATCACAAACAAGATTCTGAGAATGCTTCAGTCTAGTTTTAATGTGAAGATATTTCCTTTTCCAGCATAGGCCCCAAAGCGCTCGAAATAAACACTTACAGATCTTACAAAAGGAGTGTGTCAAAACCGTTCTATCAAAAGGAACGTTGAAGTCTGTGAGTTGAATGCACTCATCACACAGAAGTTTCTGAGAATGCTTCTGTCTAGTTTTTAGGTGAAGATATTTCATTTCCCAGCACAGGCCTCAATGCGCTAAAAATATACACTAGCAGATTCTACAAAAAGAGTGTTTCAAAACTGCTCTTTCAAAAGAAAGGTTCAAGTCTGTGAGTTGAATGCACTCATCACAAAGAGGTTTCTGAGAATGCTTTTGTCTAGTTTTTATGTGAAGATATTTCCTTTTCCAGAATTGGCCTCAAACAGCTCTAGATATCCACTTGAAGATTCTACAAAAAGAGAGTTTCAAAACTCTTCTATCGAAAAGAAGGTTCAACCCTGTGAGTAGAATGCAGTCATCACAAACCAGATTCTGAGAATGCTTCTGTCTAGTTTTTATGTGATGATATTTCCTTTTCCAGCATAGGCCCCAAAGCGCTCCAAATAAACACTTGCAGATTCTACAAAAGGAGTGTTTCCAAACTGTTCTATGAAAAGGAATGCTCAAGTCTGTGAGTTGAATGCACTCATCACACAGAAGTTTCTGAGAATGCTTCTGTCTAGTTTTTATTTGAAGATATTCCTTTTCCCAGCATAGGCCACAAAGCGCTCCAAATATCCACTTGCAGATTCTACAAAAAGAGTGTTTCAAAACTGCTCTTTCAAAAGGAACGTTCAAGTCTGTGAGTTGGATGCACTCATCATACAGAAGTTTCTGAGCATACTTCTGTCTAGTTTTTAGGTGAAGATATTTCATTTCCCAGCCTAGGCCTCAAAGCGTTCCAAATATCCACTTGCAGATTCTTCAAACAGAGTGTTTCAAAACTGCTCTTTCAAAAGGAACGTTCAAGTCTGTGAGTTGAAAGCTGTCATCATGAAGAAGTTTCTGAGAATGCTTCTGTCTAGTTCTTACGTGAAGATATTTCCTTTTCCTGCATAGGCCTCAAAGCCCTCCAAATAAACACTTGCACATTTTACAAAAGGAGTGTTACAAAACTGTTATATCAAAAGGAACGTTCGTGTCCGTGAGTTGAATGCACTCATCACACAGAAGTTTCTGAGAATGCTTCTGTCTAGTTCTTATGTGAAGATATTTCCTTTTCCAGCATAGACCTGAGAGCGCTCCAAATATCCACTTGCAGATTCTACAAAAAGAGTGTTTCAAAACTGCTCTTTCAAGAGGAACGTTCAAGTCTGTGAGTTGAACTCACTCCTCAGAAAGGGGTTTCTGGGAATGGTTCTATCTAGTTTTCATCTGCATGTATTTCCTTTTCCACTAGATGCCGTAGTCGCTCCAAATATCCTCTTGCAGAAATTACAAAAAGTGTGTTTCCAAATTACTCTATGAAAGTCAGTTTCAACTCTGTGAGTTGAATGCACGCATCGCGAAGAAGTTTCTGAGATTGCTTCTGTCTAGTTTTTAGTTGAAGATATTTCATTTCCCAGCATAGGCTTCAAGGCGCTCCAAATATCCACTTGCAGATTGCACAAAAAGAGTGTTTCAAAACTCCTCTTTCAAAAGCAAGGTTCAAATATGTGAGTTGAATGTACTCATCACACAGTAGTTTCTGAGAATCCTTCTGTCTAGTTTGTAAGTGAAGATATTTCATTTCCCAGCATAGGACTCAGTGCGCTCCAAATATACAGTAGCAGATTCTACAAAAAGAGTGTTTCAAAACTGCTCTTTCAAAAGAAAGGTTCAAGTCTGTGAGTTGAATGCACTCATCACAAAGAGGTTTCTGAGAATTCTTCTGTCTAGTTTTTATGTGAAGATGTTTCCTTTTCCAGTATTGGCCTCAAACAGCTCCAAATATCCACTTGCAGATTCTACAAAAAGAGCGTTTCAAAACTCTTCTATCAAAAAGAAGGTTTCACTCCATGAGTAGAATAAAGTCATCACAAACAAGATTCTGAGAATGCTTCAGTCTAGTTTTAATGTGAAGATATTTCCTTTTCCAGCATAGGCCCCAAAGCGCTCGAAATAAACACTTACAGATCCTACAAAAGGAGTGTGTCAAAACCGTTCTATCAAAAGGAACGTTGAAGTCTGTGAGTTGAATGCACTCATCACACAGAAGTTTCTGAGAATGCTTCTGTCTAGTTTTTAGGTGAAGATATTTCATTTCCCAGCACAGGCCTCAATGCGCTAAAAATATACACTAGCAGATTCTACAAAAAGAGTGTTTCAAAACTGCTCTTTCAAAAGAAAGGTTCAAGTCTGTGAGTTGAATGCACTCATCACAAAGAGGTTTCTGAGAATGCTTTTGTCTAGTTTTTATGTGAAGATATTTCCTTTTCCAGAATTGGCCTCAAACAGCTCTAGATATCCACTTGAAGATTCTACAAAAAGAGAGTTTCAAAACTCTTCTATCGAAAAGAAGGTTCAACCCTGTGAGTAGAATGCAGTCATCACAAACCAGATTCTGAGAATGCTTCTGTCTAGTTTTTATGTGATGATATTTCCTTTTCCAGCTTAGGCCCCAAAGCGCTCCAAATAAACACTTGCAGATTCTACAAAAGGAGTGTTTCCAAACTGTTCTATGAAAAGGAATGCTCAAGTCTGTGAGTTGATTGCACTAATCACACAGAAGTTTCTGAGAATGCTTCTGTCTAGTTTTTATTTGAAGATATTCCTTTTCCCAGCATAGGCCACAAAGCGCTCCAAATATCCACTTGCAGATTCTACAAAAAGAGTGTTTCAAAAGTGCTCTTTCAAAAGGAACGTTCAAGTCTGTGAGTTGGATGCACTCATCATACAGAAGTTTCTGAGCATACTTCTGTCTAGTTTTTAGGTGAAGATATTTCATTTCCCAGCCTAGGCCTCAAAGCGTTCCAAATATCCACTTGCAGATTCTTCAATCAGAGTGTTTCAAAACTGCTCTTTCAAAAGGAACGTTCAAGTCTGTGAGTTGAAAGCTGTCATCATGAAGAAGTTTCTGAGAATGCTTCTGTCTAGTTCTTACGTGAAGATATTTCCTTTTCCTGCATAGGCCTCAAAGCCCTCCAAATAAACACTTGCACATTTTACAAAAGGAGTGTTACAAAACTGTTATATCAAAAGGAAAGTTCGTGTCCGTGAGTTGAATGCACTCATCACACAGAAGTTTCTGAGAATGCTTCTGTCTAGTTCTTATGTGAAGATATTTCCTTTTCCAGCATAGACCTGAGAGCGCTCCAAATATCCACTTGCAGATTCTACAAAAAGAGTGTTTCATAACTGCTCTTTCAAGAGGAACGTTCAAGTCTGTGAGTTGAACTCACTCCTCAGAAAGAGGTTTCTGAGAATTGTTCTATCTAGTTTTCATCTGCATGTATTTCCTTTTCCACTAGATGCCGTAGTCGCTCCATATATCCTCTTGCAGAAATTACAAAAAGTGTGTTTCCAAATTACTCTATCAAAGTCAGTTTCAACTCTGTGAGTTGAATGCACGCATCGCGAAGAAGTTTCTGAGATTGCTTCTGTCTAGTTTTTAGTTGAAGATATTTCATTTCCCAGCATAGGCTTCAAGGCGCTCCAAATATCCACTTGCAGATTGCACAAAAAGAGTGTTTCAAAACTCCTCTTTCAAAAGCAAGGTTCAAATATATGAGTTGAATGTCCTCATCACACAGTAGTTTCTGAGAATCCTTCTGTCTAGTTTGTAAGTGAAGATATTTCATTTCCCAGCATAGGACTCAGTGCGCTCCAAATATACAGTAGCAGATTCTACAAAAAGAGTGTTTCAAAACTGCTCTTTCAAAAGAAAGGTTCAAGTCTGTGAGTTGAATGCACTCATCACAAAGAGGTTTCTGAGAATTCTTCTGTCTAGTTTTTATGTGAAGATGTTTCCTTTTCCAGTATTGGCCTCAAACAGCTCCAAATATCCACTTGCAGATTCTACAAAAAGAGCGTTTCAAAACTCTTCTATCAAAAAGAAGGTTTCACTCCATGAGTAGAATAAAGTCATCACAAACAAGATTCTGAGAATGCTTCAGTCTAGTTTTAATGTGAAGATATTTCCTTTTCCAGCATAGGCCCCAAAGCGCTCGAAATAAACACTTACAGATCCTACAAAAGGAGTGTGTCAAAACCGTTCTATCAAAAGGAACGTTGAAGTCTGTGAGTTGAATGCACTCATCACACAGAAGTTTCTGAGAATGCTTCTGTCTAGTTTTTAGGTGAAGATATTTCATTTCCCAGCACAGGCCTCAATGCGCTAAAAATATACACTAGCAGATTCTACAAAAAGAGTGTTTCAAAACTGCTCTTTCAAAAGAAAGGTTCAAGTCTGTGAGTTGAATGCACTCATCACAAAGAGGTTTCTGAGAATGCTTTTGTCTAGTTTTCATGTGAAGATATTTCCTTTTCCAGAATTGGCCTCAAACAGCTCTAGATATCCACTTGAAGATTCAACAAAAAGAGAGTTTCAAAACTCTTCTATCGAAAAGAAGGTTCAACCCTGTGAGTAGAATGCAGTCATCACAAACCAGATTCTGAGAATGCTTCTGTCTAGTTTTTATGTGATGATATTTCCTTTTCCAGCATAGGCCCCAAAGCGCTCCAAATAAACACTTGCAGATTCTACAAAAGGAGTGTTTCCAAACTGTTCTATGAAAAGGAATGCTCAAGTCTGTGAGTTGAATGCACTCATCACACAGAAGTTTCTGAGAATGCTTCTGTCTAGTTTTTATTTGAAGATATTCCTTTTCCCAGCATAGGCCACAAAGCGCTCCAAATATCCACTTGCAGATTCTACAAAAAGAGTGTTTCAAAACTGCTCTTTCAAAAGGAACGTTCAAGTCTGTGAGTTGGATGCACTCATCATACAGAAGTTTCTGAGCATACTTCTGTCTAGTTTTTAGGTGAAGATATTTCATTTCCCAGCCTAGGCCTCAAAGCGTTCCAAATATCCACTTGCAGATTCTTCAATCAGAGTGTTTCAAAACTGGTCTTTCAAAAGGAACGTTCAAGTCTGTGAGTTGAAAGCTGTCATCATGAAGAAGTTTCTGAGAATGCTTCTGTCTAGTTCTTACGTGAAGATATTTCCTTTTCCTGCATAGGCCTCAAAGCCCTCCAAATAAACACTTGCACATTTTACAAAAGGAGTGTTACAAAACTGTTATATCAAAAGGAACGTTCGTGTCCGTGGGTTGAATGCACTCATCACACAGAAGTTTCTGAGAATGCTTCTGTCTAGTTCTTATGTGAAGATATTTCCTTTTCCAGCATAGACCTGAGAGCGCTCCAAATATCCACTTGCAGATTCTACAAAAAGAGTGTTTCAAAACTGCTCTTTCAAGAGGAACGTTCAAGTCTGTGAGTTGAACTCACTCCTCAGAAAGAGGTTTCTGAGAATGGTTCTATCTAGTTTTCATCTGCATGTATTTCCTTTTCCACTAGATGCCGTAGTCGCTCCATATATCCTCTTGCAGAAATTACAAAAAGTGTGTTTCCAAATTACTCTATCAAAGTCAGTTTCAACTCTGTGAGTTGAATGCACGCATCGCGAAGAAGTTTCTGAGATTGCTTCTGTCTAGTTTTTAGTTGAAGATATTTCATTTCCCAGCATAGGCTTCAAGGCGCTCCAAATATCCACTTGCAGATTGCACAAAAAGAGTGTTTCAAAACTCCTCTTTCAAAAGCAAGGTTCAAATATGTGAGCTGAATGTACTCATCACACAGTAGTTTCTGAGAATCCTTCTGTCTAGTTTGTAAGTGAAGATATTTCATTTCCCAGCATAGGACTCAGTGCGCTCCAAATATACAGTAGCAGATTCTACAAAAAGAGTGTTTCAAAACTGCTCTTTCAAAAGAAAGGTTCAAGTCTGTGAGTTGAATGCACTCATCACAAAGAGGTTTCTGAGAATTCTTCTGTCTAGTTTTTATGTGAAGATGTTTCCTTTTCCAGTATTGGCCTCAAACAGCTCCAAATATCCACTTGCAGATTCTACAAAAAGAGCGTTTCAAAACTCTTCTATCAAAAAGAAGGTTTCACTCCATGAGTAGAATAAAGTCATCACAAACAAGATTCTGAGAATGCTTCAGTCTAGTTTTAATGTGAAGATATTTCCTTTTCCAGCATAGGCCCCAAAGCGCTCGAAATAAACACTTACACATCCTACAAAAGGAGTGTGTCAAAACCGTTCTGTCAAAAGGAACGTTGAAGTCTGTGAGTTGAATGCACTCATCACACAGAAGTTTCTGAGAATGCTTCTGTCTAGTTTTTAGGTGAAGATATTTCATTTCCCAGCACAGGCCTCAATGCGCTAAAAATATACACTAGCAGATTCTACAAAAAGAGTGTTTCAAAACTGCTCTTTCAAAAGAAAGGTTCAAGTCTGTGAGTTGAATGCACTCATCACAAAGAGGTTTCTGAGAATGCTTTTGTCTAGTTTTTATGTGAAGATATTTCCTTTTCCAGAATTGGCCTCAAACAGCTCTAGATATCCACTTGAAGATTCTACAAAAAGATAGTTTCAAAACTCTTCTATCGAAAAGAAGGTTCAACCCTGTGAGTAGAATGCAGTCATCACAAACCAGATTCTGAGAATGCTTCTGTCTAGTTTTTATGTGATGATATTTCCTTTTCCAGCATCGGCCAAAAGGCGCTCCAAATAAACACTTGCAGATTCTACAAAAGGAGTGTTTCCAAACTGTTCTATGAAAAGGAATGCTCAAGTCTGTGAGTTGAATGCACTCATCACACAGAAGTTTCTGAGAATGCTTCTGTCTAGTTTTTATTTGAAGATATTCCTTTTCCCAGCATAGGCCACAAAGCGCTCCAAATATCCACTTGCAGATTCTACAAAAAGAGTGTTTCAAAACTGCTCTTTCAAAAGGAACGTTCAAGTCTGTGAGTTGGATGCACTCATCATACAGAAGTTTCTGAGCATACTTCTGTCTAGTTTTTAGGTGAAGATATTTCATTTCCCAGCCTAGGCCTCAAAGCGTTCCAAATATCCACTTGCAGATTCTTCAAACAGAGTGTTTCAAAACTGCTCTTTCAAAAGGAACGTTCAAGTCTGTGAGTTGAAAGCTGTCATCATGAAGAAGTTTCTGAGAATGCTTCTGTCTAGTTCTTACGTGAAGATATTTCCTTTTCCTGCATAGGCCTCAAAGCCCTCCAAATAAACAGTTGCACATTTTACAAAAGGAGTGTTACAAAACTGTTATATCAAAAGGAACGTTCGTGTCCGTGAGTTGAATGCACTCATCACACAGAAGTTTCTGAGAATGCTTCTGTCTAGTTCTTATGTGAAGATATTTCCTTTTCCAGCATAGACCTGAGAGCGCTCCAAATATCCACTTGCAGATTCTACAAAAAGAGTGTTTCAAAACTGCTCTTTCAAGAGGAACGTTCAAGTCTGTGAGTTGAACTCACTCCTCAGAAAGAGGTTTCTGAGAATGGTTCTATCTAGTTTTCATCTGCATGTATTTCCTTTTCCACTAGATGCCGTAGTCGCTCCATATATCCTCTTGCAGAAATTACAAAAAGTGTGTTTCCAAATTACTCTATCAAAGTCAGTTTCAACTCTGTGAGTTGAATGCACGCATCGCGAAGAAGTTTCTGAGATTGCTTCTGTCTAGTTTTTAGTTGAAGATATTTCATTTCCCAGCATAGGCTTCAAGGCGCTCCAAATATCCACTTGCAGATTGCACAAAAAGAGTGTTTCAAAACTCCTCTTTCAAAAGCAAGGTTCAAATATATGAGTTGAATGTCCTCATCACACAGTAGTTTCTGAGAATCCTTCTGTCTAGTTTGTAAGTGAAGATATTTCATTTCCCAGCATAGGACTCAGTGCGCTCCAAATATACAGTAGCAGATTCTACAAAAAGAGTGTTTCAAAACTGCTCTTTCAAAAGAAAGGTTCAAGTCTGTGAGTTGAATGCACTCATCACAAAGAGGTTTCTGAGAATTCTTCTGTCTAGTTTTTATGTGAAGATGTTTCCTTTTCCAGTATTGGCCTCAAACAGCTCCAAATATCCACTTGCAGATTCTACAAAAAGAGCGTTTCAAAACTCTTCTATCAAAAAGAAGGTTTCACTCCATGAGTAGAATAAAGTCATCACAAACAAGATTCTGAGAATGCTTCAGTCTAGTTTTAATGTGAAGATATTTCCTTTTCCAGCATAGGCCCCAAAGCGCTCGAAATAAACACTTACAGATCCTACAAAAGGAGTGTGTCAAAACCGTTCTATCAAAAGGAACGTTGAAGTCTGTGAGTTGAATGCACTCATCACACAGAAGTTTCTGAGAATGCTTCTGTCTAGTTTTTAGGTGAAGATATTTCATTTCCCAGCACAGGCCTCAATGCGCTAAAAATATACACTAGCAGATTCTACAAAAAGAGTGTTTCAAAACTGCTCTTTCAAAAGAAAGGTTCAAGTCTGTGAGTTGAATGCACTCATCACAAAGAGGTTTCTGAGAATGCTTTTGTCTAGTTTTTATGTGAAGATATTTCCTTTTCCAGAATTGGCCTCAAACAGCTCTAGATATCCACTTGAAGATTCAACAAAAAGAGAGTTTCAAAACTCTTCTATCGAAAAGAAGGTTCAACCCTGTGAGTAGAATGCAGTCATCACAAACCAGATTCTGAGAATGCTTCTGTCTAGTTTTTATGTGATGATATTTCCTTTTCCAGCATAGGCCCCAAAGCGCTCCAAATAAACACTTGCAGATTCTACAAAAGGAGTGTTTCCAAACTGTTCTATGAAAAGGAATGCTCAAGTCTGTGAGTTGAATGCACTCATCACACAGAAGTTTCTGAGAATGCTTCTGTCTAGTTTTTATTTGAAGATATTCCTTTTCCCAGCATAGGCCACAAAGCGCTCCAAATATCCACTTGCAGATTCTACAAAAAGAGTGTTTCAAAACTGCTCTTTCAAAAGGAACTTTCAAGTCTGTGAGTTGGATGCACTCATCATACAGAAGTTTCTGAGCATACTTCTGTCTAGTTTTTAGGTGAAGATATTTCATTTCCCAGCCTAGGCCTCAAAGCGTTCCAAATATCCACTTGCAGATTCTTCAAACAGAGTGTTTCAAAACTGCTCTTTCAAAAGGAACGTTCAAGTCTGTGAGTTGAAAGCTGTCATCATGAAGAAGTTTCTGAGAATGCTTCTGTCTAGTTCTTACGTGAAGATATTTCCTTTTCCTGCATAGGCCTCAAAGCCCTCCAAATAAACACTTGCACATTTTACAAAAGGAGTGTTACAAAACTGTTATATCAAAAGGAACGTTCGTGTCCGTGAGTTGAATGCACTCATCACACAGAAGTTTCTGAGAATGCTTCTGTCTAGTTCTTATGTGAAGATATTTCCTTTTCCAGCATAGACCTGAGAGCGCTCCAAATATCCACTTGCAGATTCTACAAAAAGAGTGTTTCAAAACTGCTCTTTCAAGAGGAACGTTCAAGTCTGTGAGTTGAACTCACTCCTCAGAAAGAGGTTTCTGAGAATGGTTCTATCTAGTTTTCATCTGCATGTATTTCCTTTTCCACTAGATGCCGTAGTCGCTCCAAATATCCTCTTGCAGAAATTACAAAAAGTGTGTTTCCAAATTACTCTATCAAAGTCAGTTTCAACTCTGTGAGTTGAATGCACGCATCGCGAAGAAGTTTCTGAGATTGCTTCTGTCTAGTTTTTAGTTGAAGATATTTCATTTCCCAGCATAGGCTTCAAGGCGCTCCAAATATCCACTTGCAGATTGCACAAAAAGAGTGTTTCAAAACTCCTCTTTCAAAAGCAAGCTTCAAATATGTGAGTTGAATGTACTCATCACACAGTAGTTTCTGAGAATCCTTCTGTCTAGTTTGTAAGTGAAGATATTTCATTTCCCAGCATAGGACTCAGTGCGCTCCAAATATACAGTAGCAGATTCTACAAAAAGAGTGTTTCAAAACTGCTCTTTCAAAAGAAAGGTTCAAGTCTGTGAGTTGAATGCACTCATCACAAAGAGGTTTCTGAGAATTCTTCTGTCTAGTTTTTATGTGAAGATGTTTCCTTTTCCAGTACTGGCCTCAAACAGCTCCAAATATCCACTTGCAGATTCTACAAAAAGAGCGTTTCAAAACTCTTCTATCAAAAAGAAGGTTTCACTCCATGAGTAGAATAAAGTCATCACAAACAAGATTCTGAGAATGCTTCAGTCTAGTTTTAATGTGAAGATATTTCCTTTTCCAGCATAGGCCCCAAAGCGCTCGAAATAAACACTTACAGATCCTACAAAAGGAGTGTGTCAAAACCGTTCTATCAAAAGGAACGTTGAAGTCTGTGAGTTGAATGCACTCATCACACAGAAGTTTCTGAGAATGCTTCTGTCTAGTTTTTAGGTGAAGATATTTCATTTCCCAGCACAGGCCTCAATGCGCTAAAAATATACACTAGCAGATTCTACAAAAAGAGTGTTTCAAAACTGCTCTTTCAAAAGAAAGGTTCAAGTCTGTGAGTTGAATGCACTCATCACAAAGAGGTTTCTGAGAATGCTTTTGTCTAGTTTTTATGTGAAGATATTTCCTTTTCCAGAATTGGCCTCAAACAGCTCTAGATATCCACTTGAAGATTCTACAAAAAGAGAGTTTCAAAACTCTTCTATCGAAAAGAAGGTTCAACCCTGTGAGTAGAATGCAGTCATCACAAACCAGATTCTGAGAATGCTTCTGTCTAGTTTTCATGTGATGATATTTCCTTTTCCAGCATAGGCCCCAAAGCGCTCCAAATAAACACTTGCAGATTCTACAAAAGGAGTGTTTCCAAACTGTTCTATGAAAAGGAATGCTCAAGTCTGTGAGTTGAATGCACTCATCACACAGAAGTTTCTGAGAATGCTTCTGTCTAGTTTTTATTTGAAGATATTCCTTTTCCCAGCATAGGCCACAAAGCGCTCCAAATATCCACTTGCAGATTCTACAAAAAGAGTGTTTCAAAACTGCTCTTTCAAAAGGAACGTTCAAGTCTGTGAGTTGGATGCACTCATCATACAGAAGTTTCTGAGCATACTTCTGTCTAGTTTTTAGGTGAAGATATTTCATTTCCCAGCCTAGGCCTCAAAGCGTTCCAAATATCCACTTGCAGATTCTTCAAACAGAGTGTTTCAAAACTGCTCTTTCAAAAGGAACGTTCAAGTCTGTGAGTTGAAAGCTGTCATCATGAAGAAGTTTCTGAGAATGCTTCTGTCTAGTTCTTACGTGAAGATATTTCCTTTTCCTGCATAGGCCTCAAAGCCCTCCAAATAAACACTTGCACATTTTACAAAAGGAGTGTTACAAAACTGTTATATCAAAAGGAACGTTCGTGTCCGTGAGTTGAATGCACTCATCACACAGAAGTTTCTGAGAATGCTTCTGTCTAGTTCTTATGTGAAGATATTTCCTTTTCCAGCATAGACCTGAGAGCGCTCCAAATATCCACTTGCAGATTCTACAAAAAGAGTGTTTCAAAACTGCTCTTTCAAGAGGAACGTTCAAGTCTGTGAGTTGAACTCACTCCTCAGAAAGAGGTTTCTGAGAATGGTTCTATCTAGTTTTCATCTGCATGTATTTCCTTTTCCACTAGATGCCGTAGTCGCTCCAAATATCCTCTTGCAGAAATTACAAAAAGTGTGTTTCCAAATTACTCTATCAAAGTCAGTTTCAACTCTGTGAGTTGAATGCACGCATCGCGAAGAAGTTTCTGAGATTGCTTCTGTCTAGTTTTTAGTTGAAGATATTTCATTTCCCAGCATAGGCTTCAAGGCGCTCCAAATATCCACTTGCAGATTGCACAAAAAGAGTGTTTCAAAACTCCTCTTTCAAAAGCAAGGTTCAAATATGTGAGTTGAATGTACTCATCACACAGTAGTTTCTGAGAATCCTTCTGTCTAGTTTGTAAGTGAAGATATTTCATTTCCCAGCATAGGACTCAGTGCCCTCCAAATATACAGTAGCAGATTCTACAAAAAGAGTGTTTCAAAACTGCTCTTTCAAAAGAAAGGTTCAAGTCTGTGAGTTGAATGCACTCATCACAAAGAGGTTTCTGAGAATTCTTCTGTCTAGTTTTTATGTGAAGATGTTTCCTTTTCCAGTATTGGCCTCAAACAGCTCCAAATATCCACTTGCAGATTCTACAAAAAGAGCGTTTCAAAACTCTTCTATCAAAAAGAAGGTTTCACTCCATGAGTAGAATAAAGTCATCACAAACAAGATTCTGAGAATGCTTCAGTCTAGTTTTAATGTGAAGATATTTCCTTTTCCAGCATAGGCCCCAAAGCGCTCGAAATAAACACTTACAGATCCTACAAAAGGAGTGTGTCAAAACCGTTCTATCAAAAGGAACATTGAAGTCTGTGAGTTGAATGCACTCATCACACAGAAGTTTCTGAGAATGCTTCTGTCTAGTTTTTAGGTGAAGATATTTCATTTCCCAGCACAGGCCTCAATGCGCTAAAAATATACACTAGCAGATTCTACAAAAAGAGTGTTTCAAAACTGCTCTTTCAAAAGAAAGGTTCAAGTCTGTGAGTTGAATGCACTCATCACAAAGAGGTTTCTGAGAATGCTTTTGTCTAGTTTTTATGTGAAGATATTTCCTTTTCCAGAATTGGCCTCAAACAGCTCTAGATATCCACTTGAAGATTCTACAAAAAGAGAGTTTCAAAACTCTTCTATCGAAAAGAAGGTTCAACCCTGTGAGTAGAATGCAGTCATCACAAACCAGATTCTGAGAATGCTTCTGTCTAGTTTTTATGTGATGATATTTCCTTTTCCAGCATAGGCCCCAAAGCGCTCCAAATAAACACTTGCAGATTCTACAAAAGGAGTGTTTCCAAACTGTTCTATGAAAAGGAATGCTCAAGTCTGTGAGTTGAATGCACTCATCACACAGAAGTTTCTGAGAATGCTTCTGTCTAGTTTTTATTTGAAGATATTCCTTTTCCCAGCATAGGCCACAAAGCGCTCCAAATATCCACTTGCAGATTCTACAAAAAGAGTGTTTCAAAACTGCTCTTTCAAAAGGAACGTTCAAGTCTGTGAGTTGGATGCACTCATCATACAGAAGTTTCTGAGCATACTTCTGTCTAGTTTTTAGGTGAAGATATTTCATTTCCCAGCCTAGGCCTCAAAGCGTTCCAAATATCCACTTGCAGATTCTTCAAACAGAGTGTTTCAAAACTGCTCTTTCAAAAGGAACGTTCAAGTCTGTGAGTTGAAAGCTGTCATCATGAAGAAGTTTCTGAGAATGCTTCTGTCTAGTTCTTACGTGAAGATATTTCCTTTTCCTGCATAGGCCTCAAAGCCCTCCAAATAAACACTTGCACATTTTACAAAAGGAGTGTTACAAAACTGTTATATCAAAAGGAACGTTCGTGTCCGTGAGTTGAATGCACTCATCACACAGAAGTTTCTGAGAATGCTTCTGTCTAGTTCTTATGTGAAGATATTTCCTTTTCCAGCATAGACCTGAGAGCGCTCCAAATATCCACTTGCAGATTCTACAAAAAGAGTGTTTCAAAACTGCTCTTTCAAGAGGAACGTTCAAGTCTGTGAGTTGAACTCACTCCTCAGAAAGAGGTTTCTGAGAATGGTTCTATCTAGTTTTCATCTGCATGTATTTCCTTTTCCACTAGATGCCGTAGTCGCTCCAAATATCCTCTTGCAGAAATTACAAAAAGTGTGTTTCCAAATTACTCTATCAAAGTCAGTTTCAACTCTGTGAGTTGAATGCACGCATCGCGAAGAAGTTTCTGAGATTGCTTCTGTCTAGTTTTTAGTTGAAGATATTTCATTTCCCAGCATAGGCTTCAAGGCGCTCCAAATATCCACTTGCAGATTGCACAAAAAGAGTGTTTCAAAACTCCTCTTTCAAAAGCAAGGTTCAAATATGTGAGTTGAATGTACTCATCACACAGTAGTTTCTGAGAATCCTTCTGTCTAGTTTGTAAGTGAAGATATTTCATTTCCCAGCATAGGACTCAGTGCGCTCCAAATATACAGTAGCAGATTCTACAAAAAGAGTGTTTCAAAACTGCTCTTTCAAAAGAAAGGTTCAAGTCTGTGAGTTGAATGCACTCATCACAAAGAGGTTTCTGAGAATTCTTCTGTCTAGTTTTTATGTGAAGATGTTTCCTTTTCCAGTATTGGCCTCAAACAGCTCCAAATATCCACTTGCAGATTCTACAAAAAGAGCGTTTCAAAACTCTTCTATCAAAAAGAAGGTTTCACTCCATGAGTAGAATAAAGTCATCACAAACAAGATTCTGAGAATGCTTCAGTCTAGTTTTAATGTGAAGATATTTCCTTTTCCAGCATAGGCCCCAAAGCGCTCGAAATAAACACTTACAGATCCTACAAAAGGAGTGTGTCAAAACCGTTCTATCAAAAGGAACGTTGAAGTCTGTGAGTTGAATGCAGTCATCACACAGAAGTTTCTGAGAATGCTTCTGTCTAGTTTTTAGGTGAAGATATTTCATTTCCCAGCACAGGCCTCAATGCGCTAAAAATATACACTAGCAGATTCTACAAAAAGAGTGTTTCAAAACTGCTCTTTCAAAAGAAAGGTTCAAGTCTGTGAGTTGAATGCACTCATCACAAAGAGGTTTCTGAGAATGCTTTTGTCTAGTTTTTATGTGAAGATATTTCCTTTTCCAGAATTGGCCTCAAACAGCTCTAGATATCCACTTGAAGATTCAACAAAAAGAGAGTTTCAAAACTCTTCTATCGAAAAGAAGGTTCAACCCTGTGAGTAGAATGCAGTCATCACAAACCAGATTCTGAGAATGCTTCTGTCTAGTTTTTATGTGATGATATTTCCTTTTCCAGCATAGGCCCCAAAGCGCTCCAAATAAACACTTGCAGATTCTACAAAAGGAGTGTTTCCAAACTGTTCTATGAAAAGGAATGCTCAAGTCTGTGAGTTGAATGCACTCATCACACAGAAGTTTCTGAGAATGCTTCTGTCTAGTTTTTATTTGAAGATATTCCTTTTCCCAGCATAGGCCACAAAGCGCTCCAAATATCCACTTGCAGATTCTACAAAAAGAGTGTTTCAAAACTGCTCTTTCAAAAGGAACGTTCAAGTCTGTGAGTTGGATGCACTCATCATACAGAAGTTTCTGAGCATCCTTCTGTCTAGTTTTTAGGTGAAGATATTTCATTTCCCAGCCTAGGCCTCAAAGCGTTCCAAATATCCACTTGCAGATTCTTCAATCAGAGTGTTTCAAAACTGCTCTTTCAAAAGGAACGTTCAACTCTGTGAGTTGAAAGCTGTCATCATGAAGAAGTTTCTGAGAATGCTTCTGTCTAGTTCTTACGTGAAGATATTTCCTTTTCCTGCATAGGCCTCAAAGCCCTCCAAATAAACACTTGCACATTTTACAAAAGGAGTGTTACAAAACTGTTATGTCAAAAGGAACGTTCGTGTCCGTGAGTTGAATGCACTCATCACACAGAAGTTTCTGAGAATGCTTCTGTCTAGTTCTTATGTGAAGATATTTCCTTTTCCAGCATAGACCTGAGAGCGCTCCAAATATCCACTTGCAGATTCTACAAAAAGAGTGTTTCATAACTGCTCTTTCAAGAGGAACGTTCAAGTCTGTGAGTTGAACTCACTCCTCAGAAAGAGGTTTCTGAGAATGGTTCTATCTAGTTTTCATCTGCATGTATTTCCTTTTCCACTAGATGCCGTAGTCGCTCCAAATATCCTCTTGCAGAAATTACAAAAAGTGTGTTTCCAAATTACTCTATCAAAGTCAGTTTCAACTCTGTGAGTTGAATGCACGCATCGCGAAGAAGTTTCTGAGATTGCTTCTGTCTAGTTTTTAGTTGAAGATATTTCATTTCCCAGCATAGGCTTCAAGGCGCTCCAAATATCCACTTGCAGATTGCACAAAAAGAGTGTTTCAAAACTCCTCTTTCAAAAGCAGGGTTCAAATATGTGAGCTGAATGTACTCATCACACAGTAGTTTCTGAGAATCCTTCTGTCTAGTTTGTAACTGAAGATATTTCATTTCCCAGCATAGGACTCAGTGCGCTCCAAATATACAGTAGCACATTCTACAAAAAGAGTGTTTCAAAACTGCTCTTTCAAAAGAAAGGTTCAACTCTGTGAGTTGAATGCACTCATCACAAAGAGGTTTCTGAGAATTCTTCTGTCTAGTTTTTATGTGAAGATGTTTCCTTTTCCAGTATTGGCCTCAAACAGCTCCAAATATCCACTTGCAGATTCTACAAAAAGAGCGTTTCAAAACTCTTCTATCAAAAAGAAGGTTTCACTCCATGAGTAGAATAAAGTCATCACAAACAAGATTCTGAGAATGCTTCAGTCTAGTTTTAATGTGAAGATATTTCCTTTTCCAGCATAGGCCCCAAAGCGCTCGAAATAAACACTTACAGATCCTACAAAAGGAGTGTGTCAAAACCGTTCTATCAAAAGGAACGTTGAAGTCTGTGAGTTGAATGCACTCATCACACAGAAGTTTCTGAGAATGCTTCTGTCTAGTTTTTAGGTGAAGATATTTCATTTCCCAGCACAGGCCTCAATGCGCTAAAAATATACACTAGCAGATTCTACAAAAAGAGTGTTTCAAAACTGCTCTTTCAAAAGAAAGGTTCAAGTCTGTGAGTTGAATGCACTCATCACAAAGAGGTTTCTGAGAATGCTTTTGTCTAGTTTTTATGTGAAGATATTTCCTTTTCCAGCATAGGCCCCAAAGCGCTCCAAATAAACACTTGCAGATTCTACAAAAGGAGTGTTTCCAAACTGTTCTAAGAAAAGGAATGCTCAAGTCTGTGAGTTGAATGCACTCATCACACAGAAGTTTCTGAGAATGCTTCTGTCTAGTTTTTATTTGAAGATATTCCTTTTCCCAGCATAGGCCACAAAGCGCTCCAAATATCCACTTGCAGATTCTACAAAAAGAGTGTTTCAAAACTGCTCTTTCAAAAGGAACGTTCAAGTCTGTGAGTTGGATGCACTCATCATACAGAAGTTTCTGAGCATACTTCTGTCTAGTTTTTAGGTGAAGATATTTCATTTCCCAGCCTAGGCCTCAAAGCGTTCCAAATATCCACTTGCAGATTCTTCAATCAGAGTGTTTCAAAACTGCTCTTTCAAAAGGAACGTTCAACTCTGTGAGTTGAAAGCTGTCATCATGAAGAAGTTTCTGAGAATGCTTCTGTCTAGTTCTTACGTGAAGATATTTCCTTTTCCTGCATAGGCCTCAAAGCCCTCCAAATAAACACTTGCACATTTTACAAAAGGAGTGTTACAAAACTGTTATGTCAAAAGGAACGTTCGTGTCCGTGAGTTGAATGCACTCATCACACAGAAGTTTCTGAGAATGCTTCTGTCTAGTTCTTATGTGAAGATATTTCCTTTTCCAGCATAGACCTGAGAGCGCTCCAAATATCCACTTGCAGATTCTACAAAAAGAGTGTTTCATAACTGCTCTTTCAAGAGGAACGTTCAAGTCTGTGAGTTGAACTCACTCCTCAGAAAGAGGTTTCTGAGAATGGTTCTATCTAGTTTTCATCTGCATGTATTTCCTTTTCCACTAGATGCCGTAGTCGCTCCAAATATCCTCTTGCAGAAATTACAAAAAGTGTGTTTCCAAATTACTCTATCAAAGTCAGTTTCAACTCTGTGAGTTGAATGCACGCATCGCGAAGAAGTTTCTGAGATTGCTTCTGTCTAGTTTTTAGTTGAAGATATTTCATTTCCCAGCATAGGCTTCAAGGCGCTCCAAATATCCACTTGCAGATTGCACAAAAAGAGTGTTTCAAAACTCCTCTTTCAAAAGCAAGGTTCAAATATGTGAGCTGAATGTACTCATCACACAGTAGTTTCTGAGAATCCTTCTGTCTAGTTTGTAAGTGAAGATATTTCATTTCCCAGCATAGGACTCAGTGCGCTCCAAATATACAGTAGCAGATTCTACAAAAAGAGTGTTTCAAAACTGCTCTTTCAAAAGAAAGGTTCAAGTCTGTGAGTTGAATGCACTCATCACAAAGAGGTTTCTGAGAATTCTTCTGTCTAGTTTTTATGTGAAGATGTTTCCTTTTCCAGTATTGGCCTCAAACAGCTCCAAATATCCACTTGCAGATTCTACAAAAAGAGCGTTTCAAAACTCTTCTATCAAAAAGAAGGTTTCACTCCATGAGCAGAATAAAGTCATCACAAACAAGATTCTGAGAATGCTTCAGTCTAGTTTTAATGTGAAGATATTTCCTTTTCCAGCATAGGCCCCAAAGCGCTCGAAATAAACACTTACAGATCCTACAAAAGGAGTGTGTCAAAACCGTTCTATCAAAAGGAACGTTGAAGTCTGTGAGTTGAATGCACTCATCACACAGAAGTTTCTGAGAATGCTTCTGTCTAGTTTTTAGGTGAAGATATTTCATTTCCCAGCACAGGCCTCAATGCGCTAAAAATATACACTAGCAGATTCTACAAAAAGAGTGTTTCAAAACTGCTCTTTCAAAAGAAAGGTTCAAGTCTGTGAGTTGAATGCACTCATCACAAAGAGGTTTCTGAGAATGCTTTTGTCTAGTTTTTATGTGAAGATATTTCCTTTTCCAGCATAGGCCCCAAAGCGCTCCAAATAAACACTTGCAGATTCTACAAAAGGAGTGTTTCCAAACTGTTCTATGAAAAGGAATGCTCAAGTCTGTGAGTTGAATGCACTCATCACACAGAAGTTTCTGAGAATGCTTCTGTCTAGTTTTTATTTGAAGATATTCCTTTTCCCAGCATAGGCCACAAAGCGCTCCAAATATCCACTTGCAGATTCTACAAAAAGAGTGTTTCAAAACTGCTCTTTCAAAAGGAACGTTCAAGTCTGTGAGTTGGATGCACTCATCATACAGAAGTTTCTGAGCATACTTCTGTCTAGTTTTTAGGTGAAGATATTTCATTTCCCAGCCTAGGCCTCAAAGCGTTCCAAATATCCACTTGCAGATTCTTCAATCAGAGTGTTTCAAAACTGCTCTTTCAAAAGGAACGTTCAAGTCTGTGAGTTGAAAGCTGTCATCATGAAGAAGTTTCTGAGAATGCTTCTGTCTAGTTCTTACGTGAAGATATTTCCTTTTCCTGCATAGGCCTCAAAGCCCTCCAAATAAACACTTGCACATTTTACAAAAGGAGTGTTACAAAACTGTTATGTCAAAAGGAACGTTCGTGTCCGTGAGTTGAATGCACTCATCACACAGAAGTTTCTGAGAATGCTTCTGTCTAGTTCTTATGTGAAGATATTTCCTTTTCCAGCATAGACCTGAGAGCGCTCCAAATATCCACTTGCAGATTCTACAAAAAGAGTGTTTCATAACTGCTCTTTCAAGAGGAACGTTCAAGTCTGTGAGTTGAACTCACTCCTCAGAAAGAGGTTTCTGAGAATGGTTCTATCTAGTTTTCATCTGCATGTATTTCCTTTTCCACTAGATGCCGTAGTCGCTCCAAATATCCTCTTGCAGAAATTACAAAAAGTGTGTTTCCAAATTACTCTATCAAAGTCAGTTTCAACTCTGTGAGTTGAATGCACGCATCGCGAAGAAGTTTCTGAGATTGCTTCTGTCTAGTTTTTAGTTGAAGATATTTCATTTCCCAGCATAGGCTTCAAGGCGCTCCAAATATCCACTTGCAGATTGCACAAAAAGAGTGTTTCAAAACTCCTCTTTCAAAAGCAAGGTTCAAATATGTGAGCTGAATGTACTCATCACACAGTAGTTTCTGAGAATCCTTCTGTCTAGTTTGTAAGTGAAGATATTTCATTTCCCAGCATAGGACTCAGTGCGCTCCAAATATACAGTAGCAGATTCTACAAAAAGAGTGTTTCAAAACTGCTCTTTCAAAAGAAAGGTTCAAGTCTGTGAGTTGAATGCACTCATCACAAAGAGGTTTCTGAGAATTCTTCTGTCTAGTTTTTATGTGAAGATGTTTCCTTTTCCAGTATTGGCCTCAAACAGCTCCAAATATCCACTTGCAGATTCTACAAAAAGAGCGTTTCAAAACTCTTCTATCAAAAAGAAGGTTTCACTCCATGAGTAGAATAAAGTCATCACAAACAAGATTCTGAGAATGCTTCAGTCTAGTTTTAATGTGAAGATATTTCCTTTTCCAGCATAGGCCCCAAAGCGCTCGAAATAAACACTTACAGATCCTACAAAAGGAGTGTGTCAAAACCGTTCTATCAAAAGGAACGTTGAAGTCTGTGAGTTGAATGCACTCATCACACAGAAGTTTCTGAGAATGCTTCTGTCTAGTTTTTAGGTGAAGATATTTCATTTCCCAGCACAGGCCTCAATGCGCTAAAAATATACACTAGCAGATTCTACAAAAAGAGTGTTTCAAAACTGCTCTTTCAAAAGAAAGGTTCAAGTCTGTGAGTTGAATGCACTCATCACAAAGAGGTTTCTGAGAATGCTTTTGTCTAGTTTTTATGTGAAGATATTTCCTTTTCCAGCATAGGCCCCAAAGCGCCCCAAATAAACACTTGCAGATTCTACAAAAGGAGTGTTTCCAAACTGTTCTAAGAAAAGGAATGCTCAAGTCTGTGAGTTGAATGCACTCATCACACAGAAGTTTCTGAGAATGCTTCTGTCTCGTTTTTATTTGAAGATATTCCTTTTCCCAGCATAGGCCACAAAGCGCTCCAAATATCCACTGGCAGATTCTACAAAAAGAGTGTTTCAAAACTGCTCTTTCAAAAGGAACGTTCAAGTCTGTGAGTTGGATGCACTCATCATACAGAAGTTTCTGAGCATACTTCTGTCTAGTTTTTAGGTGAAGATATTTCATTTCCCAGCCTAGGCCTCAAAGCGTTCCAAATATCCACTTGCAGATTCTTCAATCAGAGTGTTTCAAAAGTGCTCTTTCAAAAGGAACGTTCAAGTCTGTGAGTTGAAAGCTGTCATCATGAAGAAGTTTCTGAGAATGCTTCTGTCTAGTTCTTACGTGAAGATATTTCCTTTTCCTGCATAGGCCTCAAAGCCCTCCAAATAAACACTTGCACATTTTACAAAAGGAGTGTTACAAAACTGTTATATCAAAAGGAACGTTCGTGTCCGTGAGTTGAATGCACTCATCACACGGAAGTTTCTGAGAGTGCTACTGTCTAGTTCTTATGTGAAGATATTTCCTTTTCCAGCATAGACCTGAGAGCGCTCCAAATATCCACTTGCAGATTCTACAAAAAGAGTGTTTCAAAACTGCTCTTTCAAGAGGAACGTTCAAGTCTGTGAGTTGAACTCACTCCTCAGAAAGAGGTTTCTGAGAATGGTTCTATCTAGTTTTCATCTGCATGTATTTCCTTTTCCACTAGATGCCGTAGTCGCTCCAAATATCCTCTTGCAGAAATTACAAAAAGTGTGTTTCCAAATTACTCTATCAAAGTCAGTTTCAACTCTGTGAGTTGAATGCACGCATCGCGAAGAAGTTTCTGAGATTGCTTCTGTCTAGTTTTTAGTTGAAGATATTTCATTTCCCAGCATAGGCCTCAAAACGCTCCAAATATCCACCTGCAGATTCTACAAAAAGAGTGTTTCAAACCTGCTCTATCAAAAGGAAGGTTGAACTTTGTCAGTTGAATGCACAAAGCACAGGGAACGTTCTGAGAATTCTTCTGACTAGTTTCTATTTGAAGATATTTCCTTTTCCCTTGTAGGCCCCAAATCAATCCATATATCCACTTGGAGATTCTACTAAAAGAGTATCTCAAAACTGACCTATCAAAAGGAATGTTCGAGTCTGTGAGTCCAATGCACAAAACACAAAGAAGTTTCTGAGAATGCTTCTGTCTAGTTTTTATGTGAAGATATTTCCTTTTCCAGCATAGACAACAAAGCGCTCCAAATATCCCCTTGCGGATTCTACAAAAAGAATGTCCCCAAACTGTTCTATCTACAGGAAGGCTCCACTCTGTGACTTGCATGCACTCATCACAAAGAAATTATTGAGAATGTTCTTTCTAGATTTTATTTTATGATATTTCCTTTTCCATCATAATCTTCAAAGCTCTCCCAATATCCACTTGCAGATTCTACAAAAAGAGTGTTTCAAAACTGCTCTATCAAAGGCAAGGTTCAACTCTGTGAGTTCAAAGCAAACATAATGAAGAAGCTTCTGGGAATGCTTCTGTCTAGTTTTTATGTGAATATATTTCATTTCCCAGCCTATGCCACAAAACGTTCCAAACGTCCACTTGCAGATTCTACAGAAAGAGTGTTTGAAAACTGCTCTTTCAAAAGAAAGGTTCAAGTCTGCGTGTTGAATGCACTCGTCAAAAAGAAGTTTCTGAGAATTCTTCTGTCTAGTTTTTATGTGAAGATATTTCCTTTTCCAGCATAGGTTGCAAATCGCTCCAGATAACCACTTGCAGATTCTAGAAAAAGAATGTTTCAAAACTGTGCTATCAATAGGAAGTTTCCACTCTGTGAGTTGAATCCATAAATCACAGGAAAGTTTCTGAGAATGCTTCAGTCTAGTTTTTATGTGAACATATTTCCTTTTCCAGTGTTGGCCTGTTAGCACTGCATATATCCCTTGCAAATTCTACTAAAAGAGTGTTTCAACACTGCCATATGAAAGGGAAGGTTCAACTTTGTGAGTTCAATGCGCACATCACAAAGAAATTTCTGAGAATGCTTCTGTCTAGTTCTTATGTGAAGATATTTACTTTACAAACATAGGCCTAAAAGCGTTCCAAATATCGACTTACAGATTCTACAAAAAGAGTGTTTCAAAACTGTTCTACCAAGAACAAGGTTCCACTCTGTGAGTTGAATGCACTCGTCACAAAGAAGTTTCTGGGAATGCTTCTGTCTAGTTTTTATGTGAAGGTGTTTCATTTTCCACCATAGGCCACAAAGCGCTCCAAATATCCACTTGCAGATACTACAAAAAGTTTGTTTAAAACTGCGCAATGAAAAGGGAGGTTCAACTCTGTGAGTTGAATGCACACATCATGAAGAAGTATCTTAGAATGCTTCTGTCTGGTTTTTAGGGGAAGATATTTCATTTTCCAGCAAGGGCCTCAAAGAGCTCCATATATCCACTTGCAGATTCTACTAAAAGCGTGTTTCAAAATTCCTCTTTCAAAAAGAAGGTTCAAGCCTGTCAGTTGAATGCACTCATCACAAGGAAGTTTTTGAGAATTCTTCCACCTAGTTTTTATGTGAAGGTATTTCCTTTCCCAGCATAATCCTCAAAGCACTCCAAATATCCACTTGCAGATTTTACAAAAGCGTGTTTAAAACTGCTCTATGAAAAGGAAATTTCAACTATGTTATTTGAATGCACACACCACGAAGAAGTTTCTGAGAATGCTTCTGTCTAGATTTTACGTGAAGATATTTCATTTCCCAGAATAGGCTTCAAAGCGCTCCAAATATCCACTTGCAGATTCTACAAAAAGTGTGTTTCACAAGTGCTCTTTCAAAAGGAAGTTTCAGGCCTGTGAGTTCAATGCACAAAGCACAGGGAACCTTCTGAGAATTATTCCGTCTAGTGTATATGTGAAGATATTTCCTTTTCCATTGCAGGCCTCAAATTACCCCATATATCCACTTGCAGATTCTACTAAAAGAGTGTTTCAAAGCTGCCCTATGAAAAGGAAGGTTCAACTCTGTAAGTTCAATGCACACATCACAAAGAAGATTTTGAGAATTCTTCTGTTTAATTTTTATATGAAGATATTTCCTTTTCCGGGCTAGTCCTCAAAGCGCTCCAAATATCCTCTTTGAGAATCTACACAAACAGTGTTTGAAGAATGCGCTCTCAAAAGGAAGGTTCAACTCCATGAGTTGAATGCCTAAAGAACCGGGAAGTTTATGAGAATGCTTCTGTCTAGTTTTTATGTGAAGATATTTCCTTTTCCAAAGTATGTTTCATAGCACTCCAAATATCCACTTACAGATTCTACTGAAAGACTCTTTCAAAACTGCTGCATCAAAAAGAAGGTTCAATACTGTGAGTTGAATGTGCACATCACAATGAAGTTTCTGAAAATGATTCTGTATTGTTTTTATATGAAGATATTTAATTTTCCAGCATAGGCCTCATAGCCCTCCAAATATCCCACAGCAGATTCTACAAAAAGAGTGCTTCCAAACTGTTCTATCAAAAGGAAGGTTCAAGTCTGTGAGTTGAATGCACTCATCACAAAGTAGTTTCTGAGAATGCTTCTGTGTAGTTTTTATGTGATGATATTTCCTTTTCCACCTTAGGCCTCAAAGCGCTCCAAATATACACTCTCAGATTCTACAAAAAGAGTGTTTCAATACTGCTCTATCAAAAGGAATGTTCAACTCTGTGAGTTGATTGCACGTTTCACAAAAAGTTTCTGAGAATGCTTGTGTCTGGTTTTTATGGGAAGATAATTCCTTTTACAGCATTGGCCTCAAAGCGCTGCAAATATCCCCTTGCAGATTCTACTAAAAGAGTGTTTCAAAACTGCTCAATGAAAAGGAAGATTCAACTCTCTTAGTTGAATGCACACATCACCAAGATGTTCCTGAGAATGCTTCTGTCTATTTTCTATTGGAAGATATTTCATTTCCCAACATAGACCTCAAAGCCCTCCAAGTATCCACTTGAACATTCTACAAAAAGAGTTTTTCAAAACTGCTCTATCAAAAGGAGGGTTGAACTCTGTATTGAATGCAGGAGGCATAGGAAGCTTTCTGAGAATGCTTCTGTCTAGTTTTTATGTGAAGATATTTCCTTTTCCAGCCTAGGCCTCAATGCGCTCCAAATATCTGCTTCGAGAACCTACAAAAAGAGTGTTTCAAAACTGTTATATCAATAGGAAGGTTCAAGTGTGTGAGTTGAATGTACTCATCACAAAGAAGTTTCTGAGAATGCTTCTGTCTAGTTTTTACGTGAAGATATTTCCTTTTCCCGCATAAGCCCTAAAGCGCTCCAAATATCCACTTACATATTCTACAAAAAGAGTGTTTCCAAACCGTTCTATCCAAATGAAGTCTCCACTCTGTGAGTTGAATGCACACATCCGAAAGAAGTTTCTGAGAATGCTTCTGTCTACTTTTTATATGAAGATGTTTGCTTTTCCAGTGTTGGCCTCTTAGCACTCCAGATATCCACTTGGAGATTCTACTAAAAGAGTGTTTCAAAACTGCTCTGTGAAAAGGAAGGTTCAACTGCTTGAGATGAATGGACACATCATGAAAAAGTTTCTGAGAATGCTTCTGCCTAGTTTTTATGTGAAGATGTTAACTTTTCCAGCATGGGCCTCAAAGCACTCCAAATATCCGCTTGGAGAATGTACAAGAAGAGTGTTTCAAAAGTGTTCTATCAAAAGGAAGGTTTAACTGTGTGAGTTGAATGCACTCATCAGAATGAAGTTTCTGAGAATGCTTTTGTGTGGTTTTCATCTGAATATATTTCTTTTTCCAAAGGAGGTCGCAATCGCACCAAATATCTACTTGCCGTTTCCACAAAAAGAGTGTTACCGAACTGCTCTATGAAAAGGATTGTTCAACTCTGTGAGTTGAATGCACACGTCCCAAAGCAGTATATGGGAATGCTGCTTTCTAGTTTTTATGTGAAGATATTTGCTTTTTCAGCATAGGACTCAAAGCGCTAAAAATATCCACTTACAGATACTTCAAAAAGAGTGTTTCAAAACTGCAGTATCAAAAGGAAGGTTCAACTCTGGAAGTTGAATGCACACATTATCAGTTTCTGATAATGTTTCTGTGCGGTTTGTAAGTGAAGACATTTTCTTTTCCAGGATAGGCCTCACAGCACACCAAGTATCCACTTACAGATTCTACAGTAAGTGTGTTTCAAAACTGCTCTATCAAAAGGAAGATTCAACTCTGAGTTGAATGCACTCATCAACAAGAAATTTCTGAGAATGCTTCTGTCTAATTTTTATGTAATGATATTTCGTTTCCCAGGATAGGCCTCAAAGAGCTCCAAATATCCAATTGCATATTCTTCAAAAAGAGTGTTTCAAAACTGCTCTATGAAAAGGAAGTTTCAAGCCTGTGAGTTGAATGCACTCATCTCAAAATTTTTTGACAATGCTTCTGTCTAGTTTTTATGAGAAGATATTTTCTTTTCGAGCATAGGCCTCAAAGCGCTTCAAATATCCACTGGCAGATTCTACCAAAAGAGTGTTTGAAAACTTCTCTATCAAAAGGAAGGTTCAAGTCTGTAAGTTGAAAGTACACATGAAAAAGAAGTTTCTTCGAATGCTGCATTCTAGTTTTTATGTGAAGTTATTTCCCTTTCCAGCATAGGTCTCACAGCGCCCCAAATATCCACTTGCAGATTCTATAAAAACTGTGTTTCCAAACAGCTCTATGAAAAGGATGGTTTAACTCTGCGAGTTGAATGCACACATCAGGAAGAAGTTTCTGAGAACGCTTCTGTCTAGTTTTTATGTGAAAATATTTCCTTTTCCAACATAGGCCTCAAAGCGCTCCAAATAAACAGTTGCGGATTCTACAAAAGGAGTGTTTCCAAACTGTTCTATGAAAAGGAACGCTCAAGTCTGTGAGTTGAATGCACTCATCACACAGAAGTTTCTGGGAATGCTTCTGTCTAGTTTCTAGGTGAAGATATTTCATTTCCCAGCATAGGCCTCAAAACGCTCCAAATATCCACCTGCAGATTCTACAAAAAGAGTGTTTCAAACCTGCTCTATCAAAAGGAAGGTTGAACTTTGTGAGTTGAATGCACAAAGCACAGGGAACGTTCTGAGAATTCTTCTGACTAGTTTCTATTTGAAGATATTTCCTTTTCCCTTGTAGGCCCCAAATCAATCCATATATCCACTTGGAGATTCTACTAAAAGAGTATCTCAAAACTGACCTATCAAAAGGAATGTTCGAGTCTGTGAGTCCAATGCACAAAACACAAAGAAGTTTCTGAGAATGCTTCTGTCTAGTTTTTATGTGAAGATATTTCCTTTTCCAGCATAGACAACAAAGCGCTCCAAATATCCCCTTGCGGATTCTACAAAAAGAATGTCCCCAAACTGTTCTATCTACAGGAAGGCTCCACTCTGTGACTTGCATGCACTCATCACAAAGAAATTCTTGAGAATGTTCTTTCTAGATTTTATTTTATGATATTTCCTTTTCCATCATAATCTTCAAAGCTCTCCCAATATCCACTTGCAGATTCTACAAAAAGAGTGTTTCAAAACTGCTCTATCAAAGGCAAGGTTCAACTCTGTGAGTTCAAAGCAAACATAATGAAGAAGCTTCTGGGAATGCTTCTGTCTAGTTTTTATGTGAATATATTTCATTTCCCAGCCTATGCCACAAAACGTTCCAAACGTCCACTTGCAGATTCTACAGAAAGAGTGTTTGAAAACTGCTCTTTCAAAAGAAAGGTTCAAGTCTGCGTGTTGAATGCACTCGTCAAAAAGAAGTTTCTGAGAATTCTTCTGTCTAGTTTTTATGTGAAGATATTTCCTTTTCCAGCATAGGCTGCAAATCGCTCCAGATAACCACTTGCAGATTCTAGAAAAAGAATGTTTCAAAACTGTGCTATCAATAGGAAGTTTCCACTCTGTGAGTTGAATCCATAAATCACAGGAAAGTTTCTGAGAATGCTTCAGTCTAGTTTTTATGTGAACATATTTCCTTTTCCAGTGTTGGCCTGTTAGCACTGCATATATCCCTTTCAAATTCTACTAAAAGAGTGTTTCAACACTGCCATATGAAAGGGAAGGTTCAACTTTGTGAGTTCAATGCGCACATCACAAAGAAATTTCTGAGAATGCTTCTGTCTAGTTCTTATGTGAAGATATTTACTTTACAAACATAGGCCTAAAAGCGTTCCAAATATCGACTTACAGATTCTACAAAAAGAGTGTTTCAAAACTGTTCTACCAAGAACAAGGTTCCACTCTGTGAGTTGAATGCACTCGTCACAAAGAAGTTTCTGGGAATGCTTCTGTCTAGTTTTTATGTGAAGGTGTTTCATTTTCCACCATAGGCCACAAAGCGCTCCAAATATCCACTTGCAGATACTACAAAAAGTTTGTTTAAAACTGCGCAATGAAAAGGGAGGTTCAACTCTGTGAGTTGAATGCACACATCATGAAGAAGTATCTTAGAATGCTTCTGTCTGGTTTTTAGGGGAAGATATTTCATTTTCCAGCAAGGGCCTCAAAGAGCTCCATATATCCACTTGCAGATTCTACTAAAAGCGTGTTTCAAAATTCCTCTTTCAAAAAGAAGGTTCAAGCCTGTCAGTTGAATGCACTCATCACAAGGAAGTTTTTGAGAATTCTTCCACCTAGTTTTTATGTGAAGGTATTTCCTTTCCCAGCATAATCCTCAAAGCACTCCAAATATCCACTTGCAGATTTTACAAAAGCGTGTTTAAAACTGCTCTATGAAAAGGAAATTTCAACTATGTTATTTGAATGCACACACCACGAAGAAGTTTCTGAGAATGCTTCTGTCTAGATTTTACGTGAAGATATTTCATTTCCCAGAATAGGCTTCAAAGCGCTCCAACTATACACTTGCAGATTCTACAAAAAGTGTGTTTCACAAGTGCTCTTTCAAAAGGAAGTTTCAGGCCTGTGAGTTGAATGCACAAAGCACAGGGAACCTTCTGAGAATTATTCCGTCTAGTGTATATGTGAAGATATTTCCTTTTCCATTGCAGGCCTCAAATTACCCCATATATCCACTTGCAGATTCTACTAAAAGAGTGTTTCAAAGCTGCCCTATGAAAAGGAAGGTTCAACTCTGTAAGTTCAATGCACACATCACAAAGAAGATTTTGAGAATTCTTCTGTTTAATTTTTATATGAAGATATTTCCTTTTCCGGGCTAGTCCTCAAAGCGCTCCAAATATCCTCTTTGAGAATCTACACAAACAGTGTTTGAAGAATGCGCTCTCAAAAGGAAGGTTCAACTCCATGAGTTGAATGCCTAAAGAACCGGGAAGTTTATGAGAATGCTTCTGTCTAGTTTTTATGTGAAGATATTTCCTTTTCCAAAGTATGTTTCATAGCACTCCAAATATCCACTTACAGATTCTACTGAAAGACTCTTTCAAAACTGCTGCATCAAAAAGAAGGTTCAATACTGTGAGTTGAATGTGCACATCACAATGAAGTTTCTGAAAATGATTCTGTATTGTTTTTATATGAAGATATTTAATTTTCCAGCATAGGCCTCATAGCCCTCCAAATATCCCACAGCAGATTCTACAAAAAGAGTGCTTCCAAACTGTTCTATCAAAAGGAAGGTTCAAGTCTGTGAGTTGAATGCACTCATCACAAAGTAGTTTCTGAGAATGCTTCTGTGTAGTTTTTATGTGATGATATTTCCTTTTCCACCTTAGGCCTCAAAGCGCTCCAAATATACACTCTCAGATTCTACAAAAAGAGTGTTTCAATACTGCTCTATCAAAAGGAATGTTCAACTCTGTGAGTTGATTGCACGTTTCACAAAAAGTTTCTGAGAATGCTTGTGTCTGGTTTTTATGGGAAGATAATTCCTTTTACAGCATTGGCCTCAAAGCGCTGCAAATATCCCCTTGCAGATTCTACTAAAAGAGTGTTTCAAAACTGCTCAATGAAAAGGAAGATTCAACTCTCTTAGTTGAATGCCCACATCACCAAGATGTTCCTGAGAATGCTTCTGTCTATTTTCTATTGGAAGATATTTCATTTCCCAACATAGACCTCAAAGCCCTCCAAGTATCCACTTGAACATTCTACAAAAAGAGTTTTTCAAAACTGCTCTATCAAAAGGAGGGTTGAACTCTGTATTGAATGCAGGAGGCATAGGAAGCTTTCTGAGAATGCTTCTGTCTAGTTTTTATGTGAAGATATTTCCTTTTCCAGCCTAGGCCTCAATGCGCTCCAAATATCTGCTTCGAGAACCTACAAAAAGAGTGTTTCAAAACTGTTATATCAATAGGAAGGTTCAAGTGTGTGAGTTGAATGTACTCATCACAAAGAAGTTTCTGAGAATGCTTCTGTCTAGTTTTTACGTGAAGATATTTCCTTTTCCCGCATAAGCCCCAAAGCGCTCCAAATATCCACTTACATATTCTACAAAAAGAGTGTTTCAAAACCGTTCTATCCAAATGAAGTCTCCACTCTGTGAGTTGAATGCACACATCCGAAAGAAGTTTCTGAGAATGCTTCTGTCTACTTTTTATATGAAGATGTTTGCTTTTCCAGTGTTGGCCTCTTAGCACTCCAGATATCCACTTGGAGATTCTACTAAAAGAGTGTTTCAAAACTGCTCTGTGAAAAGGAAGGTTCAACTGCTTGAGATGAATGGGCACATCATGAAAAAGTTTCTGAGAATGCTTCTGCCTAGTTTTTATGTGAAGATGTTAACTTTTCCAGCATGGGCCTCAAAGCACTCCAAATATCCGCTTGGAGAATGTACAAAAAGAGTGTTTCAAAAGTGTTCTATCAAAAGGAAGGTTTAACTGTGTGAGTTGAATGCACTCATCAGAATGAAGTTTCTGAGAATGCTTTTGTGTGGTTTTCATCTGAATATATTTCTTTTTCCAAAGGAGGTCGCAATCGCACCAAATATCTACTTGCCGTTTCCACAAAAAGAGTGTTACAGAACTGCTCTATGAAAAGGATTGTTCAACTCTGTGAGTTGAATGCACACGTCCCAAAGCAGTATATGGGAATGCTGCTTTCTAGTTTTTATGTGAAGATATTTGCTTTTTCAGCATAGGACACAAAGCGCTAAAAATATCCACTTACAGATACTTCAAAAAGAGTGTTTCAAAACTGCAGTATCAAAAGGAAGGTTCAACTCTGGAAGTTGAATGCACACATTATCAGTTTCTGATAATGTTTCTGTGCGGTTTGTAAGTGAAGAAATTTTCTTTTCCAGGATAGGCCTCACAGCACACCATGTATCCACTTACAGATTCTACAGTAAGTGTGTTTCAAAACTGCTCTATCAAAAGGAAGATTCAACTCTGAGTTGAATGCACTCATCAACAAGAAATTTCTGAGAATGCTTCTGTCTAATTTTTATGTAATGATATTTCGTTTCCCAGGATAGGCCTCAAAGAGCTCCAAATATCCAATTGCATATTCTTCAAAAAGAGTGTTTCAAAACTGCTCTATGAAAAGGAAGTTTCAAGCCTGTGAGTTGAATGCACTCATCTCAAAATTTTTTGACAATGCTTCTGTCTAGTTTTTATGAGAAGATATTTTCTTTTCGAGCATAGGCCTCAAAGCGCTTCAAATATCCACTGGCAGATTCTACCAAAAGAGTGTTTGAAAACTTCTCTATCAAAAGGAAGGTTCAAGTCTGTAAGTTGAAAGTACACATGAAAAAGAAGTTTCTTCGAATGCTGCATTCTAGTTTTTATGTGAAGTTATTTCCCTTTCCAGCATAGGTCTCACAGCGCCCCAAATATCCACTTGCAGATTCTATAAAAACTGTGTTTCCAAACAGCTCTATGAAAAGGATGGTTTAACTCTGCGAGTTGAATGCACACATCAGGAAGAAGTTTCTGAGAACGCTTCTGTCTAGTTTTTATGTGAAAATATTTGCTTTTCCAACATAGGCCTCAAAGCGCTCCAAATAAACAGTTGCGGATTCTACAAAAGGAGTGTTTCCAAACTGTTCTATGAAAAGGAACGCTCAAGTCTGTGAGTTGAATGCACTCATCACACAGAAGTTTCTGGGAATGCTTCTGTCTAGTTTCTAGGTGAAGATATTTCATTTCCCAGCATAGGCCTCAAAACGCTCCAAATATCCACCTGCAGATTCTACAAAAAGAGTGTTTCAAACCTGCTCTATCAAAAGGAAGGTTGAACTTTGTGAGTTGAATGCACAAAGCACAGGGAACGTTCTGAGAATTCTTCTGACTAGTTTCTATTTGAAGATATTTCCTTTTCCCTTGTAGGCCCCAAATCAATCCATATATCCACTTGGAGATTCTACTAAAAGAGTATCTCAAAACTGACCTATCAAAAGGAATGTTCGAGTCTGTGAGTCCAATGCACAAAACACAAAGAAGTTTCTGAGAATGCTTCTGTCTAGTTTTTATGTGAAGATATTTCCTTTTCCAGCATAGACAACAAAGCGCTCCAAATATCCCCTTGCGGATTCTACAAAAAGAATGTCCCCAAACTGTTCTATCTACAGGAAGGCTCCACTCTGTGACTTGCATGCACTCATCACAAAGAAATTCTTGAGAATGTTCTTTCTAGATTTTATTTTATGATATTTCCTTTTCCATCATAATCTTCAAAGCTCTCCCAATATCCACTTGCAGATTCTACAAAAAGAGTGTTTCAAAACTGCTCTATCAAAGGCAAGGTTCAACTCTGTGAGTTCAAAGCAAACATAATGAAGAAGTTTCTGGGAATGCTTCTGTCTAGTTTTTATGTGAATATATTTCATTTCCCAGCCTATGCCACAAAACGTTCCAAACGTCCACTTGCAGATTCTACAGAAAGAGTGTTTGAAAACTGCTCTTTCAAAAGAAAGGTTCAAGTCTGCGTGTTGAATGCACTCGTCAGAAAGAAGTTTCTGAGAATTCTTCTGTCTAGTTTTTATGTGAAGATATTTCCTTTTCCAGCATAGGCCGCAAATCGCTCCAGATAACCACTTGCAGATTCTAGAAAAAGAATGTTTCAAAACTGTGCTATCAATAGGAAGTTTCCACTCTGTGAGTTGAATCCATAAATCACAGGAAAGTTTCTGAGAATGCTTCAGTCTAGTTTTTATGTGAACATATTTCCTTTTCCAGTGTTGGCCTGTTAGCACTGCATATATCCCTTGCAAATTCTACTAAAAGAGTGTTTCAACACTGCCATATGAAAAGGAAGGTTCAACTTTGTGAGTTCAATGCGCACATCACAAAGAAATTTCTGAGAATGCTTCCGTCTAGTTCTTATGTGAAGATATTTACTTTACAAACATAGGCCTAAAAGCGTTCCAATATCGACTTACAGATTCTACAAATAGAGTGTTTCAAAACTGTTCTACCAAGAACAAGGTTCCACTCTGTGAGTTGAATGCACTCATCACAAAGAAGTTTCTGGGAATGCTTCTGTCTAGTTTTTATGTGAAGGTGTTTCATTTTCCACCATAGGCCCCAAAGCGCTCCAAATATCCACTTGCAGATACTACAAACAGTTTGTGTAAAACTGCGCAATGAAAAGGGAGGTTCAACTCTGTGAGTTGAATGCACACATCATGAAGAAGTATCTTAGAATGCTTCTGTCTGGTTTTTAGGAGAAGATATTTCATTTTCCAGCAAAGGCCTCAAAGAGCTCCATATATCCACTTGCAGATTCTACTAAAAGCGTGTTTCAAAATTGCTCTTTCAAAAAGAAGGCTCAAGCCTGTCAGTTGAATGCACTCATCACAAGGAAGTTTTTGAGAATTCTTCCACCTAGTTTTTATGTGAAGGTATTTCCTTTCCCAGCATAATCCTCAAAGCACTCCAAATATCCACTTGCAGATTTTACAAAAGCGTGTTTAAAACTGCTCTATGAAAAGGAAATTTCAACTATGTTATTTGAATGCACACACCACGAAGAAGTTTCTGAGAATGCTTCTGTCTAGATTTTACGTGAAGATATTTCATTTCCCAGAATACGCTTCAAAGCGCTCCAAATATCCACTTGCAGATTCTACAAAAAGTGTGTTTCACAAGTGCTCTTTCAAAAGGAAGTTTCAGGCCTGTGAGTTGAATGCACAAAGCACAGGGAACCTTCTGAGAATTATTCCGTCTAGTGTATATGGGAAGATATTTCCTTTTCCATTGCAGGCCTCAAATTACCCCATATATCCACTTGCAGATTCTACTAAAAGAGTGTTTCAAAGCTGCCCTATGAAAAGGAAGGTTCAACTCTGTAAGTTCAATGCACACATCACAAAGAAGATTTTGAGAATTCTTCTGTTTAATTTTTATATGAAGATATTTCCTTTTCCGGGCTAGTCCTCAAAGCGCTCCAAATATCCTCTTTGAGAATCTACACAAACAGTGTTTGAAGAATGCGCTCTCAAAAGGAAGGTTCAACTCCATGAGTTGAATGCCTAAAGAACCGGGAAGTTTATGAGAATGCTTCTGTCTAGTTTTTATGTGAAGATATTTCCTTTTCCAAAGTATGTTTCATAGCACTCCAAATATCCACTTACAGATTCTACTGAAAGACTCTTTCAAAACTGCTGCATCAAAAAGAAGGTTCAATACTGTGAGTTGAATGTGCACATCACAATGAAGTTTCTGAAAATGATTCTGTATTGTTTTTATATGAAGATATT
The DNA here is from genome assembly GCF_028885625.2 of Pongo pygmaeus. Lineage (NCBI taxonomy): Eukaryota > Metazoa > Chordata > Mammalia > Primates > Hominidae > Pongo > Pongo pygmaeus. Next base: position 11,634,337 of record NC_072395.2, on the reverse strand, counting down.
TAATTTTCCAGCATAGGCCTCATAGCCCTCCAAATATCCCACAGCAGATTCTACAAAAAGAGTGCTTCCAAACTGTTCTATCAAAAGGAAGGTTCAAGTCTGTGAGTTGAATGCACTCATCACAAAGTAGTTTCTGAGAATGCTTCTGTGTAGTTTTTATGTGATGATATTTCCTTTTCCACCTTAGGCCTCAAAGCGCTCCAAATATACACTCTCAGATTCTACAAAAAGAGTGTTTCAATACTGCTCTATCAAAAGGAATGTTCAACTCTGTGAGTTGATTGCACGTTTCACAAAAAGTTTCTGAGAATGCTTGTGTCTGGTTTTTATGGGAAGATAATTCCTTTTACAGCATTGGCCTCAAAGCGCTGCAAATATCCCCTTGCAGATTCTACTAAAAGAGTGTTTCAAAACTGCTCAATGAAAAGGAAGATTCAACTCTCTTAGTTGAATGCACACATCACCAAGATGTTCCTGAGAATGCTTCTGTCTATTTTCTATTGGAAGATATTTCATTTCCCAACATAGACCTCAAAGCCCGCCAAATATCCACTTGAACATTCTACAAAAAGAGTTTTTCAAAACTGCTCTATCAAAAGGAGGGTTGAACTCTGTATTGAATGCAGGAGGCATAGGAAGCTTTCTGAGAATGCTTCTGTCTAGTTTTTATGTGAAGATATTTCCTTTTCCAGCCTAGGCCTCAATGCGCTCCAAATATCTGCTTCGAGAACCTACAAAAAGAGTGTTTCAAAACTGTTATATCAATAGGAAGGTTCAAGTGTGTGAGTTGAATGTACTCATCACAAAGAAGTTTCTGAGAATGCTTCTGTCTAGTTTTTACGTGAAGATATTTCCTTTTCCCGCATAAGCCCCAAAGCGCTCCAAATATCCACTTACATATTCTACAAAAAGAGTGTTTCCAAACCGTTCTATCCAAATGAAGTCTCCACTCTGTGAGTTGAATGCACACATCCGAAAGAAGTTTCTGAGAATGCTTCTGTCTACTTTTTATATGAAGATGTTTGCTTTTCCAGTGTTGGCCTCTTAGCACTCCAGATATCCACTTGGAGATTCAACTAAAAGAGTGTTTCAAAACTGCTCTGTGAAAAGGAAGGTTCAACTGTTTGAGATGAATGGACACATCATGAAAAAGTTTCTGAGAATGCTTCTGCCTAGTTTTTATGTGAAGATGTTAACTTTTCCAGCATGGGCCTCAAAGCACTCCAAATATCCGCTTGGAGAATGTACAAGAAGAGTGTTTCAAAAGTGTTCTATCAAAAGGAAGGTTTAACTGTGTGAGTTGAATGCACTCATCAGAATGAAGTTTCTGAGAATGCTTTTGTGTGGTTTTCATCTGAATATATTTCTTTTTCCAAAGGAGGTCGCAATCGCACCAAATATCTACTTGCCGTTTCCACAAAAAGAGTGTTACAGAACTGCTCTATGAAAAGGATTGTTCAACTCTGTGAGTTGAATGCACACGTCCCAAAGCAGTATATGGGAATGCTGCTTTCTAGTTTTTATGTGAAGATATTTGCTTTTTCAGCATAGGACTCAAAGCGCTAAAAATATCCACTTACAGATACTTCAAAAAGAGTGTTTCAAAACTGCAGTATCAAAAGGAAGGTTCAACTCTGGAAGTTGAATGCACACATTATCAGTTTCTGATAATGTTTCTGTGCGGTTTGTAAGTGAAGACATTTTCTTTTCCAAGATAGGCCTCACAGCACACCAAGTACCCACTTACAGATTCTACAGTAAGTGTGTTTCAAAACTGCTCTATCAAAAGGAAGATTCAACTCTGAGTTGAATGCACTCATCAACAAGAAATTTCTGAGAATGCTTCTGTCTAATTTTTATGTAATGATATTTCGTTTCCCAGGATAGGCCTCAAAGAGCTCCAAATATCCAATTGCATATTCTTCAAAAAGAGTGTTTCAAAACTGCTCTATGAAAAGGAAGTTTCAAGCCTGTGAGTTGAATGCACTCATCTCAAAATTTTTTGACAATGCTTCTGTCTAGTTTTTATGAGAAGATATTTTCTTTTCGAGCATAGGCCTCAAAGCGCTTCAAATATCCACTGGCAGATTCTACCAAAAGAGTGTTTGAAAACTTCTCTATCAAAAGGAAGGTTCAAGTCTGTAAGTTGAAAGTACACATGAAAAAGAAGTTTCTTCGAATGCTGCATTCTAGTTTTTATGTGAAGTTATTTCCCTTTCCAGCATAGGTCTCACAGCGCCCCAAATATCCACTTGCAGATTCTATAAAAACTGTGTTTCCAAACAGCTCTATGAAAAGGATGGTTTAACTCTGCGAGTTGAATGCACACATCAGGAAGAAGTTTCTGAGAACGCTTCTGTCTAGTTTTTATGTGAAAATATTTCCTTTTCCAACATAGGCCTCAAAGCGCTCCAAATAAACAGTTGCGGATTCTACAAAAGGAGTGTTTCCAAACTGTTCTATGAAAAGGAACGCTCAAGTCTGTGAGTTGAATGCACTCATCACACAGAAGTTTCTGGGAATGCTTCTGTCTAGTTTCTAGGTGAAGATATTTCATTTCCCAGCATAGGCCTCAAAACGCTCCAAATATCCACCTGCAGATTCTACAAAAAGAGTGTTTCAAACCTGCTCTATCAAAAGGAAGGTTGAACTTTGTGAGTTGAATGCACAAAGCACAGGGAACGTTCTGAGAATTCTTCTGACTAGTTTCTATTTGAAGATATTTCCTTTTCCCTTGTAGGCCCCAAATCAATCCATATATCCACTTGGAGATTCTACTAAAAGAGTATCTCAAAACTGACCTATCAAAAGGAATGTTCGAGTCTGTGAGTCCAATGCACAAAACACAAAGAAGTTTCTGAGAATGCTTCTGTCTAGTTTTTATGTGAAGATATTTCCTTTTCCAGCATAGACAACAAAGCGCTCCAAATATCCCCTTGCGGATTCTACAAAAAGAATGTCCCCAAACTGTTCTATCTACAGGAAGGCTCCACTCTGTGACTTGCATGCACTCATCACAAAGAAATTCTTGAGAATGTTCTTTCTAGATTTTATTTTATGATATTTCCTTTTCCATCATAATCTTCAAAGCTCTCCCAATATCCACTTGCAGATTCTACAAAAAGAGTGTTTCAAAACTGCTCTATCAAAGGCAAGGTTCAACTCTGTGAGTTCAAAGCAAACATAATGAAGAAGCTTCTGGGAATGCTTCTGTCTAGTTTTTATGTGAATATATTTCATTTCCCAGCCTATGCCACAAAACGTTCCAAACGTCCACTTGCAGATTCTACAGAAAGAGTGTTTGAAAACTGCTCTTTCAAAAGAAAGGTTCAAGTCTGCGTGTTGAATGCACTCGTCAAAAAGAAGTTTCTGAGAATTCTTCTGTCTAGTTTTTATGTGAAGATATTTCCTTTTCCAGCATAGGCTGCAAATCGCTCCAGATAACCACTTGCAGATTCTAGAAAAAGAATGTTTCAAAACTGTGCTATCAATAGGAAGTTTCCACTCTGTGAGTTGAATCCATAAATCACAGGAAAGTTTCTGAGAATGCTTCAGTCTAGTTTTTATGTGAACATATTTCCTTTTCCAGTGTTGGCCTGTTAGCACTGCATATATCCCTTTCAAATTCTACTAAAAGAGTGTTTCAACACTGCCATATGAAAGGGAAGGTTCAACTTTGTGAGTTCAATGCGCACATCACAAAGAAATTTCTGAGAATGCTTCTGTCTAGTTCTTATGTGAAGATATTTACTTTACAAACATAGGCCTAAAAGCGTTCCAAATATCGACTTACAGATTCTACAAAAAGAGTGTTTCAAAACTGTTCTACCAAGAACAAGGTTCCACTCTGTGAGTTGAATGCACTCGTCACAAAGAAGTTTCTGGGAATGCTTCTGTCTAGTTTTTATGTGAAGGTGTTTCATTTTCCACCATAGGCCACAAAGCGCTCCAAATATCCACTTGCAGATACTACAAAAAGTTTGTTTAAAACTGCGCAATGAAAAGGGAGGTTCAACTCTGTGAGTTGAATGCACACATCATGAAGAAGTATCTTAGAATGCTTCTGTCTGGTTTTTAGGGGAAGATATTTCATTTTC